>NC_140589.1:408707838-409996071 GCF_964204655.1 Triturus cristatus | reverse complement strand
AAAGCTAATAACAATGGTAAATTGTAGCTAAATAATACGAGACTGCAGAGATTAAAAACCTATAAATATCTGGGGAAATGGCTTGACAAAAGAAAACATTAAACTAACCAATTTAATACACTGAAAGCTGAGGCTCCTACCAAATGCAGCCTTCACTCGTCTGACAAATGAACCATGCCGTCATTACCCCTGTGCTTTGGGTCATTATGAGTAAATAGCAAAATAATATTCCCCACTTAACCTGTATTTCTTGACACTCTAAGCCAATCAAACAAGTGGTCAGCAATCCAAAATCATTCTAAATCCATGTATTTAATTCTCATAATTTTTTATCTCTATCACATTCAATTATAGAGTGCAAAGTCCCTTACTACAGAATGTTACTAATTTCGTAATCTAAAGTGCATTAGTACCAAACTCATCATATCTTTCCAACTACAGAATAGCAATACTTCACCATCACCAACCCCACTCACATCATACACTTCGCTTGCATATCAGTCATTCATACTCAAACTCATAGTCCCCAGAACAAGCCTATCTTGAACCACCAAAGGCATTGTTATTCTTTTTTTTATTGTTGTCACCGTGTTTGGACGCAAACAAGGTTCACTGCCAATGCACGTTTCGGTGGAGATAATAATTTCTAACCACTTTCTTCAGGCCCTAAAATAGATTTTCTTAATTTTAGAATGAGCCTGGAGTTGGTTCTCTATGAGCTGCGAGCGCTTCGGGGCCTCCACAGTACAGAACAGTAAATGAAAACATCTTCAACGTATCCGATTTCCAGGAGGTTCAACTGCTCTAAAAAATAAGGAAGACCTTCATCCAACTGCTATCCTTTATGTATCCCCATTATAGTCAATATATTATTTTTCCGGATACCGGATGAAATATATTTCCCGGCGTATTCACCTTTGGATGCCTTTTAGCCCTTAAATACCAACCAAACTTGTGACAGGTACTTTGTCCTCCTGCTTCCTAACTGCTCCTCTCAGCAAAACTCATTTCCTTCCATACATACGGCATGTCAGCTTTTCTCTGAAAACTATCAGGATGGGTGAATGTTGCTTAATGCCGAATGTACAGATTGTTGTTCTGGCCTTCAGACTCCATACCCCAAGCACAAGTGTGCCCGGAGTCCAAATTGTGAAGTCAAACTTATGTTGTGCAGGCAGCTTGTTTGATCCACTGTGAAAACCTGGCTCCGGCTTAGCCACTTAAGGAGCTTAAAGAAATCCCTTTTTTGGGCAAGAATTCATGGTGCACGTACTTTTTTTCTACCCTAATAAGCAAGGTAAACTTCTTTTCCTTTATGAGTATTTAACTAATCTGAAGTAGAGGACGGACTCATGGATGGTAAGTAGCACATATAAATTAATGATCGACAATAATTGCTGAATCTCCTTTTTACATTAAAATAGGAATATGTGATAGGTAGATTTAGATTTTTCGTAATTCCCCAGACATATTTCTATAATGGTGAGTAAAATGGCAACATGAATTTCAGCTATGATTGGTGTGGCCAGGCCATAGATTATTTGATACGCATACTGTGTATATGTAAATCTCTAATCGCAGAAAGAAGGCAGCTGCTAAGACCAAAGTTCTTATTATTACATTTTCGGCAATGCTGAGATCTGGCTAAGGAATGCTTATTGGGTTCGGACCCTCAATTGATGAGTGGTTGTTTAACATTCGTAAATTGTCGTCAACAAAATTTAGTTTGCATTCTTTATAAAGAGAATAGGAGAATTTTTTAGTCCCGATCTTAAAAGAAATTAGGCCATGTTTTTATATTGACGGTTTTAACTATTTGCATTCTCTGGCCACATTTGATATATGCACTGGGGTTTCCAATTTTATCAAATTTGCAATTGCTTTCAGGAAACGGTATTAGTAGTTGTAACCGAACCAGATTAACTAGAATTATCACTGTACGTTTTTAAGTGTCTAGATCAAGATTGAATCTTAAGGATTGTATTCTTTTTATCCTATTTTTATCCTTTTCTTAATAATTGAATCGTATGAATTGCTTCCCATGTTGTTTGTAAATAGGTAATGGTAATTATAAACTGTACTGTTGATTTCATGCACTTTTATGGTTTTCTTTCTGAAACCGAATAAAATTACTGTTATTTGAGTTGACTAGTTTGCACCGATTAGACCTTTTAACCTGGACATGTCTCAAGTGTGCAACGTATGTTATTCTGAATCCTAATGTGTCTCTTGTATGCTTTTTCATTACTTTCGAAAGATAGCTGTTTGATAAGAGAATAAATTGTAAAAATTGTGATTAACTATACAATAAACTATTA
The DNA here is from genome assembly GCF_964204655.1 of Triturus cristatus. Taxonomy (NCBI): domain Eukaryota; kingdom Metazoa; phylum Chordata; class Amphibia; order Caudata; family Salamandridae; genus Triturus; species Triturus cristatus. The sequence goes on along the minus strand of NC_140589.1, from coordinate 409,993,753 downwards.
TTAAACAAAACAGTAATGGCTATGCATTAGTATAAAGTTTTTTATAAGATAAACTTTTGCATGTTCATTTATTAGTTATTGCAGTATGTTTGCTTGTTCACAGAATAATTAAATTCATGCTGATATTGTTTATCCTATATTTTATATAATGAATGTTTAATATAGTTCCTTTCCTTTATTATTCAGTACCTTCAGATGTCTTTTTTGTAAATTCTGTGTGGAAAGGTTTCTTTGAATATCTTGGAAAGCAACAGTCCATCACCCTATCAGTGGACTGGTTTAATGCTACAAGTAGCAGGGTGAACACAACCCTCTTAGATGCTGGCGTGGAACTGAAATTGTCAGGTATGTAGACATTACATTTGAATGAAAATAACAGTTTAAAGTGTATGGTTTTGCATAATACATTACAAATGATATTCAGAAATGAGTAATTAGAAGGTTGAATATTATGTGTCTCATTTAGATTTTTGTGGGACAGCAACACAAACGTTGACTGGTGGTGTACCTGCCCATCAAACCTGCAGTTGCCCATTCCCATTTAGAATTGGAAGAACCTCTGAGCTCCAGCAGCCCATCTGCTGAAGGGCCAGCAGGTCACATTAGTGCCAGTCGTACCTTTTTGCCAATGGCTTTGTATCAGACCTGATGCAAAATGTACCACTTCCAGGAAGGAAAATGCGAAAAGTTTTCTGAAATGCAGCAAGAAAAGTTCCTGAGTGTCCTGGGCATTTGTTTTTTCCCTTCATTACCAAGCCTACACTTAAGAATTTGTTGCTACAAAGCACAAAAGAATGCACAGTTGACCAAAAATAACATGGTGGCCTGCTCAGTGGGTGCCCTTCTTTACAGAGATCCCCACCAAGTATGCAGTGGTCTCTAGATATGATGGGCGGTCCTCCACCATGTGGACAGAGGTGGTTGGTTCTGCTGACCCAGCTGGCTTGTGGGCTACCCATCAAACAATAAATGTGGTTATGCATTTCATATGTTCACGTATATTACTCAGATTGTCCTATGGTTTTCAATACTAGTTGGTTAATTTTAAGGGGAAAATAATTAACAGTTTGAGAACTTAGAGGCTCTTTACTCAGGGAGCCTGTTCGGATTTTATCAAAGAACATTTTTAAAGATCCCGCAGTTATAGTTTGTTAAAACATCACTGGGTAAATTGTGTGATGAGTCAAATCTTCATTACTTTTATAAATTTAAGAAAACCCATGTACAGTGGAACAGGCTAAAAAGGCTTTAAGCTAATTTTTCTTAATAGAAGAAATTAGCAGCTACCGAACCTTTCAACAACGAGTATATGAAGAAAGCCAAATGGTTCGCAAATTGTTAGCGTGGGTTTACTAATACCAGACAGGAAGCGGCCCTAATCACATAGGTCGTAGACCCCAAGACAGGAGCTGTAGCGACGAGTAGGGATGGGATTGCTCAAGTTTTTATGGAGCATTATCAACAGCTCTATACTACCGAATATGCGGTCGGGCAAGATTCTATGCAGAATTATTTCGAGGGCGTAAATCTCCTGAGGTTGTCTAATCCCCTTGTAGAACAGATACAACTTGACATAACAGGTGCTGAAATTCTGGCAGCCCTGAACTCAATTGCCAGAGCGAAAGCCTGCGGAAATGAGGGGTTGCCTATAGAATTTTATAAAGTATTGGCAAAGGAGTTGACCCCCTTCTTGACAAAGCTTTTTAATTATATAAAGATTGGTGGTTCTGTTCCCTCAGTTTTTAAGGAAGCTATTATTGTCAGCTTAGTGAAAAAGGGCAAGAATCCTAAGGATGTTAATTCCTATAGACCAATAAGCCTTCTTAACGCTGACTATCAAATTTTAAGGAAAATCCATGCTCATCGTTTTACACCTTTAGCACAGGAAGTGGTCCATAGAGACCAGTCTGGGTTCATTGCCGGGAGGTTGATGTCCTCAAATACAGGAATTTTAATACAGGCTCACGACAATAACTGCACCTCGCCACGTATAATGATCGTAGAAGCTGAAAAAGCGTTCGATCTAGTAAATTGGAACTCCCTTTTCTATGGCCTCGGGAGGTTCAGGGTCCCCCCCCCAGGTTACCAAAATGCTCTGGAATATCTATCAGGGGGCTCAGGCACAGGTGGTGAGAAATTCCAACCGAGTAGAGACAGCAAATATAAACCGGGGATGAGACAAGGGTGCCCGCTTTCTCCTTTATAATTTACTATCTTTATTGAACCCCTAGCTATTAAAATATGTGACAATGTAGCAATTAGGGCTCTGATTCTGGGTATATCCAAATTAAAGTTGTTTGTGGATGACATTATTTTATATCTTAGTCCAGAGAGCCAGAATTTAGACCTGGTCCTAACAGAATTTAGTCAATTTGAATTGACTGGGGGCTATAAAATAAATCAAAATAAAACTGAAATTCAAATTTTAAATTCTGATAGTGATTTTCTTCCTGCAAATCAACCCACTAAGTTGGACCCAATACACTATCTGGGGATTCATGTCTCTAATCAATATGAGCAGCTATATAAATTGAACTACGTAGTCATGCGGAGTAAAATTTAAAAATTGTTGGACAACTGGTCGCTTCTACCACTAACTTTGATAGGCCGCGTAGCCCTTTTCAAAATGTCCATACTCCCTTTACTTGTTTTTCTTTTCATAAACATGCCCATTAAAATCAATATTAGCTATTTCAAAGAGCTGGAAACAATGTTTAGACAGTTTGTCTGGAGTATGAAGACTCCGAGGGTTAAACTCTCGGTGCTACAACTAGATTTTAATCAGGGTGGGTTAGCACTACCAGACATTCGTACATATTACGGAGTGGCTATTACAGATATAACAGCTCGTTTGTTGGCATCAATTGGTTTAATAGAACATTTTTGGGGGATAAAATGGTGCAGCAAGCCGGCTCGCAGATTCCGATACTTCTAAAAACCTCTAAACTCCCCAAGAGTACTAGATATAAGACCCTGCAGGAATTCTCCATTAGATTACAGTCCTTTTTTAGGCAAGCTGGTTCTTCTGTGTTTTATTATCTAAAGTTAGGTGAATGTAAAAGTTTGGGTCACCAAATTCAATCTAGAAATTGGGGGGAATGTGGGCTAGAAGAGCTGGGACACTTTTTAATCAAGAATAGAGTAATTACCTGGCAAGAGATCCAGAATAGACGTGGCGACAGGAGCAAGCCCGGCTTTTTTGAATATTTACAGATTTCAATTTTTTTTTAAATAGATATCATTCTTCTTTTAGTGGCAACCCGTCTAAGTTGGCAACCGCTCTTTTTGGAGCAAAAGTAAGAGGGGTGGGGAATTGGTATCATCTTTTGTGCACTCAAAGTGAATTTTCACTAGTCGAGAAGTTCTTAGAATGGATAACGCGGGAAACTCAATGTACCTTCTCCAGTCAGGAGTGGCAGGCCATATCTCAGTTAGGAAGCAAGGCTTTAAGAGAAGCCAACTTTAAAAGAATGGCCTTTTTGTCTCAGTGGCTGGCTTATTATACACCCAAAGCTCTCAATAAAAAATATCCAGAAGTAGAAAATAGATGCTTTCACCCACAGGCAGAAGGGGAAGGGCCTTGACTACATATATTTCTTATGTGTCCAAGGCTAGGGCCTTTTTGGGTTAAGATTTTTTCGGCCATAAGCCGGGCGAGCCGGAAGAGGGTAGATCTAGAGGCTGAGGTCGCCCTCTTTGGTATTTCTAGATCTAGGGCAAATCTGACAAGGGCGATGGAGATTTTTCTGGCCATTTCCTCCCTCGTTGCTCGCTCCCTAATTCTTCAGAATTGGAGGTCGACGGAAGCACCTACTTATGTGAGGTGGCTAAACAAGATGAAACGGACCAGGATTTTTGGAGAAGCATATGCAAGGCGGGTGGGAGCTACGAAAAAGTTTTCTGTGATTTGGAAATATTCAGTTAATATCGAAACCTTGACAGATTGGTAGTCTCATTGATATTTTAAGCAGGACCATCTAAATTCTATGGCTGGGGGTAATGTGTTCTGGGTTTTCCGGCAGATTTAGCACCTTAGCACTTTAGAGGGACCAAGTCCAGTTAAAACTTTGTAGGGTTGTCAGCGTGTACCTGAGAGCTGGTTTTCAAAAATGTTCTGCATACACCCCACATAGAAAATAAAAAGCGTGACACTGCAAATACAATAGGCATATAAGTGCTATATTTCAATAGCCTAAATGCCTCTGCAGTGCTGGGTTCCCAGGCTTCTGCATAACTGGATCAACCATCAATGCCTAGCCTCCCTGTAGCCAAGACAAAAAAGAATACATGGAGTTATGTCTCCTCTACATTGCTGCTGGCTGGACATCCAAATGGGGTTGAGCCAGCCCATTTGTTTGTTAAGGCATGCAGTGGGAGGACCCCATACCTAAATTGTAAGTATAGCTTCCTGGCTGAGGCGGGGTGAATGTTGTCCAATACAAACTCAAAACTATACTGATCTTTAATTCCCAGGAATACTGTGGTAAGTGAGCCAGTTGTAGAGCTCCCCTGCAGGTGTGTGAGTTTACTCTCCCTATAACTCCATGCCAGTTCCTTCCTGGATATTGTGGGGCAAGCTGCCTCAGCATTATACCATAGGTTCAGTCTACCCATAGCCAAAAATGTGTCCTTGACCAAGGTAGTTCACCCGCACTGTTGAGGCTCAAGACCTCCCTCAGCTCTACCCTGTATTCAACCAGTTCTGGGATAGCCCACAGACGTTGCCAAAATGCAAGGGGTCTAAAAGCAATTTGCCTTCAATTGGTCTCACTCCAAGATCCAGGCTAAGCAGTGTGAGGGGGGAGCTGAAGGGGAGACCAAATAGCTGCCTAAAAAAAGATTTTGACTAACAGACCAACGGGTTTATAGGCGGAATTCCTGAATAACTTAGACAAACCCACGTGGTATGAGCTAACTTTAAGCTAGTTATTTTGATTTGAGGTCCCCAGTCCATCTTTTCTGTTAGGGTGACCCCGAGATACTCGAATAAGGACACCTTGTCCAAAGGGGTGCCTTATTACTTATATACTAGTCAGGACTATACTTGGTTTGCAAACTAATTAATGTGAGAGTGTCAGAAAGTTATCCTTTTTGCCATGATCTGCCCCATTGTTTGACTGACACTGGTGGTTACTGACTCTGAATGCACCCTGAGTCCATCTAACCAGGCTCAGGGCCAGTGCTCTGTTTAAAAGGTATGTGGAAATTGGTGTGATTATAATTGCTTCAGTCAATCTACCTGAAAGTCCCTAGTATATGGTAAAGCATGTAGGTTTAGAGACTCCTGTGGATTTAATGGACTCAATTGTGCACTGCTGTTGTGTCTGCTGTCATTTTAAAGCCAGCCATGCCTTGAACTAAGAACCGCAAAAAACAACTGCAAGTGACTTGCAAGGAAATAGCACACTGGCAAGGGGCTGACAGACCAAGCCACATTAAATACATCCCTCAACCAATACCACCAACTCCTGAAAGAGCCAAAAATGAGCACCCTTGCTGACCGCTTGGGATGCCAGTTACAAAAACAGTAAACAACTCTTCAACATCGTCAAAGAGTTCTCTAACCCCCATTAAAAATATCACCCCTTCACAGGAACTCTGTGAGACCCTGGCTGACTTTTTCCACAACAACATATCCACCATCTACAAAAACTTTGAACCCCAATCCACCACCTCCACCAACATCCTCAGACTTCTCTCTCCCACGAATCAAAAACCAACCACCTGCTCTCAACCTGGGACTAGCACACCACACAAGACACCACAGCCATCATGAACTTTGTCCACTCTGGAGTGCCCACAGACCCCAGTCCACACCACATTGTCAATCTCGGGAGCAAGATGATCAGCAACAAGATCACCACCATCTTGAATGCATCCATCACCACAGCCACCTTCCCTGGAGAATGGAAACACACAGAAGTAAAACCTCTACTCAAGGAACCATCTGCCGACCCTAATGAACTCAAGAACTAGCACCCCACCACTCTGCTTCCCTGTCCACCCAAGTCTTTGAAAAGTCCACCAAATGCCAACTCACAGAACAAGTGGTGAACAGCAATCTTCTGGACACCTCGCAATCCAGATTCTGAAGCAACCACAGCACCGAAGTTTAAAACTGGTGGTAATATATTCACAAAGGGGAAAGTGCACCAAAGGACCACTGCCTACTTTTAAAACAATTTACTTCAAAGTTTTCTTTTTTAATTGCATCACATTTTGCTTCAAGGAAAATGGGCTGCATTTAAACAAAATAAAAAGATTGGTTTATCAAAAGGAAATTACAGTCATGGTGACCTCAGCAGGCCACTATCCCTGTGATGGCTGCGATTCCTAATTGGTCGCAAATTGCGAGCTACCGCAATATTATGTCCAAGTTAGGCATGTTTGCGACCCACTTGCAATCGCTAATTAAGCTCAAAAGAGTTTCATAAATTAGGAATCTCCATTTTCTAATTGGGATTCTGAGAGAACCTCAATTAGGAAATTGGTTTGCCTATTGTTAGTATATCTAATCCTAAATGTGAAGGTAAAAACATGACTGGCCCCAACCACTTGAGGTATCTGACCCCCGCTCCATCACTCTCAGCCTGAAACCTTGATTTGGCCAAGGTCCAGTGTGACCAAATAGCCATAGTTAGGGATTTTCACTTTTAGATGCAAGAAAGCATATTTTGTCACTAATTCTTTAAAAAATCATATCTTCGTGGGCCAGCAAATGACCTTTAGCAGTCTGCCACTAAACACCTGGCCCATTTATATCTGCTTGTGTGCCTAGGCTCTGTAATTGAAGAGCCAAGGTGGGTTGCTGATCACAGTAGCCTCCCCTAGTACACCTGCTAACCCTAGCTTATGCCCTGCTTCCAACCTGTCTTAGCCTTCACCACACCTGCTTGTCACCTACTATCTGCCCGATTTACCCATTTTAACTGCCGCCTGCATTCACCTACCTCTTGTCCACCTCTCTGCCTGGTCTGGCCTGGCCTACAGAGCGAGTAGTGTGCAGGTCCAAAGGAACCTAGAGGGAAAGCAAGTTCACGTACTTAGTGACCCCAGCACTAGCGGGCTCCCCATCTCCAGCAGAAGCTGCCAGCATCAGGCCAGTGTGGCCCGCAATCAGCACAACAAATCCTCTCCCTTTTGTGCTCAGTCGCTGGCCTTACAGTCACTGGTCTTGTCTTGAAGTCACCGTTTAACCCCTGCTTGCTGTACGTCCAGCCTGTTTCTGCAGAGGGAGAGTGAATACCTCAGCCCCTATCTTTCCCTGGCCGGTGGTGATGCAACCAAAGTTGCTGGGGCACCATAAATCATCTGGAGGAATCCCACAGCGGGCCTGTCTGAGCCCTTCAGATGAGCCACATATCTTTGTTTCATGGTTTAAGGGCTCAGCTGTACGGCACATGACTTTCTGGACTAAATATAAGTAAGTGCCAAGATGGGTAAAAGAAAATTGGGAGGGGGTTTGAACAGTGTACAATTGATCCCCCATCCTCTCCCCTGCTCCCACAATGCTTGACAAAATGTTATAAAGTGCCATGACTGCTATTGACACAGAAATTAGTCACACGTAAAGAAGATTGTCCCTCACTTCATCAGCGGGTTTAGGCACCAAAATTAACACTCCTGCTTCTCTTAGTGCCTTAGCCCAATCAAGTGAAGCAAGCCCAATACAGTTTTCAATCCCAAAATGTTTCTAAACAAGCTAAGTGGCCCACAATACAAAAAATTGAAGAAAAGTGTCCCAGACAACTAAGCCTGCCAAAGCATCAAAGACCACAAAGGATTTAGGATCCTCCCATAGAGCAGGAAACCCTAGAGGCAGGGGACGAACATGACAATGACACCGGGGGGATCTGGTACTTGGAAGCGGAATTTATTGATAACATATCTACTCCCCTCCGGGATGAACTGTGACTGATCTAGGCTAGACTGGGCACCATAGACCGTGCCTTACAGGGCCTTAAAAACATGAAAGGGAATCCGGAAGTCTTTCCTTCCCGCCCATTCAATAAAACCCATAATGCTATAGGCCGGTCAGGTTTGTTAGAGCAAACTCAGTGAAATAAGTCTCTCCTGCGATGCTTTAAATTTAATTCCCATACCTCCAACAAACTCTGAGATCAATCAAGATAGACCTCATTTTCAGGGTCGTCCCAGGGGATACAACTTTGAAGAAGCACCCTTGGGAATTAGTGCAACCCGCAGTCAGGGAAGCACAGGGAGTCATAATAATGAAAGAGAAGAATTACTTGAAGATAAACAACCAGTAATAGCCCCCTTACTGCATGCCCATATGTAGTCATCCTTGTATGGGTTCCCAGATTAAAAAAAGATCACAAGGAATCATATGGAGAACTGGTGGTAAGGAGGGTGAGGTGGATTGGCCCTGAGGCTGCAGACCACCAAGGGGATTGCACCATTTTTAATTTTAACTTCCCATACCTGGCTACATGTCTTTTACTGGGAAACATGAGCACACATTTAGAACCAAGTAATATCGATTTGTTGCCTCTTGGTTATTTTTATAGGCCTAATTTTTTAAACACAAAGGACCCTTACTCGAGCTGCCAGTTATGTAGGATGGACCGCTCCAAGGGCTCCCCTAATTGCTGAAAGTGTGGTCTCCACCCAGGATAGTACCTTCACCATCCACACTTATAACTGTTACGATGCCCTGGCAGACATCGATTGACTCGTTAGATCAGAACCAACGCATCACACATTAAATCCCACATATGGAATTTAACATCTATGACAGTGGTTTATCCTGCACCAATTGACTATGGTCTAATCAATTTAGTGATATCAATTTTACATTGCAGTTTTAGACAAAGTTTGCTTGAACTGTGACACTCAATCATAATCATAACACCAACAAAAATAGGGGCTGTAAAAAAGCAAAATAATAGTGGTGTCCATAAAAAAGGCAGACATCCTAAAATGTCCGTAAACATATTTGTGAGGCTATAGTAACACTGTATGCTCTTACCAGAATCATGGACAGAATATTAGAGTAGTTTACTTGGCCCACAAACAGTTTTGATAAAATGCTTTTGTGATATTCTTGATGATGCTTCAAGTAAACTCATAAGTTATTTTACCAATTATCTAATTGATGGTGCAATAGTAACATCTTTTGTGGTTCATAATCAATGATTTGCTGATACTTTTCAGGAATGTTTGAGATTTTTTACTACAGTTATTAGTTAACATTTTTCTGTGGAAATAAACAATATATATCATAATGCAGACAGGGCATTACTTTAAGCCCCTTAACATGCAACAATCGATTACTTTAAATGTGTAAATTGTTTCAATAACAAGTAAGGAATTATCTCTTCCCAAAAATTGACAGCATGGTATATTGGCTAAAAATGTATCTGTTAAAGTTACAAAATAACAAATGGTTTTAGTGATGCTATTCACATTTTTTCATTTGCAGGAACTTACAAAAAAGAAGAAGCACATTTACTTTTAAAAATAATTCAGGTGAAGTTGCCTGTGGACTCCTCCTCAAACAAATTTGATGACAACTGGGTAATGGATGGCTATGTAAGTTTTCCAGATACTTGCATTTTTACAATCACATTAGTTACTAAAAAAGTAGACCTGATTGAACGATTGTATTGGATTTCATGAATAGTTTCTCTTAAAAACAATGATGATTACTTTCATATCTGAAATAATGGCACTTTTGGTGGTATTAAGAACTGAAATCAGGTATTGTGAAAGAAAATAGCAAGTTTGTAGTATGCCTGACCACTTTGCCAATATGTTTGCATTTTTGCACCTAGTTTACATGATACATGATATCTAGTCTATTGATATTGTATTATCTCTATCTGTAACTGCTTCCTTTATTCCTGTGTGATGAAAGTGGTTGCCAATTTTTCCTATGTATTTTTTGAGTCATAATTGTGCTCAAGCTTACAGTATTTGTGTGGGAGAGAAACACTCAAGATAATAGTTCCCTTTAGTCAGTGAAACTACTATTGAGGGGATGGCTGAGGCTACTGAAAACGTACATTATCTGGTGATGTAGACCTGGCTCTTAAATCCCGTAGCAAACACATGAACAAGGGTATGTCTAGACATGGGTCCCTTGTTCGCTGTGCCACTGGATTCAAGCTAGCCTGGCTGATGAGGGGTGAAACCCTGTATCTGGTCCCAGGATGCTTGTTTCCGGCCCAGGGAGGACCTGACCTGGCTGTTTGGGCTGGACTGTTCCCATGAGGAATGGGTCAAACTGATATGCATATGGCTGGGTCCAAACTGGGGTGGCATTTTGAACAAAGAAATGATGGACCCAAATCTGTGACTGGGGGTGAGTGATTAAAAGTTTCAGCACTCCATCCATCATCTCTTTGTGCTTGCTATGTTTACCCTAAATGGCCAAGGGTATGCCCAGACTTGGGTCCCTTGCTTGCTGTGCCACTGAATTCAAGCTACCCTGGATGATAAGGGGTGAAACCCTGAAACCGGTCCCAGGATGCTTGTTTCTAGTCCAGTGAGGACCTGGCCTGACACTTCAGGCTGGACTGTTCCCATGAGGAACAGGATCAAGACTGATTTGCTTATGGCTGGGTCCAAACTGGGGTGGCACAGCGAGCAAAGGAACAACGGATTAAACCCAGATCTGTGACTGGGGGTGAGTGGTTGAAAGGTTTTAGCTCTCCGTCCATCATCTTGTTGTGTTTCTTATATCCCATATCTATAGAAGAAAGAGAGAGAGGGTCATTAAAACCTTAGGACAAAGTCTTGATACATGAAAAAAGAGCCATATCCAAGAAAGGAAATTGGAGGCTGGGCATAGTAGAGAAGAAAAGGGTGAGGTGGCTTAGTATGGAAATGGGAGCTATCAAATTGTGTTGATTTCAAGGAAATATCCAAATTATGCTCAGCTCTATGAGTTGGGCCAGTGACTTTTTTGGGTGGGATTCATAGAGGTGTAAGCTTAAATAAAAATGCTACAGACATCAATTGGTGTGCTTGATAACTGGTGATAGTAGATATTTTGACCACCAGTGACCACCTGGTTCACATTGGGCCACTGTTTGTATGTCTCACAAACAGGACACTCTATTAAGATAAGCCATTTAGTCACCTTGTAATATGTTTGTGTGTTCCAGGAGCTCTAACTCACCCTTCAGTTTTGGAGCTTGAAGGACTCCTGTGTGTAGCAGGCTTGGGGACGGGGCAAGCGGCCTATTACTAGGGGACGGAGCTAAAGCAGACTAGTGACCACTGTAGTTGTACTCCGGCCAACAGGTCACGTGCGACGTGCGCCCGTTTATTTTATACCCCCGTAACCGCGCCTGGTCACGAGGGGTGCGTGCTCACGCTGGGGACTATAGAGGCCGGTTGGCCCTCTACATCATGTATAATCAAGGAGGTTTGCCCAGTCAGACACATTATAATATCTATCTCTTTGAGTTCCAAAAAGCACATTTAATAGTACAATTAGACTATGTCTGAAACAGAACCTGGTTGCCAAGTGGGAGGTGTCGAGTGTGTGAGGAGGTGAGGCATTGAATCCAGGACAGGGGAAGTTAAGCGGCATCGGCAGTGAGGCATCAATTCTGTTGACACAATGCGAAGTCGAAGAGTTTGTGAGGTGACCCTAGTTGGTTATTGGCTCCATGATCATGTGATGCTAGTGCCGATGCTTGCGGTGGCAGCGTTGGTGTGAGCGTTGGAGTCGGGAATGTCGATAACTGCAGGCATCGGAGCTGCGATGCAGACAGGGCGGTGCATTGTGCACTTCATGAGTGGTGCCCCGAGGCCTTGGGGCAGGTTGTGGCGTCATTGGCGACATCGCTGACTGCATTGAAGTTGTTTTCCTTGCTTTGCGGCACCAATCACAATATTCTCAGGGCTTAGGAACTGGAATTGGCACCCTTTTTTATGCAGGAGTCTACAGAGTAATTCATGTACTGGTCAATGGGTTGCAGGTGAAGTGTTTGTGGCCCTGTGACTACGGAACTGGAGGCCAGCACACACAGGCCCTTGGAGATTCTTCTTCAAGCATGTTCACAGCAGAGTTTCAGTCTTTCAGTCTTTGTCCTCACCTTGGCAGAAGCAGCAACTGCAGGCCAGCCCAACAAAGCACACACAGGAAAGGAGCAGTACTCCTCCTTACAGCTCTCCAGCTCTTCTCCTAGGCAGAGGTTCATCTTGAGTCCAGAAATGATCTCATTTTCTGGGGTTTAAGGGCCAATACCTATACCCCAGATTCTATTTGTTCTCTTTGTGGCAAGGGTCTCTGAGCACAGTCCAAACTAGTTCTGCTCCCCCTGATGCAGAATGACGAGGAGGAGACAGCATTGTAAAGAGACACTGCCTATTCAGGTGCTAGTGTAACTCCTCCCTCCACTGTAAATGCAGCCATGGACTATTCAGCCCAACTAGGAGTCACCCAGAAAAGACAGGACACATCTCAACCTCCTTGTGGCTGTCTACTGTGAATGCACATCCCCAGCCCCTGTCAGTCCAAAACCAGACAGCCATTACACAAAACAGAAGAGGCACACAGAATGGTTCAACAAGAAAATACCTACTTTCTAAAAGTAGAAGAACACAAAATGACAGCTGTGTTGCACTCAATTTAACAAAAATATATATACCATGTGAACAGGAGAAACAACTGTAATTTGTAAAGTGTGCACCCCCGGGGTGGTTCCGCCAGGCCACCCTATTCGAAATGAATAAAGACACTAGGACCTGAGTCCTAGATACTGCTAACCACTGTTGCAGGGTGTTTTTTTTACCCTATAAATGTGCTATCTATAATAATAAGACATACATGTGAGAGCAGGAACTGAGTCAGAGCTGAGTCAGAGTGGCACTTTTTTAAAGAACAATTTTTAGCACTAAATGTCAAAGGCACAATACTAATCAAAAATAGCATTGTGTAATCTAGAAGATAACAAGTTTCAGAGACACCTTGCTAGATGAAAAAGTAAATCATGCAATTTTGTACGTTTAAAAATCACGTCAAATGCAGAGGAGACAGAAAGAGACAGTTTCACGATATAATAAGCATTACAGCCTCAGTCAAAGATGCTAGAGAAGATGCTTAGAGAAGATGGCTGAGGGGCTCAAACACCACCCAGGTTATTTAAAACCACCAGCTATGCCTTCCTAAGAACAAAGAGTCGGTCAGACAGTAGAGAATGCAAACATACATTTATTAGCAATGCTCTGCAGAGGAGTCTAATCTGACCTGCACCATAAGATGTCTGCCGAGGGACTGACCCCCCAACAGTCCACAGTGAGTAATCATTCCTCCTGAGAAGCCTCCAACCGCGCCCACAATGGAAAATCAGTGGCCTGGGCCGAACATGATCAAAGATGCACAGCAGGATGAGCTACCACCTGCCAGATGGGTACATGTTATCTACGATTCAAGGCTATGGCACTGGGTCTCAGCGTCTCCTAACGTGGGAGCAGAACTACACATTCAGATAGGTATGCAAGGTATGCAAGGGCAGAATAGCCTATTCATTAGTAAGTCAGGAAGCAGCCTTGAACAGGAGAGAAAATATTAACGAAGTACCATGTTCTGCTGAGGCGAGCAATACTGAATAATGAGGCCTAGTTCGGGCACAGCTGAACAGTTTAGTAGGGATTACGAAATAAAAAATGGAGTCACACTTGCTAACTGAAGCTTTGCACTTTACGAGGATAACTCAGTGGGTTGCATAACATGAATACAAATGGCGTATACTTAGCCACACACTGCTAACCTAATATAGCATGAAACGAGTGCGTAGCAGGGATGGGATTTTCAAACCTAACAACCGATGGGATCAATTGTGCGAGGTAGTTCATCGAATGGACTGAAGAACACATCTTTATACTCTTTTAATGAGGAACTTATTGACCACAGAATCATGACATTATCAGGTGCTTGGACCGCAGAACATGACACACTATGGTCACTTCTCGGAAATATTAGGAGGAACACTTTGGTCACTTCTTGGAAATATTAGGAAAACAGAAGTGACACTGCATTAGAAAAGTTTACCAAAAGGTCACTTGATGTTTCACCGTAAATCATAATGAAATTGAACATTTATCGAACATGATCTGCACTTCTCGGAAATGTTTTATAAGAAAGCAGAAGTATACAAAATGTTAGACGTCACTTGTAATTTCTAAAGCTGTGGAAAGTCCCATTTGGCCCAGTTGGCCTCACTCCTTACTCTTTGCCAATTTTGTTCTTCTAAATGACAGACACATCCTGTTATTGCTACATCTTGATTTTCAGAAAGGCTAGTCTCCTCGGAGGCATGGGCCCTACTGCCTCCTAGAGGCTCAAGGTAGTGTGGACAATTTTAACACAACCCTCTCTATGGGCTGGCAGGGACAATTTATACTCTTATGCTTCAGATGTGGACAGAATGGGCCTGGGGCACTATATGGTAAAAACTAGACCCTGCTTCACCACTCGAAGAGTGTATCCCAAATTGATTCTAATGGTACACTGCTTTAAACACTGTGCATATCCAACATTTCTTACTTTCTAAAAGTGGCATTTTCAAACACACAATTTAAAGAAAACATCTCCCTAAAGTGATGTTTTATGAAATTCTGAGTTCAGAGAGCCTAAACTCAATTTCTCTATCTTGTACCAATGGAAAGTTATACTTGTAAGATGATAAAAAGAAACTCCCATGTTAGCCTAGAGGACAAATAGCCTTTCACTAGTGAAAAAACGAAATTGGCAGCATTTCACAACCAGGACATGTAAAACACACCAGTACATGTCCTACCTTTTACATACACTGCACCCTGCCCATGCGGTTACCTTGGGCCTACCTGAGGAGTGCCTTCCATGTAAGAAAAGGGAATGTTAGGGGATGACAAATGGGTGCATATGACAGTTCAACGTGGCATTTTGAAACTGCGCATGCAGGCTATGCATTGGTAGGTCTGATATACTTTTACAGTGCTGCTTCTGTGGGTGGCACAACCAGTTCTGCAGGCCCACTAGTAGCATTGGATTTACAGGCCCTGTCACACTCAGTGCACTTTACTAGGTCCCTACCAGTAAATCAAATATGCCAATCATGAAGGACCAATCATAATATACATTTACACAGGGAGAACTGGCACTTTGACACTGATCAGTAGTGGCAAAGTGCCCAAAGCATCTCAGCCAGCAAAAATGAGATCCAGCATGCCATCAAAAATAGAGGATTTAGAGGCAAAAAGTCAGGGGAAACCACTTCAAGAAATCCAAGTCAAACAATTGTATAATTCATTGAGGAAATAAGCTCATTCATGCCCCTACATCCTCATTAAGGGCACTTCTTAATTAAAGTCTGAAATGGCCTGGGTGATTAAAGTACATTTTCAAAATATTTGTCGTTTGCTTTGGAGTGCTTTGATTGTGATGAGGCTGCTCTAGAATTGTGTACTACTGGTCAGTTAAGCCACTTTTGTGTAAGTTCAAGTTTTCAAACTAAGTTATACTCATGACCAAGTCTATGGGAGAAATTTGAAAATATGTAATAAAATGGTAGCACACATTAGTTTTGGGGAATTAAATAAATAGGTTTCCTATCAAATAATGTGAAATGCCTCTCTTATGCTTCTTTGGATATGCTATATTTCCCTTAATTGTTTGTTTACAAGAGCAAAAGGGGCACCAGCCAATCTTGCTAAGGGTAATTTGTGTGGTTTTGGTCTCCAAAACATTTTTCATGTACTCCATCTTTGCCCAATATTAGGCAATGTTCTCAAGCACTTTTTTATTTTCTTTAATGGAACATTTTAACTTAAACATGCATCAAGATGTGGTATTTTTAATTACTCATCCTCCAAATGAACAAGTATGTTTTTCTATATTTAAGTTCTCTAAGAGCTTTTTGCTAATATTTTAAGATTTTTTTTATCATATATAGATTGAAATGTGTGTGTAATATTACAATATTTTAAATGTTTGTCTATTAATGGATGTATTATTGATCTCTGAGGAGGTCTAAATAAATTTTTCTAATAAACTTGAAAATGTAATCAATGTACCTGCACTAGAAATTTTCAAAAAGGCTTTAGTGCAACGCCATGGGCCATCCCTGCCCTCCAGATCATGCAGGCCATCTATCCACACCACATTAATACAAATGTTCTTGTTTGCCAGGGCTCAGACATTCAGCTTTATGTCTTTGTGATGAGGCTCTGTATTTCTGTATGTCTTATCTGAACTCTCATTGCCTCCAGCCCCTCCTACATGGATGTCATTAAAATTTCATTTTCTGCTCAAATTGAAGGGCAATTGTAGACCACATGACAATATCCCTTGGTATTCGTTTTTGATTGGTATAAAAAAACTTCAGTTGCCAGTAGGAGGGCTTTTTGTTTATGAAAGGGGCTTGGGGACTTTTTCTGTATTGTTATTATTTGATCATCATTGAATATGATACGGTCCAGTTTTATAATTTCTAGCCCTGGACACAATTTAAATTATAAAGGCGTAATTTGGGGAATGTCATTTTATGTTTGTTATGCAAAACTTCTGAAATGTTATGTTATGAGAGCTAATGACAACAACCAAACATGTTCATCCTATCACCTTTTCTAAAGATTGTCACAATTACAGATTTGTACCAAGTTGGCAGGCCTAGTGATCTACATGTGTTAAAAACCTGCGTTAAAAGAGGTCTCCATAGTGCTAAATTGGATTTGAAAAGATCTACCGGAATGCCATCAGGCCCTGGAGCCTTGCCTCCCATACTTGAATTTATTGCTGTATTAACCTCACTAAGAGTTAAATCTAGTGATAGTTCTAAGGGTTCAGTAGGAGGCATAATATCAGACATGATTACTCAAGAGAAATTACACTTATTGCGCAAACCCCTAATTGTTTCCCCCTTTAATATTTCTATTTGGGTAAATGGATAGCTTGATAGCAATCTTTCTTGGACATTTTCTCTCTTTGTTGCCTTATGTCAATCCTGTATGCTGTTTCTATCTTGTATGTCACCCTTCTTCAAATAATATTTTGTGTGAACGGGAGACTCAGATAACTATGTCTGTCCTTTTGACCTCTTCTACATCATCAAAAAGGCTCATAATTTCTCTTTACACTTCTAATTTTTAGAAATTTCCTTTTTTCATGCAGTGTTTAACTGAAGGCTTCCCTGTTTTTCAGTTAGTCAACATTGGCAGCTACTTTATTGTCTATTTATTTCAGTTTTAATTCCACCTGTACTACTCTGCTGCTTCTCTAGTCACTGCTGGTTCTTAGGTTTGAAAAGGCCTCCAAAACGTCTTTCTCCATGTTGCGTATTTCCATTCATTCTGAATTTCCTCACGGGAGATCAGATGTTGTTTTTGTGATTGATGCACAATTTTGCTTGCATGCCACTTTATGTAGATTATAATTGGTTGCAATGGTGGTGTTTGTGGCATATTCCTTTTGGCCATAGGGGACTTCTCAGTGCCTAATTATAATTCCAGTTCTTCTCCTCTTACAACAACAGCGACTGAGGTGGTCTCCTCTGTTATCGTGTGTCTGATTAGCATAGGATCCCAAGGTGGTAGCATTTTCTCTCCACATTCTTGCATTGGAGATTATTAAATAGCCTGTCTAGATGGGAAATATTATTAAACCCAAGGTAGCTAAGAGAGACGTCCCAGGGCCCACGAGGGAGCACACTTCGAAATAAGCAAGGTGCAGCAATGTCAACACTGCACTGTCTCACTTTTAAATGGCAGTTAGATGAAAGGCCAGCCTCAATACACTGATTTCCCCTACAGCACCTTTGCCACCTGTGCTTCAACAAGGCTTCATGGAGGGAACCTTCACCCTGCAGACTTCTCTTAGTTTGGGCTATTTTCACTCTTTCTATTCCTGTAGCGTCTCTTAGGGCCCTTGATGGCACTCGGCTTATGCTGGGATCTCTTCAGGACTTTTAACCAGTGTTGAGAGATACAATCCTCTCTAATGAGTCACCAGTGTGAGCAGCAGAACTCCCTATGACTCTCTGTGAAATCCCTGCTTTTTTTCTTCAGTTTCTCCATGGGCCCTCAGCAAGTCATCAGAAGCATGGTAGTCGGGGAAATCTCCTTCTTCCTTTGCTACTAACCACTCACCTCTGTCTCACATGTTTCTTCATGCCATGATATGCTACCATTTTCATCTGCATATCCATTGCAGGGTGACCTTCGGCACTCACTGCTCCAATCACTGGGTCCCTCAAAGCCACAGGAGGATGTCACAGCAAGTTTAATACTAAAACGTTGTTTAGAAACAACCGCAATGGACCGCACTCCGCTAGCTCCTCCTCCGGGTCGCCCCAAGGGAAGCTGGTACATGAAGTTCTTGAGTGGTTCACCCCAGTGGGTGCAAGTAAGTACTTGTTGAACTGATGATCTCTGATGGAGTTCTTGAGTGGTTCACCCCAGTGGGTGAAAGTAAGTACTTGTTGAACTGATGATCTCTAGACCCGATACATGTCCCGGGTTTTAAAATATCGCCCGAGACATGGCTCGGGTTTCGGGATAACTTCCCTCCTCAGTAGAGAAAATAGTTTGGGGTGGAAGAGAGAGCCGCCAAGCAACCGTCAAGGGCCTCAGTGCCAGCACAGGCACGCAGGTGCGTCGTCCAGGAGCTCGTCAGCTCAAAGCTCGAGGGATCCATATTTATAAACAACCGCAATGGACCGCACTCCGCTAGCTCCTCCTCCGGGTCGCCCCAAGGGAAGCTGGTACATGAAGTTCTTGAGTGGTTCACCCCAGTGGGTGCAAGTAAGTACTTGTTGAACTGATGATCTCTGATGGAGTTCTTGAGTGGTTCACCCCAGTGGGTGCAAGTAAGTACTTGTTGAACTGATGATCTCTAGACCCGATACATGTCCCGGGTTTTAAAATATCGCCCGAGACATGGCTCGGGTTTCGGGATAACTTCCCTCCTCAGTAGAGAAAATAGTTTGGGGTGGAAGAGAGAGCCGCCAAGCAGCCGTCAAGGGCCTCAGTGCCCACACAGGCACGCAGGTGCGTCGTCCAGGAGCTCGTCAGCTCAAAGCTCGAGGGAGCCATTTTTATAAACAACCGCAATGGACCGCACTCCGCTAGCTCCTCCTCCGGGTCGCCCCAAGGGAAGCTGGTACATGAAGTTCTTGAGTGGTTCACCGCAGTGGGTGCAAGTAAGTACTTGTTGAACTGATGATCTCTGATGGAGTTCTTGAGTGGTTCACCCCAGTGGGTGAAAGTAAGTACTTGTTGAACTGATGATCTCTAGACCCGATACATGTCCCGGGTTTTAAAATATCGCCCGAGACATGGCTCGGGTTTCGGGATAACTTCCCCCCTCAGTAGAGAAAATAGTTTGGGGTGGAAGAGAGAGCCGCCAAGCAGCCGTCAAGGGCCTCAGTGCCCACACAGGCACTCAGGTGCGTCGTCCAGGAGCTCGTCAGCTCAAAGCTCGAGGGAGCCATTTTTATAAACAACCGCAATGGACCGCACTCCGCTAGCTCCTCCTCCGGGTCGCCCCAAGGGAAGCTGGTACATGAAGTTCTTGAGTGGTTCACCCCAGTGGGTGCAAGTAAGTACTTGTTGAACTGATGATCTCTGATGGAGTTCTTGAGTGGTTCACCCCAGTGGGTGCAAGTAAGTACTTGTTGAACTTATGATCTCTAGACCCGATACATGTCCCGGGTTTTAAAATATCGCCCGAGACATGGCTCGGGTTTCGGGATAACTTCCCTCCTCAGTAGAGAAAATAGTTTGGGGTGGAAGAGAGAGCCGCCAAGCAACCGTCAAGGGCCTCAGTGCCCGCACAGGCACGCAGGTGCGTCGTCCAGGAGCTCGTCAGCTCAAAGCTCGAGGGAGCCATTTTTATAAACAACCGCAATGGACCGCACTCCGCTAGCTCCTCCTCCGGGTCGCCCCAAGGGAAGCTGGTACATGAAGTTCTTGAGTGGTTCACCCCAGTGGGTGCAAGTAAGTACTTGTTGAACTGATGATCTCTGATGGAGTTCTTGAGTGGTTCACCCCAGTGGGTGCAAGTAAGAACTTGTTTAACTGATGATCTCTAGACCCGATACATGTCCCAGGTTTTAAAATATCGCCCGAGACATGGCTCGGGTTTCGGGATAACTTCCCTCCTCAGTAGAGAAAATAGTTTGGGGTGGAAGAGAGAGCCGCCAAGCAACCGTCAAGGGCCTCAGTGCCCACACAGGCACGCAGGTGCGTCGTCCAGGAGCTCGTCAGCTCAAAGCTCGAGGGAGCCATTTTTATAAACAACCGCAATGGACCGCACTCCGCTAGCTCCTCCTCCAGGTTGGAGTGCGGAGTGCGGTCCATTGCAGTTGTTTACTAAAACGTTGTTTGCCCAAGATGCCAGTGGTTTGCAGTCAACCTTCACTATCAGTCCTCCTTTCTCCCATTCATATGATTTCCAATAAGAAACTTTATTTGGGGAATCTGAAATGTAAAAATGTCAAGACATTCCAAAAACCTAGTGGGAGAAAATCCCTCTTTCGGCAAGATTGCTCCAATATTTTTATGGGTCATATTGCTGGTTTGTGACCTCTCTTCATTTGGGCACTGTTGGGCTCTGACCCCTAAACATGGTAAATGTGTCTAATCCCCAATTAGCATACTCCACTCTCCAGTAAAGCCATAATATATGGTGCAAGAAAATACCCGAATGGAAAAGTTGATTGTCACCTTGATGTACAACTCATTTTATAATCAACTTCACATTGTTTTATTATTGATGATATGAGTTTGTGATTTCCTGAACTGGTTTAAGTTGTATTGTGTTTTTGTTCAATGTATTTTTGAATGTTTAGAATCATCAAGTACATTCATAATGATTGATTTAAATAACACCATCCATTTACTGAGCATAAATACTATCTGTTGCTGTACTCAAAATGAGCAGCTGCTAAAGGAAATACAGTGGAAGGCCCCTTAAAAATGTGCAGTTTCTTCCCACACAAACATGAGGCAAAATGTCACATGAGCATTTACCCTTTATTGCTAAGGTGTTGCAGATCGATGATCAGTGGAGAAAATATAACAACAGATTTAAATGTCTCAGTACATGGCTATGAGGATGTCCTTAGGAACAATCTGTAATGCTGACATAGTTAAATTACTAGGCAGAATTCATGGCACTGAAGAATTTCCCCATGAACAACCTTTTATGTATAAGGTTACATTTTCCAGTACTTCACCCAAAAAGGCACATTTGAGGTTAAAATATAGTTGCTGGATACTGCATTTGAGCATCCAGATATTGTGTTCCAAATAGTGAATGATCTATCACTTTATTCAGTGACACTGAATGTCTTCATGAAGAGAAAATGACTTTGATAATATCAACATATCCTGCAAGTCCAAATGAATGATGGTTGAGCTGAAATAAGAAGCAATCTGAATTACAAGGAGTTTACGCAATTCCAACCATATGAGTGAGGATGGGAACATAGAAATTAAGATGAGCACTTCTTAAACAGAACATGAATGGTGGTGGCTATCATTTGTTAGCTAAAAGCACAGGTGTAAAGTATTGCATCTCCTATGAATTAGCAGACATCTCAGCATTGTTCATTTTCGTAAGAAACTGTGATGGACATATAGTGTGAAGAAATCATTTGAACCATTCGCATTTTAAAAATTAATGGCTTTGTGGTTACATATGAGTGTGATTATATAGGAGCATTCTCTGAAAGGATCTGGCAGAATGTGTTACGTGTTGATGGGGCACAATCTTGAAACACATGGTATTGAAACTACAGGAATCTGGAAATGCAGGCCTTTAAATGAACATGCTAAGATGTTAATGTACATTGACACATTTTGATTTCTTGTTGGTGGAGGGTGTGGAGTGGAGTGGAATGGCTGCGTAAAGTCCAAGTCTGAATCAAGAGTTTTCTGGTTAGGTGGGTATGAAAGCTAAATGCAGGGAATCGGTAATGGCATGTAGTAGTACTTTGTCTGTCTTGTGTATGGTCAAAGAGTGCTGCAAAGTCCAGGCCCTGAACCCACAATATGATACTTAAAGTCAAAGGTTTTGTGGTACTAGAATATGGACTCAGAAATAATATTTGACCATAATATCTTGTCAAAATATTTTGAGCCCCAAATTATAATGGTATATAATCTTGAAGGAAAGAATATCAGTTGGGTTATAACATTGATTTGATTAAACTATTTTATATCAAATAATGTACAAAACATCATTTCACAGTAGTATACTATCTTGGCATAATTGTATATTTCAAAACAGGTTCAAATATTGCTTTTAATGTGTTTTTTGGGCTATATATTTATTAACTAAAAACATCACAGAAAATTATTTGCAGATGGTGAACTATAGAGTATTTCAAATATAAATAATATTTATAGAAAACACAGATATTCTGCAAAATATCTTCAGTTAAAGGGACATTATGTTTTCAAATTCAACCCCAAAAAACACTGAACTGTTCTGGTTATGTTGGGCAACACGACCATAATTCCCCTATTGCTCTACAGTTCAACATACCACATTATATCACATAGGAATCACCAAGTCAATCATAAATTTTGTTCGATATTACATCTTTGATGATGCCAATGAAGCTGTGATGCAGGGTTTAGGTACTGAGCCTGGTTAAAATACAAGATCTGCATTATGTGGTCACTAGGCATGTATGTTTCTATTCCTCAACACTTTTAAGAAATTCAAAGTTTTTTTTTTTATAACCATAACATCCATTTAATAAAAAAAAATCAGTGAATGTACCTTCATGCAAATATCTACATGTATCTATAAATACAAATACAATAAAACAATAACGTGCATCAAAACAAAAACATGTTCACCAACTGGAGGTTTCAATGTGGATTCCTACGGGAATCACATGATTCTAAATGTGGGTTTCCATTCCCTCTGTATGGAGTTCTCTATGGCAGAGAGTTCTGCATGAGAGAATGAATGTCCTTGTGCAAATGCACTTTAATATATATTTTTCTACAGAGGAATAAGCCCTTCCACTACACCCACAACAATTGTGAAGATAACCCGGTCTTTGTCTCACCCTGGAGGGAAAGTTACACCAACCCTGTGCTGGACAAATGTATCCTATAATTGTCAAAGTGAGAATGGGTTAGATCATAGTTTTAGCATTATCACACACTTCAATGTTTGTGTGGGGCTCCCAGACTTTCAAGACTAACTTTGAATCACCCACTTTTCCATATCACTAGTAGATTTAGGGCAGTTGTTGTTTAGATCTCCTTCTCCATCAATGTGCTTATGCCTGCCAGGAATCCCTTTGAGAATTCCTGGCATGTGTAAAAAGTCAATTTGATTGCAAAACTTACTTTACGACCAATTGTAACTTGGTGAATAGGCCCCAATGCTTTTATAACTTGCTGTTCAGGGCACAGAAACTGCACAACATTAGTTTCTCAATGTGGCCTGTTTTCTGGACATTGTGCATTTTGTGTGTTACGTTTGAGCCTTCTGCTGACCTCGTGCTCTGGCAGCCTTAAAGTGCAAGCAAATTCTTCCATTGAGATATTACGGATAACTAACACATAAAAATCTTACATGACTGTGTAACAACAATAGCATAAACAAATATAAATTCTTGATTTGTTTGTAGCAGAAATTCGGGAAATAAGTGGTTCTATTAATTTCATTCATTTATAATTGCTTACTATGCTGACAGCATAATATAGCATTCTCGTTCTCAAACGATGTCCATTCAGAATTAGGCAACGTTTTTATAAAATTAATCTACTATGGGTTCTTGATTTAGAATGGAATACAAATATCATACTATCAGACCAAATGGTACAGCTGAAACAGAGCATGTTGGTTGTTATTTGCCAGGAGTTGTCGAATCACACTTGCAAAACTCAAATAACCACAGAATGCTCTAAAAAGTCCTATTTTGCAAATTTAGGGCCTGATTAGGATGGTGGGTGGACTCATGTCCACCTGCCACCGTATCAGGAGTTGGGACCACCCGACAGGCTGTCGGCAGTCCACCCGTAGGCATTTTGATTCAACCACCATCACGGCTGTCACAATCCCAATATTTTGCATTGTGGTGGGTGTTGCTGGCTGCAGAGCCCGACGCAATGCACAAAATAGACACATTATATAGCCCTGCACTATGTAGGCACCACCACCATTGTAGGCATTACAGAACATCTGACGGTCCGACAGTGTTGGACAGTCTTTCGGGCCCCGACCATCTGTCCGCCATCCTAATGAGGCGAAAAGTTTTCTGTACTGAAATGGCGGTGGAACCACCACCGACAGAATGTCAGTGGCTGTCCCGCCACCATCGTAATCGGGCCCTTATTTAAAATGTTGTTGTTACTCAGAAAAAACAATTGTTGACTATAAGAAAAATGCTCAGTCTTTTTCTCAGTAAACCCAATACCATATTATAATAAGCATTCTGTAGTTTAGCTTGGAAAAAGAATGATTAGACAGTGAGTAGCATGGTGACATCATCCCTAACTTCTTGTTACTGCCAAGGTTAATAGAGATAGGAACTTTAGCTCACTGGCTATCACTGCTCCAATACCAAGCTCATATTGTTCTTTGTGTTTTTGGTGGATGCAGTGATGTGAATACAATATTTTCCTAACTAAACAGGCCTGGCAAAAGACACCTAACACAATTTACCCATACTATTGTTTATCTGATTGCCATTGCTTGACAATTTGCCTTCCTACCTTTATCATCCACATTTATCTCTTTTCCTTGTCACTCCTGCCCCACCTCCATCTCACATTATTCAACTATTCTGTTTGTTTCCATGACAAACCATTTAATTGCCTCTTGACCATAAGGAATTTTGAATAACCCACCTCCACAGTGTTTCATCCGTGTGGTGCGTTTTCTATGAGGATGCCAATGATCAAGCATATGCCCTCTTGATTATCAAAATGTTTTACTTCGAAGTTTTCTACCATACGAGCTTCATGTAAATACATGGTTGTTCTTTCACTCACGCATCCACACATACTTTTTTAATTGACATCACTCCACATAGCATGAACCCCCACCACCCAGCAATCTATTGTCTCGACAAACTTTACTGAAACATTTTGTATGAAAATGTTTTGATTTAGGTCCAATTTTTCTGTATCATTTTTGTTGAAAATTGAACCTTAATGCAGAGTCTCCCCGATGTATTTATTTTTTGGGCCATTTTTGCTGTGTCTAATTTTTTCTATGCACTTTGCCCCATCCGGGGCAAAGAGATAGTGTTCTTCCTTTAAATATGATGAACATGGCATATGTCAGGTTGGCACATTTACCTTCCCTATATGTCCTTAGTATATGGCACTCACGGGATACCCAGGTACTTACACATTACAGCTATTTTCACTGTAGCAGGGCTGACTCTTCCATAGGAAAGCTTTGGTATACAAGCGCTATTTTGAATAGTTAAACAAGATCCCATTTAATGATAAAGTTGAATTCTGTACAACTAGTATAGAAAAGATACTTTAAAAAAGATACATCATGCCTGTCTAAAGTCTCTTGAGGCCTTTCTGTAAGTATTCAGCTGTCACCTAGCATTTTTATGACTCCCCTGTAGTGAAATGTGAACTGCTCCCAAGATAGGGTCAACAGGCCTTGGGTGTAGGCAGAAGTTGACCTCCTATTAGGTGAATGGCCTGGGATGTATGCCCAACCCTTGGTGCACTTCAAATGGGCCTCCTCTGTTGAAGGCAGGTGTAGCTCCCACCTGGGCCTTTCTCCCCTTTTGTCCTTCTAGTCAGCGAGCACCAAAAGCAGTGGGAGGGAGTGCGGTCCTAAACCCGGTTTAGAGTAACTACTTGGATAAGCTATGAACATCCTCTTTGGCTTTAGAGTGGCAAGTCTTGATTGAATGTCACATCCTGCTCAACAGGTCTTTTGGGGGTTTTCATATGACTCTTCATTGAGGCCTCCCCTGTCGCAGGCAAATCTTAGCTGACATTTGGAATGGGCCCTTCTTTTCTCTGTCAGCCAGTCAGGCCCCAATCAAAGTGGGACTCTCTTTGAATTTACTGTGTCACACCCTGTTTGACAGCTCTGCTAGATATAACATTTGGGGTGCACATCAAAGAAGGGAAACCGAATGGTTGATGAAAGTGCAGCTTTTTTTTTTTAACCAGATATCTATCTCTGAGTTTGTTGGGGGTACAAGGGCTGCCTAAAACTGTATTTTTGTGTTAAACATGGGAGTAAATTGGGATTGCCATTGTACACTCCCACACATACCCCCCAGCACGCGGAGCCCACATTTCCCTTCTTTCTTTTTAATGGTACCTATACAGTTTCCTTTTGACAGTTGAGATTTGTGCGATATGCAGATTCCTTAAATGTAGTTCTTGAGAACTACGATTTTAAAGGCATCAATGCATTATTATCAAACATAACAAACTCTGTACAAATAATCTTAAAATTGTACCACATTTTATCTCAGAAGGACTGGCATTGATGTTAATGCAATGTACATTGTGTCTTTCTTTGAAATATAAATGGAAGCACTGATAATAGACCATCCAACCTATGTCCATTGAATTGCAAGACAGAAAGATCATATATTTAACATAATGGACTGTGTGGTGGATTCAATACTCGTCACAATTTCATAAAATATGTTAGGTTTACAATATGAATACAAAGCACAAACATGTTTTGAAGAAATGCAGTTGTCGAAAATAGCCAGACCCGATATTTTGCATTTACAGGTATGTACAGAATGGTTATTGAAAACGTGTAATATGAACAAAGTCTGATTTGTGTTTTTTTGGAACAGGTATCATCTGGTGTTGAAAAGGGAGCCTTCAGTTATCAAGGAGAAATACGAGGAAAAGATTTTGGAAAGTTCATTCTTGGAAGACAGAGTAAGGGATTAAATATTTGTTAAACAACAATTCCAATCAACGCACGCTTGTTTTCATGTTTTTCTGCCTATAATCAAATGGATTGTAGCTTATGGTTGAAATATGTTGCTTATATTTCGCCGAATGTTAAATCTGGCTGTGAACTGCTAATTACTGATACCTTTCCAGTTTTTCGATGGCATATTACAATTTTGCAATAATTTTGTAACATACAATAGAAAGATGTACATGTTTACATTATTTCAAACATTATTCTAACCTTCGAATGTTGGGAGCTCAATTGAAGACAATGAAGTTACTCAGTGATTATAATGAATGATATATGTACTCTGCTCCAAAATTCTAATGGTTGACTTCCGCTTTTTTTCCTTTCTAAGTCAGATCATTCTACCCTCAATGGGTGTAATGTTGTGATAGTTACATAGCCCTTCTGCCTTGAGCTATACCTGCTGTTAACGGCCCTCTCAATGTTATAGGCTCTTGCTTGAGGCTCGAGCTAATAATTTTGATTCAGGGCATTTAACAGCAGTTAAAATCCTCAGCAGCAGGTTATGAGGCTATAATAAGTAATATAAAATGTGGCTTTAAATTGAGATATTCTCATTTTCCTATAAACAAATATTATCTATGTGATAGATCGCGATTACTGTAGTAAGTGCAGTTACATCAAGGTGTGTAGGAGTAAAAACTTTTTGTTGTTCTTCTGTAAGATATATTGTGAGAAATTGGCAGAGGGCAGTAAAAGAAGAGTGATGCAATGAAGACTGCATCCATTATACACATTTTTAAAACATAGGGAGTGTGGTGTTATTAGTGATATAAGTAACTCACAAAAAGTGAAATGAAGTTAAATAAAGGTAAGTGTTTAAAAGACACTTCTATGAATTGCAAGACAGGAATGTATTTTATATAAACTTTTTCATATAATAAAGTTCCAAGAAAGAAAAAACTGAGAGAAAATTAATATGTTCATATATATTAGAGAAGAAAAAAGAAGTGTTCAAACCATTTCCAACTATAACACATATTGTTCCATGATTCAAAATCATATAATTTAATAAAACCAGACAGTTTTCAATTGAGTCATCTGCCACCTTTCAAGAAGATAACCAATAAACTACAAAGAGTACGATGGTAAGACAATATCCTTTGAAGTTTGATAAAGTCTTTAGTAATATCTTCTTCTAAAACAGAAATATCATTATACTATCTCTGAGCTTCATTAAAAAAAAAATGTATAACTTGACATATTTGCAAAATTCCCAGCGTTCATGCCTGAAAATATATGAAAAGTTTAGATTTATACGAGTACATTTTACATTAAATGTGTAAACTATCTCCCAATTTAAATTATTAGTTGTTCTTCTGTCTCATGGAAAATGTGTTTGCATGGTGAGATGCCACATCTCCTACCTTCTTGAAATATGGCTGTCTGCGTAATGTCCATGCCTAGGTTGTGCCCTTTTGATCATACTCACTCTAATTCTTTTTGGACTGATGCTGTTGGCTTTTTCACCCTGTGCACTGGGACACTGCAGATCATGCTTTGACCAGAAAATGTAATGAAATTGTCCAACTCCTGATTGGTATATTTAGGTTTCCCATAAGGCCATAATATATGGTGCAGAAATACACCATTAGCAACGAAATGTAAATGTCACCATTGGACTGTAGCATTTATTATGCCATCTTCTATTGTGACAGAGAAAAATTTGCTTCTGGCCTACCAGAGTAGCCTGAGTGCTACAGCTGACACCTTCAGTCATCCAGTGGGGCAAAGCTGAGGGTTGTGTCTGACTTCGGCTCCATGAGGCCAAATATCTTCTCACCTGAGGTTCAGCTAAAACAGCTTTGCTGATGTGGAGAATCTCTGAGTGGGAAGAACCTGAGGGAAGGTAACTCCTTGAGCAGATCAGCTTGGCAATGTTGTCCTGGTCCTGCAGAAGTCTTGAAGTCCCAAAATGTTTTAAGTTCCAGTTTTTCAGGGATGATAAGAAAAGTCCAGTTAGACAGAGCTAAGGATCCCAGAACCGCAGGAACATCTCTGTGGGATCAAGACTGGCTCTAGCAGAGAGCCCCAGCAGGCTCATGGTCAGGTCCAGTTGATACTGGTCAGCTAGTAGTCTGAAAGAAAAGGCCTCTTCTAGCTCTTTGTATCACTGTAGCCAAACAGGAGGCTTGCCAGCTAAGACTTGGAGTTCAATTCTTTGTCCTGGGAATAAGAGGGCATAGGTACAGTACTTAATGACTCCTCTCAGGTCACAGGCCGCAGGTCCATTCCTCTTCTGTTCTTTTTCAGGTCCAACAGTGTCTGAAGAAGAAAATGTGTCTTGGGGTGCCACATCTGTGCCTGGCACTAGCTTGTGGGAGGGGAAATCGCCTGGCTTCTCCTGAAGCCTTCCAAACGAATATATGACGTTACAACGCAAACAATTACAGCGCAAGCCACTACAATGCATTTTTAAAAACTACCATTACAACGCATACCATTACAGCATATACCATTACAACGCATATTACTTTTAGGGCAACAGTAGGGTAAGTGTTGGATAGCATTGGGTTAAAAATTACTATTCCCACTCCAGTGAATGCAACAGTAGGGTAAGTGTTGGATAGTGTAGGGGTAAAAATGACTGTTCCCACTCCAGTGAGTGCAACAGTAGGGAAAGCGTTGGATAGTGCAGGGATAAAAATGACTATTCCCATCCATCCCAAAACCCATACACACCCTAAAACGAAAAAATCTCCATTACTTACCTTAAAATGCGTTGTAATGGCATGCGTTGTAATGGTATGCGTTGTAATAGCATGTGATGTAAAGGCAGTTGCGTTGTAACAGTTGCATTGTAAAAGCAGTGCGATGTAATGACTATGTTGTAATAGATGTTTCCCCTTCCAAACCAATCGGGTAAAAGTTCTCAGGGTAAAGCTACCCACTTTTGCAGCAGTTCCTATGTGCCTATTGCAAACAATCCCACAGTGCTCACAAATATCTAAATGCAGAGCCTGTGCACCCACCCAGAAGTTTAGTCAGGATAATGATGGCCTCTACTCTGTGGGCACAATAAAAACTTCCTATGGGCAGCTTTCCCCTCCTAGGTTTGGTGCCTCTCTGACTGGGAGAATGTTAAATGTTGTAGACTTGTAAAGCGCACAGCTGCCCCAGCAACGGGGCGTCCCGGCGCTGTAGACCGCTGGGGAACCCGTCCTGGCTATCCCTGTGAGATGGTCCCTTTCTGGGTATCTCCAAGGTGAAACCAGGCATCCCCAGCGTCTGTGGGGGGCCGTTGTAGAGATGAGGCAAGCTTAATGCCCAGAGTTGCCGAGTGTGTTCCTGGTTAGAGTAGGTACCGAGGCGAGAATTATCGAGTCCGTTTTGACCCTGGTCCACGACCCTGCCGCGTCGGGAATTGAACCCTGGTCCCTGGCCGATTCTCTGCTTACGGGTCTGCCGCCTCTAACTAGTGAGCCACACCTCTCCACTGAACAAATGAAGGAGCACGTTCATGTCACATCTGGCATCTCCTTGTGACAATGGAGGCTCTTTTGAAGTAGGTTAAGTTCCCAGGCACAGGTCAAC
The DNA here is from genome assembly GCF_964204655.1 of Triturus cristatus. NCBI lineage: Eukaryota > Metazoa > Chordata > Amphibia > Caudata > Salamandridae > Triturus > Triturus cristatus. The sequence continues at coordinate 409,963,311 of NC_140589.1, read as the reverse complement.
TGATCTTCCTGCAAGAGGAGCAAAAATACATCCCCACACTCAGGCCATGGTCACTGGGCTTCTGCTGGAGAACAAATTAGCCTAAGAGTTACAGACAGGTAATAGGTAATTTTCTAAATGTCCTTTTTTATTAATATTTATTAATGAATGGATGCCATCAATAAATTGGATTTTATTAACTGTTACAACTAGTTGCTTAATAATTCTGCTAAGGTCCCTAGCCTTAGATAGCAGCATTAATATTTTTCCAGTGTTTCTCTGTCGGCCTGCCAGCCTTCGTACAGTGAAAATTGCTTTTGTAGACCTGTCATTGTAAGGACATGTTAACTTTACATTTCTACACATCCTATTTTAGATAACATGCACCTTAACTGTGGGCTAGAAGGCCTACGCAGGAGTGACTTTTTAATATTTAAAGAGAGGTTTTCTATTGCTGAAAAGGTTTATTCTCACAGGTTAGGCTGCAGTTTTAATACTGCAGCAACAAAGCCACAGTGGTAGACTCTGTGTCTTATTTGTTTGTCACACTAGTCGATGGGACAGTAGTGCCGTGTTCCATAGGCCACATTATGGGCCTGATTCCGATGTCAGTCGTAAAGCCTCCGACCTACAGTTGGATTCCCCTAGACCGTGTCTGAACCCATCGTAATCGGTCGGTCGAAATTGTTTCCGACCGACTGATTACGATGCTCATGGTCAGAAGGGGAACCGTTCGGTCATTCTGAATCGGTTCTGAACGGCGTTCAGAGAATCCGAGTCGGTCGGAGCCGATTCGTACAGCTCTACTGACAGTATTTCTGACATACCGATCACGATGTAGGATTCCAAAAGGCTTTCATACTCGGCCTGTCCGACACGAAAATACTGTCGGAAACTGACTTTGGGGGCCTGGGCAGGCCCCCCTTCATCCTCAGGCCTCCAATTTGAGGTTGAGGGGGTTCCCAAGTGACCCCGCTTGTAAAACTATGCACAGTGTGGCAGGCACCATGGGGTGCCCGCAACAGGGTGCAAGGTTTTCCGCAGACACCCATTTTCCCCATAGGAGCCTGTGTTGTCGGTCAGAACACAGGCTCCCATTGAAGTCAATGGGAGACCTTTCGAACGATGATCACAAGAATCATTATTTCCCGGGAGGATCCACCAACAGCGTGTCAGTCGGGACCAACTCTAACAAGGAGTCGGGCGGTTTAGTTTCCAACCAACATCGTAATCAGGCCCTATATGTTCAATGCCATAAGTGTACTTTACGCACCATATAGCATGGTGTTACAGGAAAGTTAAATATGCAAATTATGAATGCTGTGGACAGATCACTCACTGGGGTTGGTTAGCAGACAGTCAACAAAAACAGGAGCATCAGTCCACAAAAAATGAGGGTGACCAAGCTAAAAAGATGTACTTTCTCAGTATGGCCCTTAGGAGAGACAAGGTCCCAAAAGCCAGTTACACTGTGGTAGTGTAAGAATTCAGGATGTTGCTTGGGGCAGGCTAAGCCCTTCTCAAGCAGCAAACACAATTATTCTCAGCGTGAGGTCATAATTAAACCTTATATTAACCTGTGCTTAACCCTCGGGTAGCTTGGCACAGAGCAGTCAGGCTTAACTTAGAGGCAATAAGCAAAATATTCCTGCAACACTTTGAACAGTAACACAATGAAAACACACCACAAATGCAGCCCACGACAGAGTTCAGAAAATACCTGAGAGATCCATTTTTAAGATTTCAGCAAAAATAGCTCAAAAAGGTGTAACAGACCAGCTGGGAATATCTAGTCGCGCCGGACCAGGATAAAGTCACAGGTTCAGGCTGACCATGATGGAGCACTGGCCGGCATCAGGGACCAACTGAGACCCACTGAACAGAGTGCCTTTAATCCGTGTTTGTGGAACATTGAAAGGATCACGTCTAAGATGCACCGCACAGCCGAAGCAATGCGTTGTTTCCAAGATGTGGCAAGGTTGTGGTGCGACGTCCTAATTGATCAACCTCAAAGATCCTCTTGATGAGAGCTTGTGATGCACAGTTCCCGGTCGGGGATGCTTCGTGCAATCGAGGCGATGAGTCAGTTCTGGGGGCAACGAGGCTGCGATGCGGAGTCCAACTTCATCATCAAGGCTGGCGTTGATGAGGATATATCGCACCTTGGTGCTTCAAAAGGTAATGTGGCTGCAGCGATGATGCAGTCTTTGTGACAGGTCCAATCCAAGGAGCAACAGCAAAGATGCAGTGGTTCCACTTGGGGTTGTGTCACACAGCATAGGGGAAGCGTCTTTTCTGCTTGAGCCACAGAGGCTGGCAAAGCAACCCCTAAGCCTATTTCCAAGGTTCCAGGATTGGGGTGACACCACTTGGCAACGCATACTCACAGATGGCAGAGACCAGGTGCAGGTGCAAGGTTGTTGGAGCCTTCTGTCCTTGAGGCTCAAGTCAGGCAGACAGGCAACTAGCCCTAGGAGTCATTCTGGGGTTCTGAGTTCAAGAGATGTAGGTCCATTACTCACCCAGGCAGGGGGGTCGCAGGCAGCATGTTCTACACAGAAAGGCAGCAGCATATCAAGGCAGTAGTCCAGCAGAGTGCAGTTCAGTAGAGTGGCAGTCCTTCAGCAGCACGGCAGTTCTTCTTCCTGGCAGAGTATCCACAGGTTCAAAAGTAAACTGAAGTGGTGATGAGTGAAGTCCTGCATGTATACATAGTTGTGCCTATGAAGTGCAGGAGAAACTACTAGAGGTTTCCCTTTGAAGTCTCCAAGCATCTTGCCTTACCTACCCTGGCTCCAGACTATCTACATGGGATATGTAGCTCTGTGTGTGGAGACAGGGCACAGCCAATACAGGTGTAAGTGGGGCTGTGCCCAGCTTCTCTGTCCCACCCTGCCAGTGATGGGCCATTCAAGCACACATAGGCTCCCTATTATGTGTGGCTAACGATACAACTTAAATAGATATCACCCTGCCCTCTGGGTTTTCAAGGGTATACCCTGGAGGTGACTTATATGTACTAAAAAGAAAGGGTTGGGTTTAATTTACCAGGTTGAAATGGTAGTTAAAAACTGCACACACAGGCTCTGCAATGGCTTTGGACATGTTAAAGGGGCTACTAAAGTGAGTTGTACAGTCAGAGCTGCAGGCACACTATTAGTGTTTAGTTTACAGGACCTGGGCACATGCAGTACCACTTTACTAGGGACTTATAAAGTAAATTAGATATGCTAATTGGGTATGAACTAATGTTACCATGTTTAGAGGAAGAAGCACAAGTACTTTAGCAGTGGTTAGCAGGGGTAAAGTGCACTGAGTCCTAAGCACAGCAAAAACGAGGTCAGGAGAAAAGGAGGAGGATGGCGAAAAGCTGGCAGTTCTTACAGATAGGCTATGACTGTCTGTTATAACCTGTTGTGTTGTGTGCATCTTCCTTATTACTATTCTGTCCCTTGCTGCTCAGCCATGAGTGATGTCACTTAGAATGTTGGGTGTGAGGGACTGGGGAGTTGGCAGTTGGAAGAGATGGGGCTGAGCAGCAGGGAGGCTGCTCCTGGTGGGGCTCTACAAGAGATCTAATGGTTCTTATATATGGACTTAACAGAGGCTTTACTTGAGATCTACCTTCATATTTGATCCTGTAACCTGCCTAATAAATACACAACCTGTTCTACGTTACCTGGCTACCTGAGTGATGCTTCATTATTACACTGGCGACGTTTGGAGGAACTAACGCGTGTGCTGGATTATGCTTTATGAAGCTTAATGGATTTTCAAGAGGAAGGAACTCCAAGAGTAATTCAAGTAAAAGGACTTCAAAGTAATTGCGTATTTTGAGGAAACTGACACTCAAGAGCCCCACCAGTGACCACTCCATCGGTCGCCCTAATACGTAAGTGCCAGTTCCTCTTGAATTTTCCTTGAATGTACAAGAATCTGACTGACTGAAAAGAAGCCTGGAAATGTGCAGTGACCTGTAATTTAAACCTTTCATGTGGAAGAGCGTCTGAGGCCAGTGCAACATTGACAAGCTCTTGTTGTAAATCTGCTGTTCCTGTGCTTCTGGAAACTCTGTTTGAATTTTGACATTTGATCCTGTCAGGTCATTGCTACTTGGAATTCTACTTGTTCACGTTATGCTGGCCGAGTCCTTAAGAAGGGTGTGATGCTGTGTGGCATGGAGAAATCGAAGTGCATAGGAGCAGCACTTGTAGGAGGTTTACCTATATGTTCATAAATGCAACTAAGAGTCAGTCAAGAGTGTTTTCATGCTGAAGATGTGCGCTAAAGAGAGGCATATGGGGAGTTGTGACACCGTGACAAGTAGCGATCGAGGGCAGACTTCGTGCCTTGGTGTGATGTGATTGTGCACAGAGCGCGGGCAGCATTGGCAACTTGGATGACTTTGTGGAATAAAAGATCGATTTTTGATGCCGTTTAATTGGGATTTGAGTTGAACTTGGACAAGATTGTAGCCGTTACGAGCGCGCACACTTCTTTCATTTGAATGAAAATATAGCGCGAGCGCTTACCTGTTCTGTACACGCGTGGCTTCTGGAGATCTGTTAGCTCACGTCATTACTGCATTTTGGCCTGCGTTTTCACGTTTGAATGCACGGACGTGCCGGCAACCACCCGGCTTACCGTCATTTGCGTGCCACCATTTTGTAAAAGCTGTTTTTGCTCCTACTTTGTCACGCATCGTCTTCTCGGTGCAGAAAGAGATTTTGTATAACTCGTTGTTTTCGAGCAGCATTGCAGCTTTGCCAACCACGCATCGTTTTCCTGGTGCAGGGACAGTTTGGAATTTCGAGCAACATTACAGTTTACAGTTCGTGGGAAAGCTTTTGACTTTCATCGTGCAACTGTGAAAATGTACTTTCTTCATCGTGGATCTTCGTGTATTCGTTTTTTTAAAGATGTAGTTTTTTGATGCAGTCATGCTTCACGCTCTACGGGCTGTAAGAAAGATTTTTGAGGGAGGGTAATTGCTCAGTGTGATTGCTTTATTGCAGGGTGACATCTGAGTCCAAATTCAGATATTTGTGGGACAACTCTAAGGTAAGACTGTTCTTGTGCTCACATAGAAGCAACTGTGGATGTAACATCCAATGCAAAGAGTATCCTTGTTTTTAGTAGTTTGTGTAGTAATGTTATATGATGCCACCGTTGTTTTTTTTTTTCGGGTGGTGTGTTCTCTTTTACAGTAAGTGAGGTGTATTCCCCTATAGGGAGATGTTTTTCCCTATTTCAGTGTATTCAGTATGTATTGGGAGTTGTATTCCCCATTAGGGAAGTGTTTTTTTTGTTTTTCCCTTTTACGGTGTTTCTTCTGGGAGGTGAATTCCCCTATAGGGAGGTGTTTTTCCCCTATTACAGTGTTCAGAGTATCATAGGGAGGTGTTTTTCCCCTATTACAGTGTTCAGAGTATCATAGGGTGGTGTATTTTCCCTATTTCAGAGTTAAGGGAGGTGTTTTTCCCCTATAGGGTGACGTTGTTCCCCTATTTCTGTAATTTGTATCATAGGGAAGTTTATTTTCCCTATTTCTGTGTCTAAGGGAGGTGTTTTTCCCCTATAGGGTGACGTTGTTCCCCTATTTCTGAGTTTAAGGGAGGTGTTTTTCCCCTATAGGGTGACGTTGTTCCCCTATTTCTGTAATTTGTATCATAGGGAGGTCTATTTTCCCTATTTCTGTGTCGAAGGGAGGTGTTTTTCCCCTATAGGGTGACGTTGTTCCCCTATTTCTGAGTTTAAGGGAGGTGTTTTTCCCCTATAGGGTGACGTTGTTCCCCTATTTCTGTAATTTGTATCATAGGGAGGTCTATTTTCCCTATTTCTGTGTCGAAGGGAGGTGTTTTTCCCCTATAGGGTGTAGTTGTTGCCCTATTTCTGTAATTTGTATCATAGGGAAGTTTATTTTCCCTATTTCCGAGTTTATGGGAGGTGCTTTCCCCTATGGGGTGGTGTGTTTACCCCATTGCTGTTCGTTTGTTGGTGGTGTTTGCCATCTAATTATTTCCCTAGGGAGGGGGATGGGGTTTGTTATGGATTTTCTTGCAAGTATTTTCTGATCTGTTGTATGTTTACTTGCATAATGAATTTTCTGTTTATGTATGCAATGGTATTTTGGTGTTATCTTGATTTTATGCATTTGTATATTTATGCTTTGTTTTTGTAAGGAAGGGAGATGTGTTATAACCTGTTGTGTTGTGTGCATCTTCCTTATTACTATTCTGTCCCTTGCTGCTCAGCCATGAGTGATGTCACTTAGAATGTTGGGTGTGAGGGACTGGGGAGTTGGCAGTTGGAAGAGATGGGGCTGAGCAGCAGGGAGGCTGCTCCTGGTGGGGCTCTACAAGAGATCTAATGGTTCTTATATATGGACTTAACAGAGGCTTTACTTGAGATCTACCTTCATATTTGATCCTGTAACCTGCCTAATAAATACACAACCTGTTCTACGTTACCTGGCTACCTGAGTGATGCTTCATTATTACACTGTCCTCTAAGTAAAACTAGACTACAGGTTGAACTATGAATTCTGCTACCCAGTTTTGAGACGAGCTAGAAAAATAGTTCATCCACTATAGTTAATATTTATGAAAAGCCCAACAAAATAGGCTTCAAAGGTTTTAAATAGTTGCAAAGTCTGAGTCAGGATATTGGGCATAGGACAAACAATATGTGTTTTGCCCACAGAAACCAAGTGCACATTAAGGTAAGAGGGCAAATTTACAATACCTTCTATTGCTTCAATTCTGAGGACACAACCCAATATTGGTGAGTCAGTAGATTGACTTTACGTGAGCCTATGGGCTCTGTGAACAAGGCACGGATTTAGGAGCTGCAATCCCAGTATACTTTTCTGATATAGCAGGTAATGTGCCGGAATCGGTTGCATTCACAGGCATGGAAGTCTGCCCGCTTGTAATCTGGTGTCGTGTTTGGAGATATAACATTATATATTCAGATCTGAGCTCCAATGTGTTGCCTGCCTTGATTCAAGTTTGTTAAGCTCAGTTTGCTCTCTTTAATTGTATTAGGAGATTTTTACACTTTGTCAATACATGCGTGTCAGGCATGTTTTTCCTCTGAGCATAGTCATTCCCTTTGCTAGTGCACAATGATAATAGGTCCGATGTTTCTCTGTTTGCGTTTGGAGTTCCGACTGTTTGCATGATTAGTCGTCTGTTAAAGGGCTAATATAGGGAGATATGTGGCACTGCAGTAGCCAATTGGGGTGTATCCTTATGATTGCGTGCAAGAATATGTGTACAGTTTATACCTAGATACCAACATGTGGCCATTGGTAGCGCTCCTCTGTGGCATAGGTATGGCCGTTGCAGCTTGCAGAGATGGATGTAGCATGCACCAGGGGTCGATTTCTGATATTATTTTAGTAAACAAATTAATGGATGAGTAATTCAATGATAAAAAGTCATTCAATGTGGTTCTACTACACAGGTGGTATGCGCTTTGTAATCCTTGTCGGTACTTGTGCATGCATATATGAATGTATGTTTGAAGGGGCTTTACATAAGACACTGTGGCATGGTTGTAGTGGAATCGCTTGAGGGGTTGCTTTTAAATGGTGCGATTGGATTTTGCCGCTCATGATGTGCTTCCTCTCAACCACAGTTTGATAAAGTATGTCTTTGTGATTTACACATGGCCTTCATCATTGGTCGAGATGGCCATAAACACTGTGCGAAAATCACATAAGTATTTTAGGCAAGTTCAGATTTGTGATGTGTCTGAGCCTGCAAAAATTCACACAAGTCTAAAAGAAAGAGCAGATGGTGCAAAGGCACAATTAATCATATCATCTGATATTTCAATGTGAAGCTGAATACTGATTTGCCAGGGCAATAAAAAGCTTAATAAAATGTTATTCGCTTTACAACGTTCTTAGGCTATTAAAATGTGTAGAGTTTCTCATTAAGAAAGGCAAGCTTATAAAGTAAGAGACAGATGTTATGTGTGATTAATAAAACTAGGAGAAGTTTCAACAGTGAGATGATTTTATTTATTTTTTGGAGTACCTGAATTATAGCCAAAACACAAGTACTTGGTATATAAAAGTAACCATTAAAAGAACATAGCCTTCTGAAGTACCATGATAAAGTCAGAAAAGTTTCAGTGCTCACTTGCAATGTCTCATTTCAGGAATACATGCAAGCTATTTTTCTAACAGTGTCGAGTATTGGAAAATAAATAACTTTTTTGAAATACATAAAAGTGGCAGGATTTGGGAAGAATACGCATCTTTAAGCTTTAGTACGAAAATAGAATAATGTTCACTCTTTTTGATTCATGCCTGCTGAGAATAACGTTTTAAAAAAATATTTAAGGTTATTGTGTACACCGTTGTTGTTACGGTTTCAATAGCGGTCCGTAGAGTGAGTTCCGTGGGGCGGTGAGGCGGGGCGGGGGAGGGGCAGGGTGGGGGAATGTAAACACCGGAATATGGATGAACGGAGGTAAGTACATATTTAAATAAATAATACAAATTCCTTTGCGCGCGATGCATCACAAAATGCGATGCAGCGGGCGCAACGAAATTCGTTTTATTTATTTAAATGTGTACTTACCTCCGTTCTTTCATATTCCGGTGTTTACATTTTCCCGCCCCGTCTCACCGCCCCACGGAACTCCCTCCACGGACCGCTATTGTACAGCTTGTATATATTCTGTTTCCTGATCAGTGTGTTCCATTAAGCCATGAATGAAGCTTGGGTTCAAGGCCAGTGCTTCCATAATGAGTGGTATATCAGCAGCCACAGGGCCACGACTAGGTAGTCCCAAATTATAAGGCAAACCCTAAAAACAACCTGTTACTGGATGTAGAGCGATCTAGCAGTAAATTGATGCAATTTCTGTTACTGCTTAGGACTGCAGAGTTGAAGCAGGTGAGTCAACCTGATACAAAGTGATTTTAGCTTTATCTAATCTATTTCACCAGAGTGGAGTGCTCTTACCACACCACTTGTTCTAGGTAGCCACATTCCGCTGTTAACTGTTAGCATTTTAGGTGACCCACCATCATTTGCCCTTTTCAATGAAGACGAAAGACCCTATTTTTCTGCCTCGTCCACATATCCTCTCTTTCAAAGGACAACACAGCCATAATAGTAACAATCATGTAAGTAAAGTGAGTGTGGCAAGCTTAGTGAAGTCTACTGGCATGTAACAATGGCTACAATTCTATGAACAGTGCAAACTGTACAAACATGCCGCCTCCCACGCAGAATATGGAACAAAGTCTCGGAAGAACACCTCACCTCCACCCTCACATACTCGCCCCCCTTGAGAACGCCATGAGACGACCAACAAGAAAGCTAACTGGTTCACCATGGCACTCCAAGATCCCAAGCACTCCTGCCGATGACTGGAAAAGATGTGGAGGAACAGCAAAACTCCTGAAGCATGCTCTGCCTACAAAACAGCCACCAAAGCACACCACCAACTCATCAAATGCACAACGAAAAACTTCCTCCAAGCCAGAATGCTCTTCAACACCCACAACTCAAAGGAACTCTAGACCATCATACAGGAATTTGTCAAACCCAACAGCGAAACAACTGACATCCCTCCTTCTAAAAACCTCTGCAAAAGACTCAGCTCCTTCTTTCACCTCAAGATCAAGACTCTCTACGACAACTTCAACTACCATGACCTCTGCACTTCCCCAAACCCCACCTCCAGCGATGCCACCCAACAGACCCTTCTTACCTGGACCCCACTCATGACAGAAGACACTCTAAAGACAGTGAAGAGCATAAACTCTGGAGTACCTTCTGACCATTGCCTGCTGCACATCTTCCACAGGGCCGCCACTACCATCGTATCTGAGCTATGTCGAGCCATCAACTGCTCCCTCAAGACTGCCACATTCCCCAACAACTGGAAGCACGCTGAAGTCAACCCCCTCCTAAAAATGCCCTCTGCAGACCAGACGGACCTCATGAACTTTAGGCCCATCTCACTGCTCCCTTTTGCAGCCAAGGTCTTTGAAAAGGCCATCAACATCCACCTAGTACACTTCATTGAAACCAACAACATCCTTGACACCTCTCAATCAGGATTCCTCAGCAACCATAGCACTGACACCACCCTCCCTGCTGACGCAAACGACATCCACGCACTCCTTGACCAAGGCTAAACTAAAGCCCTCATCCTCCTGGACTTATCAGCATCATTCAACACCATCTCCCACCGCACACTAAGCACCAGACTCCGTGATGCCAGCATCCAAGGAAAGGCCCTAGACTGGTTACCATCATTCCTCACAGGCAGAACACAGAGTATAAGACTCCCGCCCTTTCTCTCAGAACCAAAAGAGATCAGATGTGGGGTACCACAAGGATCCTCCATCAGCTCCACCCTCATCAACATCTACATGACCCCCTCGCAGCCATCAACATAAACCACAGACTCAACATCGTCTCCAATGCTGAAGACACCCAGCTCATCCTCTCCCTAACAGAGGAGCCCAACATCACCAGGAACAATTTCCAAGAAGGGATGAAAGCTGTCGCAACCTGGATGAGGAACAGCTGCTTGAAAATGAATTTGGTGAAAACAGAAGTCCTCATCCTCGGCTCCACCCCTCCGCATAGGATGACACCTGGTGCCCCCCTTCCCTCAAAACCCCACCCACCCCACCAGACCTTGAATGCAACCTCTGCGTCATACTAGACTCATCACTCACCATGAATTGTCAGATCAATGCCCTCTCAGCACCCTCTGCATACTACGCAAAACATTCAAGTGGACCCCCCTCACCTCCAGGAAAATGGGGTCTCATGCACTCGTCACCAGCAGACTGGACTACGGCGACACCCTCTATGCTGGATTCAATGAAAAACTCTGCAAACTCCAGACTGTCCAGAATGCCGCAGCCAGACTAATCCTCCGCTGGCTCCCCGTCGAAAGAAGAATAACTTTCAAGCTGCTCACGCACACCTACAAGGCCCTCCACGACACCGGACCCCAGTACCTCAGCGACCGCCTCTCCTTCCATGCCTCCAAGAGAAACCTCAGCTCAGCCAACCTCTCCCTAGCCACCGTCCCATACTTCTACAGGACCAGAGCAGGTGGAAGGTCCTTCTGCTACCTCGCAGCCAAGACGTGGAGCAATCTCCCCCTTCACTTCCGGTGAAGCCCAACACTGCACCAATTCAGGAAGGACCTCAAGACCTGGCTCTTCAAATGACCTCAACTGAGCTGCTCACACCAACCCCCCAGCACCTTGAGACCCAAACGGATGAGTAGTGCGCTTTATAAAACCCTGATTGATTTAACATAATACAGCATTTGTACAACGTATACACACAGCTGATTTTGATTCAATTAAGAGTTCCCCCATAAATGTATAGCTAAGATGCGTTAAGGAACGTAGCAGTTTTTATAGGACTAATAATTCTCTTGATATAAACAGAAAAAAGTACTTTTAGGATACATGTCTAATACACAGGACCAAATGATATCATCATTTATTATGTCGGAGGGATATTTACCTTGTTTTTAGATGACTGATTCTTTAAACTAAAGCAAGGGAATGACTAATTGCATAATAGACCAGTGCAGTTTGTAGGTCCACAGGGGCAGGCATACCCCATTCTCCATTCCTTGAACAATGAGCCTCTTTATTATCTGTTGTCATTTTAGCACTGGTATTCACAACTACACATACTGTCTTCAAATAACTCTAGATCCAACGGAAAATCAAAAATCATATTGAAACCATATTTCAAGAAATGAGAGCCCTAGAATGAAGGTTAACTCCGCCAAGCCACAATTTCTTCTGGTAAGGATTGATCACATGATAGACAAAACAGCACATGCCAGTGTATGCTCAGACCAATGCCACTCTGTCTGTTTCTCATTAGCGTCTTAAAAAGCAGAAGCAAGCCCCTTATGAGGGACGCAGAAAGAGCACCAATTGCGTGTGTTTCCATGCAGATAAGGTGGTCCTGATAGCGGATCCTCCAAAAAACGGATGAGATGCAACAAGAGCAACAAGCCGCTAATTAAGTTGTAGCCTTATTCCTCCCTGAGACTTTAAATGCAGGACTTTAACAAATAGCGCTGGGGAAGGCGTGCACCTTGCCACGGCGCCATTGTCCTGCAGCTTATTTTTAATTACAATGAATCCTGAGATACGCGATCCCAGAAATACTTTGTGGGAATAGCGGTGAATGCGCTCGTCATGCGAATGGCGCCTAGAGTCGGCTGCGGGGTGAGGAGGGGGTGCTACGGCTTCAGCAGTCACGGTGAGCTGTCTGGAGCAGAGATGGGGCCACGGGGAGCGAGGGGTGCATATGACGGAGGGACAAGGGAGAGACAGGTGAACAGGACAGATTATGGGGTAGCAAAAAACAAGGGGGCGAGAGAAGGGGCGCCAGAAGAGAGCGGTGCTCAGCCTGGGTACAAACAGAAAGCGAAGGGGACCAGGGATAGGAAGGGACAGGCAGGCGCCAATGGGGGCGGGGGAGCGGCAGTAACAAAACGGGGCACAACACTCAGAATAGAGGCGTTCTCGATGGTGGATAAAAGTAGCAGAAAGAAATAGGAACAAGCATTGGACGCGCGAGACGCGATGGTGGGGGGGTGGGGGAGAGAAGCGCGAGTTCTGGTGTTTGTTAGTGCAAGGTGGGGGGAGAGGGGGGTGTAATTGGGTTGGGTTTTTGGCGTGTATTTTAAGTATTAGTGCACTCGTGTGGGTATGCCTGCGATATTTCTTAGAATATGGATCTGCCTGAGGGAAAGGCAAGAAAGAGGGTGGTGGTGCGTGTGGGGGCAGGAGGTCGAGGGCAGTTGTGGATTAGCAGCTAAGGGTCCCTTCTTAATCTGACGGGCTGCAGGAGCCCAGCCTGCAAGAATCACAATAAAAAACAAGCAGGAAGTGGGATAAGGGAGGGGGTAGGGGAGAGAGGCAATGCAGGCTGGCAAATGGTGAGCACTTTTCGCGGGCGGCCGTGCGGCCGCGAAAGTGAAAGAAAACGAATGCTTTCAGGCTGCCAAATGGTGCGCGCGCCCGGAGCACATGCACTGTAGTTGGCGGCCTGAAATGCACTCGTTTCCACTTCCAAAAGTCGCTTACTATAAGTCTCGCCAGAGCAGCGCTAAAGCGCTGTCTCAGGCGAGACCTAAAAATCAGCATGAAAGGCTGTTAAAAACATTCCTTATGGAGACCACATCTCACGTTTCCACAGTTAAGAGAGTTTTGTAATGGCGATCTGTCCCAGCCAAAGTAGAGCTGACGGTCTTCACCACTCCCCATAAGGTACTAGTTGAGAAAGCCTTATAATATACGCAGGAAAGCAAAATGATGAAAAATCCTATTGGGAACATGTGTTCCAGTATCAAAGAATTGATATTTTAGGTATTTGCAATCTGGATGGAGGGTTTTGGCCACAAATGTGAGTACACCATGTGCAACAGTCTCGCAATCCATTTAGGAATAATTTACCAACTGCTCGCTTTCAGGAAAGCACATAGCAACCTGAAGACCTTCCTATTGCAATTCACTTTCTATATGTCAAACCATCCACTGGTTGCCCTGGGGTTTTAGGATTACATAAATAAATTCATAATGACTATGATGGGGAACCGGTCCCAGCTACACTGAGGAAGAAGGTTCAGTCAGTTGGCCCCTTGATACCATTGTTTAGTATATTTATTCTTTTTTGAGTGGTCACAAGACGAGGGCTTACCTTCTTTTTACTTACTTTTTACTTTGCTGTCTTGATGTGGAGCTGTTGCCTGGTAACACTCCCTTCATCTGCCAGCTGTTTTATTGCAGGCCTGCAGGCTTCATAAAGAGTCTGCCTGCGTGACCTCAATTGGATCGGCTGTCCCTGCTCAGCTTCCTGCTACTTCCTTTTGCGGGGTCCGAGCCTTCTGTCACACATTCCTGGGCAACTATTTTACTTTTATATTCACCACTTTCACTTTTGTATTCACCACTTTCACTTTCTAGTGCAATTGGCTACCTAGCCAACCATCCTGAATAGTGTTTGAATGTAATATTTTAACTCTGGCATACTACGCATTTTATTATTTACATGTACCCCTTCTTTTCATTGATTTATTTCTTCTCACATTTTTTTGTAGCTTAGCTTTGTTTTTCTCAGTGGCTGCTGAGGATGAAGGCATTCATACATGCGGCAGGAGTCGTTGAGCTCTGGTTATGTTTTAGTTTCTCAAACCTTGCTGGCTACCTTTAATTTTGCAGTCTTGGAGTGGGCTGTTGTCCTCGCTACATTCGTTCAGACTGCCAGCTGTCTTCATAGAAGACTGCAGTCTGCATACAATGTTCCCCTGTGCGGCCTTAGTTGGATCCGCTCTCTGTGCTCAGCTGCGCTGCTCTTTCACCCTGTGGGGCTCGAGACTTCTCTCGTGCGTTCCAGTATTCACTATTTTCAAGATGATTAAGGACCTGCTTCCACCGTCCTATTCATTGTGTTAATTATTATGCTAATGTGTGGGCTTTAGACGCTTTACTGTTTTTTTTTTTATGAAAATGATTTTAATCATTTAATCCAGGAAAGCATGTTTTTTCTAAGCAGAAAATTGATTTGAACAAGGTTGAGGATAGACAATGGATGATGTATGACAATATTGTGCGCAATATTGTTGGTATAAGGAAATAATTTTACAGTATTTAATACAAAGACCCACTTGCACAGATGACCAATAACACGGGTACATCAGATCCTTATTGAACTGAAAGTGTGCCAAATGCTTCATATGAATTTATATGAATTGTTGGACCTGGCCGTTTTGCAGGGTTGTTTCCAAACTGCTTGCCTTCTTCCTGTTTTTTTCCGGACCTGCTTTTGTTGGCTTTAGGACTCTGGACACTTTACTACTGCTGATCAGTGCTAAAGTGCATGTGCTCTCTCTCCTCTCAACTTGATATGATTGACCAACACCTGGTTAGCATATTTAATTTGCACATAAGTCCATTGTTACAAGTTGTATCCTATATACCCAGGACCTGTAAATTAAATGCTACTCGTTGGCCTGCAGCGCTGCTTGTGCCACACACAGAAGTAACCTGTCAAACCTGCCTCAGGCCTCTGCCACTACAGGACCTGCGTGGGCAGTTTTAAGCCACAGTGACTTGGCATTTAAAGTTACTTGCCAAGTCTGGAACTCCCCCTTTACTACATGTAGGCCTCTTCTAAGATAGGCCCTACGTAGCCCTATGGACGGGTTGCTGTGTAGGTAAAAGATATTACATGTGCCTTCATTGTGTAGCATGTCCTGGTAGCCTGGTAGTAACAAACAGCTGATTTGATTTCTCACTGATTTGAGGCCGGCTCTTCCCATAAGTGTGCATTAGGAATTCCCTGATATGTTTTTCAGTGGTAGTTTCTGATCTGCCAGGAATAGAGTTGCCATGTTTGGTATGTTTGGAATAGTGATGATAAATCCTGGTGAAAGTGGATTTTTCATTACTATTTTAGAAATGCCACTTTTAGAAAGTGGGCATTTCTGTGTGATTATGACTCTTTGTGCTTTGCAGCCTGACTCCAATCAATGTCTGGTTCAGACTGACGGGGCCTGTTTTTGCATTCACTCTAGACCGGAGGTCTTCAAACTTTTTTGCTCAGAGCCCCCCCCTAAGCAAAACATTTCGAAGTCGGGCTCCCCTCCAAAACATTATGGCAAGGATTGGGGGAGTAGGAGGGAAATGGGTGCGTATAGGGAGTGGGGCTTATGAGCTGATTTCAGGAGTACTTTTTCTATAGCTTATAAACCTCACTAAATATGAGACTTCTAAAACAGCAAAAGCATCAATCAAAAACATGTATTATCCCAAACATACTTATACCCATAATTGGGGTGCTGTGAGCCCCTCCCACTTTTGGACCCCAATGAAACTACACCTGCTGCAATTCTCATAACTGCAGTCCTGAGTAGCAGGCTATCTTCTTTGCATCTTTTACCTCTGCCCCACCTTGGCGGATCATCACCTCGGCCCTAATGCTAGAAAGAAAAATATTCTGCCATGCCCCTTTTTTAAAGGTAAACTGTCATAATTGTGATGCAGAGGGCCCCTCAAACCCCTGAGCCCCAGTCCTGCTTCATGTGCTTCTCTAATGATAACCAGCAGTGGCCACTTACACACCTGGCAGCAGTACCAGCTTCACTAATGAATGGCCTTTTTCAAAAGAAATAAAAAAAGAGACCACTTATATTGTCCCCTTCTTTCGGGTATCTCTCTGAAGAAGCTATCTCTGGCCATTTGTAAACATAAAAATGAGTCCCCATACAGTGCTCTATATTCTGGGCCTTCTCTTTGACAATATCAATGAATCTCAGTCCTTTCCTCTGTCTCCTAGACTATTACTGTGAGGCTCCAGTAGTCGAGAGGATTAGGGCTCTGCATCTGAATGCAACCCTGCTGGTCTTCAACCTGCCACACTATGGGCTCAGCTTTCACACAAAAAACTGCTCCAGAAGGGTTAATATTGACTTTGAGGTGCCTCTGCCTGAAAGCGAAGGGTGTGGTGGTAGTGCAGAAAGTTGAAAAAGAAACCAGCCATTAAATGATTGAGTCACTTAAAGCCAGGGCCACTGGAATTATGAGTTTGCATTTGCTACATAATCCATAATCTGCAGATTCCAACAAAAAAAACTTGATTTTAGCTTAAACGGAACAAAAGTTACTTAAAATGAGGCAAAGTGTTCGGAGCAGTGGAAGGCCCTTTAAAAAGATTGACTGGCAATCTTGTAGTTGCTTACTGCTGTATTTGGGTGAGATGAAATATTTCCCTTGACAGCGTTACCATGAGTTAAAATAACAAAATAATGAAGTAATGCTAACCACACAATGTGCCGCATAATTAACCTTTTTTTTTGTTGCATTATTTAGTCAACCCTGCATCATAATGTGGTCCTCTCCTACTGAATTATTCCAGTGTCTCTGCTTAAAGCTTCATGGCGGCAAAGATTTATTATTTTTGAGATGTAATGTAGGGGTGTTAGCTGAGATTTGGAATTGTGGAGGCACTTACAAAAATGTCTGCATTAGATACAGTTTTATTACTTATTACTAAAAAGTATATTATGTAAGAACTTGTTTTACCTCAATCACTGCATCATTTTGCTGCAGCAGCAGCCTTGTTTAGACTATTTAAATACTATTTTAAAATATTGACTTTCATATTCAGAGTGCTTTCTGCTACAGGCTGGGACCTCATAGCACTATAAACAGGGCCACTGGAATTATGTGGTAGAAGGGCAAATTATGCAACACGCAGAGGCGAATAATGCTGCATAATCTTGCCTATTTTGTGATAGCATTATTGCATTAATTTTCGACTTGTTAAAGTGTCCTGGCATATATTTCCCCTCATTAGTACCACTTTAACACTTACATATAGCAATAAGCAACAGAAAGGTGACCAGTCAACCTTTAGAAAGGGCGTTCCGCTGCAAGGTAACATGTTGCTGCTGCCTGTTGCTGCTGCCGTTTGAGCTCGAAATGAGTTTTTTTTTTAAATTTGCAAATCATGCAACAGATGATGGATTATGTGGCAAATGCAGGAAATCCATAACTATGCTCAAAATGCTAACACACATACACACACATCTACAGTGATGGTAGTTGCAAAATGAGGTTTCATAACCTAAAAGAGTGCATTTATCACCAGTTAGTTTAACTTGCATTTATTTTTCAATTCTTATGTTATTGCATTATTTTATACACACTTAAAAGACTGTGATAACACAAAACACTTGCCCTTTTTTTTAAAAAGAAACTTCTTTGATCCTGCCAGCACACTCACTGACTCCTGACCCCACCGCACTCTGCTAACAGTTGTCACTTTCACTTCAAGGCCTGGGTGTAAATGAAGGCGGCCTGGAAATACAGCAAATAAAGATCGCTGCACTTCCAGGCCATCTTCATTTACATGTACTTGAGGCATTAGCGCCCCCCTGGGAACCCACCCACGCCCCCCCAGGGGGGCGCGCCCCACAGTTTGAAGACCTCTGCTCTAGACAGTCATACAAAGGGAGTTGACGTTTGGCATGCATATCCTAATAGCCCATAATCCGGCTGATGTACCTTCTTGAGATAGAGTAGTGGGAGTAGGTGTCACTGAAACCTGAATAGGGCTGTGCCCGTCCTCTCACAATGCTGTCTCCACCCCTCTGTAGTGCATCTGGGGCCAAGGATGGGGATTGATTGGAGGTGGTTTGAACTTCTAAAGTTTGCTTGAAATTACCTCCACATCAAAGACATTTTGAGTATAAGTACAGGGGCTCTGACTGCATGGGACTTGTAACCATACTCTGTTGGCTTTATATTCTGCATGGTGCTAGGAGGAACTGTTGGGCTGGCAGGAGAAACCACTACTTAGACTTTGCTCTGTTGTGCTGACCTACTTAGAAGGACTGCGTCTTCACCCTCAATGGGCCCTGTGTGCTGGACTGCTGACTACAGCCTGTAGTACAGAGCACAGCCTATTCATTTGCAAGTGGGGCTGTGCCCAGCTCTGCCCTCACCCCGCCAGTTGATGGCCCATCCAAGAACATCTTGTCCCTCTAGTGGTTGACTGTCTGGGAGGAATGAACAAAGTCTAACTGCCAGCTACATCCATTCATGTGGCCCAGGATAAGTTGCATACACCAAATAGTTTAGGGCAGGAAAATGGCAGATTTATGAAGGTGCCATTTTCATAATTGTAACTTAAAATCAGATGTTACTATTAAAGAGGAATTCTAATTACAATTTCTCAGGCACCAAATATGAAACAATCATCTGTTCTCATCCAGAATCTAGCACTTATTAAATGTAATAAGGCAAACCAATGTTATCCCATGGGAGAGGTAGTAGGCCTCACAGTAGTAAAACTAATTTAAGAGCTTTTTACTGACAGGACATGAAAAACTTACAAATTCAAGTACAACCTTTTAATTACAATGCACCCTACCCTATGGGCTACCTAGGGCTACCTTGGGGTGACTCATATGCAATACAAAACAGTTTTAAGACTTAGCAATGGGGTTGTATTGCCAAGCCAATGTGGCAGTTTGAAGGTGCATTCAGGCTGTAGTGGCAAGCCTCAGATATTTTTTAAGGGGCTACTTAGGTGGGTGGTAGAATGCCAAACAGATGTAAGTCAATGTTACCATGTTTAAAGGAGAGAGCACACGCACTTTAGCACTGGTTAGCAGTGATACAGTTTGCAGAGTCCTACGGCCAACAGAAATGAATACAGCAGAAGTAGGAGGACTAAAGGTGAAAGGTTTGAAGGAAAAACACCATGAGGCTGACAGGTCTAACACAGACCACTTAAACAGGAAAACAAAAATAAAATGACATACAAACAATGTATCTGTGTACCCGACGTCTCAAATGTTCCCAGATATACTCAATCTACTCAAATGAATGCCACGATGGCTGACAGTTGAGGGGCACCTACATCATGCTTTGACCACGAATACTGCAGAGCACTTAATTTGCACTAATAAGACTACATTGACCCTCACAGCTATGTAGCATTATAGCACTTACCAAATTATATTGGCAATTAAATGTGTCTCAGGTGTGCTCTATAACCTGCATGCTAGTATGTGCCATTAGGTAGCTTGATATATGGGTTAGAGTGACCTTTGCATACTACAAGATGTTGGCCATGTAGAAGGACAGACTCAGTCCTATGTTTATTACTACAGCTTCTTGTATACAATTGCAGGAGGGCTCATTTCCAGTTCTCGTACTCCAGGACCGGACTGATCATTGTGCTGACAAACATCATCTCTTAGCAGTAAGATTTCCAGTAGTGTGGTTAGAGTGTGAATAGTGCAGTGGTTTGGCACTAAAGCTATGGGGTGAACCACCTTTGTTATTCCCAATGCGGAATGGTGGTACAGTTTACAGGTCATAGCTATTTGAAGACCGAGGTTCGTATGGGAAGCCGGTTACACCGGAACTTTTTCCTTTCTATTTTCAGGTGTGTGCATATTTGGATTGAACTGAGATCCGATACAAAACAGTTGGGAGCAGGAATACTAGACTCGGATTTTGTTTGTTTTTTTACTCTGTGGGATGGAATTATCACCACATGAAAAGTAGGTTATGATATGATTTGAAGTATTATCTTGGATATACAATGGATTAGCAGGACTACCCATAACAGGCTCTTTCTGATTAAACTGTATTGCTTATTTCCACATAGATTACTACAGATGCAATTTCAGGTACCTGGATAATTTTTGGCATTGCATGATTTTTCGGTTAGATAGTTGAGACTTTATTCACTTCTTGGTCTTTTAGCGCTGTGTTCACTCACAACAGTGATATGTGGTTTGTCTTGCACAGGCTAGGGGTCTCTTTAATATCTATTTTCACTCTATTTCCTATGTGTGTTTTGACACAGTTGGACAATTTTAGGTTCTTGCAGCTTTGTATTTTCGCCTTTATAGGTTTTTCTCCATCACCTGGATGTAGGGCGTATTGGTTTGTGCAATGTGTTTATTAAAAATCCTTCGCACACTTATTGTTTACAAAGTCACTATCTTGCACTTTAGGTCCACTTTGTGCACGTTTTTGCACTTGCGCATCAAGTCACGGTAACATTTTGATTTAAGTGTGTGCACACCAGTTTTTTGAATGGTGTCACAATAGTCATTCTTTATTTTGTTTACTCAGCCTTGAAAAAGTTGTGGGATGATTTCCCAGTCTTTGCAACAAAACACGTGTTGGCTGATTAAGAATGTTATGAAATAACAGAAAGAAAAGAATTTAAAAAAAGAAGATTACGAACACTGTGTTTAGAATTTGTGTAGACTTGCTTTGTTATTTGTCTTTACCTTGCAGACATGTGCTGAGGATTTTGCTTATAATTAAATGTATCTCATTTCAGCACTTTCCCACAATTAAGAATAGAAGAAACATTGTGAACGGTTCTTAAAGTCAACTTTAGGGTGCATGAAAACTGGTGCCTCAGCTATTCTGTGCTGCCTACTTTACTTACATGTGGGCTTGCGAAGAGCTATACTCTGTTGACCTCTGTTTTCCGAGTCAGGCGTAGAGTGCTTCTGTTGAGAGAGCCAGCTGTTGCTGAGTTTTCAAATGCTCTTGGAAGTTTTTAAAGCAAAGCCTGTGATTCCCAGTGACTTTGCTGTTTGCATATTGTTGTGCTTTGTCAGGCTAGGGCCCTGATTATAAGTTGTGCAGAACTTGACTGTGGTGGCATAATTTATCACATCCAGTAAAATGTATTACACCAGTGTGAGGTATTTGCCAGGTTTGGTAAATATTGGCTGTTCTGAGGAGGACATTTCAGTGGAAAACCTTATGGAATTGCATATTAACATGAAAGCAATAATTATGACTCACATGTGTTATTCACTAGTGTAGGCCAGAAAATGAGAATCATCAGCAGTTGGGGCGCAATTAGAAAAACATAAAAATTCACTGAAAAAAAACCAACAAAGTTTACAGGGACTTTGTAGTTACGCTCATATTTCACTAGTACAAAATGAGTGAAATTCAGCAGTTATACCTACCTGAGCTAATTATAACTTATGCCCATGCAATGCACGGCGTATGACCTCACATATTACATCACTCATGCCTTGGTCAGTGACATCACTGATGACATCACTGGCGACATCTCAAATTACATCACTGACAACATCTCAAATTACATCACTGATGTCATCTCAAATTACATCACTAATTTCATCATCCAGTGATTGTGAGTGTTTTCTAAAAGTTTATGACTGTTAAACATACATACTAAGCTACTACAAAAGTTAAATTAGTATACTTTGTGGATTGTCATTTATAAGGCGTGGCAAATCACACATAAGATACTCGAGGCACTGGAGAAGTTTGCTACTGCATTGTGGAGTGATCATTAGAACATCCAGGTCTTGAGGGGCTTCCTGAATTGCTGGAGCAGCAATGCAGTCCTGAGGTGCTGGGGTAGGTTGTTCCATGCCGGGGCTGCTAGGTGTGAGACTGAACATCCACTGCTGTTGTTTCGGCAGATTAGTGGGGTGTCTGCAATGGACAGGGATTGAAGGTGTGTGGTCGGTTGGTGGAAGGTCAGGCATTTGTTGATATATGCAGGGACTTTGTTGTGCAGGACATTGTAGGCTGAATTGGGAGCCAATGTAGTTTCTCGAGATGGAGAGTAATGTGGGTCCTTCTGGGGAGGTTGAAGAGGAGTCTTACCATTGAGTTTTATATAGTCTGGTGTCTCTTCCTGAGGTGTGTAGTGATTCCTACTTAGAGTGTGTTTCCGTAGTGCACTCAGCTGGGGATGAGAGTCTGTGTGATGGTTCTTCTGGTGTTGGATGGGAGCCACTTAAAAATCTTACGGAGCATGTGAAGGGTGTGGAAGCAGGCAGATGAGACTGCATTGACTTGTTTCTTCATTAATAGTTTGCTATACAGGATGAGTTTGAGATTGTGGGCATGGTTGGCGGAGTGGGGGTGGGCCGAGTTCTGCGAGCCACCATGCATTGTTCCATTGCAAGGTTTTGTTCCCAAAGATGAGGGCTCGTATCTTGTCAATGTTGAGTTTGAGACAGTTGTCCTTCATCTAGTCCATGATGTTCATCATGCATATATGGAAGTTGGCTTTGGTGGTGGAGGAATCTTCTGACAGTGAGAGGATGAGTTGGGTGTTGTCCACATAGGGGATGATATTGATTACATGTGATCTGACAGTGTCGGTGAGGGGAGTCATGATTGCGGGGCTGAATGACAGTCCTTGGGGACTCCACAAATGATCTTCTTGGGCTCCGAAGTGAGCACTGGGAGGTGGATCCTCTGTGTTCTGCCAGTGAGCTACAAACCTAAAGGCGTATCCCTTGACCCCTATGTGGTGAAGTATGTTGATAAGGATGTAATGGGAGACAGTGTCGGATGTGGCAGACAGGTCTACGATGATGAGGGCTTTTTTTTCTCCTCGGTCCAGGAGGGCTCTAATGTTGTCCATTGCTGTGATCAGGGCTGTCTCCGTGCTGTGGTTAGCTTACATCTGGATTGGGAGAGCTCCAGGAGGTTGTGGTTTTTAGGTGTTTTGATTGCTATCTCAATGACTTTAGCTGAATAGGGGAGCAGAGAGATGGTAGTTCTTTGGTGTGGCAGGGTCAGCCGATGGTTTCTTCAGGAGGGGTCTGACTTTGGCCTGTTTCCAGTCATCAACGAAGGAGACTATGGAAATGGAGGTGTTCAGGACCTTCCTGAGCTCATTGCTGATTGACTTGCTACTGATGTGGAAAATGTGTTGGGGACATGGGTCAATGGGTACCCCCAATTGTACGGAGTTCATGATGGAGGTAATGTCTTATGTGGTGAAGGGGTTCCAGTGGGTGAGCAGATGTTTTGAGTTTGAGTTTGAGGATGTGAGCTGGTTGAAGCTGTCAGCCGCGGAGGGTTGGTGTTCGAAATCTTCATAGATAGCTTGTCGTGGGAAAAGTCAGCAAGGTTGTACCATAGTTTCTGGGAGGGTGTGATGTCATTCTTGATGGCTGTGGGATTGGAGAAATCCTTCACAATGGCAAAGAGTTCCTTACTGGCTTCAGTGTGGTCTGGCAGGGAATTATTTTTGGTTTCTCTCAGGAGGTGGTGGTTTTGGCTGAGGGTGGCCCTGATGGTGGTGCAGTCTTCCATTTTTTTCTAATGCCCATTTATTTCCAGCTGTCTGCAGTTGAATTTGGTGGAGTGCAGTTCAACGATGAACCAACTTGCTCTTTGGTTTGGTTGGTTTGGCTGGCTTGGAGGGGGCAATGGTGATCCACTTTGAGAAGTTTTTGGCTGCGAGTTCTGGGTATCGTGTGGAGTCTGAGAGGTGGCAGTGGAGAGCGTTGTTCCACTGGTCGTCTGATACCTTTTTCTAGTTTCTGTGCATGGATCTGGGGGTTACGTGGCCAGAGTGGGTGGGTCCTGCGATGGTGAAGTTGACGCTGTATAGGTCGTACCTGGTGAGTTGAGTGGCGTGGTTACATCTGACTCTGTCACTGGAGGTAAAAATGAAGCTGAGCGTGTGTCCCATGATGTGGGTAGGTTTGGTGACAATCCGCTTGAGGCTGATGTTACTGTCGCTCTCAGGGAGTTTGGTGGTATTGGTATTGCTGGGGTCAACGAGATGGAAATTCAGGCCCCCAAGGGAAGATGTGGTGCAAAGAGTTGATATAGAGCTGGGCGATGATGTCTGGGATGTTGTTGCAGAAGCTGGGGCAAGGTCCTGTAGGTCTGTGGGCAAGGGTTCCTCTGGTGGTGCTTTTTATGTCTGTGAAGAGTTGGAAGTTGAGCTGTTCCATTATCGAGGTTTAGTCCTTTTGTAATGGTATGTTAATATAGTTACTCAAGCGCTTGACTACCGTAGAGTGTCTTGGAGCAGTCTTTGATACAGGAGAAGAGACGTGCATGGGGAGCAGCAGACCTAGCAATTACTGAAAGGCCAGGTTTTTAAGAGCTTCCTAAAGGTAAAAAGATTAGGTGCACTCTTAATATGGAGTGGTAGGGTATTCTGGGAAGCTGTTGTTCCCAAAAAGAAGCTCCTGCCTCCCAGGGGGAGCGTTTAGATTTCGGAACGACTATGTATTTGGCCATTGTGTAACTTAGAGTTCTACTTGGGGTGTACCATTTAAAGATTTGTTGGAAAAAATCGGGGCCTGAGCCTTGGAGTACTCCGTAGGCAATGCAAAATGCCTTAGAAGTGATGCACTGTCTGATAGGTAGCCTGTGGAGGTTCCTAATTGCAGTGGCTACTGAGTAATATTTGTGATCTCTTGGGATTTTAAGAAGTCCTGCCGCAGTATTTTGTAGTATTTGCACTCTGTTGAGGATGTACTGGTCTGCGGTAAGTAGTAGGCCGTTGCAATCGTCCAGTTTGGTCATTATCAGAGATGTTATAAGATTTCTGAAAATGGACTGGAATGAACAGAAGAATCTTTTTTTTAGCATTTTCAAGGTGAAAGAAGTGGAAAATGGGACGCTAACATGATTGGAATAACTTAGATTGCTGTCAATCAAAATTCCCAAGTTTCAGGTCTTCACAACAGGATTTGAGAGGGGGCCGATCTCTGCTGGCAAACATGACGGGGTCCAGAAGGATGTTTGTAACCCTGAAAATTGTCACTTACATTTTCCCGGCGTTCAATTTAAGACAGTGTCTGTTCATCCATGTGCTGACTGCCTGCATGCAGTCACAGAATATGGAGGCTATACCTGTATCATCCTTGCTCAGTGAGATGATGATTTGGGCGTCCTCTGCGTTTAAGAGAAGCTAAAACTAATGATTACACCAGCTAAGGGTGTGATGTATATATTAAGTAAAGTTGGGCTGAGCCTGACAAAAATGACTAATAGATCCCGGGCTGGACCAGTAACAATGATTTCTAACAGGAATTTCAACAGCAATGCATGATCTATCATGTCAAAAGCCGCTGAGAGATCAAGCAGGATGAGGGCTGCCCCTCTGACCTAATTGATAGCCTGCTTGATCTTCTCAGTGGCCTTTATCAGAGCTGTTTAAATGCTTTGTCTACTGAGGAAGCCAAACTGAGTGGTGTCTAGGTGATCATTAAGTTAGATGTTTTCCATCAACCGGTTAGTCATGATTTTTTTCTATGATATTTGATGGAGAGGGAAGACAAGAGATAGGGGTGATAGTTGCAAGGGTCTTTGGGAACAAGCGTTGCCTTTTTTAATAATGGAAGTATGGAAGCTTTTTTCCAGATGGAAGAAAAACTACCAGTTGAGATCATGAGCTGGAAGATAGCTGTAAGCTGAGGGGCAATAGTCCTGGCTACTAGTTCAGCCACAGTTGGTGGGCAGGGATCATGAGGGGTACCAAAGGAGGTGGAATTCACTAAGTTGGTCACCTGGTTTAAAGTGGGCGGTTTAAAGTCGTAGAAATTGAACCTGTCTCTTCTTTTGGTTGTGGGGACACAGATATTGCCTGATTGAGGAGAAGGATAAATCATAGACTGCTTTCAGTTTTTTCAGGAAAGTATCCGCCAGAGTTTATAAGAAGGATTGACTGCTGATGCATATCTTAGGAGAGGAATCCATTGTTAACTTTTGAAGAGTTTGTAGCTTTGTCCATCTTTTTGTAAAGTACAAGTGGGTTTGGGAATGGTTGTCTGGTTGTGTGACTGGGTATGTAAGTGGTTGTGTGGGTGTGAGTGGATTTCTGAGTTGTTTGGGTGATTGAGTGTCTGTGTTGAGAGGCTGAATGGGTGAGGGATTGGGTGTGTGAGTGGGTGTATGGGTAAATAAGAGGGGGGATGAGTGGGTGTATGGGTGAGTGACTGGCTGTGTGAGTGGCAGTATCAATGAGTGGGTGTGTGAGGGACTATATGAATGAGTGAGTGGGTTTGTGATTAGCTGTATGGGTGAGTGAGTGGGTCTGTGAATAGATGTATGGGCACATGAGTGGTTATGTGAGTGGCTGTATGGGTGAGTGAATGGGTGTGTGAGTGGGTTTATGGGTAAATACGGGGGTGGGTGGATATATGGGTGAGTGACTGGCTGTGTGAGTGGCAGTATCAGTGAGTAAGTGGGTGTGTGAGTGACTATATGGGTGAGTGAGTGGGTATGTGAGTAGCTGTAGGGGTGAGTGAGTAGCTGTGTGAGTGGCTGTATGGATGAGTATGAGGCTATTTGAGTAGGTGTATGGATAAGTGAGTAGCTGTGCGAGTGACTGCATGGGTGAGTGAGTGGGTATGTGTGTTACTCAATGGATGAGTAAGTTGGTATATAACTGGTTGTATGGGTATATGAGTGGGTGCATGAGTGGTTCTGTGGATGATGTAATCAGTCATGTCATTTAAGATGTCATCAGTAATGTCACTGACCATGTCATGAGTTATGTAATATGTGAGGTCATAACAAGTGCATTGTGTGGCTGTAAGTTGCAGTTGGCTCAGGTAACCATAACTGGTTGTGTGAAATCCATGTCTAACTATAACACCCCTGTAACCATTGTTTTTTAAAAATTCTATTTCGTACCAATAACGTTCCTGTAACCTTTGTAGTTTTCATTGAATTGCTTATGTTTTTCTATTCTATTTCATAACTATAACATCCCTGTAACCTCTTTTTTGTCAGTGAATTTTTATCTATTTTAATATTCTGTCCTACAGCTAATTACCTAGTAACGTTTGTTTATTTCAGTGAATTTCAAAGGTTGTTTAAATTGTATTTACTAATGTAACCTGTAACTTTTGTCAGTGGGTATGTGATTGCCTGTATGGGTCTATAAGTGGGTGTGTGAGTGGCTTTATGGATTTATAAGTGGAAGTATGAGTGGCTGTATGGGTGTGTGAGTGGTTATGTGATTAGTTGTATTGGTTGGTGACTGGGTGTCTTAGTGCTGTATGGGTGTGTGAGTGGTTTCGTGGGTGGGTGAGTGACTGTATGTGTCTGTGAGTCACATAGTACTAAGGTGGATGAGGCGGGGCTAAATGTGCAATACCGGCAGGCGATTTTGCACTTTTGCATACTCAAAGTCATTTACAGGGAGAACCATGGACTCTGCTCTCACCAGGAGAGGCCAAGAAAGAACCCACTTGTCACAGTCACTAACGATTGTACTCAGATAGATCAACCATACATTCACATTCACCAAGAATTTCAGATTGTTATTCAATGTGGAATTGCCCAGAAAACACACTTGCTTTGCCTTTGCCAAGCCCAGGAGGCTAGGATCAATTGTCCTTTACACAAGTAGAACTTCAACTGGGTTTCTAGCTATGTTTATATTTGTAAGTGCTTTCCATTGATGCTTAATTTCTGTGGAATATGCATCAGCATCAGAAAGAAATCTTACCTTCCCAGTTGTACACAAAATGTCTACCCGACTGGAATAGTTTCTTCATGTTAATTAGTAAGTGCTACCTAGTTGGGTGAATGTCTAGTGTGTATTTCACACTACAGCTTGAAATAGACCATGAGGAATTGTCTCCAGCAACTTTGTGTGCATTTTGGCAATATTATTGTTCCTCATGTGTCTTCATCCAGAAATCTGTGAAAATGAAACCACAGGGAGGTGAGTCTCTAAAAAACAAGTTTACTTCCTCTTAGCTATATGAAGCAAGTGGTTCTTTGTTTGGCAGAGATGTCCTCATATTCTTTGATATTAAGAAGGTGTCAACAAAGTCAGCAGGAATCCCACTGGGGGCCTTTTGATAAGGTCTCTGTCATTCTGGGGAAAGGCTGAAAGACCTTTGCATAATACTAAGGAGGATGGGGTTGGGCCAAATGGGTGGAGCCTCCAGGTGACTTTGCACATTTGAATACTCATAGTCATTTACAGGGAGAACCCTGTACTCTGATCTCACCAGGGGAGGCCAAGAAAGATCTAACTCATCACGGCCACAACAGATTGCACTCTGATGGATCACAAATTCATTCACCTTCACCAAGGATTTCAGAATGTTTTATAATGTGGGACTGCAGAGAAAACACACTTGATTTTCCTTTGCCAACCTCCCACTGAATTTTAATTTCTGTACAATGAGTGTTAGGGCCAGAACAGCCCAGCCAAAACTTAATGGGGGAGACAAGTGGCCCCCCTCCCGGGGCCTGATATTGGCCCCGGGACCACACCCCCTGGGGCATGGCTTCTTTATGCTGGATGCCCTAAAGCCCACCCATTTCACCTAGTGTGCAATACAGGGGACTACAGGGGGAGCTTCAATGCCCTTGTGGTCCCTGCCAGCTTCCTGCCTCCAGCGGAAGCCAGCATTGCTCCCACATGTAAGGAGCAGAAGAAATTGCTGCTCTCTGCATGTGGGAGGTGGTGGTGCCCTAGACACAGGACAGAGAATGGCCTGGGAAGGGAGGATATGTGGCTCCCCTCCCACTCCAAAAAGAAATCCCTAATGAGGTGGTGGTCTCCGGAGCTGTTAATGGCCCAGGAGGGGGTCTCGCAGCAACCTCCATCTGTTATGTAAATTTGTGGCCCCAGTGAGGTGGTGGTGCCCTAGACACAGGACGGAGAATGGCCTGGGAAGGGAGGACATTTGGCTCCCCTCCCTCTCCAAAAAGAAATCCCTAATGAGGTGGTGGTCTCCGGGGCTGTTAATGGCCCAGGAGGGGGCCGCGCAGCAACCTCTATATGTTATGTAAATTTGTGGCCCCAGTGAGGTGATGGTCCCGGGGGTCCTTAATGGGCAATGGAGAGGGTCCAGCAGCACCCCTCTATTTTTTCTTTAAAGCCCTGGGTAGGTGGTGGTCCCTGGGGCTCTTAAGAGCTGCAGGAAGGGTCTGCGTGTGCCCCTTCCCAATTTTTACCGGATATTGACAGGTTGAGAGCCTGTATGCAACTGAGCACTGTTCACAAAGTGTCCTACCTGACACTAACTGGTTTGAAAAATATGTATTTAATTTTCAGCATTGAAACAAAACATTCTCTAGAGCTTTTCACACTGTTTTCTTGTGTGGAAACGCATAAAAATATAGCAGTTTGTACCAATACAAATTAATGACATTTGTACTTAAACAACGTGGTTACAGACAATTTTCACATGTAGCACAATTGCAAATTAAATGTTTTAAACATGACGCAATATCACAAAAAAATTCAACACAGCGGAAATTTTTTAAATGCCCAATGCATTTCGGAACCAGCCGGTTCCTTCGTCAGGGGCCAATCTGAAAAATATAAAGCGAACCATATTGCTAATTAGAGTTATGTTGTGGGTGCTCAATCTCGGTAACTCTAATGAAGAGCAGGCATGTCTGACAACAAGTTACCTGTTTGTCTGTGTGGTTAAATGTTCTCTGAAACGGACAGAAATATGACTGAGTCAGCATGGACGTAATCATGGATATACCTCAATGGTGGACAAACATTTACACCTACAGTCGATACATTTCATTAATTTGTATTGGTACAAACTGCTATATTTTTATGCGTTTCCACACAAGAAAACAGTGTGTAAAGCTCTAGAGAATGTTTTGTTTCAATGCTGAAAATTAAATACATATTTTTCAAACCAGTTAGTGTCAGGTAGGACACTTTGTGAACAGTGCTCAGTTGCATACAGGCTCTCAACCTGTCAATATCCGGTCTCTATCTCAGTAGGAGAGGACAAACTCCTACAGAACTGATGCACCGTTGTTCTCTACAATGGAGAATCATTGATTAAACTGTTACATCGTAGGAGTGCTCTCCCCACACAACTGCCCCTTCCCAATTTTTAAGCATGCCCTCAGGACCTGGTCCACCTGGGAGCTGAGTTTTAAAAAAGTGCGGGAGACTATGCTTTTTTTTAACAAATTTGTGCTGTGAATTAGTGTATCTTCATGATTTTGGGGCAATTTTTGCAAAAAACAAAATTATTTTTGGCCCTGGCAGGGTTACTAAGGCCGAGTCCCAAGATGGCTGCCAACACTTCCCGGTTGAAGTGTTAGCAGGCAATCTGCTCCCTGCATGAGATTGTCAATTTTTGTCAAGCGTCACAACCATAGATATACAAATTTGGATTTCCTTAACTATCTCAAAAATTACTGAATGGATTTACACCAAACAACAAAATGGGCTCTTTCTGGACCAAGAGCTACCTTTATGCCAAAGTTGGTGTAATTCTGTCCAGCAGTTCTGACTTTGGTCGTGTGTTCAAAATCTTTTATGGGAAATACACTTTTTATGACCTCCCCCTTTTTCCTGACCCTGCTTGACGATCATCCCAATACTTTCCATGCACAATAATACCCACTGGCACACTTTTTTTAGGCACATTTTGTGAAGATTCCTCAAATGGCGTGAAAGATATAGGTAAGTCAAATAACGATTTTCCTATGAAAACTAGGTCCTAGCTATAACTACTAGCTACCTCCTATTTATGGTTATTAAAAGAGCATTAGAAGAGCAGAAAAAAACTTTCACCATGCTAGTTATTGTTTTGAATGATCTTGTCTCCTAATATATAAGGGGTATTTCAAAATGTTCTTATTGACTGACTAGTGGGAGCAGGCACCTGCACATTTTTGAATGATGTGCAAGAATGTAAGTTTTACTTCATATCAGTCCAAAACAATTCAAAATGAACATACCACTATATTCTTAAACTATTCTACTTATACTCACATTTGTAAATCTTGTTTTCTGAGAACACTGTATTTGTTGTTTGGGATGAATTCTGCTTAATAATTCATTTAATGTACAACAGTATGAAACATGTTACTATAATATGTGAATTTAGATACAATTATATTGATATGTTTGACTTCCACGTAATTATTTATTGTGAGAGGTAACATGATATCCTACCAAAGCAACCATTTTCTACAATTGTTTTAGCATCTGTGTGATCAAAGTTTTTAATTGCATGTTTTGGGGGTGTACAGCGTGGATTCACAAGGGTCAACACTAAAAGCACATTTTCAGTATAAACACATATGGCAAGGGTATATTAATGAATTTACAATGGGATTTTTAGAAATATAGATATCTCACAGAATATCTTTAGTGAGCCCAGATCATTTAAATAAACTATGGATAATTTCACTGGCGCCTGCGAACCACACATAGCTAGTGGTGTAATATTAGCCCCCGCAATGCTCCAGGGGGCCCACTCGGCGCAGTACACTGACTGGGTCCAGGACCATTAAGTGTTAATTTGATATGCTCATTTGTTTTAATTTGATATGCTCAATTATTTGGCAGTGGGGCTAAGTAGTAGGAGGTGGGTAAATGAGAACCCCTTCCATGTACTTTACAGGGGGACCCCTCAAGTTTTGTGAAGCTACTGCATATAGCTGGGATACCCTTTTCTAATGGCAGAGAGGGAGCAAACATATATTACTACTAGAGTGGCAGCTTCCTAAACGTTGGAGAAATCTCAGAAGGTGCCCTCCTATTGACCAAAATTCATGCTACAGGATGCCAAATCTCGCTTGCATGCACCAATGTACCGTTTTACAGATGCGAGTGAGAAGAAACACAGCTTTGCGGCAGTTGGCGCAATTTGGTCAGCACTCTGCATTATAAGCATAACAAGGAGTGGTCAGAATTCTAACAGTTCTTTCAGTAGAGCAAAATATATCCCTCATCACGACTTTAAATCACACTGGTCCGGGGGGCGGAGCTTGCTGCGTAGGAAGATGGCCGCATCCTAGGCGAGCTCCTCTGGCCGCCGAATCATCCTTCACAAATCCTGCACAGTTAGAGCCCTGAGGCACCCCTGCCTACATGCGGACACATCTTCCGCCAAGACTGCTCTTGCCCACACCACTTTGACGAGATGGGCCCGCGACTGAGGAGCTCCTCATCTCCCCATACGGCCCAGATAAACAGCATTAACCAGACACCCTGACTGAGTTGGGCGGGGCCGGAGATACCACTATGCCGCACTTTGAAGGCACCGTGGTGGTGGTAACATGGGGTCCACGGGGGTGGCATCGGCACCCTCCTTGTTTGTATTGACCGTGCCCTCGTGGTGGGCCCATGAGCCTGAGCTGCTGGCGGGCGACGCCTGGTGGGTAAGAGCAGGAGCTACATGACTCCCCTGGTTGAGGGACACCGCAGCAGCACCAGGGCAATCCGCATCTCTTGGTGTTCCTGCGGTAAACCCCCCTTAGTATATCACCCGGGGAGATCCCTCCGCCCTGTGTTTTGGACATCGCCACACCGCCTTCGCACATAGCTACGCACTAGGCCCATACAACTGACCACCAGGAACATCCAAATATACTGCTGGGGCTTGCAATCACGTGGATGCACAGGTTGGCATCGGCAAAATGAGTGCCCTCTCCAAATAGAGCTCCGACCATTGAAGGTACCAACAGCAAACTATAATACTGGGGACAAAGCCAATTGGATTACGGAACCTTCACGGCAATTTAGACTAGTCATAGCCCTAGGTGTCGCCCAACAGCATACCCTATTCTTCGCAAAGTACTGCGCTCATTCTACAACGAAGCCAGAAGCCGTAAACACTGCTCAGTACTAACAGATGAATCATGGGCAAACCCGACAGAAACCAGCCCAAACTCAATTTCGACCAAACAAAAAAACCATCGGAACAAAGCTCGGAAGATCAACTGCACTCACAACAGTCGACGGCACCTGCAAGCGGAGTCCCAACTGGCGATGTACAGGCCATATTTACAATGTTCCAGGCAGCTCCCTCCAACATCGCTGGTAAGATAGACTCACTGACATACAGAGTGGATCGTATGGCAGAGCGCCTGGATCGCCACAAAGAGCGGCTGGACATGGCAGAACATGGCATCTCCGAGGTGGAGGACTCCCACGCGCAAATGGAGTCCAAGCAGGGGAAAGTTGACAATCAACTGGCGGTGCTGGCTGCGCGGGCGGAGGATGCGGAGGAGCGCTCCCGCCGCAATAACATATGCCTGGTGGGGGTGGCAGAAACAACCAACCCAGGCAATATGGACCGTTATGTAGAAAACTTGCTTACATCCTTACTTTGCCGTGAAACGTTCTTGGAAGTCTTCATTATCGAGAGAGCACACAGGTCACTTGCACCAGCGCCACCAACGGGTGCGCGGCCGCGACCGATAACAGCCAGGTTTGGTTAACCTGTTCGATTAAATCCATCCAGACTGACCAATCAGGGAGGTGGGTGATAGTGCAGTTGGACTTTGGGGGTACTGTCTTAACGTGCGCTTCATTCTATGGTCCGAACATCGACGACCCTTCTTATATTGTTAAGCTGCAATCCAAGCTCATGCTGGCGGCTCCCCCAATAATTGTTGGAGGAGATTTTAATGCCTTATTAGACCCTAACTTGGATAGGTCGAATCAGGCGCGCTCCATTGCGACTCCTCTTGTTAGACGGGCAATGAAGAATCTGATTCATGACCTTGGCCTGGTCGATGTGTGGAGGTTTACGAAAGGGGATAGGGCTGGGTATACTTTTTACAGCAAGAGATTTCATCACTCTCCAGGATTGATTACCTATTAGCTAGTAAGTCTTTACTCGAAAAGGGTTCTGATATATCTATTCAACCTAGCCATCTCTCGGATCATTCTCCTGTTTTCTGTTCCATCAAAAAACGATTAAAAAAAACTCAGTCGAGATGGACACTTAGTAGGGGAAGGTTAGACGATCCAGATTTAATTCAGGCAGTTAAAACATCATCCCTGGAGTTTTTTTGATACCAACATAGGTTCAGCTGTCATTTAGGTCGTGTGGGACACCTTTAAGGCTACCCTGAGAGGCCGATTACACAGTCTCATATGCTTTTAAAATCGTACTGAAGGACGTGAATTAAAATTGGGCGAAGAAAGGATCGGATTGCTAGAAGCCGAGCTTCTGAGGCTATCAAATTCACTTGACGGACAAAGAAAGTCACTAGCAGAACTCGAACTTGAACAGTCAAGACAAAGCTATAGTGGCATCTTAGAAGAGAAGTGCAAGAAGCAATGGGAAAGGAGTAAGATGGAGAACTATGAGTACGGGGAGAGGGCTGGGGCTCTTTTGGCGTGGAAGGCGAGATCTGACCGCTCGAAAAATGATATCGTTGAGCTGGTGATAAATAACCAAGGGGATAGATCTACAGATATAGGTGACATACAAAATACTATGCTTACCTTATTTGCGGATCTTTATAGGGAGAATCTATTCCCCTCTAAACAACAAATCCACGGGTGGTTGATCTCAAAATCCCTCTCCACGTTAACTCAGGCCAATAAAGATTTCCTCGATTCTCCAATCACGCTGCAGGAGATAAGAACTCAAATATAGATCTCCAAAAATGGTAAAGCCTCCGGTATTGACGCCCTCCCAAATGAAGTGTATAAATCCCTCTCTGAGGAAGTAATTCCAGTCTTGGGATCCCTGTTCCATTCAATCTACAGTCCAACAGGTCATGTCCCTGACTCGTGGAGGGAGGCAATCATTGTCCTGATCCTTAAGCCAGGGAAGGACCCAGTTAAAGCGGACTCTTACTGCCCAATCTCCCTGCTAAACGCAGATTATAAGATCTTTATGGGTATCTTGGCAGGGAGATTGGGGAAATTAGCCCCCGGACTGGTTAATACAGACCAGAAAGGGTTCATCACTGGAAGACATTCAGGAACAAACCCAGCTACTTATTGGGAATATCGATCTGGCGATCTCTAGACTCGAACCCCTGGCAGTGGTCGCGTTAGACGCCGCCAAGGCCTTTGATAGGGTGTGCTGGGCCTACCTTTGGGAGGTGTTGGAGGAGATGGGATTTGGCCCCATTTTTATCCATACTCTGACAGGGTGTTATCAGGATGCTTCAGCTAAGATCCTCATCAATGGCGTACTCACTCCCAGTTTTAATATTCAAAGAGGGACCAGGCAAGGTTGCCCCATCTCTCCTTTACTGTTCGATCTGTACATTGAGCCTCTTGCCCAGGCTATAAGGCTAGATGAGACCATACCCCCGTTTAAGACTCAGCAATATCGCTCTAAAATTGCATTATATGCGGACGACATAATCATCTATACATATAACCCCGAGATAACACTGCCAAAGGTCGGGGCTCTGTTGGATGATTTTGGGTCAATTTCCGGGTATTTGGCTAACTCCACGAAGACGGAGGTTATGTGCTGGAATATAGATCAGTGGAGTGGGGCCTCCAGCAATAAATTTAAATATCTTGGTATTATCATTGTGAAAGATCTCGAAAAAATCCCATCAATTAATGTTGAAAAAATAATAAAAGAAATTGATCAGTTGTTCGCAAGGTGGAGGAATCTCCCCCTGACCATCTTTGGGAGGGTGAATCTAGTAAAAATGACCATCCTCCCGAAATTAACATACCTGTTCAACGCGGTTCCTCTAGGTTTTCCTAAACACTCTATCTCAAAGGCGCAAAGTAAAATTGGGAGTTTCATCTGGAGTGAGAAGGGTGTTAGGTTATCTTGGAAAAAACGGAGGCGCCGCTTAGCTAAAGGGGGATTGGCCCTCCCAGATATTCGTTGCTATCTGGTCGCCTTTCAATTTAAGGCTATTAGGATGCTTTTAGGTGAACCAACTGCATGTGCCTCGGGTAAGTTGCTGGGGGAGTCGGTCACCACTGAAGGCGGGGGGGTAAGGCAGGGTTTCTCTACAAGTTTGGTTCACCAAAATTCTTTAAACGAGTAAGGTTGAAGGTGATCAAAAATGCCTTGGAGGTCTGGTATTTCATCCGCTCCAGATGTGGGATAGGCTACTATTCCGATCAGGCACTGATCTGGGACTCCCCTGGGACCCCCCCTGCCTCCAGGACAGTATGGCACTTCCAATTAAAAGAGCTGGGGTCGTGACTTGGTCTGAGTTGGGGGATGAAAATGGCATACATCCTTGCGAGGTATTAAAAGCAAGAATAGGCCCGGGAAAGATCCCCTCCCCCCGAAAGTCGAAGATTGGTTAAAGTCTACACTGGCTATGGCTCGGCTAGAAATCATGAGATCCAGCCCTAGCCTCCCTACATTCTGGGCACCTTTTATACGTTTGGGTCAGGAACTGAGACTTTGTTGACTCCATTACGCAGATGTTAAGGGTCGATAAATATCATGGTCCTATGATTAACACCTAAATACCGGACGATAAAAGGGGATTGGTTGGATAACCTAAACAAGCGCAGGCGGTCGGAGGGCGCCCCATCATCAACGTGGACCGGATATGTCCTGCTAGCAGTTTCTAGGTGATATGAGGACAAAAAACAAAAAAAAACAGCCAGGTTTCTAAATTACAGGGACAGGGATGCAACCCTCCGTAGGGCTAGAGAGCTCGGCAGTCTACGAAACGAGGGCATGGACATCTCACTCTATCCAGACTTCACGCCGCTTGTCCAAGATGCGAGAAAGAAGTTTGTGCCTGTCAAACAGAAGCTCCGCGACATGAACATAGCCTACGCAGTGCTGTACCCTGCCAGGCTGCGAGTAACAGATGGAGGGAAATCAAAATTCTACAATGACCCAAAGGAAGTCCAAAAATTCCTACAACAGAAAGGAGCCCAACCCACACGTAGAAGATCATCGAGAGGAGGACCAGATGAACAGGAGACCATATTGGACATGGAATAATGGACTTCAAAATACGAGATGGACATTGGTACTCCCACGCTGTTGAACACTTCACCGAACAGATACCGCTGGGCGGGACTATTGGTACTCCATACCTGAACGCGGCGCTCCTACGTATACTGAGACTCATTGTGAATATGCTCTTTTTGCATTGGCCATTGCTCTACACATACCAGGGTGCAGCCTTGACTTCCAGATGATGGACACCTACATATGCACACTGCGAATGCAGATAAGTGGGCTATTTGGTCGGGTGAGATTGTGAGTGGGTGTAAATTATTGCCTTGGATACAGGGACAGATGCCGATATGCCCACATAATTAGAGAGCTACCGTAATGACAGGGGGAGGCCCTCACGGGCTCGATTGTGACTAATGCTTTACCGCTATGGCGGCAAACCCTGTGAGCTGCATCACAGGGCACCCAGGGCGGCAGCTCCAGCCCACAAGTGTACACCACAAATGGTTAAATTGTTTAGTTATTGTCCTTGGGGAATATGCTGGGAATGTTCAAGGATTCTGGGATTGTCTCTGCTGCACGAAGGATGCGGAGTGGGTAGGGGTGGGGCAGGGTGTTATTACAAAAAACTGGTCAGAGTTTAAATGTCAGAATACAGATTGTACAGGTAGAGATGACACGCATGGCTGGCAGCCAACGTAACACTAGACCTCTGGCATTCCTGACCTGGAATGTGAGAGACCTTCAAAACCCACAAAAGATTTAACGGGTCCTAGCGTACCTAGACCACCAAAAGATAGATGTGGCCTGCCTACAAGAGACACATCTCACATCCATCACTGAAGGGCAGATACGCGCCAAATGGGCACTGTATCGCATGGCATCCTCTAACACCAGTTACGCTAGAGGGGTCATGCTCCTGATTAGGCGCGGCACCCCCTTCATGCCCATCACTGGTGTCAAGGACGACCAGGGGTGCTATGTTATAGTGCAGGGCAACTTTGGAGGCACGGCATTGACAGTGATCACTGCATATGGCCCAAACACTGATGATCCGGGCTTTTACGCACACATCTGGGCTAAACTGCGCAAACTACCACCCACCGCCATTATATGGGGAGGTGATTTTAACACATGTCTTGACCCAGCAGTAGACAGATCCACAGGCAATGACTGATATGGGAAACAGTCGGCTAAGGCACTCAGAGATGGTATACTAGAATGCACGATGATCGACATGTGGCGTTTTTGACACCCAGGTCATAGAGAAGGCACCTGCACATCATCAACACATTACACGTGGTGGAACATAGACTTCGGGTTAGCCACACACGACATCAGTACATGGACTACGCGGATTGAGCATATGCCCTGGACACTGTCAGATCACGCACCCGTACACCTTGCGCTCGACATCCCCATGCACACTCCACGTCAGTTTGCCTGGCGCTTGCAACAGACCACACTCCAGGATCAGGTATACTGTGTCGAACTTCACCAAGCCATCGTGGACTTTTTCAAGTTAAACGCAGGTTCTGTGAACAGCACAAAAACATTCTGGGAGTGTTCAACTATACTTTTACTGTGCACAAGCACAACACGCCCACTACTGGTTACAACCACATGCGTACATGCGTACATCCTCCACATAGCTGTGGAATATGTAAGCATGCTACCTTCCCCACTGATAACCTACATATCTGACCCGCAAAAACATGCCCCTAGGGACAAAATACACCCTGTGATTTGCACGTCCCGAGCATGGCACACGTTAGCACACCAGGCACAGAAACTTCCGATATACGCTCCTGCACTCCCCATAGCCCATCACCCAAAGATCACAGTTACTCAAGAGAAAAATATGCTTGCTCTTCTGAGGGACATGGACCTAAATTAAATGAGCAAAATCTTTCCACACAATCGATTCATCCCACAGTATGAACCGTCTCTTAGCGCACACCATGCGCCGCTGAAGATATTCGCATATTTGCGGCTGCGCATGGCTATCAAGGAACTTTTCCCAACGTTTCCGAGTGAGCCACCCAGCTACATGCACTACAATTCCTATTAAAGGCTTCCACACAGCAGGGCCTGGTAAAACGTTTATATCACATTTCACAGGGAGAACTACACCAGATGCAGAACATATCAATTCAAAGATGGGAGCACTCAGTAGGTGATACTATAGATGAAGGGGACTGGGATTACAGCTGCAAGCAATTACACCTGCTGACCTCAAACTGTAACCTTCGCATTATCCATTTTAAATTCCTGCACCAAATATACTACACCCCTGCGAAACTACATAGATACGGCCTTCGAGCAGACGATAAGTGTCATAGATGCAGCGCCCCTAGTGCAGACTTCTTGCACATGGCATGCTCCTGTCCCCTGCTTCAAGCCTACTGGCAGGAAGTTACTGATGCCCTCACGATAATGCTATCAGAATTCATACCAAACGCTCCACTAACATGCCTACTGGGAACCCACAAGCCAAGACTGGCCAAGAGACGAGAACTATTGGCAGTGGCCCTGCTGTTGGTCAAACGTCGGATAGCACTAAGATGGGGCAGCAAGCGTCCCCCTAGATTTAAGGACGGGATTGCTGACCTGACATGCTGGAAGGAGACCCTGGAGACTTATGCAGAGGAATTACCGCAAGCCTCCAGACCTAGGGACTTCTGGGAACCATTTGTCTAATATCTCAGGGCTACACAGGAGGGCGAGGCGATGTCCCCTGGTACGCCACTTAGCACCTGATTCCGAGAGACCCCCCTGACCAGCCCAGATAGGTCGTTTGACTTGATGATGATGCTAACATGGGTCAATTGTATACGGTATATTACATCATTTGTGTTGGATCACTGTCGTTGTTGTGGTAGGAACAATGTGTTACATCATGGAAGGTTGGCCTCTCTCTGAACGGGTGTTCTGGGCCTGGATGTTGTTTTTTTTCTTTGTTATGGCGCCAAGCCTAGTATGTGATGAAAATATGTACACCTGCATCTCTCTTCTTGTACCACCTTTTTTATGTTGACCAGGGAAAATAAAATAATAAAAATAAAAATAAATCCCACTGGTCCAGCTATTTGGTATTTATATATAGATCTATACAGTGATATATTGTAACACTTATTTCAAGACTCCTATATTTGTGAGATTTTGGTAGATGTGTCCCACATTCTTTCATGGTCTGGTAATGTTTTTTTTTATAATTTATACTTTTGTTAGTCATTCCCTCAATTCTTCAAACCCAGTTGGGGTTTGTGCCTTAACATCTTTGAAGGTGTATGTTGTAAAGCTCTATGCTTCTCACTGTATTGTATTGTTTTCACTGACTACTAAAGATGTGATCAATGGAAAAAGGTGTCTTAACTCTACCTTAATATTTTAGGATTGAGTTATCCACAAAATAAATGAGGCACTTAAAGCAAGAGCTATTTTCAAAGACACAAACATTTGTTTTTGTGGCGTTATGGACATATACACAAATTTAAGAAAATCCATCTCCAAGGCAGATTTTGTAATAGTGGTATGCAAATAGACATCAATAAAAGATTTGATCTGGCAAAGAAATATTTTTAGACTGTCATCACATTTTATGCATTGCCTAGTTGACTAAATATACAGTGAAGTTGTTTTTTATTTTACTCCGGTGAGTAGCCAGGTTGAACATAATGCTGTTAATGCTACCTTTTAAGGCATATTGTATGTGTTTGTATCAGATGTTTGTGCCATTCAAGTGGCCATGACTTTGTAGTATGCAATTAAGGGCCTGATTATGATGTCGGTAGGAAAGCCTCCCCTAGACCATGTCGGAACCCATCATAAACGGTCTGTCGGAATTGGTTACAACTGACCGATTACGATGCTCGCGACCAGAATGGAAACCCTTTGGTCATTCCAAATTGGTTCAGAATGGCATTTGGAGAATATGAGTCGGTCGGAGCCTATTAGTACAGCTCTACAGACAGCATTTCCAACCGATCGATTACGATGTAGGATTCAAACTGCCTTGCAGACTCGGTCTGTCAGACACAAAAAGGCTGTTGAAATGACTTTGGGGGCCCCTAGCAGGCCCCCCCTCATCCTGAGGCCTCTGGTTTGGGGTCAGGGGGTACCCAAGAGACCCTCCTGTAAAGCCATCACAGTGTGGCAGATCCCTTGGGGTGCCCGCAACAGTGTGCTAGGTTTTCCGAAGACACCCATTTTCCCCATAGGAACCTGTGTTGTCGGTCGGAACACAGGTTCCTATAGAAGTCAATAGGAGTCCGTCCAAATGGTGTTTGGAACCATCATAATAGTTCAGTAGGAACTTCCGACCACGAGGCAGTTGGAACTGAATCCGACAAGGAGTCGGGCAGTTTAGTTTCCGACCGGCAGCGTAATCAGGCACTAAATGTTTGTGATATGAAAATGAATCTACGTTTGTTTTCTGTATTAAATAAATAATGAAAATATATAAATAGAATTCCAATTGATGAAATGGTGTACATGGGGACAGAATATTCCTGAGCATTCATTGTGATAAAATGATGTATTTGTTGGTATTTATATGCTACTGTATACCCTTCTTCAATTCTCCTGTGGGTAGGAAAATTAATTGAGGAAATGGAATTGGTTTCAAAAGGCATTAAAATTTCCATTATTTAGAAGTGTATTAACAAAAGGCTTATTTCATTTTCAGGTTCTTCCAGTACGGACACGGACACATCAAATACGCACTATGGGACAAACAGCAGTTCAGTCGCAGCTGCAATCCTCGTACCCTTCTTTGCTCTAATATTATCAGGGTTTGGGTTTTACCTATACAAACACAGGTATATTTATCCTGTTATGACTATTTTGTACTTACTTTATAATGTATGAATTAGCTACACTATATTCCATTTCACTCTGCAATTTTCTATTGTCCCTTTAGAGTATAAGGTCATCAGCTGTTGCCAAATGATGACAAGCAATGAACAGTAGATACATATAGAAATTAGTTTCTGCAAGTAGAAGGTTCATTTGGCTGCATCAAATTACAACCCTAGGCCAGATAATTCATAATTTTACTATATAAATAAACATGGAATAATATTGGTCATGTTATTTTTTCTGAATGGAATACAGTGCCCTTCATGATATTTTATTTGTTCTTTACTTGAGCGATTTTACACATAGTGTTGTACAAGAATAACATTGTCAGATGACATAAATGTTCAAGTTAATTACAGAAAATCCACACCCAATGAAATTACATTTTTGTAAACAATACTATTTCAAATGTTAGTGCAGTACACAATATTCTGACATACAAGTCTCTCATGTAAGCAAAAGAACAAAAGGAAATAGAAGTTTTTTTATCTCGTTTCCATGTAGGTTTTTCTTTACTTACAAGCTGAGTGATCGCGTTTTAATGTGACTTCATAGTTTTACGTATAACAATAAACACCTCAAGTAAAGACAATTAGAAAAATCTAAACAGACAAAGGTGTTTTGTCTATTTTTGTCAATAAACTAAGGACAAACGATATCCTATTTGCCATGATATACCCTGTCTTTTTGATTCTGCCCTCCTGTTTTTGACTGTGTGCTGCATTTCGTTTTGCTGGTTTTAGGACTCTGGGCACTTTACCACTGCTGACCAGTGCTAATGTGCAAGTGCTCCCTATGTAAATTGTATTGGTGATTGGTTTATCTGTGAATGGGATATTTGCTTTACTAGTAAGCCCCTTGTAAAGTGCAGCAGGTATGACAGGGCCTGGAAATCAAATGCTACTGGTGGGCCTGCAGCACTGATTGCACCACCCACATGAGCAGCCCTGCACATAAAGTCTCAGACCTGCCACTGCAATGCCTATGAGCAGTGGCGGCTGGAATGGCTTGGGGGTGGTGGGCGGGGAGGACATGCAAGGGGTAGCGCAATGTAAAAGTAATAAATACAAAATTAAACACTTACCTTGCTGCTGGGTATCGCGTCCTTACTCCCGGACTTGAGGAACAGGAAGCACATCCAGGCTCCCCTGACCAATCACAATGCTGCAATGCAGCATTGTGATTGGTCTGAGCATCCTGGTTTGATGCTCAGCCAGGGAATGAGGGCCTGGGCATTTTCTCCACGCAGGTTGTAATGCAGCCTGCATGGAGAACAGGGAAAGTGTGCTTGACTGTATTGGGCATCCCAAGAGGGCCCGCCAAACAGTCATGTGCACTTAGGAATGGGCAAACCACTCCACGCTGCCCTGCTCTGGGAGCAGAGCAGACCTGCCCACCCACTGGCCCGCAAAGCAGCCCAGAATCCAGTACTGACCGAAACATAAGCAGTGGAGGGGAGGAGCTGCCATGGCCTGTGAGTGTAGTTTTAAACTGCCATTTTGACCGCCCAACCCTTCCCTTTTACTACATGTAAGGCACCCCTAAGTTAGTCCCAAGGCAGTGTATTTAAAAGATAGGTTATGTGCAGCTGTGTTTTACAAGTTGCAATAGTGAAATACTGCTCATTTCATTTTTCGCCATTGCAAGGACTGAAGGTGGTTCTTAAGTTGCGTGTTGGAAACTGCCACTTTTAGAAAGTGTATATGTCAAAATGGGCAACCCAATATACCCTTGTGTCTTGGGTAGATAAGTATTGGGTAATGTTGCCAACAAGGGATATATTTAAAGGAGTGTTTAAGTAAAATCAACAAATACTTCCTAAGTACCTCCTTACTTCCTTATTTTTTAATACAATATAATTCAATTAAGGAATTCACCTGGCTGTACTGATTTATTCTTTGTTTTTGAATTTATAGACCATTGTACCTTTCATTAATTGTGAATGTCATGAAACACACCTTTAAATATATCCCTTGCTGGCAACATTATCGGATACTTTTAGAAAGTGGAAATGGTCCTGCTTATCCATCCTGTGCCTCTGCCTGTCTGTAGAATCCATGTCTGGGTTAGGGTGACAGTTGGGCTCTTGTGCATTCACTCTAGAGACTCACACAAAGGAAGCTGAGGTGTACCTTGCATATCCTGATGGGCCATCACCCGACTGATAGGCTTTACTGAGCTAGAGTGGTGGGAGGAGTTGTCACTGACAGCTGCATAGGGCTGTGCCTGTCCTCTCACAAAGCTGTCTCCAACACCTTGTAGTGTGTCTGGAGCCAGGTCAAGGAAACGCAGTGTATTGTAGACTACAAAGACTTTCCTTTGTAGCCCTCAAAATGCAATGTGGAGACAGTAACCATTTTCCGAATTGATGCATTTTTAGCAATGTGGGTACCTGTGGTGTTAGGGCTTGGGATTTGCCATCACACAAGGAAACTTACTAAACCCAGATATATCTGAAAGCTAGACATGCAGGGTAGTCTAGGGTAGTGTGATTTGCAAGGGTAATGCTACATTTTCTTACCAAAAATGCCCTGCAAACACTACATTGTGGCTAAAATCAAATTTTCGGCTTATTTCTTTGAAGGAAAAGTTTTTGTGGGGATTCACACGGTT
Organism: Triturus cristatus; assembly: GCF_964204655.1. Classification (NCBI taxonomy): domain Eukaryota; kingdom Metazoa; phylum Chordata; class Amphibia; order Caudata; family Salamandridae; genus Triturus; species Triturus cristatus. The sequence continues at coordinate 409,918,896 of NC_140589.1, read as the reverse complement.
CCAATCATTCAGCATTCACACACTTCTTCCAATAAATGAGGCAGCCCACTTGTGTGGCTGGGCATATTACCAATGGCAGGAACAAATAAAAACTTTGGTCATATGAATCCAATGAGGTCTTTACATGGTCAAGAGGTTAATCCATGTTGGTCTCAGGTAATATGCAAAATGAGGTAAAGGTTTTATTAAGAGAAGTGTGGGTACTGGGTAATTGGAAGTTTGTTGATCCTGTGCATTCCATAACTTAGCCCCATAAAAATATAATGAAAGTGTGTAATTTTAATCAATGTTTTACATTTATCAGGCATTTTGGGCAAGAAAGCATAGTGGGACCCATGCAAGCCACACCACTCTTGATTTACCTGTGTGGGCAAGCCCTGAGAATGGCCATTCACCATGGTTAGTGAAAAGAAATTGGGACTTACCCGACAGCTTGCCTGTATTTCAAAACTATGCCTAAAGTATCCAAATTTCCTCTTGCGTGCCTTGGGGAGAGGTGAAGCTCTAGGCATCGGGGTTGGAAGAAGGCAGAGAGACTTTTGGGGCATTTTTTGTATGCCTGCTATGAGGATGCACTGGCCTACACTGGATTTCTTTTTTCTTTTAAGTCAAATGCCTGGTATTCAGCGGGGTTTCTGGCCCCTGTCCACTTTGGTAAATTCTCTAATCCTCCCCCGGATGGAGGGCTGATAAACTATAGGAGCCAGTATTGACCACCCTACCACTTTAAATCAAATAGAAAGTTCTTGGTGGTCTAGTGGGCTTTCTGCTCTCCTATGGTGGGCACATTGGGTATAACGCCCCCATTGCAGTTGTTGCCCAGGGGACAGAAAGAAAATAATGTGTAATGGCCTTTTATTGGGCTGGGGGGAAGTCCCAGTACCAGGTTCGGCTTTATACAGGCCAGGGCTAGTTGCACCGCAAGGACCCTCAAGAACAAAGTGGACTTCATCCTCAACTAGTAGTGCACCATGAGGCACGTTTGCAGAGTGGTAGAAAAAGGGGGCATTGCCACCGAAAACATTTCAGCAACCTACTGTGTGGAACTTACAGGAGTTAACAGGAGGGGTAGTTGGCCCCCAAGAACCCTCATTAGCCAAGGGGACTTCATCTCCCTACTAGTAGTGCACCAGGAGGTGCATTTGCAGAATGGTGGCGAAAGGGGGCATGGCCTTCTGCGAGGTCTCAGCAGTACCACTGTGTGGGACTTACTGGAGGTAACAAACCCCCTTTCTCCACTGCTCTGCATATGCAGCCCTTGGTGCACTACTGGTTGGGGGATGAAGTCCACTTTACTCCTCAGGGAACTTGGGGGCCAAGAAGCCCTCCTGGTACCTCCTGAAAGTCCTACATAGCGAGATTCCTGAGAGCTGGTCAGAGGCCCAGCCCCTTTTCTCCACTACTCGGCACTGCAACTACTACTTAAAAAAAATAGAACTTCACTGACAAAAACAAAGGTTCCAGAGATGTTATAGTTAGGAATAAGCATTTAATTTACCTTAAGAAATTCACTGGAAAAAAACAAAGGTTACAGAGATGTTATTGTTATGCTCAGGTTTCACTAGTTCCAAACCAGAGAAATTCAGTAGTTAGTTTAGCTAACTATAACTTGCGTCCCTACAATGCACTGCTTATAACCTCACATATCACTCATGACGTGGGCAGTGACATCACTCATGACATCTCAAATGACGTCACTGCTGACATCATCCATGGAACCTCTGACTCACCCACTCACCCCCCCAAATAACCTTTAATACACCCACTCCAACTTCCGCACTACCATTCTCAAACTTATTCGTACACCCATGCCCGTACGTACACAGCTATTCCCTGATTCGTAGGACTACACACACATCCACTCATTCACCCATACAGCATCTCATATGCCCACTCACTTGCTATACAGCAAATGACATCTCCACTCATACACCTGTACAACCACTCACACACTTGCTCAGTCATCCATAGAGCTACTCACACACCTACTCACTCACCCGTATAGTCACCCACACAGCCAATTACTCACCCATACACTTACACACACACCAACTCACTTACACATACAGGTACTAACACATACTTACTCACTTATACAGTCACTGACACAAGTACACACTCACCCATGCAGCTACTCTCACAATCACTCACCCATCCCATATTAGCTGGTGGGGGCATTTTCGAGCCGTTTCTGGGCTCTGAATGACCTCCGGTAACCTAAGTCTAAACCGGAAGGTCCCGCCATCTTGGATTGGGAAGAGGGTGAACACAGGACCTCGTGCTATAAATTAAGGCAAGAGCCTCGGGCGCAGCCTGTACACATAGGCGGCTCCCCTGACACTCACAGGGAGCTTAGCCGGGCACCACACGGCACCACAGAGCCGAAATTGCTTTTAAAAACGTTATTTTTGATGTTGGTTTGGAAAATTTGTTTTAATTTTTAAATTTACTCCTTGTCACACCGCCTGGTCATATTAGCTGGTGGGGGCATTTTCGAGCCGTTTCTGGGCTCTGAATGACCTCCGGTAACCTAAGTCTAAACCGGAAGGTCCCGCCATCTTGGATTGGGAAGAGGGCTTTTTGCGCTCTAGTGTGAGGGCGAACACAGGACCTCGCGCCTCATAAATGGCCGCACTCACTCGTCCGCGCAGCGGGCGGGCGCAGCGGGCGCGCCGATGGCGCGCCGGAGGCGCGCCAGAGGCAAGCCCGTCTGGGCCCGTCCGGGCCCGTACGGACCTAGGGCCAGACATGCTGCCCAAAACAAAGCGAGGGCCTCTCACATACTCGCAAGAACAACTTATGTCTCTCTGCCCCAAAGCCTCCTGCCTCTGTCCGAGGGGATTGAGGTTGGATGTGCTCTTCAAAGCCTGTGCTCTATGTACTACGGAAAGTAAAGAGGCCCAGAATGCTCCCCCTCCTAGGGAACCACTTCGACTAGCCCTCCTGAACTGTAGATCTTTACCTAGGCACTCCTTACACATCCACCATCTGATTTTGGATCACAAGCTTGATGTGCTATTTTTGTCGGAAACGTGGACATCTGACAGTTCGGATTTTGACATGGCGAACGCTCTTCCCCCCGGATTTTGTATCTTTTGCTTGCACAGACCGCGAGGCAGAGGGGGCGGGCTGGCCATTATATATAGAGATATTTTGACATGTAGGGCCGCTGAAGGGTCTATCCTGGATGCGGAAAGTTGTAGCTTTAAGATTCAATTGTCCCCCAACGACTCACTGTCGGGGTTGCTGATTTACCGGCCTCCGGGCAACATCAAGCAGTTCGCGAACTCTCTGCTTGAAGAGGCCCCATTGCTAATAGCGTCGGCACCCAACTTTCTCCTGCTTGGAGATTTAAACCTACATTTCGATTCAGCGGAGGATAAAGCTGCAAACGACCTTAGATCTGAACTTGGGCTGGGGAACATCACCCTCCATAATCAGGAGCCCACCCACGTCAAGGGCCATTTATTGGATACGGTGTTTTCTAATCTTCCCCGTCTTTCCATGTCACCGTCCTTGCCTCTCCCTTGGACGGATCACTTCCTGATCCCCTTTCAACTGGGTTTTGTTACAACTCCCCCATCTCTCCCGGCAGCCACAGCACAAGTACCAGTAAGGGCATGGTCGAAACTCCCGGTCGGCGATCTTACACGCAAGCTGACACATACCATCCCGGTGCTTAATAGGGATCCTATAGAGGCAGATGAGGCTTTCTGCGAATGGCTCAGCACAGCTTTAGACGCGGTACTTCCCCTGAAAATAGCCAACAGGAAGACGGGGGGCCCCAAATCCTTATGGTTCACCCCAGAGCTGGGTCTTCTGAGAAAAATTTGTAAAAAGAAAGAACGTGACTGGCGGAAAAACTGGGCAGGAAACTCCAAAGAAGAGTACAGGGCAGCCATGAGAACTTATAAAGTGGCGCTCAATGCCACCAAAGCGGCCTACCTTGAAAATAGGATAAAATCATCAACCAATTCTTCAAGGGAAACCTATAAAATTCTCAAAGAGCTGCTCAAAGTTCCAGTATCTCCAGAACCCTCAGAGGGGAGTACGGACCGCTGTAACCTTCTGGCCCAGTACTTTGACCAGAAAATTCAAAACATCATAGCCGGCCTCCCCGTGTCCCGTCAGAGCCTGCCCTTGGGGGAGAGCCGTCTGGCCACTGATAGAGCCGTGCTGGACAAGTTTGCCCCGATCACCAGGGAAGCTTTCTGTAAAGAGTTGGCCGCGCAAAAAAGTGGCTCTCCGACGGATCCCATGCCTATGTACATCCTAAAGCAGTTTATGGATGTCATAGCGGGACCGGCAGTAGATCTACTCAATGCTTCCTTTGCCGCCGCCAAGGTCCCCCCCAGTTGGAAGCAGGCTATAGTAAAAGCCCTGCTAAAAAAAGCGGGGCTTGATCCCATCGATTTGTCCAACTTTCGGCCAATCTCCTTACTGCCAGGGATGGGAAAGATTGCTGAGAAATGGGTTAACCGGCAACTCTCGTCCTTTTTGGAATCTAACGAGTTGTTACGGCACACCCAGACTGGCTTTCGGCCCGGTCAAGGCACTGACTCGGCGCTGATCACCATGGTAGAAGAGGGCAGGTGCATCTTAGATTCAGGAGGATCAGCAGCCCTGGTCCTCCTGGATCTGAGCGCGGCATTTGATACGGTGGATCATAAGATCTTGATCCACCGGTTGGAGGAGCTGGGAGTAAGAGGCCTGGCGCTCACCTGGCTAATGTCATTCTTGAGTGATCGAACATATCAAGTGTGCGAGGGCAACTATAGATCAGTGCCCACCCCCCTTCAGTGTGGTGTCCCGCAGGGCTCTTCACTGAGCCCTACGCTTTTTAACGTCTACATGGCCCCACTGGAGGGGGAGGTCGCACCCTTTGGAGTGAAACTCGCAACGTACGCGGATGACACCCAATTGATTGTTTCGCTCTCGCTCGCAGAAAGCCATGGTGAGAAGTTTGCCGCCTGCCTTACCAACATCATGGCATGGATGGCCGACTCAAGACTCAAGCTTAATGCCTCCAAAACCGAGGTGATGTTGCTGGGAAATCTCTGCACCTCCCTCCCCAAATGTATGTGGCCGACTTGTTTAGGAGATCCTCCGACCCCGAAGGGATCCATAAAAAGTCTCGGCGTCTGGCTTGAACCGGAGCTGTCGATGCACACTCAGGCGAAAATAACTGCAGGGTGTTGCTATGGGCTGCTCCGCTCAATACGGAAAGTTATGCCCTTACTCCCATTAGACTCTAGGAAATTGCTGGTACAGGGCCTTATTCTGTCAAGACTGGATTATAACAACGCCCTTTTCCTGGCTGCACCGGAATACACCTTGAACGTGCTCCAGAGGGCACAGAATGCAGCTGCAAGACTGCTGACGAACACACCTAGAAGAACGTCAGCAAAACCGGCCTTGAAAGCGCTCCATTGGCTGCCCATAAGAGCGAGAGTGAAATTCAAAGCGCTCTGTACAGTGTTCAGAGTCCTCCAAGGCACAGGCCCTCCGATCCTCAGAGATCTGATCCGCCCTTACAAATCAGTACGAACGCTCCGCTCTGGCGAGGAAAACCTGGTAGCTATCCCGAGAGCAAAAAGAACAAGGACCGGAGGACGCCGCTTTTCAATAAACGCGGGTCAGCTATGGAACTCCCTCCCAACATCAATGAGGAAAGAACCTAGCTTGACCAGATTCCGAAAATCCCTTAAAACGTTCCTTTTCCCCCAGAATGACTAACATCTCTGGATGCGGCTCAGAGGAGGTCTGTCTGTGTGTACACGTAGCGCTGGGACGCTCAAGGGCAGCCATGCGCTTTAGAAATTCTTTTTCATTTCATTTCATTTCATCCATACAGTCACTGATATACCCCAACACTCACCTATACTGCCTTTAAAATATGCAGTTACTCACCCATATACCACTGACACATCTACTCACTCACTGACGTAGCCATACATACACTTACTTACCCATACATCCCTTCACACAGGCACTCACTAAACCATACTGTCACTGCCTCACCCACTTACTCATCTATACCTGCAGTCACACACACCCTGCCAGGATGGCCCACCCACACTGACACTCAGACATCCATACCGGTACTCAGATAACCAGTCACTCACCCATACAACCACTCATGAATCCACTCACATACCCATACAGCCACTTAGACACCAACTGACGCACTGATACAAAGATTCATACAACCAGGCACTCACCCATACATTCACTGAGACACCTAATCAGTCACTTGTGTAGTCACTGATTCACGAATATGCCTTGGTATATATATTTAACACTCAAACTTTTTGTTAAACATTTAAATTCACTGGATGATGTCATGAGTGATGTCATTTGAAATGTCATGCGTGATGTCACTTGCCATGTCATAAGTGATGTAATATATGAGCTTATAAGCAGTGCCTTACCGGGGCACAAGTTATAGTTAGCTCAGCTAACTATAACTGTTGAATATCTCTGGTATTGGGCTAGTGAAATCTGAGCCTAACTATAAAGTCTCTGTAACCTTTCATTTTTTCAGTTCATATATATATTTCATCTTTATTATTGTGATGTCCAAAGTCTGTGTGGCACACTAATCAAACAAATATTTTATTTAAACTCAAAGGGAAAGCTCTTTTCTCATGTCCCAACATCACTTTTCATTTGAAAAGTTTTCTTTAGCAAAACGGTGGATGAAATATTCACGTCCACTGCACTACAAAGGTAATACAATGAACGTGAATAGTTCATCCACCACATTTAATCAGTTAACAGATGGAAAAGATGAAATCCAACAATTTGTTGAAGGTCATGTATGAGGTCAGATATTCAGTCCACGATAGCACCCGAGCTGTTGCAATAGGGATTTTTCACTTCTGGTTTGCAGGGGACCTCATAGTGCCTACCATCTAACAAGGAACCAAGTACACCTTTTAGCACTTGGCTGTCAGAGTAATATGGCAAAACAGTCCAGGTTTTACTCACAGATGTGCTGGGGCTAGAATCTCATAACTCACTAACACACATTCTGTGTTTGTGGTTACGAAGAGCCCAAAACTTCAGGATTTCTCCTTTTTCTTCATAGGAGTGCTTCCTGATCCTCCAAAGGCCCAGAACCTGGGAAGGCAACTCATGGGGATGAGGTACTAACTTTAGCAGAGGTAGGAAGGGGTCAAGCTGGTCCATTTGCAAGTCCAGGTAAGTCCAGCAGGTCAGTTGGGCAGGTAGTGTAGGCCAAGGCCTCTGGAGCGTGTTGTGTCCATCTAGCTCAGAGGAAGAAGTCAGTAATCTGACCCTTGGAGTCACTCTGCCTGGGGTGAAATGAGCAGTGTCAGTCTTCCTTCTCAGAGAGGAGGGTAGGGCATGGCAGTCCTCCTTCTGTAGTATCCATAGGTCCAGAAGTGTATTGAACGGCGGGTCTGAGAGAACTATTTGTATGACTGGTGCAAGCTTTGAAGTGAAAAAAACTTCTGAAGTCCCCCCCCACAGATGGTTCTGGAATTTCCTGCCTCCCTGCCCTGGTTACACAGGGTGTGGTGTCACAAAAGGCGAGTGTGAAGTTGTTTGTGTGTCTACTGAGGCAATTCCTTTGAAATGTAAGTGGGCTGCGCACAGCACCACCCCTCCCATCCTGCCAGGATGGCCCATCCTGCCAACACTAAGTCCCCTGTTGTAATATTGTCTGGAGGAATACACAAAGGCCAGTTGCCAACTACATCTAGTCATGTGATTCAGGATACAGGCCGTAGGCAACAAATGGTTAGAACAAAAAATTGTCAACTTTCCAAGTGCCTCTAACTTATGTTGTACGCTGCGGGGAAGTCACGACCCATTGGGAGACATTAATGACGTACCTTGAAATCAGTGATTTTGCACCGCATTTAACTTTTAATGATCATCCATCTGTAAATTCCTCATAAAACGGCTATGTTTCTGTGATCTACAAGATTTCACTCAGTCACTTTTGAGCCCATGCTGCGTCAAAACCCTGCGCCTGCTTGAAGCAGGCGTAAGGATTGACGCAGCATTGTGCAGATAGGGCCCCCCAGAGCATTGCTGGAGCTATGTCGCGCTTGTGACGCAACTCCAGCAATGCGCCACTTTTACGGCACAGATGCGTGACGCATCTGTGCCATTTTTGTCCCATGGTGCGCCGCATTATAAATGCGGCGCATCCATGATGGCAGAGCTGGGCCGCAAAATAACTGGCGCATCCCTGCTGATATGCAGGGATGCGCCAGTTATTATAAATCTACCCCAGGGTGTTTGTTGAGTCTTACCACGTGCACAGGCAGCACCACGAATCTGTTTACTCATAATTCCAACATTTTTCAGATGCTTCTGTCCCTCTGGGGACACCAGTAAAATGTATGGGGCAGATCTATATTGGAGATGCGCCACTTTTACGCCGCCGTTGCGTCACTGTGAGGCAGCGGCGGTGTAAACCCTGCGCCACGTTGCGCCATATTTACATCGTGACACATCAATGGAGATGCGTCACGATGTAAAGCCCTGCGCCAAGTAAAACCTGCGTCAGGTTTCACGTGGGCGTGTCGACAGAGGGGGGGGCGTTCCGTCGCAGGAACGCCCCTGAAAAGTGACTCAGTCAAATCTATAAGATTTGACTGAGTCACTTTCTCAACGCTGATGCGCCAAAACCCTGCGCCTGCTTGAAGCAGGCGTAAGGCTTGACGCACCATGTTAGGGATAGGGTAGGTTGGAACAGTGCTGGAGTTGCGTCGCGCTTGCGACGCAACTGAAGCACTGCGCCAACCTTACGCCATCGGATGCGTCACACATCTGTTTATTCCTGCGCCATGATGCGCCGCATTGTAAATGCGGCGCATCATGTGTGGCGAAAGGGTAAACTTGCGTGACGCATCATTCCTGGCGCATCCTTGCTGATTTGCAGGGATGCGCCAGGAAACATAAATCTGCCCCTATGTATTTTTCTCACTGCTGATGGGGATTCTGGGGCTCTACTGCCCAAGGCATTGTTTTGTTTTCTGTGTTTCAGCCTCAGGGCCATTTTTCAGGCTAGAGCGACTGTTCCCTGCTTTTTCATTACACATCCACATGCATGACTATAGGAACGATGTGGAGGTCCCTGAGTATCAACCTGCTATGTATGTCTTTCTACTCTTTAGCCATCTTTTACTAATGTATGTTGCATGGTTTTTTTCTGCAATTCAAATTAATGTTCATCGTAAAGCACACTAAAATAATATGATGCAGCAAGGCTATGAACAGCTGCTGAATAAATAAAATGACGGTTCTGATGTTCCTTCACAGCACAGATTGTTCTCATAAAATTTCAATATTGTCCATAGTATTTGATTTTAGAATTGCTGCTTTCTCCATTGTTTGCAGACTATGATAATCAGTGTCTCTTTTTTCCACAGAACAAGACCAAAAGTACAATACAATGGCTATGCTGGGCATGAAAATAGCAATGGACAAGCTTCATTTGAAAATCCCATGTACGATACAAACTTAAAACCCACAGAGGCAAAGGCAGTACGATTTGACACAACATTGAACACAGTCTGTACAGTGGTATAGCCCTATGTGTTTGATATGACTGATTCATAGCCATACTGTACCTCTGACAGACACGCAGTAAGTCTTTTGGTGCCAGTTACCAACTTCTCGCCCTTTTATTTGCTGCTGTGGTCTATCTTTTATCAGCATACAAGAACCTGCAGCTAAACGTTTGGGCTTCATGTGTCACCAGTCTTCTAGAGAAGAAGTGAAAAAATGTGCTTGACATACCGTGGAGCTGAAATGCCTGGCTGCATTTGCTTGAAACCAAGGCACACCGAAGGATACTGCCAAGTCATGCCAATCCGTCATATTTAATGCCTCAGACATTCGTACTTTTGCGTGGCTGGATGCCTTTCAATGCAATCTTCCAGGCACTTGGACAAGTCCTTGGTGTACTCAGAAAAATGATAGCTCCACCGTATACATTTTTTATCCCTAGGAAAATAAATATTCGGAAGAAGTAAAAGCTTTCTTTTTTTAAACGAGAATAAACACTTTCTTGCAGTTGCACATCCATCAAGACGCTTTATTATATCATCACAGAGATTGTGTGACAATTTTGGAGACCAACAGAAGATCCCGCGTTCTGTATTAAAGAACTTGGGTGATTTGCAAGTTTCCCACTAAAAATGTTATTGCAAAATATTACTGCACAACTTGTTTGCACTAATGTGATATACATGACTACGATACTGGTACAACAAACAAAAACATACAGGGTTTATACACTCTAAACATTGTACATAAGAAATTGACATTCTTATTTGAAGCATTTTATGATCCTTTACTTTTGGTTCTATGATATGGCCTTTTAACCTTGGCACAGAGTGGCGATACTAAAGAAACTATTTGCAAATGTTTGTGTTGTTTTTACTTGTTTATGCTTAACTCATGTCAAAGTTTGCATCAATATCACAAAAGATCAGTGGACAGCTATCAGAACAAACTGTTAATTTTCACTCAAATTTCAAGGATTATTTCCATAGAAAAGAACACTTTCCAGTCCAGATCACACGGTTGCTTAGTAATTTTGCACTAAATTTAGGTAATTCTGGACTGTACTCGGGCAATTTTGACTTGACATTGGCCAGTATTTCAAAAATGGCATTTGTTACGAGTTATTCCGAACAAATATTGGTTAACGAAAGGCGCAAACTTGACAGTCATGCAACTAAAATTGCGTATCACTTCTGTAAAATGGCCTGCTCCCAGTGCAAATTTGCTTGCCACTGGTGCAAATTATGTGTTCTGTTCCTTGGTCTTTATTGCCCCCCCTCCTAAAAGCAAGGGGTAGGCGGCTATAGTAATGCTGTGCGCTATATGTAGAGGTAAACAGGTATTTATTTTGGATAGCTCACAAAGCTTATGAGCATGAGCTAACAGTCTTCCTTTACTCTCTGTTCTAATTATGTGTTATTAGCGTTAATATGTTGCTTAGAATATAATGAACAAAATGTGATTGCAAACAGAGTGCAAATGTTATTAGGTTTAGACAGAGGCATATTAATATCAAGAATCTGTTTGTTGAATTTTTTTGTGTGTGATCAAGCCTTGCTTTAGTTTTTACGATTTTATAAAGCTTGACAAAAGGAAAGAAACATCTCACTCTTTCCAATACACTGTCCTGGAAGTAGTGCGGCTAAGGTGTGTAGTCACATCCAAAAATGTTTTTTGAAACCAAAACGAGAGTCCATGCTTCTGTGCATATGTAGCTCTACAGAAGACTAAGAAACATGTCAAACAGTAAAGTACTATATTTATATTATTTTTGTACAAAAATAGCCTCAACCCACTGCTAACAACCCTGTTGAGGGCAGTTCTACACATTGTCCAGGAAAGGCAACGTTTTATCTATTACATACACAAAATCATCAAGCAACGATTTCAAACAGAACATCAGGAAGAGAATGCCACAACATAAAGACAGACATGTCTGAAATAGTCAAATTAGGCCTCTTAGTTCTGAATGGTTTACGATATGATTAGGATCAAATTAGAATGAATGTATTCAAACTGTCTAAACGATGCATCTGTAAGATAAAAAGGGAAACACGTGATTTGCTGGCTGAAATTCATTCATGCCACAATACCACTAAAATAATATCAAAGATGCACGACAGCTGAAAAGAACACCACAAAATAGAGTAATGGCCATTGTATAGTAAGCTACCAGCTGAATATGTGGAGAAGAGTATATTAATTTTTAAAATATTTACATACTATATTCCTCAAAATGTATGGCACGCGATTTAAAAAGAAGAGCTTGAAGTTCAAATGTATATAGAAGACAGTGGAAAATGTAAGAAGGGCTGGCGATATCTGTGTATGTGGAATAGACTAAGCAAACCAGCTCTTCAATGGTAGCACTTAATGGAAGATAATGAATGCCATGGGCTGGTAACCAGTTTGACACAAGCAAAGCACATTTCTGTACATTGTTAAACACTTAGGCTACAACATTGTTCGATTACCGATTGTGCCCTATGAAACTATGGCGAAACGCATTGAATTAATGGTATAGAAGAAGCTGATCAAACCATTTTGTCTTTATAAAACTAGATCAGTATTCTATTGAGACTATACAGCTTACTCTTATAACATTCTCCTGGTTGACAATTAGATTTTTTTGATAACACTCAAAACCTGCACCTGCAACACATCGAATGTGCTATACATAAATTAGTTCCATTATCAACCAATTAAAATACTTCTATTGGGAACAAAAGCATATCTCCACGTTCACACTTGGTCCTCCTGAATGTTTAATTTGACATTCATTAATTTTCTCTAATAACTATTTACAGATTGGAAATAAGAATATGTTATCAATTGCCTAAATTAACCTTCGATTGTAAAAAAATGTGTTTGGCTTACTGGCAGAAAAAATAACATAATGTTATTTAACATGCAAAATGAAATATTAAAGACAATCAGCAACATTTCCGACCCCTTGAAAGTATATTGGCAGGTGATCAATGAATATGAAGAGTGGTGATAGGCACCCAATACTTTTCATTTTAGCGGCTGGGCAACAGCAGTCGCTACACTGAATGGCTGGAAGGGGAACTTTTCTAGCAATAATCCCCAACAAAACACCAACAGCTAGGGCTGACAAAAAAAAGCTCACACAAGCTGTTAATGCTGAAAAGGGTCACACACTGGCGTTTGCAACTAATATACTAAATGTTTTACTATGACAATGAATAATTCTTGAAATTGACGTGATGTAACGGGAAAATTTAAATGAGGGAGTGCTGCAATCTGTCACAAAGTGAAAACATTTTAAATGTTAAAACCAAAAACAACAATACTGTCTTAATATAATTAATGGGGTATTGTAAAACATTGGAAGTATGTTTCATTGATGTAATCAACTCAGTGCCTGTTCAAGATGACTACATTTTTAGTATGTTTCTCAAAGTACACCCACGTTAGCATTTAATTTATGGTTCATTCTTTTTTATTATTATTATTTTGGTCTCCTTTCAGACCAATGATCACTGAAGTATGCAGTAGCAGCCAGGGTGTTCACTTTTAGTTGCACCTTATTAAGACTTCACTGGACTTAGCCCATGGAGGTGGGCCACAGATAAAGTATCAGAATGGAAAAAATAACTGATTTTGTGCTTCAAAGTTTGAAAGAATGCTTATTATACACACCTTGCCTTTCTTCAGGCTGGCTGCAATAATTTTGTTTCTTGTGTAAAATATTTTGTAAACAAAATAGAAAAAAACTGCTAAAAAGAGGAAAAAGTAGAACGCTTTCATTTTTCTATCATTACTATCTCCATTCCCTTTATCCATCAATTCATCTCACTACATGCTGCTGACATAGATAGGTGCAAAATAACTTTTTGTACAGAGATATATTTTTTATGAAGAATTTGTAAAATGAATAAATATGCTGTACTTTTCTGATTAATGTAGGTAAATTGTTACAATAAATGTTTTTACCATAAAACATGTAATTCCCCCAATAATGTAAAATGTATCATCTATAGCTGATTTTCAGTTTCTTTTCTTAATTCACATGTAATAATATTTCAGTGGCCTGTAAAATACAACACTATCTTTTTGGCGAAAGAAGTATATAAATATATATATTATAAAATATTGTAATATAGCCTGTGCAATGCCACCTATCTTGAAATCAAAGTTCTAAATAAATATTTAATTTTAGATTTCCAGCTTCTGAGTAAATTTTCTTATCCTGACTTTGAGTGCCTTAAGTATTTTGATAATTTCTACTGTACTGGTTTGCGAGGGAAAGAACATGAGATGTTCTTGTGGTACCACTATGACCATGTATACAATGTCCAATTTTCATACAATAGTTGAATAAGCTATATATACTTGTTTGTACAAAATTAATTGAGAATTATATGTAGTGACAGCTTACTAAAAGGAAATATTGCAATTTAGACTTAGGACCTGATTTTTATCTTGGAAGAATCAGTACTGCCATTGATTTTCGGTCAGATTCTCCATCTGCCAATTAGTGTGTCCACTCACTCTATTTAGATGCTGGTGGGTTGATATATAAGAAAGACTGTTGAAGTGCCACCGTCTCTGCCAGATCTTTTCACCAGCATTAACGGTGTCATAGGCAAAATCAGCTGTCAGAGGGAGTACAGCCAGTTTGCACACTGGACCAATCACAATGTGCATTCCCTCCAATGTAATGGTGGTGGGGAAACAGCCACACCTGTGTTGGCCGTTTGGAATTGATATAAATTAGAAACTCACCTTTCTCACTTTTTCACTTTTCCACTTCCGTTTTCAACATTAACCTGATCGCCCTAGTACTCCCTATGCTGCTGCTACTTAACCGCAAAGCAAATCATTCTTTTCGGATGGGTTGTTTTCATCATTAGATCTTCTGCACCCCCCTGGGTGCGCCAACCCAATGCAAATATGTGTCGCTTATGCGGCCTGTTCCAGGAATCCCTAACTCACCTGCTCTGTATACGCTCATTCTCATTAGATAGAGTACAAAATACTTTGTCGCCTTTCCTGATTAAACAAGGAACACATTCAATACCAGCAGCTGTTACATTTTTCTTGAATGAAGGTCACCCGCAATCAAATGCTAGCCTCATAAAATTCCTGGACAGAGCGAATCCAAGAGTTATGAGCCCAGTTACTGCTCCAAGCCTTCCAAAACTTCTGCGTCAGTGTGAAAAGCCTGGGTAATAAAACTGCCGCCATCCAAGTAGTGGATCATCAACTACATCTGGCTATCACAGGCACTTACCAATTGACCAGCTATCACATTCAAAACAGCAATATAAACTATTTGATAGGTTAAAGAGAAACAACTGTTAAATATTCCTTATTGTTTGATTTTTAATCACAGGTCCCCTGAGTACTGTCAGCAGAGAATGCAATTGAGTTCTGAGGCCTCTAGAGAGTTGAATGTTATGTTATGTTATATAAACTTGTAGCGCGCACAGATACTCCGAGAAGTGTCCTGGCGCAAACCTGAAAAGGAGTCTGAGTCAAGAGGCAGAGCTAGAAGAGAAAGGTGTTCAGCTTTTTCTTAAAAATCACGAGATCTTTGACACTGCGCAAGGCCAATGGCAATGAATTCAATGCCAGCGCCGCTATCTGGGCACAAGCGCTCCCGCCAAGCGTTTGGCAGTTCAACCGAGGAATTTGCGCCAAAAGTTGGGAGGAAGAACGCAACTGTCTCGCCGGAATGTAGAAAGCGAACCTCTTCTGCAAGTAGATGGGTCCCAGACCATGGAGAGCTTTGGGGGCAATAGATAAAATGTTAAATTTTATTCGGACCTCCGCCGGGAGCCAGTACAGAGATCGCAAATGAGAACGAACACTACACCTGCTGGAAAGACCCAGCAGGAGTCTGGCAGTAAAGTTTTGTATCACCTGCAATTTGTTCGAGAGGTAACCTGGGATGCCAGCATACAGAGCATTAGGGTAATCTAACCGGGAGAGAATCAGGGCACGGACAACAGTTTCCTTTGCTGATTTTGGAAGGAGAGGGAGAAACCTCCTCAGAGTTTTCAGCATGCTAAAACAGGTACCAGCCAGCTTCTTGACCTGAGAAGAAAAGGTCAAGTTCTCCCGGAACCAAACCCCCAGATTTTTGGCAGAGTCTCCCTTAGAACTGAGAAAGGTAAAACCAGGGGGCCACAGCTTCTCTCTGAAGTTGGCAGGAAATGTGCTGTACAAGAGGATCTCAGATTTCTCCTCATTGCACTTGAGCTGTGCCTGCTCAAGCCAGTGGAAGACAGAAGACAAACAGTGTTGGGCAGAGAGAACTGAATCCTCGTCTCGTCCCCAAGAGAACAGAAGCTGGGTGTCATCAGCATAGGCCATCACCTTAGCCCCTAATGCCTCCGCTAGATAAACCAACGGGTTGACATAGATGTTAAAAAGAAGGGGACTAAGGGATGACCCCTGCGGGACACCCGTAGCCACTGGTTGGGGAGCAGAGACACAAGGTGGAAGCCAGACCTGCTGAGAGCGACCCTCCAAGAAGGACCTGACCCAACCCCAGACCAGATACTGTTTAGATTATCTCCTCTGCCCTTGTATAGCTGTTGCTCGCAAAACTAGTGGGAATAAAAGGGAGGCTGCTAGGCAATTGTAGACACTTTAATATAGCCTTATAGCGAACCGTATCAGGCTATACCAGCCATTAAAGGCCCAAGCTGGAGGTGAGGGCCTGTAACAAGGGAGCGGGACTTTAATGGCAGGTACAGCCCCACTACGAAGGGATATAAGGCTATTAGAATATTCTGCCACTTGAGGGCAGAATGTTCTAACAAATAAAACAAAGGCCTATCGGAGCCCGAGGGGGTTTAAATACCCTCTGGCTCCAAGAGGCCCTTGTTCACAGCAGCAGCTGTGAACAAAAACAATGTAGAATGTTGCTCTGCGGGCTTTTACCGTCCCGTAGAAGTGTGGAGCACTCTATTGTATTCAATGGATGACTCCACATTCCAATGTTCTAATATGGGTTAATACAAGTTTATTATTGGATTCGGACGAAACATTACATATCCTTCAAAATTAGGAATCTACAGTCTAGAATCAGCGTATTATCATAAGCTGAAATAATCTTCACAGTATCTCTAGTAAACATTCAACATCTCAATATTTATAGCATCTTGCACTTTAAAATATTAGCACTTTAGTAATAACCATTGTGTTTACTCACATGTTAATCCTGCATGTGTATCAACATAAATGATATGCCACCAACCTTCATTTTAAAAGTTCTAACTTTTTGTAAATTGTTGCCTAGATGAAAATGCAAACAGACTAAACTATCTTAGGGCATACAAACCTGATATGTCTGTCAAAAGTACTGCCTTGTACATCTGTAGTAAGGCCTAAAGCTTGTCCTTAGCATTTGCTGTACTCTTACTGCTAAAGGTATACAGTACTAGCTTGTTGCATTTTAAAGATAGTGTGTTATGGGTACATCTGTTTTATGATCTATATGATTTGACTGTATTGCATAATAAGTTGCTGCTTATTTGAACACATTTTAATTTTTGTAAACTATTTGTGCTTGCACAAATCTTTGTATCTTGTACTTGCCTTTAATAGATTTGATTGTCTAAATAAAGTATTTTAAAAGTCAAAGTCAAGAAGCAAATCAGCCTTGTAGCTGCCGTAATCGAAGGTAAGCCTTTTTTTTTACTTGTTTCCTTTTGACGTGTCTGTTCACATTACCTACAGACTCGTGCATTTTTTAAACTCTTGTACACACAATATTTTAGTGATGTGCAGTGCATATGTGTGTAAAGTTGTTTTTTAAAAATTGTAAAAAAAAACCACACACCTGTATATTTTTACTTTAATGTTAAATTTGGTGCACGCTGCCTTCATGATAATATGCATGCAATCAAATATAGACATTAACGTAATAAATCAAAAAGTGTCCATACAGGTGTGTTTAATTTTCTTTTTGGAAAGTATCAAATCATATACATATGCATTTTACATAATTGTAATATTTTAAATATTTTAAAATGTAGAATTTGCACTAGACAAGACCAAACATTTGTTTTTGCAGTACATGTAAAATCAATGTTAGTTCTTAACTCAAAACATCTAAGATAATTATTAATGACATTACTTTGATGGTTCTTGGCTACTTTGATGGTACTTGGCTATCGAATAAAGTTACTATTAATACCACTTATTAATGACACATTTACCCTTGTCTAGTGCATATCCTGTATTTAAATACATATTAATTTACTGTAAACATTTTTAAGGTGTAATGCATATGTATTTACTGTTGTCACTTATCAAGTTAAAATAAACACACCTGTATTAGCACCTTAAAAATATTTCAAAATTGTTATTTTTTGGTTGAAAGTGTCAATTATGATGATGGATACTTGCAACAAAATTTCTATGTCCATGAAACTATGTTTCTTATTAATATTTGCACTGCACAAATATGTCATTTGAAAAAGATTTTGTCTTTACTGTGTGAAATGTAATTAAGAATATGTATCACACATTTTCATCATTAACAATCAATGACTTGTAAGTGAATAATAATGCAACAAGGACAACCTTCATACAAATTCAACTTTTATTAATATACGAGATACGTCTTTCAAATGTTTTATTTTGAAAACAATCATAAAGGGAGGAGAAGCACAATATACAGCAATAGCCTGTGTGATTGTTGCCCAGAACCTACCTCCTAAACAGTGTCGTACTTTAATCTCTGTGACCGCGTAGGGGACAGGGCCCTACCCCTGTCTTTCCTGGTGTTGGCGAACCGCAAATGATTAATGCGGTATGTACGAGTGCTTTATACATCGTTCTAGCTATGAATGCACTGTGTACACGTTATTCTGCTTCACTACGCGGGTTCCATTTTGGAGGCAGTGGCCATCTTGTGATTGCCCTCACATAGGCTATAATGGAGCAGATACGGGCCTTACAGTACATGTGCTTTCCCGTGACTTCTCTGTGACCTGGGCAGCTGGCTCTGCTGCCCCAGGTCAAACTGGTCTCACGAGCTCCCCTTCCTCCGTCCACCTGTGATTAGCATCAGGGTTTGACCCATCATAAAACCCTTTCATTCTACACGAGCCTCCGGCTGATCTCTTTCACACCTGACTGCTCCTGCTTTATGACTTGTTTCCCAAAACAGGAGCTGCCCGTGTTTTATTGGGGCCTATTGATATCAAATGTGGGATCTGAACCTTACTGTGTAAATCATTGTGGGCTGGCCGAACTGGAATGTGGGATGGTCATCATGACTCTGCCTTTTCTTTGTAATGTACACTTGTTTATTACCGTATCATAAAACCTAGGAATGTATGCTTGAGGCAGGGAAAAGCGTATTTAAGATGAAGTCCGTTTCTATGATCTTCAGCAGTCTCCTGAGAACATACACGCTGTTGTACTTCTAGGATACCTGTAATTGGTCTGCAGCCAATAAACGATCTTTGACTTCACCCAGAAGACTCTGTGTTTCTGTAGGTCTGGAACAGGGTGAACCCAGAAGCGATAGGGTGTGTGCCCCTGCACCGCTGGGTCTAAAATACCCAGTACTTCAGTTTGGCGCCCAACTCGGGACGATTTCAGCGGTACCAGTCCAAGCCAGAGGTTCATGAGGAGCTTCGTGTGGAAATTCCGGAGGAAGGCCGCCACTTCATCGACCCCTGCATGTCGACGTGGTCCGAAAGTCTTTTCTGCGAGGTTCTCCACGTCCCGACGGCTACGAAGGACTGCTGCCCTGATTAATCGACCTGTTTTGGACCCTTGACGAGTTTTGAGAGAGCGAGACAATCGAGAGAGTCTTCTGGTGACGCCATCGATCAGCAATATTCAGTTAAGTATAAGTGGAGCGTCTCCCATTTGTTTTGGTATCCCTCGGGATCGTTTGATTTGGTAATTTGGAGTTTGCAAACGCCAAAGCCAGAGGACTCGTGTATTCACGAGACTATCGTAATTGATAATCCTTTGACGTTTGGATCTAGACTAGTGAGCAAAGATGCCTGGTTCTAGAATATTTGGTAGATTATTCTGTTTGGGTTGTGGAAAAGATTTCCAGCTGGAGGAATCATGCCCGGTCCCTCCGGTTGGAACTCCAACTTATGAGCTCTATGTAAAGCATGGCGTAGGCCCCATTGCATATAACGAAGTATAGATCCACTACACCAGGAAAGACGGTGTTTTAAAATGGCCCCAAAATGGTAGTTTCGATACCGATATTTTAGATAATTTAGAAATTAAATTGTTCAAAAAGAAAGCCCGGCCGGCGATGTTTGACTCTTTCCGCTTATGGCGAAAGGAAGCCAAACAGAAGGAAATTAAGCTAGCGAAAAAGAATAAAAGGGAGAGAGGTATGACAGTAATGCAAGCAGCTGTACAATTTAAAGATAATGAGGAGGAGCAGATGAATGAGCAATTGCACAGACAGCGTAAGTTAGGGATCGACAAATGTTACCCAGCCTTACCACACTCTAAGCAGAATGAGTTAGAAGAAAAGGAGAAAGATCCCCTGATGTCACATTTGTTGAGTTCACCACCCCCGTATGCTCAAAATGCCACGGCACCTCCCCAGCTTGTGAATATGCCACCTCCAGTTAATATACTGCAAGCCTTGCCGCTACCGCCAGCTGCTGCGCAGCCGGCTCTTGTCCATATAGCGCAGCCCTCTCAAGGGCCGCCAGTTGTGTTCCCAACTGCCCCCGCGCTTCCTGCGACTTTGCCTAATTCAGCAGCTGCCTCCCCTGACACTCTTCCTTCCACCACTCCAGTACCTGTTTCTGCATCCTCTTTTCTTCCCTCTGTTTTTCCCCCTGTTTTCGCCTCAGCTTCTCCTTCAGCGCGACAGCGCTTAGCTAATGTGGTTACTACATTAATGTCGCCTCTCTTTGAGTCATCTGGTGCGACTCCTGGTTTACAGCGTAAGCAACTGCGTAGTCAATTGCCTAACCCTGATGAGAAAAAGGTAATAGATAGCATGGTGCGTAGATGGATTGTTTTCCCTTCACTGTATGATGTGGAATCAGTTGTCAACGTTTTCCATCAGTGGGATGCCCCAAAACAGAGATATGTGTTTGAGAAAATGTGCGAAATTCTCTGTGAAGAATTGGAGGATAGTGGTAAAGACCCGAGCCCGCAGGAGTTGTGTAGAGTGAGGTTTGACTTTGGAACTGGTATAATTGTGGATCGCGAGGTAGAGAAAGCAGTTGCGGTTGTATTGTCCTTCAGGAATGATGATTGTCAACAGTCGTTGTTTGAACCTGATGTTTCTGTGGGAAAGAGGGTAAAAGCACGCCAATATCCGATGCGTGAGGTTCCCCCAGTTTGGAGACCCGCTGATGCAAATGCTAATCCACCTGTCGTAACACATTTCCAGCGTATTTGGGTACATGTTCCATGGAAAAGATCTGAGGTGTTAGCACTCAAGCAGTCATTGCCTGATCCCCGTAAAAACCCTACTGGTTATTATAAGGAGTTGTCACAGACTGCAGAATCTTGTGTAATGAATCTGGCTGATGTAGATATGCTGTTTGGGAATGTGGTTCCACAGCCCTTGTGGGGATCCATACGTAATACGGATCATGCTGCAGAACTAGGAGACACATGGGCTAACATCATCGCTGCTGATGCTAGACAAACAGGTGGTGCGAAACCTGAGCCTTTAGTAGCAGAACTGCCTGGTAGAATCATCACGTATATGAAGACAATAATGCCCTCGATGCGCGTAAATTGGGACAAGTTATCTGCATGCAAGCAGAAGAAAGATGAGACAGTGTCAGACTTCTTTACTAGGTTTGAAGAAACGTTTGTTGACCACAGTGGGCAAGATATGAGTACTGAGGGTGGCCAACGGTTATTTGTGGATAAGTTTGTGCAGAATCTACTTCCTGACCTGTGTAAAAAGTTAAAAGATTCAGAAAGTTCTTGGGCTGTTTCCTCTTCAGCGCAAATACTGGCTACTGCACAGTATTATGAAAACAGAGATAAAGATGAAAAGGATAGAACAGAAAAGAAAACGAAGGAACTAAAGACGAAGGTCCTTTTGCAGCAGGCCTATCCGCCACGTGGAGGTCAGAATAATTATAGGCAACCCCAAGGTGTCTATCACCAACCCCAACAATTTCAGAACAATCAGCAAATGAATGGGTATTATGCACCACGTGTCCCTGTAGGTCCCAACCAATGTTCATACTGCAAAGAGGAAGGTCATTTTAAATATAGTTGCCCTAAATTAATGCAGCGGAACGGTAATGCGTATGGCGCAAGAGGTAGGGGTGGTCAGCAAGCTCCGAAATGCTCCCCAGAACGCGCGTCCTCTGCCGCCTCAAAATACCATCAATAGTTTTGACCAGCAAGCTAACGCGACTAGTAATACGGCTCAGTATTATAATAATGATTATTATGCAGAGGACGGTGATGCAGAAAGTAATGATTACTAGGATAGTCGTAGACAGAGAGAGGGAGTTGTTTCAGTGCCAGTGGATCAGAGTGGACCGTATGTTAAGGTAACTACAGCAAATGTAACGGAGCCCTTTCTGCTAGACACTGGTGCTGCAAAGAGTTCAATCATGCATTCAAAACTCCCTGGCGCACCTTTGTCTGGCGATATAAATGTTTCAGTAGGTTTTTCTGGCGCCCCGGTTAGGAACCCGATTTCTAGTCCCATGTCACTTTCTATTGGGCCTTGCGAGCTGAAAGCACCCCTGATTCTGACGACAGGTTGTGGTGAGAATTTGCTAGGATTAGATTTGTTGAAAAGATTGCACGCTACACTGTATTGTTCTCCTTCAGGAGTACAACTTACATTAGGCAAGAAAGTGATTTCCCCAATGTACTTGTCTAAAAATACAATGCCACCTGAATTGTCATCCCTTCCGGATGCCCTTTGGGCTACTGGTCCCAATGATGTGGGCCTCTTGGAGATACCGCCATACGTGGTGACTTTAAAGGCTAATGTCAGACTGCCACGTATTCCCCAGTACAAGATCTCTAATGAAGGCCAGAAAGCATTGTTAGACATTGTCAGCGACTTAATTAATAAGGGTGTGATTGAAGAAACAAGAGGCAACGTTTGCAATAGTCCGATTTTACCTGTCTTAAAATGAACGGACCATTCACAGCCACCTGTTTACAGATTTGTGATTGATCTTAGAGAGGTTAATAAGATTGTTGTGCCACAGTTTCCGGTTGTCCCTGATATAAACTGCCTTGTTAACGATGATTCCAGCCTCTGCTGCATGGTTTTCAGTGATCGATTTAAAGAATGCTTTCTTTAGCATCCCAATTGCAAAGGAGAGCAGAGATGTTTTTGGCTTTAGTCTGGGAGGCCGAAGCTTCCGCTTCAAACGCGCTCCCCAGGGCTACTGTGAGAGTCCATCCATATACAGTCAAGCTTTGAAAGCGCAGCTTGATGCACTTGTTTTACCTAGTGGCGCTATTCTGATTCAATACGTGGACGATTTACTAATCGCCGCGGATACTGAAAACATCTGTAAAAAAGCCACATTGTCATTGTTGCGCCATTTATCTGCTTTCCATCACAAAGTGTCTCTCTCTAAGCTGCAATATTGTCGACAAGAAGTGACCTACTTAGGTCATCTCTTGTCGAAGGAGGGAAGGAAACTGACCCCAGAAAGAATTCAAGCCATTGCACAGTTGAGTGTGCCAAGAACACAGAGAGAAGTACGTGCTTTCTTGGGCATTACCTCATACTGTAGGCATTGGATTCCTAATTTTTCCTTGTTGGCAAAACCTTTGTTAGCCTTAACATGCAAAGACACACCGAATCCTATCCCATGGTCTGAAGAGTGCCAGAAAAGTTTTGTGGAATTGCGCAATGCATTGTGCTCAGCTCCTGTGTTGGGTACTCCTGACTACAGCAAACCTTTTACGTTGTATGTTCACGAGAAAGATGGATGTGTGTTGTCAGTGTTAACACAGCCCTTTGGCGACAGACCGCGCCCATGCGCATATTTTTCATCAACCTTGGACCCTGTAGCGAGGGCATTGCCAAGCTGTCTGAGAGCGACAGCTGCTGCAGCGATGTCTATCCGACAATCTGCTGGTTTGGTAATGGACAACACATTGATCGTTATGGTTCCACATGCTGTAGACACATTATTAAATAGGACCAAGACACAACACTTGACTAGTGCGCGATTATCAGGCTATGAGCTTACACTGTTAGCAAATCACATACACATAAAGAGATGCAGTACGCTGAATCCAGCTACGTTATTGCCAATTCCAGCAGACTCAGATGAGATTGAGCAACATGACTGTCTGTTCAGAACAGAAGAAGAGACGAAAGGGAGAGTAGATCTAAAAGATACTCCCCTGACTGAGTGTGATGGCACTTTATGGGTGGATGGTTCGTGTTTCAAGCTCCCTAATGGTGACACGACTGCTGCATATGCTATCACGACTTTACACACGGTCGTGGAAACTGCACGAGTGCCACATAATTCGGCCCAAGCAGCAGAATTAATCGCCCTCACAAGAGCATGCGTATTGTCTGAAGGAATGAGAGTGAATATATACACAGATAGCCAGTACGCCTTTGGCGTGGCTCATAATTTTGGGCGACTGTGGAAAGAGCGTGGGTTTCTGACGTCGCATGGAGCTAAAATTCAGAATGGCAAGTTGGTGAATGATCTCCTTGAGTCACTGACCCTACCGTTGCAAGTTGCGATCATGAAATGCAGTGCGCACAGGAAAATCACAGATGATGTTGGACGTGGGAATGCGTTTGCTGATGAGACCGCGAAAGAAACAGCACAGAATGTGAAGACTAGAATGTATGTTGCAGGCCCCGCAAGATGGGTTGATGATGTTGGAATGTGTGAGAACACAATAGAGAGTGTGAAGTCGCTTCAAGCTGAGGCCACAGAGAAAGAGCTAAGCAAGTGGAGAGAAAGTATGGGTAAGTTGGATGAGAATGGTTGTTGGATTGATCTGACAGAACATAGGCGATGGTTGTTACCTGACGCATATGTGCTCCCAGTGGTTACTATGGCACATGGAATGGCACATATCAGTACGAAAGGAATTTGTAAGTTGTTGGCTCCAGTATGGCAGAATGCTGGAATTCCCAAATGTGCAGAGAATGTGGTCAAGAATTGCATGGTATGCTTGAAATACAACCCTGGTAGGGGAACCCCAACTCCAGCTGGTCACTTTGCACCCCCATCATGTCCATTCAAAGTTTTGCAGCTGGACTTTATTCACATGGAAAGATGTAACAACCTGAAATATGTACTGGTGGTTGTTTGTCCTTTCTCAAAATGGATAGAGGCTTATCCTCTGAAAGATAACACTGCCCTATCCACAGCCAAAGCCCTTGTGAAAGAATTTTTCCCCAGGTTTGGAATGCCAAGGATGGTGTGGTGTGATAATGGAAGTGAGTTCGTGGGTAAAGTGATGAAGAATGTATGTGAAGGTTTAGGCATAAAGCAAAAGTTCCACGCTGCAAATCACCCCCAATCAGCTGGACTAGTAGAGCGCTACAATGGAGCCTTAAAGCTCAAGCTGGCCAAAATTCAGGCGAGCACCGGTCTTAAATGGCCTGATGCTCTGCCTTTAGCACTCCTGTCCACCAGAATGACTATACACTCACGAGTGGGACTTAGTCCTTACGAAGTGGTTTTTGGCCGCCCGGCCAACGTATGGGGTGTACCGAGGCCTACGAAATTTAGTGAGATTGAGCATCCAGTACTACTCGATTACCTGTATGATTTGACTGTTAAACTGCGTGTTGTGCACCAACAGGTACATGATACTCTTCCCCAAGCTTCTGAACCTCCTGGACACCCTATCAACCCTGGCTCGTGGGTCCTGGTCCGAAATTTCCAGCGCAAGAGCAACGACGAGCCTCGCTGGATCGGCCCTCACCTTGTGCTTTTATCAACGAGATCAGCGGTGCGAGTGAAGGGGAAGAAGCACTGGATCCATGGCACCCACTGCAAAGTAGTCCCCTTGCCTTTGCCATATGACCGGTGGGTCCAGGAGGGTATCGCCGACTCTGAGGCAGACATTGTACCTCGTTTTGTACCATTCAGTGACGCACGCATAAGAGGCACAGTTTCAGACCAAGAGAGTGACAATATTCTGCAAGAAGCTGTGCCACCATCAAATCGACTGGACACTACTGAGCCTGAACTTTTGTTCCAAGACCAAACAGCACCTGGCCGTCTCCGCTATAATTTGAGACCAAGGCCCATGGACAAATAAAGATTTCTTTACTATTCCCTTTTTGACATGTTTGGCTCTCCCATCTGAAGGACTTTCTTGATTTTTGTTTTTCGAACCACCATCCGGGTTCAGCCGCAGGGTCGCGGTGCCAAGACTTTGAGGTACAGGCCGAAGACGTTAGGTCAACGGTTCTGGTTGGTCTAGGGCGTTTCCCTGGACTGACAGACGTACTCCTTAGCAGAAGAAACTCATCCGCCACGAGCGGCCCGTTTAGAGGATGGAGTTTTTTAAGATGGAGAGACCCGTTGAAGACATAAACTCTAAAGCAAGGATGTGTAGAATTGTAAAAAGTAAATGTTTTGTATTTCTGTGCCTATTTACGCTGTGTAGTATAATAATGTTCATCGTAGGATTTGTGTTTTTCTCTTCTCAAAAGACCATTGCGCCCACTGTACAGCCTATACCTCTTTCTACTGCCTCCTCTCACTCTTTTCACCCTCTGCCTGAGCACGAACAGACCAGACGATCCGAGTTCGTAAATAACTCGTTTATCCAGCTTTTGCACCAGCACCAACTAGTAATGAATACGACCAATTGCTGGGTGTGTGGGTTAATGCCACATACCATTAACAAGGGTATTCCTTATTTGGTGCTGCCCTTTAGTTACAATGGATCGTCATGGGCATTCCAGACCATGTTTCTCTATGCTCTAGATACGTACTCCCCTCGCCAACCGCGTTCCATCAGACCTATCACCAATAATAAGGCTTTGATGAAAGGAGTTGCCGATATGAGTAGAGATATTGATGCATACTCATCCATTCCCAAAGAAGAATTGAGACCTTATGTAGGATGGAACGCGACGGGGTATAGTATTAGTTTGGGTGAAAGACAGCGAAAAATCTCATCTCCAATCTGGGTCGTACCCCACATAGGTCGGTTCTGCTTACAGGGTAATGGTCAGAATCCTAGAGCTCAACTGGGAAGAAGTGACTGTACTGAAACGTACACCTTCCCGTCACAGTTTTCCCCTGCATTTTTGGCTGCCAAGGGCACATATTTCATCTGCAATGACCGAGCATATACATGGTTGCCCCCTGATTTCTCGGGCACATGTTATATTGCGAACTTGCTACCGCCTACATTTACTGCTGCCTCTGATTATCACACGACCAGAGTTGTGAGAGGTGTGATTAGTAAGGAGGATACTGCCGGTCAAGAAGCGGGAGACTTCTTTTTGGGTTTCCTGCCGTTTTGGGGACCTATGGTGAATAGTAGGAACCTGAGACAACTGACACGTGTGGTTGAATCCACTGTAAATGTAACGGCTGGTGCCCTTGGTAATCTGACCGCTGAGCTCCAAGTGGATCGCCTTATGACTTTGCAGAACCGCATGGTTCTAGACGTTATTCTTGCAGACCGCGGTGGGGTATGTAAGGTTATCCAATCTAGTTGCTGCATTTTCATACCAGATAACGCTCCAACAGTCTATCAAGCCATCTCCAAACTCCATAAAATATCTGAATCCATACACGTGGATAAAGGAGATTGGTCACTGGTGGGGTGGTTCTGGGAATTGATATCTGCCTGGGGTTGGAAAGTTCTGATGGTCATTGGAATGATCTTAGCCATTCTTTTCCTGTTCTGTCTGTGCATACAGTGTGCTCCTGCGATATGTGGCCTCTGTGCTACCTTATGTGTAAGGAAACCTGTATCGAGGGATGAGCTAAGTAATAGGATGATGCTACAGCAACATCTCCATGACTTCGTGAACATCGACCTGGACTCGGATTAAGATGAGTATAGTGATTGCCTATGTAAGGGCAAAAGGAGGGTCTGTCGTACTTTAATCTCTGTGACCGCGTAGGGGACAGGGCCCTACCCCTGTCTTTCCTGGTGTTGGCGAACCGCAAATGATTAATGCGGTATGTACGAGTGCTTTATACATCGTTCTAGCTATGAATGCACTGTGTACACGTTATTCTGCTTCACTACGCGGGTTCATTTTGGAGGCAGTGGCCATCTTGTGATTGCCCTCACATAGGCTATAATGGAGCAGATACGGGCCTTACAGTACATGTGCTTTCCCGTGACTTCTCTGTGACCTGGGCAGCTGGCTCTGCTGCCCCAGGTCAAACTGGTCTCACGAGCTCCCCTTCCTCCGTCCACCTGTGATTAGCATCAGGGTTTGACCCATCATAAAACCCTTTCATTCTACACGAGCCTCCGGCTGATCTCTTTCACACCTGACTGTTCCTGCTTTATGACTTGTTTCCCAAAACAGGAGCTGCCCTTGTTTTATTGGGGCCTATTGATATCAAATGTGGGATCTGAACCTTACTGTGTAAATCATTGTGGGCTGGCCGAACTGGAATGTGGGATGGTCATCATGACTCTGCCTTTTCTTTGTAATGTACACTTGTTTATTACCGTATCATAAAACCTAGGAATGTATGCTTGAGGCAGGGAAAAGCGTATTTAAGATGAAGTCCGTTTCTATGATCTTCAGCAGTCTCCTGAGAACATACACGCTGTTGTACTTCTAGGATACCTGTAATTGGTCTGCAGCCAATAAACGATCTTTGACTTCACCCAGAAGACTCTGTGTTTCTGTAGGTCTGGAACAGGGTGAACCCAGAAGTCATAGGGTGTGTGCCCCTGCACCGCTGGGTCTAAAATACCCAGTACTTCAACAGACTGCCAAAGGGTAACCTCCTCAGGAGGGAGCATTTAGTGGGCACAGAGCAGGCGCCTCAAGGTTCTTTATTAGGCACAAGTAAGATGTCAATTTGGGAGGAGGAGGAGAGTGGGTAGGATAAGTTGGAGAGGATTGGCTTTGGAAGGTAGAAGGAGCTGGAGTTGGTGATGTGCATGTGTTGGTATGTTTTGCAGATACATGTGGGTCTAGTGTATGTTGTGTAGATTTGGATGTGTGTTTGTTGGTATGAGTTTTGTGTTTGAGCGAGCATCTGCTTTTGTGTTTGGTTGATGTTGGTGTGGATGTGATTCTGTGTGAGTGTTTTGGTATGGATAAGTGTACTGTTGAGGTAGTTAGTGCAGTTGTGGTGCATGTGTCTGTATGTTTTGCAGTTTGTTGGGTATGTTTGGATGTGTGTGATTTGGCAGGTGTTTGGGTGAATATGTACCTTTGTGTTTGGTGGGTGTTGTTTTGGGTGTATATTTGCTTGTGTGTGAGTGTGTTGTTTTGGATGAGCGTGCTGTTGAGGTGGTTGGTGTCTTTGTGGTGTGTGTCCTCTGTCTGTTTTGGATGTCAGTCTTGTATGTATTGTGTATGTTTGATGTGTGTGGTGTGACAGGTGTCTGGTATTCTGGTGAGTGTGTGTGTGTTTTGTGGGTTTTGTTTTGCATGTAGGTGTACTTTTGTGTGAGTGTTTTGTTTTGGATAAGTGTGCTGGAGAGGTGATTGGTGTATTTGTGGTGCTTGTGGTGGCAGTTGTGGGCATGGTGGTGGTTGTGGGTATGATGATGGGACTGGCAGTAGTTGTGCTGGTGGTTGTGGGTGTGGTGGTGCTTGTGGTTGTGGTGGTGGTTGTGAGTGTGGTGGTAGTTGTGGGTAGTGTCAATAGTGTGTGTATGTTGTTTCGGTGTTTCCTTGTGTGTTAGTATTTATGTGTGTGTGATTATGTGCTTGTGTATATTGAAGTGGGTGCCTGCAAAGAAGTGAGAGTGCTTGTGATAGAGCTGGGGCTTTGGAATTGGGATGATGAAGGGACATTAGTTGGGACAGAAGATTGGGCTTCTTGGAAGGAAGCAGTCAGTGAGGAGACAAATATTGAAAATGATCTCTGCAGGCTAGATATTGAACTATGAATGTCTTCTGAGTATGCTACCATTGTTTGTATTTGGCAGCTCTCGCCCTGGATGCAAATCAGGAGTGCAGTCTGGCCTACAGAGATGCTGAATATGCGGTCAATAGCCTCCTCACTTAGTGCAGCCAAGGTAATGGGGCAGGGGGTGAGTTGACTGTGGTGGAAGAGAACCTAGCCCTCTTACGGGGGTCAGGTTTGGCCCACTGGAGGGGAGCAGGAGGGTGGAGATGAGTCTATGGGTGGCAGACAAGGATGCAGTTGGTACAGTTCCTGCAGGGTCTGCCAGCACAAGGGACTGGTCACTTGTGGAGGCCTCTAAAGATGATGATGACTTGGTCACATCCATTCCAGTCCCCTCACCCTCCATGCCACTGTGCTCATTAGTGTTAGAGGTCTCAGCACCCGAAACACAGAGGCCAGCTGCCTCCCCACCTTTGTGGCCACTGTACCTTTTGTCTGCTCTTAGAGATGCTGAAAAGAAAAATACAATAGTCTTATTGTATCTGTGGAAATTGAACTTATCATGCAATTTCCTCTCAAAACGTTTTCCTAATTTTCTTATGTCATCATCATCATCAAGTATCTTTATTTCGGTCATTGAGACCATAAAAGAGTACATCATAATACAAAACACATTACAGTATAAAAGCATTACACAGTTGTAATAAAGATATTAGCTCGATAAAACATCATTACTTGATATGGTTTTAAGAAGGCGTAATCGTGTAAACCACATGGACGTTAAAAATTTGGCAACCGCAAATGCAATTGGGGGCGAAATGTCAGACTTAAGTAATCTAAAAGCGGGGGAGTATTGGTTAAATCCCATGTTTCTAAGTAGTGGACAAAGCCAGTACTTTCTTGCTCTTCTGTATACCGGGCAAAAAAATATAACATGCAAGTCATTCTCTTGTGTCTGCTTGCAAAAGGGGCATAAGGCCGTATGTTCTGAATGTGGCCAAAGAGCAGTAAATGCCCTCAGGGGGAGAGTATTATAGCGCCATTGCATATAAAGCTTTCTTGTGAGAGTGGGACCCATATCATTATAAGTTGACTCAAGGTGGTAAAAGTCTTTGAAAGCCAGGAAGTAGGCAGTGTGAGAGCCCTCCCTCGCGTTCCTTATAGCATCTTGCAAATGATGCTCACGAAAAGTCTTCGTGATGAGTTTACGTGAGTCCCTGAGGCATGCAGCCTCGGGATCATGCCATAAGTCTGGTCGATCCAGTGTCTCACAAGTATGCTTTATGTAACTTAACCAAGGTATTTGTGTATTGTTACGGAGGCGCAGAATCTCTTGCAGCTCTGATCTGTATTTAGAAAGTTCAGGGGAAGACCATATCTTACACCATAAAGTTAGGGGTTTTAAGCCCAGCTCCACTGAAATCGGTCTTAAGCCCAAATCTAGTCTAAGAGGCAGAAGAGGGGTACTCGCAGGTAACGCTGTCAGCTGCCTGAGAAAAGTATTCTCCGTTACCTGGAGCTTCTGTGAAGACGTGTGTCCCCAAATTTCTGCACCATAAATAATTGCCCCCCTAGCCTGGACCTTGTATATTTGTATACGTGGGCCTAGGGGCCTATATGTGAGGCCTTTTGTCAGCCTGCCAATTCCTCCCACCAACTGAGTCAGTTTCATATTAGCCCTTAATTTGTGAGATTCCCAAGTCATGCGCTCGTTAATAACTATACCCAGATATTCAAAGGTAAAGACCCTCTCCAACCTAGAGGTCCCAATACTAGGGCACGCACGTGTGATCGGGGGGGGTTGAAGATCATAAATTTCGTTTTAGCAGCATTGATCTCCAACCCACGTTCCTCACAAAAACCTACGAAGCCATCCAAAACCCGTTGGAGGCCCATAGGGGATTTGGAGAGCAGCAGGGTATCGTCCGCAAACAAGATTGCAGGAACCCTGCTGCCATCCAACTTGGGGGCATCAATGTCAATCAGGGTGCAAAGATGATCTACGACCCCATTGACAAAAAGACAAAAAAGGGTCGGGCGAGGACACATCCCTGCCTGACCCCCCTATCGACAGGGAAAGCGTCGGACAAAGTACCATCCCGTCCACACCTTACTTTGGCATAGTTCCCCTGGTGGAGCCTTCTCAAAATTGAGAGAATATCCACGGGGACCCCCATCTTCATTAACACCGACCATAACTTATCTCTAGGCACCAGATCGAAGGCGGCACGAAGATCCACAAAAACTGTGTAGAGACTGCCACCCTCAATCAGCACCGTCTTCCAGTATAAAAGATTTAAGCGGAAGATTTGGTCGGTAGTGGAAATACCTCGTTGGAATCCCGCTTGGTAGGGGCTCATAATCGCCGTTTCTTCGATCCAATCCTGGAGGCGATTTAGAATGAGCCTGCCAAAAATCTTCTGCGGTACATCTATTAGGCTAATGGGTCTATAATTGGCTGGGAGCAGAGGCGAACCCTTTTTAAAAATTGGGACAATCTCTGCCCCCAGCCAAGTACCCGGAATAGCCATGCCCGCTAGGATGGCGTTATAGAGAGTCAAGAAATAGGGGGTCCAAACGTCTGGCTCCTGCTTGAACAGGTCTCCCGGAAGACCATCTAAGCCAGGTGCCTTTCCTGTGGCGAGACCAGTCAAAGCGGCTCGTACCTCCTTTAATGTGAATGGTTCGCCCGTCTCACGGGGGCAGTGGGGAAAGCTAAAACTTTCCTCAACATCCTCTGGTAGTTTATAAAGAGACTGGAAATGGTCCTCCCACACCTTAGCTGAGATATTAGGTTCTAAGGCAGGTAGCAGTTCCTCAGAACCCGTGTTGACACAGTGCCAAAATTAGCGCGAGTCTGCACGGGCCAGGAAGTTAGTAAGTTTAGTCCATTTGTCATGTTCCCATTCACTTTTGGCATTTAAGATCAAGGACTTATAGACACTCTGTCTGGCCCTAATGTCCACGGCACCCCTTCCTTCCTTGATTGATTCCAGATGGTCGGCTTTTGCCTTACGGCAAGCGCCGTTGTACCAGGATGGACCGAGAGTTTTCCTATTAGTCCTGGTTATTGGTTTGGTTAAAAATTCAGAGACTATTTTAAGGAGGTCGGCATGTAGCTGTCCCAGGTCGGAGTGAATATCCTCGCTGGTGGCTTTCTCGGCTAACACCTGAAGCTTCTCGAGAAGAGGCAGTGTTTGAGCATATAAATTATGAATCTTATCCGGATGGGAGGATAAATGCTCCCACTTTATTCTGCGTCTATTAGACTCGAGTCCCCGACAATCCGTAGAATCGGCCAGTTGATTTCCCCTAACTGGGGAGCCGGGATGACTATAGCTTAATTCAAGGGCGTTGTGGTCGCTATCGTTCCTGAATGTGACCCAAAAATCTTCAACAAAAGGCCAAGAAGACACCGGGACTAATACGTAGTCCAGTCTGGACTCGCTGCCCATTCTGTTAAATGTGCATCTTGCCATGGTATCAGACTTAGACCTGCCATTACAGGCACGTAGTCCGTATTTCAGCAAAAGGGAATTAATTTGCAGAGCCAAGGGGGACCATATCTTTGGGGCCGGAGCCTGTGTGGGGGGAATGTGCCAAAG
Source organism: Triturus cristatus (assembly GCF_964204655.1). Lineage (NCBI taxonomy): Eukaryota > Metazoa > Chordata > Amphibia > Caudata > Salamandridae > Triturus > Triturus cristatus. The sequence continues at coordinate 409,885,769 of NC_140589.1, read as the reverse complement.
GAGATCCTCCTCCGTGGCCAAGCCTTCCATAAAGCCAGGGAGGGGCTCGTAGTGGCAGTTAAAATCCCCTCCTATGAGATAGGCGGTGCCCTGTGGTATATCCTTCACAACCAAAGCGAGCTCCGTTATGGTGGGAGACTCCTGGGTGATATTTGTTGGCCGTGAGTAGATATTAATCAACAGAAGGCTGCCGGTATTCGGCCACTCCAGCAGCACAGCAAGAATATCTGCTGAATTAGTGGGTAATACATCCGCCCTGCAGCCTAAGTCGGTGGCCACCCATGTTGTAAGGCCGCCTGAGGGATGCCCTCTACCCCCCCACGTTGCATGTGTAGAAAAGGATGCATACCCCTTATGAGCGATGTTTTCTCTAGCCCAAGTCTCTTGTAAGAGACAGATGTCTTTCTGCTCAATAAAGGAACACCAGGACGGATTATTCAATTTGTTGGTGAGCCCCGCAATATTCCATGATAGTATCTTAAGGGGGGGAAGAGTTGGTACCACAAGGGGTGGGCTTGGGGAGGGGACCACTTCCAGCTCCAACCTCCGGGGGGGGGTTGGGCCGTAGTCAATTCCCTGGATAGCCCTCCGAGGTGGAGTACTCCTAGGAAGAAGGGCCACCTCTAAACCACCCTCTTCTGTAACTTGGAAGTGACGCGGGTGTTCCTTCTCCCTGAGAGGTACTGGGTGACTATTCTTGCTTTTGTTCAAAGCTCCACCGCCCACCAACCCAAACGGTCAATCCACCATATCTAGGATAGAGAAACGATTGTGGGTGGGGACTTGGTCGCGTCTGGGGCATCCTTTCTGCCAGCGTTCCCTGTCCGCCAGTGAAGCCCTTATCCCATTTCTCCTGGATACTAAGTCCCATCCATACTCAGCGTGTGCAGATATTGTGGGAGGGTAAAAGAAGGAAAGTGGAAGGGATTGGATAAGAGATCCCGATGTTAGATATGGCCAACTACATATATGAGAAACTGTGCGGGGATCCCTAAAATTAATCAATACACAGTCACCCGTAATAGTTTTTTTGGTGTTTCCCAGCCACGGGAGTCTCCTGACCATGAGAACCTCGCTATTAACACCCTCAGGTAGAGGCCTGTTCTTGGAAAGCCAATGAATGACTTTGTTTTTTAAAGCCACCAATGGTTCACTGGTCGATGGTTTTAATTCCGGGATACCCGTTAGGATAACTGTGTAGGCGGCTGACTCAGGTGGTAGATTAACTAATCTATGTCTACTGTCCTGTCCCTGCACCCGTGATGGAGATAGTAGTGGAATGTCTGGGGGGTTGGGAATAATATTCCGTGAGGGGATCTTAGGCCCAGGTATTGGAGATTCAATCAATCTGGGCAGATGTAAGTGGGGAAGGAGTTGTGGGCCAGGGCTATCCCTAGATAGTGGTGCGTCTGCGGGCTTTGTGACTACTTTGGTTGATTTAAATGTGTCCCCTAACTGGACCAATCCATATTGTAAATTTTGTATGGATGATTCCAATTTTGCAAGGCGATCTATTATGGGGGTGAGCATTTCACTCATGAGAGATTTTATGTCGGCAAGTGAGAAGCCCTCCTTCCACACAGCAATTTTTGGACTCACAGGTCTGTTAGTCTGGGTTGGGGGTAAAGCCACTCCCCCTCGTCCCGCTGTCGGAGGAGTTGTTTTTCCCCTAGGAGCGTGCTTTAAGATCTTCGGCCTACGCCCCCCTACAGTTTGAGCCCTTCCCTTCTTCTTGGGTATTGCTCCCACACGGTTCCCCTGAGTGATATGTGAAGTAGGGGTAGTACTAATGTTCGTAGGTATCTCAGGGGCTATATTTGATTTGCGTGTTAACGAGGCAGTAGAAAGCCTTGGGGGCGGGAGGGATAGTGCGGTAAAATCAAATGAGGTGGAAATGTCACAGTCTATATTAGACGTATTGTTTGGGTTCAGTAATGTCGAGGAGCCGGGCAGCCCCCCCGTAGCGGGTTCGACATGTTCTGACATTTGTGACGGGGAGGTAGCATGTCTGAGGGGGCCTAGAGACGATCTTCTAATCCAATCTATTTCAAGGGAAATGCGCTTCTCTAGGGTAGTTATGTCGTCAACCAATAGAGAGCCTGCCTTTGCAAAGTATAAGTCCAAAGTACCTGTGGGCTTAACAGCAGCCTGCGTTGTTTTACTCCGAGTTTCTCTCGCAGACGCCATTAATACAATAGAGGTGAGGGCCTAGGAAGGTGAGCCCTGTCCCTGCCTCTCCTGTCCTCGAACGGCCTCAAACGGCCCGCTCTTTGCCCGGTCTTCGCTCCGGGCGCGTACCGCTGGCGCGTAGGGGTGGGGCTCTTAAGCTGCTCGAGTGTTGGAAATGGGGGAGGGGCCGGGAAGAGGACACAGGTGTGCTGGATCAAGGCAGCAGCGAGCACCCTGGTCCTCGCAGTCCCGGAGTAGCGATGTTGCACAGCAACCTCCCAAAGTGCAAAGTCCGTTGAGTTCAGCAGTCCCAGGCAGGGGGAAACAGCAGCTTCAGAATGACCACCAGCCTAGTCCGACGAGCGGCTCCCGCGAAGCGGGGGCCGCGAGAGGTAATGAACTGGATGGGGGAGGGGCCGGGAAGAGGACACAGGTGTGCTGGATCAAGGCAGCAGCGAGCACCCTGGTCCTCGCAGTCCCGGAGTAGCGATGTTGCACAGCAACCTCCCAAAGTGCAAAGTCCGTTGAGTTCAGCAGTCCCAGGCAGGGGAAAACAGCAGCTTCAGAATGACCACCAGCCTAGTCCGACGAGCGGCTCCCGCGAAGCGGGGGCCGCGAGAGGTAATGAACTGGATGGGGGAGGGGCCGGGAAGAGGACACAGGTGTGCTGGATCAAGGCAGCAGCGAGCACCCTGGTCCTCGCAGTCCCGGAGTAGCGATGTTGCACAGCAACCTCCCAAAGTGCAAAGTCCGTTGAGTTCAGCAGTCCCAGGCAGGGGGAAACAGCAGCTTCAGAATGACCACCAGCCTAGTTCGACGAGCGGCACCCTATTTATCTTATAGCTTCTGCCAGTTGCACAGAACTCTCATGGCTGTGTTTATCTTTCAGATAGCCATATTTCATAAGATAAGCCTAGAGCTATTCCAGACTAACGCCGCGGGTATGCAGCGAGTTCAGGCCTTTCGGCGTTCTTATGTCAACTGCTCCAAGGCTTTCAACCTTTGCTTTAACTTTTGCATCTCTAGCATGCAAGAAACATCTTCAGAAACTATTTGGTCACAGTTTTACAAGTAACCATTATTGCTCCTCTAATATTTTTAATATTTTCTCTTCACCATTTTAAAATCTCTACAGGAACTGTTTCACACCTCTAAATGAATCTGATTGGTTGTTGAACTTATGTTATAGAAGCAAAATTAAGCAAAACATCCTTACGAGGCAAAAAAGCTGAATTCTGAATTTTTTGTTAACATAAAAATATAAATCAATATGTTTTTATCTTTACTGAAATGTTGCACCAAAATATGTATAAATTGAAAGCCTGTTTCTTTTGTTTGACCATGTTACAATGGTAACAATTACTAATGTAACTTATGTATATTTCAAATGTAAAAATATATTTTCATGTATTCAGTACTTAATTTGCTTATCAGTGTATCATGCCCTATGTATGTAATTAACCTGTTGAAGAAATTCAAAATCAATTTTGTTGGTTCATTCTAATGACTTCTACAGCATAAGCAAATACACAGAGCTTGATGCATTTCTAATCCACTTTAGTACAGATCAAAAATATTTATACATTTGACTCTAAATGATCTTAAGTTATTTTCTGTTTGTTTTACCATTGGGATCAAAAAATGATGGCTTTAGATTTTAGGCAAATACTCGGTACAAACTTACAGTACATTTTAAGTACACTGATTCACATATATTTTGCAACAAAAAAGAGAAATGCTAATTAGAATATGGTAATTATTCAACCTTGATGAATTTGTATAAAATCCTAATGAGTCATTTATTGTGCATGATTTGTAGTTTTCCATTTGGAATACACCAACATATGTGATAGAACATTCAGTATTAAAAAGTCCCTTTAATTAATCTGATTTTTGTGTACTATTGACTTTTCATCTGCACATAACAAAGGACCCAAAAATGAGTCTTTGTGGTATGTGTCACTCTTTCATCAATGTGTTCACATTCCTGTCTGTTTTTACAAACATCTATGCCTGTAAAAAAACAGACTGGACATGCACACTGAATAAGACATCATGCAAATCTGTCACTTTTACCATCAATTTAAATGTGTTTTAAAAAAAAATTGCAATACGTTTTTAATATAAAATATAGCTATTTCTTCTCATTTTCCTTCTCATTTTGTCTGACATGCTCACTGTAGTTTGTTTATAATACCAACTCACCAATGTGATGTTTGGAATATCCGATGTATCATATGTGCTTTTATGCTATATCACCTGTGATGGGCAATCACACCTGACACAATTTTAAATTGTGGCCTGCTTGGTACAAGTGTTCTTTATAGCATCAAACAAACTCATGTCTAATTTATTTTAGGCAGACATGGTCTGCTCAAAACTATCTTTTGGTAGTGATCAGACATATAGTGGTATAATTTTCCACAAAGTAAGGAACAAAACCCTTAATCGTACACCTTGTGCAAAACTTGCTCCTTCCAGAACCCTTCTTTTGCATTGGACATGTGTCAACCTTTATGTTGATGGCATAATTTGTTACTGTAATAAAAATAGTTATTTAACATGAAAAACTCAACAAAGATTGATGCTGCTGTTGGGTTCTCAACTGCCCATCAAGCTGGGGATAGGCCACCGCAAGTACATGGGCCATTTGGAGGGTCAGGATGTGGAGCACACTCTTTTCATGTTGGGAGGACTGGCCAAGCTGGTCTTGAGATTGTTCTTTGGTACGGCATTGTAAGTCCTCCCACCTCTTCCTGCAATGAATGCTGTGCAACTTATTTTCACATTAGCTAGCTCGTAGTGCTACTAGAATCTCCCGTTATCAGAGAGATTAGTTTTAGCAACCTCAGAACACAATAACCTTAGACTCGGCGAAACAATATTCATACTTTTCACCCAGTCACTCGTGCTTGATTGATTTGCTCTCAGAGAGATACACAGAAGAAACCGTTGGGTGTGTTTACAATAAGAATTTATTGTACCGTTTTTCTTCTCATGTAAAACAAATGTGCTGCTACAACTGTAGCATAAATATAGTATCAGCAGTACAGTGAATAACAAGGAATAGTATTGTTCTACCATTTTGCAATAGTCATGAACACATCCATGAATATAAAATGCCTTTATACAATACAGTGCATACTCCTAAGATGCCTGTCTAGATGTACCTGAGTGTACCTAGCATGTAAGTAGGTGCGAAAGAGCTAATGAGCCTTAGAGCCTAATAGTCTAGAATCTAAGAGCCAAGAATCCTGCTAGGATTTAGTTGAACCTCCATACCTGAATAGTGAGAGTGTGGGACTTAGTCCTGGACATGAGTTGGACACCCCGTCATGGATAGTTAGACCACTGTCAGCTGAAGCGATGGCATGCCGGAGCCGCAGCGTGTCTGGTCAGTGTGTCGGCCTTGAAGTCTCGGTTCCCTTCTGACTACTGATAGCAAGAGGTGCTGTATTTATACAGTCTATGTGCGTATGTTACCCATTGTTCAGTATGAGGATGGCATTGGGGATTAAACCTTTGTGCGTAGATAGGAGAGGTGAAGTATGACCCCCTGGAGAGTGTACTCAAAAATTATTCATATGTGCTAAGGATTACGTCTTAGCAAGTTTGATCGAGCAGAACCCACCCTCGTCATAGAGCTAGGTGAAAGTTTTAATCCTTAAAAGGCGTCAGTCCTTATAAGGCGTTCTGTCCCCATAAGGCATTCTGTCCTTATTTGGAGTTATGTCCTTATAAGGCTCGCTCATATAAAATAAAGGGGAGATGAAGTAGGGAAAGAGTACGATGTTTTCTAAACCTATATTAGGGTACCGATATGAAATATAACACACACTCCTCCATATACTTAACAATAATAATCAACATTTCGAGATACACATTTATAACAGTGTCAGAGTATGATATTATCAAGAGTCATTTAAAATGTTTCTAAAAACTTTAAAAATTCATTTAAAAACAGTTTAAAAACGAGGCAATAAATGTTCTCTGGCAATAGTTTGACATTTTGTTGTAAAGTTCCGCAAATCACAGTTCTAAATGAGTTTGATCACACAAGTTGAACTACTGCAAGCGTACTTAGAAGACCATGCTTATTGAAAGTGTCAAAAGGGGAATTCAAATTTCTGAATTCGTTCCCAGCACATGGTGAGCCAGATTTAGATAAGAAGTCCTGGCTGGGAGACATAACATTATCGCTGCCTGCTGCAGCAGGGGACAAACACTGTAGTACCTCACATAGCACGTCAGGTGTGCATAGATGAAACTCCTCGCTGCCAACAGCTGTTGTGGAGGTAGCCGGGACTGAATTCAATACCTCTCAGTGCCAATGCTGGAGCTGAAATTCAACTCAGTCTTGAAAGCCACCTGCGGTTCCTCAAGGAAGGCATGCATCAAAATGGGAAAACGCTGGGGACTGAGTCGTGCATGGGACCACATGGGTTCCAGCCTGGAGTCTAAGTCAGCTGGCGTCTCCGTGTCAGGTGTCAGAAAGATGTCTAACTCGCATTCTCCTCCACAGAACAGGCATCAGAAGACAGGTACGATGCAGTCATCAAAGACTGGTCTGAAGGATAAGAACCAAGAAGCACTTAGTTCTCGTAGGCAAGGTGCACCCAGATGCTGTACCATACACTCACGGTAATATCTCTCCAGGAGACCTTTTGCAATCTTGCTGGTGGTTGGTCCGTCCATTGCGCAGCAGGTAGACGATAATCAGGATTCCAGCTACAGTGAGCAGGACCAGAGGTAGACCCCCGAAAACGCTTCCAAATATGGAGTGTATAAAGTTAGGAATAACTCCGAGGATTGTCTGGCAGGTGTTAAGGAATCCTGACCCTATGATCTTAAATAGGTTTACAATGCCACTCGTATCTGACATATTAAAGATACGTCCCACCATTTCTACAAAATGTAGGGGGCAGTTGGGACGGATTAGTGCCTGTATCTCTGTCGAGGTCCTTGCGACTAGGAGTTCAAAGGTTTCTCGAGCGGAGGTTAATGGCACGGTTTGCTGTAAAAGCATGGCTTTCATTCTGCTCAAAGCATAAAACTGTATCAAAGAAACATTCAGTGAAGGCCATACTAGCGCCTCCCTGACTGTATTTGTCAGAGGAAACAATACTTGCATACACCAAGTAAACCTGGTGTTCACAGTGACCAGATATGCAATGCCCGGGAGCATCCCACAACAACCTTGATCGCTCAGTATTAAGTAACTCTCATTCGAAAGTAGCTCAAAGGCTGGCGTGATCATGGCAGCTGGAGTTCATTTCATGTGGCAAGACAGATTTCGAAACTGAATCATTACAGGAGCCGTGTAAAACAATATCTTGGCACATGAGAGAACCGCTTAAAGCATTCATGCAGTTAGTACCACTAAGAAACACCTCTTGATCCCCACTCTGGCATCGAAATCTATTTGGTAAATCCCAGAATTTCTTAATGTATTCTTTACCCAATTTTTCATATCTGCCTATTTGCCTTTGCTCAAGGCAATAGTGAAACTGAAAGGTCGAGACCGGGATAGTGATTTGGCCATGAAGTAGCCAATCTGTTGAAGGTAATTCAGCCACTGTGAATAGTAGCCTATCAGGTTTTTCAATTTGCAGCATTGCATATTTTGCTCCCCTTTATGCCATTTCTATCTGCGGATCAGTTAGATTGTATTGTGAAAACAGAGACGTACTGTTTATAAAACGCCAAGGCACAATTGCTGCACACAAAGATTGCAGCGTCCAGCTCAATAACCTAATAGAACGTAACTGTGATTGGCCGTTTTTTAATATGGCTAAATTTTATGGCACGACACGGAGGCCAACATTATGCAAATCTCCTTTATTGCCACAACTCAGCAGTAACAATGAATAGAATATAGAACTCAAAGCAACATTCCATATAGTATATAGAGCATGAGCACACATCAGTCTTCCTTCTTTGTTGCTGCTGCTCACAAGATAAGTACCCTCACTTTACTCGTGCTTATTTAATTATGTATGACAACCTCTGTCTCTCTATGACAACCTCTGTCTCTCTTATCACATAACTGGGTCCTATAGACCCTACTATGCGATACCTTTCATTCCCTATCCCCTCTTAAAAAGTTATTGTGTGTAGCATTTTACTGTCTTTTTCCCTCTTCTCATTAGAGATTTTTTAAACTGTACTCGTATATCCTAATATACCCATGTGTCACCGCTAATCCGCTATTATCTCCGGTAATTTACGCAACGAAGATCCGCCTATATTCGTGCTTTAAAAGTATTATTATTTACCAGGTTGCCTGGCAACGCTTCAAACGCGAGCCAGGATTGCGAGGAAAACATCCCACCGCCTTCCGCCTTTAATCCCTAATCCCTCACCGCATCAAGAGCGCGACGCTTCCGACCTCAGCCCCGCTCCGGTCTCGGCTCCGGGCCCCGCTCTCACGGCGAAGGCCTTCTCCCCTCCCCACCTCGATGCGCACTTCAATCGCGCATCGCGGGGAGGGGAGGATTAAAGGAATGCACATTAGCAACAACCACGCACGCAGGAAACGTGCGTGGTAGCTATAACTACACAGCAAACATTTGGCAGTTGCTGTTAACCGGAGGAAGACTTAACAGATTTTCAGCTTTTATAACGAGAAAATGGCCCCAAAGCCTAAAAATAACCATAATTCACCAATTTTTAACAAGAATTTAAGCCCAAAACTCAAAATATTAACAATATATATATTTTTAACCACAAAATCGAAAATAATTTGAAAATAATTATAAAAATATATTTTAAAAAAAGATTAATCCCTAATTAAATTTTAATTAATTCATTAAAAAAAAAAAAAGAAGAAGAAGACAGAGGACAATGTCCCTTGTTCCAGATACTAACCTGGAAGGTAAACTGGAATCCTTGGTCTCTAGGGCCATGGATAAAGCCATGGACTCTTTTAATGAGACCATAAATAAAAAATTCGAAATGCTGTCAAGGCATGGCCCTCGACCAGTTCTACCCATTTTTACCCTCCTAAAGAAAGGGCAGTTAAGGCCCCAAAGAAAAGAGCCGCAGCAGAAAACCCTGCTATTTCTGCAAAAAAGAGCAAAAAAACAAGAAAAAATGATGAATCTTGCTTCTCAGGCGGTGACAAGCACGATGTCTCGGGCATCACAGATGGGCGTCAAGGACCCCCCATACAAATTGACAGTGAAGAGGAGGATGAAGCAGAAATTAATCTCTCCTACTCATCAGAATTTGAGTCGGAAGATGAGATTATAGATGATAAAACACAGGAAGGCTCTGAAGAGGCAAGCAAGGCCTCAGGCTAAAAAATTAGCATTACTGACCCTTTCGGGGAGAACATGTTTGACCCCCTACTGATCAACACCCTTTGTCCCCAGAATGGTTCCCTTCTCAACATGTCGCCGAATACATTTCCTTTTGGCTCAGAAAAGAAATCCCTAAGGAAGTGAGATCAAGACTGAGGTCTGAATGCCCGCATCCTTCACTTCCAGATAAGATCACTATGACCCCTGAACTTGACCCTAAGGTCGTGGCTTTTATTGCCAAGGGCGCAAAAGACCCTAGGAAAGGGATTGACAAGAGTCTAAAATCCTGTCAAGACCGACTCTTGGACACTATCGGACCAATAACAAAATTTTTCGAACTGGCTGAAAACGCTTATGTGGAAGGGACACCAATAGACCCCAAAGAATTACGCCAATGGGTCCAAAGAACAATCTGCTTGATTGGCAACGCTAATACTGCCATTTCAAATGAACAAAGGAAAGGCATCCTTTTAAAAATTTACCCCAAACTAATTGAGCTAGCGAATAAAGAAGGAGGAGCCTCTTCTCAAGGACTCCTCTTTGGAGAAGAATTCATTTGCGACATGGCCAAATATGTAGGGGCCTTTAGCTCTATTAAAAAATCTCAAAGAGAGATTAAGAAAGTATTCTTTCAAGATAACATTTTTGGAAGGGCAGGGCGAATGCGGGGTCGATTCCCCGGCCGAGGACAATCATCTTCCAGACCCTTTCTGGGACGAGGCACAAGATTCCAACAGACAAGCTTTTATGGAGGCCAATCCTTCTTTCCATCAAGACAGAGAAGCCGGTCAAGACCTTTCCGAGGGGAGAGAAGAAACCGAGGGTTCTCAACAGGTAAGAACCTCGAAAGACCCTTCAGATACCCCTATAAAGGTGGGAGGGAGACTAGCCCTTTTCTCTGGGAATTGGCCCATGATAACACAAGGCCCGAGGGTTCTAGACACAGTCAAGGGTTACAAGATAGAATTCATCGACACCCCCATCCAAAAAATAAGACCCTGAGAAATACATTTCTCTCAAGAACACAGAGAATTAGACTGTCAAGAAGTAAAAGAGCTTCTAGCCAAAGGGGCAATAATGGAAAGTTCACAAATTGGCTTTGTGAGCAACATTTTCCTAGTGGAAAGAAAGACAAAGGTCAGAGACCTGTGATAAATTTAAAAAGCCTAAACGAATGGGTATCATATCACCACTTCAAAATGGAGGGAATATACCTCCTAAGGGAATATTTGCGAAAGGGCGACTGGTTAACTTGTCTAGACTTGAAAGACGCCTACCTAACTATTCCAATTTGGCAACCTCACAGGAAATTCCTTCAATTCATTTGGGAAGGAAAACTTTGGGAATTTCGCACCATCCCCTTCGGGCTCTCTTCAGCCCCTTGGTGCTTCACCAAGGTATTACGACCGGTAGTTGCGTGGCTAAGGCACAGGGGTGTAAGACTAATTATTTATCTAGACGATATCCTCATAATGGGTCAATCCAAATCAATGGTAAATTATCACACAGATCTTACTATCCGTCTACTTTAACATTTAGGCTTTGTAATAAACTCAAAAAAATTGTGTACAATCCCATCCCAAGAGACGCAATTTCTCGGGTTCATGGTCGACACATTGAATGCAGAACTGAGACTTCCAAGGGAAAAGATAAAGAAACTTCGAAAAGAACTGAGAAAGATACTATCTTTGAAATCTTTTCCACTCAAATTCTTAGCCAGGATCATCGGGCTGCTTTCTTCGACCATCCAGGCAATTTTTCCAGGCCCCCTACATTACAGAGCCCTTCAGAGACTGAAAGCGAAAATTCTCAAAACCAACCTCTCTTATTCCCAAATGACTCGTCTAGACCAAGACTCGAAGAAAGAACTGACTTGGTGGCTGAAGAATGCAGAGCCATCTTCGGCGAAACACCAGATTTGATAATAGAGTCAGACGCGAGCAGAGAGGGATGGGGTGCCACTTGTGGCAGTTGTTCCACAGGAGGCCGTTGGACACAACTAGCAGGGTCTTTTGCGGTTCAGAGTTTCACCCAAAATTCAATGAAATGTTGCATAATGCTGCGCATGGACAACGTCTCTGCAGTGAGATATTTCAAAAAGATGGGGGGACCACACTCGAAAGGCCTTACGGATTTAGCGAAAGGTTTCTGGAACTATTGTTTGAACAAGGGACTCTGTAACAGCACAGCACATTCCTGGTTTGAACAATGGCGTAGCGGATTGGTTTTCAAGGAATTTCAAGGATTCCAGCAATTGGAAACTAGACGAGAGAATATTTATGATAATACAAGACAAATGGGGTCCGTTTGGGACAGATCTTTTCGTGGACAGACTGAATACATAGCTAGAGAGCTTTTTCAGTTGGAAACTGGACCCTCAAGCATCCGGGGTGGATGCCTTCCTCCAGAACTGGCAGGGCTTAAAGCCATATGCCTTCCCGCCGTTTGTAATGCTCCCTTGCCTTCTCCTACATGCCCGTTGCTACTTACAGAATATGACGGTAATAACACCTCTTCGGAGGTCGCAAGCGTGGTTCCCACTCATTTTAGAGATGACTGTGGACTTCCCGATCCTATTACCACCTTTCAGGGAAATTCTTCGGGGCCCAGAGGGCGATTCTCATCCTCTCATAGACCAGGGTCTCTTGACTTTGATGGCATGGAAGATTTCAGGCGTCAATGGAAAATCACAGGCCTTTCGCAAGATGCTTTCCAACTCAGATCTGCGTCTTGGGCATCTGGAACAAGAAAGGCATATCGACTGGCATGGAATAAATGGGTTCGCTGGTGTATTCAACAGCACTATGATCCCGTTTCAACTGATTTAGTTCACGTAGTTATTTTTCCATCAGAACTTTTTTCTTCTGGCCTATCTTACAGAACAGTTAATGTCTATAGATCCGCAATTGCTGCAGACCATTGCTTGGTTGATGGCGTATCAGTGGGACAAAACCTTTTAACTAAGAAAATTATGAGAAGCATGCGAGTTCTTAATCCTCCAACTCCAAAATATACTGCCTTATGGGATGTTAGAAATGTCCTACAAGTTATATCCTATTGGGGGACAATGTTGAACTGTCTCTTAAACGTATCTCTTATAAACTTTCTGTATTACTTTGCCTAGTTTCTTTTAGACGAACTTCTGATGTGAAAGCTTTGGATGTTTGTAGCAGAGCTTACCAACCTGAGGGAGTCTGTTTTTATCTTAGGAAAAGAACTAAGACTATGTCATCTTCGATTTTCTATCCTTTCTTCCCTTCGAATGAAAGTTTGTGCGTTGTCAAATGCTTGAAAGAGTATGAAAAGAGAACCGACTCCTTGAGGGGTACTGCATCCCAATTATTGATCTCTCACAGATTCCCACATAAAGCCGAATGAAAGTATGTTTAAAAAATGTTACTTTAGGCCAATTAATAATGTGATTGACAATGTGCTTAATTCACTTTAAACTTGCATAATGTTGGCCTCCGTGTCGTGCCATAAAATTTAGATTTTTCACAGCCTGGTGGGCAAAAAATCTGGATTTTTTTAAGGACACGGAGGCCAAGATTATCCCACCACTCTTTGACCCGCCCAGGGTTTATTCATCTTGACCTATTGTGTCTTTTGTCTTACAGAATAATCCGCCTATGCATTATTTCCGTTTAACGATAGTTCTTCACGTCATTTTCAAGATATGTTTATTGTTCGCAGCATTGGACTAACACAAAGAAGGAAGACTGATGTGTGCTCATGCTCTATATACTATATGGAATGTTGCTTTGAGTTCTATATTCTATTCATTGTTACTGCTGAGTTGTGGCAATAAAGGAGATTTGCATAATCTTGGCCTCCGTGTCCTTAATAAAATCCAGATTTTTTTGCCCACCAGGCTGTGAAAAATCGAAATTCTCTTCCAGTATGTCAATAGCAGAAGATACAATGTTGCCCAATGAATATACTCTGGAGGTCAAAGTTGTTAACCCATTATCCACCACAGCTAACGCTTTTTCTAATTTTATACGGTCTATTTCCCGTATTCTCTCTGCGGCTTATTGTTGGGAAATCTTCCAGATTTCATTATAGGCAGCATAAATGCCTGCATATATGAAACGTTTTTGACGTTGTTTCCTAGGTCCTGGCAAAAAGTCCATAAGATCCATGTCTTGTGAGAGTAAAGATAAGTGTTGTTTCACTTCTGCAAGTGTTGAGGTTTCTAGCCAATCTAGGCACAACTTCCCCAACACTATAGGATGTCACTATCCCTGGATGTGCTCTCTGTAGACACCGTGGGTCTGGCCTATGCATGCTAAGTCCCTTGGTGATGTTCAGGAACCTTATATGACATGTGTTTGTGTCTAAGGGCCAAACCACCCACTCCTTCCAATCTGGGTCTGATCTATTGTACTTTAGTATGTCATCAACTGTTGCCCCTTCCTTTGTAGAAGAATTTTGCCACCCCTGTGTTGGTGTAGGTAACCTTGGAGTGTTTAGGTCCTTCATCTTGGCTATTCCAAGACAGGATGTCTATTGCACAATATTATTTAAAAAGATCATCTGCTGTGGAATGAGTCATGCTCTAATTAGTGCCTCTGTACCCTGAACTTGCCATTTCCTTTAACCCCCAAATTGAGTTAAAGTCAATTTTGTCTTTCCATAGGTGGAAACCCTTTTTAGACAATTGGGCCAAAAATGAAGCAGAGTAAATCTGTTTGGTGTTTGCCAACATAATTTTCGGTGCTGATGTTGGTGCAACCTTATAATAAAATGAGGCTGGATCTGTTGTGTTAAATCCTCAAAAGTATACAAGTTTCTGTGCAAACACTTGTGAACTACTTTTGGTGGTGTTAGACAATGTTCCCACTGATGATACTCAAATACATTCCTAGGTGAAATGCAGTTGTGCAGGAAATGATGACCATAATGTTGGTAACAGTAGAATTTGTCATAGTCTGAAGAACCCTCTCACATTTCTTTATTAGAAAATGCAGCAGTTTTCTCTAAATCAAGCAACATGTTATTTACTGTTTCAGTGTCCCAATCATCAGAAAATGTACTGGAGGTAATGAAATCACTTAATGAGATTTTAAATACATGATTAATTTTTTTAAGTTTGGTCGGTCCGAATAGGTTGAAATCAACCTAGTCCCATACTATACCATTCGGTATATAGGTTTGCAATTTATTCAAAACAACTCGTCCCATGACTTTCATCAATGAGTTGAGGAAAGAAATCGGGCGGTAAGATGCCGGATTTGCTCACTCCCCTTTCTTAAAAATCGGGACGATGACAGACTCAGCCCATGTTTTCAAAAAACCATTGGCACAATTTGCTTGTAATACCCGGGTTAACAGGGGTGACCAAAGTAAGGGAGTGGTTTTAAAAAGATCGATAGGGAGGCCATCAGGTCCAGGGGCCTTACCCCCTTTACTGGAATTGATGGCCTCAATTACCTCATCGAGAGAGATTTCTAAGTCAATAGAGGTAAAGGTATTGGAATTTTCCACCTGTGGAGTTAAAAATTCAAGGGAAATTTCATCATATCCCTGTATACTATAAACCTTAGAAAAATGATCTATCCAAGCCTTTTCATCTATTGCGATTGTGATAGATGCAACGTCATTGGATTTAAAAAATGGCGCATTCACTGCCCGCCAGAACATGGAACAGTCTTTACTAAATGATGCTTCATATAGGGTCATACATGCCTCATGCTTCAGTTCCTTCTTTCGTTTTTTTCTGGCTAAGTTATAAGATGTTCTGCATTTTCTAATCTCATCACAGTCTCTCTCTGACTTATGTAAGGCCTCTTTTAGGCTGCAATATGCCTTTGTACATTTTTTATCAAACCATCCATTTCTGTTATCACGTCTGGTACTATTCCCAGCTTTTAGGGAATCTTGAACAGTGGAAGTAATCTGTAAGAAAGCATTCAAAATTATTTCATTAGAGGACTCTTCCCGCAAGCAAGTTAAAATCGAATCATTAGCCTTAGTGATAATTTGCTTGTTCAATTTAGTCGTATTGCAATTATCCCATCTTAATTTGTATCCATTTTGGCTAGAAAGACGAAGACCCTGAGTCCAAGCCAATTTATTATCTATTCGCTGGGCTACTATATTTGGTAATCTTAAGTCAATCCTTAAGGGGAGATGGTCACTCATGACATTTCGGTGAGTTTTAAAATTTGCTACCAAATTTGGAACACAAACTAACGTTAAAGTCACCCCCCCAGATTATGATCATGTCTTTGTCCTTCGGGGTACTCATATTGCCAAGATCGTCACTTAGTTGCCTTAGGGTATCCCCCAAGTAACCCTTCTCTATGTTATTGTAAAAATTCACCACAATTAAGATACAATTTGCGACCAAATCGATCTGAACAATCTGATAGAAATTTGTACATTTCAACAGTGATATTTTTTGTGTTTCCACTAAGTTTGAAATATATATACTAAGGCCTCCCTTATGTCTACCATGATTCGAATGGATGGCCGATTTATAAAATGTCTTATATCCTTCTATATGTTGCTCCTCTACCATCTATGTTTCCTGGAGGCACAAGATATCAAATATTTTAATAAAATTGTATTAGGCTGGATTATGTACTTTATTCCTCAGACCGGCGACATTCCAGAATAATACTCAAATAGTTTTCTGATGAATTAATTTAGTCTTGTTAGTTACTCCTGTGCTAGTTTCAAGCTGGGAGTCTAGTTCCCTACCTGTGCACTCATCACAGGTTGGAATACTAGGCAAGCTTGAGTTTAGGTGATCAATGGTGCCAGTCCCCCTTCCACCCTCAGGCCCTTTAATTTCCCAGTACTCTCTCCTTTCCGGACTCGGGGTGATGTTAGTTTCATACCTACTCCCTTCATGTTCATTAAAATTATTGATCTTCCCAATATCCGCCTTCTGTCTACTTTCGACCATAAGTCAATCATTCGCGTCTAGCGAGTATAGAGATTCAAATCTATTTCGTGTCTCCAGGTTATAGTTCATTCTGGTGGGTCCTTGTATTCTACGTGGCATATCCTGTTGCAAGTTGAACCGGCTTGGGCGATAAAAAATTCCCAAATGAGAGAGACCTACTTTATTTCCCAGAAAGTGTATGACCTTGTTTTTTAACGTAGTCCATGTTTCATATTCTCCTGGCTTAGGGACTGGGAGATTTGCCAGGATGACAGTAAGCGGCGCTGCGGCCGGTGGGAGGTCAAGATTATATCTCACATTTTGGTAGTTTTGGTGTTTCGGGGAGGCAATAATTGATCTTGATTGTATGTCATGTGTAAGCCTACCTCCCTGTTGTGTAGCTACTGTGCTTATCCCCGGGGAATGTATCTTAGCTCCGTTTCTAGCATCACTATCTTGTTTTTCTGTAACAGGATTCCTTTGGGTCCCCTCCCTAGTTCCTGATTTAGTAGCCATTTCTACTTGTTTATTAGGAATGGCTTGAAATCGAGAGCTAGTTAGCATTTCTGGGAGAAAAGAAAAAAACAATATTCCAGAAATTACCCAGAGTTCAATCCAAGGTGATACCAGGTATGTCTTTTGAAGAAAGAGAAGAAAGTTATTTAATTCTTGATTGAATGGTGTTTTGGCTGGCGTCGTTTCCGGCTCACTTAGATCCAGAGAAAACATATCAAAGTTAATGAAATAGCCAGAAGCTGTTTGATCAATTGTAGGAATTGCATCGGGATTAGTTGAAATGGTATTTTCCTCTTGACGAGGCATGTTGATGTAGACGTCTGTATTAGGTCTAATTGCAACTTGTGAATTATTCTGATTTTCATTTAGAATTTGAATGTATGGTTCAAGTGGAACAAGTTCCATAGCATTGTTGCTTAGTCCTTCATTCCTTACAGATGGATCTTCAAATGTGATGAGTCTTTCTGTTTGAACTTTTTGGATTGTATCTAGAGGAGGGCGTCTGCTACAGCAGAGTCCACCAGGCCTACTGTTTAGCATTGGCCACATAGAGTGATTTGATTAAGTCGATTGAGACAAACCTTTTCTCCTTTTTTCTGGCAAGAGGCGGGAGCAGCACAGTTCTTGTTCCGTGTACTGCCAGGATTGGTACAGGTTTTCTGTAAGAGGGTCCAAATTTCTTTTTGTCCGCAATTTTCTCTCTGACCAGATCCCAGACTTTTGGAATCCAGACAGGTCTTGCTGTGACTACCTTGACTTCCTCAGTGGCGGTCTGCTTGAGTTGGACATTGCTTTGTTTTGTCCTGGATTCATTAAGTTCCTGTAAAACAGCCAAACGATCATGGATATCAAATGGATTTTCATCCGCCACTGCCCCTTCACAATCAAGATCAGGTACCCTCATTTGTGTGCCAAAGAGGACCTCATATGGAGTGACACCCCCTAGAGAGCTTCTTGGCTGGTTGTTTAATGCCAGCTGTACCCCATAAAGGTGTGTGACCCAACTACCACCCTTGCCTAATACACTAGCTGTTAAAGATTGCTTTAAGTTCCGTTTTTCTCTCTCCACAACCCATTCCTTCAATGGCATCTTTGTAAGCCCGAGAGCTAAACGCAGGGCCACGGTCAGAGTATAACGTGCTAACTGCATATGTGCCGATAAAGACTTGCAAATCTTTTATAACAGTTCGAGCGTCAGCCGAACGCTGAGGCCATACCCATAGGAATCTCGAGTATGAATCCACTGCAACCATGATATATCTGTAAGCCCCGTCTGTTTGTAAGGGGCCGCAAAGGTCCAAGTACACACATGCAAGAGGTTTTTCAGATTTTAGTAATGGCGTCTGTGCCGGGCGTGTAACGGTGGAGCCTTTCATCTGCTGGCAGATGTCGCATTTCAAGACATAGTCTTTAGTTTGCTTAGTTAACCCTGGCCACCAATAGCGCTGTTTCAGTAAAGAAATAGTCACTGTAACGACTGTGTGAGCAGAGCCCAAACCTTCGTGTGCAGCTAATATTAAACCTTGCGTACGATCCATATTTGGTATTACTCTATCCCCCACTCCAGGAATCTAAGCATATGGAATGTTTTGTGCATCTAACTTGTAGGAGTATTTGAGTGGAAATATCTTAGGTACTGCTGTGCTGCCTTTGCATGATGCGATGACAGCTACCATAATATTTCGGTCTATTCTCATTTTAGAACGATTCAGCGCAGTTACGGAAGCTGTGCGAACAACTTCCTTTGCGGCTTCATCAGCCAATGAATTCCCTTCAACGTGAACGCCATCACTTTGATGACTCAGTGTATGGATCATGTGAGTCCTCGGTTGCAGTACTTGAAAATTAATTCTCAGGGTAATATAACAAAGAACTTGGCAAAGAAGCTGAAATATGAAAAGACATCTTTATTAAAACTCAAATGAGTGAGACTACGTCACACAGAAGCCTTAGCAACTGAATGAGGCAGTCTCCAGAATGGTCTTAGCTCAGACCTTTTATACCATTTATTATGCCCTAGGCATGCAAGGGAGTTGTACCAGTCACATTCCTAAACAAATGAAAAAGCTAGAGAGGCAACAGGTGAGTAGCCTTTGGGGTTTTAGCAGGATATGGGCAAAGCATTATAATTACAGGGTTTCATAAAGGTTACAGTTGACAAAGGTAAAAAGACCGGACAAAACCAACATTCTTCTTTAGACAAGCTGGACAAACCCATAATAAAAATGGTCACCTCCCCATCGTAAATAGACCATAAAAACAGGAACAGAAACAGATAGGAATAGGATAAGGCATGTTTGTGTGTAATAAATATTTACAATGTCCTGTGCTCTGATCCTTAATCTTGATCAGCTAAAGGGCAGGAACTGGCTTGGCAAGGTCGGCCTAAGGCAATAGAGTCAGCTTTCGCCAGGTCATGAATCCTAAATACTTGTTCAGCCACAGTCAGGGCCTATGTAAAGGGCAACCACAAAATGGTTGCCATGCACAAAATGGAACCCAAGGGTTCAGAACAAAACCTTCAAATACACAGTGAATCCATTGGTGTAACATGAACTTCACTGTTTACGGTTTGCTGTTACCAAAATCATAACAGAATCATGACATTTAAAACACAGGTTCAGAATTCACGGAACCACAGACCCTCCTTTTGCCCTTACATAGGCAATCACTCAGTCTATATTTGCAACTGTGCCCAAAGTCCGTTATAAGCCTCTTTGGAAGGCTTCTATTGTCCATCAAATCTGCTTCCGTTGTCTTCTTCCGCGCTGGGCCTCTCAATTCAGGCCTCTTCGTGAGAAAAGTACTGCTTAGTTGGAGTGCCCTCCTGGCAAACACCCACAGCTCACTCGAAAGTCTCAATGTCTTAAGGCAATGCACCAGTGTCTCTCCTCTGTGGCAGACACTACAAACAATGTGCTCTTCATTGATCAAGGGCACAAATCATCTTGTGCAGACCCAAGCACTATTAATTGGGAAATAGCTCAAGCTCAGCAGCACTTTCAGACTCCAACACTCATTATTTAGTGTCAGAGGACGCTCAAGCTGCTCTTTCATGGGCACCACAATATAGTGCCTTTTTCCAAACTTGGATCCTCAGGTGCACTGCCTTTCCGCTGGAGCAAAGGAAAAGAGGTGTGTGGCCAAATCTCAGGCCAAGGGGCTCAAGGGATTGCACACTGTCAGAGGTTACCAGCACATGACAGGTAGAGAAATGAAACCTCAAACCAGCTCTGCCATCAACAACAGGAATCCTTCCCTTTAGCTCTTTTACACTGAAACTTTTTGGTTTTGTGATGTCCAACGCCGTCTGATGAAGCAAGTACGATACCATGCGCTGGCGATCGCTGTCCAGCTTTGCTACTTTCTGGGTGCTGAGACTGTAGGGCCAAGACGTCCGTCTTTCATCTGTAGCTGTTACTGATGGGAATTAGGCTTAAATCAATGCTCTGCAGGTTATTATGACTTGATACCCGCAGAATCTAGTGACGTAGGAAATGTGACACAGTTGTTAGTTTCCTTCAATTTAGTACAAAAAACAGTTCATGGTTTTTAACAAGGGGACTGCAAGCAGGTGGTCTGCAATCTTCAAAGGAGTAGCCATACACCATGGGCATAGAATACAAAGACAAAGGCAGAAGGGCAAAACAGGGTCTCTAGCATCTTCAATTGGGTTCTCTCCATTATTCTCTGCCATCTATAGCTACATGAGAATTCTATCTGAATGGATTTCCTCACACAGTGGCATTGTCTAATGGGGTAAACACATATTTTCCTCAATGATTAAGTCTAGGTGTTCCTCCTTATCTTAGAACATCTCAATAGAAAAATCACATGATACAGATTATCAGGGACATGTAGAAACCTTCCTTTAAAAACTGTGCATCAGGTGCACTATGCAATACACAGGCTAATAGTCAAATGTGCAAACAAAAGACAAGAACTAGAGGGTCCTGATATTTGCATGATTAGAACACATCTGATCCCACCAAAAATTAAAGCAGCAGGAACAGAAGGGAACTGAAAACCAAATTAAAATAGACATTGATAATTCGTCATGTTCAAAAAGGTAAACATAAGATATCTCCTATTGAGATGGAAAACTTGTCTTACTATAATATTGAGTCAGTTAACCAGTCTATCACTACCCTGACAGTCAGGCTGGAAAACATTGAAGTAGGCCTAAGGAAAATTCTTGCAAACCAGTCTGGTCATACAAAAGGGAATTATACATAACATGGGGGTCCCTGGTACATCACTGCAGTCTGGAAGTGTGAACCTGAACAATACACCTACAATGATAAATGGGCTGACTGGTGAAAGGAATACGGAAAAGGGAAATGGAACTAGGACACAACTATAATCCCCAATAACTAAGCATGATGCGGCATTGGTCAGGGGAGAAGTAACACAAGGAAAAAAATCTGTAGGAAGAACAAAAAAATTATTTGGGTGATAGTCAGGCATGTGACACAACACCAAGAGTACGGGTGATACACAAAGGCCAAAGTTACACAAATGTTAACTCTACCGCAGGCGACTACACCATATACGGTAATCCTAGCTAATGTTCCAGTTCCTTCTTCAGGGAAAAATGAAAACTTGGTTTTCTTTTAAGGAACAAAAAGCCATATGCTACTTAGGAAACAGAACATCATTAACTAATGTAATATAGAAAGTAGGCCACCTTGAGTCACAGATCTATAATGTCATCCTTAGGTCCAATCAAGGATACATAAATGTAAGGCTGCCTGTTCCTTTAAGGGAAGGGGCAGTAACGTGACTAACTGCAGGTGACACACTTTGATCCTGTAGATCTCTTTTGTTTTCTGTAATACCATTATAGCCAATTTAGACATGCACTGGTAAAGTGCTGCCTGTCTTCCTCACAGTATGAAAACCATATCTGTGAAATTTATTATTATACCAAATCCACCCAACTGTTATGTAACGATACATATCATCATACGCATCCCTTCACAACACAGGGGAACTTGTAATAGTATAAAAACAACAACATAAAACAAAACATACAAAAAATAAAAAAATGCACAAATAAAAAAATGCACATGTCAAGCCATCAGATATACTCGCTGTATATCAAGCACAAGAAGCATAGACAAAACAATAGCATATGTGAATAAGCGGTGACACACAACACCATGTCATGTACTTTATGCACTGTAAACCTGCAGCCCAAAACCCAATATTTGGGCCTGTTTAATTTGTCAGGTTTAAAATCCTTACCCTCCTTTTGACAGTGGATCACCAGGCAATGGAAATCCGCTGTCAAATATAACTTTACTGTCTCTCTTCTAACATACAGGACCAGCAAGAACAATTCATGATAAGACCAAATACACAAAAATAAATTTCCATTACTTAACTGTTACCCTCTTGTCAGTCACCTTGCAACATCAAGCCACCTTAGTTTTACCTTCCTAAAAGTAAAAATTGTTACACTGACACTCCATATTAATTTGGCACCTACAATTTCCACTGTGAAAGATAATTCTTAATTGGCAAATCGTTCTCACTTAGGCATGTAGCCTTCAAAATTTTAGAAAAGGGCTGCATCTTATTTTCTGTCTAAGACTTAATGCAACACTTCGTTTTCTGTCAAATAAAAGCAACTAGCAGGCATTATTTTTTTTTTTTTTAGAGCGGAGACACAAATGTATCAGTTCTGCAGAGCATTTAACATGATGTTGGGACTTTCAAAGAAACCCTTTTTTTATATTTTCTCTTTGGAATTAAGTTCTTTAATTGTATTGATGTTCTTATGGAGAAACCAGAAACCCCACCTTTAGAGGCCCGTTTAGCAAGGTCATTCTGCATTCCACAGAGACAAGGCCCTAATTTAAAAGGTCACAAATGTCAACATGACAGCCTTCTCCATTGTTTACAGGGAAACAAAAGATAGCATCTCAGCGCGGCTTGAGCCAGCCTCTGCAGCTCCCAGCTTCTTCCACTCTGAATCTGTCAAAGACAGTAGGCCTTCCTAATTCCTCCTAACCTGCAATAATTCACTCTATTTTGAAAAATAATTTCTCCTTTTTAGGCGCTAAAAATTATCTCTACTCCCAGTTTATTATACTACATTTACTGTGAATAAGTCACAAAACTTAATAACACACATACCAGTTTTTAGAATAAACGCTTGTTGCAATGGTACTTATTTCATCAACCTTAAATGGATCTCACTGGGCCATTAAAAAAAACAAAAAACAAACCCCAAATGGGAACAATCCTGCAAATTTGTATTATACCTAAATGTATGCATTTACTAAAGCCTGAGACACTTTAAAAGCTACTCTGAATGAAAGAAAATGCAGTTTAAACAGTGCTTTTGCCCAAAATCGACTTTGATATTTCAGGCATTAAAAAATGAATATCCTACAATTTTCTTGCATAATATGCATTACCAGAATGTCTATTACACAACCCATGAGTCAGCCATTGAACATTTTAACTTATACTTTCTAGAAATGAGCTTGTTTGCTCCTGCGCCAAGGGAAAATTGCACATACAAATGTCATTTTAGCGGTGCAACATAACGTAAATTAAATTTTAATGCTAGGAGGTCATAGTATAGGTATTAAGCTGTATAAATATTAAAAAACGATTTTTGAAAGGCACCTATTTTTTAAATAATTTTTCCATAATTAATAAATATTTTTTTTTTAAAAACAATTATTCTTTTTTTGTGATAATTCCACATATAAAAGCAAGCTGCATCCCTTGCCTATCATTTTTGGACACATTAACTCACAAGCCTAAGCGCATAAGCCTAACTTGAAACGCGTCACATTTTTGCGCCACTTTCATTTAAAAGGACGGTTATGCAAAATTCCACCCATGTTTAACTGGGAAAGCGCTGGCTGAATGAACATTCCTATCAAATATACTGCAGCTGAAAAGTTTGCCTGTGAACATCTAATACAATGCATCTAAGGAAAATGCTGTAAATGTATTTATTTTTTTGCAAAAATAGATAATTTCGTTTTTGGGGCCTTATATATATCTATTGAATGTGTTTTCTAATTTTATCCTTTAAGCATTTAACGGCAGTTTTGTATATGTGCACAATTGCTCATTCTATAAATTAAAGAGCAACATATAGCTATTTTAGCATATCACATGGTTCATTTCTGGATTTTTCTAAGTTTCTACTTAATATTAATGAACCAACATTTTACTTAACAGACTGAAAACATCAAGAAGACCCACAAACACACATTGAGCTCATTTCAGACATAAACAGAAAGGGGTCAAACACTCAGGACACACAATACAGCGCGCTTTAGCCATTTTTCATAAATAGCGCCGTCGCAATTTACTCACAGAACCGTTTGCAGATACTAGTTGTAAGTCATATTTACAAGAGAAAAGAAAACCTTTCTCAATAGTGTTCCAAAAAACTGCAAAAACAGCCTCACAGACCTTTATTTCCAAGAATAGCGGACCCATACTTTATTAAAGGTGATGGGGCCCACGCCGTGTTTAGAATAGAGCTCATAAGTTGGAGTTCCCATCGGAGGTATCAGACATGAATCCTCCAATCGGGAATCCCTGTTGCAACAAAAACCAAACCAAGTACCAAATTTGCTACGATTAGGCATCTTCGCTTACTAACCGAGCTTCAAACTTCAAGGGGCTATCTCTATCGATACACTCGCAAATGTACGAGACCCTCGGTTTTTGAAAATTGCAATCTTCAAATAAAACTAAGGACCAATACTAAGAACCAAGAACCAAAAACTAAGAACCAAAGGACCAAAGAACTAAGGACTGGGAGCGACCCACTTATACTTCAACTAAAGCAGATGGAGAAAAAGTCTCTTCATTACCTACCTACACAAATTGCAATTCGCGTATACAAACCTATACAAACCTATCAAAGCTATACCAAACAAATAGTTGTCCAAATTCTAACTGCCAAGTTCTAACTGCCAAGTTCTAAATGACCTAACAGTCCTTTTTAAAAAAATACTTACGCCAAAAATGTTCTCAGTCAGGAGTGACATCAGAGAGATCAGAGATATACTGGGCCGCAGAGACAAAGAATCCCCCAGAACCTCTGTGCACAGAGTACCTGCTTAGTGGATTTCTGTCCTGTTCTCCCCAGTAGATTTCTGTCCTCTGACAAGATCGCTCCTCCAGATAGCCACTTCTGATGATGCCTCCGTTGTTGGGCGCCATCTGCAGTACTTGAAAATTTATTCTCAGGGTAATATAACAAAGAACTTGGCAAAGAAGCTGAAATAAGAAAAGACATCTTTATTAAAACTCAAATGAGTGAGACTACATCACACAGAAGCCTTAGCAACTGAATGAGGCAGTCTCCAGAATGGTCTTAGCTCAGACCTTTTATACCATTTATTATGCCCTAGGCATGCAAGGGAGTTGTACCAGTCAAATTCCTAAACAAATGAAAAAGCTAGAGAGGCAACAGGTGAGTAGCCTTTGGGGTTTTAGCAGGATATGGGCAAAGCATTATAATTACAGGGTTTCATAAAGGTTACAGTTGACAAAGGTAAAAAGACCGGACAAAACCAACATTCTTCTTTAGACAAGCTGGACAAACCCATAATAACAATGGTCACCTCCCCATCGTAAATAGACCATAAAAACAGGAACAGAAACAGATAGGAATAGGATAAGGCATGTTTGTGTGTAATAAATATTTACAATGTCCTGTGCTCTGATCCTTAATCTTGATCAGCTAAAGGGCAGGAACTGGCTTGGCAAGGTCGGCCTAAGGCAATAGAGTCAGCTTTCGCCAGGTCATGCAGGAGTCAGCACAAACCCAAGCTAAGGTTAATGTGTCCTAAATACTTGTTCAGCCACAGTCAGGGCCTATGTAAAGGGCAACCACAAAATGGCTGCCATGCACAAAATGGAACCCAAGGGTTCAGAACAAAACCTTCAAATACACAGTGAATCCATTGGTGTAACATGACGCAAACACTCGTATTTGCTGAACTTCACTGTTTACGGTTTGCTGTTACCAAAATCATTACAGAATCATGACATTTAAAACACAGGTTCAGAATTCACGGAACCACACGGTAGCTCGGTTTTCAACTCTGCTACCTGTTCCCATATCATTTTATCTTTAATTGTGCCACCTTTTGCATCTTTAAACCCGTTTTGTTCCCAATGCTGTAAGTACTCATTGTACCACTGTACACAGTAAAAAGAATCACACACGATAAGTGTGGGGAATTCGTGATCCGTATTTACAAGTGTCAGTATCAGTGCTTTTAATTCGGCCAAATGAGCTGTGCAGTCTCCCAGAGATTGTAACTTTGTGCAGCTAGGATGGAATTTGCCATCACGCATGTGACATTTAACGATAGCACATGCCGAAAAATATTGCTGCTCACTTCCTATCACCGGTTGAGCAGATCCGTCAGTGTAAATAATATATTCATACTGATCTAAAGGCAAGATTTCATTAGGTAGTGGATATTCTTGGTCATATTGCAGGAAAGCTTGTTTTTTTAAGTTTGGAGCAAATGTGTATTCAACATCTGTTGCAGTAAGAGAATTAGCCCATTGTATCCATCTTGCATGTAACGCTTTCGCATTTGGGATGCTGGCCTTTGTAACAGCTTCTAAAGCCGGTACTGCAGTTACGACAATAATGCATTTCCCCTGAGCCAGTGCTCTTTCTTTTGCTACAGCAGTCTGAACGGCTGTTAGTATTTTTTCTGTTGAAGTAAATGCATTTCTGCATTTGTGTACAGGTGCGATAAGTAAGCGATGGGTACAGTTTCTTCTTCATTAAAGGTCAAATAAGTGTACCCGCATTGACCCGCCATTATTCGCATCACTAAATGGTGCACGTTTACGCGTGTTTGGAAGTGTTTGGAAGCAATCAAATGAAGAATATTAGTATGTTCTTGTGTCCAATCTCTGGCTGAAAAGTCAGGTTTCATTAAGTAATGGAAAGGTTTTACCCTTGAGCATTATCTAAAATGCATGTCCTGCCGAAATTTAGGAATCCTAGTATTGATTGTAATTTTTTTAATGATTTTGAAGGCTGGAGCAGTGCACAATTTTCTAAAAAGTTAGCCGCCGGACTTCTGCCTTCACTTGACAGCTCATATCCCAAAAATAGGATATTGAGGTGGGCTATTTTTGATTTTTTAAAGTTACATTTGTAGCCATCTGTGGCAAATCCCACAATTATGGTGCTTACCCTGGTCAAGTGCCTCTCTAAGTCGTCGTCTGTCAGGTAAATATCATCCACACAGGACAACACTTCTTCATAACATTTTTGAAGTAACTCTGTTACTATTGCAGAAAATACCCTGGGGCTCTTTTTGTACCCTTGGACGAGTTGACAAAATTGTCGCTGGGACCCTAACGCACTGAATGCTGTCAGATACCTGCTTTTATGCACTATATTTTAACAGAAAAATCCATTTGAGATATCCAGTGTGGTTTTGTATTTTTTGCACACAATGTTTTTCATAAATGCGGCACTATGTGCATTTTGGACAGCAAATGTCTTTGTGCATGAGTTTAAATGTCTGTAATCTAAAACTAAACAATATGTGTTGTCTGGTCTAGTGACTGGAAACAAAGGATTGTTCATTGGAGTGGTACATTTTTCAATGACCCCCTGGTATTCAAGTTGATCTAGGATCTCCCTGACTTGTTTTTTAGCTTCTTGCTTTATTGGATATTGCCTCTGAGCATTAGGTGAAACTTTTAATGGAATCACGTGATAGGTTGAGTTCTCATCCCACCCTGCGTGATTTTTGTACAATGCCGGGGCTTGGGCTACTGCCCACTCCTGTGCATATGTATGTTTATGGTGAACGGGAATGTGGTTGAAAAATGCAAGAAAAATTATACTTTCGCCACTGGGGCACTGTAGTACGGATGCAGGCGGTCAATCTTGTTCTGCTAACAGGATGTTATAACCAGATGACAAGTTCTTCCAATAAAGACCTTTTACTTTCCTGGGCTTGTCCCCCTCCATCCGGAGTCTTATTTCATATAACTTATGCGGGACGCTCACTCTGGTGTCTGGTGCTTCAACCGTGATGTAATCATTCAACTCCGCTGTCACCAGAAATTCCTTCAGGATCAGGCGAGCTATTGTTACTTTTGTCTCACTGTCTAGCATAGTCAGAGCCATTCCTCGTTCAGAAGTTGTGTCCTCAGAATTCTGGGCATGTCTGATTTTTAGACCAGCAACTTTCTTTTTCTTAAATTGAGGTTTGGGATTTTGCTTATTTTCTTTTTTAGAAGTAAAGTCTTGACTGTGCTGCTTGTCTCTGGACTGTGTGCGCTCCTCTCTATTCACTTACCATCCTTCTCTTTTAGAGCTTTTCTTAGAGCCCTGAAAGGAACAAGAGGAATGTGTATCAGTATCCTGATACCTGTCAGGTTTTCTAATATCATCCCTATTCCTAAGGTTGTACCTTTTTTCAGAGGGCTTCTGTGGAGGAGACCTACCTTGGGACTGATATATTTTGTCTTTAAAGCTTTCTTTTATATTATCACACTTCTTTTTAGAAGAAGCAGATATCTGCATAGAAGTGTCCTTTTCAGGACTGCCCTGTAGTTGAGATTTTAAAGCTTTTACCCCCAAACTATCCCTGCCTAATTCTGCATATGCAGTTTCAATTATTTTGGGTAGTTCAGCCCCCTGTAATAATGGGCTGACCTCCCTTAGACGTTGGCGGATTGCCACTGATGCGGCTTCCCCTTTAATGTTAGCTAGTATTATGGCTGATACCTGGTCATATAGTATTTAATAACGTCATCCCTAACTTAGGGCAGGTTCTGCTCCGTACTCATTTTGTATTTGTCTTAACACATCAGGAATTACTGCTAATGAAGGAATACCATGAGTGCTGGTATATATGGCAGCAAAGACTTTACCCCAAGATGTGCAATCCTCTAACTGTGGTGTAATCCCAATAGGCAATCAGATTGTTAACATTCTGTGTTTTTCAAATGGTGTGGTATTTGGGAATACTGCTTCTAACTGGGTTTTTTCTGATCACCCAGAAAGGAATTTGTTCACATTTTGTGGGCACTTTGCCCATTACCGCGTGTAATGTTTGTGGAGTAATTTTAGTGCCTGAGCTCTGTGGAGCTGGATTTGGTGTAATTACTGTTGGTTGAACCGCTAGTGTCCTTAAGACGAAGTGTGTCATGTTTCTGTAGAGTCAACTCTTTCTGTTGAACAAGCAGTTCATCGTCTGGCATTGTGTCAATGTCTGGATGTGGTGCATAGGTTGCTAATATCGGACATGTTGCTCCTGGTCTTCCTAAAGGACCAAGCCTTGCTCTTGTTCTTGTATGGGGTAGGGCTCCATTAAACCAGAAAATATGTTCCTGGTAAGGAAGCGGAATTTCAGTCTCCTCAAACGGAGTGTAGGCCACTGGAACTTCTTCATGTGTGTAATAATGAAAGGTTTGTGTTACAGCATCTGCTTCTTGGAATGTAACCCATGAGTAGAATACCTCTGTTTTGAAATCTTCTTGTGCCTCTATCACAAATATTACTACACCTCCTCTGGGTGGTAACCCATGTTTGACAAGTTTGACTGTCAGAATTTGTCTTACTTTGGCTGCAATTTGTATTGCATTTATATCTTCCTCACCAGACTGATTAAGTCCCTGGGCTAGATGGTTTTAATCTCCCTCTTGGTCAACCATTGTGTTCAGAACACAGACTAACTGTCTAAGGAAGTTATGTAAAGGTCTATTGCAAAGGTTTTATGCACAATTTTGGGAATTTTTCCTTCAAGCTTGATTAACCAACAGCTAATAAAAAAGGATATCTCGCCTACTCAGCTGTGGCGGAGTTTTCTTCCCACTCACTCCAGATGTCTCTGGGTGTTGTAAGTAGGGACTCTTAGAATAAGTACAACTGAGCTACTCAGATTCTACTGTTAAATATGTACCAAACCAAATGGTTGGGTACCATTAGACCACGTTGGGCGCCATGAAGTGTAGTTCCAATAGTACCCTTCATGCAGGATCTACACATTTGCAGATGACATAAACTGTGGGTCTGGTGGCAGACTGACTCTGTACACCCCACCGAATATATGTTAGCCTGTTTTCGCATTAGCTAGCTCCTAGTGCTGCTAGAATCTCCTGTTATCAGACAGATTAGTTTTAGCAACCTCAGAACACAATAACCTCAGACTCGTGGAAACAATATACTACTTTCACCCAGTCACTCGTGCTTGCTTGTTTTGCTCTCAGAGAGATACACAGAAGACACAGTCTGGCGTGTTTACAATAAGAATTTATTGTACCGTTGTTCTTCTCATGTAAAACAAATGTGCTGCTACAACTGTAACACAGTAGCAGAGATATAGTATCTGTACTAATTTAACAGATACCATTCTAAGTAATCCTTCCCCTGTAATTTGGTCCGATCATTTTGTGATCTCTTTTTCCATTTCCTTCCGCCTTCTGGACCGTTCCAGACCCCTGTCCAACTCTGTGGGTTGGAATTGGAGGGTGATTTCTCCCGAGAGTCTAGCCCCTCATCTCTCCATGTCCGTCCCCGTGGAGGCTAAAGATTTGGACTCTCGAGTGGCCAGTTTTAATCATTGGATGACCTCGGCTTTGGATCTCCTAGCCCCTATTAGACCTATCAAATCCCTCCGTGCCACTCCCTCTGCACCATGGTACTCGGATGAACTCCGGATTTGCAAATCGGCTTGCAAACGGCTTGAGAGAAATTGGAGACGGGCTTACTCTCCTGACAGCAAATCTAAATATAAAACTTCCCTCAAGGAGTATAGGAAGAAAATCATTGATCATAAAAGATCCCATCTTGAGGAGAAAATCACCCGGGCACAAGGATCTTCTAGAGTCATTTTTGACACTGTCAGAGCCCTGGCCCTCAAGCGTCAACCATCAGTATCTCAGTCCCTCTGCGACAATCTTTCCAGTTATTTTGAAGATAAGATTGCTACTATTCAGAGTTCCTTTCCCTGCAAAATCAACCCTTCCCATCTGAAATCACGTCCAGTCAGTTCCAACCCTGACAAGGCCTTTTCTAACTTTGAGGTGATCACCCCGGAACATTCGCTGGCAGAATTACTCAAATGTAAATCTGGTTCCCCTTTGGACCCCTGGCCAGCAAAACAGTATAAATCCCTAGCTCCTCTGCTTAATCCTTTTTTAAACAAAATTTGGAATGACTCCCTTCAGACAGGAATCTACCCCGACTCCTGGTAACACGCTAGATTGGTTCCCATCATTAAAAAAGCAACTGCAGATCCTTCTGAACCAGCTAACTACCGTCCCATCTCCCTGCTCCCCGCCCCAGCTAAAGTGCTGGAGAAACTTGTTCAACGACAACTGGCTGGTTTCTTGGAAACGAGCGGCGCTTTCCACATTTCACAGCACGGCTTCAGGTCGGGGCACAGTACCGAATCTGCCCTTATAGAGATGGCTGACGCCATCAGATGGAAGTTAGACGAGGGTTCTAGAGCGGTGTTGGTGCTGCTTGACTTGTCGGCAGCCTTCGACACCGTCTCCCATCCCGTCCTCCTCGACCGTCTGCAGGCAAAGGGCATCCAGGGCAAGGCCTTGGAATGGTTTGCCTCCTTTCTGTCCAATCGGACACAGGCTGTATTCACTCCCCTTTTTACCTCAGACAGTCGTCCCCTCAGGTGGGGCGTCCCTCAGGGTTCCTCACTGAGCCCTCTTTTGTTTAATGTGTATTTTTCCCCGCTGGCCGAGATCATTTCTCAATCTGGAATCCAGGCCACTGCCTATGCGGATGATATAAAGCTTCAGTTTTCATTTGATTCCCCCTCCCAGTCTACCTTTGACCCGTTGAAAACCTGCCTCCGTAACATCGCTAGCTGGATGGATAACAACTTCCTCCGGCTTAATGCTGGCAAAACCGAGGTTATATTTTTCCATCAGCCTTCGCCATTGGACCCTAACCTGTGGTGGCCTCTTGATCTGAGCTCACCCCCCTTGCCTAAAGACTCAGTCAAAAATCTAGGAGTTATCTGGGATAACAATCTATCTTTACAGAAGCAAATCCAGTCGGTATCTGCGGCCTGTTTTTCTAAGATAAGGATGATGAAAAAATGTATCAATTTTCTCCCTAGCCAAACAAGGAAAACTATTGTGCAGGCTTTAATCACCTCCCATCTTGATTACGCTAACGGATTGTATTTAGGTCTATCTTGGGGCCTTCAGCGTCGTCTTCAAACAGTCCAAAATGACGCTGTCTGCCAGGTTTGTGGTCTTCCACTTCGTGAACATATCACTCCCCATCGTCTCAGGCTGCATTGGCTTCCAGTTCATAAAAGGGCGGAATTTAAGGCGCTTACCCTCGCTCATCGTGCGATCAATGGTAAAGGTTCCGCTCATCTAGCCTCTTGCCTTCGTCCTTACAGCAACATTCGACATCTTCGCTCTAGCGCTAAACATCTTCTTTCTACCCCCAGAGTAAAAAAGCTCGATCTGGGGGGAAAACATTCCAAGTCTGTGCCTCCTCCCACTGGAACAACTTACCCCTGTCCATTAGGACCATCCGGGAGGAACTTTCCTTCCGGAGAGCTTTGAAAACCTTTCTCTTCTGTTAATACCATCTGAGTTCTGGCACTTCCTCTGCCTTCACACAAGCGCTGGGACACCCCGTTGGGGTATCTGTGCGCTATACAAGATTTCCAAATAAATAAATAAATAAATAAATAAATAAAAAAGAATGGTATTGTTCTACCATTTTGCAATAGTCATGAACACATACATGAATATAAAATGCATTTATACAATAAAGTGCGTACTCCTAAGATGCCTGTCTAGATGTGCCTGAGTGTACCTAGCATGTAAGTAGGTGTGAAAGAGCTAATGAGCCTAAGAGCCTAAAAGTCTATAATCTAAGAGCCAAGAATTCCACTAGGATTTAGTCGAACCTCCATACCTGAATAGTGAGAGTGTGGGACTTCGTCCTGGACTTGAGCTGGACACCCCGTCAGGGATAGTTTGACCACTGTCAGCTGGAGCTGCAGTGTCTCTGGTCAGTGTGTCGGCCTTAAAGTCTCGGTTCCCTCCTGACTACTGATAGCAAGAGGTGCTGTATTTAAACAGTCTATATGCGTATGTTACCCATTGTTCCGTATGAGGATGACGTTGGGGATTAAACCTTTGTGCGTAGATAGGAGAGGTGAACTATGCCCCCCTGGAGAGTGTACTCATAAATTATATATATCTGCTAAGGATGACGTCCTAGCAATATCGATCGGGCAGAACCCACCCTCGTCATAGAACTACGTGAAAGGTTTTGTCCTTAAAAGGCGTCAGTCTTTATAAGGTGTTCAGTCCCTATAAGGCATTCTGTCCTTATTTGGAGTTATGTCCTTATAAGGCTCGTTCATTTGAAATGTAGGGGAGATGATGTAGGGAAAGAGTACGATGTTCTCTAAACCTATATTAGGGTAACGATATGAAATATAATTTTGGCTAAGTACTCTTTTTATACCTCTTTCAAGCCCATTATGTAGCCTTCTGGGAGTTGTAGCATTTTTTATATAAAAGTACATTATTGTCAAACACAAAAGAAGGCAGTTAACCTTATTTTTACATTGTTCATACAGACACAGCTTGCAGGTTAATTTGCTACTTGTAACATCAATTAATAACCGTTTAGTCAACATTTCTATGTACTTTGGGATTTCTTTGTCATTGCTAGTTGCCATTTTTTGATTTGGGTACATGACTTCATACATTTCAGATCCCTTATTTGTATAGTACCAATCATTTAATACTTGAGTCATCTAATTTGATCTAGTGACTTGCACACAGTTAACATCTTTCTTGTTTGAACGTTTTTCACAGATTATATATCTCACAATATTGTGGTAAATAGGGCCCGAGTGACTCTTATGTACATCATGCACCTTTGTGTACCTCATGTTGTTGGCTGTCAAATTAAAATATATCGCATTTCAATTCTGGGTTAGTACCCTAATGGTGACTATAGCAATTTTCACATATTCCCACTCAGCACCATGGTTACATTGTCCAACAGATTTTTTAGTTTTATAAATGTATCTATAGTTCTTTGTCATTGTTAAGACCTTTAGGAGTCTTAGTATGTGGCTTGATAATGTAGTGTGACTCAAGCTGTCTTAATTTGAGTTTCCTGTCACCTCCTGTTAGAAATGGGATCTCTGGTTGGCTAAGGCTTGCGCCAAAGCCAGGCAGAGACCACCACTCTAGTCAGGGCTTGGGAGTTACACGCCAAAGATAACCCCTGTTCACCCCCTTGGTAGCTTGGCACGAGCAGTCAGGCTTATCCCGGTGGTGATGTGTAAAGCATTTGCGCACGCACACAGCACCAAACCCCCCTGGCACACCACAAAAGGAACTCCACACAAGGTTATATATAAAAATAGCCTTTGTATTATAATAAACACATTAGATCATAATCACATAATGTAGACAGTGCCAACTGCCACTGGGCAATATTTACAGGGGACTATTTACACATGACAGGGCCAATGGGGCCACTGTCATAACCATCACACATCACCAATTGTAAATGTAACACAAATAATAAATGGAGAGCACCACTAGTAACTACTGGCGAAATACTGAACTGAGACCTAGATCATGCAACGTAAATCACACTATGCCATAATCATCACATAAGGCCTAAAACACAGTATGCAATCACTCTAGGCATAAACACATGAGGTCTCAAAACCATTAGCATAACGCATTACGCAATTGGCATCAGAAGCATAAATACATTAGGCAATACCTGAAAGCAAGAGCACCATCACATAGTGAAGATAGTAGATATAGAACATATAATCAATGCAGAACACCACCAGCAATTACTGGCAAAGTCTGTACTCAGGAGTATAGCCTGCAACATAAAACATATTATGCAATCATCATCACATCATGCGCAAAACACCTTATGCGCCAACTTAGAACTCTGTGCCCTATGTCCAGCAAAGTCAGGGCTGGCTGCGTATGCAGCAAAAGCAGAAGGCGCAAAAGATCATGCCTAAATGTGGCAGTTGCCCACTACTTTCTGAGCAGCTGTAAAAAATGAGGACGGGCACCAGCGTGCCCTCTGAGCCCCTCTCTGGGACTCTGAAGCTGGAATGCCCCCAAGGACAATAATGGGGCTGGCACTACTGTGCCCTGAGTCCCCCTCTGGGTCTCTCTACAACAAATTGCGCCAACG
This sequence comes from Triturus cristatus, assembly GCF_964204655.1. Lineage (NCBI taxonomy): Eukaryota > Metazoa > Chordata > Amphibia > Caudata > Salamandridae > Triturus > Triturus cristatus. The sequence continues at coordinate 409,850,680 of NC_140589.1, read as the reverse complement.
TTGCAGCTGCCGCTAACTGGTGGTGCAGCTGATGTAGAAATGGGCAATGACACCACTAGGTCCTCGTGAGCCCCACCTTGGGTCTGGTGGCAGACTGACTCTGTACACCCCACCGAATATGTTAGCCTGTTTTCGCATTAGCTATCTCCTAGTGCTGCTAGAATCTCCTGTTATCAGACAGATTAGTTTTAGCAACCTCAGAACACAATAACCTCAGACTCGTGGAAACAATATACTACTTTCACCCAGTCACTCGTGCTTGCTTGTTTTGCTCTCAGAGAGATACACAGAAGAAACAGTCTGGCGTGTTTACAATAAGAATTTATTGTACCGTTGTTCTTCTCATGTAAAACAAATGTGCTGCTACCACTGTAACACAGTAGCAGAGATATAGTATCAGCAGTACAGTGAATAAAAAAGAATGGTATTGTTCTACCATTTTGCAATAGTCATGAACACATACATGAATATAAAATGCATTTATGCAATAAAGTGCGTACTCCTAAGATGCCTGTCTAGATGTGCCTGAGTGTACCTAGCATGTAAGTAGGTGTGAAAGAGCCAATGAGCCTAAGAGCCTAAAAGTCTATAATCTAAGAGCCAAGAATTCCACTAGGATTTAGTCGAACCTCCATACCTGAATAGTGAGAGTGTGGGACTTCGTCCTTGACTTGAGCTGGACACCCCGTCAGGGATAGTTTGACCACTGTCAGCTGGAGCTGCAGTGTCTCTGGTCAGTGTGTCGGCCTTGAAGTCTCCGATCCCTCCTGACTACTGATAGCAAGAGGTGCTTTATTTAAACAGTCTATATACGTATGTTACCCATTGTTCCGTATGAGGATGACGTTGGGGATTAAACCTTTGTGCGTAGATAGGAGAGGTGAAGTATGCCCCCCTGGAGAGTGTACTCATAAATTATATATATCTGCTAAGGATGACGTCCTAGCAATATCGATCGGGCAGAACCCACCCTCGTCATAGAACTACGTGAAATGTTTTGTCCTTAAAAGGCGTCAGTCTTTATAAGGTGTTCAGTCCCTATAAGGCATTCTGTCCTTATTTGGAGTTATGTCCTTATAAGGCTCGTTCATTTGAAATGTAGGGGAGATGATGTAGGGAAAGAGTACGATGTTCTTTAAACCTATATTAGGGTAACGATATGAAATATAACTTTGGCTAAGTACTGTTTTTATACCTCTTTCAAGCCCATTATGTAGCCTTCTGGGAGTTGTAGCATTTCTTATATAAAAGTACATTATTGTCAAACACAAAAGAAGGCAGTTAACCTTATTTTTACATTGTTCATACAGACACGGCTTGCAGGTTAATTTGCTACTTGTAACATCAATTAATAACCGTTTAGTCAACATTTACATGTACTTTGGAATTTCTTTGTCATTGCTAGTTGACATATTTTGATTTGGGTACATGACTTCATACATTTCAGATCCCTTATTTGTATAGTACCAATCATTTAATACTTGAGTCATCTCATTTGATCTAGTGACTTGCACACAGTTAACATCTTTGTTGTTTCAACGTTTTTCACAGATTATATTTCTCACAATATTGTGGTAAATAGGACCCCGAGTGACTCTTATGTACATCATGCACCTTTGTGTACCTCATGTTGTTGGCTGTCAAATTAAAATATATCGCATTACAATTCTGGGTTAGTACCCTAATGGTGACTATAGCAATTTTCACATATTCCCACTCAGCACCATGGTTACATTGTCCAACTGATTTTTTAGTTTTATAAATGTATCTATAGCTCTTTGTCATTGTTAAGACCTTTAGGAGTCTTAGTATGTAGCTTGATAATGTAGTGTGACTCAAGCTGTCTTAATTTGAGTTTCCTGTCACCTCCTGTTAGAAATGGGATCTCTGGTTGGCTAAGGCTTGCGCCAAAGCCAGGCAGAGACCACCACTCTAGTCAGGGCTTGGGAGTTACATGCCAAAGATAACCCTCTGTTCACTCCCTTGGTAGCTTGGCACGAGCAGTCAGGCTTATCCCGGTGGCGATGTGTAAAGCATTTGCGCACGCACACAGCAACAACACACCTGGCACACCACAAAAGGAACTCCACACAAGGTTATATATAAAATTGCCTTTGTATTATAATAAACACATTAGATCATAATCACATAATGTACACGGTGCCAACTGGCACTGAGCAATATTTACCGGGGACTATTTACACACGATAGGGCCAATGGGGCCACTGTCATAACCATCACACATCACCAATTGTAAATGTAACACAAATAATAAATGGAGAGCACCACTAGTAACTACTGGCGAAATACTGAACTGAGACCTAGATCATGCAACGTAAATCACACTATGCCAACATCATCACATAAGGCCTAAAACACAGTATGCAATCACTGTAGGCATAAACACATGAGGTCTCAAAACCATTAGCATAACGCATTACGCAATTGGCATCACAAGCATAAATACATTAGGCAATACCTGAAAGCATGAGCACCATCACATAGTGAAGATAGTAGATATAGAACATATAATCAATGTAGAGCACCACCAGTAATTACTGGCAAACACTGTACTCAGGAGGATAGCCTGCCACATAAAACATATTATGCAATCAGCATCACATCATGCGCAAAACTCCTTATGCGCCAACTTAGAACTCTGCGTCCTATGTCCAGCAAAGTCAGGGCTGGCTGCGCATGCAGCAAAAGCAGAAGGCGCAAAAGATCAGGCCTAAACGTGGCAGCTCCCCACTACTTGCTGGGAAGCTGTAAAAAATGAGCACGGCACCAGCGTGCCCTCTGAGCCCCTCTCTGGGACTCTGAAGCTGGAATGCCCCCAAGGAAAATAATGTGGCTGGCACTACAGTGTCCTGAGTCCCCCTCTGGGACTCTTTACAACAAATTGCGCCAATGTAAACAAATTCCGCTCGTAAAAGGTGCAAGAAGAGGGGTGAGCCCCCGCTAGGGAACACCAAAATGTGGGGTAGGCTCCCGCTAATTAAATACGCAAGAATGCGGGGTGGTCACCCGCCTCGGCAAGCTCGACAGCGGGGTGGGCTCCCTCTGTTTTAAATAGCTATAAAGCGGGGTGGGCTCCCGTGTCAGAATGCAGGCAACGCGGGGTGGGCACCGGTATTAAAACAATCACAAAAGCGAGGGAATCCCCTTTTCAAAATGCTTGCAGCTTTGTGCTGCAGTGAAAACAGAAGCGCTGCTCCTCAAAGTCTGCACAAGAGCGCCTCCAGGCGCTAGGTGTTCACAAAGTCCCCAGACAGGCAGAACCAGAGGATCTTTGGTGCTGGGGATACCCCAGGCAAAGCACAGCCAGGCAGGCCAGCACGCAGGGACCCCCAGGAAACAGCAGCTGGCTCCCGCGGCGGTCCTCCTGGCAGAGTGTCCTCTTTAGAACACAAGCACAACAGAACATCTTCATGGGGTCACAGCCCCTTCTTTTATACACATATCCCCTTGGTGTCACAGCACAGGGCGTAGGGAAAAAACGGATGCAACTGGTTTGGGGGAGCTTTGGAGCACTTTGCACCACAGAGGGTGGAGCCAGCATTGTGGAGGGAAGGCACAGCCCTATTCAGGTCCCAGGTGCAACTCCTCCCTCCCATCTAGATGCAGATCTCTCTATTCACCACTAGGCTGACTCACCCTGGCTCCTGGAATTCCCCACACCATCCGGCACCTGTCAATCACAAGTCAGACATGCACTCCACATCAGGAAGGCAGGAAAAATAGCACACAGAAATGCCAACTTCTAAAAGTGGCACTTCTCCACCAGTCACAATAAATCTGCGCACACCATTGCGCAGCATTTATTCTCATGAGTTCACATATACTAAACTCGACCCTGCACTCCTCTCACACCAGGAATTACTATCGACACACATATCCCCTATGCATTCCTATGGGAGGGCAGGCCAATCTCACCACACACACTCAGAGCGCACACGCACTTTACACTGGGCCACAGTGCTAAAGTGCGCAGAGGCCAAAAACCACCAACACTACACAGGGAAGAGGCTAAGAGACAGGCAAAAGGTTTAGGGGTGAACCTGCCAAACGTGTCCAACACCTCCTCTCTCACTCTGTGGGATGGTATCTAATCCAAAGAACTCCATTTGCTTCCAGTTGTTGTTTTGGCATTGTGCCATATGTCTTGTCGTTGCATAGCTCAAATCTTTATTTTTGACTGCTCTTGTGTGTTCCAGGATATGCTTTTTTAGCATACATACAGCATTTCCTACATATTGTAGGCCACATGCACATCTGATCACGTACACAACAAATTGGGTGGTACAAGTAATTAGGTGGTTGATCTTGATTTTCTTTCCTTCTGTGTCCAATATTTCTTTGGTGTTGATCTCTATTTTACAACCTTTGCATTTGTTGCATTTCTTAAAGCCCAATTGTTGGTCTTCCATACAGTTTTTCTTAGGTTTGTCTGTAAAATGGCTTTGTACTAATTGATCACACATTGATTTAGTTTTCCTGTATGTTATCAGCTGTAGTTTTCCTAGAACACTACCAATGTCAGGAGCTATTAAATGCCAAAACCATTGTATTATCCTTGTAATTCTGTGACTTTCTTTGCTGTATGTTAGAATGAGTCTTGGTGTTTCTTGGTTGTTTGTTTTTTACCCTTCTTCACTTTCTCATTTTGTGTTATCAGTTATCAAGGTCTCTTTTCTTGTTATTTTCTCAATCTTATGTAGTCCTTCTCTTGGATTTTTTGTTTTATATCCTCTACTCTTTAATCTTGCTGCACTCTCCATTATTTTATCTTTGGCATCAATGTCTTTGGAGCAATTACGTCTCATTCTTGTGAATTCGGCATATGGAATACTCCGCAGTAATGGTTTAGGGTGGAATCGGTGCCATGCAGGATGCGAGTTCTCTTTCCTCTATAAGGTTAAGTGTATTTCCCCTTGGTCTATATATATTGTAGTGTCCAAACAGTCTATTTAGTTTTTTGCTTGTAGCACAGGTAAACATTAAACCTATAGGGTTTTCATTCAGTCCATTGAAGTATTCCAGGAGTTCTCTTTTCTCTCCATTCCAAATTATAAAAAGATCATCTATATATCTGACCCATAGTATAATCTTCTCTGGAGCTTGATGGTTGCTTGGCCCCCAAGCTATTTCTCTTTCCCACCACCCCATGGTGAGGTTAGCATAATTTTGTGAGAAAGAAATCCCCATGGCAGTGCCACAGAGTTGATGAAACATGCTCTGATTGAAAAGAAACACGTTATTTTTTATACACATTTCAATCATTGTGAGTAACATTGCTGAATGATGTAGCTCAGATATATTGCGTGGTTTTAAAAAATATGCATTGTCTGTAGGCCTATGTCATGTTCTATCGATGTATATAAAGATACACCATCTATTGTTTCCATAATATACGTAGGGCTCCCTGTGGTATCAGATAGATAGATAGATAGATAGATAGATAGATAGATAGATAGATAGATAGATAGATAGATAGATAGATAGATAGATAGATAGATAGATAGATAGATAGATAGATAACTAGATAGCAATACACACCAAATAAAATATAGGGCATCAAAAACACAACACATACTAATGTTCTGATGTTTTCTAATAATAAGGTGTTTAAAAACACACACCGTCATAGTTCTAGGTAATGTAGAAAGAACTGAAGCTTCACTTTAATCACTCAGGAAGTGAAATGGACATTGTAGCCCATGTTTTTTTAAGAAGAAAACAAGTTAGTTAAAATGACATATTCAATTTTCAACATGAGACCTTATCACCATGGAAGATCATCAAATTCAGATTGAATAGGCAAACAATTCTTGATTTATGTCATTAGCTGAATCCAGATCTTCTGCCTCATAATACTAATACCACAGCAATAACACCAATAGTCAAAATCATGGAAGTACTTCCTTTTGTGGCCACAGGATCATTCCTCTTTGGGAGAAGTTATCAGCTAGTGTGGCCTCCTCCACATGTGCATCTGTGGTTTGTTGGATATATATATATATATTGTCAGGAGAGGATGGTGTACACTCCAGGCCGTTAAATTCAATGATTGTTTTATTTCATTTTCGCTAGGCTTGGGCTAAAATTCCGCGATAATGCGATAATTTGACATTTTCGCGTTCCGCGGAGAGCGCAAAAATGTCAAAATTTCCGCAATCCGCATCTTACCGGAAATTATTTACTTGCTCGCACTGTAAAAAAACTAGATTCTCGCGTGCGCGCGATTGCCTTACATGAATCCTCGCGTTCGCCGACAAATTTTCCCGATCCGGTCGCGTTCTCCACGAGATGTTGGATTGTTGGTAGCCATTTGCGCTGTCTCGCGACAGTTCGTGCCCGCAGTAACGTCATTCGTCACGCGATCACGTCTTTCTTCTCGCGATCATGCACCGCGAGACAAGTGAAAACAAGATGGCCGCGCCCGTGAGCAACCGCATGGGTAAGTTGGCGAGCTGCGACCACGCAGAAAATACCGCGAACGGGCGGGAAAAAAACTTCCGTATCTTCGCGATATTTTTAAGATTTTTGCGATAGTTTGCGAAAGTGAATTTCGCAAATTCCGCCCAAAAAAAAAAGAAAAGACTTCAAGGAATTGTGTATGCACTTTCACAACAAAAGTAAAAAATAAAATTTAAATGATAGGTATAATTGTATGGTTATAACAATCATTTAGATTATTTGGTAATATGGAATAGAAGAATATTGATTCCTAAAAACCTGCCTTATGAGGGGCACAGTCAGCATCCAAAATTTGTGTGAGAAATGATAATTACTGATGAAGGGCGCAAGCAGCATTCCATCATTTGTGGGAGTATTGATTGATATATTTGTGGTTATCTTTATTGATGATGTCTTATGATGGCACTGAAAGGAAAATTGTCAATTATGAATACACCTGTGACTTCTTCAAGAAAATCGCAAATTACTGAGTGGGGCCATATTTTCTGCTGTAAAACTACACAGAGTTACCAATTCCATGACGTTTAATGCATACATTTACCACTTGTGTTCAGCAGTTGGTAACTGTATGCAGCAAACTATGTAAAGAGCAGTGTACGAGGAGTGGGGTAGTATGGAGAAGGGAAGAGAAACAAACATTTTTTGTAGCACAGTAACTATTTTATGCTTCCTCTGGTTAGGAAAAAACCCCTGAAATAAGGCCCAAGTTTCATGCAGTTTTTCTGGTCAGGTTCTTCTACACCCAAGAAAAACAGATGTGGAAAGAACAAAAAAATCTATTTTGATAAATAACATAAAATTATGATAGTCAATAAAACAGAAAAATACACCCCCTCAATCACTACATCTGCTGGTCGGATCTTGATCACAAAGACACCATATCAGCTCACTAAAGTGATAAAACAGTGACATAAAATGGTGATAGGCAATAACACACTAAAACACCATCTCTCAAAGACTACAGGCCATATGTATGCGCAAACGGGTTTGCGACCCGGGTTTGCGACCTGAGCTCAGCAGGCCACCATACCTGGGAAGGGCCAGCCATTCCCAATGGGGTATCAAATTGCGAGTGCCTCATTAATATTCATGAAGCTCGCATTTTGCGACCCCATTGGGAATCGCAATCAGTGTCTCAGACACTGTTGTACATTGTAAATTGTGCCTTGCAGTTTGCTACTCGCAATCGAGCACAAATTGCGACTCGCAATTTACATCTGGCCCTACATCTGTTAGTTACGTATTGATCTCCTGGAAGTCAAAGCAGCTCACAAAGATGATAAAACAGTAAAAGTAACACAGTGGGAAGAATCTGAAGATAAATGAAGGCTGGCCTAACTTGGTTAAAATTCAGGGGTTTCAGCAGAGGAATTAAAAAAATGCTTCATCAGCCAGTGAAAATACGAACAACACATTACAAAATGCAAAGTGTCCTGCGGAGACTTATTATCGCAGCTGCAGGGCAACCTTGCCTCAGACAATACCCACGACAGTTGATTACATCTAAACGTAGACAATAAAAACCTATCTTGCGTCCCTAAAAATCGCAAGTTGTAGCAGTACAAACAGTTGAATCTTTAGAAACTTTTTCTAATCAGCACACAAACTGCCTAGCAGGAAAAGTTGGACATGTCTCCATAATCATTCGGCAGTGCCGCCGAAGAAGTTTCAAAAGATTTGACTGTTTGTTCTGCTACAACTTGTAATTGTGAGGTATGTACCTCTTTCGGCGCCCTTCTTTTGCATACTTTTACCTTTTCAATTGGCCTTTAGACCCGCACTGACCCTGGGAGTTTCCTTAATGGAAAGCTCCTTACTCTAGTTGTATCAAACTGTAGATGAGGTGATCCTAGTCCTACATTGTCCTGAGGAGGACATATTTGGAGGTCCAAGCGTGTTGACTTTCATCATTTAGGACTAACACCATTCATCTTAAAGAAAGAAAAGAACCCATCGGAGATTAGACCATACAACTAATGGTGCACTTAATCAATTTGAGAGTTGGTCTATACTGAATCAATGAATCCGTCCAAAGAAAGGTTCATCATCCACCATTTGTGGACACCCCATTCACCTAATTTTTGTTAACACTTCAGTAACAATAATTATGTGTTGTGACTTATCATTTTTTTTGTTTATAAATATGAACTGACTAACTAAAAGCTTCAAACAAGAAAGTTATTCTGAAGTTAGTGTTTTCCTTTTATTTGCACAGCAATACTTTCATACATTTTATAGAATTTTCTTGAAATTTGCTGTTTATCTATCCAGATAGACTGTTTCCCCTTTTGACATACGCTAACGCTCAATAAGGCATATCATACCAGCTCTCCCTTCATTTTTTTAACAGCACCTATTCTTCGCACGTACAGATCTTCAAGCTGTTTAACCCATTTCATTTTGGCTTACCATAAGTCAAAAGCAGGAACCTTGGTAGATCCCCAATTTGCGAAATTAATGATTTAGCAACCAGTGTGGCTACAAAAAGGAACTGTTATTGCTGTAGAGTTATTTGACTATGTGGAACCGACATACCAAACAAGGCCCCAGAGGGATCTGGAGTAATGTGAAGCTGCAGCTTATTGGGAAAGAGCTGGTCATGTAAGGCAAAAAAAATTCCCTAAGTAGGGTTTGATAACATCTCTGGTAAGTGTGTTAGATAGTTGCTGATTGTGCCATATAAAATGGCTAATTTGTGAATCAGAAAATGCTAATTTGAGTGGATGGGAGAATTGTTGGTGGTCAGTTGTTACCAAGACTTCACTGCTCCAGTTGACTATAACAGTCTCACTGCACCCACACGTACAGGACTCAATCCTAAAGCACCTAGAATTCATGGTTACTAAGCTCATGAAAACTTGTACAACTTTCCTCCCAACCTCCTTGTTACCACCAACCACAAGAATCTCTCAGTATCCACTCATTGATAGCTATTTGTTGCAATGCAGAATGCTTACAGACTTTTCTACCTGAATGTTTCTGACCTAATGTGACCCTGTTCCACCACTTAGTCTCCTCTACCCTTATTGCCCCACTGTCACAGGTTCCCACTGAAGCAGCTGCCCACCCACCCTTGAGTACCTTTCTCTTTCCCTTCCCCTAGGTGGGTGCTGCGACATAGCACTCAGGTGACTGCAACTGCGGTTGATCAAGGGCAGTCCAGTCAGCTATGTAGCCCTTGAAAACGTAAACAAAATATACCAATATTTATCCAATGCTGTATCTGAGATAACCAAAATATATGTAACTTAAGACTACATTACATTTTGAAGCACTGCAATATATATTGCTAATTCTCACCCCCCCATCAGACTTTTAGTTTAAGTGTAAAAAGTCCTTAGCCTGGCCCACTAAATGAAAGATTTGTGATTGTCCCTTGTATTAGACTTTCAATTTAGATTGTTGGATGATCCCTGCTGGAGACCCTTGATTTTTTAAGTTATTAATCATGGATTTGAACTCCTTGCGTCACCGTGCTACAGATAATAAAAAGTAAGAAAAAAGTCATTTTCTGGGATAAAGTAAGCTTTTTCCCATTTCCCACTGGACAAGACTCGTTCTTTCACATGAAAGTTATCAACATTCACTGTTGGAAAGTTGATTATTAGTAGTGATAAGTAGTGACTTACCGCTAGTGATAAGGCCACAAACACAATAATAGATTCAGTTAGGATCTCAATAAATTAAAACATTGCTCTGCCCTTGCTAGGTAGCAAAGAGCAGAAGGGCTTAACTTAGGAGACAACTATGTAAAGCATTTGAAAACATCAATAAATTAAATAAATGAGACAAACAACACAATAAAAATTAAACTCCAAATTGTGAAAATAGATTATATTTCTGTGAGCAAATAGACACTAAAATGACAAAGATCCAATGTAAGGAACCGGAGATATGAATTTTAAAAGAATAAACACTTTCTAGTGCTTCAAAATATATAGCACCACTTTGGGACATCTGGTCACACTTGACCAGGAAAAAGTTAAAGGTTGAGGCCATCTGCGATAGAGCCCTGATTGGATACACTAAGTAGGAGGCCTCAGTCAAAATTTCACCTTCACACTTAGGGGTCAATTAGGATGGCAGTCGGAAAACCATCCCGACCACCGTAGTGGCGGAAATCAACCGTCCGCTGGTAGAGCAGCAAATGTGGTGGTCCGATTAGGATCAACCGCCAAAAATTCCTGACCGCGGCGGAACAATGCCACTACAGACTGCCGGTAGTGGGCGGACCTGGTGAAAATCCGTCTGCGGCAGTCGTATTTTCGTCGGAAACACACAAAACTGCCACTAGGCCAGCGGAGTGACAGCAAGTAAAATTAGGATTCAATTGAGGTGACAGCGGATGATCCGCAGTTTCCGACCACTGCGATCGCACACAGTGATGAATGAGAGAGCCGGCGGAAGGGCGGTTGCACAGCCACCGCCGAGGAGGCTGCGTGACAAATATGGCAGTCGACAACAAAACACACAACAAGGCCACCAAGTGCACACATTGAACTAGCTCAGCACCCAAAAACACCTAACACACTACAATGACACACCCCCATGGCAACTTAAAAAAAAACAAATCCCAGGACAACCCACACAACACACCTGACAGCAATACTCCATTTTGACACACCCACATAGCTGAGTATAAAACCAGCCCCTTCCCTGACCAGAATCCTTTGAACTACTCCAGCCCTGAAGGAACTAAACCCTGCAGCACATTGGATATGCAAAACACCACACATCTCACCAGCACAACAACACACACACACACTACCTACACCACCCCCACCACCCTCACGACTGCACCTCAAACCATTTGCACATCACACACCATGGTGCGAAAGAAAATGCCCAAATTCACTGAGAGTGAGTTGTCAGTCATGGCAGATGAGATAATCAGAGTAGAACCACAGTTGTTTGGTACCCTGGTCCAACAGACACCATTAGCCACCAGAGCACAAATGTGGGCAAGGATAGTCGACAAGGTCAATGCAGTAGGGACCACCCCGCGCAGCAAGCAATAAATCCTGAAGCGGTGGTATGACCTGAAGAGGATGATGAAAGAGAAGAACAACAAGAACCGTCAGCTCGCTCACATGACTGGTGGTGGCCCTCCCATTCCACCAAGAACGTTCACTGCATGGGAAGAGAAGGTGCTTGCCAAACTGCATCTAGAGAGTCTCACATGAATGCCAAGGGACTGCAGGCTGGCAAGTACAAACAAATGAATACCATTACACTGCTATTTACTGACTTGCACAACTATAAAGCTACACCTCCTAAGCCCAACTCCATTCATCTGCACCACAATACCTAACAAAGGTCTCACAGATGTGACATACACTCCATCTGAATCACCCCAAAGGTAGCCAGCAACATTCCCAGGGTTGCATGTGTACAGGCAGCCAGCACTACTACCAAGAAGCATGTGGCAGCCATTGTATTACAACAACCAAACGTACAGGTAGGTAGCCATCTTCACAGGGAGGGGTGTTTGGTGGTGGGAGACCTGCACTCCAACTCTCACCAGGCCCCCCTGTCCCACCCTTGAGCAGTATGTAGCACTCCCCCACACCCAGAAGCATGTGGCAATCATTGTATTACCAATTCAAAAAATAGAGGGGGGGGACCGGGAGCCTATTATTGGTCCGGTGCCCGTGCTCCACAAGGATAATATGTAAACCAAAAAGGGGGGGCACTGTCCCAGGGTTTGTGTATGCAATTAGTTTACACGTAGTCCTCACACTAGGGGGGACCAAAAAGAGAAACTAGGAAAGGAAGGAAGAGAGGTGTCAGGTCATGGGGTGGGGAGAGACACAACTTGTCTCTTGTAGCCCTCACACATCCCAGGGGATATCATGCTTCATCATCGGGCAGTTGCTCCTCATCGGGCCGGCGGTGCAATGCCCTACGGGTCCCCCGAAGGGTCTCTTTGACGGAGATCTTTTAGAGAGCTGCCGATGGGTGCATGTGGGTGTGTGGGTAACAGGTTGGGTGTGAGGGACAGTGCGTGTGTGCAGTGCGAATAAAAATGCCTAAGGGTAGGTACCCTTGGCAGAATAAAACAACCCGTAGGTTAGGGGTTACCAGCGTGGGTGCAATGTGCCCTAGGTAACTACGTTAAGGTCGACATGTTTCACGCCTGAAAACGGTCAAACGATCCTTGGCGTTTCTTCAGGACCAAGAGTGTAGGTGGAGCGTGGTGAGTGCATGAAAGTATGTGTTAAGGGTGGGGTAACAATGGCCCACTCGAAGTCTAATAAGGGGGGGAAGAAAAGAAGAAGCCTACAGCTACTAGTCAGTGGCTATCATAGATCCTAATTAGATAAATTCCCCCTTCAAATATGACCTGTGGAAACAGAAAAAGAAGAGATACAACACATAGGGGTCAGGATACAAACTACTCTGTCCTCTGGTATGTTCGCCCTGCCAAGGAGGGTGCAGATGAGGCAATCGAAAGTAATGGGGTGAGACAATGAGCACAAGTGATCTAAAAGAGTGATCTAAAAAAAAATGTTTTGATCACCCAAGGGGTGGTTGGGTCACCAACCGTTACGGGGCGCAATGGAGGGGGAGGCAATTCAAACCCCAATCCACCAGGCAAAGGGGTAGTGCCTGGGCTCAAGGGATGAGAAACCTCCTCACAACATATGGTGATACCACACTACGATATTGGGATCATACCAAGTGTGGCCACGAGGCGCTGTATACAAGTGGTGCGTGTCTCTACCTGTGCTTCACCTAAAGGGCTTTCTACTTGCTGCCGCGACCTGGTCCGGGGCGGTCCATATGTTGTGAGGAGGTTTCTCATCCCTTGAGCCCGGGCACTACCCCTTTGCCTGGTGGATTGGGGTTTGAATTGCCTCCCCCTCCATTGCACACCGTAACGGTTGGTGACACAACCACCCCTTGGGTGATCAAAACAATTTTTTTTAGATCACCTACACTCTTGGTCCTGAAGAAACGCCAAGGATCGTTTGACCGTTTTCAGGCGTGAAACATGTGGACCTTAACGTAGTTACCTAGGGCACATTGCGCCCATGCTGGTAGCCCCTAACCTACGGGTTGTTTTACTCTGCCAAGGGTACCTCTTCATTAAATACTTTTTTGGCTACCCTTAGGCATTTTTATTCGCACTGCATGCACGCACTGTCCCTCACACCCAACCTGTTACCCACATGCACCCATCGGCAGCTCTCTAAAAGATCTCCGTCAAAGAGACCCTTCGGGGGACCCGTGGGGCATTGCACCGCCGGCCCGACGAGGAGCAACTGCCCAATGATGAAGCATGACATCCCCTGGGATGTGTGAGGGCTACAAGAGACAAGTTGTGTCTCTCCCCACCCCATGACCTGCGCACCTCTCTTCCTTCCTTTCCTAGTTTCTCTTTTTTGTCCCCCTAGTGTGAGGACTACGTGTAAACTAATTGCATACACAAACCCTCAATCATTGTATTACAACATCCAAACTTACATGTAGGTAGCCATCTTCCCAGGAAGGGGTGTTTAGGGTTGGGAGGCCTGCACTACAACTCCCATCAGGAACCCCTGTCCCAACCCTGAGCAGGATGTAGCACTCCCCCACACGCAGACGCATGTGGCAGCCATTTTATTACAACAAGCAAACTTACAGGTAGGAGGCCATCTTCCCAGGAAGGGATGTTTGGGGGTGGGAGGCCTACATTACAACTCCCAGCAAGTGTCCCTGTCCCACCCCTGAGCAATATGTAGCACTCTACCACACACCCAGAGAGATGTGTCAGAAATTCAACCCAAATATGACAATAGAACAGGTAAGTAGACAGTGCATGCACCCCACCATTCCTCTCAACATGCATGGAGCCATATGACAACACCAGCCCTCAAATCCCACCAAAATTGACACTGATCCAAGAGCCACTAACAGTGTGCAGACAGCTAAGCGTATGTAACTGTCACAGCAACCAAAGAGTGACTCACAAAAGCACATGTTCAAGAAATTTAGGTCACAATGATGCACAGCACTGAATGCTATTTGTAAGTTCCATGGGGGCAGATCTGGAAGCACCATATGAAAACAAAGCAACCATGGTCAGTAGAACAAATAAACAAGTGCACATGACATGACAAAGATATGCATGAGATAACAATGGCTAGTTCATGCTCAAATGTAACATCTGCCAGGAACTGTCGCCCCGCCTCCACATCAGCAACAACAACTACACTGACCCCTGCTGTAACGACCTGTGCGGCCTCCACCACCACCACCATCAGTGCTGCCTGCAACACTCCCTGCCTCACAGGATGACCACCCCACCAACTGAGGAGGGCAGGGAAAGTAGGTGGGTACGTAGAATGGTGACGCAACAGGTCTGTGACAGCAGGGCAGGTGGGAGGGCAAGTTGAAGTCAAACACAATGGGACACTGGGACTGAAGCCCTGGCTAACATAACCAGAGTCCTTGGGGCCTATGAACGAGCCCAGGGACAATGGGCCAGGCTCGGGAAGATTCCCGTGAGTTCAGCCTGCTGCTGAGGTCCTTAGATACCCGCATGGGCCAAATCATGGACCTCTTGGGCCAGCTAGTGGCGGTTCTGAGAGACAGACCTGCAGCCAAAACAACGCCTCCACTTCTGTCCAGTGAACCGCAGGATGATAGTTCCCCAACCTCCCCTGCTGCCACAGAGAGGGGGAGTCCTCAGATCCCACTGGTCCCGCAGCAGAGGCCCCCCTGCTAAACAATCAAGGGCCCGTCCAAAGAAATCCCAGGGGGGATCCCGTGGCAAATCACCAGCCAAATGCCAGTCAAGCAGCCAGCCATGATGGCACCCCTCTACACTATTGCATTGATGTTGTTCACTGTCCTTCCCCACACTGCTAGGTTAATGGCACCCATTGGTTGGACTGGGTCACCACATCAATGTGGTGACTACTCGATTGTCTCATCTTCCGTCACTGACAACTCATTGATTCACTATTTACCTTTTTGTATATATTCACTCCCCTGTCACATATACCCATTGCAAATAAACACTCCTTACACACCTATATATTCATGTCTTCTCCATGTTTATCACAGGATGTACAATGTTGACCATGATTACAATGTACCAGGAGCACGGATTGTTTGTAGGCAAGGAGAGGCTGAAGGGACCTTGGAAAACACAACAGAACAATATTTACTTGTCAGGCTGTGGCATCACATCCATTACACAACACTTGCCATCAAGGCACTCATATCTGCACACATTACAATGAGTAACAGTACCAACATTAACATCCTGTAGCTGTGCATAACTACCCTGACCCAGAAACATTAGCAGCCAGCACAGTGCCAACAACAGGCGGCTGTCACAATGCTATCCTATGCCTTTTCACCATCAACAAAATCAGCAGACAATGGCCCCATTGTACGTTATCACTAACCTTCAAGGGAAGTAGTGATTGATGAGCTGATGACGCAGGTCAAAACTTTCCTCCTCTCCACTATCCTTATCACTGGACATGTGTGGGTTTGCAGGCAGGGCCCTCGGCTGCTCATCATCTTCCAGGGGCAGGGGGATCTCCTTGCGCAAGGCCAGGTTGTGGAGCATGCAGCATGCAACTACAATCTGACACACCTTTTTGGGCGAGTACATCAGTGCACCTCTGGTGTTGTCCAGGCAGCAAAATCGTGACTCCAGGACACCACACGACGTGTCCTCCCATGGGCATCATTGTAGCAGACGTCAGCCGGGGTCGTGGGATTCCGCAGTGGGCTCAGCAACCAAGGCCAGTTGGGATATGCAGAGTCACCTAAGTGTGATACACATACTGATTTTGTGATATAACTGTGGCAGAGGACAGCATGTCACACATACAGCACGCTACTTGACTCTACATACTCACCCACAATGCATGCACGCTCCGGAAGCAGATTTGCCATCAGCTGTGGCACAATGCTGGTACGCAGGATGTACGAGTCATGGGCAGAGCCAGCAAATTTGGCACAGACGTGTGAGATGATCATATCCGCCTGGCATACCACTTGCACATTGATGGAATGGAAATGTTTCCTGTTCCTGTAGATGTGCTCACATGTTTGTGGTGGAACCAGGCCAACATGTGTGCAGTCAATGGCACCAACAACATTAGGGATGTGCCCAAGGGCATAACAATCACTCTTCACAACCGCCAATTCATGCCTCCTGGGGAAACTGATGTATTTGTCCTTGTAGGTCATCATAGCAGACAGGACATCACGTGGCACCATGCTGAACATAGGTTGCGACATTCCACCTGCGGTGGACACCGTGTACTGGAATGAACCAGTAGCAACGAAATGCAGGGCCACCATCACCTTACACGGTATCAAGCAGTTGGATACGTTCTGCGGGGCCGCACGTGGGGCTCCAACAGAGCACATAGACCTTGTAGGGTGGGTCAATCCAGACAGAATTTCCGTATGACGTCCTCATCCTCCATGTCCGCCAGCACTGTGAAGGGACGATGCACGTTTGGTCGCCTCCTAGGTGAGATGAAAGGGGACACATGTCAATTCAATCCCCCTATGAGATGTGTCCAACATCTTACGTTTTGACTGACATAACGCCAATACAACACAAATTCCATGTAGGGGCACCTACACTAGTCATACACTTGTCCACTCTTTACACAGTGAGTACCTCCAGAACAAAATCTGACTATGTGAATGCCCAAAGGTATGTGTCCACATCTTGTAGAACCATCACTGACAGTAGTTCCTTCAGCATATGTGTGAAACAGCAACACTACTGGCTCCTACCTAGCTGTTGTACCTGCCACACCTTCCTGCGTAAGTCGAACAGGGCACATATCAATAACACAATGATCACAGTCTGTGCATTAAGATCAAGTATGTGCATGAGCCAAGGAAACTAGAGAGTGAAATATGCACATTGTGTAATCAGACATTCATCACTGTGATTTGCTTAGCCACATCACACATTGACATGTGTACCCATTGGAGAGTCCATCACAACACTGATCTGTGTACATTCCCAGCAATATCAGAAGTGACATGTGAGGGTGTGCATCTCAATGTTTCCAATCATATACAAGAACATGGCATGTGTAGTCAGCAGTGGGCTAAATGTTACATTGGCATTGTGTGCACTATCTTGTGCCATGAATCAGGTGTCTACTGTGCACTGTTGAGAACTGGCCATTGTCACTGACACAGCATGATGTGTCCATAGGAGCTGTCAACGTGCTCCGCCACCAAAATCACGGTCATTGGCGCCAATGTATAGTAGCCATATCGCGATAGCGAATGCCTGGCCCCTGCGGTGTGTCACCGACAATGCCCACCGCAATAGTGATAGTGATATACACATTGTAAAATGGCAGTTGGCATTCTCCGCCACCCAAATCACAAACATTGGCAGCAATGTATAGCAGCCATATCGCAGTAGCG
This sequence comes from Triturus cristatus, assembly GCF_964204655.1. Lineage (NCBI taxonomy): Eukaryota > Metazoa > Chordata > Amphibia > Caudata > Salamandridae > Triturus > Triturus cristatus. Next base: position 409,832,794 of record NC_140589.1, on the reverse strand, counting down.
ACCGCCTGGCCCCTGTAGTGTGTCAATGCCAATGCCAACCGCAATCGCGGTAGTGATATACACATTGTAAAATGGTAGTTGGCATGCTCCACCACCCAAATCACGGTCATTGGCACCAATGTATTGCAGCCATATCGCGGTAGCGGCCGCCTGGCCCCTGCGGTGTGTCAATGCCAATGCCCACCGCAATCGCGATAGTGATATACACATTGTAAAATGGCAGTTGGCATGCTCCGCCACCCAAATCACAGTCATTGGCACCAATGTATTGCAGCCATAACGCGGTAGCGGCCGCCTGGCCCCTGCGGTGCATCACCGCCAATGCCAAAGCTCTTACAGCCAATAGGAACTGCAATCGCGGTAGCCTAATTTATTTTTTTTAAACATTGGATTACTTTGAAAAAAGCTGACCTGGAACACCATTTGCAGCAGCTTAGAACCACTGAAACTACCCCAGGGGGCTAAAGGGATAAGCAAGAGAAGTAAAGAAAGAAGCATCAGGGGTGCAGAAAGAGGCTAGAGTGGCACAGAAAGAGGCAAGAGAAGTGCAGAAAGAAGCACGAGATGTGCAGAAGGAGGCAAGAGAACTGCTGAAAGAGGCAATAGAGTTGCAGAAACAGGCAAAAGAAGTGTAGAAAGAGAAAACACGAGTGCAGTCAGAGGCAAGAGAGGTGCAGAAAGAGGGAAGAGTTCTGCAGAAAGAGGCAAGAGGGGTGCAGACATTTTCAAAAGAGGTGCAGATAGAAGCAAGAGCACTATGCAAAGAACCAAAAGAGGTGCAGAAATAGGCAAGAGGGGTGCTGAAAGAGGCAACAGAAGTGCAGAAAGAAGCAAGTGAGGTGCAGAAGGATGCAGGAGAGGTGCACTAAGAGGGAAGAAGGGTACAGAAAGAGGAAAGAGAGGTGCAGAAAGAAGCGAGCGAGGTACAGAAGAAAGCGAAAGAAGTTTAGAACAGAGGTGCAGAAAGAGGCAAGAGAGATGCAGAATTAGGTAAGAGAAGTGCAGAAAGAGGCAAGAGAAGTGTTGTAAGAAGCAACAGAGGTCTAGAAAAAAGCAAGAGAAATGAGAAAAGACAAAAGAGAGTTGCTGAAAGAAACAAGAGAGGTACAGAAAAAGCAAGAGAAGTGCAGAAAGAGGCAAGTGAGGTGCAGAAATAGGCAAGAGAGGTGCTGAAAGAGGTAAGAGATATGCAGAGAGAGGCATGTGAATTGCAGAAACAAGCAAGAGGGGTGCAAAAAGAGGCAAGAGAAATGCAGAAAGAAGCAACAGAGGTGCAGAAAGAGGCAGGGGAAGTACAGAAAGAGGCAAGTGAGGTGCAGAAACAGGCAAGGGAAGTCCAAAAAGAGGCAAGTGAGGTACAGAAATAGGCAAGAGAGGTGTAGAAGGAGGCAAGAAGTCTGCAGATAGAGGCGAGAGAGTTTCAGAAACAGGCAAGAGAGGTGCGGAAAGAGGAGTACAGAAAGAGGCAGGAGGGGTACAAAAAGAAGCAAGAGAGGTGCTAAAAAAAAGCAAGAGAAGTATAGAAATAACCAACGGAGGTGCAGAAAGAGGCAAGAGAAGTACAAAAAGAAGCAACAGAGGTGCAGAAGGAAGCGATAGAGGCACAGAAGAAAGAAGCAAAAGTGGTGCAGAAAGAAGCAAGAGAGATGCAGAATGAAGTGAGGCACAGAAATAGGCAAGAGAGGGGCAGAAAGAGGTAAGAGACAAGCAAAAAGGAGCAAGTGGGGTACAGAAAGAGGCAAAAGAAGTGCAGAATGAAGCATCAGAGGTGCAGAAAGTAGCAAGAGGGGTTAAAAAGAGGCAAGAGAAGTGCAGAAAGAAGCAACAGAGGTGCAGAAAGTAGCAAGAGGGATTAAAAAGAGGCAAGAAAAGTGCAGAAAGAAGCAACAGAGGTGTGAAAAGAAGCAATAGAAGTAGAGAAAGAGGCAAGAGAGGTGCAGAAAGAGGCAAGAGGTACAGAAAGAGGGACAATGGGTACAGAAAGAGGCAAGAGAGGGTATAGAAAGAAGCAATAGAGATGCAGAAAGAAGCAAGGGAGGTGCAGAAAGAAGCAAGAGAGGTGCAGAAACAGGGAACAGAGGTGCAAAAATAGGGAAGAGGTGTGCAGAAAGAGGGAATGGGTGAAAAAAGAAGAAAGATAGGTGCATAAAGAAGCAAAACATGTGCAGAAAGAAGCAAGGGATGTACATAAAAAAGCAAGCGAGGTGCAGAGAGAGGCAAAAGGGTTGAAGAAAGAAGCAAGAAATGTACAGAAAGAGCAAGGTAAGTACAGAAAGAAGCAGGTGAGGTACAGAAATAGGCAAAAGACATGCATTAAGAGGCAAGAGAGGTACAGAAAGAGGGAAGATGGTGCAGAAAGAGGCAAGAGAAGTGCAGAAAGAAGCAACAGAGGAGCAGAAGGAGGCAAGAGAGGTACAGAAAAAAGAAGCAACAATGGTGCAGAAAGAAGTTAGAGAGATGCAGAAAAAAGTGAGGCACAGAAATAGGCAAGAAAGGTGCAAAAAGAGGTAAGAGACATGCAAAAAGAGGCAAGTGAAGTGCAGAAACAGGCGAGGAGTGCAGACAGAGGAAAAAGTGCGGAATGAAGCAACAGATGTACAGAAAGAAGCAACAGAGGTGCGGAAAGAGGCAGGAGAAGGGCAGACAGAGGCAAGAGACGTGCAGAAACACGCAGGAGAGGTACAGAAAAAAAGAATGGTAGTGCAGAAAGAGGGAAGAAGGGTGCAGAAAGAGGCAGGAGAAGTCCTGAAAAAAGCAACAGAAGTGTGGAAAGAAGTAAGAGAAGTGATAAAAGAGACAAGAGAGTTGTAGAAAGAAGCAAGAGAGGTGCAGAAAAAAGCAAGCAAAGTGCAGAAAGAGGCAAGTGAGGTTCTAGAAATAGGCAAGAGAGGTGTAGAAGGATGAAAGAAATCGCAGAAAGAGGCAAGATAGTTTCAAAAATAGGCAAGAGAGGTGCGTAAATAGGAAAGAGAAGTGCAGAAAGAGGCAGGAGGGGTACAAAAAGAAGCAAGGGAGGTGCTAAAAAAAGCAAGAAAAGTGTAGAAATAACCAACAGTGGTGCAGAAAGAGGCAAGAGGGGTGCAGAAATAGTCAAGAGAAGTGCAGAAAGAGGCAAGAGAGGTGTAGAAAGAGGCAAGAGCGGTGCAGAAAGAGGGAAGATGGGTGCAGAAAGAGGCAAGAGGGGTGCAGAAAGAAACAATAGAGGTGCAGAAAGAAGCAAGCGAGGTGCAGAAAGAAGCAAGAGAAGTTCAGAAAGAAGCAAGAGATGTACAGAAAGAGGAACGATGGGTGTAGAAAGAGGCAGGAGGGGTACAAAAAGAAGCAAGAGAGGTGCTGAAAAAAACAAGAAGAGTACAGAAATAACCAACAGAGGTGCAGAAAGAGGCAAGAGGGGTGCAGAAATAGTCAAGAGAAGTGCAGCAATAAGCAACAGAGGTGCAGAAAGAGGTAAGATAACTGTAGAAAGAGGCAAGAGAGGTACAGAAAGAGGCAAGAGAGGTACAGAAAGAGGGAAGATGGGTGTAGAAAGAAGCAATAGAGCTGCAGAAAAAAGCAAGCGAAGTGCAGAAAGAGGCAAGTGAGGTTCTAGAAATAGGCAAGAGAGGTGTAGAAGGAGGAAATAAATCTGCAGAAAGAGGCAAGAGAGTTTCAGAAACAGGCAAGAGAGGTGCAGAAAGAGGAAAGAGGGGTGTAGAAAGAGGCAGGAGGGGTACAAAAAGAAGTAAGAGAGGTGCTGAAAAAAGCAAGAAAAGTACAGAAATAACCAACAGAGGTGCAGAAAGAGGCAAGAGGGGTGCAGAAATAGTCCAGAGAAGTGCAGAAATAAGCAACAGAGGTACAGAAATAGGTAAGAGAACTGCAGAAAGAGGCAAGAGAGGTACAGAAAGAGGGAAGATGGGTGCAGAAAGAGGCAAGAGGGGTGCAGAAAGAAATAATGGAGGTACACAAAGAAGCAAGCGAGGTGTAGAACGAAGCAAGAGAAGTTCAGAAAGAAGCAACCGAGGTGCAGAAAGAAGCAAGAGAAGTGATAAAAGAGATAAGAGAGTTGTAGAAAGAATCAATAGAGCTGCAGAAAAAAACAAGCGAAGTGCAGAGAGAGGCAAGAGAGTTTCAGAAACAGGCAGGAGGGGTACAAAAAGAAGCAAGAGAGGTGCTGAAAAAAGCTAGAAAAGTACAGAAATAACCAACAGAGGTGCAGAAAGAGGCAAGAGGGGTGCAGAAATAATCAAGGGAAGTGCAGAAATAAGCAACAGAGGTGCAGAAAGATGCAAGAGAACTGCAGAAAGAGGTAAGAGAGATGCAGAAAGAGGCAAGAGAGGTGCAGAAAGAAGGAAGATGGGTGCAGAAAGAGGCAAGAGGGTGCAGAAAGAAGCAATAGAGGTGCAGAAAGAAGCAGGAGGGGTGCACAAAGAAGCAAGAGGAGTAAAGAAAGATGCTAGAGAAGTGCACAAAGAAGCAACAAACATATAGAAAGAGGCAATACAAGTAGAGAAACAGGCAAGAGAGGTGCAGAAACAGGCAAGGGAGGTGCAGAAATAGGGAAGAGGTATGGAGAGAGAGGGAAGGGGTGAAAAAGCAAAAGGGGGTGAAGAAAGAAGCAAGAGATGTGCAGAAAGAAGCAATGGAAGTACAGAAAGAAGCAAGTGAGGTGCAGAAAGAGACAAGAGAAGTACAGAAAGAAGCAAGACTGGTGCAGAAAGAGGGAAGAGGGTTCAGAACGAGGCAAGAGAAGTACAGAAAGGAGCAACAGAGGTGCAGAAGAAGGCAAGAGAGGTACAGAAGAAAGAAGCAAAAGTGGTGCAGAAAGAAGTGCGGCACAAGAATAGGCAAGAGTGGTGCAGAAAGAGGTAAGAGACATGGAAAAAGAGGCAAGTGAGGTACAGAAACAGGCAAGAGGCTTACTGAAAGAGGCAAACGAAGTGCAGAATGAAGCAACAGAGGTGCAGAAAGAGGCAACAGGAGTGCAAAAAGATGCAAGAGAAGTGCAGAAAGAAGCAACAGAGGTGCAGAAAGAGACAAGAGAAGTACAGAAAGAGGCAAGACATGTGCAGAAACATGCAGGAGAGGTACAGAAAGAGGGAACGGTAGTGCAGAAAGAGGAAAGAAGGGTGCAGAAGGAGGCAAGAGACGTCCTGAACTGAGCAACAGAGGTGTAGAAAGAAGCAAGAGAAGTGATGAAAGAGACAAGAGAGTTGTAGAAAGAAGCAAGAGAGGTGCAGAAATAAGCAAGTGAAGTGCAGAAAGAGGCAAGTGAGGTGCAGAAAGAGGCAAGAGAGGTGCATACAGAGGGAAGATGGTTGCAGAAAGAGGCAAGAGGGGTACAGAACAAAGCAATAGAGGTGCAGAAAGAAGCAAGAGAGGTGCAGAAATAAGGAAGAGAAGTTCAGAAAGAAGCAACAGATGTGCAGAAAGAGGCAAGAGGAGTACAGAAGAGTCAAGAGAGTTGCAGAAACAGGCAACAGAGGTGCAGAAAGGGGGAAGAGGTGTGCAGAAAGAGGGAGGAGGGGTGAAGAAAGAAGCAAGGGAGGTGAAGAAAGAAGGAAGACATGTGCAGAAAGAAGCAAGGGAAGTGCATAAAGAAGCATGCATGGTGCAGAAAGAGGGAAAAGATTTTCAGAAAGAGGCAAGACAGGGGCAGAAAGAGGCAAGAGAGGTGCAGAAAAAGGGAAGTGGGTATAGAAAGAAGAGAGGCAAGACAAGTGCAGAAAGAAGCAACAGAGGTGCAGAACGAGGCAAGAGAGGTGCTAAAGAAAGAAGCAAAAGTGGTGTAGAAAGAAGCAAGAGTGATGCAGAAAGAAGGGAGGTGCAGAAAGTGGAAGAAATGTGCAGAAAGAGGCAAGAGAAGTACAGAAAAGGAAGAAAGGAGTTGAAAGAAGCAAAATTAACGTAGAAAGATGCAAGAGAGACACAGAAAGAAGCAAGAGTAGTTTGCACACCATTAGTACTAATTTAACACCGACATTTAGCAATAAGTAACAGGTGACCTTTCCAGTTTGCAAAGAGCCTTTCACCACGCTGTAACACTTGTCGCTGCATTTTTGGTAACATTTGAGCTGTTAAAGCTAGGAACAAGGATTTTTTGTTCAAATCTGCAGATTCTGCACCTGATGAAGGATTATGTGGCAAATGCGGAAAATGTATCATTTGTGCGAAAATTGGTGCAGCTCAACAGTCGCGTAAGGATGTCTCAAAATTTCCATACTAATTGGGGCATCAATATACATTATTATCGTGGGGACGTGTGTGAAAAAAATATAACAGTATGATGGTTCCAGTAAGAATAACAGAACTATCACTCGACCTTCTTTAGATGACAGCCACACACACAAGTATCTAATGTGGGGTTGACATTCTGGCCGAATACCTTTAACATAAGATGTATATGGTCGCACAATTCCAAACATTATGCTGTGTCGCTATTGTGTGGGCCCATCAGTGCTAAAAACAAAAGCATAACTTAATTCACCTAGTTTAAAATATCCTATAGATTACCCCACATCTTAAAGATAGCAGACATATGCAAAAGTCATAGAATACATGGTTAGCGGTACAGCCCGACATCCTTCATACTATTTAGCATTATAAGCATTCCTGTACCTGTAACCAGGTACAGAATGGTAGTTATATATAAAGAAACCAAATTAAAAGAATTCTAGGTACTATGTTGTGTCATTATTGTAGGGGCTTATATGCGTTAAAAACATAAATATGGCGAGAAATTCTTAACTAGTTGTAAATGTAAGGAACACCACCCAACTTTTCAAAGATGGCCGCCCTGGGCACAGACTTGGAATATATGTTAGCGGTTCAGCTAGGTTCCCACCATACCTTTCAACAATATAAGCATTCCTGAATTGTCTAGGTATGGAATGATATTAACATACAAAAAAGAGAAGGTAAAAAGAATTCCAAGGGGCAATATATTCCCATAATTTTGTTCATGACTCGAATATGACTACGGACTAATACCAAAAACTGGCATATAACAAGAATTGACATTAACAATATTCAATTAGGGGTGTTTCACTTTCCCTAAATTCAGTATCCAATCTGGCTTGGTTCTAACAGTGAATTTGCCTTACAGTTTCAAGTATTTAAATAACCTTCATAAGTCCCTAAGCATCTTTTGCCATTACAATATGGCATCGCACAAATGCATAGTTATTTAGATTACCCCCCAAACACGCACACAGGTGCAGGCAATCACCTGGCTATCAGCTGGCTTTTTAAATGGAGCCCGCGGCAGCAATGTTCACAAGAACATTGGATGCCACGCTACCGTTATATCTGGTTCCTCTCTCAGAGTGTTACTACATCGCCGAAAGGAGAATCTTTGCCTCTTTAATTTCACAAGCGTTTTATGCTGGGTTATCGTAATGATCAACATTGCTTATACAACTTTGTAGTTGAGTGAAATATGTTAACCCACAAACCAGTGTATTCACTTGATAAGTACACTGGTTAAGCTATAGGAATACGCTTTCCCACATTGCAATGAATATACAATCTATATATTTTTCAAGCACTTACGCTCTACCACGGGTGTGCCTTCCAAAAGAATTAAAAATAATGCAAAAAGTTAAAATCAAGAGATTAGGAATTATTGTCCCTACTGATCTTTAGATTTGAGAGTAATCTGAGACTGTATTATTCATTGGTTATAATGTGACCTAGCTCTCTGAGCATAATAAACCTGGCAATAGTACTCAAGAGTATCAGCTCTCTGTTTTACTACAAAGTGACAAATGGAATGATATGGACGATACTCTCCATTGGATTTTACGTGCTACTTACACTGATGACCTCGTTTATGATGAAAAAATAATTGCTGCAATCACCTGTCAGACCAATCTGGTATTACAACAGGTACAAGCAGATTTATGCTATTAATTTGGGTTACTTGTCCCTTATGGATATATTCTAATGGGGTTATTTCTCTAATTATATTCAAGAGATTTAATTACAAATTATCCAGCTAGCACAGGAGAAATTGCACAATGTTACAACCCAACCAAGGATAAGAACAGTGTGTTTTTTTATTTGGTAAGGATTATCACTGTATTATATTAGGGAATATCACAATCTCTTTTTTGACAATGGTGCTAGTGCCCCTTCCCACCAGGGTCACGAAAGACTGTTAAAAAGCATTGAAAAGTGAACAGTGTTTATGCAATACATCATGGATATTAACTCAGATCATATGAAATGTGGCAAAGTCAGCAGAAATTTTCTGGGTGTATTTTGGTCATGAGATTTATGTTTCAAATAGTTTGACCTACGGTCACTCATATTTTTAGAAAATGTAATACAATATGTACTCTGAATGGGTTGGCTTTCAGAACAAAATGGATGCTCAGTTTATTTTGAATGTTTATAAAGTAAAGATGTAAGTAATTTTGTATATATGTATGTCATTTGTAGCCTTGAAGAAGTCCGCATGGACGAAACGTGTTGGCTCCGGTTTTTACGCTGTCAGAAAAAAGAAGTCTAGCGAAAAGTAACAAAGATCCCCTGTCCAATTGATGTAGCGATTCCTAGGGCAGGGCACTATTCAAGTGAAATGTATATCCCTATGCAATCTATACATTTATAAACATTTTAAATCTCTAAATATCAATGCCATTCTAGTGCCAAATAATTCCAGAAAACTGGGTTTAACAATCAAAGCAACAAATAATTACAGTGAAATTAAAGTGAATCTTTCCCTGCCACAAAGAATACTGTTTTTATATATGTAATTGTTTTAACAGAATATGTACAGAAATGTTTATGTATGTATAATTGTGTACAAGAGATAAGGACCAGTAGATTCATTTGTGCCATGAAATGTATTTTAATAGTTGAATAAACAAATGTTTTTCAATGTATGTAATTGTTTGTTGCTTTGATTGTTACACCCAGTTTTCTGGAATTATTTTGCACTAGAAAGGCATTGGTATTTAGAGATTTAAAACGTTTATAAATGTATAGATTGCCTAGGGATATACATTAGAAAAAAGAAGTCTTCAATAATGATTTAAAGAACAACTCTGCTGAATTTCACTTTTGTTTAATTACGAGATCTGACCATGTGAAATTACTGTTTAAGCTATACCAAGAATCACCTTTGTAAAACTATTGTCAATGTATTTTCAAATTTGAATTGAATGTGCTGGACCATTGTGTTGTTTTGCATAATTCCAGTGGCCCTGCTCATTCCTCTGACTAGGTCCAGTAGTGCTCCTTAGTGCTTCCTTCTCTTTTTTGTCTCATCGAGTTTATAATTTAGCTTCTATGGAAACGAGGAAGACTAAACCTGAGGTTTTCACTCCACAATACAGACTACCATACCACATAATTACTAAAAACCAAAGCAAGTTGACAGACTTATTGGATAGCACTATCACTGTATCTCTGCTACTGTATCAGGATGATCGTGCGCAATTCTCCAGCACCTGTCACCTTTCGGTGCCACTGGTTACAGATTCCCAAAGTACTTTAAGCAATAGGAGGTGCACCAAACACAACACATATAGTCCGTTGATATTTCATCAATTTCTTTTTTTATTTCAAAATGGGTTCATAAAAACAGGCAACGTGTTTCGTTCCCCAAAGATACAACCTTTTGGAACTTCATCAGGACTTATACCGCAAATTGTGAAATTCCAGATATATTAGAAAATGCTGTTCTGGGTTTGGAGATCCACCAAAAATGTAATATGGCAAGGAGTCTCACCTTTTAAAGCGGATGAATATCAGAACACCAAATAGTGGAACACAAAAGTCCTTTGGCAAAGATTAAGTTTGTTCAGATTTTGATAGTAAATGTAACTACCGTACTGTCAGGCTGAGATTAGATATCAAAGAAAATGGTTCAGACACAATAATCCATTTGGTAAGGGGTAAGAAATTCAAGCACTGTCATATGTGGCCCCCTCTTCTTGTTGAGTCGACTCGGAGAGCACAGGAATGCGACATATCATTGTGAATATGTAACATTCCTGTGCTCTGAAAGTGCAGCAGCACGGCGCAGCCAAATGGCTTGTGGTGCCATGCAGCAGCACTAGTAAATCTGCGCCTAAGTGTCCCAGTGAAAGAATGGGAGAGTGACTTATGTGAATGTCTGTATCTGTCTGTCAGTTGGTGTATAAGTAGTTGTATAGGTGTGTGAGTGCGTATGTGAGTCTCTGTATGGGTGAGTTATTGGTTGTCTGAGCATATGTATAGGTGACTTAATGTCTGTGTGGGTGGGTGAGGGGGTGTATACCTACCTGTTTGGATGAGTGCATGGGTGAGTCAGTGGCTCTATGGGTTGGCGAGTGTGTGTGTGTAAGGGACTGTATGGGGGAGTGAGTGTGTGTATGGCTGTGTTGGTCAGTGAATAGATATGTCAATGGTATATGTGTGAGCAACTAAAGGCAGTATGGGTGAGTGTTGGAGTATATGCGTTATTGCATGTGTGACTGAGTGATTGCAAGAGTGACCATATCGGGATGTGTGTGCTTGTGTCAGTGATAGAATAGTTTAGTAAGTATGTGTTAGTATCTGTCTGAATAAATGAATCAGTGTGTGTATGTTAGAAATGGGGGTCTCTAATTGGCAATGGTTTGCACCTTTGTTCAAGTATGGACCCTTCCTTCTAGTCAGGATAAGGGGGATAAACTTCTAAAATAACCCCTGCTCACCCTCTTGGTAGCTTGGCATGAGCAGGCAGGCTTATCTCAGAGGCTGTGTGTAAAGTATGTGCACATAACCAACAGTAATAAAGTAGAAACACCACAAAATGGCACCACACCAGTTTTAGAAAAATAACCAATATTTTATCTGTGTAAACAAGACCAAAAATGATAAAAAATCCACCATACAGTTCTCAGAAATCTCAATACTTAAAAATAGACTTGAAAAACAGTTCCTTGAAGTTGATAGCTCCGTCGGGGGCTATCACAGTGTTGGGAACAACAAATCCAAACAGTTCTGGTTGAACGCTGTGTCATGGGCCAGCTTCAATGTCAGGAAGACCCGCAAAACAGTACCTTTAAAAATGTAGGGCATCAGCGAACTCTTGTTGAGCTCCGAAGAGCCAGCATGCACAGACGTCGGTTCCAGAGGTCAGTGTAGGAGTCATCGGGCCCTTGCAGTCACACGCAGTGCAGATAAAACACTGTGCGGCTAAAGTCAGGAGTGCTGGCATTGGCAGGCCTCGGGGCTACCGTGCGAAGTGCGGTGTGCGGTGCCATCAGGTCGTGGTGCAGGCAGTGGCTTGGTGACTGTTGTCCAGCAGTGGCGGTGAGACCAGGGCTGCATTGCAAAGTGATACGGTGTTCGTCACGGTGCTGGTAGGTCATGGTGCAAGCAGTAACATCATCATTGTGAAAGCGCTGTTTTGGTTGGTGAACTGGAGTCAATGGTGCCAGCGTTGGTAGGCTATGGATGCAGTGTGGGATGAGGATGGTGCATTGTGTAACTTACGAAGGGTGCCCTTGAACCACAGTGTAAGCAGTGGAATCAATGTCAGCTGGGAGCAGCAGCATCAGTGATACCAGGGCTGTGGCATGAAGTGAATCAGTGCAGTGCCTTCAGGACAGGGAGTCAGCAGCAGCGTCGTTGATGGCATACGGTTGCTTTTTCTTCTGTTGCAGCACAAAACACACAGTTCCCAGTGATGGTAGCAGGTGAACTTGAAATCTTTGCTGTTCCTGAGACTTCTTGAACAGGGGGCTAGCTCTATCTCAAGCCCTTGGAGAAACTCACACAAAGAAGTTGTGGAAAGTTCAGTCCAGTCCTTTTACTGCCCAAGGCAGAAGCAGCCCCTGCAGGTCAACACAGCAAAGCACACAGCAAAGTCATAGTTCCTCCTCACAGCTTCTCCAGCTCTTCTTGGCAGTCGTTTTGGTCCCAAAGTGGTTATAAAGTTCTGTGGTTGAGGCCCCAATATGTATACTGCATTTCTTCTTGTTCTCCCAGGCAGAGAGTATCTGTGCTTAGTCCAAACCAGTGTGGCCCTCTCTCACCCAGCTTCCCAGCAGGAGGTGGAGACAGCATTTTCCAAGGCAGATAGATCCTACTCAAGTGCAAGGGAAATCTTTTCCCACCACTCTAAATGCGGACCAGGCATATTTAGGTGCGAGTAAAAACTCCTCCCACTACTCTGAATGCAGTCCAGGAGAATTCAGCCCGGCCCTGACTCATTCATGAAAGGCAGAACACACATCAACCCACCAGTAGCTGTCTGAGAGAATGCACATCCCCAGCCCGTGTCACTCCAAAGCCAGACAGTCAATCCAAAAACCAATAGAGGCACACAGGGTGGCTAAGCAAGAAAATACCCACTTTCTAAAATTGGTATTTTCAAACACATATATAAATGTGGTGATGACCTTGGGCCTACCTTAGGGATGTCTTACATGTAAGAAAAGGGAAGGTTAGGGTCTGACAAATGGGTGCACTTGCCAGGTCGACATGGCAGTCCAAAACTGCACAAGTGGGTGGCACAATCAGCAAATAGCAGCATTTGATTTACATTCCCTGGGCACACACAGTGCACTTACCTAGGACTTACCAGTAAATCAAACATGCCAATCATGGAATCACAAATCAATAAACACAATTTACTGGGAGAGCATATGCACTTTAGCACTGAATAGCAGTGGTAAAGTGCCCAGAGTCCTAAAACCAGCAAAAACAGGGTCAAAAACAGGAGGCCAAAAAGCAAAAAGTCTGGTGGAAACAAGCTGAAAAAGCCAAGTCTAACAGTTTATAATGGTATTGGTGAGTTAATGGCTTTGTGAATGACAGTATAGGTGAGTGAGTAAGTATGTGAATAGCTCTATGAGTGACTGACTATGTGTGAGGGGCTGGTTGGGTCTATGAGTGGATATATAAGTGGCTTTATTAGTGAGTGAGTGAGTGTGTATGAGTGGCTGTATGGGTAACTGAGTGGATGTGTGTGTAGACCTATGAACCAGTGAGTGGGTTTGTAAGTACTGGTATGGTCAATGGTTTTTAGAATGCTAGTGTAGAAGTTGGAGTGGGTGTATGAAAGGTAATATATGGATGTGAGTGTGTGCATCAGAAATTCTGTGGATGATGTTATCACTGATGTAATCAGTGATGTCATTTGAGATATCATCAGTGATGTTATAAGTGATTTCACTGACTGACCATGTCATAAGTGATGTAATATGTGAGGTCATAAGCAGTGCATTGCCGGGCGCAAATTATAGTCAGCTAACTATAACCGCTGAATTTCTCTGTTTTTGTATGATTGAAATGCCAGTCTAAATATAATGTCCTTGTAACCTTTCGTTTTACCGGTGAATTTCCAAGTTTAGAAAAAAAATATATTTCCTAACTATAACTTCTCTGTAACATTTGATTTTCTAGTGAATTTCTCAGGTTTTTAAAATGCCAATTCCTAATTATAACATGCCTATAAACTTTGTTTTTTTCATTGAATTTCTAAGGTTTTTAAAAATTCTATTTCTTAATTGCAACATCCATTTTTTTCAGTGAACCTCTCAGATTTTTGTATTTCCTTTCTATAATTAGATATTGTGTATTATATTTATAGTATATACCACAATTATTTTTTATTTGGTATGTGTATATCAGAAGGTACATTAATTACAGTTTTTTAAACAATTTTGTGAGTCGGCACAACATTTCCTCATTTACTGTGGCAAATCTTTGACCAGTAAATGTATTTCACATACTGAAAGAAACACTTAAAGACATTTTTTAAATAAAGTGTATGCATAAATATTTAGTAACATATTGCTTTACCTTTTCTTTCTGTGATTAAATTAGCAGAAAAACACCTTTACAAAAAAAAATTCATTTGCAACTATGGATGTCACTGCGGTGACGTTGTTAGTTGTGTAGAGTGAATGGTTTGGACAAAGTGTAAAACATATATATATATATATATATAGACACATTTTACAGTATAGTAGTAGAGACTTATTAGTGTGCTTTTCAAACTCATATTTTTGTAGTGAGTTTCCAGAAAAATAATTTCCAAACATTATTTTCGTTTTTGCAAACACAGCGGAAGTCACGATTGTGAGAAGTTGGCCTGATATATGCGGTCCACTAGTTATAGTGGGTACCTTGTGTCAGTCCAAACAACCCCTTTTTGTTATAGATTAAAGACAACCTTTATTGAAAGCTATCCTAGTGGTAGCTATGGAGAGCAGCCTTCAGGCTAAGTCTTGAAGGAATGTAAAGCAGCTTGTTTTACCAGTCTATAATCTCTTGAGTCACTAAATGAAAGATATCCACACCAGGTATATATATAAAATATATGTATTTATTACTAAACACACCCTCCTAGTCTCTTTATGAGACTAGACGTCAAAACACTTAAGTTACACTTCAATAATCACAGTAAAATAGCACAAATACACGTCAGGCCCTAGGGGCGAGTCAAACCATATCATAAAATAGTGGTATAAGAACCAAGACTCAACTAGACAGAAGGCCTAGAGCCTGTAGAATCGCTGGGACCCCAAGGAACCACCCAAGGTAGTGACACAGGGGACTCACGGGGGCCGTGAGCAGTGTGTGAACACACCCGCAAGCTCCCGTTAGCTTCTATGGGGAAAGTGGCGGTTAGATTTTTAAAGATTAGGGACACTTAGAAATGAGTCAGGACCAAATCCTTTTGGACTTAGGAAGTTCTAGGGCTAGCACCCACGGGAGCACCGGAGTACTCGTGTTACCTCACCCAGGGAAGCTGGGTGCATAGGTGTCTTTTAGTGTCGGGTCACGTCGTCGATTTCAATGGGAGCTGGCGAAGAAGTGCTGCTGCTGTGAAGATGCGAAGTGTCCGAAGAGATCCAAGCCTGGATCGAAGATGAGAAGAACCTGAAAGCAGAGGGGACAGAGTCTGGGTCACTAGCCAGTGACCAGGAAGGCGGTGGACAGATGCCCACCGATGTCGGGTGATTTCAGGTGAAAGAGGTGAAGCTTGACTCTTCAGCCATGAGGACTAGGACAACCAGGAGCTGAATTCGAGCTGTCCCATGAAGGATGGCAAGTGCTGCAGCATCAGTGCCCGGATTGGACACAACAAGCCTTGGCAACAGCAACCCACGCAGAAACGAGAAAGATGCTTCGTGCAGACCAGCAAGGTCTGTGGGACTCACCACTTGGTAGTTGGGGAACATCTGGAGCAACCAGGGAAGCCGAAGGAAATTCAAAGTTACCCCTTCAGGGACCCACCAGTCAACGGATCAGAAATCGCGAAGGGACCTCAAAATGAAACACAAAATGGCGGCCCATGGGTCACTCGGAATGACCAGGCCGACAATCTTCAGTGGATTCACTGCTCGAGGTGAGGGCTACAAGTTAGCTCAAGCACGACTTCAGGAGTCGTCGAGAAGTCAATGCACTTGCAAAAGTGTACGGTGACCAGGAGTTCCGTTTCCAAGCTACTCACGGGGGCTGAGGGTCTCAGCTGTGCTGGGGTCTCGGTTCGGCCTCTGAGATGTCTGGAAATCCTATTCCTGGGCTGCAAATACTTCGGAGTTCAGCGAGAGATTCGATAATGCAGACTGGCAAATTGCTTTGTTGGTGCCTGCCAAGCAGGGGAGTCACTACTTCACCCCAAGGGAGGTTTCTTCAGTCCTCTGGTCTTTAACAGAGCGTCGAAGGTCCAGGATTTGGCTTCAGAGTTTCATCCGGAGTAATTTAAAGTTCTGGTTACAGAGATTCCTTACTTATACCTAAGGAAGGGGTTGGACATACTCTGGGGACCCACCTATGGGAGGATTTGGAAAGAGGGGTGGCTACACCCATTTCCTTTGTCCAGTTTTATGCCAGAGCAGGGGCTGGATGCCCCTGAACCGGTCTGAGCTGGA
This sequence comes from Triturus cristatus, assembly GCF_964204655.1. Taxonomy (NCBI): domain Eukaryota; kingdom Metazoa; phylum Chordata; class Amphibia; order Caudata; family Salamandridae; genus Triturus; species Triturus cristatus. The sequence continues at coordinate 409,816,955 of NC_140589.1, read as the reverse complement.
CTTTCCACAGGGACACCAAATGTGCTCCCAGTGCAGGACTTCAAAGCACTCAGAGATTGCTGCCACTCAGCCCCAATACACATAATCCTGTCTGGGAGGTGGTTACACCTCCCTGTGACAGGAAACCTATTGTCCAGGTCTCCCCTGCCGGAGTTTCAGTCAGCAGTAGGAGGCCAGACTTGTGTCTGTGGCTGCAGCATCCATTTTGTCGTGCCAGGGCTCTAATAAGTTTTTGCTGGGTATATCAGTGCTGTCATGTCTCTCCCTCTAGAAGGGTGGGATCATACTCCCACACAAGTTACTGGTGTGGGGGTATGATTCCAAGGTGTTTGACACCAAACATGACATGTTTCCGTGCAGCCAGTCCAAAGTTAGCATTTACCGTTTGGTTATAATGCACTTAAGACTATATGGTCAGGCTGCACTACTGACAACTCCGGAGAAGAGATTCTGAAGGCTGCAGAGTGGCTCAGCTCATACCTGGGCACCCCCTCACATATAACCAAGCACCCTGCCTTCAGAATTGATAAGGCCTGTCATAAGGGTGACTGATAGGTTTGTATGTGCAGTATATGGTGCGATATAGTGAACCTATATCTCAGTAAGGGGTGCATGCACCACCTTACCCAGGCTGCAGTAGCAGACCTGTGGTGTCATTTTGGGTGGCTTTCATGGGGTGGCATAATACATGCTTCAGCCCCTGGTAGGCCTCCGGGGTACCTAGGCCCTGGGTACATAGTATACCATAAACTAGGGACTTATAAGGGCACCTCAGATCCAATCTGAACTGTACCTAAAGTACATGGAATCATTTTAGAGAAGAAGCAGCTAGGCTGGGGTCCTGAAGAGAAGAGTCACAGCCAGACTAAAGTCGAAAAAACAGTGAAACACCAGCTAAAAGTGGGGGTAAACATGTGAAGCAGATCCTACTCTCCTACTCAACCCCCCCAAACGCAGGGACATTAAACTAACCTTGAACAGTTGAGTCTTCATGTTCTAAGTGGAAATATCTGGAGCGTCCATCTGCATTGGCATGGTTACTCCCAGGTCTATGTTCCACTGTATAGTCCATCCCCTGTAGGTAGGGAAATGGACCACCTGAGAAGTTTGGGGTTTTCACCCTTCATCTGTTTTAGCCATTATAGGGGATTATGGTCTGTCTGGACAATGAAGTGAGTACCAAATAAGTATGGCCTCAACTTCTTCAGAGCCCAAACCACAGCAAAGGCCTCCCTCTCAATGGCTGACCAACGTTTCTCTCGGGGGTCAACCTCCTGCTTATGAAAGCTACTGGTTGATCCTGACCTTCATCATTCAACTGTGACAGTACAGCTTCTACCCCCAACTCAGATGCATCTATTTGGACAATTACATTTTGGAGTAGTCAGGACTTTGCAGAATGGGAGCAGTGCACATGGCCTGCTTCAGGTCATCAAATGCCTTTTGACAGCTAGCTGTTCATTGAACCTTTTTGGGCATTTTCTTAGAGGTTAAGTCATTCAGGGGTGTCACTATCTATCCATACCCCTTGACAAATCTTCTATAGTACCCAGTCAGGCCTACGAAGGCTCTCACCTGAGTCTGAGTAGCTGGACCAACCCAGTCCATTATGGTCTGGATTGTGCTCTGCAATGGTTGAACCTGACCTCCACCTACATGGTGGCCCAGGTACACAACCTGACTCTGCCCTATCTGGCACTTAGTAGCCTTGATAGTTAGGCCTGATTTTTGCAGGGCTTCCAAAACATTCCTCAGGTGGACCAGCTGATCCTCCCAGGTGGAGCTAAAGACAGCAATATCATCTAGATATGCTGCACTATAGTCTTCCAGGCCTGTAAGGACTTGATTCACCAGCCTTTGGAAAGTGGCAGGTGCATTCTTCAAACCAAACGGCATTACCACAAATTGATAGCGCCCACTAGGGGTAGAAAATGCTGTCTTTCGCTGTGCATCATCATCTAGTCTGATCTGCCAGTAGCCAGCTGTCAGGTCAAATGTGCTTAGAAACTTGGATGAGGCCAATGTATCTATTAGCTCATCTGCCCTGGGGATGGGATGGGCATCAGTCCTAGTGACTGCATTGAGACCCCTGCAGTCCACACAAAACCTCATCTCTCTCTTGCCATCTTTGGTGTGACGTTTAGGTACCAGGACTACTGGACTAGCCCAAGGGCTATCTCAGGGTTCAATGACTTCCACATCCAACATCTTTTGGACTTCTGTCCTTATACAGTCCCTGAAATGGTCAGGTTGGATGTAGATCTTTTTCTTCACAGGAAGACTGTCCCCAGTGTCCACCTCATGAGAGCACCAGGTGGTCTGACTTGGAGTTAGAGAAAACATATGTCTGAACTGGCTGAGAAGTTTTCTGCAGTCAATTTGCTGCTGGGCAGTGAGGCTGCCTGCCAAGCCGACACCATCAACTGACCCATCATCAGGGTTCTGAGAATGCAGGTCAGGGAGTGGGTCACTTTCTTCCTCCTGTCCTTCATCAGTAGCCATGAGCAAGCCCATGTCTGCCCTGTCAACATATGGTTTTAGTCTATTGACATGAAGTACCCTGTGGGGACTCCTAGGGGTTCCAAGGTCTACCAAGTAGGTGACCTCCCCTTTCTGTTCAATAATTGTATGGGGGCCACTCCATTTGTCCTGGAGGGATGCTGGGGCCACAGGCTCCAACACCCACACATTCTGTCCTGGCTAGTAGACAGTCAGTACAGCCTTTTGGTCATGCCAGGCTTTCTTTAATTCCTGGCTAGCCTCAAGGTTTTTGGCAGCCTTTTTCATATACTCAGCCATCCTGGAGGGGAGACCAAGTACATAGTCCAGTATTTCCTGTTTGGGGGGCTTTAGAGGTAACTCCCATCCTTCCTTAACCAGACACAATGGACCCCTGACAGGGTGACCAAACAAAAGGGCTGTAGACAACCCTCTTCTGAGGCACCTCCCTGTACGCAAATAAAAGGGAGGGCAAGAGTATGTCCCATCTTCGCCTAAGCTTTTCTGGGAGTCCTTTAATCATGCCCTTTCAGGTTTTGTTGAACCTTTCAACTAAACCATTGCATTGTGGGCGATAGGGTGTGGTGAACTTGTAGTTCACTCCACACTCCTTCCACATAGCAGTCAATTAACTAGACATGAAGTTTGCATCCCTGTCAGATACTACATCCTTAGGAAAGCCTACTCTTGGGAATACACCCAAGAGAGCTCTTGCCACCACAGGTGCTGTAGTGGCCCTTAGGGGAATTGCTTCTGGGTACCTAGTGGCATGGTCCACCACCACCAGTATAAACCTGTGCCCAGATGCTGTCTGAGGATCCATGGGACCAACAATGTCAATCCCAACCCTCTCAAAGGGAACCTCCACCACAGGTAGTGGTATCAGGGGGGCCTTTGTGGTTCCACCTGCCTTTCCACTGGCTTGGCAGGTCACACAGGAGCGACAAAACTCCTTAGTGTCTTCAGACATGTGGGGCCGGTGAAAGTGAGGGACATTTCTGTTCCAAGTCTTGTTCTGGCCCAGGTGTCCTGCTAGGGAAATATCATTGGCTAGTGTCAATAGGAAGCCCCTAAACTTCAGAGGTCTAACCAACCTCCTGGACGCACCAGGCTTGGGGTGTCTACTCTCTGAGTAAAGGAGTCCATCATGCCAATAAACTTTATGGGTGCCACTAGCATTTCCAGCAGCCTCATCAGCAGCTTGCTTTCTGAGGGGTTCAAGAGAGGGGCATGTTTTCTGCTCCTGGCTCAGATCAGACCTGGAAGGGCCCCCTGTCCTCAAGAACTCAACCTGGTCAGGTTCAAGCTCCTCTGGGACAGTTCCTTCTTGATGCTCAAGATCAGCCCCCTGAGGAGGCTGATCTGCATTCTGAGTCAGGTGGGAAGGCACTGCCTTAACCCTACTGCTCCTCCTCGTGGGAGGCACCTGGTCCATTTTTCCAGAATCCAGGGACTGTTCAGTGTTAGACATGTTGGCCTGTGACCTAGTCACAGCAAAGACATGAGCAGGGATCCCTTACATTTCTGCATGTGTCCTGAGCTCCACTTCACCCCATGCTGAAGTTTCTAGATCATTGCCAAGCAAGCACTGTACTGGTAGGTCTGCACTTACCACAACCTTCTTAAGGCCAGTTACCCCTCCCCAGGAGAAGTTAACAACTGCCAGAGAATGGTCTGTTCTGACATTGCTAGCATTAGTCACTTGGTACATTTCATCAAGTATAATCTGCCCAGGATCCACAAGATCTTTTGTCACCATTGTGACACTTGCTCCTGTGTACCTGAATGCCAAAACCTCTTTTCCATTTATTAAATGCTGTTGTCTGTATTTGCCCAGATTACTGGAACTCACAAAGGGGGATATGTCCATGTCCCCATCACAGACTAGAACAGCCTGAGTTGGAACTCTGACTAGGCCAGAGTCCACCTCAGAACCCAGGGTCGACCCTACTACACCCTTATTCTCAACATTACCACCACCACAATTGTAGCTGTACTAGGGGGAACAGTTGCCTTAGGGGCAATGGTGGCTGGCGTAGATTCTTTGGACATGGTGCAGTCACTGGTCCAGTGAGTTTTCTGCTTACAGATTTTGCACTATGGTTTCTTTTGGCCTTTTCCATTGTTAGACTGTGAATCCCCACCTGAAGAAGATTTGTGGGGCCCTTGTGAAGACTTCTGGTCTTTACCTTTCTCCCCACCCTTGTCAGAGTTTTTAGGATCTTGCTTCTTGGGTTTACCACCTTGGTTCTGTAACTTCTGCCTCACCCTGGTTCTGACCCACTTGTCTGCCTTTTTTCCCAATTCTTGGGGAGAGGTCAGATCTGAGTCCACCAGGTACTGGTGCAACAGCTGATTTTGACAATTATTAAGGATATGCTCCCTCATAATTAAATTGTACAATCCTTAATAGTCATGCACTTTACTGCCAAGTAACCAACCTTCCAGAGCCTTAGTAGCACAATCTACAAAGTCTACCCAGTCCTGAGTCTGTGACTTTTGGGTATCCCTGAACTTTAACAGGTATTGCTCAGCGGTTAGGCCAAACCCATCAATTGAGGCACTCTTCAGACTGTTGTAATCATCTGGCTCGTTCTCTACATTGGTGAGGAGCTTATCTCTACATTTGTCTGCAAAGGAGAGCCATAAGATTGCTGCCCACTGCTCCTGGAGGACAATTTTACTTTACATGGCCCTTTGCAGTGCAGTTATCCATTTGTGGATGTCATCCCCACTCTGGTAGGGAGGGACAATCTTATTCAGGTTTCTATGGTCATAAGACCTCTCCCTATCTCTAGGGATGTTTCTGCCACCATGGGACTCTAGTCCCGCCTTTTTTCTAGCACTGTAGAGCTCTAGGGCCTCCCTATCTAGGGCTATCTGTTTTCTTCTGATTTCAAGCTGAGCTTCTTCATACTTAAGCAGTCTCTCCCTTCTCTCCTGAGAGGTTTCCCTCCTATGAGAGACGATTGAGGCCCCTATTGATGAACCAGGATGGTTAGACTCCACAGAGGGAGATCTTGACCTTCTAGGCCCACCAGCAACTCTCCCAGGAGGGGCAAAGAAGGGTCCATTATGGTCCTCTCCATCACTGTCTAGGGGAATTTGATTTTCTAGGTCCAGATCATTGTTATCTGCCTGGCCAGCCTCAGAGGTCAGGTCATGTTACACCCCTAGGCCTTTCCTCAGATGCTGTCCCACCCACTCTGCCTTACCCTTCAGATCCTAAAGATCTGCTAAGGTCATCCAGCCTGAGTACCTCTATGAGATGCTGGGTGGTTGGACTTTTGCCTGTCTTCAGTTTCCTAGTTGTACATAATGCTATCAGTTCCATGAATGGGAGGCTATCATACTGGGAATCTTGAAGCCCATTGGCTTCTGGCAAGGACCTACTGGTTCCTGGCCTTGAAGACATTACTAGTGTGGTGTGGTGTATTGCACTACCTACTCTAGTGTGGCCTACTAAACTCTTGAGTTGTAGAAAGGGTTTGCTATCCCTTAACACACAATTCTAAGTTCAGTAGAACTTACTGTATTCTAAAGCTTGTATTATATTTACCTAGGGTTCCTTTAGTGGTTTCCAGTTAGATACTCAATTGAGATTATCTGGTAAAACAATAGCAAGCTGGAATCCCACACGCTGCACACCAATGTGAGAAGTTGGCCTGATATATGCTGTCCACTAGTTATAGTGGGCACCTTGTATCAGTCCAAACAACCCCTTATTGGTTATATGTTAAAGAGAACCTTGATTGAAAGCTATCCTAGTGGTAGCTATGGAGAGTAGCCTTCAGGCTAAGTCTTGAAGGAATGTAAAAAGCAGCTTGTTTTACCAGTCTATAATCTCTTGAGTCACTAAATCAAAGATATCCACACCAGGTATATATATACAGCGTCTTGCACCACCAATGGGCATCGGAAATACCAGCGTTGCGAAAGCGCCAGTCATACAGACTGGAGGACAATCGGATATATGCTGATCCCTGCGCTGTTTTGTGACAAAACCCGGAGGTTGATGAGGGGTGCCCTGAAGACCACGTTTGACATGTGGGGACCTAGCCAGCGGTAATGGGGAGATGTACGAGCAGAGGGGCCCACGACATTGGCTATTGAGCAACCAATCCCTACCTCCCTACTAGCTACTGCGGCCAATGAGCATTCAGCTCTGACATTTTAAAGTAACGACACCCACTCATGTCTGTTGATGCACACGCGAGCTGGAAGAAGGCGGAATGCCGAAATGCGTCCTCGCGATTGGTGTGCCTGAATAAAGGGATTCAATACACCCCGTGAGTGCAGTGTGTTTTTGCACCCGAGCCAGATATTTAAGAATGGACCCACCTCCATCTTTACTTGCACCCGTCAGAAGAGTGCAGCAGGCGTAAATGGTGAGAGAGGAGCCAGGATTTTACAGCGTCTTGCACCACCACTGGGCGTCGGAAATACCAGCGTTGCGAAAGCGCCAGTCATACAGACTGGAGGACAATCGGATATATGCTGATCCCTGCGCTGTTTTGTGACAAAACCCGGAGGTTGACGAGGGGTGGCCTGAAGACCACGTTTGACATGTGGGGACCTAGCCAGCAGTAATGGGGAGATGTACGAGCAGAGGGGCCCACGACATTGGCTATTGAGCAACCAATCCCTACCTCCCTACTAGCTACTGCGGCCAATGAGCATTCAGCTCTGACATTTTAAAGTAACGAGACCCACTCATGTCTGTTGATGCACACGTGAGCTAGAAGAAGGTGGAATGCCGAAACGCGTCCTCACGATTGGTGTGCCTGAATAAAGGGATTCAATACACCCCGTGAGTGCAGTGTGTTTTTGCACCCGAGCCAGATATTTAAGAATGGACCCACCTCCATCTTTACTTGCACCCGTCAGAAGAGTGCAGCAGGCGAAAATGGTGGGAGAGGAGCCAGGATTTTACAGCGTCTTGCACCACCACTGGGCGTCGGAAATACCAGCGTTGCGAAAGCGCCAGTCATACAGACTGGAGGACAATCGGATATATGCTGATCCCTGCGCTGTTTTGTGACAAAACCCGGAGGTTGACGAGGGGTGCCCTGAAGACCACGTTTGAGATGTGGGGACCTAGCCAGCGGTAATGGGGAGATGTACGAGCAGAGGGGCCCACGACATTGGCTATTGAGCAACCAATCCCTACCTCCCTACTAGCTACTGCGGCCAATGAGCATTCAGCTCTGACATTTTAAAGTAACGACACCCACTCATGTCTGTTGATGCACACGCGAGCTGGAAGAAGGCAGAATGCCGAAACGCGTCCTCGCGATTGGTGTGCCTGAATAAAGGGATTCAATACACCCCGTGAGTGCAGTGTGTTTTTGCACCCGAGCCAGATATTTAAGAATGGACCCACCTCCATCTTTACTTGCACCCGTCAGAAGAGTGCAGCAGGCGTAAATGGTGGGAGAGGAGCCAAGATTTTACAGCGTCTTGCACCACCACTGGGCGTCGGAAATACCAGCGTTGCGAAAGCGCCAGTCATACAGACTGAAAGACAATCGGATATATGCTGATCCCTGTGCTGTTTTGTGACAAAACCCGGAGGTTGACGAGGAGTGCCCTGAAGACCATGTTTGACATGTGGGGACCTAGCCAGCGGTAATGGGGAGATGTATGAGCAGAGGGGCCCACGACATTGGCTATTGAGCAACCAATCCCTACCTCCCTACTAGCTACTGCGGCCAATGAGCATTCAGCTCTGACATTTTAAAGTAACGATACCCACTCATGTCTGTTGATGCACACGCGAGCTGGAAGAAGGCGGAATGCCGAAACGCGTCCTCGCGATTGGTGTGCCTGAATAAAGGGATTCAATACATCCCGTGAGTGCAGTGTGTTTTTGCACCCGAGCCAGATATATATAAAATATATGCATTTATTACTAAACACACCCTCCTAGTCTCTTTATGAGACTAGAGGTCAAAACACGTAAGTTACACTTCAATAATCACAGTAAAATAGAACAAATACACGTCAGGTCCTAGGGGCGAGCCAATCCATATACTAAAATAGTGGTATAAGAACCACGACTTAAATAGACACTAAGGGCCCGATTCACAGAATTAACTTAAGACAAAATCCTAAACTTACTACTTTTGGTATTCACAGAATGCACTTACTACTTTTGGTATTCACAGAATGGATTTACGACTACTAACTTTACGTCCGCACTCGGGCCGGAAATTCTGGGCCGGAGGCGGAGCTTCCGGCCCAGAGGTGGGGCTTCCGGCCCGGAGGCGGAGCTTCCGGCCCGGAGTTGGGGATTCCAGCCAGTGGCGGAGATTTAGCCATGGCCAAAATCTCCACTTCTGGGCCGGAAGCTCCGCCTCTGGGCCGGAATTTCCAGCCCGAGTGCGGACGTAAAGTTAGCAGTCGTAAATCCATTCTGTGAATACCAAAAGTAGTAAGTGCATTCTGTGAATACCAAAAGCAGTAAGTGCATTCTGTGAATACCAAAATGGTAGTAAGTTTAGGATTTTGTCTTAAGTTAGTTCTGTGAATTGGGCCCAAGGCCTAGAGCCTGTAGAATCGCTGGGACCCCAAGGAACTACCCAAGGTAGTGACAATGGGGACCCATGGGGGCCGTGTGCAGTGCGTGAACACAGCCGCAACCTCCCGTTAGCTTTTAGGGCGAAAGTCGCAGTTAGATTTTTAAAGATTAGGGGCACTTAGAAATGAGTCAGGACCAAACCCTTTTGGACTTAGGAAGTTCTAGGGCTAGCACCCACGGGAGCACCGGAGTACTCGTGTTACCTCACCCAGGGAAGCCGGGTGCATAGGTGTCTTTTGGTGTTGGGTCGCGTCGTTGATTTCAATGGGAGCTGCTGTGAAGATGTGAAGTGTTCAAAGAGATCGAAGCCTGGATCAAAGATGAGAAGAACCTGAAAGCAGAAGGGACAGAGTCTGGGTCACTAGTCAGTGACCAGGAAGGCGATGGACAGATGTCCACCGATGTCGGGTGATTTCAGGGGAAAGAGGTGAAGCTTGACTCTTCAGCCACGAGGACCAGGAGGTGTTGAGGACAACCAGGAGCTGGATTCGACCTGTCCCTCAAAGGATGTCGAGTGCTGCAGTGTCAGTGCCCGGATTGGACACAACACACCTTGGCAACAGCAAACCACGCAGAAACGAGAAAGATGCTTTGGTGCAGACCAGCAAGATCTGGGACTCACCACTTGGTAGGGAGTCGGGGCACATCTGGAGCAACCAGGGAAGCCCAAGGAAATTCAAAGTTACCCCCTCAGGGACCCACCAGTCAATAGACCAGGGATCGCGATGGGACCTCAAGACAAAACACAAAATGGTTGTCCACCGGTCACTCGGAATTACCAGACCAACAATCTTTGGTGGATTTAGTGCTCTAGGTGAGAGCTACAAGTTAGCCCAAGCACGACTTTAGGAGATGTCTGGAAGTCAATGTACTTGCAAAAGTGCACGGTGACCAGGAGTTCCAGTTCCACGCTACTCACAAGGGCTGCGGGTCTCAGCTTTGCTGGGGACTCGGATAAGCCTCTGAGATGTCTGGAAATCTTCTTCCTGGCCTGCAAATACTTTGGAGTCCGGCAGGAGCTTCGATAATGCAGACTGGCAAATTGCTTTGTTGGTGTCTTCCAAGCAGGGGAGTCACTCCTTGACCCCAAGGGAGATTTCTTCAGTCCTCTGGTCTTTAGCAGAGAGTTGAAGGTCCAGGATTCGGCTTCAGAGTTTCGTCCAGGGTAATCTAAAGTTCTGGTTACAGAGGTTCCTTACTTATACCTAAGGAAGGGGTTGGAGTAGCTCTGGGGACCCACCTATGGGAGGGTTTGGAAAGAGGGGTGGCTACACTCATTTCCCTTGTCCTGTTTCATGCCAGAGCAGGGGCTAGAAGCCCATGAACAATTCTGAGCTGGACTATGCACAGGGACACCAAATGTGCCCCCAGTGCAGGACTTCAAATCACTCAGAGAGTGTTCCCACCCAGCCCCAATACACATAATCCTGTCTGGGAGGTGGTTACACCTCCCTGTGACAGGAAACCCATTGTGCAGGCCTCCCCTGCCAGAGCTTCGGACTGCAGTAGGAGGCCAGACTTGTGTCTGTGGCTGCAGCATCCATTTTGTGATGCCAGGGCTCCATTAAGTTTCTACCGGGTATACCAGTGCTGTCATGTCTCTCCCTCTAGAAGGGTGGGATCATACTCCCACAACTGGTGTGGGGGTATGGTTCCAAGGTTTTTGATACCAAAGACAACATTTTTCCGTGCAGTCAGTCCAAAGTAAACATTTACCGTTTGGTTATAATGCACTTAAGAGTATATGGTCAGGCTGCACTACTGACAACTCCGGAGAAGAGATTCTGAAGGCTGCAAAGGGGCTCAGCTCATGCCTGGGCACCCCCTCACATATAACCAATCACCCTGCCTTCAGGATTGATAAGGCCTGCCATAGGGGTGACTGATAGGTTTGTATGTGCAGTCTATGGTGAGATATAATGAACCTATATCCCAGTAAGGGGTGCATGCACCATATTACCCAGGCTGCAGTAGCAGACCTGTGGTGTCATTTTGGGTGGCTTTCCAGGGGTGGCATAATGCATGCTTCAGCCCCTGGTAGGCCTCTGGGGTACTTATGCCCTAGGTACATAGTATACCATATAATAGGGACTTATAAGGGAACCTCAGATCCAATCTGAACTGTACCTAAAGTACATAGAATAATTTTAGAGAAGAAGCAGCTAGGCTGGGGCCCTGAATAGCAGGGTCCCAGCCAGACTAAAGTTGAAAAAACAGTGAAACACCAGCAAAAAGTGGGGGTAAACATGTGAAGCAGTTCCTACTTTCCTACAACTATGATGTCGGTAATCACGGATATTGTATTAGTGTTCACTAGTATAGTATTAAAGTTTTGCTTTTCTTTCCATTTTTAAAGAAAACTACTCAAATTTGTATTTTGAATTCCCGCATCTGCTCAGTAGCCACAAATATGTTTGGCAATGCGAATCTCACATGGCCAGGAAAGCAGGGAATATCACTGGATAACATAGCTTTGAGCAAAATCATTAGGAAGCCCCCCTCTTCTCCTTCTTGAATCTTCTTTCATAGAAATGTATCCTGAGCAGATGGATGGATCTTGGTGTGGAGATTTTTGGGCCATTCTTTGCTCCAAAAATAGCAGCAAAGGAAGGCGATAGGGACAGCCGCGACAACAACAGGACCAGGATGTGGAGGAGGCGGAGACTGAAAATTTAGAAGAAGAGGAGCCTCCTCAAAATAGAGCCAGTGTAGTATGGGATTTATTTTGAATCCCATCTGGGTAATCTAAAACTGCTGCAAAACTAGTGCACTTCACAATCTGCAGCAAGACACTCTCTAGAGAGATGAACAAGAAAGATTCATGTGGGATGACATCCATGTTATATCATCTTAAAAACCATCATGGAAAATGTCTCCAACTGGCGATCAAGCAGAGTGAAGCTGCAACAATTCCCATCCAGAACATTCCTTCAGAAGTGCAGACTACTACAACTGATATGGCTCCGGAGATTTCAAGAACGCCCACATACTGCATGGACTATAGTGTTGTTATAAGTGCTAGTTAGCAGTGTGGTACCGCTATTCGCAATGCTTCAAAACAGCATACATGCTATTTTTTTTTCAGTGATTGTTTTTATAATTCCCCCTGTCCAAGTTGCCATTTTTGCTACCATAAAAATGAAAAACATTTGAAAGTTTTCAAAACCCCCCAAAAAATCAAAAACAAAAAAAGGTCCCTATGGAACTGCCTTTTAAAGTTAAAAAAAGATAAAGTATGCATATATGTTATAATGAGTCTATGGATGATTGAAGGAGTATAAAACTGGTGAATAGATGTTACAATGAGTGCAGCAGTGCCTGAGTGATTGGATGAGTCAATGGGTAGTGCCTGGGTAATTAGATGAGTGTGAGGGTACTGCCTGAGTGATGCATAGTTCCTGGGTGTTTAAATGAGGGCATGGGTAGTGCATGGGTGATTGGATGAGTGTATAGGTAGTGCCTAGGTCATTGGATGAGTGCATGGTTAGTGCCTGGGTGATTGCATGAGTGCATGGGTAGTCCCTGGGTGTTTGGATGAGTGCATGATTAGTGCCTGAGGGATTGGGTAGGCGCATGGGTACTGCATGAATGAATGGATGAATCCAATGGTAGTGCCTGTGTGATTGGATAAGTGCATGGGTAGTGTCGGAGTAAATGGATGAGTGCATGGATAGTGCTGGGTGAACGGATGAGTGCAAGGGTAGTTCCTGGGTGAATGGATGTGTACATGGTAATGCCTGGGTGAATGGATGAGTGCACTGGTAGTGCCTGAGTAAATGGAAGAGTGCATGGGTAGTGTGTGAGTGAATCGATGAGTGCAAGGGAAGTGCCTGGGTCATTGGATGAGTGCATGGGTAGTGCCTGAGTTTATGGAGGACTGAATGCATAGTGTCTGGGTGAATGGCTGAGTGCAAAGGTGGGTTCTGGGTGACTGGATGTTTGCATAGGTAGTGTATAGGTGATTGCATGAGTGCATAGGTAGTACCTAGGTCATTGGATGAGTGCATGGTTAGTGCCTGGGTGAAAGCATGAGTGCATGGGTAGTGCCTGGGTGAATGGATGTGTACATGGTAATGCCTGGATGAATGGATGAGTGCACTGTCAGTGCCTGATTTAATGGAAGAGTTCATTTGTAATGCCTCATTAAATGGATGAGTGCAAGGGAAGTGCCTGGGTGATTGGATGTGTGCATGGGTAGTGCCTGGGTGAATGGATAAATGCATGGGTTGTGCCTGTCAGGCCTGTACCTCCAATCTATGTTTGTCACACAGGGGCACAATGACGCTAAGTATCAATGCCTCTTTCAGAACCCTTCCTGCTAGGCTTTTAGAAATTCCATCGCAGGTAAGTTCTGAAGGGGGAAAGGGGTTGGGACAGAGAAGAGACAGCTCCAAAACTCTGCTTGTACAGCTTCGTCTTTTTCTTACTCTCCGTCTAGATAAAACATTGCATTCATAAATTTTCTGTGGGAACCTTAAACTTACTTTTAAACACTAATTGTGGATTACTTATCTTACCGGGAAGGAGTTTTGGGCTTGCCCCTCTTCTTACTTCTCTTGTTTGTAGATTACAGTTTGAGAAGTCTTCGCTCAGTTCTCTTGGTTGTCTTTTTCAGATTTCTTCAGCTCCTGATCTTTCACTGCCGTGAGGTGAGAAATAATTGGTGAGTATAACTTCTATTTTCTTTGACTTGTGCATATGATTTGTTGTTCCCTTCTTTTTGCCTACTCACTTTTAAGAATTGAATGCGAATCATGTATTTTGGAGTAACAGGAATTTAATCCTGACTGATCTTCTACTCAACAGGTTTTCAATCTCCAGCTTACTATAACTCAGAGAAAGCTGAAGAAAACTCAATTTTTATATTTCGTTTTAAGGGCAGCAGGTGGCGCTGTTTACTAAGTATGTGCTAGCAGTTTAACAACATCTTCCTTGTTGCATAAATCTTAGAATCGGTAATTATTGTGAAGCTTAGATTTTTAGGAGCCACTTATACATCAGCGTCTCCAATACAAGATCACCACAGCCTGAGCTTTTTTAGCTAATTAGATTTATGCCCTTGGAGACCTTGTGTCGTAGTGTCTTTAATTCCCTCTTGACTTCACAAGAACGCGAACACGGAGTTCTTCCGTGGACACGAGTTAAATTACTTTTATTTCTATTAGAAATGCTACGAGCTGACAACCTTTCGCATTCTTGCTCTTTATTTAATTACTCTTGGAATAACACAAGAGCGTTCAGAGGAGGCTCCTCACTGGCTCATTCAAGTTTTAACGACCCTATTCCACTTTAATCATAATGCGGCTTGAAGGTTTACAGTGCCCGCATTCCTGTCAACAAATACCTTGCAACCTTCGGAATCTCCTGACAGACACTGCGTGGAGAGAGATCACGCCAGCGCCAGTCAGGTACTATGACGGTTCCGAACTGCCAATAAGACTGGTTAAGTGTCTATGAAAGTAATTACCACAAGGTTTTTCTTTTACCGGCTAGCAATAATATAAGCCAACTTTTACCTATTTAATTCCTCTCAGAATATTTTAGTCTTTTTTTATAAGCAGAATTAAACGTGCTAACCTGTTCTTTAAGTATGTAAGTTGACCGGCGAATCTAACCCCGTGGAAAACGCAACTACCCTGACTAACTTCCACGACGCTTGAATAACAGGTGCTCTTCCTATGAATTCCTCAGTGAAGTGCACAGAGGAATGTTGAAGAACATTCCTCAGGCAGTTGATGCTAGAAACACTAGACTGCTAAACAGCGGTGTGCTGTTGCAGTGTCAGAATATTGGCAGCCATGTTGGAATTTCTGCGGTGCCAACAATTACTCCAACTAAAGGGATTACTTTCTCTTTGAAGGGTTTGTAGCGAGAAAATGGTAGCCACTGTGGAGGTAGAGGGAGGAAACCTCCCGTGATTCCTGACAGTACCCCCTCCCAACGGGGTTTCCTCCTGACGAGGTTTATTAGGGAATTTGGCATGGAATGCTTTAATTAGACGAGGAGCATGGACATCAGTACTCTTTTCCCAGGAACGTTCATCAGGACCATAGCCTTTCCAATCAATGAGATAGAAAAGTTTGTCACAAACAAATTTAGAGTCTAGAATACGTTTGACTTCATACTCAATCTCACCATTAAGAGTCAAAGGATCAGGAGGGGAAAGTCTACGCAACCCCGGGTGAATTGGTTTTAGAAGGGATACGTGAAAGACAGGATGAATCTTGGTAGTGACAGGAAGAAAAAGTCGATAAGTGACTGGATTAATGACCTTTTCAATGGGGTACGGGCCCATAAAACAGGGCTGAAATTTACGGGGACCCTTAAGTTTGAGGTTTTTTGTACATAACCAGACTAAATCCCCTACATGAAGCCCAGGGTGTTCTCTACGTTTTCGATCAGCAAAATGTTTGTAACGTGCCTTCGCTAATGACAAATTCTGGGTCACTGAGTGATGGATCTTAGATAACTGATAAGCAATGTCTTGAAGAGCAGGGATGTTCAAATTATGAAAATTCGCATAGGAATTAGGATGTCTGCCTGAGTTTATAAAGAAAGGGGAGAAACCTGTGGATACGTTAAGGGCGTTATTATAGGCATACTCCGCAGTCCATAAATGGTCAGGCCAGTCACCCTCCTCATCTAGCAAATAGAGTCTGAGATGTTGATCTAGTTCTTGGTTAATGCGTTCTGTCTGACCATCTGTTTCAGGGTGAAAACTAGTGGAATAACGGTGATCAATATTAAAACCTTGAATGTACGCCTTCCAAAATCGTGAGAGAAACTGGGAGCCCCTGTCAGAAATGAGTACTTTAGGAATCCCATGAAGACGAATGATGTGTTGATTGAAAAGTTGGGACAGTTGTTTGGCAGTAGGTGTCCCCTTGAAGGGAACAAAGTGTGCCATTTTTCTAAAGGTGTCAACAACTACAAGAATGGTGTCATAACCATGGGATGAAGGTAAATCAATGATCAAATCTAATGAAACCGTGTGCCAAGGATATGGGGGGGTGGGCATGGGTTGTAAGAGACCTTTTGGGGCCTGGCTATCCTATTTTCCCCGTGCACATGGTTCACAGCTCAAAACATATTGACGAGCATCTCGGCACATGAAGGGCCACCAAAAAACTTTGCTTGAGCAAATCTTCGGTTTTAAGAATTCCCTTGTGACCAGCGAGAGGGTTGTCATGACATTCCTGCATAGCTTTTAACTGGAGTTCCTTAGTGGGTAAATAGAGAGTGGAACCTTGGTAGGGAAGGCCATTACGTATGAGACGTTGAGGATCATCTGAGGCCCAAGTCTTCATCTCCAGGTCCGACATTGAATTTCGAACATGTTGTTCAAAGGGTTCCAACGAAATCGTTCCGATGAATTTCTCCTCAGGTATGATTTGTTGATCATTAATGACTGTGGTTTGATTCTCTGTATCCAATCTAGAAAGGACATCAGCTTTTCCATTCTTAGATCCAGGACGAAAGGTGATAACAAAGTCAAAATCTGCGAAGTACAGGGACCAACGTAACTGGCGTGGCATAAGAGTACGAGCAGATCGCAAGAATTTTAGGTTGCGATGATCTGTGAACACCGTTACAGTGTGTTTAGCCCCTATTAAGTAATGCCTCCACTCCTTGAAGGCATCCTTAATAGCCAAGAGTTCTTTTTCCGTAATTGTATAGTTACATTCCGCAGGGTTGAGTTTGCGTGACCGATAAGCCACTGGATGCAATTGTCCTGTGTCTTTATGCCGCTGAGAGAGTATTCCTCCGATGGCTAAATCTGAAGCATCCGTTTCCAAATAGAAAGGTTCCGAGGGATCAGCATGGAGTAAGACTGGCACAGTAATGAAACTGGTTTTCATCAACTGAAAGGCCTGTTCCGCCTCTTCGGACCACTGGAACGGAACACCTTTCTTCAGAAGACGAGTCAGAGGTAATATCTTAGTGGAGAACGCATGAATGAATCGTCTGTAAAAGTTGAAAAACCTGATAAAACTCTGAACCTCCTTGACACAGGTAGGAGATTTCCAGTCAGTTATTGCCTTCACCTTCTGCGCATCCATTTGAACTCCATTAGGCGATAACACAAAAACCAGAAATTCCACAGTATCAGTGTTGAATAGGCATTTCTTCAATTTTACGTATAGAGAATTCACTCGGAGACATTGTAAAACTGCTCTGACCTGGTCATGATGTTCGTCAGTCGTGTTTGAATAAATCAGAATGTCATCGATGTACACAATAACACATCGATCGATGAATTCGCTTAAAACATCATTAATAAAGTACTGGAAGGCTGCGGGTGCGTTACAAAGACTGTACGGCATTACCAAATACTCGTAGAGCCCGAATTTGGTTCTGTAGGCGGTCTTCCACTCATCACCTTCTCGGAGTCTAACGAGATGGTACGCTCCTCGTAGATCTAAATGTGTGTAGATTTTTGCTTCTTTTACTTGGTCAATCAGAACTGATATGAGAGGTAATGGGTATCGGTTTTTGACGGTTATCCTGTTGATCGCCCTAAAGTCAATGCAAGTCCTGAGATCCTCCCCCTTCTTTGGAACAAGAAAAAAGAGGGGAAGAGACTGGGGACTGAGACGGTCGGATAAATCCATTCTCGAGATTTTTTGTTAAATATTCCTTCAAGTAGATATTTTCCTTCTCAGTTAACGTGTAAACTCTGCTGCAGGGTAGATTAGCTCCCGGCTCCAGGTCGATCTTGCAGTCATAAGGCCTATGGGGAGGTAGCGTCTCGGCCTTGATTTCATCAAAGACGTCAACAAAATCTTGATATGGTTCTGGTATCTCAGTAGTTTGGATCACACATACGGAACTGCCAGTAGTGCATAACTGAGTAACTGCGCCAGGTACCGTAGGATTTGTAAATTTTTCAAAACAATGGCTTGTACAGTAGTCTGAATTTAGTTGAATAGTTCGGGCTCCCCAGTCAATCAATGGGTTGTGTTCGGTCAGCCATGGAAGACCTAAAATTAATTGAAATTGGGGGGCGTCAATTAAATTAAACTTTAATGTTTCTTGGTGACCTTCGACTGTAGTCATATGTACTAATTCTGTGTGACTAGTAATATGTCCGGAAGTTAACTCGGTACGATCCACTGCACAGACTTTTTCACTTTTTTCCTTTTTGACAGCTTGTAATCCGATCTGGCCAGCGAATTTGTGGTCCCAAAAATTTCCAGTAGCTCCTGAATCCACCATGACGATTACTCCAGTTAAAATGTTACCCCTGAACTTTAGTGTTACGGCCATTACCAGATGGGGTGAAGAGACTTGTAGAGTGTTTGCCAATTGATGACTTGTTGGAGTTGTAGTTCCATCCGCATCCACAGGTCCAACTCCGCCTACTTTGGTGCCTCTAGTTTCCCTTCTCCTTTGTCGGCAACTTAGGTCTTTTTAAACAGTTCTTAACAAAATGTCCACTTCCGCCACAATACAAACACAGTTTATTTAGTCTTCTTTTCTCCTTTTCCTCCTTAGAGAGTGGACCTCTGACTACTCCGATCTGCATAGGCTCTGTTCCTGAAGTACTCTCTGTTGACCTCATGGATTCTGTCTTGACTCGGTCGAAGCGAGGAACGCTAGATCTAAACTCTCTTTTACGTTCTCCTTTCAGTTCACTTTGCCTGTAATCAATCTCCAAGGTTAAATCGACTAATGCAGAAATGTCTGTGGGCCAATTTGGGATTTGCGATAGAGCATCCTTCAATTCCTCTCGCAATCCCCTGTAGAATACTGCAGCTTTCTTATACTCGGGCCAGTTGGCCTCTACTACTAACTTGTTGAATTGGGCTAGGTATGCCACAAGTTCCTGATTTCCCTGTTTCAACTCTAACAATTCATGATCTGATGCTTGAGAGGCAGTTCTTCGGTCAAAAATGCGAAGAAATTATTTTTTTAAATCATCCAAGCTGTATAATATTGGATCATCCTTGGTCACCAGTGGCATGGACCAAGAGGCGGCATCTCCACTAAGATAGGATAAGATGAATGCCACTCTGGACTGAGCATCGGGAAAAATTGTAGGGCGGCACATAAAGTGGAGAGAGCATTGTGTCAAAAAAAATTGGGCCTTTTGCGGGTCTCCGTTAAACCTTTCTGGAGGAGCTAGGGGGATTACTGGGGATAAGGAGTGGATGACTTGAGTGGGGGCTAGGGTCGAAGTACTAGAGTTGAGATTCTGAGTCCCAAAAGGTGTGGTACCCTGACTAGTACCTTGAACTGAGGCTCCTGTTTTAAAAGTTATAATCTCTTGCCTAAATATTTTATTTTCTTCTCTGACTGCCTCCAAGTCTCTTTGTATATTATTCAATATCTCCCCTAATTTCTTTAAATCTAATCCTTCCGCCATTCTGCTCAGGTGTTTATGACAACGTGGGCACTTCACACTGTCAGGCCTGTACCTCCAATCTATGTTTATCACACAGGAGCAGAATGACGCTAAGTACCAATGCCCCTTTCAGAACCCTTCCTGCTAGGCTTTTAGAAATTCCATCGCAGGTAAGTTCTGAAGGGGGAAAGGGGTTGGGACAGAGAAGAGACAGCTCCAAAACTCTGCTTGTACAGCTTCGTCTTTTTCTTACTCTCCGTCTAGATAAAACATTGCATTCATAAATTTTCTGTGGGAACCTTAAACTTACTTTTAAACACTAATTGTGGATTACTTATCTTACCGGGAAGGAGTTTTGGGCTTGCCCCTCTTCTTACTTCTCTTGTTTGTAGATTACAGTTTGAGAAGTCTTCGCTCAGTTCTCTTGGTTGTCTTTTTCAGATTTCTTCAGCTCCTGATCTTTCACTGCCGTGAGGTGAGAAATAATTGGTGAGTATAACTTCTATTATCTTTGACTTGTGCATATGATTTGTTGTTCCCTTCTTTTTGTCTACTCACTTTTAAGAACTGAATGCGAATCTTTTATTTTGGAGTAACAGGAATTTAATCCTGACTAATCTTCTACTCAACAGGTTTTCGATCTCCAGCTTACTATAACTCAGAGAAAGCTGAAGAAAACTCTATTTTTATATTTCGTTTTAAGGGCAGCAGGTGGCGCTGTTTACTAAGTATGTGCTAGCAGTTTAACAACATCTTCCTTGTTGCATAAATCTTAGAATCGGTAATTATTGTGAAGCTTAGAATTTCAGGAGCCACTTATACATCAGCGTCTCCAATACAAGCTCACCACAGCCTGAGCTTTTTTAGCTAATTAGATTTATGCCCTTGGAGACCTTGTGTCGTAGTGTCTTTAATTCCCTCTCGACTTCACAAGAACGCGAACACGGAGCTCTTCCGTGGACACGAGTTAAATTACTTTTATCTCTCTTAGAAATGCTACGAGCTGACAACCTTTCGCATTCTTGCTCTTTATTTAATTACTCTTGGAATAACACGAGAGCCTTCAGAGGAGGCTCCTCACTGGCACATTCAAGTTTTAACGACCCTATTCCACTTTAATCATAATGCGGCTTGAAGGTTTACAGTGCCCGCATTCCTGTCAACAAATACCTTGCAACCTTCGGAATCTCCTGACAGACACTGCGTGGAGAGAGATCACGCCAGCGCCAGTCAGGTACTATGACGGTTCCGAACTGCCAATAAGACTGGTTAAGTGTCTATGAAATTAATTACCACAAGGTTTTTTCTTTTACCGGCTAGCAATAATATCAGCAAACTTTTACCTATTTAATTCGTCTCAGAATATTTTAGTCTTTTTTTATAAGCAGAATTAAACGTGCTAACCTGTTCTTTAAGTATGTAAGTTGACCGGCGAATCTAACCCCGTGGAAAATGCGACTACCCTGACTAACTTCCACGACGCTTGAATAAAAGGTGCTCTTCCTATGAATTCCTCAGTGAAGTGCACAGAGAAATGTTGAAGAACATTCCTCAGGCAGTTGATGCTAGAAACACTAGACTGCTAAACAGCGGTGTGCTGTTGCAGTGTCAGAATGTTGGCAGCCATGTTGGAATTTCTGCGGTGCCAACAATTACTCCAACTAAAGGGATTACTCTTTGATGGGTTTGTAGCGAGAAAATGGTAGCCACTGTGGAGGTAGAGGGAGGAAACCTCCCGTGATTCCTGACAGTGCCTGAGTAAATGGATGAGTGCATGGGTAGTGTGTGAGTGAATAGATGAGTGCAAGGGACGTGCCTGGGTCATGGAATGAGTGCATGGGTAGTACCTGAGTTAATGGATGAGTGAATGCATAGTGTCTGAGTGAATGGCTGAGTGCAAAGGTAGGTCCTGGGTGACTGAATGTGTGCAGAGGTAGTGCATGGGTGATTGGATGAGTACACAGGTTGTACCTAGGTCATTGGATGAGTGCATAGTTAGTACCTGGGTGACTGGATGTCTGCATGGGTAGTGCCTAGTTGAATGAATGAGTGCATGGGATAGTGTCAGGGTGATTAGATGAGTGTATGGGTAGTGCATCAGTGAATGGAAGAGGTCATGGATAGTGCCTGGTTGAATTAGTGAGTGCATGAATTGTGCGTGGATGATTGGATGAGTGCATTTGTAGTGCAAGGGTGACTGGATGAGTGCAAGAGTAGCACATGGGTAGCACCTCATTGAACAGATGAGTGCAAGGGTAGTGCCTGGGTGACTGGATGAGTGCATGGATAGTGCCTGAATGATTTGATGACTGCATCGGTACTGCCTGGGTGACTGGATAAGTAGGACCTGTGTGATTGGATAAGTGCATGGGTAGTGCCTCATTAAATGAATGAGTGCAAGGGAAATGCCTGGGTGATTGGAGGAATGCAAGGGCAGCTCCTGGCTGATTGGGTGAGTGCTTTGGCAATGCATGAGTGAATAGATAAGTGCATGAGTGGTGTCTGAGGAAATGGATGGGGTCCATCCAGCATAGTGCCTAAGTGATTGGATGAGTGCATGGGTAAGGCCTGGGTGATTGGATGAATGCATGTTTAGTGCCTGGTTGATTGCAGGACTGGATGGGTAGTGCCTGAGTGAAAGGATGATTACATGGATACTGCTTGTGTGATTGGGTAAGTGCATGGGTAGTTCTTGGTTGATTGTATGGGTGCATGAGTTGTGCCTGATTGAATGGATGATTGCATGAGTAGTGCCTGTGTGATTGGATAAGTGCATGGTGTAGTGTGGTTCCTATAAAACCTATACAGGATCTGGGAGTTTAGACAACATGCACTGCAGGCTTGGTGTCCAGACTGATTCCAGACATCCCCACCGGATATGTTGGCCTTTATACCAGCTAGCTCACAGTCCCACTAGAGACTCCTTTTACCAAGGAGAGAATAGTTCCTGGCAACCATCGAATATGACAACCCTGATCCCTCAGGACCATGGAAACAGTGTACTACTTTTTACTCAGTCACTGGAGCTTACTAGATCTCGGAGAAATACATGGAATAAACAGTAGCGACGTTTTCAATAAGTATTTATTGATCAGTCATTATTCTTGTGTAAAATAGATGTGCTGTAACAATCATTAGACAGTAGCAGATATAAATGACTAGAAGCACTAAGAATGTAAAAGGATGGTACAATTCTAGCATTCTGATAGGATCATGAATACATGAATACAGGCAAGTATATAAAATACATGACAATAAAGTAAATAAAATTTGTACCCCTACGATGCTACCCTAACTAGATGTACCTAAGTGTATCTAGCATGTATGTAGGTGTTAAGCCAAGAATCCCTCTAGGATAAAGTCAACCCCCATTACCTGAAATGAGAAACTGTGGGACCCCATCCTGGTCTTGGGTTAGACACCGCGCAAGGGATGTCACACCACTGTGAGCTGGAGTATCTGCATGCAGGGTTCTTCAGCGTCTCGCGCCAGTATGTTGGCATGGAAGTCCTGATCTCCTCTTCCTGTTTCAGCCAGATGTGATGTTTTTATACCCCAAGTTTAACCTTTCTGTGTCAGTGTAGGACTTAGGACGACGTCGGGAATGAACTTTATAAATAGTTTTATGCAAGGGATGAGCCCTGCTGAGTTTCCAAGATTCCTCATGTAAAATGGATGAGGCTGCTACTAGGGAAATCCCATGTTCTGTTATCAGTATCGTATCTTGGTAAAAGGTCAGTCCCCAAGAACCGTTGTGTGTGTAATATAGGGGTGATGTTACCTGAGCCTAAATTAGGGTACCTATTTGGAATATGACACCCAATCCTCATCCGACTGGATGACATAATAAAATTCTAACTTACCACTAGGCTGTCTAGATACTGGTACACAAATAATGACATTTAAAAACAATAGCTGACAAATGTTAAAAAGTGTTAAAACTTCAAAAACGGTGCTAAAAAAAAAGAATTGTCACTCAAGCAATAGCTCTCAGGTGTCCGTATATATAGTTCGAACTACTACAAGCAGTGAAAAGCCATGCATGAAAAAGTGTCAATTTGTTATGGAGTTCCAATCGTATTTTTATTTAAAAACCGAATCTTTCCCAGCAAATGATGGGCCAAATGTTTATGAATCCTTGCTGGTAGATGCAACATTGCTGTTGCCAGCTTCCGCAGATGACGAGCCCCGGAACACCTCGCACATTACTTCGATTGAACACTGCCTGCAGCCACTGCTGGGGCAGTCTGTGCATCATCCAAAGCCTGTGTGTCTTCCGATATCCATTCCAACAGGAGCAGAAACATCATGTGGTGGCTCTAAGAATGCTGCCAACAACATTGGGATGCGCTGGTGCCACAGCAGAACATGGGCCATTATCGGGTCCAGTGGAGCGTTGAAGTCCGCATGCGCACATGATGGAAGTGTTAGACAGAGATCCGACATGCATTTTGCTCCACAGAACAGGCCCCGGAGAACAGGTAGGACACAGTCCAACCAGACTGGTCTAAAAGACAGGAACCAAGAGACGCTCAGTTCCCGTAGGCAAGGTGTGCCAAGATGTTGTACCAGCTGTACACGGTATTTACGCTCCAGGAGTGCTGTCTCTATCTCTTTGCTGACTGGGGCATCCATTGCGTAGCAGTTTGTACATATGAATGCCTGTATCTCGGCTGAGGACCTTGCGATCTGGAGGAATAAAAGTCTCCCGGGTGGAGGTTAAGGGTACGGTTTTCTGAAAAAGCCTGGTTTTCATTCCTCTCAGAGTATCAAACCGTATAGGAGAAACATTTAGCAAAGGCCACAGGGGGCCTCCAGGACTGTATTCATTGGTGGAACCAATACTTGCATGCAGCAAGTAACCCTGGAGCTTACAGTTACTAGATATTACCCAGAAGCATGCCACAACAACCTTGATCATTCAGCATCAAGTAACTCCCATTGTGAGCAGCTTGAAAACCAGAGTGATCACAGCCGTTGCGGTACCCCATAGATGTTTACTACTGAACCATTCCAGGCCCTGTGTAACATAATATCCTGGCATATGAGAGATCCACTTAAAGCACTCAAACAGTTTGTACCGCTTAGAAACTCTTCTCGATCCCCACTCCTGCATCGACATCTGTATGGCAATTCCCAAGATTCCTTGATATATTCCCTACCCATTTCTTCATATCTGCCTGCCTGCTGTTGTTCTAGGCAGTATTGAAACTGGAAATTTGTGACGGGGAATGATATATGGCAATGGATCAACCACTCAATAGAAGGTGATTCCACTACAGTAAAGGATAACCTATCCAGTTTTTCAATGCGCAACATTGAATATTTTACTCCTCGTTGTGCCATTTCAATCTGTTTTTCTTTTAGATTGTATGCAGAAAACAACAACGTACTTTTGATAAAACGCCATGGCACGTAAACTCTACGCAATGATTGCAGTGTCCCGCTCAATAACATACTAGAGCCTAACTGTGACTGTCTGTGCTGTAGTATGGACAAATCCTGTTCTAGTATGTCTATAGCACAAGATATGATGTTGCCAAGGGAATATATCCTGGATGTCAAAGTAGTCATACCTGTGAGGCTCACCTGGATTTACTGCAGGGAGGAAATGAATGGAATTGATACTAGGTCCCAACTTCCCTCGCCTACCTCCTTCATTCCACTAGGTCAAAGCAAAAGAGGGAAGCTGGGTAAGGAGGGAAACAAACAAGGAAAGGTAGAAGGGGTTCACTTCCACGGGTTCTTCCGTTGTGTGGTCACCAAGACTCCTAAACAAAGAAACACAAGGTAAGTACTATTCTAATGTATTGTTACTGGCTGCACATGTATACCCTACTTTAAATAAAATATCTGTGAATGAATATTCTAAGTATGTGCGGAGGAACAACTCGCATGAAATATAGAAAACTCACAGTATCTGAAATAACAAATACAATGTTAAACATATGTAAGGACTGCGAGAGTTTAGCAACAAACAAAAGATGAGCATTAATAGACTAACCTACGTTAGAAGCATCATTGGAGTAAATGAAACCCATTAAATAATAATCATTCATTGTGCCTGAATTTGGGAAAAATAAAAAAACTCATTTCCCAGGTCAAGAGAGAGAGCACGGATAAAAATAGGGCAAAAGAAATGCAGGGTTTCCCTAAACAAATAAGATGACTACCTAATAATGTAGTCTATCTTATTCCTTTGCAGCAAGAAGAGACTTAACAAAACAAAAGACCACCAGAATCATACTTCACCAATAAAGCCATCAGATAAGTGTCCTTTTTCGTCTACCTAATCAGTAAATAAACACTAAACACTAAGAAACTGCATTTATTTACAGCTTCTTCTTTATTTTCTTTTCAGGGGCAAACTGCCCGGGAAACCAAGGGTTAGGATGCTGAGAGATTGCCAAGGAAACAATGTTACCAGCTGATGAGAACCGATTGCTCTGGAAGAGCCCTAGAACACCCAGGAAGGAGAAGGTGTCAGGAAGAAGCCCTGTCATCAAGGACCGGAGCGACAAACAGCAGCAAAACAAGCAAGAGGATTCAGGTAGGTACGGCGGTGAAGTAGTGAGAGGCCTGGTGGGATCCGTGCTGGAACGTGAAGCGTGTTTGAAACTCGGACGCCTAAGTGGATGTCAGGCACCGCCCTCGCCCGCTGACAGGAAACAGTAGGTGGGGCTCACGTCAGTATCCGTGAGCCGGGAAAAAGATGCTGACGCATACAGCGTGCCCCTTCGAGCATCACAATACCATTGTCAATTGCGGCTAAATTGATCCATCTATTTCTTGTAATCTCTCGGCTGCTTCTTGTTGGGAGATTTTCCAGACATCATTATAGACAGAACAATAGAAATGTTTTTGATGTGGCTTTTGGGGGCCCAATATAAAATCTCTTAGATCCACATCCTCCGTGAGTAAGGATAAGTGTTGTTTCACCTGTGTGAGTGTTGAGGTTCTTAGCGAATTGCGGCATAACTTCCCAATACTGTGTGAAGTTACCACCCCGGATGTTCTCGCTGTACATAACGCAGGCCCGGCCTATGGATACTGAACCCTTCAGTTGTACTGCTGAATCTTTCCTGACATTTATTAGTGTCTGTGGGACAAACCAACCATCCCTTCAATTAAGGTCTGTCCTATTGTATTGTCGAATGTCATCTAAAGTAACCCCTTCTTTCGATGTGAAGTTCGCCCCGGCATGTGATGGTATTGGAAACCAAGGTGTGTTTAAATCCTTGTTCTTGGCTAATCCAAGGCAGGAAGTCTGTTGCACAGTGTCATTTAGAAATATTATCTGCTGAGGGATGAAGCATGCTCTAAATAATGCTTCTGTCCCCTGTACCTGCCAGTCTCTAGAACCCCAGACTGATTTTAAGTCAATTGTGTCTTTCCATAAGTAATAAACCCTGTTGAGACAGTTGGGTAAGAAAGGAAGCAGAGAAAATCTGTTTGGTGTCAGTCAACATATTCTTCTGTGCAGGTGTAGGTGCAACCTTATAATAATAATATGAGGTTGGATCTGAGATATTCAACCCTGAGAAATATAAAAACTTTTGTGCAAAGGTTTTATAATACTTTTTGGAGGTGTTGGGCAATGTTCCCACTGGTGGTATGTGAAAACATTTCTAGGGTTACTAGATTTGTGTAGAAAATGATGACCATAATGTTGATAACAATACATTGTGTTAAAGTCTGATGTGTCTTCTAACATTACATTGCTTGAAATTACGGCAAATTGTTCTTAATCAGACATCATATTATTTACAGATTCAAAATCCAAATCATCGGAAAATGTATTAGAGGTAATTACATCATTCAAAGATATTTTAAATAAATGTGGTATTTTTAAATGTTCCGTCAGTCTGAATATATCGTAATCAACCTTGTCCTATACTATTCCATCTGGTATAAGAACTGCTGTAATGATCACTAATGACAAGTCTCTCTGTTCATGATGTGATGAAACATGTGGTTTCAGGAGTAAGTTAACTTTTGAGCTTTGGCGAAGGTAAGTTCCTTTAACAAGTAAGCAAAAGACAGCCACTAAGCCTAACCAAAAGAGAAAGAAAAGTATCCCAGTGCTTATCCAAAGTTCTACCCAAGGTGACACCAGGTAAGTTTTTCAAGAAAGACGTAGAAGTCTTCGAATTGTTGTTTACGAGAAATTGCAGGTGGCTTTGTTTCAGGTTCACTTGGTCCAAAGAAAAGTTATCAAATTCGATGAAATAGCCAGCTGCAGTTCAATCTATTTTTGGTAGCTCACCATGTTTTGGTGTGCTTGTACATGGCTCCTGTTTATGCATGTTTATGTATACATCAATGTTAGGTCGAATTGAAATTTGTTTTCCATTTTAATTTTGTATTCCTTGTTCAAGGGGAACGAGTTCCATTGCATTGTGGCTTAGTCCATCTTTCCGTGTGGGTGGCTCCTCAAACGTGATGAGTCGTTCTGTTTGTACTTCTTGTATAGTAGCAAGAGGAGGGCATCGGCTACTTAGAAGTCCACGAGGCCTACTAGTCAGTATCGGCCACATAGTGTGGTTTTATCAGGTCAATGAAGACAAATCTTTTCTCCTTTTTTCCGGCAAAAGACGTCAGAAGTACAGTTCCTTCAACGGCAAGGATAGGTACAGCCTTTCTGTATTTTTTCTCTGACCAAATTCCCAACATTAGGAATCCAGACAGGTCTCACAGTTAGGGGTGGGCGGAATTTGCGGAATTAACCTTCGCAAATTATCGCGAGAATGTTTAAAATTATCGCAAACAAGCAGAAATATCGCGAAGATGCGGAAGTTTTTTTCCGGAATGTTCGCGAGATTTTCTGCATGGTTGCGGGTCGCCAACTTACCCATGTGGTTGCTTGCGGGCGCGGCCATCTTGTTTTGAGTTGTTCTCGCGGTGCATGATCGCGAGAAGAAAGACGTGATCGCGCGACGCATGACGTCACTGCGGGCGCGAACTGTCGCGAGACAGCGCAAATGGCTAAAAACAATACAACATCTCATGGAGAACGCGACCGGATCAAGAAAACTTGTCGGCGAACGCAGGGATTCAGGTAAGGCGATCGCGCGCGCGCGAGAATGTATCATTTTACAGCGCGAGCAAGAAACAAATTATCGCCAAGCTGCGGAAACCGGAATTTTTGACATTTTCGCGCTCTCCGCGGAACGCAAAAATGTCAAATTATCGCAATTTCCGCGAACGGAACGAAATTTTTGCCCAGGCCTACTCACAGTGACTGACTCCACTTCCCCAGTGGCGTGCCTCTTTACCTGCACATTACTTTGCAAGGCTCTGGCTTCATTCAGTTCCTGTAAGATAGCCAAACGTTTATTGATGTTAAAAGGTTTTTCATCCACCACTGTGCCATCACAATCAAGATCAGGTATCCGCATTCTTGTCCCGAACAGGACTTCATAAGGAGTGACACCCCCTAGAGAATTTCTTGACATATAATTTTTTGCCCCCTGAACCCCATATAGATGAATGATCCAACTACCGCCCGTGCTTAATAATCTAGCTCTTAGTGATTGCTTTATATCCCGGTTTTTCCTCTTCACAACCAAATTTCCCTTGGGATTGTATAGAGAGGAGTACCGCAATGCTACACCCAATCCTCCTGTGGCCACCTTTTAAACCCTAGAGCTAAAAGCAGGGCCATGGTCGGAATGTAATACGCCAACTGCGTATGTCCCTATAAAGACTTGCAAATCTTTGATAACAGTTCAAGCGTTAGCTGAGCGTTGAGGCCATACCCATAGGAATCTAGAGCATGAATCCACTGCAACCATGATATACTTGTAAGCCCCATCAGATTGTAAGGGCCCCAGTGGTCCAAGTAAATGAACGCTAGTGATCTATCCGATATTAGCAATGGTGTCTGCATTGGACATGTTATGGTGGAGCCTTTCATCTGTTGACAGATGTCGCATTTTAAGACATAGTCTTTTGGTTTGCTTATTTAGCTTCGGCCACCAATAGCGCTGTTACAATAAAAAGACAGTTGCCTTACCTCCTGCGTGAGCAGACCCTAAACCCCTGTGTGCAGCTTGTCAAGACTGACAGATTCAGAAGCCCTTTTTGCCCCCAGGTAGAATTCTGGCGCAAGAAGTTGTTGATTTATCCTTGGAGTGGCTTCGCCGATTCACCTCTTAAGGGTTTTCCAGGGTTCCGCTGTGCCTTCAATATGGCGGCTGCTGCGGTAATTCAAGTCCAGGGGTTGTGGTTCTAGTGTTCAAGGCTAAGGAAGGTGCCAGGTGTTCGTGCTTGCGCGTTAATCAGGCGGCACACTTCAACCATTGTTTTGAGGAGAACGGAGCATTTTTTTTCAGCTCGTTCTCCGTTCTTCGAGTTTAAGTCAGGGGAGAGCTTCTCAAGCGCATCTCCGCCTGACATCTACCAGCAGTTCAGCACAGCGTTGCAGGAGTTTCTGGAGTTCACCATTCGATGAATAATTTTTTTGTCTTCACTCTTGTGAGTGAGAGGGTGTGTGAGAAACCTCTCTCACAAAAAGTAAGTCCTATCATTTATTGAGGCATTCTCAGTTAGCGCAACTTTTACCTGAAGAGGCTGAACTTTTGAGTACCCGCTTTTTCTGCACGCAGTTAATCTTCAGTAAGTCTTTGTAGCAGTTGGATATCTCGTCAACTGCGCACAGTCAAGCTACAGAAAAGAATATTCAAGCAGCAGTTTGTTCAGCCTCCAGTGCAGTTCAGTTTTCTGTAATATTAATTTACTGAACCTTCCTTCCTATGAACTTAACAGTTCAGGTAGAGGACATTATCCGCTTGAGGAGCAGCAGTGTGTTTCCCTCAGCGCGTCATGGCAGCATCAACTTTCTTTTGGAAAAGTACTAATACAAGAGTTTCCTTTGAACTAACCTTGCTAATTCTCAGCAACTATGACTCCAAATCTCTTTTGAGACTTTCTTTTTGGAAGTACAGAACTAAAGCAAACTAGAAAAGGGACAGTTGCTTTCATTGATAATTTCTCCATAAATGTATGTAGCAATATATAGAGGGAAGCAATGATGACAAATAAAGCTAAAATTCAAACGCAATGCGAGGCTCAGGTGTTTGGATTATGGCAGCCCTAGAAGAAGGGATTTGTAATCCTGAAACGCTTTGGCTTTAAAAATGAAAAGGAACACTTAAGCAGGTAGCATTTGAAAGCCGTATGGGGAGGCTCGGTCGAGTAACCTCCTAAATGCTTCAGGGCACTTTGGGATACAAAATAATCACACAGCAGCCTGGCCGTGGGGAGAGCACCATCATTTGCTGGAGGAGAAACACAGATTCCAGGAAGTGAGGCTGTCGTCATGCACTGATCAAGACGTTTTCGCACTTTGGGATACAAAATATATATGTACATATTCAGACCAACTGCCAACTGAAAAGAGAAAGAAAGACAAGAGAGTTCAATGTCATAATTGCATTTTATCTATCAAACAACTGCAATTTAAGAGAGAAGCAAATCACTGCGGAGGTAAAGGTATGAGATGCGTTTGGGCAAGTATGCTGTGGGAAATTGAATAAGTTCAATGAGGGTTTAGAAATGTATAATGGTGTCATTTATGATTGCAGGTGCCAGACCAAGTCGCTAGAATTCTTGAGAGGAAGAGGCACAGCAGTGGAGTCTCTCTTTTATCCCATCCCCTTGCCCCCTCTTTACTGGTAGTGGATCGCATTATCCATTTTCAGTGGAGTTTGGGATTGGAGGTATAATAATCTGCTCCTGTGGAAGTCTTAGATTTCAAGGTGCATGGTACTTCACAGATTGAAATGCCAGTACTCCAACTTCCACCCTGGCAGGATGGCGGAGGGATTAGATGTTACGGCCTTAGCTACAGTTTTGGAGGGAATCCAAAAACATCTTAATGAGACTATGGAAGATAACAAGAATCTTCGAAAGGAGGTTAGAAAGTCTAGCCAGGAAGCCAGTTTCTTTAGACAGTGAATTGATGATTTTGTTGCAGAGGCCAATCCCATGTCCTAAGAGCACAAACCGCAATCTTTTTCTCCCTCCCCATTGGCACCTGAGTTGACCACACAAGTCATACATGCTATTTACCCTTGTATCCCCTTAGCCGCCCCTGAGATGTTTAATGATGACTCCCATAAGGCCCAAGTGTTCCTCACCCAATGCTCCCTACACTTCTTATGTAGGCCAATTATATTTAAGGAGGACCAGTCTAAGGTGGCCTTTGTATTGTCTTTCCTGAGCAGGGATGCAGCGGCGTGGTCCATGCCATTGGTGAATTGCAATGACCCTATACTTTACAATTTTGAAGAATTCAAGGCAGAGTTCCTTCGGATTTTTGATCAAAGAACCATCTCACAGACCACTGACAATGAGCTTTTGGATCTAATCGAGAGTTGGTAGCTTACCTTGTGCAATTTAATAAGTTAATAGTGGGGACTCAATGGCCTGAATCTAAGAGAGCTACAATATTCTACAGGGGTCTCAAAGATGAACTCAAGGATGGGTTAGCTCAGATTCCCAAAAGACCCACAGAAGTTTCGGAGTTAATTGATCTAGTACTTCAAATCGACCAACGACAAAATGAAAGAAAGAGCGAACGTCGTAAAGAAGTTAGACAGTTTCTACCTCGTTTTGACAGGATCAAACCTGAAACCGTAAAACCCAGTGAGACAGTGGTTGGAGAAGAGCCCAGGCAAATAGGTTCCATTCGGGGACCCCTTACCAAGGAGGAGAGAGAAAAGCACCAAAGTGGTAAGCTGTGCATGTATTGCGGTAACCCTGGGCATTTTGTTAAAGAGTGCCCGAAGAAGGCCAAGACCAGTGCGTGGGTAAAAGACAGGCCCCACCAGTAAGAGGAGTTGCTCTGGTGGGTGCGTCAGACAAGACAACTCTTGATTCTCAGTTGATAGCAAACACCTTACAATCAGCAGCACCTCATTTAATCATCTCCAGTTTGATTAAATTTGGAACCACCGAGGTGGATGAGATCTCAGTCATGATTGATTCTGGGGCAACTGGAAATTTTTGCGACATTAAGTTTGCTCAGTCTTTGGGTATCCAATTTTTAAAGAAGGACAAACCTAAACCGGTGCGAGCAGTCAACGGTACTAATTTGTCTTCGGAACCCATTATTTACGAAATGGAAGAACTAACAGTGATTGGCCCAGGTCTTCATCAAAGCTATTTGAAACTCAGTCTCATTGATGCCCCCACAGTTTCAGTTGATCTTGGGGCTTCCGTTGTTGACTGAACATAATCCCAGGCTAGATTGGGCCAGAAGAACTCTAGAATTGAATTCTGACTATTGAAAGAAGCATTGCTTCCATCCGAGGGTATCTGATCATCAACCTTTCCAACTGTCTCTTTTGGTGGAGACACCTCTTGTGATTTGTGCCGTAGAAGTTCCAGGAATTCCTTTGGAATATCAAGATTTGAAGGTGGTATTCGATGAACAAGAGGCCAAGAAGTTACCTCCTCACCGGGAGTATGATTGCAAGATCGAGTTAGAACCCAGAGCTACTTTACCTTGCAGCAGAATTTATGCACTTACAGAAACTGAGAACAGTCATCTAAAGGAATACTTAGATCAATATCTGGCAAATGGTTTCATTCGGCCTTCGCAGTCCCGGTTTCCTCTCCACACTTCTTCATCCTGAAGAAGGATGGGAAACCTATGACCTGCATTGACTATTGCGCCTTAAATGCGGTGACCAAGAAGAATCGTTACCCATTGCCTTTGATTTCTGAGCTTCTGGACCAAGTGAAGGAGGCCCGGGTGTATACCAAATTGGATTTAAGAGGGGCTTATCATCCTGTAAGAATGGCCAAAGGGGAAGAATGGGTGACCACATTTTGCAGTCGTTTTGGCTTATTTGAGTATCTGGTAATGCCCTTCGGCCTGGGTAATGCTCCTGCTGCCTTCCAGCACTTTGTCAATGATATACTATGGAAATTCCTGGACCGCTTTGCTGTGGTGTACATTGATGAAATTCTCATTTTTTTCGGCTAACCAGAGCCAGAACCATGTGCAACATGTACAAGCTATTTTAAAGAAATTGCCTGACCACCAGCTTTTTATAAAATTCGAAAAGTATGTTTTTCACACCACTTGTGTGGAGTTTTTGGGCTTCAATTTATCCCCCGAAGGAGTTTCGATGGATGAGTCTAAGGCGAAGGCAATCAAGGACTGGCCACCTCCTCTCAATGTGAAAGAAGTCCAAAGCTTCATTGGGTTCGCTAATTTTTATAGGCGTTTTATCATCAATTTCTCAGAAAAAGTAGACCCCATTAC
Source organism: Triturus cristatus (assembly GCF_964204655.1). Classification (NCBI taxonomy): domain Eukaryota; kingdom Metazoa; phylum Chordata; class Amphibia; order Caudata; family Salamandridae; genus Triturus; species Triturus cristatus. The sequence goes on along the minus strand of NC_140589.1, from coordinate 409,783,256 downwards.
TCGACTCCTAAAGAAGAAAGAGAACTTTTTGCGAAGTCCCGAAACTGAGAAGGCATTTCAGTACTTAAAAGAAGTATTTACTACTGCACCTATCTTGCAGCATCCAGACCCAGAGGAGCCATTCTTTGTTGAAGCTGATGCTTCTAATTTAGCTGTTGGAGGTATTCTGTCTCAAAGGCACAAGACCACTTTACAACTTCATCCTGTAGCCTATCGGTCTCGAAAACATTCAGTGGCTGAAATCAACTACTCCATTGCAGACAAAGAATTCCTTTCTGGAATAGAGGCATTATTTTTTAGGTGCTAAGAATGAGGTCACTGATTTTACAGATAACAGAAATCTGCAATTTTTGAAGTCCGCTCGCACCCTCACCCCTCGGCAACTGAGGTGGTGTCTATTTTTTGCTGATTACAATTTCGTTCTGACCTATAAACCTGGATCAGGCAATGGAAAGGAAGATGCCTTGTCTCGCTTGAATTTTGGGGACCATGAAAAAGCTAAAGAGGAAGGTCACATAATTCCGGAGGAAAATATAATTGGCACCATTTTGTATTCTGAATTGGAAGACAAAATAAAAAGATCCCTTTTAGAAGATGAAATGCTTGTTTGGATGAAAGAAGGGACAGGAAGAAAGATTAAAAATGGTGAACCATACCATCAAGGGAACCTTTATGTACCTGGAGATGATCTCCGAAAAGAAATTGTGCAACACTATCATGATAATCTTTTGGCTGGACATAAGGGTGTGAAGAAGTCTTTAGAACTGATTAAACGAGAATGTTGGTGGCCTGAATTAGATGCTCAGGTGAGACAATCTGTGGAATCCTGTGAACAGTGTGTTAGGGGAAGGCCAATAGATAGGATCCACAAGGTTTACTTATTCCCTTGTCCGTTGCCCCATATCCATGGCATTCAGTTTCTTTGTATTTCACAGTTGACCTTCCCACCAGTCAGGGATATTCCACCATCTGGGTCTTGGTAGACCATTTTTCTAAGATGAGTCACTTTGTTCCATTAAACTCAATCCCCAACTCTGCACAACTTGCCACATTATTTACTCAACACATAGTTAAGTCTCACCGTATTACCAAAGTGGTTATCTCTGACCTGGACCCCCAATTAATTTCATGCTTTTGGAGAGCCTTTTTTTGGTAGAGTAGGAGTGCTCTCTCGATTGTCTTCCAGTTTCCATCCTGAGACAGATGGACAGACTAAAAGAGTCAATCAGAAACTGGAACAATATCTACGCCTTTATTTGATGGATCATGAAGGGGATTGGCCAGAGTTAATTGGCTGGTGAATAATAACGCTGTTCATTCGTCCACAGGGTAATCCCCTTTCTTTTTTAATTCAGGCAGGCACCCAAACACTTTAGTGGGTAAGACTGAGAGTGATATACAAGCAGTGGAGTAGGTGGTGGGTGAATTGCATAAGGCTTTTCAAACTGCAACACATAATTTAGGCACAGCTAAACAGTCATTAAAAGATAGGCAGACAAGAAAAGAAAAGGTAATCTAGTTTTTGAACTTGGAGATAAGGTTTGGGTTTCTACTCAGAACATGAGAATAAAAGGGAATAGGAAATTCCAACCTAGATTTGTGGGACCCTGTTTAGTTGACAAGATGATGAATCCAGTCAAAGTGAAAATCAGGCGTCCTACTAATGTAAGAATACATGTTTCGTTAATCAAAAGAAATCCTCCAAATCTGAGAAAGATTTAGCCACCCGCCCCAATTCAGCGCCAGTCAGGAGAAGAGTTCTAAGTAAAATGCATATTAGATTCCAAGATTAAGAGAGGGAAGATTTTCTATTTGGTGGATTGGAAAGGTTTTGGTCCTGAGGACAGATCCTGGGAACCCGGTCCTAATGTCCATGCCCCCAGACTGGATTGAGAATTCAATAGGGCTCATCCTTACAAACCCAAGGAGGGTGGGGGGTACTGTTAAGACTGGCCGATTCAGAAGCCCTTTCTGCTCCCAGGTAGGATTCCGGCGCAAGAAGTTGCTGATTTATCCTTGGAGTCGGCTTCACCGATTCACCTCTTGTTGGTTTTCCAGGGTTCCGTTGTGCCTCAAATATGGCAGCTGCGGCGGTAATTCAAGTCCAGGGGTTGTGGTTCTAGTGTTCGAGGCTAAGGAAGACGCCAGGTGTTTTCTCGCTTGCGCGTTAACCGCGTGGCACACTTCAACCATCGTTTTGAGGTGAACGTTGCTTTTCTTTTTTGCGCTCGTTCACCAAGTTTTGACAGCTACCAGCAGTTCTGCACAGCATTGCAGGAGTTTCCAGAGTTCACCGTTCGGTGAATAGTTTCTTTGTCTTCAAGCTGTGCATCTGTCTTGTCAGTGAGAGGGTGTGGAAGAAACCTCTCTCACAAAAATGAAGTCCTATCATTTATTGAGGCATTCTCAGTTAGCGCAACTTTTACCTGCAGAGGCTGAACATTTGAGTATCCGTTTTTCCTGCGCACAGTTAATCTTGAGTAAGTCTTTGTAGCAGTTGGATATCTCATCAACTGCACGCAGTCAAGCTACCGAAAAATTCAAGCAGTACTTGACACAGCTAATATTAAGCCTAATCTGCGATCCATGTTTGGTATTCCTCTATCCCCCACTAGGGGAATCTGAGCAAATGGAATGTTGTTTGCATCTAACTTGTAGGAGTGCTTGAGTGGAAATACTTTTGGAAGTTCTTTGTTGTCCTTGCACGAAGCACCGACAGCCACCATTATCTACCCATCTATCCTCGTTTTTTAGCAAGTGATCGCAGCTATGGATGCAGTTCGCACTGCCCCCTTTGTGGCTTTATCAGCCAATGAATTCCCTTCAACGTGAATGCCATCACGTTGATGACTCGGAGTGTGTATCACGTGAGCTCTCTGTAGTTCGTTTTTTTAAACTCAGCTACCTGTTCCCATATCAGTTTGTGCTTTGTTTATGCCACCTTTTGAGTCCTTAAACCCATTCTGTCCCCAATAATGTAGATATTCATTGTATGACTGGACACAGTAAAAGGAAACGCACACTATTAGTGTGGGGAATTCAGGATCCGTATTTATCAGTGCCAGTAAAAGAGCTTTTAGTTCTGCTAACTGAGCTGTGCAGTCTCCTAGAGACTGGGTCTTCATACTGCTCGGATGGAACTTACCATCCTGCATACGACCTTTCACAATAGCACATGCTGCGCTGTATTGCTGCTTACTTCCTATGGTCGGTTATGCAGATACATCAGTGTAAATGATGTATTCATACTGATCCATAGGCATCCTTACATTTGGTAGAGGTTATTCTTGTCCATATTGCAAAAATGCTTGTGTTTTTAGACTGGGGTCGTTTCTCTATTCTACATCCGGTGCAGTGAGAGAATTAGCCCATTGTATCCAACTTGAATGTAAAGCTTGCCTTTGTAGCAGCCTCCAGGGCTGGTTCTGGGGTCACGACTATTATTCTTTTCCCCTCAGCAAGTGCTCTTTCTCTCACTACAGCAGTCTGTACAGCTGTCAGACTTTTTTCAGTGGATGTGAAACGCATCTCAGCATTTGTGTACAAATATGATTTGTAAACTATGGGTACTGTTTCGCCTTCATTATATGCGAGGTATGTGTACCCAGATTGTCCCGCAACTATTTGGATCACTAGGTTGCGGACATTTACGCGTGTCTGTAAGTGTTTTGACGCTATCATGTCAGTCTGGAGGGAACATAGTGTATCTGTGTGTTCCTGTGTCCATTGCCTAACTGACAAATCAGGTAATATGAGGTTGTGGAAAGGTTTAACCCTTTCTGCATAATCCAAAATATATGTTTTTCTGAAATTTAGGAATCCCAATTTTGATTGTACATTCTTCAATGTTTTCGGAGGTTGCAGCAGCGCACATTTTTCTAAAAAGTTGGCTGCCAAGCTTTTTCCTTCATTAGAAAGCTCGTATCCCAAAAATAGGGCACTGAGATGGCCTATTTTTGATTTTTTGAAGTTACATTTGTAACCCTCTGAGGCGAACCTAAAAATGATGGTGTTCTCCCTTGTCAAGTGTTCTTCCAGGTAATCATCTGTCAGATAAATATCATCTACATAGGACAATTCCTCCTCGTCCAGATTTTGAAGTAATTCTGTTACTCTGGCGAAAATATCCCCGGGCTGTTTTTATTCCCCTGGGCTAGTCGACAAAATTGTTGCTGGGATCCTACTGCTGAGAATGCTGTCAAGTATCTGCTCTCAGGTGCTATATTCTGGCAGAAGAATCCATTTGAGATATCTAGTGTTTTTTTTTTTTTTTTGCACATAATGGTATTCATTAATGGGGCACTATTGCGTTTTGTACTGCAAAAGTTTTAGTGCAGGAATTAAGATGTCTGTAATCTAAAACTAGACAATATGAATTGTCAAGTTTCATGATTGGGAACAAAGGATTATTCATTGAGGAAGTGCAAGTTTCAATAACCCTCTTGTATTCAAGTTGATCTAAGATCTCCATGAAATGTTATTTAGCTTCTAGCTTAATTGGATATTGTTTCTGTGGAGTTAGAGTAGATTTTAATGATATCACATGGTGGGTTGAGTCTTCATCATATCCAACATGGTTTCAGTATAATGCTGGAGCAAGGGCTACTGCCCACTCCTGTGCGTATGTATGTTTTAAGTGTTTGGAACAAGGTCGAAGAAGGCTGGCATAATTACTGTTACTCCGAATGGGCAAGCCACAAAAGCATGCGGCCAATCTTTTTCAGCTAGTGAGATGTCATAGCCAAATATTAAGTTTTACCAAAACAGACATTTAATCCGTATTGGTTTGTCCCCCTCCATCCAGAGTGATATTTCATGCAACCAATGTGGGCCGCTTACCCTAGTATCAGGTGTTTCCACCGTGAAATATTCACTCAACTCCGATGTCACCTGAAATTCCATCAGGTTCTGGTGAGCTATTGTTACTTCTGCTGCGCTGTCTAGCATCGTCAGAGCCCATTCCCCGCTCAGTAGTTAAGTCCTTAGAGTTCTGGGCATGTCTAATTTCGAGACCTGCTACTTTCTTCTTTTTGAATTGAGGTTTAGGTTTTTGTTGTGTGTCACTGGACTTTGACGCTCCTTCTTTCTTTGTTCTGATCGTTCTTCTCTCTTGGAGTTTCTTGATGAACCCTGAAAGGAAGGAGAGGAATGTGTATCAGTGTCCTGATACCTGTCTGGTTTACGAATGTTGTCTCTGTTCCTAAGATTATACCTTTTTTCGGATAACTCCCGTTGAGGGGACCCAGTCCTGAACTGAGATCTATTTCTTTTATTCTTTTGTTGTTTGTTATTGTCTCATTTCTTTTTTTGAAGAAGTAGGTGCTTGCTTAAAACTATCCTTCTCAGGACTCCCCATTAGCTGAGGTTTAACTGGTCTAGCTCCCAAACTGTCTCTACCTATTTCTGCATCAGCAGTTTCTATTATTTTAGGTAATTCTGTCTCCTGTTGTACAGGAGTGAAGTCTCTAAAACCTTGGCATATTGCTACTGATGCTGCTTCCCTTTTAATGTTTGCTAAAATTATAGCTGATACCTGGGCAAAGTTATTTAATAACTTCAGCCCTAATTTTAGAGCAGGTTCTGCTACATACTAATTCTGTATCTGTCGCAATACGTCTGGTACTACTGCTAGTGAAGGGATACCAGGTGTCCTGGTATATATGGCAGCGAAGACCGTATCCCAAGAGGTACAATCCTCTACCGGAGGTGCTATTGCCATGGGCAAGCAAATTGTAAACATTCTATGCTTTTCTTTTAGACCAGTGTTCGGGAATACTGCCTCTAGCTGTGTTATTTTTTGAGCTATCCAAAAGGGCATTTGCTCTCCTTTAGTTGGCTTTTTACCCATTACTGCATGTAATGTCTGTGGTGTGCAGTGCTTAATTTGTAAAAAATTAAGTGTCAGGGCTCTGACCAGGAGGTCACTGCAGCTTGAACCACCCATTGCCCTTGTTATCACTGGCAAACTAATTGCTAACCATCTGTTGCGACAGTTCAGATTATTGCAGGTCCCCAAAGCTAAAGGAATGGCTTGGGAGGCCGATATTAGCACTATTTGAATGTATATTGTATTCATAAAAAAACATTGTTCTGCCCAGGTCCCCAAAGCTAAACGAATGGCTGGGGAGGCAGGTATTAGCACTATTTTAATGTATATTGTATTCATAAAAAACGTTCTGCTCATCTCTAAGTTACATAAGCAGCGCCACCATGTGGCAGACTGTTCTAAGTATAATGTTGACAATTAAGTGGCAGTGCTGAGCACCGGAAAGCAGTGGCTCAAATTAAGCACTGGTGGTGTGATTTTGGTTGCAGTAGTCTGGACTGGTCCTGTGGGTATAGCCGGTGTTGGCTGTAGTGTGAGTGTTCTCATCACAAACAGTGTCATGTTTCTGTAGATTTTAATTACTTCTTTATGATGTATGAGTAAGTTTCCTCCTGGCATTGTCTCAATCTCATGATGTGGTGCATACATCATCAGTACTGGCCATGTTGCTCCATTTCTTTCGAGTGGGCCGAGTCTTACCCTATGTCTTATATGGGGGAGGGTGCCTTTAAACCAGTAATCATGCTCCTGGTAAGTGAGCGGAATTTCAATGTCCTCAAATGGACATTATTCGTTCGGTATGTTACATTCTAAGTAGTAATTAAACATTTTTGAATATGCATCTGCATATGGGAATCTAATCCATGAATAGAATACCTCTTTTCTATAAGATTTGTGTGCCTCAATCACAAATATTACTGGCCCACACCTGGACGTTTAGCCATATTCAGCTAGTTTCAGGGTGATAGCCGTTATCACATTTTTTGCAATGCGTATTGCATCTGCATCGTCTTCTTTTCCTGTGAGATTTAATTGAACCGCAGGATCTTCCTGTTCAGTCACTGCTTTAGTAAGAAGAGTCTTGCAAGGAAACTGAGATAAGGTGTTAAGCACAATAGGAACAATGTGTGCTTCAAGATTGATTAACCAACCGCCAATACATAGGATTTTGCCTACTCAGCTGCGGCGGAGTTTTTACCCTCCCACTCCAGAAGTCTCTGGTGTAATGTGATTAGGGGTCCCTGAGAATAGCACGACTGAACTATTTAGATTTGACTGTTAAATAAGTACCCAACCAACTTTGGCGGTGCCATGTCGTGTAGTTCCTATAAAATCTATACAGGATCTGCATGTTTAGATAAAATACACTGCAGGCTTGGTGTCCAGACTGAGTCCAGACACCCCAACCGGTTATGTTGGCCAATTACCAAGGAGAGAACAGTTCTTGGCAACTATCGACCATGTCAACCCTTATCCCTCAGGACCGTGAAACAGTGTACTACTTTTCACTCAGTCACTCGTGCTTAATAGATCTCAGAGAAATACACGGAAAAACAGTAGGGACATTTTCAATCAGTATTTATTGACCAATCGTTATTCTTGTGTAAAATAGATGTGCTGTAACGATCAATAGAAAGTAGGAGATATAAATGACTAGAATCACTAAGAATGTAAAAGGATGGTAGATTTCAACCATTCTGATATGATCATGAAAACAGGCAAGTAGATAAAATACATGGCAATAAAATGACAATAAAATTCATACTCCTACGATGTTACCCTAACTAGATGTACCTAAGTGTACCTGTGTGTAGGTGTTAAGCCAAGATTCCCTCTAGGATAAAGTCAACCCCCATTACCTGAAGTGAGAAACTTTGGGACTCCGTCCTGGTCTCAGGTTGGACACCCCGCCAGGGATGTCAGACCACTGCGAGGTGGTGTATTTGCATGCAGGGTGCATCATCGTCTCGCGTCAGTCTGTTGGCATGGAAGTTCTGATCTCCTTTCCTTGATTCAGCAAATTGTGATGTTTTTATTCCCCAACACTTTACCTTGCTGTGTCAGTGTCGGACTTAGGATGACGTCGGGAATGAACTTTATACATAGTTTTTATGCAAGGGATGAGCCCTGCTGAGTTTCCAAGAATCCTCATGCATAATGTATGAGGCAGCTACTAGGGAAATCCTGCATTCTGTTAACAGCGTAGTAACTAGGTAAAAGGTCAGTCCCCAAGAACCGTTATGTGTGTAATGTAGGGGAGAATCTAGGTGATGTTACTGGAGCCTATATTAGGGTACCTATATGGAATATAGGAAGGATAGTACATCAGTGAATGGAAGAGTGCAAGGGTGGTACCAGGTTGATTGGATGAGTGCATGGGTAGTACCTTAGTGAATGGATGAGTGCATTAGTAGGGCTTGGGTTATTGGATGAGTGCATGGGTAATGTCTCAGTGAATGGATCTGTGCAAGGGATGCCTGGTTAATTGGATGAGTGCATGGATAGTGCCTGAGTGATTGGATGAGTGCATGGGTGGAGCCTGAGTGTGAGAAGTTGGCCTGGTTTATGATGTCTACTATTTAAAGTGGGCTCCTTGCACAAGTCCAAACAGCCCTTACGGTTATTTTAAGAGGTCAAAGGTTTCCTTAGAAAGCTATCCAAGTGGTAGCTGTGTAGAGCAGCCTTCAAGCTTAGTCTTGAAGGAATGTTAAGCAGCTTGTTTTACCAGAATCCTACATTATTATATTGGTTAAATGAAAGAAGAACCCCACAGTAGGTATGAGAATATATATTTATTAGGTCGAGTTGATTGATTTATTTGTTGATTAATTAAAATCATTACAAATGTGAAAAAAAATAGTTAATATCCACAGCAACATTTAACTAAACATATACATATACAAATACAATGAGATTTACTTACAGCACCAAAACTAAAGTGCCTTATAATAGCAGCAAATGTAAACAATTTTAACAATATGCCAAGAACAATTAGCCTCAGAGACAACGTGCATTAGAATTTCAACTCCAGAAGTACCATTATGCTAGCAGCAAAAAGCTGTAGTCTTTCAAGGGGTAAACTACAACATTAAAATAACTAATACAAACAACAACAATTACACATAATCAAAATAAGTCTAAAATACATTAATAGCCCAATACTCCCAAAAGACACTTAAAAACATTATATCGTTACCCTTTTTCTATTAACTTTCATAACTAGTATTTCTTTTACTTACAATGTCTGCTTTACAAAGTTTCTTTTCAGCCATAAAAACAAACTTAACAAATTGGTAAATAATATGAATGTTAACACCACTTAGAGATAAAATAATTGCAGTCCTACATGATCTAACCCCCAATTCCTTAAAAATAGGCTTCAAAATGGTCTTCCTCTCTTCTAACAGATTTGGGCATAGAGTTACTATGTGCAATAAGGTTTTGTCACACAGCCCACATAGCCTACAACTACTCGATGGCCATTTATTCTCCCATTTTGGGGTTCCATCTTTATATTCCAAATCTTAATAACATGAATTTATTTTTAATCAAAGGTTTTAAATGAAAGACCAAATACGGTTGTGGCAACAATTTGCCAAAAGAATTAACTATTGACCATAAATGATTTTTTCGCCTTAATTCATCTTTGTCTGTTATAGAAGACAGTAAGGCTGCTGTTTGGTTAATTGATTTTTTATAGACCATTTTGCTCCTCACTTCATTTACTAAGTTTGGGCATTCAAAATTGCATAAACACTCATTTAATTAAACTTGCCAGCTACTCGAATATTCACCTTTCGAAATCTCAAGCCAGCACAAATTAGCTAGCGAGCCCTCTTCAGCTCGAGATATTGACAGTAAAGACTTTAAATATGTAGAATGTCTGGCCAATAACTGTTTTTTCATACCAAATTCGAGTCTTAAATTAGCCCGACTAATATGTCTGGGAACCCTAAAAACAGATTTATACGTCCTTACTTCTATATCATCGAGCAGTTTCACATCCTTGCCCCGAAAGATAGTAGAACCGTAGTCCAAAGATGGAATTAACTTTGCTCTCATGACCTTCAGCAAGTGATCGTAATTAGGACATACTAACTTATCCCTCAGTTTTCTAAAGGCAAATGCGAGCGAAGCACCCTTTGCTTCAAGATTATTAAAATGCTGCCTAAATGATAAACCATCATCGAAGGTGATTCCCAAATATTTGTATGACTTTACACTTTCGATAACCAAACCATTAATATTCCATTCTTTTACTCCCAATTTGCCTTTTCCCACTGTCATTATTTTAGTTTTTTTTATATTTATTGATAGTCCATTTTGTATAACATATATATTAAAAGAGTCGATTAATCTTTTCAACCCTATAACAGTTTGGCTTAATAAAATGGTGTCATCTGCATATTGTAAATATTTTATCTCTTTATCCGACACAAAAGGGGAATGAGAGTTAACATTATTAAAATGGGCTGGGAGATCAGACATAAAAGAATTAAAAAGGCAAGGAGCCAGGACACATCCTTGTTTTAGGCCTACTTTAGCTTCTAGGCGACGGGTCGTATGTCTTGCGTCACCAACTTTGATCTATACCCAAGTATCGGAGTATAATAATTTAATCATTTTTAAAAGTGTTTCAGATATACCCCAATTAATTAACTTCGACCAAAGAACATTTTGGGGCACAGAAGCAAAAGCGGCTTTTAAATCTATGAAACAAATATACAATTTTTGTTTCCTACACTTGGTTCTTTCGCCTAATAATGTCAATAAAATCAAATTAGTATAAGTTGATTCTCCCTTCCTAAAACAAGTTTGTAAATTTGGAATCAAATCCTCTGTTATAGCCCATGATTCCAATTCATCCAGTAGACAACTAGCAAATATTTTCGCATCTACATCTGTTAATGTTATTAAGCGATAGTTTGCGGGATTATCCCGGGGGCCACTTTTATAAATTGGTTGGATAATACTTCCCTGCCATGATTCCGGAATAAGGTTTGTTATAAGCACATCATTAAACAGGAGCGTTAATAATTCTGGCCAGTTCATTATCTTAGCCTTAAAAATGGCATTTGGAATACCATTCGGTCCAGGCGCTCCAGTAGATCTAATCTTATTTATTATTTTCTTTACTTTATCAACAGTCCATGGCTCAATATCAATAAAGCTTAATGAATCATTAGCACTAGGGTGTGACCCCCCATCTACTATCTCAGATTGATAATGATGTAGATTACATTTACCTTCATCACACTGTGGGTATTGAGAAACAGTTTTCAAATTATTAAAAAAGTTTACCCAACTTAATTCATCAATATTGACACTATTACTTCTATGATTACCATATTCAAGATTATTAATAATACCCCAAAAAAGCCGCGCATCATTAGATTTGCATGCACAATGTAATTTAGACCACGTTTCTTCATAATATGCCTGTTTAGCATTCCAAATTTCGTGCTTATAACCCTTTTTCAGATCTCTAATTTGTAAGGATATCAAAAAATATGATGACCCTTTTGCTTTCCTATATAGTAATCTTATTTTTTTATTAAGGCTTCTTTTAAGATGTAATAAGCGTTCAGAAAACCACCCTGGATTCTTAGGATTTAAAATTAAACCTCCAGAAGATTTCTGGTTAGACAATTTAACCAAAAGCGCATCACATAAACCAGGCCAAAGAGCAACCATAGATTTTCCCTCAACATTAGCAACCTTGACATCCAAAATTAAACATGAAAGAACTTCTAAAATTTCCTTCTCAGTTTTGTCATTCCATATCATCCTTTTAAGATTAAAAGGGGTAGAAACCGATTTAAATATTCTGGATTCAGGCAGATAATCAAATGGCAAATTAAAAGAGATAACTTGCGGATTGTGATCACTCTCAATCCTAGGAACTATCTCATAACTTTGGACTAAATAAAAAAGTTTCTCTGAAATTATTGTATAATCAATTATTGAGGTACTACCCATTTTATTAAATGTTGGTATATGATCTCCATCCTGCATAATCTTTAAGTTATATTTTATAAACTCACAATTTATCCATTGGGATAAAAGTTCTGAATGAATTACCCGATTTTTATACGAAACAAGATGCATATTAAAATCCCCGGAAATGATAATATTGAATCCAAGTGATCAAAATAAAGCACTTTCACCATTTCCCATAAATAGGTAAGTTGCGTGGATGTAAGCTTTTTTTTCGAACTCATATAAACATTAAAAAAAATAAGTGATTGTCTAGCAATTAATTTAACACACTGTATCCATTTTACTTGATAATCAATCTCAATATGCTTAACATCAAGACTCAAAGAAACATAAATAGAGAGACCACCACTTGGGCGGCCCCTAGAGGCCTCACGAATTGCCACATTCATATATTCAAAATAACCAATCAGCGGTTCACTACACATATTCCATGTTTCTTGCAAAATTAGAATATCAAAAGATTTTAAAAAGCCTATAACATTTGAATCCTCAAGAAATGTTTTAAAACCGTTCGTATTCCAGGAACAAATTTTAAAAGAGTTTAGTGCACTATTTTGAAAAGGCCTGCATCAATCTATTTTCACAGAATTTACATTTGTTAATATTGACGGAAGCCAACTCCAATCCTCAACCGGATCGGTGACTTTCTTTAATTCTTCACAAATTCGTGAACCAGGCTGCCAGCTCCTGATTTTGATACCGCACGACACATTTAAGTCCATTGATGGACCTGAAGCACCTTTCAATACTCTAACATGTGATGCCATGGTTATTTTCGGTTCATCCTTCTTTAAAATCGGGGAACATAATGACTTAATTGGTATTAACGGAGTTGGATATTGCAAACCTTGCAATCTCCATACTCTGATACCCCATTTCTCTAATTTATTAGAATTAGCAATTATTTTACTAACGATATCATCACTTTGCCAAGTTGTAATCGTAATCTCCCTATAAATGTTGTCACAATCTTTCTTGAACCCTACACATTCCAAATCATCTGATACCACATCCCTAAGATCTGGAATTGCATTTAATAATTTCAAAATATTTCCACGATTCAAAATATCATAAAAGCCTCTCGTAAAAAATATTGAGGACAAAAGACTAACTTCCTTTTTTCAAACAACAGATCAGAAGACTCTATATCATCCTTATTTCTAGAGTCAACTGATACTCTTTTCCCACTAGTAGGTGCTAAAACAGAAATTGTCAAATGGTTTAATTCAGTAGGCTCTAGTAACTTTTGGTCCTGAATACAGGGTTGATCAGCCTGATCATTCCTACTATATTGGAAATTAATAGGATTTACAGATTACTGATTAAAAATGTTTTGATTTCCATGTTGGACAATAAATTCATCTCTAGACTGATCAGACACTACAGCCGCTAACTTTTTTTGAGGCTGAGCTTTAAGCCCTATACTTAAACTAGCCTCCTCATGTGTAGCACTATTGACCTGCTCGCTCATTTGTACGGCCTTCGAATTAACTATAGGATCTTTTGTTGATCTAAAAATAGGAAAGAAGGCTTTCGTTTCAGGTTCAATACATGTTTTAAGATTATTACCAACTATCTCACTATGAGGTTTTTTTTCCAGTGAAATTTTATTATGGGCTTTTCTTAACCTTTTCCTTGCCCGTTTGGACAGAATCTCAGGATTAGTATTATCTCCTATTGCTTGACTTACATTAGGATAAATCTTTTTCATCTCAGAATTTTTACTGACACAAGATGGCGGCCATGACCTCGGCTGAGTGAGGCAGCGTTTTGCTCCGCTGGACCGCAACGGACCCTGAATTAAGACTCTTCGGGATTAATACATCACAAACTGAAGAAAAATCTGAAAGAACCACGATATCTGTTTACCGCCCTCGTTCTTCACCTGGTTGTCATTAGACTCACTTTCATTCTGAAGCTGCACTGCCTCTGCCTAATCCTTCGCATATCCTGATCGGCGTCTCAGGTGTAGCTCCCCCCCTCTAAGCCCGGAGTTCCTCCTCACCCTTTGCTCGACTTCGAGGATGCCGCCGAAAGCCCTCTCCAAAGCCGCGGCTGCTGCTTTTAAGTCCCGCGGTTCTGCCCGTAATGCACAGGATATTGCTCCGAAAGGTGCTGGGACTGTATGTTTGAAAACTCGAGCGCAAAATATGGATAAGTCTTCCCTCTGAATTCTGTAGCTGCTGCTCCTCTGTCTTTGATGCCTGTTAAGGAGCAGACGCTGCCGGATATTTTTAGCAAGCTTGGCGCAAGAGAGAAGGCTTCGACTCCGAATGAAGCTGTCAGTTCTCTTCCTGCTACCTCGAGGGACACCGCCTCGGTCTCCAACGGCTTGGTCGGTAAGGAGGGGGGAAATCTGCAATTACCTAATGACTTTCTGCTTCCTCATACTGTGTCAACTGTGCAGGACTCACCTCGATCCATGATATGATATCCTACTCAAGAGGAAGTATTCCGGTCCCCCGGTACTTCCAATGTTGTATCTACCCCGGCACACTGCATTCTGGGTAATGTAGTTCAGTCCTCTAACATATCCAAGCCTGCTATTTTGGAGCTACCCGTTGACTGACCAATTAATGCCAGGGGATCCGAGGTCAGTGAGTCCACAGACAAGTTCTATTCTGTGTCTGATCACTCCGGGTCCGGGGAGGAAGATGACCCTGATTTTCAGCGGTCAGATAACGATAGCGATGCAGCTAATTGGCGACCCAGCAAGGTTCTAAGGGATAAGATGGTAGACACAGTACGCAAGGTCCCTGGATCCAGGATACCTTTCCAGCATACTGCAAAAAATGTACAGAGTGATTGTCGAGAAGACCAGTCCCAACTTGACCTGCAGGAAACCCCAGGTAACACTGGAGGGGGTTCCTTCGATATTCCCGAAGAAATTTCTCTGGCGACAATCTATCGCACTATAATGATCCACAGAGAAGCCACCAGGCAAGAGAATATTCGTACCCATGCGGTCTGCCGCAAAATGCAAAATTCTTTGCGCCGTGTCATTAAATCTTCCGCTGAGACTGTCGCAAGGGTCGCAGAAGCTGAAGAACGAATTTCAGCTCTAGAAGATGCCGTCACAACACAGAAAGATCTAGTCACGGAGGCCAAAGAACATCGTCAGGATATCTTATGGAAACTCTCTGATCTCGAGAATCGGGCTAGAAGGAACAATCTACGCGTCCTGGGTATAGATGAGAACAAGGAGGGCAATGATGTTCGAAAATTTATGGTTGAACTTTTTACAGACGCCTTCCCAGAGCTCACTCAATGGGACTGGAATCTTCAGATACAACAAGCACATCGATTCCCATTTACCAGGAAAAAACAGTCGCCTTCTAGCGCTAATAACCCATATCCCCGAGCTATCCTGGTTTGCTTCAACAACTTTCTCGCCCGAGAATCCATATTTGATCTAGCCAGACCTAATAAAAAGCGGTCTGCCAAGGGCTGCCAATTCTTTGTCCGTCCGGACCTTTGTGCAGAGACAGTGGACCGTCGCTGGCATCTACGTCAGCTAATTTCTATGTTTCAGGTGAAGGGGGCCCAGGTGTTTTTGCTCATTCCGGCAAAATTAAAAGTGATCTTTAAGGGTCAGACAAGGTTTTTTTTGTCAGAGATATCTGCTAAGGAATTTCTGGATTCAATTTAGTTGAATCCTCCAAAACCCTGTTTTGTTTTTTTTTTTACTTATGTGTAACTGTGGAACAGGTTATACTTTATTCTGCTCTCTAGGCTCTAGGGGATGACATAATTTGCAGATATGAACTCTTGAAAAAAACGTTTTTTTTTGCTAAATGTTACTTAGGATCACCCCCCCCCTTTTTTTCTTCTCTTTGTAAGGAGAAACTGTTGGTCCAGTGGAGTGTGGGGTGACGCTTACTCAACCATCACAAGGACTTCGGTTCTGTGCTCCGAATGGGGGGAGAGGGGTAAGGGGGAGCAACGGGTGGGTGGGTGGGTCCAGCAGGGGGTGGGGAGGGTGGATGGGTGGGGGTTACTGGGTGGTGTTGTGGTGGTGGGTGGAAGAGGTGATTAGAATCATTGATATAGATTTCACTAGGACTATCTCAAATGTGTTTAAGATGTTGTCCATCTGTTTATTTTCTAAGATGTACAGTAGGAATATATCTCATAAAAATCCCAAATTGTTTGTTAGACATATCCCTTTTTTTATCATAATCAATGGCAGGCCCTAGACTGACGTGCGCAACCTGGAATATTTGTGGACTTAACGACCCTCAGAAGCGTAGGATTTTTCACAAAATGCTACAGGTGATGCAAGTGGATTTAATCTGTTTGCAGGAAACTCATATTCCCTGGGGTAACCGTCGCCATCTTAGATTTTTGGGTTATGATCTAGTGGCTTCCACCCGACAAACCTCTACCATCAGGGGTGTGGCTATTATTCTAAAAGGTTAAAAGGATTAAGCAGATGGCTAATTGCAGTATTGCTGGTTAATAACTATCCGCTTTCTGTATGTTCAATATATGCATCTAATTTAGATGACCCGCAGGTCCTGATGGATCTAAATTTAGAATTAGCTACATGGCCACACCCCTTGATTTTCTGCGGGGATTTTAATATTAACATCCCTAGTCAGTTAGATATTACAAAGCATAGTGTCTATGTCGGGCGGAAGCCCCAAGTCTATAAGGCGCTTCGTACTTTACTCTCTGAAATTGGGCTGGTAGACCTATGGCATGTCAATCACCCAACTCATGACGGGTTTACTTTTTATTCAATACCCCACCAAAAGTTGGTCCGTATTGATTTTGTCTTTATGTCTGCTGAAGTTTTGGGATCTACTAGGATCCAAACTAATCCTCGGACCATATCTGATCATAATCCCATTATCTTCAGTTTTCTATGGGATCACTCTGTTAACCAAATTAGATCATGGACCTTCGATAGGAAGTTACTCTCTGATAAATCATACCAGGAACGGATGTCGGTCTGGATCCCAGAGTTTTTTTTAATTAATAGCTCCACTGCACCAGTAGGTATAGTCTGGGATACTTTCAAAGCAGCGCGGCGAAACTAAGAGAATTGCATCCTATCGTTGGCAATTAGAACAACAGACTCTCAAAAGAAGAGTAGCAGTACTCCAACAAGCGGAGTTGGATTTAAGTATCAACATTCGTAGGGGTGAGGACGTAACAGTCAGTCAGAAAGCGGTTGCCTTGGCCAAAGCTAATCTTTTGGATCCTCTTTATGAGGACATAGCAGCTAAGTATTTTCAATTTCGATCTTCAATGTATGAGGTGGGGGAAGCTGCTGGAAAGGTTCTAGCAAAACGCTTACAGCAAAGGGCAATAGCTAGTCAAATTCTCAGGGTTAAGGATCAATTCGGTATAATTCAGGATTCACCCAGGGGTGTTGTAAATACTTTTGTCGATTTTTATTCGATTTTATACACCGAGGAGTCGAATATAATCGAGCAGCAACAAACCCGGTTAGCGCAATTTCTTGAATCTCTTGATACTCAGAAGGTCACTCCCGATCAGAACCTAATCCTCGCAGAACCCATTAGTTGGGAAGAAATTGCGGCTGCTAGAAAATCTCTCTCTAATGGTAAAGCAGCCGGACCTGATCTTATTCATCTCGAATTCTATAAGAATTTTTCATATCTATTTAAGCGACAGCTGCTAGAAGTTTTTCAACTCGCCCAGACGGGGGCTATCCCTGATTCCTGGCGGCAGTCGACAATAGTATTATTTAAGAAAAAGGGTAAAGATGAACTAAACCCTGCATCATATCGGCCTATAGCACTAATAAACACCGATAGTAAAATTTATTCAAGGATTTTAGCCTTTCGGCTAGCGCAAATAATCTCTCCCTTAGTCTCCATCCGCCAGCATGGGTTTATCCCTGGCAGGGACACGACCGATCATATTAGGCGGGTTATTGCCCTCCTAGATTGGGCTAAGGTAACAAACTCCCCCCTCGGGGTAATCCTGTTGGACGCCGAGAAGGCGTTCGACAGGGTCTCTTGGGGGTACTTATGGGCAGTCTTACATTGGAAGGGCATAGCGCCGGAATTTATTCAGGCTCTACAAACCCTGTACATATTTCCAACCGCTAAAATACGTATCACAGGGAATGAATCATGTTATTTTTCTATTAGCAGAGGCACCAGACAAGGATGCCCCTGCTCTCCCCTTCTTTTTGCCCTATTCATAGATCCCTTTTTATCTTTGATAGAAAAATCTCAAAATATTTCTCCAATTATAGTTCACGGTATTGAATATAAGGCATTGGCATATGCTGATGACATAGTGGTATTAACAGATAATGTCGCTGGCTCTTTTCCGGCATTGGAGACTTTAGCAGCTCAATTTGGCTCAATTTCGGGCTACAAGCTAAATATTGCAAAAACACAAATTTTACAAACATCGGCTATGCCAATATCTCAGGTTCCTATTACCCTACAGGCAACATATTTGGCTGTTCAGATTTCGGCTGAAGTCGAACAGATCTCTGATTTGAACTATTCCCCTGGTATTGATTTGCTTCACAATAAGTTAGAAAGGCTGAATCATCTCCACCTTTCTTTATTTGGGCGTTGCAATGTCCTTAAAATGTTCGTCCTCCCTAAATTCTTATACTTATTTAGATCTATCCCATTATTAATTTCTAACTCCACTTTAATAAGAGCTCAAAGGATTTGTCAAAGGTTTTTATAGGCGTATCGTAAGCCAAGAAGGGCCACCAAATGGACTTGCCTCCCACAGGACCGTGGGGGGTGGTCAGTCCCGAATTTAGTTTACTACTACTGGGCAGCCATGATCCAGCAATTCGCTTTTCCATTATTAGGGGAGACTGCTGAGACACCGCTCCATCTGGCACCATCAGTATACTCAATTCCACTAGGAGACGACACAAAAGGAATACTAACACGTATTCTTGAGCCAAGCTATTTAAAAAAAAACAGATTCAAGGTGGTGTGGGCTTTATTTACGATCTGGCAAAAAGTCAGGAGCCAGATACGAGCTGTCCCATGAAGGATGTTGCGTGCTCAGGGGTGGGTGTCCGGCGGGAACACCAACAAGCCTTTGCAGCGGCAACCCACAAAAAAGGTCAAAGAAGGTTACGGTCTGGCCCAGCAAGGACCAAAGGTCTCACCACAGCAAGGGAGTCAGGACAGTCCTGGAGCAACCAGGGGAGCCAAAGAAAAGCAGTGTTGTCCCTCAAATGGCCCCACAGGCCGAAGGACCATGAGTCCCAAGGGGACCTCTAGCAGTTTCACAGAGTAACAGCTTGGAGGGCACAGAGAGCAAGGAGGCCAAAGTCCTTTGTAGGAAATGTGCACAGAGGTGAGGGCTATCGACAGCCCAGTGCATGATGTTGGGGAACACCAACAAGCATATGTAATTGCAAAAGTACACGGTACACAGGAGTTTGGGTTATGTGGTCCCCACGAGGGATACTGGCCTCAAACTTAGTGAGAGTGCAGATCGACTTCAAGGAATGTAGGAAACCCCTCCTGTGCTGCTGGAGGCTTTGGATTCCGCAGGAGACCAGGATCAGTGGTCAGTGGCATTACGGTGCCTGCAAACACAGGGGAGTGCCTCCTTCACTCCAATGGAGATACTTCAGCTGTACTTGATGCTCCACAGGTCCTGCACGGAGCATGTATGGTGCATGGGCTCAGACAATGCTTTGCATAGAGAGGGAGATGAAGTTGAGCCGAGTCGAAGTCCTTGAAGTCCAGACGTTTGAAGGCCAGTGGTTTCTTGTTCAGAATCATGTCCACATTGGATCTTGGGTCCTACAGCCAGGTAAGCCCTTTTGTACCCATGGGAGAGGGTTGGACAGATTCAGTTGACCCTCCAAGGGGAGGATCAGGGGGGTGGTTACACCCATGTCCTTTGTCCAGTTTTGTGCCAGAGTAGGAGCCAATGGCTCCCAGAACTTGTCTCAGCTGGATTATGCACAGGGGTACAAAATGTGCCCCTTGTGCAGACTTCCAGGCACTTTGGAAGTGCACCCACCCAGCTCCAATACACTAAATACTGTCTGGTAGGTGGTCACACATCCCTGTGATGGGATTCCTATTGTGCTGCCTTCCACAGCTTGCGCTTGGCTCAGCTGCAGGAGGGCAGAAATGTGTCTCTGGTCATCAGCATTCATATTGTGCTGTCCGGGTTGAGAAAGCTGGTACCGGGAAGACCCGGGACCCACAAAGCTTGCTTCAGAGGGGTGGAATCATACCACCCACACCAGTTACCAGTGTGGAGGTATGATTCTAAGATGTTTGATACCAAACACAACATGTTTTGTTTCAGCAGTTTTCGAGATGGCATTCACCGCAAGGTTAGAATGCACCTCTACCTATATGTCTGACTGTTTCACAGACAACCAGGGAGAATGGTCTCCGAAGGCTGCAGAGGGGCTCTGCTCATGCAGGGGCACCCTCGTACATAAAACCCAGCACCCTGCCTTCAGGATTGTCAAGGCCTCCTATAGGGGTGACTTATAGGTTTAAAGTGTAATGACCTATAGATATAGTAAACCTATATCTAACGTAAGTGGTGCATGCACCATCATACACAGGCTGCAATGGCAGGCCTGTAATTCCAATTTGCATGGCCTCTCATGGGTGGCATAATACATGCTTCAGCCAAAGGGAGGCCTCTGGCATGCCTATGCTCTGGGTACATGGGACCATATACTTGGGACTTATTAGGGTACTGTAGTATCCAATCTGGAGTGTACTGAAGTACATGTTAAACATTTTAGAGCGAAGGCAGATAGACTGGGGTCCTGATTAGCAGGATGCCAGTCAGATTAGTCATAAACCAGTAAAATACCAGGCAAAAAGTGGGGGTAACCATGCAGTCAGATCCTACCTTCCCACACTGAGTGACTGGATAAGTGTGTGAGTAGTGAATGAGTGAATGGATGAGTGCAAGGGTAGTGGCTGAGTGATTGGTTGAGTGCATGAGTGCACCCTCGATGATTGGATGAGTACATGGGTAATGCCTGCTTGATTGCATGACTGCATGAGTAGTGCCTGAGTGAATGGATCAGTGCATGGGTGATTGTATTAGTGCATAGGTAGTTCCGGATGAGTGAGTGGGTAGTACCTGTATGAGTGCATGAGTGGTGCTTGGATAATTGATGAGTGCATGGGTAGTGCCTGGATGATTGATGAGTGCATGGGTAGTATCTGAGTGACTGTATGAGTATATATGTAGTACATAGGTGATTGTATGAGTGCACAAGTAGTGCATGGGTGATTGCATGAGTGCATGGGTAGTGCCTGGGTGATTGGATGAGTGCATGCATAGTATTGGGTGATTGTATGAGTGCATGGGTAGTGCCTGAGGGAATGGATGAGTGTACATATAATGGCAGGGTGAATACATGAATACATGGGTAGTGCCTGGATGATAGGATGCATGCATGGTTAGCACCTGGGTGAATAGATGAGTGCATGGGTAGTGCTGGGGTGATTGAATGTGTGTATGGGCAGTGCCTGGGTGAATTAATCAGTGTATGGGCAGTGCATGAGTGAATGGATACATGCAAGGGTAGTGCCTGGGTCATGGAATGAGTTCATTGATAGTAAATGGATGAGCACATGCATAGTGCCTTAGTGAATGGATAAGTGCAAGGGTAGTGCCTGGGTGAATGGATTAGTACAATGAGAGTGCCTGGGTGATTGGATGTGTGCAAGGGTAGTGCCTGAGTAAATGGATGAGTGTATTGGTAGTGCCTGAGTGAATGGATGAGTGCAAGCATAGTGCCTAGGTGAATAGATGAGTGCATAGGTAGTGCCTGGGTGAGTGGATGAGTGCATGGGTAGTTCCTGAGTGAATGGTTGAGAACATGCATAGTGCCTGAGTGAATCGATGAATGCAAGTGTAGTGCCTGAATGATTGGATGTGTGCATGCCTGCATGGGGGATTGGATGTGTGCATGGGTAGTGCCTGTGTGAATGGATAAGTTCATGGTTAGTGCTTGAGTGACTGGATGAGTGAACAGGTAGTGCCTGAGTGAATGGATGAGTGCATTAGTAGTGCCTGGGTGCTTGGATGAGTACATGGGTAGTGTCTCAGTGAATGGATGTGTGCAAGGGGTGCCTGGGTGATTGAATGAGTGCATGGATAGTACCTGGGTGATTGGATGAGTGCATGGGCAGAGCTGAGTGACTAGCTGAGTGCATGAGAGGTGAATGAGTAAATGGATGAGTGCAAGGTTAGTGCCTGGGTGATTCAATGAGTGCATGGGTGGTGCCTGGGTTATTGGGTGAGTGCCTCTGCAATGCATGAGTGAATAGATAAGTGCATGAGTGGTGTCTGAGAGACTGGATGGGTGCAAGGGTAGTGCCTAAGTGATTAGATGAGTGCATGGTTAGTGCCTGGTTGATTGCAGGTCTGGATGGCAGTGCCTGAGTGAATGGATGAGTGCATGGAAACTGTTTGTGTGATTGAATAAGTGCATGGGTAGTTCCTGGTTGATTGTATGGGTACATGGGTAGTGCCTGCATGAATCGATGAGTGTATGCATAATGGCTGGGTGAATGAAGGAGTGCAGGGGTAGTGCCTTGGGGATATGATGAGTACACGGGTAGCGCATGGGTGCATGGACAAGTGCATGGGTGATTGGATGAGTGCATGGGTAGTACTAGGGTAGTGCCTGGGTGATTGTATGAGTGCATGGCTAGTGCTTGCATGATAAGATAAGTGCATGGGTAGTGCCTGGGTGACTGATGAGTCCATTGGCAGTGCATGAGCAACTGTATGAGTGTCTGGGTAGTGCCTGAGTAATTGGATAAATAAATGGGTATTGCCTGGGTGAATAGATGGGTGCAAGGGTAGTGCCTGAGTGAATGGATGAGTGCATGGATACTGTTTGTGTGATTGGATAATTGCATGGGTAGTTCCTGGTTGGTTGTATGGGTGCATGGTTACTGCCTGCATGAATCGATGAGTAAATGCATAATGGCTATGTGAATGAAGGAGTGCAGGGGTAGTGCCTTGGTGATTGGATGAGTACATGGGTAGTGCATGGGTGCATGGACGAGTGCATGGGCAGTGTCTGGGTGAATGGAAAAGTGCAAGGGCAATGCCTGGGTGATTGCATGAGTGCATGAGTAGTGCGTGGGTGATTGGATGAGTGCATGGGTAGTACTTGGGTAGTGTCTGGGTGATTGCATGGGTTGTGCCGGCATGATTGGATGAGTGCATGGGTGGTACCTATGTGAGTGATGAGTGCATTGGCAGTGCATGGGTGACTGTATGAGTGTATGGGTAGTGCCTGAGTAATTGGATGAGTGCATGGGTACTGCCTGGGTGAATAGATGAGTGGCACCTGCTTGATTGGATGAGTGCACTGGTAGTGCCTCATTGAACGGATGGGTGCAAGGGTAGTGCCTGGGTGATTAAATGAGTGCATGGGCAGTGCCTAAGTGAATGTATAAGTGCATGAGTGGTGTCTGAGTGAATGGATGGGTGCAAGGATAGTGCCTGAGTGATGGGATGAGTGCATGGATACTGCATGGGTGATTGGATGAGTGCATTGTTACTGCCTGGTTGATTGCATGATCGGATGGATAGTTCCTGAGTGAATGGATGCATGCATGGATACTGCTTGGGTGATTGCATAAGTACATGGGTAGTTCCCAGTTGATTGTATGGGTGTGTGGTTAGTGCCTGAGTGAATGGATAAGCTCATGCATAATGTCTGGGTAAATGAAAGAGTGCAGGGGCAGTGCCTTGGTGATTGGATGAGTGCCTGAGTAGAGTCCAGGTTAATAGATGAGTGCATTGGTAGTGACTGGGTGAATGGATGCGTGCAAGGGTAGTGCCTAGGTGATTGCATGAGCAACGGGTAGTGCCTGCTTGATTGGATGAGTGCATGGGTAGTGCCTGGGTGATTGATGAGTGCATTGTTAGTGTCTGGTTGACTGTATGAGTGTATGGGTAGTACCTGAGTAATTTATTTATTTATTTATTTAGGTTTCTTATAGAGCACTAACAATCATCCCAAAGGGATACCACGGCGCTGTAATTGCTAAAGTTTGGGTGCAGTGGGCATAGTTGGGTGGTTTAGTCGGAGTGGGGGAAAAGGAAGGTTTTTAGTTGTTTCCTAAATGCCAGGTGGCATTCTGTGAGTCGGAGGGCCACGGGAAGTTCATTCCACTTCCTTGCAGTGACGTGGGAAAAGGCTCGTTCACCCATCCTAGCTCTCTTTACCCGGGGGATGCTGGCTTGCGCCGAGATTTGTGAGCGGAGGTTTCTGGTGGGAGTGTAGAACTGAATCCTGTTTCTAAGGATGAGAGGGCCTGTCTTGTGCAGTGCTCTATGAGTGATGCACAACATTTTAAAAGTTGCTCTTTGCTTCATTGGCAACCAGTGTAGATCACGCAGACAATTTGTGGCCGAGTCGAATTTTCTTTTCCTGCAGATAGCCTTGGCTGCTGCGTTCTGCACCATTTGAAGTTTGGTGAATAGGTACTCTGCCATGCCTACGAACAGGGAGTTTCCATAGTCCAGCCTACTCATCAGGAGAGACTGAACTAGGATCATTCTGCACTCTATTGGAATCCATGGAAAGACTCTTTTAAGCATCTTCAGAGTTGCAAAGCCTTTACCGCATATAGCGGCTACATGAGTTTTCATGGAGAGGGAGGTGTCAATAGTTATTCCAAGATTCCTTGCTGTTGATGTCGGGGCAGGAGGGATACCCAGGGCTTCAGGCCACCAGGTGTCGTTCCACAGTTGAGTGTGGCCTCCGAACAGCAGTATCTCTGATTTGTCTGCATTTAGCTTAACCCCTTCGGCGCTCATGACGGAACGGTTCCGTCATGAGCGTCGGTTGAGCTGTGCTCATGACGGAACCGTTCCGTCATGACCACGCCCGCGCAAGCAGCGCTCAGCACAGCGGGGGAATCCGCCCCGCATGGAAGGGGTTAAGGTAGTGCTTGTGCAGCCATTCAGCCAACTCAGAGAGACAGTTTAGAAGCCTGTCCTTGGGTAATTGGGTAATTGGGTAATTGGGTAATCCATTCAGCCAACTCAGAGAGACAGTTTAGAAGCCTGTCCTTGGGTAATTGGGTAATTGGGTAATTGGGTAATCGGGTAATTGGATGATGAGTGCATGGGTACTGCCTGGTTGAGTAGATGAGTGGCCCCTGCTTGATTGGATGAATGCAGGGATAGTGCCTCATTGAATGGATGAGTGCAAGTGTAATATCTGGGTGATTGGATGAGTGCATGCATAGTGTCTGAGTGATTGCATGAGTGCATGGGTAGTGCGTAAGTGAATGGATGAGTGCATTGGTAGTGCATGGGTGATTGGATGAGTGCATGGGTAGCACCTGGGTGATTGCATGAGTGCATGGGTTGTGCTTGGGTGATGGGATAAGTGCAATGGTAATGTCTGAGTGATTGGATGAGTGTAAGTTAGTGCCTGGGTTACTTTATGAGTCCAAATGCAGTGAGAGTGAATGGATGAGTGCAAGCGTTGTGCCTGAGTCACTGGATGAGTGCCTGGGTAGTGCCTAAATGAATGGATGAGTGCATGCATAGTGTCTGGGTGTTTTGATAAGTGTGTGGGTAGTGCCTGGGTGACTGGATGAGTGCATGGTACTGTGTGCATGTTGCAAAAATATTTTACACATTGCCTCTTTAAAAAAGTCTGACTGTTCTGTGCAAATCTACCAGAGGGTGAGCACCAGTTATCTTTTAGTGTGTATCTAGCTGACCGTGACTAGAGTAGTGGTTCCTATTTACACAGGGTGCATACTCTCACTAACATAAACCCCAGTTCTAAACGTTAATAGCTCTCCAGGTTGCTTACAATTTACTACTAGTAGGTGTTGTTTGTATGACTTTTTTTTACAGTGATCTCAGTCATGGATTACCCACTAACTCTGTGTTTTCTTTCAGATTAGTTGCCTGTGATAGACAATTCTTCAGAAGTAGGAGTTCACCTAACAAGCATCATTCGTAATAGGTGGAAGTGGGACCTCGCTTTGTAATGTCTACCCTATCTGCGCTAGCCCAATCTTCCCATCAGCATTAAGGAGGCTCTGGAATAAGGTTTGAGAAGATGGCGAGAGGTAACAGACATCACTTAAACTATTCAGGTAAGAACTAGTTGAGAACTTAGTACTGAAGTTGTTCTTGGGAAGCAGAGGTAGATAAGATTGTGATTTTTGTGTATGTTGTTGGCAGACCCCATTAGTGGTAAAGAGGCACAGAGGATAGGGCAAGGGCAGTAACTAACTAGTAAACATTACCATTGATAGGGGGCTGGGTATTGCAAATTCACATCAAGCAATAAAGGCAAAGAGAATTATTCAGTTTTCTGTTCCAACTTTAGTAGAATATATAGGTATAGGGTATATTGGACTGCAGGAAGAGGTAAGTAACCTAAGAAAGAATAAATGCATGGCAAGGAACTTCAAGGTAGAAATGTCAAGGGGGAGAAGTCAATGAACAGTATAAAATGTAAGGATTTCTAAGGACAGCTTCTCGTCACACTTTCCTCACTAAAACAACAATGTTCCACTAACTTGCAATACAAAGACAGATAGAGACAAATAAAAAATAAAAACATTTGCACACAAAACTCATAATCTCCATCCCTAAGAGGCCCACACCCCTCCTCAATCAATAACCCCAAATATTCCTTTAACCCTTTCCACAACTTTGCTTCCCACCCTCTTTATTGAGAACAGGTCATCCGTCCAAAACAAATGTTCAAAATAAAAAGGGCTTTAATGGCACAAAGGGCCAGATGTACGACCCCTACTATGTTTGAGTTGCAAACTGCGACATTTTGTGACCTGCAAAATGTAATTTACAACAGTGTCGCAGACAATATTTGCAATTCATAATGGATTCATAAATTGCATACCCCATTAATATTCATGAGGCAGATGCAATTTGTGACCCCATTGGGAATGACTAGCACTCCCAGGGATGGGAGCCTGCTGGGGTCAGCAAACCACCATGTCTATGACTCCTTTTTAAATAAATCAGATTTTTCTTTTATATGCAGCCAGTTTTTCTTAAAGGAAAATGGGATGCATTTAAAAAAGAAAAATTAAATGTTTCTGTTTTAAGTAGGCAGTGGTCCAGGCATCTATTTACAAAGGGGAAGGGGTCCCATAGAATCCCTTCCCATTTGCGAGTGGCTTACCACCTACTTGAAGTAGGTGGCAAACTGTGAGTGTTTTACAATTGCGGTTGCAAAACAATTGCACATTGAAGTGCGGGTCGCTATTATGAATAGGATGCCCTTGGCACGCCCCTGCCTAATAGCAAGTCACAAACCCTATTTTGTGAGTCAGTAATAGGTTACTGGGTCACAAAATAGGGTTTGTACATGGGACAGACCTGTTTTGCTGTCACAAATGGCCTGATTCCCCCTTTGCCACCGCAAAAAACAGTCGTACATCTGGTCCCTAGTTCAGTTTTTATGTCTGCCACCTCATGGGCCAGGTTCTGATGCCCATGCTAAGGAGCGACAGTTCACGTAGGATGCAGTCAAGGAGGTGATCAAATAGTGATGAGGAGGAGGAATGGTGGTGTTCCAGGTGGCATTGGACCCAGGCTGTAGTTGACTCCGGCATTGGAATGGCCAGGTTGGAGGGCACCTGTCTGGCGGCCAAAGGAACTGGGGGCCCATGCCTCCTTATCTTCCTCCTCCAGAGCTACCAGCCAGTGATATTCTGCTGCCACAGCCTCCAACTTTTGGCACCACACCCGGGTGGCTATCTCCCACTGGGATGGTTGCTGATCAGTTCCAGCATATTAAAAAAGAAAAAAGAAAATTAATTCTGATGCTCATGAGAGACAGGTGTTT
Organism: Triturus cristatus; assembly: GCF_964204655.1. Classification (NCBI taxonomy): domain Eukaryota; kingdom Metazoa; phylum Chordata; class Amphibia; order Caudata; family Salamandridae; genus Triturus; species Triturus cristatus. The sequence continues at coordinate 409,755,609 of NC_140589.1, read as the reverse complement.
ATTCTATATATAGTAGCACAGTTGCAGCACAATGCTGGTCCACTAGGGCCATTGGAATTTAATTTGGATGTGATGATTAGACACAGGGCTAATGTTGTGCAGTACATGCATCACATAATGCAATAGTACTGACTGCAAGGAATTAAGCCAAAACATCAATGTAATCAAAAAGTGACTGCAGTTTGAAGAATTTCATATTGGAAATCAACAGACACTCTATGTTCTTAAATAAATTAATTAGCTGATATTAATGATTAAGGCATATATATCCAGCACAATTAATAGTTGAGTATATATGCAACTTTCATGGAGCCATTCTGGTGGCTCGGCTACTCTGTTGCATGTTTTAGGGCAGCTGTAATAGCATGCTCTTAACTTATTATAATTATTACCAAATGTAGGGGCTAATAGAGTCTTGCAGATGGGATACTCCTTGAGTATAAATACTATAAAAAAACACAAGAGACAAGAGCCATTTGGCAAAATGGAACAGTTTGCTTAATTAAACATAGCATCTGGGAGAACAGTTACAGGCACAGGGTCTGAGGACTGTCTCAATTTACATTCAGCTGGCATCCTTCTTAAATACAGTTTTTATCAGGTTGTAAAGTTCTCCAGTGAATCTTATATGATGAATAATGTTGTTGCTGCCTTAGAGTCATCAATTATTGGTCAAATGGTTACTACAGGTGGGCCTCGAACTTGTGTGGACACAATGTGGCCAAGGGTAATGTGTGCAGATGTCAGGAATAGAGAATGCTTGATCACTGCTTTTGCTGCTTTCTGATTGGCGATATGTTCCTAATTCATGTGGCATATGACTTTATGGTGATTTAGGAGAAGGCATACCCCCACTGGACATGTGTGCTTTAGTAGGGTAATTTTCTCTTGACCATTGAAATATCGCTGCACCCATCTGAGGGATTGATCTAGGCTTTCCTGTTTTTGCTCTATCTACCAACTACACGTTGTCCTACCTGTGATCTATAACTCAGTAACCTATTGCCTGGGTCTTTGAGCTTGTCTATGTATTTGCGATTTGGGTTGAAATGGAGTTCAGGACGGGTGAATTCATTTATAAGGACGTGATTTTGTTTTCATAAATGCACGTATCATTTTCTATACTAACACTATCATTTTCCATATTAACATTCGCCCCTCTAGTTGATTCTTCAACTAAACTATATAACTTATGCATTTGTACTATTATTAGGTATCTGCTGTTCCCCTTGATCTCTTTTCACTATGACTAGGCCTGGGCGGTGAACTTCGCTCCATTCGCGGAGTTTGCGGAGTTTTCTCCGAGTGCAGAAAACTCCTCTTCGCGATGTGCAGTGGAGTATTTTCTAGGCCTGGGTGTTAAATTCCTTCCTGCTCGCGGAATTTGCGGAATTCGGGTAATTTTGCATTCCGCGGAGAATGCGGAAGTGCCCAAAATTCTGCGTTCTGCAGCTTCGCGGAATTTTTTGCTTGTTCTCTTTCTCAAAATGCGTGTTCGCAAGATATTTCTCCCCGAGGACGCAAACAGCGATCGCGAACAGGAAAAAAGCATCGCAAACAAGAAATTCCACATGTTCACGGAATTTCTGCGTGTTCGTGGATATTTTTTACTATTTCACAGAGCTTTGCGTTGAGCGACTACGCAAATTCAGCGCACCCCTAGTTTTTTCCCCTCTCGCAATCACGAGCGTGAGCTCCAGCTCGGGTAGAATTTCTACCCAAGCAGCAGGAATACCAGCACAAACTGCAGTTCACACTGCACTATGCCACTTGATGATTTTTTTTGTAACTTTGTGGTGATCTGCGCAGCAAAACTCTGCGAGCTATGCCCAAACGTCCTAGTTACTTGTATTCTACTTAATTTGTGTACTATATTTTTACAGCTGGCGATCCTCAATTGTACAGACACACATGTCAATAGAAGCACAATAATAACTTTCAACAATGATTTACACAATCCCGATAACCATCGTCAGAGCCAAGAGAACCTATTGGATAACCACTTCTGCATAAGGGCACCTCCCTCCTCATGCATGTCTCTTTATGAATTTTGAAATGCTGGGATGGTAAGTGTCAGAATTCTATCTGCCATGTCATTCCCTGGGATAAAAGTGGAGCAGGCTGCACTGATCTTGGCAGGCACACTCCAATACATATCAGGATGCATTACCATGAGATGGATTGCTCACAGTTCTTAATTGATTGACTTGAGGCCAAGCTTAGTGCTGTTCATCATTTCATGTATTTCCCACCTGGTGATTTTGATACAACAGGCTTTAGTTTTTGTCTGCAGGGAAAAGAAGGATATAAATCCTCCTTGTGAACAGCCTCAGTTCTTCTGGGATGTCTTTGAACTGAGCCCAGCCAAATGAATCTGCTAAACTTTTGTCATCTATTTGGTGAACCAAATCTGTCTTTTTCTTTATTGGTGTTGGTACAAGTCAGATAGTTCTTCTCCAGGAATGGCCAGGGTCGGAGTGTGCATAGTTATTAGGGGGCAGAGATTCTGCACTATCCGGGGACAAGTTGAGTGTATGCAAACTCCACTCATTGCCAACAGTATTCCATCAATATGGAGATGCCCCATTGCATATCCGGAACATGTAATATCATGCAACAATTAGCATTCGTACCCATCGGAAGCGTTCCTTTACCTCTGAAACATACAGAGTACAATGTTAGCTTCCAAACAATCAGGGGTTGTCCGTTCTCTTCTAACCAAGTGTACCCCATTACTTTGGTGTTCCATATTTCCTGACATGGGGTGGAGATCATTTCATTCAACCCTCTCTCATGTGACTCATTCCGCTTTTTATTGTCAAGCTAGATGGCCCTACACAAGAACTCCATGTAGTGAGACAACTTGTTGTTAAGGAAGACCGGCCCAGATACACTAAGGGCCACCATTGGTCCACAAATAGATGCAGGAGCGGACATATTTATGCATTGTGCTGGGGATTTTGCTACCTCAAAGAACCTCTTCTCTGTAAATGTTTGGGCCAAACATAGTCTTCTCCTATGGTGCCCTTTCTACCCATCCTGTCCAGCTCAGTTTGGATATCATTATGTTCAATGTAGAGGTATAATGCTATTGGGTTCATGTTGTATCAGGTCAAGTTTACAACTATCCTGTGAGGTTCCATCCTGCTGAGTTGAATCAGGGGCTGCCTCTTGGGACAAGTAAACCCTTTTTGCACCTACCACATGTGGGATCAGCAATCAGACATAACATGACCTGGGTGATGCTTGGGAGCTAACTGAAATCATGTGTTGGTAACAAGTGTTATGTAGGAGGGTACTATCTAGTGCCTGCGGGATGCTAGTATTCTGATTAGTGCAATTGTAGGTGAAATTTGAGAGATCCCTATGCAGGTGCTGTATTTCCCCATTTGTGAGTCCATTTGACCTGCAGTTCCTCAAGGGTAAACAAGTGTGGGGTTATAGTAATAGTAATAGTAGACAGAGAGTGCATATACATAGAAATATATTGATGGGTAACTGAGAAACATTACATATGCTCTGTAATTATTGGTTTTCAGAGTCCTTGTATTTTTACCCTAAAGGTGCTCTCTCCACACTCCACTTGTCACGATCTAGTTAGGCACTGGAAGGTGACCCCTGTTGGGCATGTTTTAGTGATTTCAGGGAATAAGGGTAGTTATTAATTATCTGGACAAATAACTCTTTCTTATAAGCAGTCTAGGCCCCCCTCCAAATGGGATGCTTAAACTAGTACAGAATATGTTTGTGGGATGTTCTAATGAGCATAGGGACATGCTTTGCACAATTAACTGATACCTGTGGCAGTGGTATAGCAGACCTCCTTGAGGCTGAGTGTAGGGTGCATTCTGATTCCCCTGTGGTTGCTGTTGAGGAGTGACATTTGTAGCGGTTTGTGGTGGCTTGCCCTGGTTCATCGATTTCTGCTGCTTTTGCCGCTCATGGTATGCCTTTAACTGGCATCTCTCTGCCAGTTGACCTGGCCTATGGCAATAGTAGCACTGCATAGCTGGTCTGGTTGCTGCCAACCTCCCTGGCTTCTACTGCTATAGACAGCTTGGAACCCTCTGGTGTTTTGTGCTGGCGCCACCACTGAGACTGATGCCAATGCACAGTTGCAGTCTTTTTCAATTTTGTGGAACCAGTTTCACAGTGTCTCTTTCCGCTTGCTACTGTTCTTCCCTATCCCTTTCTTGCTTCTTTTTGTGGTAGTATAGTATATGGGTTTGTATCTCCAACCAAGGCTCGGTATCTAAACCAGCTATGCTTTCCAGCCCGCTTTGTATCATAGTCGGTAAGCCCTTTCTAGGACTATTGTAGAAAAACACGATTTGTGGGCCCATATCGGTCCACGACTGTCCTGTCCCTTGTCCCCATTATTCACTCATTCTCCTCGGGAAATCTGCTATGCTTTCTCCTGGTTTTCATGGTGTCTGACATTAACCCTCCTATAGCTGGGCAGTCATTGAATATATCTCTAAGGGCTGTCCATATCCGGTGCCTGTATGAATTAAACAAGGCACGTCATGTGTGTTATTGGTTAGCATTATTGCTGGAATGCGAGCTTGGGCGAATACCGTGTTAGTCTGTTGCCCAATAAGTCTACTTAGCAGACTCTTAATGTCACCTATCACTAGGTTGATACCTGTTCTGTGCTTCTCGAAGCATGAAATCCATTTCCTTGCCCCATTCAACAATGACTGTAACTTTGGTCTCAACTCCTGCTTGTACAATCCTCACCTGTTCCCTTTGTAGTATGGGGTAAATTCTTATTTCAGGTGACTCTACGAGAATATCCCCCAACATAGCATTCCCATCTTTTTTAAGGATTTGTGTATTTAGGGGAAGCTCCACTTGGGGACTCCTCCATGCTGGATGCAATCTTCCACTATAGCCATGTCTTCTGGCTCAAATGATCCTTCCCTCAGCCAAGATCTATCACATTGGTTCCTCTCCTCAGACTAGTAAGCTAATAGGCCGCAAAAAGGGTATGCAAAACTCTTGCCTTCCTATCTTGCTACTATCTCCCTGAGGATAGGTCTATCTTTGCTGTGCACCCGTGTGGAGCACCGTACAGCCTCGTCGCTGCTTCCCTCATGTGCACAAAAAGCACCAACTTATTTTTCCTGTTTCTCGGGCGGGTTAGTACCAAGCTGCCTTGATCTTTTAATTTGTGGTCACCCCCTGTCCTTTGTCAATGGAGCAGTGAGGCTCTGATCCCTGCTAGAAGTCTCTCATTTATATCTGCTTCGATTTTTCCCAGCTCTGTGCCTTGTACTTACTCCCCCTTCCCTCATATGACGAGCTCTTTCTTGTATTCTTGCTGTACATCCTGGTTGCGTGTCCTCCCTCTCTCAAGCTTCAGATCATGCCTCTATTTCTTGCCCTGTCTAGTTTGCCTCCTTTGCTCTGAGCTGCAGGCTGCTCTTTTTGGCCTGGCTTTGCCTTCAAACTTGCTTTCTGTTGTCTCCTCAGCCATCTGAGCAAATCCTGTAGCGTCACCTTTGTCATCGGTTCCTGGGGGACTGGATCTCCCTTCCTCTCCCCCACTCACTGCATCGCTACTGAGAACCGCCAGGAATGAAAACGTTCCTTACCTTTGGTAGTGCTTTTTCTGGTGGATACAGTATCTGCCTGTGGATTCCTCACCTTTTGAATTATCCCAATGCGCAGCATTCCAAAGAAACTTTTCTCCTCACTTCTTACAAGTTAAAGATGATGTCACAATGGAACGGCTCCAGACCCTACTTCGTGTGACATCATCAGAGCCATGGTAAAACCTCTTCAGCTTACTGATGTCAGTTCCACCCACTCCTTCGAGGCAAACGGGTGAACTGACAATATTTTAATAAATATACACAGTATATAAACACAAAACTCGATATTCTACATCATGGTCATTTCCTAGGGCCATGCATCACGAGATTACAAAAATAAATCACTAGATATACATTGAATTTTTTTTCGGTATGAGCAGACAGGCAAAGGGAAGGTGGGTGGACAAGTGAGGAATCAACATGCAGATACTGTATCCATCAGAAAAGCGTTACCGAAGGTAAGTAACTTGTTCTTCTGATGGATGAATCTGCCTATGAATTCCTCACCTTTTGAATTGAATCAGTCTTAGTCCTGGCGGAGGGTGCCTGTCTGCCTATACCAAAAAACGTGCAAAATGGCAGTCTCTCCTCACCTTCCAATCCTAGCAATAGTGCTTCATAAAAGTATGGAGGTAGGCCCATGTTGCCACCTTGCAGATGTCCACCACAGCGATACCTCTAGCTAAAGCCAAAGAAGAAGACTTAGCTCTGGTAAAATGAGCTTGAATACCTTCAGGAGGCTCCTTCTTGGCCAACGGCATGCCAGATCCTGTTGCAGAGGATGATCCTCCTGGACAGCTTTCTTTTGTGGACAGCCTTGCCTTTCATATTGCCCATATATCCGATGAAGAATTGATTGCCCAACCTGAAGTCCTTGGTTCTGTCCAGGTAGAAGCTGACCACCCTCTTGGGATCCAGGCAATGAAGTCTCTCCTCCTCCTTTGAAGGGTGATAGACTGCCCGAAGTGGAAAAGAGTGTCCACCTTAGGCAGGAAAGCTGCTCTGGTCCTAAGAACCAACTTATCCACATAGAATGATGTAAAATGAGGCTTGGAGCTAAGAGTCTGCAGCTCACTCACCTCCCTATTGGAAGTGATTGCAACCAAAAATATAGTTTTAAACGCAAGGAACCATAAGTGAAAACTATGTAATGGTTCAGAGGGTGAACCTATCCAAAAGTGAGAACCAGAATCAAATCCCACAGTGGCATGATAAGAGGAGTGGGGGGAATCCTATTTGTGAGACCTTTAATGAATTTTATAACTATGGGATATTTAAACAGTGGAGGTTGATTTGGTAAACTGAAAAAAGCCAAGGCAGAGAATTCTCCCTTAACAGTCGGCCTTGCACAACCTTATTGTGCTAGGGAAAAAGAGAAATGCAGAACATCAGACAAATAAACCTGCAAAGGATCAATCAATCTCTTGCCACACCATTTAACAAACTTGGCCCATCTACCAGAATGGACAGATTTGCTGAAGTGTCTCTTGGCTGATAATATAACATCCACTGCACCTGTTGGGAGAGAGAAAGAACTCAGGTTGCTCTGTTTAATCTCCAGTCATGAAGGTGCAGGCTCTGGGGGTGGGGAGTGTAGAACCTGCCCCTGGAACTACGAGAGGAGGTCTGCCCTGAGAGAGAGATGGAGCAGAGGGTGCAATAAGAGATAAAGAATGTCTGTGTACCACACCCTTCACGGCCAATGTGGGGTGGTCAAAATGACTTGAGCCCGGTCTTGGCAAATCTTCCTCAGAACTCAAGGAATCAAGGGTATGGGAAAAAACGTGTAAAGAAGCTGTGAGCCCCAATCTAACCAAAACGCATCCCCCAATGCTCCCTGCATAGGATACAGGAGACTTCAGAATGCCAAGCAGTGCACGTTCTCGTAAATTGCAAACAGGTCCAACTGAGGAAACACCGATATCCCGAAAATGTGAAGACCACCTCCAGATGGAGATGCGACTTGTGATCGACCAAATACAGCCGACTGAGACTGTCTGCACAAACATTCAGTTGCCCTGCCAGATGATTCGTTATCACGCAAATCTGATGGTCCTGAGCCCAGAACCAAAGGCGCAGAGGCTCTCTGCAAAGAAGATACAACCCTAATCCTTCCTGTTTGTTAATGTACCACATTGGGGTACTGTTGTCTGTTAGGACCTGAACTGACTGACTGCAAAGGGAGGGAAGAAAGGCCTTGAGAGCCAAATGTATTTCCTGTAATTCTAGAAGATTGATGTGAAACAATCTTTCCTCTGGAGACCAAAGACGTTTGACCTCTAGATTTCCCAGATGGTCTCCCCACCCATAGCGTGGAGGCATCCGTTATCACTGTGGCCACCGGAGAAGGAGGTTGAAAGGGCTTACCTTGAGACAGGTTGCCTGGAATACTCCTCTATAACAGCTCCGCTGCAGTGTCTCTGGAGATTCTCACCACCTCTTTGAGATCTCCATTGTGTTGAAACCACTGTCTGCTGAGGCACCACTGTAGGGCCCTCATATGCCAGTGTGCTTGGTTGACCAAAACTATGCAGGAAACGAACAGACCGAGCAGGTGCAAGACCTTCAGGACTGGAACGGCTGCTCCATTCTGAAAAAGTGGTAGTGTTGAGACCCCAACGTAAGCAGAGATGCTTCTGATGCGACTTAGGATAGGAATATGAAAATATGTTTCCTGTAAATTGATCAGCACCAGTCTTCCTTCTATTGTGCAGGAATAACCTGAGCCAGGATGAACATTTTGAATTTCACCTGTTTGAGGTAAAAATTCAAAACCATGAGGGTCCAGGATCAGACTTAAGCAGCAATCCTTTTTGGGAATAAGGAAGTACAGGGAGTAGCATCCGTGACCCTTTTCCTGCACTGGAACCACCTCGATCTCAGCATTTTTGTCAGTAATGATAGAAGCTTTTGCTGGAGAAGCAGACATTGCTCCTGGAAGGGTAGGGCATGCCCATTCTCTAGTATGTACAACACCCAGAGATCTGTTGTAACAGACCTCCAATGTTGTAGAAAATGGGACACCCACCCTCCCACGGAACAAGTATGCTCTAGGATGGTGGAGTTAGAGCTGCGTCCTTGCCACACCAGTTGAAGGGGCAGAAGAGGAGGAGACTTGTTTACACACAGCACTCCGCAGACAACCTCTGTCATTTCTCCTACAGGATCTGTACAAGGGACTTGTCTGCTGTTGCTGCTGTTGCCTGGCATGAAAGGACAAGTTCCTCTCAAATCAACAAAACTTGCGGTACTGTCTAAAACCCCTAGGCTGAGACTGAAGTCCCAATGACCTTGCTGTGGCTTTACTATCAGCGCCCAATCTGCTTTGGCCCAAAACAGGTGAGACCCATTGAATGGCAGAGCCAACAAAGTAGCTTGGACATCAGAAGAGAACCCTGAACCCTGCAACCAAGCATGCCTCCTAGTTACTATAGATGATCCCATTGGCCTGGCTACCGAATTAGCAGTGTCCAGACCAGACTGTATCACCTGACGGACAGCAGATGGGCATCCAATAGCAACTCTGAGAAATACCTGTGTACCTCCTCAGGCAATTTCGGGACCACATCCCTGGCATAGTTCATAAGGGCTTGGATGTTGGGACCCAAAAGGCATGTGTCATTTATTGACTTGAGGGCCGTACTACCTGATGAGAACACCTTCTTGGCCAATTGTTCCATTTGTTTTGACTCCCTACCTGCAGGTGTAGATGGGAAGGAAACCGCAGACTGCCTCAAGGATCATGAAGCCTGGACAACCAAGCTTTCCGGCGAAGGATGGGTAGACAGAAAAGCAGAACCCCCAGAGCTACTTTGTACCTCCTTGCCAAGGTCCTGGACACCATTGGAGCAGACATCGGCTTCAACCATACATCAAGGGGGGGCTCTGTCAAATCCTCATTAAAGGGAAGTAAAGGCCTGAGATAGAGGATGGAAAATAGAGCACCTCCATCAGGATATTAGACTTTAATTCCTCTATAGGAAGGGGCAATTTCAAGAGATCTGCAGCCTTCCTGATCACAGCATGATAAGTGTTCACCTCCTGCGTTAGCAGATCTTTTGGAGATGAAAGCTACCATTCAGGAGAGGTATCCATACCACTAGCCTCCTGTAAGCCTTCAAAATCCGGACCAGGATCCACAATCTCTCCTTCTTCAGCCTCTCCATGCTCATCCTGGTGTCTTTTTCCTCCAATTGTCTTTGTGCCTCTCTCCGAGACCTCATCCTCGGAACAGATGTCAGAGGCACCAGGCGTGGCACCGGTGACTTCTGGCTCGGCATCAAACGGAGGTCTACCAGAACAGGAATCAACGCCAGGCGATGTCAAGTCAGTGCCTGTTCAGAACGAGATGGTGCCGGGGAAAAACCATCCAGTGGCACTTGCCCCTCCAAAGATTGTAACAGTGTCGAACATTTTGGCACCAGAAGAGGCCATCTCCCCAGAGCCATAGGCATGAAAGGCATGAGAGATGCCTGAGGAAAATGAGGTGGTAAACCTCCAAGGGAATGTGCCAACAAATCCATGGGGCCAACAGGCGCACCAGAAGGGTTTGCTGCCCTGGTGAACCAGCCAAACATCGCATTTAAAAAATGCACTGGATAGGTACCTGGAGTCAGGAAAGGAAGAAACATCAGATACAGTACTGCAAGCTCTGAAGCCATTCGGGGAGGCAGCACAGTCAGCTCCAGCTTCAGCGCCAGAGACCACGGATCCAAAGGTGGAGTGGTCGACTCCGGCAATAGTTGAGGCATTGCACCTCTCAGAGCCGGTGAAGTAACTGCTCTCGGAGACGGGGTGGAGTCCTCTCAGGTGAAGAAGATGAAGCGCTCTCATCCCTTTGATGATGTCTGGGACAAGGAGACACTGACTTCGGAGTCAGATTCTTCAACGAATTACGTTGATAACCATGAAGCCACTTTTTCTTATGGTTGTTTGATGACCTCAAAGTATGTGGAGTCGGCGACTTGGAATGGGACCTCGAATGCCAGGGACCCCTCTTCTGCTTCTTGCACTTGGCCATAACTTATTAGGCATCCCTCTCCTTCAGCGCTTTAGGATTCATACGCTTGGACAAAGTGCACTCTTAGACGCTGTGGTCCGATACTATAAACAGTCTTAATGGGGATCAGTGATGAACATCTGGACCCCATATTCTCTACATGGCTTAAAACCAGATTTTTTTTGAGTAGCCATTCCTGATGGCTACAAAGTCACGACAATCTGTAACAAAGAAACTTCCGGAAATGGAGAACCTAGGAATAAAATGTTTCTCGTCGACGGCGTGGAAAAAAGGAAACTGATGTCAGCACGCCGATGAGGTCTTCTTATGGCTCTGATGATGTCACGTGGAGTTGCATGTGGAGCTGTTCCATTGTGACGTCCTCGCTGATATGGGAGAGCTGAGGAGAAACATTTACATAGAATGCTGCGCATCGGGATAATTCAAAAGGTAAGGAATCCACAGGCAGCTGTATCCATCAGAATTCCCTGTTACTTGAGTATGTTTGCCTGACCTAATGAGAATTTGTGTTTTACTTGCTGTTGAGGTCCTATATATTGGATGTGAAATATGGGGTACGGTCAAGCTTTTAGGGATCTTTTCAAGGAACTTGGGTTGCACTGGAAGTGTCTGGGCTTGCTGGCTTTTTTTCTCTCATGCTTGGGCTTAAATGTTCTTATTTTGGAGGGTGGCTTGTCTGCTTCTATTAATGTTGGATTTGAATATCCTAATGTGGGGAGAGGTGGCATGAACAACTGTAGTCCTGTATATGGGGGGGAGGTGCTGACACCTTTCTTGCTACCAGCATTGTAGAAAAATCACTCTTGGCTTCTTTGAAGATGGCCCGCAATTCTAATATTGCCTCTCTCATCTCTCTTTTACCTGTATATTTCATTTTTATATGTGTTTTAGTATGCTCTATTATGCTGGTGTCAAATGTTCCCTACTTAGGCCAGCGAAATGTGTGTACCTTTGTGTGTGTAAGCCATTCTTGGCAAAACTTATTAAGTTTCTTTACCTGTGTAGGAAACCTGGTTTCCATGTGCCTAGATAGGGAATCTATGAACATTTTAGCAGTTTTGTGGACGAATACGACTCAAATCTTCTAGGAGTTTTTGTTTGTTTTAATTGTGGGGGTCAAACGCATGTGGTGCACTTCTACAATTTTACATACCATGAGCTCAGTGCTGGCAATTTCTTGCGTAAACAGTTCAAACAATAATTTCCATGAAAACAAGATAAGACTGCATACAATGTATTGTAAACCAGGGTGAATATACAATGGGTTAGTAAAAAATCGGCATAAATTCTCTCACAATACAGTTTTCAATGACAATAAATGCAATGATATCGTACACCATAGTACACTTCATCCAAGATCGACAGAAAAAAATATCTTGTTTGAACACAGTCTATCCTCTTGCAAGTGAAGAGTAGTGTGGTACATGTTTCTATGTGAACCGGATAGTCTGCCACTATCTGCTCTTAGACAAAGGTGGTATCACAGACACCAATGAGTAGAAACTTGGAAATCATAGGTCCTTCTTGGCCACACACAAGTTACACCCAGTTTGCTGGGTCAAAGTTTTTCCTAAAGTCCGAATCGCACCTGTGTCACTCCCAGGGCTCAACCGTATGCTCTGTGTCACACCCAGAGCACCTCTCACTCCTTTCAGATACTAATGGTGTTAAGAAACAGTTAGCACTGAGAAATCATTTTCACTAAAAAACTATGAGACTAAAATGACAACTTCTCCCATACATGATAGCTGTATCACAAAAACGTTTTCTGTGAGCCATAAAGGTCTATATAAATAAATAAATATTCATGTTTCCTAACATGCTAACTATCCAAAAAAAGGTGACATCTGCAGGATTGCCTCTGAGGCCGCTTTACGACTGAAACAGTTGGGAAATATATAAGGTAATATGCCAGACCTTGTCGTGGCAGGGTGCTCAGGTTATCTTTTTATGCTTCTCCCTAAATTGCCATACACCAAATGCTTAACAAAAAAACCCACAATATTTCAGGATCAGATGTGGTCTCCTACCTTCTGAGAAGGCTGCTTCAGGATTGACCTCCACCCTAGAGATTCAGTAGAACTTCCAATCAATTGCATTGGCTGCCCACCTTTGTTGCTGCATTATGCAAATACATCCAGACAGGGTCACCTTCCTTCAGCTGCATTCAGGTGCGAGGTCCAAATCTCACCCGGATGGCTCCCCAAAATGTTACTTGAGTATGAAATACCTTAAAAAACTAATGCAAGAGGCATTTGGCAAAACAGGAACAGTTTCCTTAATTAAACATAGCGACCATGAGAACAGTTACAAACACAGAGTCTGAGGACTGTCTCAATTTACATTCAGTTAGCATCCTTCTTAAATGCAGTTTTCCTCCGGTTGTAAAGTTTTTCAGAAAACCATACATGGTGAAGAATGTTGATTGCTGCCTTAGAATCATAAAATAATGGTTAAATGATTACCACAGTTGGGCCTCAACCTTCTGTGGACAGAATATAGCCAGTGGGTAAAGTGTCTAGATGTCAGGCATGGGAATGGTGTGATCACTGCATGTGCTGTTCCCTGATTGGCTATATATTCCTAACTCATGTTGCATCTGCTTTTATTGTGATTTAGGAGCACAATTACCGCCTCCGGCCATGTGTGCTTTATTGGGGCCATTCTTCCTTGACCATTGTAATGTCGCTCTCTGTGCAATTAATCTCGGGTTTCCTGAGCGTGCACTTATCTGCCAACTACACATCATCCCAGCTGTGAGCTATAAATTAGTAACCCCAGGCCTGGGTGTCAGAGCTCGCCTGACTATGTAATTGCGAGTCGGGTTGATATGGAGTTCATGACGAGTGATTTCATTAATAAGGACGAAATTTTGTTTTCATGAATGAACGTATTGTTTTCCATATTAACACTATAATTTTCCATATTAAAAACTTCATCACACATGTGTCAGATAAAGGATATCTCGTCCATCATATTACAGGAGACAGTGCATATAATATAAACGATGCACTGTAGTACTGTGAAAAGGACTGGTTTTGTTAGTCATATTTGTCACAGTGTATCCCGTCTCCCAACCTCTAAATCATGCACATAGTCCCACATTACAATCAATCAATCAATCAATCACAGCATTTATATAGCGCACTACTCACCTGGGGGGTCTCAAGGCACTAGGGGAGGGGGGGTCCGCTACTGCTCGAACAGCCAGGTCTTGAGCTGCTTCCTGAAGGCGAGGTGGTCCTGGGTCAGGCGGAGGTGGGTCGGGAGGGAGTTCCAAGTCTTGGCGGCCAGGTAGGAGAAGGACCTTCCTCCTGGGGTGGCTCTTCGGATCCGGGGGACGGCGGCGAGGCCGTGGCCGGTCGATCAAAGTTGGCGTGTGGGAGCGTAGAAGTTGAGGCGGCTGTTGAGGTATCCTGGGCCTTGGTTGTGTAGGGCCTTGTGTGCGTGGGTGAGGAGACGGAAGGTGATTCTCTTGTTGACCGGGAGCCAGTGCAGATCTCTCAGGTGTCCGGAGATGTGGCTGCGACGGGGGATGTCCAGGATGAGTCGTGCTGAGGCGTTCTGGATTTGCTGGAGTCTCTTCTGGAGTTTGGCGGTGGTTCCGGCGTAGAGGGAGTTGCCGTAGTCCAGACGGCTGGTGGCGAGGGCCTGGGTGACCGTCTTCCTGGTCTCGGTGGGGATCCACCGGAAGATCTTACGTAGCATACGCAGGATGTTTAAGCATGACGAGGAGACGGCGTTGACTTGTCTGGTCATGGAGAGGGAGGAGTCCAGGATGAAGCCCAGGTTGCGTGCGTGGTCTGTTGGTTTGGGTGCGCTGCCCAGGGCGGGGGGCCACCAGGAGTCGTCCCAGGCGGAGGGTGAAGAACCCAGGATGAGGACTTCCATCTTGTCCGAGTTCAGTTTCAGGCGGCTGTTCATCATCCACTTGGCTACGTCTGTCATCCCTTCGTGTAGGTTGGCTCTGGCGGTGGCGGGGTCGTTGGTGAGGGAGAGGATCAGCTGGGTGTCGTCGGCGTAGGAGATGATGTTGAGGTTGTGTTGGCGTGCGATGGCTGTGAGGGGGCTCATGTAGACGTTGAAGGGGGTTGGGCTGAGCGAGGAGCCTTGAGGAACGCCGCAGATGACTTCGGTGGCTTCTGATCTGAACGGGGGGAGGCGGACTCTCTGTGTCCTTCCGGCGAGGAACGAGATGATCCATTCCAGTGCCTTCTCCTGGATTCCGACGTTGCTGAGGCGCTGCACTAGGGTACGGTGGCAAAAAGTGTCGAAGGCCGCGGAGAGGTCTAGGAGGATGAGGGCCGCTGTTTCTCCATTGTCGAGCAGGGCTCGGATGTCATCGGTAGCTGCGATCAGGGCGGTCTCGGTGCTGTGGTTGGCCCGGAAGCCAGACTGCGAGAGGTCGAGGGATCCGTTCGTCTCGAGGAAGGCGGCTAGCTGCTTGTTGACGGTCTTCTCGATGACTTTTGCTGGATATGGGAGCAGCTTCCACCACAAATTATTTTCAACAAATACTTTCACTTGGCAGTTGGGAAAGTTAGTATACAGGAATATAAGTTATTGTGATTGAGCTATGATCGAGGTTTGGATATTGAATGGTTGGGTGTTACTGATCATATACTACACTATTTGCTTAGTCACATTGGATGAATGAGGAAAATATTGGAACCGTAAATCTGTAATAGAAGTCACTTGGGCAGAAAAATATGGCACGTGCAAAGACAGACTTTACATTCTTGAGTAGAAGAAATATTGAGTGAAGTATTAGTAGGTGGCTGAGTGGGCACTGGAAAACACAACTTGTCTTTGGTTTGTATGCATTGCATATTTTGTTGTGATGCACTGAAGCAGATGCACATTTCACTGCCTACACTGCAGCACCAAAATAAACCACGCTGCAGTTTTAGATGGCGAAATGCTGTGGACAGGGATGTGATAGGCGAGATATCTGCCTTGCTTAACAAATACAGTATTGTCAATGAGAAAGCAAGGTGAATCGCACCACAGCCTAATCTGCCACACAGCGCCACGCCACGCAGCAGTTTCTATCTGGCTTCTGGCTCGGGGGCAAAGTTCCTCTTACCTGTTTGTATTGCCGCCGGTAGTCTCCCTCGCCGCCTCTTGTCACTCCGAGGCCGCTGTAGAGGTGGACTACAGCCCCCAGCAGCCAATCTTCGACCGGCCCACATCCGGCGGAGAGCGCGCCCGGAGGCGCTACTTCAATCCAGGCTCCCCCGGTGGAGCGGGGGGATCGCACCACAGCCTAATCTGCCACACAGTGCCACGCCACGCAGCAGTTTCTATCTGGCTTCTGGCTCGGGGGCAGAGTTCCTCTTACCTGTTTGTATTGCCGCCGGTAGTCTCCCTCGCCGCCTCTTGTCACTCCGAGGCCGCTGTAGAGGTGGACTACAGCCCCCAGCAGCCAATCTTCGACCCGCCCACATCCGGCGGAAAGCGCGCCCGGAGGCGCTACTTCAATCCAGGCTCCCCCCGCGTCGCGGGACGCGCACGGGCGGCGCTGGGCTGAGCCCGGGCAGAGGGCGGGCCGTCTGTGGCCGTCCGGGGCCGACGGAGGCCGGGCTGGGCCACGTCCCATACATCTCGAAGTAAGCACCGGGGGCTGAGCCTGCTACAGAGGTATTTTGCACCACCTGTGTATTGTGATATTTGTAGTTTGTTATCTGACAGTGGACACTGGTACTGGGGAGAAACTCTGGCATATATTGAACTTGTGGCCTGTTGTTCTTGAGCACCCGGCCGGACTACACGCTGACACCAATGTAGAAGGTTTCGGCGCTCTACAGCCACAATATTTGCCTGATTTATAGTTTAACCCTACGACTAGGGGGACTGAAGAAGATATATAAGACCGGGATATCATGGTCAAAAACAAGATTGCTAAAACGAGGGTAGGGGGAGGAGTTAAAGGGACACTGGATGCCTTCATTACTAGAGCTGAATCAGTATTAATACATGAAATCCAATTGGCTGAGCGCAGATTGTCCATGGACCCCCAATTAGCAACAAAAAGATCCTCGTTGGGCAATATAGCATCTTGTGTAACGCCTGGTGCTCCGGCAGATTCAAATGAGTCTACCTTGGAGCAGTATACTCAAGCTGATATTACCAATTTACCATTAATCACAGTCCATAACCCGCAGGGTGATATAACAAGTCCAGGCAGGATAGGGCCATCAAATGACAACCAAGGCGCCGCACTCAGCCCACAGGATAGAGAAAGCCTACAGTTAATTATATCACAGGGAGCGACGAATGGGGGAGCCATAAGGGAGGAGTCCATCAATCACCAAGTAGAAGTTGAGACTGATCTGGAACAGAGCTTGGGGGAAGACGTAACTACACGCACTAAAATTCAAAAAATAGGAACGGGGCCCTCAGCGGTGGGTGGCTTAAAATGTTGCACACGCTCCAACACAGCTAGCCGGAAGGGAGCTGCCAAACCAATTAAAGGGAGTATCAAAAACTTGGAGAAAATAGGGTGCCTTAGATGTTGCCATGAAAATGGGCCATGTGGGACCCAACAAATTATAATAGAGCTAGAAAATAAAATGGAACAGCTCATACAGCGTTTGCTAGAGCCAGTAATGGCGAAATTAACGAATTTGGAAGGGACTATAAACAAACTTGCGTCCCGAATTCAGCCACAACATGCTAGAGACCCCGGGCAGGAGAGGGAGGAGGGTAGTACAGTGTTGAATTGTAAAAACAAGGAGCTAGCTAAAAGGGGAGGCGAACAAGCAGGGTGTAGTAAAGCATCACAGGGAGCTAACATTGGTAATATGGGGAACAAGAATTGGAATGGGGAAACCCGGGATGACTCAGATACTCAACCCGAGACTTGAGTTATTGGCCTGAAACATAGGGAACACATGAAGCATAGCGGGACAGACCGCATAGATTGCATGCAGGCCACCCCAGGGCTTCCTATATTAGACTTACCCCCAGCCTCCAGTCCATATGCAGTGGTGCTAGTAGGAGTCCCGGGACTGAGCAAGGGAGCCGAGGAATCGACTAGCACCTTGCTAAATAAAGCAGCACACTGGATTAAAAATAACATACCAGTTCATTGTTTTCAACATGACCACATCCTCATGGCCAGGAGGATAGCCTGGATTGGCCGAGGAGAGAAAAAGTTCCCCGGCGACTGCATAATTGTAAACTTAAGATCACAGGGATTAGTAAGAGAACTCCTAGATAATCGGCACGGGGAGAGTGAGAGAGGGTCGTGTGTAAGGATGCTCCCTTTGCATTACTTTTATAGGGATAGTGCCCGTGATCCTGGGCAGACCCGGCAAGGGCCAAGACTACCTATGAAAAACAGATGGGACAATATATACTTAGCCCCAAATAGATTTGCCGCCCTCACTGATTATTCCGCCCTGGAGGAACAGGATTGACTGGGGAGCGTTGGAAATCCAGTGGGGGAGAGAGTATATGATGCAGTAAGAAATGAAGGAAAAAAAAGTAAAATAGGACCTAATAACCAGGATGCTAACATTGATATACTTTCCGGGCAGGCAAGGGTGGTGGGAGATACAGCCCCGCAAGAAATAAGCCTGGAGACGAATATAACACAAAGGATGTCCAGAGACGACACAGATGGTAGGGCTCGCACAACCTCTGAGTTAAGGTTGCTGTCCTGGAACATTGCGGGTCTTGCATCCAAAGTGGCAAACCAGGAATGGCAAAGTTTTATCAAGGGATATAATATTATTTTCCTACAGGAAACTTGGGAAACGGATTGCAGTAGCCTGTTCCTGGAGGGCTATAAATTGTTTTATACCCCGGCACGCAAATCACCCATGGGTCGAGCCAAGGGAGGTCTAATTCTGTATGCGGCATTGACGCTGCAAGGGAGCTGGCAAGACCTAGGGTGGGATTCTGAATGCCTCCAGGGCACAAGATACATCGCAAAGGGCCTTAAGGTTATTTTTATAAATTTTAATAATGCAGGACAATCAATGTCCAACTTGGCGGAATTAGAGCAGAGAATTTCTGGACTGAATGATGCGGGAGATCCCAGCGTCAGGTTAATTTTAGTGGGGGATTTTAATACTCACCCATGCCCACACTTGAAATGGGAAGGAGGTTCATGGGACGCCTGTCCTTCCATAAAAGGCTGGCATGTTGAGCACTCTAGAGAAGGCATGGCACTAGGCATGATTTTAGGTAAATTTGCATTAACACACACAATGGACCTAGTCATGAATGGTGCATCAGTTTCAATGACGCCCTCATTTAAGGGGCGGGGTTGCGATTCCATCATCGACTATATCTTTGTTTCCCATGCTTTAGCTGGCAGGGTCAGTCACTTTGGGATAGTCCCCAGCATTTTCAGCGACCATAATCCTCTGGAATTAACAATAGAGACCCTAGATCAGTGTGCCAAAATAGATAAAAGGTTTCCTGGGGGACAATACAAGGCAATGGACCAGGGCAGGAGGATTAAATGGTGTAAGATTGACGTACTGGCATTACATAGAGCGCTCCTGGTAGAGAATGACAGTTATATGTGGAAATGCCTAGATAGTAACATTGAGGGGAGCGATCTGATTACAGCATTTGAGGGCACTGCCCAACAGATTGATAGCCTCTTAAGGCGTAAGATGAATAAGCAGACAGACCCTTGCCCAAGATGGTTCGATAAAGAATGCTCGAAGGCACATAGGAATCTGAAGCAGGCGCTCAAGACTGCCCCAAGGGATAGAGGCACAATCATGGAATGCAGGAACCAATATAAAAAGGCAATTAGTAGAAGGAAGCATTGCCTTCAATCTCAAGCTTGGGAGTCACTAAAAGAAGCATCGTGACATGACAAGCTTTTGGAAAACAATAAATGACCCTTGTTTCCAAGATTCAAATAAGCCCCAGGTAGTATCCCATATCCTACCGGAAGAATGGGTAGCACACTTCTCTAAACTATACAATCGGGGTAATCCAGAGACGTTGCAATCCCAAACTCTGGAATTACCCGAGGGTGAGTGTATACCATTTACGGTGGAAGAAGTGAAACTTGGTATAGAAGGCCTGACGTTAAGAAAAGCGCCTGGACCTGATGGGATCCCACCAGACCTGTTCAAAAGCCAGGTGGAATTGTGGGCACCAATACTGGTTAGGGTATTAAATGCTGCCTGTCAGGAGGGCATGTCGAGATCATGGTCCACGGCAGTCATCGTCCCAATTTTTAAAAAGGGGAATAGAAATGACCCCCAATGTTATCGCCCAATATCCCTCATAGATGTCACGGCGAAAATCATGGGGAGAGTCATTCTTAATCGTCTTTTGGATTGGGCCAAAGAATATAACATCATTACCGATCTCCAGTATGGGTTCAGGAGTGTGCGTTCAACATCAGACCAGTGCCTTAATCTCTACCATCTAGTGGCCAAATACACCCTGGCCAGGGAAGGCACTGTGTACTTAGCATTTATGGACCTCTCAGCAGCTTTTGACTGCGTTAGCAGAAGGAAGCTGTGGGAGATGCTGGCTGAGATGGGCATAGATCAGGGTTTGCTACAAATACTTCAATCACTCCACTTTGAAACCACGGCACAGGTGAGATTTACAGATGAGGGCGACCTGACTGAGGAGTTCCACTGCTGGGGAGGGGTGCGGCAAGGCTGCATCCTGGCCCCTTTTTTATTCACATTATATGTAAATGGGCTAGATAAAGCACTGGGGGGGCTGGACGCAGACTGCCCTTGTATAGGAAGGAGAAGCATACCAGTCCTCCTTTATGCAGATGATGCGGTACTTTTGGCCCGCACAGGAAGGAGCCTGCAGTTGCTTATAAATGGGTTCGTCAGGTTTATGGCGGACCTAGATTTAGTGCCCAATTTATCCAAGTCGTATGTTATGGAAGTAGGCAAAAAACCAGTTAAGAACTATAGCTTCTCAATAGACACCCATACATTGGAAAAAGTAAAAACTTTTAATTACTTGGGGATTGTCTTTGACCAAGAACTTAGCTTCAAACCCCTAGTAAGCCTGAAATGTAGTCAATTTCCGAGTGCTGTGGGATCCATTATGAATTTCGCAACAAGACTGGGTCGCTGGTCCCCGCACGAAATTACCCAGTTATATAGTTCTGTTTGCTGCTCAAAGATCCTCTATGGAAGCGAGGTCTGGGGCTTTCGTGACATGGGGAACATTCAAACAGAAGAAGATAAATTCCTAAAAAGGCTTCTGCAGGTCCCCATAAGTGTCTCCTCGTATGTTGCTCATGAGGAACTGGGTATGGATTACCTTACGGATCATGCTGCCTCTAACCCAATTTCCTGTTGGGTAAAAATATGGACTAATCCAGAGGCCACCCTGAGTAGATTAATTATACAGGATTGCATGAAAGGGGATAAGTGGACTAAAATACCATGGCTAAGATATGTAAGGGATGTTCTGACCAGGCTGGGTTATGAAAAGTTCTTTAATGAGCCAAGCACGCTGGCAAATAAAGATAAGGGCAGCATAAAGAAAGCTTGCAGGCAGTACTTGGCTAGGACTAGAGAAGTAAAAGAGGGGTCTAAAAGCACAGTGAGATCACACCAGCTCATCAAAACTCAGCCGGGCATGGAATTTTATTTAGCAAACATGTATAATAGACATGATAGATACTTAATGTCTAGATTTAGATTAGACTTGCTACACCATATTTTGGCTGTCCCGGCAGGTTTTGTACATGACATAAGCACAAAAGGGTGTTGCGGCTGCGATCTTAGATCTCCGCAAGACACCCTGCATTTTGTTTTATTGTGCCCCTACTATTCTTATCCACGTTCATTGATTTTAAAAACATTACTTAAACGTGCAAATATTGAACAGGCAAAAGTGGCCCTCCTACTTCTTAAGCTCGCTGCTGATCCTTTCACACTGTTTAGTATGGTACATTTTCTGCGCCTGGCAGTCAAGCTGAGGAAAACTAGGGGAGAGGAGTAATGGGGTCGACGGCACTATAAATGAGCAGTATTAAAGGAACTAAAATTAAGAAAGGAGTAGAGTATAAGTGTATAGCTCTCCCGCTTAAGGATGACAGGGAATGCCTGCTTTTTAAGTTGCTTGTTTTAACATGAATTATTTATGAATGTATGGAATACTGTGTTTTATAAGGCCCGATTGTATAATATGTATCTTTTATGGCTATTTTTAATAACCGAATAAAGATTATTTGAAATTTGAAATTTGAATTACCACTTGTCTCTGCCATCAATGGTCCTGTTCTCTGTCTAGGATGTCTGCCCAGTGGTGTGTCAGTTGCTGCTGGTAGACAGGATGCTGATGCTGCAGTGCATACAATGCCGTAGTTGCTCCCAGAGAACCTGACACTCCTGCAAAGCATAAACCTTACTGGGCCTGCCACCTGCTGCCAACATGCGAGGGAGGTGGCGCTGAACCAAGACAGGACTGTACCCCTGCATAACTGCATCACCCACAGGGGGCACAGATGATGATGCCTGGTTCTGCCATAATTCGTAATGGGAGGGAGTTAGACTGGGGCAGCGAGGAAGCAGGAGGACAGAGAGGACTAGTAAGGAATGGAATTTCTCCTCCTGTAGCCAATGACCGACTGGTATGAGAAGCGGTACTGCTTCTGGTATGGGTCAGAGTCCACCTTGTTGCCGGGTGCTGCTGGGGAGTCGAGTCTGTGTGTTTCTTCTTATGCTACAGCTCCAGACAGCTGTTCTGAGAGAAGAAAGCTAATTATGTATTGATCTCACATACGCATGAGTCACTTGGCGCTAAACAGAATCAACACAAGGAAGTGAAACATTAGATATTGGTTACATTATTTAATAAAAATCAACAACGCTAAATGTTGCTTAAATAGGAAAGACAAACCTTGAAACGCAGAGATAGGGGCACCAAATTCCACATCTTTTTGGCCACATCATGTCAATCCACACTCGGCGTCGGCTGGGTCACATTTATTATGACATCCTATCATAAGAGATTTGTTTTTGAAATGTCCCACAATTCCTATATGTCCTCTTAAAGTTAACCCCTACATTTTCACCCCCACAAATTGCACATTTTACATTCTGGTTTCTGTTAAAGCAGTAACAAACATCTGTACCTGCTGAGCAAAAGTGAAGGGATATCCTTTAAAATGTGCTGGCACGTGCTGGCAATGACAACAAGGGAAATGATGAGCTGTGTCTGCATCACATGCTGCGACAATTTCTAATACCTTAGACAGACAGCAATTCTGTTAGATATGTCTGCAAGCAGATATAGTTAGTGAAAAAGTATGTAGCAGGAGATAAAACTCATATATCTTCCAGACAGTGTATGCGGCTTCAGATGTGATATCCCTGAAGACATCTCAAATGACATCATCTGTAATGAACGTCTGAACTAAGTAAGTACAAGTTACCTGGGAACATCAACGGATGGATACATCGAAATCATGTAAAATAGAAACATTGAAAGGAACTTTGCTGCCTGGAATTTCTATGCATCCGTCAAGCTACAGTAAAATTCTAATTCATATAATAAATGTTTCCACTTTGTTAGTAATTGATATTTTATTAGTTGAATGAGATTTGTTGAGACACAATAGCAGCATGTGATGAATTATTAGTTCTCCGTGAGCGCCCTCCCGAAGGCAGGCCACGCATACATACTAAATATTACTTATGCTTATGACATTCAATAAATTCAAAACACTCACAAATAATTCTGTGCATAATAACTTTGCACATTTAAATATGTAAATGATTAATGCATTATTGTTTCAAACAGTGACAGGATGCTTTTGCAAACGACTGTGAACACGTTTTCAAAATGAATAACATGGGAGGCGAGTCACATAATTCGGAGGATGATTTGGAAATCAGTACAAGCAGCAACTACGCGCACATTTCTGCATTTATTAACTATTTGAAAAAAATCTAGGTCCATTAAGTTGTTCTCATCAAAGGAGCAAAATAACTAATTGAGCGAACGTAGTCACATTCATGGCGTATTCGCTACAAAGCAAAACAGATTAACCACTTCTGTGCTTTGTTGTACTCAAAAATGTTTGCTTTTGCTCAGCACATTGAACACATTGACGGTAAGAACTGAACTTAGTAGACAAAGAATTGATGTTCTGTTTTTACTGAGCTACACTTCGACCCCACTGGGACAAAGAAAGCATGTGCGGCGTCCGCTTTGCCTGTTCACCACTGTGCAAGTGACTTCATAATATGATGGAACTGCCGGAGCCCAAGGGCTAACCAGGATGGTTCAATCTTAATATACACCGATTTACAATCTCGCTATAGAGAATCCTTGTGTCACCAGAGAGGGTAGAGCTTTCCCAAATCAATAAAAAATGTCAACGACATTTAAAATTTACAACCAGCCAATGATGAGAGATTGGCAAAAGTTTCAAAATAATTATTTATTATAAGGTAAGAATATATTTCTGTATTTACATTAGTGTGTTTACAGAAATATAAAATACATTTGCTTAGAAGTCTGCATTAGAACAGATATACAAGGTTCCGTAAAGAAACCCAGTAAGCTAACCAAAAGACCTATTCTAAATAGAACCCATGAAGAGTTCCTCTGGAGAAGAGAGAATAAGAAAAAAGAACTTCCAATGACGAGTAGTTCATGAAACTCAGCTGGGTTTCCTACAGCTGCAATAACAGCTGTAAATTAGAGGGCAATCCTTGCGGTAGCATTGACCACCCAAAACAAAGGCATCACCTCAGGGAAATAGCTAAAGATTTGACCCTCAATAAAGAAGATTCCCAGGACAAGGAGAGGTCCAGCGGCAAACCGCCGGAATAATGGATATGGTAAAGGAAATGGTAGTAGAAAAGAGATAAATGTATCGCCCCACTCACAAGCTTGTGCTAATAGTCCATAGCACCAGTTTACCTGCAATAACAGCCGCAAAAAACATCCCCACAGATGACCCCCACAACTAGAGCAACTGGAGATGCAGAGTAGGCGTTGCAGAGAAAAAGCCTTCGCAACATTCTCAACGGCCAACCAGATCGGCGATACAGCCACAAAACATGCGATAAGGCGCGTTAGCAGCAGGAAATTAACACCTGCTCTGACCTGGTGTAAAGTCGGACGGCAGCCAGCACCAGAAAAGTGAGCTCAGCCCACAGCAACACCTGAAGAACAACAGATACCATGGAGCTACTGATCATGCAGCTCGGAGCCCCAACAGGCCCACAACACCCACCGCCTCCACCCCTAGGCCTACACCACCCCCTGAACTTCCCCGCACCACCCCCCCGGACCACCACAGAGGTAGCGCAGACACAGACCCTCAGAAAACACACCAGCCTCACAGACTTAACACCAGAGAATGTCATTGCCCACTACAGGCTCAAAAGGACAACCATCCTCTGCATCCTGAACCTCACTGCCCACAGACTGATGGTACCAACACATCGGATAACCAACATCCCACCGCAGACAAAGCGGCTGGCTGTGCTGCACCTGTTGGCCTCTGGTACCTTCCAACCAACAACTGCCAGAGTCGGAGAGGTCTCACAGCCAGCCCTCAAACCTGTCCTGGATGCCATCATCAGATTGGTACCCCAGTACCTATACTTCCCCCACACTGCGCAGGAACAGCTGGAGACCAAGCAAGGATTCTATGCCATAGCTGCATTCCCACACTTGTTGGGGGCAATAGACTGCACACATGTCCTACTTGTGCCCCCTGATGACACTGCACACAATTACCGTAGCAGAAAGCACACGCATTCCATCAATGTGCAGGCAATAGTGGACCACCGGGGACTCTTCACCAATGTCATCCCCAACTACCCAGGCAGTGTGCATGACTCATACATCTCCCGCCAGTCCTTCATCAACCGGGGCTTCCAGGATGGCACCTACGAAAATGCTCTACTCGTTGATAAGTACCAAATGAACACACCACACACCTCAACTCCACAATCATGCAACTCACAACTCTGGGAATGCAGACGTTACAAACTCACATGCAACATGCCAAACAACATGCCCATTTACCAGACCCGACAACACAAATTACTGTGGTATCCTGGGCTAGCCATGTACACAAGCCATCAACGGCATGGCACCTCAGCCACACAACAGCAGATTGTGGGGAGAGGAGGGAACCATGCATGTGCAAAGGAGGCAAGTGACCAATTAATAAGCATGTACACAATGCCAAGTGTAGCGTGGATGTGCTGGCCAGACTGCAGTATGCAGACCACACACATATCCATGTCGACAAACACTGCTGGTGTATGGAGTGTAGTGGACAGTGGACGCAACAATGTCACCCCAGCCAGTGGGGAAGATCGCAGAAATGTAGCCTGTTACGTCCCCCCTATAAGCATTAGTGGAGTGGGCTGGCCCAGCCTATGCCAGGCCAGCGTGGGGTGTGAATAAATAGCACAAAGCTCTGGGCATGGTTCTCTTCTGGAATGCCCAACGTCTCTGCCAGGGCGGCGCCTCTCGCCCTGCCAAACGTCCGTCGCCATGAGCTGTGTTGCCTGCGATCCTGTGGGCCTGATGCACCCCAGGCAGCTGGTTGCCTGCCCCTGCGCACCCAGGCCTCAATGCCCAGCTGCCAACACCGGCGTGTGTCAAAGAGGGCCCACCATGTGCTAGTGCAAGCTCTAAGCCCGAGGCCCATGACCTTGGCAGCCTCCTCAGACCCTCCCGGCCTACGCGACACAGGCCCGCAGTACTCCTTTCTCGTTGATGTACTCCACCGGTGTACACAGCGGACCAGTAGGTCACACATTTGGAACTGAGTCTTGCCCTCTACATGGCAGAGTCCATATTATTGTACAGGCCTCATTGTATACTACATCTCCTTCCAGCTCTGTTGCCCCTGAGTGTGTGCCCTGAAATTCATGGTCGATATCTGTCTGTACGTCTCTGGCATCTGGGCCCATGGGCTGAAGGTTGTCTTCCTCTACATGTAGCTGATACTGACAAGGTGGAAAGGTGGAGTCTGCAGCATTCAACTCCCCAATTTGCCTGTTCCTGCTTGCTTCTGCCCTCTCCATCATGCCCTGGAGGGACACCTTCCACTGTCCCCTGCAACCCTCTGCGACATTCCCCTTGGACATCAACGAGTACACGCTCAGCTCGCGTGGCCCCGCCTCAGTGCACCGCCTGTGGCGGTGTGCATGTGCCGTCCGCTGTGCATCCGGGGCCACAAACTCTGTGCTGCTCAAATCAGGGACCCATGATATCTGTACCTTGTACTGCTGAAGGCCTGCTCACTGTTGTGGTTGTTGCCAGCACCAACCAATCCTTGAGTGGTGTCTCACACTACCCAACACCCATCCAGCACAGGTGTCACTGGAGATGTAACCCTGGTAATAAAAGGGGCCGAGCGCACATGCCTGTAGCCAGTCCCAAAAACTCACTCAGTGTGTCGGTGTGGTCATTATATATACATGTGGGACTGGGGCCATTCCACATTACATTGTGCTGTGTACAGCGTGCACAACCATGTCACCGCAAGCAGTGGTGTAGACCTGGGACATGTAACCGTGTAGTATCTTCATGTGAACGTAAGCGGGATGGACAGGCGTACAACAGTACTGCGTAGGGGTGTTGCTCCTCCACACGTGGATCTGGGTGTGGTTCAGTGTGGGCCTTGCCAAGGATGTGGCTGATGCGTATATCTCTGTTGTAGTGTCTGCCCAACCCGTCACACAATCAACAATATAGCTATGTGGCATGTCCCCGGTGTGCGTGGTCAGCTGAAAGGGTACATGGGGGAGGGCATGCCAGCTCGGGGTCAGGGATCACACATGTCAACTGTTGTGTGTGTCGCTATTAGTGCAGCATAAGGCAAAGTTGTATCCTCAACTGCATGTCGAGTTCAGCCAGGCAGGTGCTCTACATCTGGGTCAGCCCTGTCCTTGCAATGGGCCTACACATGTGGCCAGCCACATTCTGCACAGCATCATCACTGTGTCGTACTCAGGCTTGTAGACATGCACAGACAGGCATGTCAATGGTGTGCCATAGGGGTGCATGTGATGTAATCATGCTGCGCACACTAGTGAATGTGCTCGGGGGAGGTGCAGTAGTGAGACTACGTAGTAGACAGTAATGCAACTCATTTGCAACACGCAGTACATGTCATGCAGGAATAACTAAGTCACATATATTGCACACCAATGAACCAGTGAGCCTGCCAACACATCATGCAGTATGGAGTCGTGACTCATGTCTCTCTTCACAGTCACAGGTGACCAAGGATATGCAGTCTGCACTTGGATGATGACACCCCACCGAGCCCCGAAGACACAGGCCCAGAGGCAGTACAATTTAGCCCACAAACGCACCAGGGGCATCGTGGATCGCACATTTGGCGTGTTGAAGTCACGTTTCAGGTGCCTGGACATCACAGGTGGTAAGCTTCTGTACAGCCCAGACCTCATGTGTAAGATGATCGTTGCATGTTGTGTGTTGCACAACATATGTGCATGCAGCAAAGCCCCATGGATGCAAGTGCCAGATGCACCAGACGATGATGATGAAGATGAGGCAGGTGGAACACATCCCACTGCAGCCGCAGCAGGAATAGCCCGTAGGAGCTACATCATTGACAATTTCTTCTCTGGTTGACTTCACATTGTGTGAGTCCTTCGCAGTAATGGCACAGTACGTTGACTGCCACAGGCACTGCATGTGCTAATTAAAGCATTCCAATAAACATTCTCTGCATGCATGTCACTCATCTGTACAGGCACTTCACTCAGACAAGTGTGGGTGCAACATGTTGTGCTCTCAAATGAGGGATTTGTTGATGGATGGTTGGTGTGACACCTCTGTGCA
Organism: Triturus cristatus; assembly: GCF_964204655.1. NCBI lineage: Eukaryota > Metazoa > Chordata > Amphibia > Caudata > Salamandridae > Triturus > Triturus cristatus. The sequence goes on along the minus strand of NC_140589.1, from coordinate 409,727,187 downwards.
GTGAGGCAGTTTATGGTGTCACATATTCGAACTGCCAGTTCTGTGTGTCACAGTTGTTACGGTATCCCACTCTTCGGCATTTCACATGTGTCCCAAATAATTCCATTGTGGCCTACAGGTGACAACAGGCATTCTTTTGTGCTCTGATATGTGCCACCATGATGCAGGGATGCACCCTGTGACTCAAGTCCCACGACTTGGGCAACATGTACGTGAGGGGGAGTCACAGCCCCTACATTAGTCCGTACTTTCATTCTTGTTTGGTCATGGACATGGCACGTCGGTGTGCAGTGGGTGTTGTTTCCGCATGGGCTCAGGTTACATACTGAAAGCATATCAATGTGCATTGTGGCTGTTTGTGGGGAAATGCCTATCTGATTTGGACAATGATCATTTGTTCTGCGTCACATCTGTGGGGTTGTGCTCGCACGTTGTCATCTCACCGTTTATTTACTCTGCTTGTAGTGGAGGCAGCGTTTCACATACATTGCTATGTTAGCATAAGCGTCTTAGATGTTAGAAACGCCATCTTGCCACTTTTGCTGCTTTTGCACACGACACTGCAGATAGATGCTATTATTTGAAAATCTGCTTGCTTGCCTTTTCTTCACATGAGAACTGCCTGTGGTTCACATCCCTAGACGTGCAAGGCAACCTACAATCTGAGTCACCAAACAATGTATGTTTTTGAGTTCAGGTTGATCGGCCCACGCTCCAGCCATAACACGCACACAGCTGCAAATATCTGAAAGTCGAGAGCCTTTAATATTGCAGTTTGCATGCATTAGACACACATTCTGGAGAAGCACTTTTCCAGGTGCAGAGCAAAGCTGATGCTGTGATGTGATTCACCTAAGCTGATCTTTACGGTATGGGGTTCCCCATTCAAACCTAGAGACCTTCTATTAGTATAATAATACTAGCTTACTAGCGAAGGGAGGGTGGTTGTATTCCACTATCATTTGTAATATGATTTCACCCTTCATTTTCTATGGTATTGTAACAATGCTGATGGTTTTAATTTTAATAATTTGTCTGCTTATATTAGCCAAAGTACTGCATCTTAGGACACGTAGTTTATAAAATAACCATTTTAAATTTTACTGTGTCTCTGATTACTCTTGTTGTGGACTGATATGAGAATAATAACGAACAGGTATTTCTGATTCCCACCATTCCTGAGAGTACTCTAAAGTCACATGTTCTGGGTTTTCTAATAATTGGTAGCTTCTATAAGGAATGAAGAGCGAATGAGACACTGATGCTGGTCGGATAGGGGTTCTGGGTACTGAGGTGAGTTTTTGGTACACCGCAATTCACTGAGGTCCTGGTTTCCTGCGCATAGTTCTGTGCATGAGCAGATTCCCTGCAACTCTGCTTTTACGGTGCATTTTCCTGCCAGATGCGTGGGATTTGCAGGCTGGTCGCTGGTTTTCGGTGCTTTTTGTACCGCGATTGGCCTCATCGCAGGATTTTTTGCGTTTTCGCATTTTTGTGGCGTGGCATTGATTTTAACACGGTCAGTTTACGCGTTATCTGGTGACTATCGCATGGTACCACTGTGTTGAGAATGCCTCCTTAACATGGCGTAATTTTCCCTAGATAGATATCAAATAAGAATAATTGACAAGATGATGTCGTTGGTCATACGATGATTCTTTTTCCGATTCCCACAGTCTGTACCCTTGTTGCCATTAGATGATACTATTCTTGCAGCACCTGGTACATGAGGGAAAGTTCTCACAAGAACCCTCTTCCCTACGCTAAAGGATGCTCTATGAGCTCGATGCATGATCAATAGCCAGTCAGTAATATGAAAGCATCTATTAATGTTATTCTAAAACATGATTCATAAAGTATCTGAATCATCATTTAACATAAACACTTTTAGTGAACTCTTTGTACTCTAACAAATGATCTAACATGGGGTGAGAAGCTAGCACAATGGTCTGACTATAACACAATGTTATAGTCAGACCATTTCTGAAAGATGTAACTAATGCTAAGCAGTTTTGCTAAATATCTCATTCATGCAACTGTGAGCAAGAGTCAAGTGAAAAGGCTTTTGGGCCTTGTTAATATACACCTTAAGAAATGGTTGCCTGGTGCAAAAAAAAAAAAATCCTTTGAAACAAGCATTCATTTACATGTGCTTAGCTAATGTATTTTCACAATTTATTTACTAAGGTTCTAAACATAATGTGTTTGCTCTTTTTCCTAACATAAACATTCCTACAACATTTAAAGTGTGTTTTGAAATGGATTTTGTTGTCCTTTTGGCTCAAGTGCTCTGCTAAAACTTCACGGCCCCTTTTAGTAAGGCTGTTACCTATTGATCACTTGCTACTTCATCTTTCCCCTTGCACCCCCACTTACTTTTTATGTTTCAGGGATCACTTATGTCTCCTTATAGTATTGTACTCATGCTGTTTTCCCATGTCAACGTTAGTTTGTAGAGCGCTCTGATACCTGTCTGGTTCTTGTTCACGCTTTATGTAACTTTTCAAATAAATAAAATAAATAAAGTATTTTTAAGTGCAATTCTAGAAAGATGAGTAAGTCAGTTTCCTGAATACATGCTCATTTCTCCCAGAACTAAACTCAACTAAGCTTAGCACCTGTATTATTTAATCGGAATGAATTAGTATCACCAGGCCACCATTCCTGGGGCCGCAAAACATATATTCTAAGGGCAACCATGAAAAAATGTAGGATTCTGGAATTCTAATTTATTTTCATCCCTATTGATTAGGTAGAGACATACAGGACAAAGGTGCTGATATGGTGCATGAGGGTTTTTGAAGGGGTTTTGGCTTAAATTCAATGCATAAAGGTACATACAATCAAACTTTCTCTTCTGCCAGCTCTAGTGACTTAGGTCCTAATTATGACTTTGGCTGTCTGAGTACCGCCAAACTCATGGTGGCACAAAGGTGTCAGTCCTGCCACCACTGCACCGGTGATCCAACTGCTGGTTTATAACTTGGGCAGTCGGACAGCCATGGGCACTGTCCAACCACCAGGGAATAGAGATCCCTTACGGAGGTGTGATCGTCTGAGGGCCGCAATGTACTTGGTGGTATCCTGCATCACTGCCAAGCTTATTACAACATTCCTGACTGCCAGCATTCCTATGGGGGTTCTTACTCCATGAAACTGCTGGTGGTGAGGAAAGAAAGGGGGCTCTATAGGGACCCCTCTTGGCCCTGTGCAGACGGTGCATGCAAGGGGGCACACGTTGGGCTCCCTGTGTTCATGCACCCAAATCCTGTACGACATGGACTGCACGGTACATGCCATTCAGGAACGTGCACTGGCAGTCCATGGCGGTACAGTTTAAGACTTACATATAAGCCTTTAAACTGCACCGCCGAGGGAGCACCACACCGCCCACCCTTCAGACCACGATAATACTCATAATCTGGGGGGCGGCAGCCCTGTTTGTCGGTGTGGGAGCAGAGCCCCTAGAGCCCCCTCCTGGAACCTGTATTTGACATCCAGGCCGCAGATTAAAATCCCAGTGGCTCACTCAACCTTTCATCCTACTGCTGTTGGTGAAATCAGTACCATTGAGTTGAGTAACAACTAGCATCTATTACTGAACGCAAAGCCGCTCCTTGGGATGAATGTATGGTTACAAAGTCACTAGTGAGGTAGCACCTCAGAACCTGAGTTTAATTCTCAGATGGTATGGTACTATTTAAACATAAAATGGCAACAAGATGTGCTTCAATATCCCAAATGCTTCCCTGAGGATAAAACAGAGCATTCACATTTTCCCGCTTTCGTGCATGGGTGGTTTGTCCATTCACGATTTTTCAATACATTGTATTGTTTCTAGTCTCCTTTATCCTAAATCAGGACTACGGGTGCCAGAATAAAACAATTCTCTTCACTCATGTAGTAGGAAAGAACATTAGGAGGACTTGGAAAATGACAGTCTAATAGGAACTCTCAATTGTTTAAGCTTTGAAGCTTTAATTTACCTCTTTTTGTGCATAATACTATGCCTGCCAAAAAATGCAGACCTTATTATTAAGTGATACAGAGAAAATCTTAATTTCTCTATTAGGGCACACTTGTTTGAAGTTTAGATGTAAATGTTTCTAATAAATGATTATAAACCTCGCTGTTCTTCCATTTTTGCACAAGAGGACACACTGCCAATGTGTTTTGATGCACCCAAGAGGTAATAAATTGCTACAAAGAGCTGGAAAGCATAGAACATACACCACTCTCCAAACAGGGGCAATCATTTAAAACACCTAATTGCAGTCATAAAAAGTAAGATTAAAATTATTACACTGTGGCATTTACAAAAGCCATTTATTTGTTTCCCTCGTGAGCGCTATGTGCCCTTCTGTTCTAAGACATGGTAGAGTCCAATCCTAAAATAAAAAATAAGTGCATTTGAGTTTAATTGTGCAGTGCTTACCTTCTGGAAAGAAAACCCAAAAGAGCAGGTTGTCTTACTGAATTTGTACGTGTGTGTGTGTTAATATAGATATGCATATATATATATATATATATATATAATATATATATATATTTTTTTTTTTTCACTAAAAAAACATAGGTTTTACAGACGTTATAGTTAGGAATTAGAATTGAAAAAAACCTTAGAAATTCACTGAAAAAACCATAGGTTTCAGGGACGTTATTGTTAGTTGGACATTTGACTCATATAAAACCAGAGAAATTCGCTTGTTATAGTTAGTTGAGCTAATCATAACTCGCGCGCCTGCAATGCACTGCTGATGACGTCACATATTACATCACTCATGACATGGTCAGTGACATCACTCATGACATCACTGTTGAGATCTCAAATGACATCACTGATGACTTCACTGATGACATCATCCACGTGAAAGTCTGACACACCTCTTCACACTGTAATATAACCTTTGATAGACACACTCCAAAATACAGACTACCGTTTTGAAAAGCATAGACACACCAATACCAGATACTAGATATATATTTTAAATGTTAATTTCATATTTTAGTATGTTTAAAACTTATATATGTTTTCAAATAGTTTTTTAATATTTTGCAACTCTATCATCCTTTTTTTAAACTTTACAAATTATGTAATCTGTTATATCTTCCCCACAAAATATGATTATCTTTTTTTTTTGTTTTTAGAAAACTACAGTCCCGTACTGGTAGTCTACCAAGCTCGATCAACACGCGAACCCTATCCACCACATTTAAATCATGCGCATTTCGTATCCGACGGGTTTGTGGCACCGCGTCCTGTGTAACAACATGTACACATGAGGTTGCGCCAGCTGCTACTTTGGTATGCGACGGGTACGCACTACCAAGCCGCGCATTATGTCATGTACGTATAGGATTGCGCCCGCTGCGTGTTGCGTATGAGACGAGTGCACGCTGCCACGCCCTGTGTTACGTCATAGACATACGATGTCACGCCGCATACGCCATTCCCTTATTTATTTGTCTCAAAACTATATCTAAAAAACTTTAAAGTGTATATGAGAGCAAGCGATAATTAAAAATATTTTAAACAGTTATATTTCTAACTCTAATAAACTTATATTATAATAAATATATTTTCTCAAAATCACACCGGGTGCAGTCTCATTGACCACTGGCTGCGCGATTGCCATGTAACCATAAAAAATAGCATTTCATTAGTTCATAACATTTCCCATTGTAACAGTTCGAAAACGCCACCTATTTTAGTCAATATCCGTACTGCATTTCATGAGACACACCTCTTCTGCTTAGAGAGCTTTGTTTAAAACGTTTTGCAATATACACATATCTTACACTACACACAACATGCAACCATCATTTTCATCAATATTCATGCTCTGTAAAGTAGCCTTCCACCTATGATACCCATACACCTAAAAGGTACATTACTGAAATTTTCTCCAATACCACAGGTAACATGGTTGCATATGCTGTCCACAACACAACGTAATATAGTACAGCCCTGAGACAGTATCGTGCATAGATAATGAACACACGGACACAGATAGTTAGTGGAAGTAGATACGGGCACGTACGCTCGACTCCTTTTTATTACTATGTTGACATATCCAGTGACGTCTGTGCTGGATGTGTGTGCGGTAAGTCTAAACCAGCCTTCAGACAATGGTTGCTGCTAGCATCAACTACAACAGTAATCATTCGATCACACACAGAGATTTAATAATAAAAGAATCAATAATTTATGCTGCAGTAAGATAGGGACAGTAGATGTGAAATAATACAGAAATAATTCCATCGTAAAAGAACAACAACTTGTGGTATACTGACACATGATCAATAAATCTGAAATAATACACTAAAGGATTATATCATAAACGCTCCATCAGTTCTAGTGCACTCACATAACCACATCAAAAGCATTCAGCATGTGCACAGCCACCGATAATGCGTGCTGTAGACAGGCCGTACTAGGAGCAATATCTGTTGCCATCAACACTGCATCATCTGCAATACCAACTCAAACTGAATTATGAACACTGCTGTCTGCAGTGTAGGCCATAGAGAGCGGTCACAAAGGACCCACAGATACGTAAAGTGACTTCACCTACCCAGTTTGTCGTCAGCGAAGCAACAAAAAAGAGTGTGCAAAGCCTGCAATGATACATATGCATGGTGCAGACAGTACACACTGGAGCAATGGCTTTTCCTACAGGACTACCTCATCTACAATAGCAACTCAATCTCAATTGTGAACACTGCTGTCTGCAGTGTAGGCCAGAGTGAGCAGTCACAAGGGCCCACAGCCACATGGCATTCACTTGAGCTCTACAGTTTACAATACACAAACTAAAAAAAAATGTGTGCAGAACCTTCAGTGATGCATATGAGTGGTGCAGACAGAGCGCACTGGAGCAATATCTTTTCCTACAGAACTGCATCATCTACAATACCGACTCAATGTCAAATGTGGACATTGAAGTCTGCAGTATAGGCCAGATAGAGCGTTCAGCAAGGGCCCACAGCCACGTGGCATTGACTTGACCACTACAGTTGCAATACACGAAGCAAAAGAAACATGTACAGAGCCTACAATGATCCATATGAGTGCTGCAGACAGAGCACACTGGAGCAATGTCTTTTCCTACAGAACTACCTAATCTACAATAGCGACACAATCTAAATTGTGAACACTGCAGTCTGCAGTGTAGGCCAGAGAGAGCAGTCAGCAAGAGCCCACAGCCACCTGGCATTCACTTGAGCTCTACAGTTTGCAATACACAAAGAAAAAAACCATGTGCAGATCCTGCAATGATGCATATCAGTGGTGCAGACAGAGCGCACTGGAGCAATGTCTTTTCCTACAGGACTGCATCATCTATAATACCGACTCAATGTCAAATGTGGACACTGAAGTCTGCAGTATAGGCCAGAGAGAGTGTTCAACAAGGGCCCACAGCCACTTGGCATTGACTTGAGCTCTACGGTTTGCAATACCCAAAACAAAAAAAAATGTTCAGAGCCCGCAATGATGCGTATTAGTAGTGCAGACAGAGCACACTGGAGCAATGTCTTTTCCTACATGAATGCATCATCTACAATACTGACTCAATGTCAAATGTGAACACTGAAGTCTGCAGTATAGGCCAGAGAGAGCGTTCAGCAAGGGCCCACAGTCATGTAACATTGACTTGAGCTCTGCAGTTTGCAATACACGAAGCAAAGAAAACGTGTGTGGAGCCTGCAATGATGCCTATGAGTGGTGCAGTCTCTTCTCTTACAGGACTGCATCATCTACAATAGCAACTGGATCTGAATTGTGAACACTACTGTCTGCATTGTTAATTAAAAGCAGTACTCACACACACAACCATCAATACTTTTTTTCACTCCCTCTTTACAAAATAAAACAACAAAAATTACAGAGAACTCTACAATGAATAAATCAAAACAATTAGAATTGGGATTTCATCTCTCCACAGTCTACACTATTCACTGTTCCTTTGGACTGTTCCTTTGGACTTCCAAGATAAATTTGGTCATTTCACTAAACCTATTACTGATATAAAAAAACTTCTTGAAACAAGTATACTAAAAGAATATTGTGTATGTTTCAATGGACGTTCTAATTACTTAACTACTGGATTCTGTAATTAAAAAATCACCACCTAATCTAAATTATCAACCCTGCGAACTGCAGTCTACACCAAATCCAGTGGTCATTCACAACTCACAGCCACATACCGTTGGATTCGGAAGCACGGAGATGGTTGCACCTGATCAGAGGGGGTACACAAAAATCATCACAGACTTTAACTTATGACATCCTCAATCATAGAATCAAGACCCCATTTCACTGTTTGCACCTGCTGTACCACAGTATACTCCACCGAATACTGTCAACCAAGCCCAATAATCAAGTGCAGCAGTTAGCTATGGAAACACAGACTGTGATGCACCTCAACACACGAACTTCTGAAAAAAACAAGCAGCAGGTAATATCGGACATCATCCATTGTGGGATCAAGACACCGTTCCACAGTTGGGACCTAAAGTTGGATGAACCTGATCGAAGAGAGTACTTTCATCTCCACTCTTAAATGCAGTTCTAATATCGTCCATTGTGGAGTCAACACACTGTTCTACTTTTGAAACCTAGAGTTGGTTGCAGCTGGTAGAAGGGAATACCTCCATCTCCACTCTCAGATACAGTTCTAACATCATTCATTGTGGGATCAACACACTATTCCACTGTTGGTACCAAGAATTAGTTGCGCCTCATCAGAAGCTATACACAAAAATCATCACACTTCTGAAATCCTCAATCATAGAATTAAGACCTTGTTTCACTGTTCGAACATGTTGTACCACTGTGTACTCCAGCAACTGCAATAAACCATGCCTAATAATAATGTGCAGCAGTTAACTACAGAAGCAGAGAGTCTGATCCACCTCAACGGAGGGAGTTCTGTAAAAATTAAGCAGAATGTAATATCGGACATCTTCCATTGTGGAATCAAGACAACATTCAACTGTTGCAACCTAGAGTTGGTTCCACCTGGTCAAAGGGAGTACCTTAATCTCCACTCTCAGATGCAGTTCTAACATCATCCATTATGGCATCAAGACACCTATCCACTGTTGGGACCCAGAGTTGGTTGCAGCTGGTCAAAGGGAGTACCTCCATCTCCACTCGCAGATGCAGTTCTAACATCGTCCATTGTGGGATCAAGACACCGTTCCACTGTTTGGACCTAGAGTTGGTTGCACCTGATCGGAGGGGGTACACCGAAATCATCACAGACTTTAACATCTGACATCCTCAATCATAGAATCAAGACCCCGTTTCATTGTTCGGACCTGCTGTACCGCTCTATAGTCCAGCAACTACAGTCAACAAAGCCCAATAATCCTGTACAGCAGTTTGCTACGGAAGCACAGAGTATGATGCACCTCAATGGAGGGAGTTCTGTGAAAAGCAAGCAGCAGGCATCATCAGACATCATCCATTATGGGATCAAGACACCGTTCCACTGTTGGGACCCAGAGTTGGTTGCAGCTGGTCGAAGGGAGTACCTTCATCTCCACTCTCAGATACAGTTCTAACATCCTCCACTATGGTATCAAAACACCGTTCCACTGTCGGTATCTGTCGGACTACTGTGTTACTATTATACAGAGCACTCCACACTCCTGGGCCTCAATCTGGGCTCTGTGTGCCTGTGACGCGGTAGCCAGCGTTAATCTCAGGAGCCTTCCGAGCTCGCAAACCTCGGCCCAGGAACTTACGCTGGCACGTGGCCGGCCCTCTTTCACATACAGCGGTGTCGAAAGGTGAACTGTGGGGCACATATGCGTCACAGCGGCCATGACGGTTTCTGAGTACCAGCAGGCTGAGAGCATTATTCACACACCCACCTTCGCTCACAGCATCAGCCTTGTGGCGGTGTAAGCTGCGCAGACCTGGCAGACACATTCGCCAATCCGGAAGAGAAACACACCCAAAGAAACGTGCCTTTTATTCATACCCCTACGCTAGCCTTGCGTACGGCGAGCCAGCCCACTTCCCTCAACATTTGGGGGTGGGGAGGCACGTACGCACTACCATTTCGTAATCTTCCCTACCGTCTGTACTATCATGGGTGCGTCCACTGTCCACTTCACTCAATAGACCATCAGTGTATGTTGACAAGTACATGTCTGTGCTCTGAATACTCAAGTCCGTCCGGCACATCCCCTCAAGAATTTGCATTGTATACTTTTATAATCGAGAATTACTTGCCACCTTCGCACATACTTTGCTCTCATCTCTCCCCACATTCTGCATAGTGAGGCATAGGTGCCATGCCATGTTTAGTTTGTATACATGGCTATCCACGGATTCCACAGTATGTAGTGTCATTGAGTCTGCTACGTGCACATGTTTGTTATGTTGAATGTCATTATATAAGGTAGTGTGTTTATTCACGAGCAGTGGCTTATTCCATTTACCTATCACTGTCTTAAAGACTATACAAAAGTTTTTATCACAGGTTAATAGTGCGACCACAATGGCAGTCATTCATTACTATCCAAGAATGTCCAACTACACGGCGCTTCTAAGCTTACAGCCACCAATCTTGCACCCTTTCTTACAAGGACGCCAACTCCCACAATCACACCAACATTCACACAGCTTTTTAATGACAATTATCTGCTTCCAAATAACATACACTCCTACGGAATATGAGCTGGCATACCGCATGTCCTTACTGTTTCAAATACAGTAACTTCCTGAGCTAATATCTATTCCCACCCACACAAACTAACTCCCAAACTTCAACTTGGCCTTCAATTCCTAGTTTGAAAACACATTTCAAGAAACAAACCAAACTAAAAGCACCTTTGTTCAGAACAGAAGTCTCCCTCACTTCTGCAAAAGAAATGTATCGACTGCACATACCACGAACTTCAAATAAAATGCACTCCCTTTTAAATACGAACCGCCAATTACACTTTGTGAATTGTTACACAATTTTCAACACATGTCACACTCAAGGTCTGGCACACTTTTTTAACACGGTCTCCTACAGCCTTCTAACATGCTTTCAAACTGTTCTTCTTTTAATACCAGACTACATTCAGACATTCTTCCGGTCATCTCTGGAATAACAGGAACAGTGCCCATAATTCTCACCCTCTTTGTGGCCATCCTACTACTAATTCTACTTCTAGAAATGGCTACGCTCTCTATGGTAACAAGCTACATCAATACCGTAAAAAACGGGAAAAAAATGTGGCTGCCTGCCTCTATCTATTATCGGAGCTAGCTACAACATAACATTTATCTACACTTATGCAATATGCGTACAACCATCATTTGAATGCAAAACTTGCCCATTCGACTGGCGAATGGATGTATGCCTTGCCAACATCTCAACAATCGCTCCAGATATCCAGCAGGTAATGGAGTATCTTGAAAACCATGAACATGATTGTTTTGGCAGCGGAGCAATGGCGAATGCAATGCAAAAAGGAATCACAGCACAATGGGATTTCTGCGCAGCCGCAAAAGATCTCCTGCAACGTACGACCTTTCACAACATCGCAGATTGCCTGCCCATTCAAATTACCGCTCCAACATTCGAGGAACATTACTGTCCCTTCGAGGATATGAATTGGATCGCTTCGCTTTTCTCACACGATGGCAACAATAGCCTCTTGAAACATTACGCATCTCAAGCAGCTGAATAACTTCTGGACTGGAATCTCCAAGACTTGTAAGAAACTCACATTATTCTTGAATGGATTGTTTTCCATCTTTTTTGACTTTTTCCTTTAAATCTTTTATAATACACTTCAATCCTACTACGTTGATATAATAACTTTCTAAGTATACTCAGACATTTGAACTCTATCCTCATTATTCCCCCTTACGTCTCCAGTCTAACCAGGAATCGGTGATGTATGGCCTATGCAAATACGCTATTTACTTCCAAAATTTACCTAAACCCGACACCCATTTAGAAACCACGTCTATTCTTTGTGCACACATCTCTCTGCCTGCCTGTTATTCACAAAACCCTTTCACACAATTTTACTCAAAGTCAGCCTCTGCTCAGAACCTCATGATAAAAATGTAAAAAGACGACTTTGTTTAGGAACTGGTTGGCACAGTGTGGTAATCGTAAACTACCTTTATTTTCATTATACAATGTATTTATTCATGTCTAATAGCTATTCTGTAGGTCACATAGAACTGTAACATATAATGTGCAATTCACTGATGCAGGAGCTTCGATTTGACTACAGCAGAAGCAATTGGAGTTTGTCTAAGCTCGATGCCTTAGCTCTCTACACAAGAATATTTTTTTGAAACAGCTGAAGACAATAATGTACGGTTTGACTACAAAGGTACCGAATGTGCTTCTCAGAAGCAAAATGTTTGTATTCATCCTCAAAGTTCCAATGTGGGTAGAACTATTGCCAATTCTGACACACACCACATTGAATCTACTGTACAGCAGATTGCTAACTATTCTACTGTTGTTAATTGTCTGTTACAAAAAAGCACTGCCAAGCTACATAAAAAGTTTGATGACTACATTTTGCGATTTCTTTTTTATTTCTTTCTTTTCTTAAACGATACATGTAGTAATCGTATCCTACCTTTATTTTCTTTATAGAATGTAGAGTCATTCAAGTGTAATAGCTATTGTTTATTTCACATGCAACTGTAACATGTAATATACAATTTACCGATGCCGGAGCTTACGTTTGAATACAGCAGAAGTGGTTCAACTTTGCATTAGCTGGATACCCTAGCTCTTGCTCCAGTGGGTCCAATTATGGCACTTAAATAAAGACACTTTCTGTATAATTTTCAAACTCTATCCCTTTATTACACACAACCACTTTCTTAGACACAGCGCATTTTACCATTTTCCTTCTCTGGCATTGCAACATTCTGCATTATATTCTTCACGATTATTCCTTTATTCCTGCTTCCTAAAACACTACTTTCGACTCTTCAGACCAATGGGGATGAGTAGTTTGTTTCACACTCCCTGTATAGAGTAAACGCACACTAACACTACGTACACAGGTATGCTACAGCGCCCAGTATCCTACAGCGCCCACAGCACATCAGCAAAAAACTCAGGACTTACACTCACAATTTCATCCCTGAGTCTTCATACCGATACCACTAAGTACTTTGCTTCCCACTCCCGCTATACTCTAAACGCATACTAACACCACCTGCTCAGATATGCTACAGTACCCACTATGCTACAGCGCCCAGAGCACATCACTTTACAGCACTCAGCTCACAGTTTAGATGCACGGTTTCATCCCAGAGTGTACCGGCACCTCACCTCAGCACCATCTCACAGTGGGCAAAAAAGCACTTTCACACCAGTAGGGATAAATAATTCGCTTCACACTCCCTCTATAGCACACCCTACCCACCCTACAAACATCACAGCGCTCCTACCCTTCTCTTTCCCAATTTTTTACTCCTTTTTTCCCTTTACTCGCTTCAACGGAATCACAAAATGGCGGCCAATACTTCCTAGTTGCAACCGCTCGCACCTCTCACAGCCAATCACCAGCAAGCTCGTGCTCGTAACGCCTCAGCCAATCAGATGGCAGAATTCCCAAATATCGATATCTGTAAATTTCGATATTTCTCAAAAACTAATGATCGGATTAACACCAAATAAACAAAAGCGTGCTTTCTAGACCAAGACCCTTCTCCCTTCCAAATGTGGGGTAATTCCGTTCACCCGTTCGACCTGTAGCCTTGTCTGAAGTTTTCTATGGAAATTAACATAGAACAAAAACGTTTTGGGACCCCCCTTTTTTCTCGGCCCCCCCTTCATGAATCTCCCCTAAACTTTCAACATAGGAGCTGATTTCAACAAAGAATTAGGTAGTTATAGTTAGGACCTAGTTTCCATAGGAAAAGCATTTTTTGTTTTCTCAATAACTGTGGCGCCGGTTGCCGAAATTCACCAAATTTTCAAAACTAGTGGCCCGCTGCAGTCAGCTCCTGTCTTGAGAGTTTCGGTGTGATTCTACAAGCGGGTGCTGAGAAAAAAGAGGGGTCCCAAAACGTGTTTTCCCCATGTAATTTTCCATAGGATACTTTAGACACAGCCGCATCTCGAACTGCTGAACGGAATTACACCAAATTTGGCAAGAAGGTAGCCATTGGTTCAGTAAGAGCCCTTTTTGTTAAATGGTGTAAATCTGTTCAGTAGTTCCTGAGAAATTTGTAAAAGAAAAAGTTTCGATATATAGGGATGCAGTGGAGTCGCGACCCCTCCCGAGCACGAGCTTCACTGTGATTGGCTGGCAACACTCCAAACCAGGATGTGTTAGCAGCCATCATGTGATTTGGTAGAAGAAAACAGTAAAATAAAGTTGGAAAACAAGAGAAGGGGGAAGGGTAGAAACACCCTGGACCCCTAGGCCTGCTCAGGGGGTTCCACAAGGACATCCATGGCCCAAAAAAGCTTTTTTTGAATAACTTTCGACGGAATTCATGATGGGGTCGTGAATCCTGCAAAAAAAAATAAAAAAATGAAGCGCGGGCTCCCGTGCTTAATTTTAATGAGGCCCCAGGGACCGCCACCTCCCCGGGGCAATGTTTATAATATGCAGGAGGACACGCGGCCCTCCCGCAGCCCTTGGGACAGCCACACCCCGGGGCTTGTTTAATTTGTGGGGGGCCTCCAAGGCTTTTTTAAAAAAAAATATATTAAACCTGTGTGGGGAACTCGAGCCCTCCCATACGCCCCAGGGACCGCCACCTCCCCAGGGCACTAATCATGTAAACTTGGGGGGTCCGTAACTGGGGACCACCACCTCCCCGGGGCTTCAATCACATTGGGAGGGGGGCCGTGTAGCCCCCCTCCTGGAGCCCTCGATGTGCCTGGGGACCGCCAACCCCCAAGGCCGGCTCCTACAGTCCCCCGGGGTGCCCACCCCCGGGACACTGCTGTTTGCTATGGCAGGGTGGGAGCCGTGCAGCTCCCTCCCTGTCATAGCAAATTTGCTTTGGATTTTGGAAGCAAGAGCAGGGAAACCTACTCTGTCTTCCAAAATCCAAAGCAGATTGCTTTTCCACATGGGGAGCTGCATGTCAACAGCTCCCCATGTGGGAAAGCACTGCCGGCTCCTGCAGGATGCGGGGAGCTGGCGGGACCGTTGGGGCATTGGGGCTCCCATCACAGTCCCTAACCATGAGGCCAGGTCCCGGGGGATGGGGTCCCCAGGGCCCAAAATGGGCGGGTAGGTAATCCCCTCTCCTTCGTTTAAAAAAAAATAATATATATATATATATATGTAACCAAAATTGCCCAGAAGCTTGAGGCCGCACAACGTGACAGGTGAGGTAACAACCTTTTATTTAGAACATGCTGGCAGCTTCACATCCTGTTTTAAGTCCTTGGCCTGATGCGTTTCAAAGCCGTTATCGCTTTTCCTCAGAGGCCGTGACAGCGGAAGGTAATTTATAGGGGTGGGCGGAATTTGCGAAATTGACTTTCGCAAATTATCGTGAAATTGCGCAAAATCTCCACGAGCACGCGGAACTTTCAAGAAGATGCGGAGATTGCTTTTTCCGCCCTTTCGCGATGTGTTTTTGCGTGTTCGTGGGGAAATATATCTCCAACTTGCCCATGTGGTCGCTAATGGGCGTGGCCATCTTGTTCGCGATGCTTATTTCCTGTTCCGGGTCGAATGACGTGTTCGCGAACTCTCGCGGGATAGCGCAACCGGCTACCAACAATCCAACATCTCGTGGCGCACGAGAACTGATAGGAAAACTTGTCGGTGACCGCAGGGACCCGGTAAGTCGCGACCGCGCGAGAATGCAAGAAAAAAACTTCTGTTTCGCGGCAGACTGCGAAAGTTTTGACATTTTTACGCTCTCCGCGGAATGCGAAAATGTCAAAATATCGCAAATTCCGCGAGCAGAATGAAATTTACCGCCTAGGCCTAGTAATTTATAGCTAAAACCCCGCCTCCCCTGCGTGTTTGAAGTCGATATTAGCTACTGGTGCGCCTACTCGATAGTACTTATTTTTATAATGCACGCTGGGATTTGTAGTTGCATTGAAGCCCATTTATGCCCTCTGGTGGGTTCCATCCGCTGCACACACACATTAGGACGCAGTTCTTTGGCCCCGCATTGAGCCTTTGTCAGCATTAAATCAAGTTCATCGCTGCGCTCGTATGAGAGGGGATGTTTCCCCCTCATGGGTTGGTTGAGAGTGGTGCAGCCCGGAACCGCTGCATAATATGTAACCAAAATTGCCCATATATATTTATTTGGGCATGCCCCGGGGGATGGGGTCCCCGGGGCGAATGTAAATTAATGAAAGTGGACGGTTTAAAAAAAAATTGGAGTTGTGACCCTAGTGCGGTGCTCAGTGCGGCCCCCTGGTGTGAACGCGAGGGGTGCGATGCTCCAAGCCCGCCCCCTAGTGTGAATGCGATGAGTGCGCAGCTCCCAGCACGGCCCCCTGGTGTGAACACAAGGGGTGTGCGGCACTCAGCGTGGACCCCTAGTGTGAACGCGATAGGTGCGCGGCTCTAAGTCATGCTGGGTGCACGACTCCTAGCAAAAATAATTAATTTTTTTTTTATATAAACCTAGGTTATATGTTGGGGTATTGGGTGGCTCTAAAAAGATCCCTTGTGTTTATTATGAGTTTCTTGCAGCTACATGTAAATGCAGATGCAGAGCTTTAGGTTGTTGAGAAACACTCTATTCCCTTCATCAGTGAAGTGTACTCCGTCACTCCTGTAGATGCCCTCCATATGGAAACGTAGATTGTTGTTATATACGGAGCCTACTCTATTGTCTGTGAGGTAAGCAGAAACAGCGTTACTGACATTTTTTCTAGCTTTTTCAATCTGTGGACAAAATTGATTGGACCACTTCCATTTCTGTATTTGGTATATGTTAGCGTATACAATGGCAGTTTTGGGGAAAAGCAACATCAATTCTGCAAAGGTGTCCTTCATTAGCATTTCCAGTCCTACCCCAGTCAATGTGCCTAGGTCATTGCCACCACAGTGCACAATCATGAGGTCAGGGGGTTGGAGATGCAAAAAGGTTTTAACCAAAGGCATCAATTGGTGCCACTTTAATCCTCCCTGTCCAATCCTGTTAACGTCTGCATTTTGCAAAGCTAGGTCTTTGTCAAGACCTCTGCATTCAGCATACCTTTTGCACCAGAATACATAGCTGTGCCCAACAATCCACACTGAAAGCATCTTGAAGGAATCTCTGTAGGTAATCAAAAGATGTCCGTAGCTGAGGAAGTCAGTTGGTAGAATGAGATATATCTAAAATGGGGGAGAAGATGCTGTTTTTAAGAAAGTAGAGATTTGATTGTCTGCTTAAGAAGATAATGCATTCAAAATTAGGGTGCATGTTTCTTATTGGTTAGTAAAAAATGTTTGAAAGGTACAGCAGAAAGGATAAGGGCATGTTTTGCAAAAGCAACCACACTTGCTGTTCTTATTTGCAACATTTTGTGATGAACTTGTGACCTGACAGTGATGTATGGCCTATGCAAATACGCTATTTACTTCCAAAATTTACCTAAACCCGACACCCATTTAGAAACCACATCTATTCTTTGTGCACACATCTCTCTGCCTGCCTGTTATTCACAAAACCCTTTCACACAATTTTACTCAAAGTCAGCCTCTGCTCAGAACCTCATGATAAAAATGTAAAAAGACGACTTTGTTTAGGAACTGGTTGGCACAGTGTGGTAATCGTAAACTACCTTTATTTTCATTATACAATGTATTTATTCATGTCTAATAGCTATTCTGTAGGTCACATAGAACTGTAACATATAATGTGCAATTCACTGATGCAGGAGCTTCGATTTGACTACAGCAGAAGCAATTGGAGTTTGTCTAAGCTCGATGCCTTAGCTCTCTACACAAGAATATTTTTTTGAAACAGCTGAAGACAATAATGTACGGTTTGACTACAAAGGTACCGAATGTGCTTCTCAGAAGCGAAATGTTTGTATTCATCCTCAAAGTTCCAATGTGGGTAGAACTATTGCCAATTCTGACACACACCACATTGAATCTACTGTACAGCAGATTGCTAACTATTCTACTGTTGTTAATTGTCTGTTACAAAAAAGCACTGCCAAGGTACATAAAAAGTTTGATGACTACATTTTGCGATTTCTTTTTTATTTCTTTCTTTTCTTAAACGATACATGTAGTAATCGTATCCTACCTTTATTTTCTTTATAGAATGTAGAGTCATTCAAGTGTAATAGCTATTGTTTATTTCACATGCAACTGTAACATGTAATATACAATTTACCGATGCCGGAGCTTACGTTTGAATACAGCAGAAGTGGTTCAACTTTGCATTAGCTGGATACCCTAGCTCTTGCTCCAGTGGGTCCAATTATGGCACTTAAATAAAGACACTTTCTGTATAATTTTCAAACTCTATCCCTTTATTACACACAACCACTTTCTTAGACACAGCGCATTTTACCATTTTCCTTCTCTGGCATTGCAACATTCTGCATTATATTCTTCACGATTATTCCTTTATTCCTCCTTCCTAAAACACTACTTTCGACTCTTCAGACCAATGGGGATGAGTAGTTTGTTTCACACTCCCTGTATAGAGTAAACGCACACTAACACTACGTACACAGGTATGCTACAGCGCCCAGTATCCTACAGCGCCCACAGCACATCAGCAAAAAACTCAGGACTTACACTCACAATTTCATCCCTGAGTCTTCATACCGATACCACTAAGTACTTTGCTTCCCACTCCCGCTATACTCTAAACGCATACTAACACCACCTGCTCAGATATGCTACAGTACCCACTATGCTACAGCGCCCAGAGCACATCACTTTACAGCACTCAGCTCACAGTTTAGATGCACGGTTTCATCCCAGAGTGTACCGGCACCTCACCTCAGCACCATCTCACAGTGGGCAAAAAAGCACTTTCACACCAGTAGGGATAAATAATTCGCTTCACACTCCCTCTATAGCACACCCTACCCACCCTACAAACATCACAGCGCTCCTACCCTTCTCTTTCCCAATTTTTTCCTCCTTTTTTCCCTTTACTCGCTTCAACGGAATCACAAAATGGCGGCCAATACTTCCTAGTTGCAACCGCTCGCACCTCTCACAGCCAATCACCAGCAAGCTCGTGCTCGTAACGCCTCAGCCAATCAGATGGCAGAATTCCCAAATATCGATATCTGTAAATTTCGATATTTCTCAAAAACTAATGATCGGATTAACACCAAATAAACAAAAGCGTGCTTTCTAGACCAAGACCCTTCTCCCTTCCAAATTTGGGGTAATTCCGTTCACCCGTTCGACCTGTAGCCTTGTCTGAAGTTTTCTATGGAAATTAACATAGAAAAAAAACGTTTTGGGACCCCCCTTTTTTCTCGGCCCCCCCTTCATGAATCTCCCCTAAACTTTCAACATAGGAGCTGATTTCAACAAAGAATTAGGTAGTTATAGTTAGGACCTAGTTTCCATAGGAAAAGCATTTTTTGTTTTCTCAATAACTGTGGCGCCGGTTGCCGAAATTCACCAAATTTTCAAAACTAGTGGCCCGCTGCAGTCAGCTCCTGTCTTGAGAGTTTCGGTGTGATTCTACAAGCGGGTGCTGAGAAAAAAGAGGGGTCCCAAAACGTGTTTTCCCCATGTAATTTTCCATAGGAAACTTTAGACACAGCCGCATCTCGAACTGCTGAACGGAATTACACCAAATTTGGCAAGAAGGTAGCCATTGGTTCAGTAAGAGCCCTTTTTGTTAAATGGTGTAAATCTGTTCAGTAGTTCCTGAGAAATTTGTAAAAGAAAAAGTTTCGATATATAGGGATGCAGTGGAGTCGCGACCCCTCCCGAGCACGAGCTTCACTGTGATTGGCTGGCAACACTCCAAACCAGGATGTGTTAGCAGCCATCATGTGATTTGGTAGAAGAAAACAGTAAAATAAAGTTGGAAAACAAGAGAAGGGGGAAGGGTAGAAATACCCTGGACCCCTAGGCCTGCTCAGGGGGTTCCACAAGGACATCCATGGCCCAAAAAAGCTTTTTTTGATTAACTTTCGACGGAATTCATGATGGGGTCGTGAATCCTGCAAAAAAAAATTAAAAAATGAAGCGCGGGCTCCCGTGCTTAATTTTAATGAGGCCCCAGGGACCGCCACCTCCCCGGGGCAATGTTTATAATATGCAGGAGGGCACGCGGCCCTCCCGCAGCCCTTGGGACAGCCACACCCCGGGGCTTGTTTAATTTGTGGGGGGCCTCCAAGGCTTTTTTAAAAAAAAATATATTAAACCTGTGTGGGGAACTCGAGCCCTCCCATACGCCCCGGGGACCTCCACCTCCCCAGGGCACTAATCATGTAAATTGGGGGGTCCGTAACTGGGGACCACCACCTCCCCGGGGCTTCAATCACATTGGGAGGGGGGCCGTGTAGCCCCCCTCCTGGAGCCCTCGATGTGCCTGGGGACCGCCAACCCCCAAGGCCGGCTCCTACAGTCCCCCGGGGTGCCCACCCCCGGGACACTGCTGTTTGCTATGGCAGGGTGGGAGCCGTGCAGCTCCCTCCCTGTCATAGCAAATTTGCTTTGGATTTTGGAAGCAAGAGCAGGGAAACCTACTCTGTCTTCCAAATCCAAAGCAGATTGCTTTTCCCCATGGGGAGCTGCATGTCAACAGCTCCCCATGTGGGAAAGCACTGCCGGCTCCTGCAGGATGCGGGGAGCTGGCGGGACCGTTGGGGCATTGGGGCTCCCATCACAGTCCCTAACCATGAGGCCAGGTCCCGGGGGATGGGGTCCCCAGGGCCCAAAATGGGCGGGTAGGGGGGGTAGTAATCCCCTCTCCTTCGTTTAAAAAAAAATAATATATATATATATATGTAACCAAAATTGCCCAGAAGCTTGAGGCCGCACAACGTGACAGGTGAGGTAACAACCTTTTATTTAGAACATGCTGGCAGCTTCACATCCTGTTTTAAGTCCTTGGCCTGATGCGTTTCAAAGCCGTTATCGCTTTTCCTCAGAGGCCGTGACAGCGGAAGGTAATTTATAGGGGTGGGCGGAATTTGCGAAATTGACTTTCGCAAATTATCGTGAAATTGCGCAAAATCTCCACGAGCACGCGGAACTTTCAAGAAGATGCGGAGATTGCTTTTTCCGCCCTTTCGCGATGTGTTTTTGCGTGTTCGTGGGGAAATATATCTCCAACTTGCCCATGTGGTCGCTAATGGGCGTGGCCATCTTGTTCGCGATGCTTATTTCCTGTTCCGGGTCGAATGACGTGTTCGCGAACTCTCGCGGGATAGCGCAACCGGCTACCAACAATCCAACATCTCGTGGCGCACGAGAACTGATAGGAAAACTTGTCGGTGACTGCAGGGACCCGGTAAGTCGCGACCGCGCGAGAATGCAAGAAAAAAACTTCTGTTTCGCGGCAGACTGCGAAAGTTTTGACATTTTTACGCTCTCCGCGGAATGCGAAAATGTCAAAATATCGCAAATTCCGCGAGCAGAATGAAATTTACCGCCTAGGCCTAGTAATTTATAGCTAAAACCCCGCCTCCCCTGCGTGTTTGAAGTCGATATTAGCTACTGGTGCGCCTACTCGATAGTACTTATTTTTATAATGCACGCTGGGATTTGTAGTTGCATTGAAGCCCATTTATGCCCTCTGGTGGGTTCCATCCGCTGCACACACACATTAGGACGCAGTTCTTTGGCCCCGCATTGAGCCTTTGTCAGCATTAAATCAAGTTCATCGCTGCGCTCGTATGAGAGGGGATGTTTCCCCCTCATGGGTTGGTTGAGAGTGGTGCAGCCCGGAACCGCTGCATAATATGTAACCAAAATTGCCCATATATATTTATTTGGGCATGCCCCGGGGGATGGGGTCCCCGGGGCGAATGTAAATTAATGAAAGTGGACGGTTTAAAAAAAAATTGGAGTTGTGACCCTAGTGCGGTGCTCAGTGCGGCCCCCTGGTGTGAACGCGAGGGGTGCGATGCTCCAAGCCCGCCCCCTAGTGTGAATGCGATGAGTGCGCAGCTCCCAGCATGGCCCCCTGGTGTGAACACAAGGGGTGTGCGGCACTCAGCGTGGACCCCTAGTGTGAACGCGATAGGTGCGCGGCTCTAAGTCATGCTGGGTGCACGACTCCTAGCAAAAATAATTAATTTTTTTTTTATATAAACCTAGGTTATATGTTGGGGTATTGGGTGGCTCTAAAAAGATCCCTTGTGTTTATTATGAGTTTCTTGCAGATACATGTAAATGCAGATGCAGAGCTTTAGGTTGTTGAGAAACACTCTATTCCCTTCATCAGTGAAGTGTACTCCGTCACTCCTGTAGATGCCCTCCATATGGAAACGTAGATTGTTGTTATATACGGAGCCTACTCTATTGTCTGTGAGGTAAGCAGAAACAGCTTTACTGACATTTTTTCTAGCTTTCTCAATCTGTGGACAAAATTGATTGGACCACTTCCATTTCTGTATTTGGTATATGTTAGCGTATACAATGGCAGTTTTGGGGAAAAGCAACATCAATTCTGCAAAGGTGTCCTTCATTAGCATTTCCAGTCCTACCCCAGTCAATGTGCCTAGGTCATTGCCACCACAGTGCACAATCATGAGGTCAGGGGGTTGGAGATGCAAAAAGGTTTTAACCAAAGGCATCAATTGGTGCCACTTTAATCCTCCCTGTCCAATCCTGTTAACGTCTGCATTTTGCAAAGCTAGGTCTTTGTCAAGACCTCTGCATTCAGCATACCTTTTGCACCAGAATACATAGCTGTGCCCAACAATCCACACTGAAAGCATCTTGAAGGAATCTCTGTAGGTAATCAAAAGATGTCTGTAGCTGAGGAAGTCAGTTGGTAGAATGAGATATATCTAAAATGGGGGAGAAGATGCTGTTTTTAAGAAAGTAGAGATTTGATTGTCTGCTTAAGAAGATAATGCATTCAAAATTAGGGTGCATGTTTCTTATTGGTTAGTAAAAAATGTTTTAAAGGTACAGCAGAAAGGATAAGGGCATGTTTTGCAAAAGCAACCACACTTGCTGTTCTTATTTGCAACATTTTGTGATGAACTTGTGACCTGACAGTTAAGTTGAATGTTGCATGAGCTGTTGCTATGGAAACTAGCATTAAGCAAAAGAGGTGAAGAAGTCAGTTGAAAAGTGTTATTATCTATCACCAGTGGAAATGTGTTTTTCAATTTGAAAATCTCTAGGAAGCAATGAAATGTGTTGCTTATGTGTATTTGTATGGCAAAATGGGAGAAAATCTTGCCATTACTGGTTTTACCTTGCAGAGTTTGGTGATCTATATTGACTGTGTGTAAAAGAAAATCCTGTCCTGTTTTCATTCAACAGATTTATTTGAAAGGTGAGTTATATATTTTTGAGGTTTATTTAAAATAGATTTGACATTATTGTAAAACTGTGTTGTTGGAAATATATTATTAAATGTAGAGATGTATATTGGGATTATTTTTATTGTACTTGAAGTTTGTTTAAAAAACAGTCCGTATAGTAATATATATAATTTTAAGTCTGTTCAAAGGCATACCTGAATGATGCCTCTTATTTTTAGATAGTTGGTTGAACATGCACTACAAATGTGTATTTTCAAAGATGTTTATATAAGGTGTAGTTTATTAGGCATAATTCTTTCTTCTTTCTACAAAGGTATAGTTTAATGATACTGCATAATTATAAATAGTTTGGTAAAATGTAGCACAACTGTGCTCTTTAAAAGATGATCATATAAGGTGTTACTAATTAAGTATCTGTTATTAGTTTGTACTGAAGGTAAAGTTAAATGATGCCATATGTTTTAAAATAGAATGGTGAAATAAGGTGTTTTTAATTATGCTTCTTTTTGAACTAAGGTATAGTTGAATGATGACACGTAATTTGAGATATAATGCTGAAGATATAATAAAAGTGTGGTTTTAGAAATGCTCATAAAAGGTGTTGTTTATCAGTCTTCTTCCTTAAGTCTGTTGAGAGGTATAGTTTGACGATGTCTCATATTTCTAGATTTAATGGTCAAGGTGTAGCTTAAGAGTAAACAACTACATTTTACTCTTTCTGGTATGTTGTAGTCATCTACTTAGCTAGATAGTATTTAATGACTCATGTATGTGTTCAGATGGTATTTATAGTTGTATGTATATTTACTGAATTATTGAGAGGTGTTTGACTGACTATAGGAGTGCAAAGGTAGTGAATATGTGATTTTTTAAGTACACGAGAAATTATTTATTGATTCTATACTGTGCAATTTCCCAGTTAGAATCCAATCACTGCCCTTGCATTCATGCAATCAGTCATGCACTAACTTATGTAGTGGTAAAATCCAAGCACTTATAAATTCACCATACTGTCAACTTGCAGCACTCTAAGTATCCAGTCACTATCCATGTACTTGTACAATGACTCAGGCATTAAGACTTGCAGTGCTACAATCAAATGTGCACTATCTATGCAGTTCCCTAACCACTTCCACACTGCTGATTCACTCCTCCAATTATCCAGGTAGCTCCCATGCAGTCCAGCAATCACACTGTTGCTCTCCATCCACTCCTCCTATCATCCAACCAGTACCATGTCCTTATCTAATCACTGCACCAAAATTCACCATGCACTCTCCTTGCAGTACTCTAAGTATCCAGTCAGTATCCATGTACTCAAGCAATGACCCAGGCACTAATACATGCACTATTAAATCTTCTATCCACTGCCCATGCAGTCCTCTAGACACCTAAATACTACTCATTCACTCCTACAATTATCCAGTTAGTACCTGTGTACTGCAGTAAATGCATTGTGATTTCAAAACAAAGGGGTCTATTAGGATGGCGGGGGGATCCACCCGCCATTTCTGTCCACCCGCCTAACATTTCCCCCCCACCATATTACAATGGCGGTGGGGACCCAGGCAGACGGAAAGACCGTACAACAGTTTTCCGCCAGTAGGCAATCCGCACGATTGACTACCGGGCGGAAACAGCCTGCAATATGCCATCCATATTACGATGATGGCGGTCTCATGCCTTTCCATGGCAGAGACTCTGCCATGGAAAGGCATGCGGAGAATGCCTTTCGGTATCTGGTTCGGGCCCCCAGGGGGTTGAGGTGGCGGGTGGCTGCTCTTGGGGGGTACCCCTGATACCCTCAACATTTACATGCACAAGGTGGCAGGCACCATGTGGTGCCTGTTACGTTGTGCATGCAAATGCACAACATGCCCTTTTAACATTGTGGCAGGTGCTAAATACAGCACCGCCTGCCACAATGTTACATTTACAGGATGCGACCGCCATAATTGGCACAGAGGGACCGGCGCACCACTGGCGGCCGGTCCCAGCACCACTAGGGTGGCGGGCAGACTGGAGTCTGCCCGCCATCCTAATTGACCCCAAAGCGTTTAAATTGTTTTTATGTAGAATGTGTTTGTTTAGTAATAGATAGTATATTTTATAGATTTATTTTAATGATATTATATATATTTTTTAATTTACAGATATTCTTCATCATAATTTTAAAAAAACTTACCATGACTAAAAAAACTGAAACGAGGAAACAACAAAAGATGGACTATTATTTGAAGAAAACACAACAGCAAGAATTAGATGAACTACAACATGCTGGAAAAAAGAAAAAGTCTTGTGGTAAGAGAACAAAATAATTTATTAAAAGACTTTCAAAGACTAGAAAGAATTTGCACAATGTAGAAAGTAGAAAGAATATCTCAACAACAAAGAAGAATGAGAAGAAAAAAGGAGAAATTAATGGGAAATCAAGTTTTCAAAAAACGATGTATAGTAAAAGGAGAAAGAATCAATATGATGAAATAAGAAAAAGAGTGTTTTACAATAGAGTTCTCTTTAATTTGTTAAAAGATATGAAGAAATATAAAAAAGATCAGCATTTTATAAAAAGAAGGAACAGATTGAAACTATTGTTGAGAACGCTTTTGAATTAAAAAGGAAATTATTCATTTTAGTTTTAAACAGAACTCGATCATTAGATAAGCCAATACATTTTATGAAGGACAAAAGTAAAAAGAAGAGACTAATCAACAGAACAAACTTGTGTTTTTTTTTTTTGGGTGAATGGAAGTTCAGAGCCTTTTTTTTATGAAGAAAGTTATTTTTTTTTTATTTTTTTTTTTATTTTTTTTATTAGTGCATGATTTCAATATTATACAATGATCTTATAGACTGCATGCCCAAGAAATAAAAAAATAAATAAAAATAAAATGGATGCTTAAATTAAATGGTACAGTTTCTGTATTCTGAACATTACTTGTCTTGTAAGGTTAATAAACTTATAACAAAAATAAAGAATGAAAGATCATACACAAAAGTGTTAAGTCACATCTGTAACATTTCTATATTATAGTCTCATGCACATTTTAATGATTTTACCCCCCTTTCCCCCTCCCTCCCCTGGGTTGACCATCTGTCTGAATGTGATATTATATTGGAGGATCTAGGAGGTTCTAGGATATAACTAGCATATCATATTCAGCTGCTTTTAGCTCCCAAGGCATTTGGTCAATGGTTCCCAAATTTTAAGCCCTTTTGAGCAGGATCGGATCCCCCTTTTTCCATATAAAGCTTTTTCAAAATTATAATTCGCGATTAGACGTGATAACCACTGACGGTAGACTGGCGGGGATAGATCTAACCAGGCTGATGTTAGGGTAAGGCGATATATTGCCATACTTATAAAAATGAATTGTTCTCCGGGCATCCCTTGGGTCTCCTGATCTACCCCTAGACTGATCAGGGCAGAAGAGAGATTAATATCTCTTCCTAAAGTCTCTTTAAAGAATTTCGTGATATCAGATTTTAGGATATTTAGTGTAGACTGTAGAACATGACGCCAGCATATGCTCTAAGTCCGCATGAGGCAGCGAACATCGCGGGCATAAGGTCCCCTTCCCAGTTCCCCATTTAGCAATCCTTTTTGGCGTAAAATAAAGTGAAAAACAGGTTTTATAATACTGCGCCTGCAGACGTGCTGGTATTAAAAGCTTCTGTGCTAGTTCGGTGGAGTATAGAAACATCTATTTCTTCTTTCCACCTGCTAGCTAGTTATATACCATCCTGATTGATTGACTATTCTGTCTTAATTTATCTATAATGGAGTTGTTTAAGAATCCTGTTGGGCCTCCACCCTTCCTGCTTAAAAAATTACGTATTTGTAGATACTTAAAAAAATCTTTCCAATCTAGTCCATATTGTGTTTTAAGATTTTCAAAAGTGATTATATCCGTAAGAGAGTAAAAATCTCCAAGCTTGGATAGGCATTTGTCTATCCATCTCCTGGTCGTAATGTCTTTAAATATTTCCGGCAGATTCAAATTATTACTTATCGGAGTATAATAATTCAGACGGCCCAGTCCTAACATCTTCCGGATTGCCTTCATGGTTTTATATCCTGCAGCCAGCGTCTTATAACGTACCTTTTTGTAGTGGGAATCATTTAGGAATTTCAAGGCCTATCCCCAGGCCTGATTACCCATTATTAGTTCTATAGCTAGGCAACTCGTCTAGTGGTTTGTTGGGGAAAAAGGTATGATTATGTAAGAGAGTAGTTGCCCAATAATAAAGTTTAATGTTTGGGAGAGCCAAGCCGCCCCTATCCTTTAGTAGAGAGAGAAACCTATATGCCCTTCTAAGTTTCCCGTAAGACCAAATGAACCGGGAGAACATATCTTCGATCTTTTTTATACATTTGGGATTGAATTCCAGTGGAATAGCTCTTATCAGATATAGGATTTTAGGGAAAAAGAGCATTTTAATTATATTGCATCTTCCGATTATTGAAAGATGCAGATTGTGTAGTCGTCTAAATTCTGGTTCTATTTTATCAATCATTGGGTCGATATTTGCTTCAACTAGCTTTTCGATATTGGCGGTAATGTCTACCCCCAGATAGGTGGCGTTTCTTACCTGTCTCACGTCATCGTCTATGACGACGTTTTTTACTAATAATCTGGGTTTTGGTTTGATTTAAGGAGTATCCGGCCAAGAGGCCGATATTCGACGCTTCTCGCTCTACCTCTGCCATAGATTCTATCGGGTTGGATGTTACCAGTGCTGTCGTCGGCATACGCCAATACTTTTGTATCCCAACCTTGACTGATTATCGGCCTAATCCTCTGATTATTCTCTAGGGTGCATAAGAAGGGGTCAATATAGATGGCGAAAAGCAGCGGTGAGCCGGGGCATCCCTTACGTGTGCCTCAGGTTATTGTAAGGGAATAAGTAAATGAGCCATTTATAAATAGTTTGGCGGTTGGATGAAAATAAAGCATCTTGAATGCCTGTATAAAATGTTGGCCAATTCCAACCCTCGACAGAGACTCCCAAAGAAATGGCCAGGAGACTCTGTCGAAGGCTTTCTCAGCATCAAGTAAAATGAGTGCCATGGGATTTCCGGAGATTTGTGCTGCATCAAAAAGTGAGATGGTTCTTCTTATATGATCTGTGGTGCCGCGTCCCGGGATGAATCCATGTTGCCTTGGGGAGATTACTTTATTGATCACCCCTGCTAATCTAGTCGCTCAAATTTTAGAATAAATGTTGCTATCCGTATTTATTAAAGTGATTGGCCGATAAGAAGCGGGTTCGAGTGCTGGTTTATGTTTTTTCAAGAAAACAATTATTTTTGCTTGCGATCATGATTCCAGTGGTCTTCCCCCCTTAAAAACATGTACAAACAGAGGAAAAATGGCTTCTTTAATTTCTGTCGAAAAGTTCTTAGAAAACTCTGCCGGGATACTGTCTAGGCCTGTTGCCTTACCATTAGGGAGACTGTTAAGACAGAGCAGAGCGTCAACCCATTGGAGGGGCTCTTCAAGTTGGGCCTGGTCATCTGAAGATAATTGTTCTGTCGGGATTTGATTAAGATAGGACATAATATGATCTGGTTGGGATTTAGTAGATTCTTGATATAAAGTTTGATAATATGTTAGAAATTCACTACGCATCCCTTATGGGTCTGTAATTGTGATCTGAGAGGTATCTTTCGCTGCCGTAATAGTGTTTTTGTGGCTTTTTGTCTAGCCCTGACTGCAAGATGGTGTCCGACTTGTTCACAACATTCGTACGCTTCTTTTCTCCAAATTTCCAGTTTATCTGCTGCTCTTTTGGCGATGACCTCCATAACTAAAGATTTGGCTGCAAGTATTTTCGCCAGTGCTTCTGTAGGATCCTCCCCATCTCTATATACCTTAATCAGGTTTTCTTCTGCGGCTGCCAGTTGTGCTTGCAGAAGATCCAATCATTGGTGTTTGTCCCTATTAAGAGCTAGTGAAAGGCTCATTGTCGCTCCCCTTATTGCGGCCTTGAGTGCGTCCCAAACCACTTCTATCCTAGTACTGTCCAAATTCTCCTTAATAACTTGGGGGATCCATTGCCTCATGTGTTTGCAATATTCGTCATTAGAAAGTAGAGAGCGATCGAACGACCAACTCATCATATCTTGGTTAACCCTTGTTTTGGGAGGTCGTTCTTTTATACTACTGGCGCCACAGCTGTGGAACTCCCTGCCTCTTACATTGCGGGGAGCTACCAGCTTACTAGCTTTTAGAAAGGATCTCAAATCCTGGTTGTTTATTCAGTAGGTCCTGTTTCGTTTGTTGTTTTTCTTTCTGTCTGTGTCACTTTCTCTCTTTTAACATGCTATGTTATCATTTTGTAGTCTACCTTAAATAAAAGCGCCGGGACACTCTTTTTGAGTAGCCGCGCGCTCTATAAATACCATTTTAACATTTTAACATTTTAACATTTTTTCCCCTCTTATTTGTAAAACCAAGGGATTGTGATCCGATATGATTTGTGTGTGTTTTTCTATTGAACACTTGTGGAGAATAGTGTAAGATGCAAGAATGTAGTATAATCTAACCTTTTTTTGTGCAGAAAGGAATATAAAGTGTAGCCCGTGTCAGTAGGGTAGTATGATTGCCAGACATCGATTAATCCTTGTTCCTGGCTTAGGGTCTTCAAAGCTTTAAAAACTTTAAGTATTCTTCCTTTGTACTTCCAATTGGTGTCTGAGGAGATACTTTGACTAGGTGGTATGTTTATATTAAAATCACCGCACATAATAATAGGCAACGATCACTCAGCCAATTCGTTATTTAAATAATCAAAGATTGCAGGATCATCAACAATACTGCCATAGACCGTACATATTGTGATTATGTCTCCGTTTTCACTTCGGCATTCGGTTATGACCCACCTCCCATTGTGATCTACTGATGTGCGTGGAAATTGAAGTGTACCTTTGTGCAGATAATATTGCGCCCCCCATGTCCTAGGGCTCTGTGAGGTGGCTCCTATTAATTTAAATCCCTGTGTACCTAAAAGGTGAGTCTGTGTCCTGTCAATATGTGTCTCCTGTAGACATAAGATATCAGCTTTCAATAGTCTGAGGGCTACTGCAGTATTACGACTCTTCCTTGGCTCATTCAGACCACAAATATTTAATGTGGCTATGCGTAATTTACTAATTTCTTGGAGTTATGTCCATTCGCGAAATGTCAATGCCAGTACCTCCAATGTATGTATATCACACAGGAGCAGAATGACGCTAAGTACCAATGCCCCTCTCAGAACCTCCCCTGCTAGGCATTTAGAATTCCATCGCAGGTAAGTTTCAAAGGGGGAAAAGGGGTTGGGACAGAGAAGAGACAGCTCCAAAACTCTGCTAGTACTGCTTCATCGTCCTTCTTACTCTCAGTCTAGATTAAACATTTACATTCATAAATTTCTGTGAAAACCTTAAACTTACTTTTATATTTTACAATGGATTACTTATCTTACCAGGAAGGAGTTTTGAGCTTGCCCCTCTTCTTACTTCTCCTTGTTGGTAGACTATTCATTTGAGAAGTCTTCACTCAGTTCTCTCGCTTGTCTTTTTCAGGTTTCTTCAGCTCCTGATCTACACGGTCGTGAGGTGAGAAATAACCGGTGAGTATGAACTTCTATTATCTACTAATTGTATATGTTCCTTATTGTTTCTTTCTTTTGGCCTACTCACTGTGAAGAACTGAACGTGAAGTCTTTATTTGGAGTAACAGGAATGTATTCCTGACCCTTCTTCTAATCAGCAGGTTCCAAATCTCCAGCTAACCTTTAATTGATACTTTCGTTTTAGGGCAGCAGGTGACGCTATATACTAAGTTTGTGCTTGCAGTTATACAATTTTTTCTTTTGCTGCATTTAAACTAGCCTCGATAAATAATGAGAAGTTTCGAATTTGGAAGGCACTTATACATTAGCGTTCCCAACAAACGAGCTCACCACAAACTGAGCTATATTTAGCTAGTAATATAATGCCCTTGCTGATTTGGTATGAAGGTGAAAATATGTACATGTACTTCTGCCACTAAGATAGAGACTGAAAGATTCATATATTTGACAATACCAGATTGTAAAACATTGTCTTTTAACAAATTAGTTAAATCAGCTAATCAAAATATGGAGTGTAGCCAGTGCAAATCAGAAAAGTAATCAACATTATTTATACAAAGATTTGGACAACATATAATTTTAATGATACAACATTGTAAAGCAGATGGAAGAAAATTAGAAACTTTAATTAAATATTTTGTAGCAAGTCAACTATCAATATCAGGAAGACCTTTCGTAGCACTAGCAATCATTTTCCACGATGGACCTTCTAAGACATCTGGACACTACACTGTCTATTTAAAATGCAATAAAGGATGGACATATTGTAATGATGCCCATTTGGTTTTGAAATATTGTTTGCTTAATGAATTACCAAATTCATACCTAAGATTCTTAATGCCAAAGTTCTGAGAACATATTTCAGCCTATTGG
Organism: Triturus cristatus; assembly: GCF_964204655.1. Lineage (NCBI taxonomy): Eukaryota > Metazoa > Chordata > Amphibia > Caudata > Salamandridae > Triturus > Triturus cristatus. The sequence continues at coordinate 409,695,286 of NC_140589.1, read as the reverse complement.
GAATATGTCAATATGAATTAATGAGATTATTTTGGATAATTTCAATATATAGAATTTCAGGAATATAATTCAGCCTAGTGGGAAGATATTGATATGAATTAAGAAGTTTATTTTGGATATTCTCACTGCAAATGTTTTAAAGAACATCATTTAGATTACAGGGAAGTTATGAAGAATTGCTGATTCAATTATCGTTTCTGTTCTTTGATATTGTATTTAAAAAATTCTCTTAAAAAGAAGCATTTTATTTATTTGATATTAGTATTATATGCAATGTTATTGAGGATGTTTATTTTAGGAAATGTGAAGAGATAGTTGACTTTGTTGTTAACATTTTGGACACAGATTTTTTTTTTTTAACAATCTTATTGATTGTATTTTTTTGCCCGATGTTATATGATGAGTAACATTGAAATCACTGTCTATGGTGAAATTCAATATATTCTGAGAAAAGCAAAAAAGCTAACTGAATATATTATATAATGGTAAAATTATGTTGTGTTCTTAAAATTATAATATTATATGTTATAACTGTATTTTTTCTTCTCTTTCACAGACCCTAATTCTAAAGTTTGAAAGGTTTTAAAATTTAAATTATAAAAAAAAACAGCAAAAATTATTTTGAATACTTTGATATCTACTATTGTAAAGGTAAGATTAAGTAACCCAAACACTATCCATGCACTACTACATTCACCTCTGCACTATCCATACAGTCCTCTAACCACCTAGACACTGCTCATTATCATCTTAAATTCCCCAGGTACTATCCATGCAGTCCAGCAATCACCCTGTCACTCCCAATGCCCTCCTTGAGTCACCCATCCAGTACCATGTACTAATCCAATCCCTCTGCCAATATCCAAGCACTTCTAAGTTCACTCAGGCGCTCTCCTTGCAGTACTCTAATCATCCAGTCACTACTCATGTAGTCATGCAATGACCCAGTTACAAACACATGCACTACTGCAATCCTTTGAGTGCTACCTATACAGTTTAGTAATCTTCCTGTTACTGCATATGCACTCCTCCAATCACCCAGCAAGTCCCATGTCCTTATCCAATCACTCTGCCAAACCCCAAGCACTTATAAATTCACCATGCTGTCAATCTGCAGCACTCTATGTATCCAGTAACTATCCATGTACTTGTACAATGACTCAGTCATTAACACATGCAGTGCTACAATCAAATGTGCACTATCCATGCAGTCCCCTAACCACCTCCACACTACTAATTCACTCCTCCAATTACCCTGGTAGTACCCATGCAGTCCAGCAATCACACTGTCACTCTCTGTCAACTCTTCTAATCATGCAGCCAGTACCATGTCCTTATATAATCACTGCACCAAAACCCAAGCACTTATAAATTCACATACTGTCAACTTGTAGCATTCAAAGTATCCAGTCACTCCATGTACTTGTACGATGACTCAGGCATTAACACATGCAGTGCTACAATGAAAATGTGCACTGTCCATACAGTCCTCTAACCACCTCCACACTACTAATTCACTCCTCCAATTACCCTGGTAGTACCCATGCAGTCCAGCAATCACACTGTCACTCTCTGTGCACTCCTCCAATCATCCAGCCAGTACCATGTCCTTATCTAATCACTGTGCGAAAACCCAAGCACCATGCTGTCAACTTGCAGCACACTAAGTATGCAGCCACTATCCATGCACTCACATTGTAGTACTCTAATCATCCAGTCAGTACCCATGTACTCATGCAATGACACAGGAACTAACTCTTGCACGTTTACAATCCTTTGAGTGCTACCTATACAGTTTAGTGATCTCCATGTTACTACCTATGTACTCCTTCAATTACCCAACCAGTCCCATGTCCTAATCCAATCACTCCACCAAAACTCAACCACTTATAAAATCACCATGCACTCTCCTTGCAGTAGTGTAATCATCCAGTCAGTACCCATGTACTCCTACAATAACACAGGCACTAACACATGCAGACCTACAATTACCTGTGCATTACTCATGCAGTCTAGCAATCTCCCTGTCACAACCCATGCACTCTTAGAATCAATCGTGTTAGCATGCTGTTATTTCTCTTTTTTAACTCTTTTTTTTCTTATTTGTACAAAATGTCATTCCAACTGAAAATAAGAATTTGCAGCGATGATTTCTTGCTGCTGAACATACAGCGTCAACTGATTGCTCTCCATAGCATAACATGGTATTGCATTTTATACAATGCTGTTTTAGCGTCGCAAACTCTGTATGAATATCCAGGCCACGAGATGCAGAGTTTGAGCCTCTAGAATTACTGGGACCAGCTCCCTGGTCAATATCTGGTGTGGCCTCTTTAGCTCGTCGCAGTTGTTCTCTTGCAAGTTGTCTGGGATGTATAGTCTGCAGATGTGTATACATACTAAAAGTGCCATATGAGTACTTTTTCTCGCTGGCTCTTGATAAAACTCTGGGACACAGCGTGTAGCTCATCTTCCTTGCATTCACTTTTCCTTCTCCCTCCGGAATTGTAAATAATTTCCAAACAATAGACTCTGGTCTTTTTTTGGAGGTGGAACCATATCGTCTTCATCAGATGGAAGGTCTATTGGTGGATTAGAAGAAGCCATTGCAGAAGTTTTTCAAGTAAACACCAAATAAACTCTCACTATTGCTCCTTAAAACACAGCAGGTTTCTCTCCTCTGATGCAGCTGAGAGAATGGCTAAAAAGGGTGGGGTCCTCCAACTTCTATAGTGGAAAACCTTGGCAACCAATGAAATTGTTTCTTTCAAAGTCACATGGGAGTCGCGCACCCAGCTCGCAACCACTGCGCACCCAAAGCAATTTTGCAAAAATATAATATTTTTATAAATAGTTTTGGTAATCTCTTGTTCTGATATGTACATTAAAGTCATATACATATAGTTTTAAAACATAATTTTTTTTCTGGGAGTCGAGCACCTGGTGCATTCCAGCACGTATATGACATCACGTGGGTCCCGCCACCACGCACAAGTTGCATACAAAACGCGCACATAGCACACACCCATGCGTATACGACGTTACGTGGAACTATGCATCGCGCACCTGTCGCATACTAATCGCGCACATGACGCGATCCCATATGTATATGATGTTACGCGGGGCCATGCACCGCGCACCCATTTCAAACCACACGTGAATCCTTCCTGACTTTTCCAATATGGCGGCTTGAATTCACGCACCCACCGTGATAGGTACACGATGGGTATGCGACTCCAGTATTTTTGGGAAAAAAAATATATACATATATTTTAAAAGACATAGGACATTACATAATTAAATTAAAATGAAAAAATAATTATAGAATATTAGAGTTACAAAGTATCTTTTAAAAAAAAACATAAAAGGTTGTATCAATATTGAATTTACAAATTAGCATTTAAAAAACCCTACAAATTCACTGAAAAAAACATAGATTTCAGGCCCGTTATAGTTAGAAATTAGCATTTAAAAAAACCTTAAACATTCACTGGAAAAACCATAAGTTTCAGGGACATTATAGTTTGAAATTAGCATTTAAAAAATGTATGAAATTCACTGAAAAAAAATATCGGTTTCAGGGACGTTATAGTTAGTTGCACATTTCACTCCTACAAAACCATAGAAATGTTGCCGTTATAGTTAGTTCAGCTACCTATAACTCACACACCCGCAATGCACTGCTGATGACATCACATACTACATCATTCATGACATGGTCAGTAACATCACTGATAACATCTCAAATGACATCACTGATGACATCACTGATGACATCATCCAGTGAATGTGTGTTTCTGCAATCTTTTGATTAACTCATAATATTAATTATATATATATTAATGATCGGGTTTATTGAACTTGTATCGTGTCATTTGTACAGTTCTGTTTTTGGATTTGTGTTGTGACTGTCTCATGGAATATGTCAATGGAGTCCTGGGGAGTTATGGGATTGAAAGTAGATTTTGGTTTAAATGGCGTTTGTTGCATAGATATTTTCTTGCTTTGTTCTTTTGGATTCGGGGTGTCCACATTTATATTTGTTTCCCTTTGCTCGTGGTGTACTGTGTCCTCGCCATCCCATAGATCTTCCATTTTTCTTAGGAGAAGTACATCTGACTGCGATAGGTTGGGATATAGTATTGGATCCGAAGATTCTTGTCGTCCTTGTTGTTCTTCATTTTTAGCCAAAATATGGTATTTTTTTTGTTTGAGTTTCCTATCACTCATATATATGTCCATTCTCGTGGATGCATAATTGAAATTATTGCTTGGGGAATACGATAATCCGAGGCTCAGAAGTTTTTGTTCTTCTTTGGACAATTTTGTGTTGGCTAAGTTCATGATTGTATTGCTGGTTTTGATGCCCTCATTCTTTTTTTTTTATTTTATTTTTTTTTAAAGCTTTTATTCGGTCAAAAAATCAACCATATAAGCAATACATTCATGGAGCAATCTAGTTAAAAACAAAATGAGGTATAAAAACAGTGGGATTGGAAAGATACAAGTATCAGAGTTCGTAAACATAATATGTCAAATGCAAAAGTGCGAATGCATAAATCACAAAAATCCCCTTACATTTTACTTGGACATGGACAGGCCTAATTCAAAGTGCAAGTGCAAAATATAACGAAAAGGAGCATACAGTCAATTATCAATAATCAGGGATTTCATAGTACTAATAGCTTTCATAAGGAATGTGGCAAGATAAAAACACAATTGCGGATCATCCAATCTTAAAAGCAACTTCATGGCATGTTTAAAAGATCTGATGTTATAATATAGAAAAAACGGTTTTAGATAAAATTTTCTAAGATGAGTATAAAAAGTACAAAAAAGTAGCATGTGGCAACAACTTTGGTGGGAGACTCCATCACATGGGCATGGGTGAGTAGACCTCTGTTTCGTGACTGGGAAATTAACAAAATGGTGTATAGTACCCAGTCTTAAACGTGTCAACACGAAACGGTGTGATACTCTAGTCACGACTGACAAGTAGCTTTGAAAACCCTGTTTGAGATCCATTTGTAAATAAAATACAAAGGTTGGTTGGGTCTTAATAGCATGGGATCTAGCTTCTATTTTGTTAGCCATCATAACTGTTTTTATCTCAGTTCTAGCAACAGAAGCTGAACACTCTGGATCCAATCGGATATCACAATTAAATAAGAACTTAAACCAATGGATATTGTAATTAAGCCAGGGTATTTTTAGACAGTTTTCCAAACTAAGGCAATCCCGTATTATAGATTGCGTGAACAATGTCTCATCTTTGGACCATATAGATTTCCATAATAGGAGAGGGCGTATTAGAGCCAGGTCTAAAATATATTTAATTCCCACCTCCCTGTGGATCAGTTCAGTAGAGGCGGATAAAGGGGCACACAGTAGGCGTTTTAAAAAGGAATTTTCAATTTATTGTAGTTTGTTACCTTGGCAGTGGCCCCAAACGCCTGCCCCGTAGAGAACTGCAGTGACGCATCGTATCTCATAAATTGTCAGCATGTATCTGATGCATCGATTACCTAGTTTGGCAGCAAATCTAAAGATGCCATTAATGTTTCTCAAAATCTTAGAGCAGGCAGTATCCTGTTCCTGGACCCATGACCGGTTTCCTGCAAACGTAATGCCTAGGTAACTAAAAGTTTTAACTATCTGGACCTTGGAGCCTTCAATGTAATAAGTGCTGGATGTTAAGGGGTTCCTGCCACAGGCCATTACAAAAGTTTTCGATTTATTATTTAAAAGATTCCTTTTAGCAATAAAAACAGTAAAATTATCCATGAGACGTTGTGAACCAATAGGAGTGCGAGAGAGTAAGACTGCGTCGTCCGCATATAAAAGAATTGGGACGGGCATACCGTCAACCCTAGGGGCATCCGACTCAAACAGTTTCAGGGCTGCGTCTACTTCGTTGATAAACAAGGAAAAGAGCAATGGAGCCAGAACGCAGTCCTGTCGGATGCCTATTTTAACTTTAAAAGAGGGAGTATATTCGTCTAAAAGACCATACCGCACTTTACTTGACAGGTTTCCATATAATCTCGCCAGGAAATAGATTATCTCCTTGGGCGCACCAATGTAAAGCAATAATGGCCATAAAATTGAATGGTCTACGAAATCAAAGGCGCTGCTAAGGTCAGCAAAACATAAATATACATTTCCTTCCCTAGCCAAGGTATACTTTCCAATCAAGAGGTCCAAATTGACACACTGCTCTAGTGTGCCAACTCACTTTCTAAATCCATATTGTACTGGAGTAAGAACTGCCTTCTCTTGGACCCAGGCTTCTAATCTTGATAACATGACCCTACTCATGATCTTAATAGATGAGTCAAGTAGAGATATTGGGCGGTAGTTGCAGACTTCAGTTTTAACTCCTTTCTTATGTATGGGTACTATAATGGATTGGCCCCAAGACAAAGGAAATTGGGTCTCAACGGCGGCGTTAAAAACTCTTGTTAAAAAAGGGGACCATAGAACAATTTCATTCTTGTAAAAATCTATGGGAACCCCATCGGGACCTGGTGCCTTAACCACCTTACTACTAATTATACCCTCGGTAACTTCTTCTATGCTAAATGATAAAGGAATAATTGGCCATTCGTCGGGATACAGGTTGGATTGGGTGGGTAATACAACTATATTATTTGGGTTAAAAATATTAGAGAAATGGGTTACCCAATCGTTACAGTTGATATGGGAATTAATTTCGGGGATATGGTCATCCTTCAAAAAGGTGCTATTTACGGTATCCCAAAACAATTTGCTATTTTTAGTGTCGGCTGCCAGGCTTAAATCTTTCCAGGCTATTTCTTGGAGTTCCGTTTTTCTTATTTTTAGAGCTATAGCATATTCTGCACGCAAGGCTTTGATTATATCCGGATTTCTGGGATTACATCTCAAAACTTGTTTGAGATTACTCAGCGCCTTCGTGCATCTGGTATCGAACCAGCCCGCCTTAAGTTTTTTATTTTTGCAGGCTGGTTTCATGAAAAGGTTCTCCACAATGGTATTTATCTTGGTAAAATTCTCTAGCATCAATGCGGGATCGACCTCATCCCCTAAACAAACTTCAATTTCATTCTGACATTGAGTAACAACATCATGCAAAATTTTGGATGGGTCCACACCAGCCCATTTTATCCGGACACCGTTTGGTCTGGTAGGGACAATGCAAGAACTTTGAAGTGCACTTAAAAAAAGTTTGGGTCCCCAACATAGTAAATACACAGAAATACTATTGTGATCACTAGTAGGTTGATCCGTTATCCAGGGTAAAGAAAACAAATGTACACTATTACAAAAAATGATAATATTATCAAAAATAGACATTGCATTTCTACCTGTGAATGTGGGACATTTCCTATTGTGTTTATCGGTAGCACAATATAACAGTTCTAAGTCCCATTTAGCCATAGCACCATTTAGGGCCATACCGTATTCGCAGTGAGGAAAATGCATATAACAATCACCATCAGATTCCCCCCTCCTAGGGCCACAGACTTTGGTTAAGGATAATGGGCATATTTGAACGTAAAAATCACCCACCCAGAGGATAACAATTGGCTTCCTGATAATACTGGTCAGCTTCTCGAGTTCTCTTTCCAGATCATTAATAATTAGGCCACGTGAGGAATTAAACACATTATTGTAAAAATTAATCAGAATAACATCTTTACCTATAGGGGAGACCAGCCACATAATCTGGGCATAAATACCCACATTAATAAACTTTTTAATTTTACATTTGTTTAAACTAGTGGAGATCAGGATCAGAAGACCTCCCTTGGCTCTACCGGAGGACGAAGCCTGAGCCGGGAGCCAATGGGAGGTAAAGCCCTCTACATAAATTGGATCGATGCACCACGTCTCCTGAAGACAAATGATATCGTGTTGAGCCGAGATTAAAATCTATCCATGATGGAGTACCTATTTTTCTATTAAAACCAGCAATATTCCAAGTAGTGACCTGATACCCTATGACCATATTCGTTACATCAGGTTGCTGAAGAGATTCATCGTGTCCCTCCTCTTTACTAATAGTGATTACTTCTGGAAAAATACATTCTGGTTCACTGGGAACAAAGGGTGGACATGTTGCGTTTTTAGTTAAAATCTCGCCCTGCTCCGACGTGCATAGATCAACCTTTCTAATTGTGTTCTTGACATTTAGAATCCCTATTTTGGGACTTTTGGATACGTATCTTTCCCTTACTGCCTGGCTAGTCCATAACGGTCCCTTACGTCAATCGTTGCTGTCCAAATTACCTAGCACCTGGTATTTATTGGTTACTGGGGGGGTGCGAAAAAGGGATTGACGAAGGTCCGTTTCTAGGCCGACCTACGTATCCGTTTCTGAATGTTCCCATTAAATGTCTGTAAAAGTATCCTAAAGGGAGACGAGTAGTGTTGAATTCCCAAGAAGAGGGTAATGGCGCATTATTGAGTGTATTAAACGCCCACCTCGGGGACCTGAAATTGATAATTATGCAATCACCAACAAAGCATTTTCTTGAAGGTCCGATCCAACTGACTCTACGTGTTGTCAGGATCTGGTTTGTCCCTTCCATTGGGTAATTACAGTTATTAGCTAACCAAAACACTACTTCATTAGTGAGAGACTCATGATCTTCTGCCTGGCCAAATTCGAGTTTAGGTACATTGGCCAGGATTGCGACATATGTACTGCATTCAGGGGGCAGGTTTGTAACCAAGGTCATCTTCCTTTCCTCAAAGGCTGGCGCTCTTAAACCATCTAATTTTGCAGAAATGGGTATAATGAGTTTGTCCGGCTTAGTCACTATTCTGTCCATCTGAGGTGGTTTAGGTCCATAGTTATTAACTGAATTACATAATACTAAAATTCTTTCGTTTGCCTTATTCCTCACTTCTAAATCGGTAGTCGGCTCCTTTGAGTTATCAAGAGGTTCCCTATCCTGTACAGTGATCAAATTAATTGGGCCTATAGTAGCATCTTTCTGTAGGATTCTACTTGGCTCCTTTGTAAGTTTATCATTAACTTTATCCAGTACTCCAGTAATTTTATGAATTTCTCTGGCCAAAATATCTAATTTATTATATAGTGGCCTTAATAGCTCTATCATTTTTGTCGGATATAATAGCCAATGTTAAATGCTGGGATATAAGATCTTTTCTATTCGGCTGATCAGCTAGCAAACCTAGTTTCGCGGCACGAGTACTCTTAATTGACTTCTTTGGTATGGGTTAGGATTAAAGTTCCGCCGTTCCAAGATGTTCTTTCTACATCCCCTGGTTTTTCCCAATGGCAGGGGGCTCTCAGGGGGAATCAAATTAGGGGTCAATGATATTCACGTACAATCCCCACTATTTCTCCTATGCCAATGGTATCCAGAACCAGGTCCCCAATGACCGGTGTGTTATGAGTCGACATATTAATCTCGGTCTCAATCTCACCAGGGGGGTTGGGGGGAGTACTAACCTCGTTTCCCTGATCGGCCCCCATAAGGCTTGGGCCCGTAGAAAGACATCTCCCAGTTCGGTTAATTTCTTCTGAGAGGACGTTACCTGCTTTAACCAAAAACGAATCGATCGTAGTACATGATCGGTCGATAAGTGGCTTTGCAGTTTTCCTCCTTGCCATGATCTTACTACGGGGAAAGCTGTGCAAATGCCTAAAACAACGCGTGTTACACAATACAGAAACAAATAGATAATCTACCACTTTGTGCTCATTGGGCATAAATTTGGGGTATTAAGCATTAGGCAACCTCATGAATGTAAAGTGCAAATGCAGAATAAATAGGCCTAATGATCAAGTGACACGTGCTAGCAAAGGATACAGTACTAGAATGCAATATTATCACACAAATGATTAAAAAAAGTTTAAAATCCCACTATATCAAACATGCAGAAATGATCCAAAACATAGCAGCAATGGGAGCATAAAAGCAAGGGGAATATCTGGATGAAAATTACAAGTTCCAAATAAAAATAGAGGGGGACCATAGATGGCAAACTGTTCCCTCGTGATTCAAGATGTACACATGTCTATTTATGTACTATACCTTCCCTTGCAAATAGGCGTATTTAGGTTCCAGATAGAGTGCCAAATGTTAGATGGGGGGCCCTGCCCTGACTACTCCTGGCGCTGATGGGTAAGGACTGCGGGACGCGCGCGGGAGGCTGCAGAGTGTTTTAAGCGCCTCCGGGCTCTTAGCCACGTCACAGCAGGCGTCGAGCTGGGGCATCTGGGGAATGTAGGCAATGCTGGCCGTTGTCCTCACGGCGGCGATGAAGCGTGTTTCCCCCTGCTGCTGCCGGTGATGAAAACCTGCGCTGGCGTCAGGCTATGGCGTCAAGAAAATGTAGGCAATGCTGGCCGTTGCCCTCACGGTGGCGGTAACAGTGATTTTCCCCCTGCTGCTGCCGATAAGGGAGTCCCGCGCTGTGGGAGGCTGCAGAGTGTTTTAAGCGCATCCGGGCGCGCTTAGCGACGTCACAGCAGGCGTCGAGCTGGGGCATCTGGGGAATGTAGGCAATGCTGGCCATTGCCCTCACGGCGGCGATGAAGCGTGTTTCCCCCTGCTGCTGCCGGTGATAAAAACCTGCGCTGGCGTCAGGCTATGGCGTCAAGAAAATGTAGGCAATGCTGGCCGTTGCCCTCACGGCGGCGGTAACAGTGATTTTCCCCCTGCTGCTGCCGATAAGGGAGTCCCGCGCTGATGGAGGCTGCAGAGTGTTTTAAGCCCCTCTGAGCGTGCTTAGCCACGTCACAGCAGGCGTCGAGCTGGGGCGTCTGGGGAATGTAGGCAATGCTGGCCGTTGCCCTCACGGCGGCAATGAAGCGTGTTTCCCCCTGCTGCTGCCGGTGATGAAAACCTGCGCTGGCGTCAGGCTATGGCGTCAAGAAAATGTAGGCAATGCTGGCCGTTGCCCTCACGGCGGCGGTAACAACGATTTTCCCCCTGCTGCTGCCGATAAGGGAGTCCCGCACTGCGGTAGGCTGCAGAGTGTTTTAAGCGCCTCCGGGCGCGCTTAGCCACGTCACAGCAGGCGTCGAGCTAGGGCGTCTGGGGAATGTAGGCAATGCTGGCCGTTGCCCTCACGGCCAAGCTTAAATCAGATTGGGGACCTATAGACCTCACAGAGGAAGAAGTTGCAGACCTCCTCTTTACCTACGATTCGGCCCTGATTAGCCCATAGCCCCCAGATCTGAGTGACAAACACCCTATCCGCGCGGTTGCATTCAACCCTAACATATTAGCTACCCTACACGACAGAGGAGGGTAGGGTAGCTATCTCTGCCCCTACTCTAGACACTCACTCTGACCCCCCACTATCTGGCCTCCTAATTAACTGCCGCTCAGCAGTAAAGTATGCCTCTGATGTCGCCGATCTCATCCAGAGCCAAAAATCTGACTTATCGGTCTTGACTGAATCTTGGCTCAATGAATCCTCATCGCCCTGCCTAGACCTCTTAGTCCCGCCCAATTGCAACATCAGAAGGCTGGACAGGCAATCCCATAAAAAAGGGGGAGGCATTGCCTGCATCTACCGCTCTAACCTCCATGTTACTGAACCTCTGACTGATCCTACAGACTCCTTGCGAATACCTTGCACTTTCCATTTGCAACACCACCACCCAACTGTGCAGACTGCACATCTTTTACCACCCCCCAGGCACGAATGACACCTTTACCGACTTCCTCAATGAAATCATCAAAGCCAAGGCCTCCCCTAACTCTAATGACATTTTCCTTGACGACTTTAACTTGCACTGGAACGACCCCGAAGCCCCTCCGGGCAATGCCATCAGAGACTTCTTGGCCGAACAAGCCCTTACCCAAGCCTGCTCACTCCCAACTCAGTCGAAAGGCACCACTCTGGACTGGATCATCTCCAAGGATTCAGCGGTCACACTTCTCTCTATAGACCCAAGTGATTGGTCCGACCACCACGCTATAAGCTTCCTTCTGCCTAGCACCCACAAGATTTGGTCACCAAAACCCCCCTCGATTCCCACCATCTCTCTACGGTCAACAACCTCACTGATCATTATTCTACAGCTATATCCAACAGTTTTGATGACCTTGCTCTGCTAAAACTAAAAAGAACCCAGATCAAAGACAGGAATCCCTGGTTCAACGGTTCCCTCAACATGGAGAGGAGATCCCTCCGGCAGTCAGAACGTAACTGGAAACAGCAGTCAGCAGCCCATCTAAAACTACTCCGTCAGTCCAGAAACGCCTACAATAGGAAAATCCTCAATGCAAAAAATAATTCTTCAGAACAGAACTGGAGAACGCCAAGAACAGCCCTCGCAAGATATTCGACCTGGTCAAACATCAATCTAACAAACTGGCTAAAACCTCCAAAGAAACCCCTAAATCTCTAATTTCTTGTGAGGAACTTTCCTCCTTCTTCTGTGACAAAATCACTGCACTAGGAAACAAACTCAATTCTGCAACGCACTCCCAAACTATGCAAGGTTTTCCCTTTTTTCTCCACACTGCCCTCCCACACCTCACCCGAAAAACCTAGCGCACTGGTCCAACTTTAAAGTCTATGACGAACACTCTGTCTCGAAAATTCTATCTTCCTTAAACCCGAACAATCACTACAATGATCTTCTCCCTTCTAACTGCCTAGCCGCCATTTCTCAGGCGATCATCCCTTCTTGCACTGCAATAACCAATGTAGCCCTACTACAGGGATTGATACCTGACTCTCTCAAAGTCAGACTTGGAAATTTTTCTGGAGCTTTTTCCTGCGGTGTCCCTCGATGCTCTTCACCAGGCCAGATTCGGTGAGGGTTCGCCGGCCTCGGTTTTCGCTTAATCCCGGTCAAACTCTGGAAGTCGGACCTACGGAGCTTTTTTGTGGGACGAACCTGGACACCAAGCCGGCTCAAAGTTTAAGGCAGGTGGCTTGGCCGGCCAAGTTGACTCGGTCCCCTTATGAAGCTTTTTTCCCAAAGTTGCTTCAAAGTTCTCCAAACTTCTGGAACTTCTTCCTGAAGTTTCCCAAAGGGCCAAAAGTGTCTCAAACTCACTCCAAGGGTCTGGAAGCTCCAAGATGATCCTTGAAAATTGAGGACTTCAGTTCCCACAATCCACTTGGATAAAACCCTTAAAAATCCACAGGTAGTTCTCCAGGTGGAGGATCCTTGGTGGTGATGTTCCAGGTGAGCTTTGTTGATCTGTAGCGTGTAGTGAGTCCACTCTATATTTCTTTTACAGCAAAGTAGTCCACAGGGCTGTAGTTCCAGATGGTGCAGTCTTCAGAGGGCAGGCCTTATAAATTTAACATCAAACTTCTCAGCATGTCACCACGTCTTGCCTGCTTAGGTTTTATAAGTACTCCGCTTATATCTAGAGGACCCCCACCCCATGGAACACCGAGGGGAGACTTTAGGGGTTCTGAATCTGTAGAAATATTGCAGATCCTCCCTCCACAGTGCTCCCAGCATCAAAGTCGAATTTGGGCAGCACGTTATCACAATGTATGGAGCGAAATTTGAAATTTCACTTAAGCCAGGGCATATAAAACTCATTTTATAGGGGCCACCTTATAAATACTGCTCCCCCCCACCCCTGGGACACCTAGGGGAGACCCTGGGTGTTGCTAATATGCCAAAACATTGTATGTTATCCATTTTTAAGTGCCCCAAACACCAAAGTCGAGTTTAGGCACATTTTACTTTTTAAAAGTAGTCCCGCCACCCAGGGTGCTTTTAAACTGACCTCAGGCTTCAGCAGTGCACACATGCAAGTGCAGAAGAAGCTGCTGGCCTCTAAACCGCCATGCCCTATTGTGTACTAGGGACTTCTAGGTAGTTTTAACCCCCCTGTTCTTTTATTTACTAGGGCTGATAGGGTAGGTCATGTCAATCACAGGGGTACCCCATACCATAGCGTATTCTAGTGTATGTAGGTGTTTTCACTGTATTCTATTTGTGTCTCTTTCAGCATAGTACTGGCCCTGGGCCTGGTTAGGTAGAGCCCAGGGTCAGTCAGAGTCAGTTACCACCAGTATCAGTCAGCAAAAAGTTGAGGGGTGCCCAGGGCACAGGATGATTTTGCAGCAAGATGCTTTAACCCAGACCAACTAACTCTTCACATTAGACTGCAATTCACTCATGGTCTGGCTTGCAGAATCCACCAGTTCTGGAAAAACGTAGATAAAAGGTCTTTTATATGTTTTACATTTCATGATTTTCCACTAGTAAACTATAATTGAGTGGACAGTGCGTGGAATATAAACGATGCATTGTAGTAATGTGATTGGGATAGATATTATTAGTTACATCTGTCACAGAGTATCCCATCTCCCTAACTGTAAATCATGCACTTAGTCCCACATTACACCCTGGCACTTACACAAATTATTTTCAACTAATACCTTCACTTGGGAGTGGGGAAAGTTAGGTTACAGGAAGGTAAGTTATAGTGATTGAACTATGGTCGAGGTGTATTTATTGATCTTGCTTGCTCCTTTTAGAAACAGTGAAAATCTATCTTAACCCATCCATGAACATTTATTGTATCAGAACTAGACATGAGTCACTTTATTCCGTTTATACAAGAATAATAGTGAACAATGATCTGATAGTAAGACCAAGTATACACACTGAAATTCTTCTTTCTGTTTAATTATTGTTTATTGTATGACTTTAAATGTAAATTAAATGCTTGAGTGTGAACAGCAAATTAATAATGATTCAAACACCGTCCAAAATGTGCACTACAGTTAAAGGCCCATCAAATATCTAAAACAGCAAGGACGGTTTATAGAATTTGATATTAACTATGGTTGATCTTCTACCTGACCTGGATTCGTGTGTGTTGCTTTTTTCCTAATGTCCATGCGGTTTGCTGCTGTCCAGGAAGAATCCTCAAGTATGAAACAGATAGGAGAACCGATTCAAACCGTTTTCAATGCTCGTTTTCTAAAAAATGTTTCACAAACCTTATTACATACATGGTTATTTAAGCTGTGGCTCACTGAGCAATAGAAATCAAGGAATGCCTCAGAAATGATATGCTCCAAGCAAAGGAACATGTATCTGGGAGATCTGTTTATGAATCTTCCCAAAACGTTCTCGAGGAATATTTTTGTCAGAAATGTTTTTATACCAATAGCCAAATATTAGAAAAATCGAAGGATGCAAAAGTGACAGAGTTGTTGAGTTCAATCGTTTATGACAATGAAGTAATTATTCATGATACTTTCACCAGTTACCCTATACACATAAAGGTATCCTTTGCTACTGGAGTCCAAAGATTGAAATACTTTTTCCAGATCTGGCGGGTTGTATATTGTTCTACATTTTGTCATCAATTGTCAGGATCCTTCATCAGTATCTCTTTTGAATATCTGCCAACTTAGATATCAGGCTACAGATCCTGTGGCCAGCAGCCCTCCCAGCACAGTGGCAGAAGGCCTGGAAATGTACCCATGCATTTTGGCACACTTATAAGGGTCTGGTCTCAGTTTGCCCAGATTAGTGTGCGTGAACGCATGTCTGGCCTCAATTGCAAGAAGGCCATCTAGGATTTTGGGATCATTGCATGTCCTGTGAGATTGCGCTTGGGTAGGGCACGATCTCCCTACAAATGTAAGTCCCTCCTAACTGCTAGTCAATGTGGTTTTAGCTAGTAATGAGGACAGGAAGCAGCCCTGAAAAGCACATGTTGATTTTCATTTGAGGCACTACCGCTGAGGTAAACAGGAGTTAGAATTTCAAGGATTGTCTTGGAATAAGACGTATACAGAAATGGTTTATTAAAGTTTTTGGGCAAATCCTCAGATCTTAGTACATCATTGGTACAAAAGCAAATAGAGAACGAGAAACTTGCCTGTGCATATTGCGGAAACAAAGAACAGTGTCTCAGCTAGGATTTATGGTATGTAAAATGTCCTGGTTGTTAACAGAGGCAAGTCTCTATTAAGTGGACCAAGGTGAAGCATGGGCCTTATTGTTGCTCTGGCAAAGCATCCTCCCAGTTTATAATCCCTCGAAGGTGATAAGGCTCAGGTGGTATTTACAAAGGATTTTAAGAAAACATGTTTCTTTGTGAAAGAACAGGAAAGGCGGATAATTAATCGGGCAGACTGATAAAATGCATTATGAGAGTACTGTGTGAAAACTTACCTTTAATGTGACAAGTGACCGAGTTTTATACGTAAAAGACTGTCGTTGTATTTTTTGCTAATTAATCTTTGCTATTTCAGGATTTCCTGCCAGAGAAGTGCCTACACTCTTCCAGGCGCAGCTCCCCCACTAGCAGAGAGGAGTGTTGCCCCCCTGCTTTCTCGCAGTGCGAGAAAGACAAAACATAAAATGGTAATAGCTTTTGGCTATTCCCATTTTATGTTTCTTTCCGCATTGCGGGCGGGCTGCCCAAACCAGTCATGCGCTTTCTGTATTTCTCCATGCTGGCTGCATTGCAGCCTACATGGAGAGCATGCCAACTCCTACAGCCCCTGGCTGGACAGTGTCCTGACCAATCACAATGCCCAACTGGAGCGTTGTGATTGGCTTTGGGGAGGGAGGCTGCCTGTTTCCTGTTCCTGTCGGAGTCAGGAGAGCAGGAGCAGTGAAGATGCTGGACTCGGGCCGGCAGAAAGGTATTTTTTTTATTATTGACCACCCCCTCCCCGTACAACCTCCCTCCCTGCGTGACCCCTGACCGGCCCCCCACCCCTAAACTTGCCGGACGCTACTGCTGTCTTCCCTCAGGGTGAGCTTGTTTCAACCTTATTTTCTGCCACTTGTCAATGCATATCTATTCAGCCACATGTAGGAACACTTCTGAATTTAACACAGTGAACTGTTTTATCATAGAAAGAAGCTTCTTAGTGATGGATACATCCTTAAACACGATATATTGTCACCAGTTCTCTACCACAAACCCTTCCCCTTACATTTACCACAATTCACTATTATTCATCCTCCTGAATCAAGTTGTGAGTGGTGGGGCGAGAAATTCAGTGTCCGTGTGAGTATCAACGTCTGACATTAATGATGATCAGCATTAGAGGAGGAAGTAAAAGCCCTAAGAGTATATCCCATTTATGACAGGGTAGTCACAGTGTTATGATCATTTTCTGGTGGAAATTTGTTTCCTATAAGCAATCTATTGAAATACTTATTTTACCAGTTCTGATTCATAAGGGCTATCTTTTATTTAACTTTCACAAGTATTTTTCTATGCATAGGTTTGCATTGATTCTTTACCTATGAAGTCTTTGGAATACCAGAGATAGTGCAAAAAATCTATGCCAAGCAATGTAGGTAGTAGCAGATGATGAAGATAATTTTTTTTCTGACACTCCATAAAAAGATATTGTCCCTTTTGCCATCCAAGTCAATAGTAACGAAGTTCTTGGCTCAGGTCTGGAGTTTTCCCTAATTGGACAGACTACTGTGCCCAACACCTGCTCGCTTCACCCTTTTACTGTATGTGTAGACATGCTAGTATACATGGCACTGGTCTCTATTGGCTCTTCAGCTGCCGATATGCTTTCCAGATGGATGGTCTACGCACATGTCTTAAAAATGTGGGGTGTTCATCTCACCAGATATCCGGGTTCTGGGAAGAGCATGGTCTGGCGGGCAGACTACGTGTTGAGCTGCACTCCTCCATATCACTGCTGTGGGCTCCCCACATTGGGTGTAAGCGGATCTCTTACATGCTGTAAGTGCATGCTACTACTCTGCAGAGACCATTCGCTTCATGTCTTCTTTCCGACTCCATCCAGTACAGTCCAGTTTCAGTAATTTTAGGCACACTCTCCCATGTTCTCCAGGTTAGTTGTTCAGGGTAAGAGTGGTGGTGAGCCATGGGCTTCTCTGGAGTGTCAGTGCATGGCACCCATCTTAACTTGCAGCAAAACCTTGCCGCTGAAAATGTGTTTTCAAAGTTTAACCAACTTAAGTCTTCACAGTGAATTCTACAGTCTTTCAGAAACATTTAGGGGGCACCCTACAACACACACGGATAATCAGATCCATCGTCTTCATATGACCCTTCAGATCCAAACACAAAATACTTCAAAAATGTCCACATGCAGTTCTCTTTGTGTGGTGTTTTCTTTGGAATACGTGTCCCCTTGGTTCAAGGACATGTGCAGTCTTCAAGCACACATGTCTACGTTAGCAGGGTAGGTCCAAATAGCTAAGTGCATTTGATTAGTAAACTGACTCAATGAATTTTGGAAAACATTGAGGAAGAAACATTTTTGATGTTGCCTAGACATGTAGGGAGGATGTTTCTTTGTATTTCCAATAATTTTCTGAACTGCCATTGAGCCAATGAAAGGTAGAAGGGTAATTAGCAAATTATTAGTTAGTGAATATAAGTAAACAAACAAAATGTTCCTGGCCATCTCTCCCACCCCAACATTTACTTTTTAGCACAAGTACCACCAATAATATACCAGCATGCAACTCTTTATAAACACAGCCTACTCAATTGTTGTTCTTCATGCATTTCAGCACTGGCGATTTTCATACAGAAACACGCTCCATGAATTTTAGCGACTTTGAACAAAAGTGTGACCATCACTGTTTCAAGATGTGTTTCAGAAGATGACGACTGTAAATGGAAAAAAGGTGAGAATGCTTTCCAGTCAGGTGCGCAATAGAGATGGCTTCTCATTAGACCTCCACAGTTGAATTTGATGCATGCTATACCTAAACCAAATAGATAGAAAACTAAAATAGGTAAATCATGCCTGGTTATAGATATAAACGTTTAAAGCTAATTTACCTTTAGAACATAATGTTGGTATGGATGGAGTGTAAAAGCTAAATACTGTTTGCCTCTATCAATTCTCACCGTCAAGAGCGATTTACCTTCATTAATTCTTGATGGAAATGTGTAAAATGGTTCAGACAAAAAACGTGCGATTTCATACTGCATTTTAAAAGACTGCAGACGAGTTTAAAAAGTGGAAATGTGAAAACGTAAATAAAGAGAGAAACAGATATTATTTACCTATGCATGCAATCACGTGATTTAGGAAACTAAACTTATTATTAGTGAAAATGTGTTGACGATGACTTTCAAAAAGTCAAATTTAAACAATGGCTACAGAAATAAAGAACTTGAAATGATTAAAATGCTTAATTTCGCAATGACGGATGATATGAAAGCTTGCAGCTTACTCTAGTATTGAGTGATAAAACGTGTACTTTAGAATGGCAACATAAAAATATTTGTTTTAAAAAATGATAAACATGAAAAAAATGTTAGTAGTGCCTAATATTTACATTTAACTTCTAGAAGAACAATGCTTATATTAACATATGTTTTATACTAAACATAACGTGGTAATGATTTTGCAAATCTTCATGTAGGCCTCTGATGCTTTTGTTTCCTTGTTCAAAAAACAAAATCTGAAGACGTCACTTTAAACGCTGTCAGAATTTTTCGTGAAGGTTCCTTTTTGTGCTATAAAACAAAGAACTCTCGTATGATTCTGCAACACTTTTGACAGAAATGTATCAATTTCAAACCCAGAGAGAGCATATGGGAAAGGACAGACAGTGAACAAAATTAATCTTCTTAATTCCTAGTTAAGGATGGAAATATTAAATAATTGAATTTAAGGATTTTGCAAAAGGATTACTTGATGCTTCCGGATGTTTTAGTGAGGTATTGATCACACCATGAACAGCCCAATGTAGATGAACAATGGAAACTATATGGCATGACCAGAACTGACACTTTGTCGGCATGAACAAAAACTTTGGAGGTATAATTCCCCTTGGAAGAGGAGTCTGGGCTGGCTGTCTTTTATCATTTTCTTGCCTGGCATGCTTTGGACTGAACTCCGATTTCTCTTTATTGCCAAACCCATTTGAACTGAACTCTTCTGAACTGACTCAAACCCGCACTTAGCAGCTGGTAGGGTTTATTGACTCTTTCCTGTGACACGTTGAACTACGACTATGCATTATTTGTTTTTTATTATCTAGACACTGACTCTCGATATTTCATGTTCCTCTCTTATGTTCTTCCTAAGCAACCTGCAAATGTTCTGTATCACATTGAGTGGCTAATTGAACAAATAATTGTATTATATCTAATTACGAAATGCGATTTCATGCTTCATGACCATTTAAATTGAGGCATTAGATAAACGTATTCACATGAGCAAATTTTATTGTATTCAAGTTATTCTTGGAGTGAATTTCTTTATTGTATGATTGAACATTTGTTGATTGAGAATATAAATTGATGATTAAGCACGTTATCATGCACTTCTTATACCAGGTCCTCATAAGGAATTGCCTCACATGCTCTGAATATCCAAGTCCCTGTTAGCGCACGTAAAAGATCCATTGGAGGACTAGTGATTTAAGTAGGTTATGTAATGGGCCCAGTGATGTTCAGATTGGTGATTTTGTAGTGATAAGAAATATTTCCCAGTCTTCCGCTGCATCAGTTTTCTGGTAGCTTGTCAGTCCGTTCGTTTGACTAATTAGACTAGGATATGAGGAGTCGTGACTAAAGGGTATTGTTTTTATAGTAACTTAGAAAGAATGGTAGTGTTCTGACTGATGGTGGAATTTTGACATTGACGCAAATTGAAATGGACTTGTGATCACAGAAATATTGTTGTATTGTGAAAAATGTTATGTTTATGTTGTATTGGATTAGGTCAGTCGAGGCCTAAGTGTGTATGGGTCCATAGATGCCTAGGATCTTGGGCTAAGCCTATGGCCATTCCTAGTCTGGCATACACTAAGGGCCAGATGTATGACCCACCAATTTGTGAGTCGCAAATTGTATTGCATTTGCGACTCGCAATTTGCGACTCACAAATTGGGATGCACAACAGTGTCTGAGACACTGTTTGTGATTCCCAATGAGGTCGCAAATTGCATGCCTCATGCATATTAATGAGGCTGTCGCAATTTGTGACCCCATTGGGAATGGCTGGCACTCCCAGGGATGGTGGCATGTCTGGGACTGCTTTGCAATAAAGCAGTTTTTTTTAAATGCAGCCCGTTTTCCTTAAAGGAAAACGGGCTGCATTTAAAAAATAAAACTGAAACTTTTCAGTTTCATTTTTTAGGGGCAGGCAGTGTTCCCTGGAGCCACTCACTGGGGAGCCCTTCCCATTTGCAAGTCGTTTACCACCCTTCTGTGAAGGGTGGTAAACTGCAATTGTTTTGCGACTGCAATTGCGATCGCAAAACTGTCATAGAAAGCTTTAGGAGCCGCTATTAGGAAGGGATGCCCCTGGAATGCCCCTTCGTAATAGCGAGCCGCTAATCCTGCAAAAAAATGTTAGTAAATCTGGCCCTAAGTGTATTTGGGTGCTGTTTTGTGAGTACTGTGCATGAGAAGCCGTTACCGGTACTGAGAAAGAGAACTTGAAGCATCACATGTTGGAATTCTTGAGATTTGTTTAGGAAGCGCACCAGGAGAGATCTTGAGGCTTTTTACTCAAAGAGAGTGAAATCACACTGGTCGAGATTTTACTGGAGATGAATAAAATCTTCTGAATGAGTGGGTATCTATAATTCTTTTAGCGGAGCACATAAAGCTATTTTATGTTGTATTTATGTTTTTGTGTAATTCTTTTGATTTGAAAGGACGAAAGAGAAACAATGCCAAACGGTTTGTGAAGGTAGGGTCAGTCGCAATGAGGAGTTAGACTGACATCATAAAGTGCCGTGCTGGTATTGGTGGTTGGTGTGAAGCTTTACTGCTATTGGTGGATGAGCACGAACAATGATTGGAGGTAGAAAAAATATTTAGGAAGACAGTTTGGAGGTTCAAAAACAGATCGAATAGAAGTAAAGAAATCATGAAATTCTTTAAATAGGGAAAGGCTTTAATGCAGAAGGTTGAGCCTATACCAATTGGAGAAAGAGTTCCTGTGGCTCCGGAAGGTACACCATCCTTGCATATGTAATTAGAGAGGGGAAATCATACTTGTACCAGGTTAGATAACTGGGTGAAATATACTGAAAATGATTGTTCATAAGCGTTTCCACAGTACGGGATGTTTAATGTAAGGATTCTAGAAAATGTAAGAAGACAGATTAATGATTTGAAAGCTAGTCATAGCCCTATGCAATACGAAACCTTTGAGGAGTGGTAGCACAAAGCAAATCGGAGAGAGAAAGAAAAATGTCAAGGGACATATAGAAATCCACTGAATTGATATGCAGAGGCAAAATGGGATTCCCAGAAAAGGATATCGAGACAAGATGTTGCGTTGGAAGCCCAAATATATCCAGTAATGGTAGCGGATCAGAAGGAAGGAGAAAAATGTAAGGAAAAAAAGAAACATACTGAGGAGCCAAAGATTCAAATACATTTTGTAACAGATGAGGGTACAGAGGATATAGATGACGAATTATTGAGCAAACTTTTATTAATTAGACCTCCACCTTATAATGAAGAACAGAATAGTTCAAGGGCAAATTTGTTTGTGGGTTTAAAGCCAGAAGCTTCACCTGTGGATTTGAGTCCAGTTTACAAAAAGATATTCCTGAATGAAACTCAGACTCCTGAAAGTGCAGGTTTTTCAAATTTTGTCATGACAAATAGTCTTGATGAATTATCAGTTCCTATAGCAATTGGTATGACAGTTCCTCTTTATCAGACAGGATGAGGATTTTCACAGATCCATGCAATAACAGTTCCAACCAAAACAGTAGGAGAAATCCTTTGTTTACACGAAACAAGAGAGATTGTGAGAGATCAGAGAACATTATGTACACCAGAAAGAAATGAAACTCATGAGAATGGTGTAGAAATATGTATTAGAATAGAATAAGTTCAACCATGGAAGGGGGAATAGAGCCATTAATGAACATTTCAGAAAAGAATCTTGAAACGCCAAGCAGAAGACAGCGAGTGATTGCAGAGAGAGTTTTGCAAATGGAAAATCTGGCAGTAGAGTCACAGGTAGTGCAGAAATCGGGAAACGCTAGTGGAGAAACTCAGCACTTAGAAATGAGTACTTCAATAGGGCCATCCCCAGAAGAACATGATGAATGGATTAGATACATAGCCCCTACTAGTAGTGTATCAAATAATGCAAATCGAGGCATGAATGTAGATGTGAGCAAATTAAAAGTGGAATTGGAGGAAATTATATCCGGAACGCTGAATCCAGAGAGATTATCAAAATATCCAGATGAGGAAATATTATTCATGTGTAATGATATAACATGGAAATCAAGAAATACTCATGAGAAATTTGCTGTAGTAGCACAGAAATATGGGGTGGATGTAGTAAAGTCAACAGCCCTACAGAAAACATATTGATTGGATTTTATTGACAAAGATTTGGATCCCTCTGGGAAAAGACTACAGATTAAAGAGTTAACAATGACTCTGAAGTGATGGGGAGGAATAGAAAGATAAGAAGGTAGATGGGCTAAAAAGAAAGAAGATACCAAGATGGTTCTGCCTCTATACCCAATGATGGAAAAGGAAAAGAGTGAGGCAGATGCAATGGTATATCCTCTGAGAAAGATACCAGGAGGAGGGGATGTACATGTCGCCAGGAGTAGACAAGACATATTGTCCTTTACAAATGATTTCCGAGGTTGAGGGAGAAACCAGTCAAGCAGTATAAAGAAGTGGAGGGATTTGTGAAGGTTTCCAAAGTTTTGTTGAAAGATTTAGATACTTTGCTTGATATTTATGGGTGGAATGTAAGATTGCATTGGATTGGCCAGAAAAAGAATATGCTAGAGATCCAAAAATAGGAGCCCCATATGCAGAGGTGATGAAAAAGTATAATCAGGTCATTACGTATTTGAAAGGGAACATTTTGCTGAAAGAAACCGATTGGATCGAAATAGATAGGACTACCCAGGAGCTAAAAGAATCAGTACATGCATATTATGAGAGATTTTTGCAGTCATTCAAACAGTATAGTGGGATTGAAAATGTGTCAGAGAAAGATATGGGAAAATTCTATGCATCGATTTGTCTATGGTTTGAGGCCTGAAATAAGTGCTATGATTCCGCAGCATTTGATTTGCTGGCAGAGGAAGTCAATTGATGAAATACTTCATTATGCAAAGTATTGCTGAGACGATATTGAGCTGCAACACAAAAAGTTTAAAGAAAAATTAGTGTTGGCACAGATGAGAGAGATAGGATATGTGGGTTTTAAATCAGAATTTACAGGCATGATTCAGGCAAATTGTCAGACCACCACAGGAATGAAAGGTGTAATGGTAAACCCTATGCCAAATGTGATGCCTCAAGGAAGGAGACATGGATGAAATATAGAAACATTAAAAAAGACATTTCCTTGTCACGGTTGCAGCAACTTCGGTCATTAGAAGCGAAAGTGTAGGTCTAATTTGGCTAAATAGGTGAAAATGGACAGGTAAATGCGACAAACGCAGATGGAATGGTATTGTCACAGGTGACAAATAATATGATGAATCTGGCGATGTTGAATGTAAGGGGTCAAAATCTGAAGATGTCTCAAGCTCCTATGCAAAACTTTAATGAACAGGTACAGAAATACAATGTGAATAGGGGCTTCCATACTAATGACCAAGTAAATCCAAATGTACAAATGGCCTCAGAATATTTATTACAGATGGATGACAGTGGATGACAGTGACTCAGATACTTCCCAATGACGGTGCCTTAGAGGGGAGGAGGAATGCGCGCTTTGCACATTCCTAGAGGTAGATCAGAATGGTCCATATGTGAATTGCAAAGTAAATGGAACACCCATTTCATTCCTTGTAGATACTGGTGCTACCCAATCCACTGTAAGGACTGTAGAGATTCCCACCCTACCCCTCTTGGGAGAAACAGTCCAAGTAGTAAAACTAAGTAATACTTAAGAAGACCAAAACTTAAGTTTAACTGAGACAAAATCCTAACTTTATGACTTTTGGTATTCACAAAGGGCCTTAAGCAGTAGTATAGTTAGGGGGGCCGATTCACAGAACTAATCTGAGATAATATTCTAAACTTACTACTTTTGGTATTTACACAAGGCATTTAGTAGTACTAAAGTTAGGACTCATAACTTTACTACTACTAAACTGAGGTAAAATCCTAAACTTACTACTTTTGGTATTCACAGAAGGCATTTAGTAGTAGTAAAGTTAGAACTCCTAAGTTTACTACTATTATACTGAGCTAAAGTCCTAAACTTACTACTTTTGGTATTCACACAAGGCATTTAGTAGTAAAGTTAGGACTCCCACCTTTACTACTACGTGCCATTCATGAATACCAAAAGTCGTAACGTTAGGATTTTGTCTCAGTTTAGTAGTAGTAAAGTAAGGAGTACTAACTTTACTACTACTAAATGCCTTATGTGAATACCAAAAGTAGTAAAAGTAAGTTTAGGATTTTACCTTTGATTAGTTCTGTTATTCGGCCCCAGGATTCCTTACTTTACTACTCCTAAATGCACTTTGTGCATACCCAAAGTCGTAAAGTTAGGATTTTGTCTCAGATTACTTTTGTGAATCTGGCCCGTGGTGTTTATAATGGTTAGGCAAAAGACGGAAGTGAAGAGAGTCCCTTACTTACTGAACATGACTTACCTCTTATCTTGAGAGACACAGTCTCACCTGAAGTGTGGGATGAAAGGAGTAGTTCCAATTTGAATCACAATAAGACCTAATGCAGAATACCCAAGAACTCCAGCATATAATTTAAGTCCTGAAACGATTGCTGGAATAACTCCTTTGATTGAGACTTTAATTGAACAAGGAATTTTGAGAGATATTTTGGGCAGTCCCTGTAATTCACCTAACATGGGCATACGAAAATCGAATAGGAAATATAGGATTGTTCAGGATTTGAGGAAAATCAATAAGATTGTGATACCTTGTTGTTCAATAGTATCAAATCCTGCTGTAATTCTATATCAGATTCCATGTGCAGCTGAATGGTTTTTGGTGATTGACTTGTGCCAAGCATTTTTCTCCATTCCCTTGCATCCGGATAGCCAATATTTGTTTGCATTCCAGTTCGGAAACCGTGTTTTGGCATGGTGCCGAGTTCCACAAGGGTATACAGAAAGACCCTTAATTTTCAATCAAATACTGAAGAGAAATTTGGAATCTCTGGAAATGCATAATCATTCTGTGCTGGTTCAGTACATTGCTGGTTTATTAGTTGCATCTGGAACTAAAGAAGCTTGTGTTTCAGATACTGTTGCATTACTAAATCATCTGGCAGTGAGTGGACATAAGGTGTCATTTTGTGAGAGAGAAGTTCTTTATTTGGGACACCATATTTAAAAAGGAGTCAGAAAAGTGTCACAAGATCGAATCACTGCTATATTGCATAAGAATCCACCGAGTACACAAAAGGAAATTTTTATGTTTGGAGAATGTTTGTCTATTGCAGGCAGTGGATCCCAAATTTTGTCTGATACCCAAGCCACTTCAGAGACTGACACACAAAGACGTGTCAGATCCTGTGCATGGGATGAAGAATGCATGCGCTTTTTCCTTGAACTGCGAAAAGTTTGTGCCGAGCACCAGCATTGGGATTGGCTGACTTTCACAAGAGTTTTACTCCATTTTGCAGTGAGCGCTAAGGTTGCGTACCATCAGTTCTAATGCAAATGCATGAAACTGCACGCAGACCTGTTGTCTATTTTTCTGCTACATTGGATCCTTTAGCAACAGCTTTACCTGGATGTATGAAAGCAATTGCTGCAACGTGTGTGAGTTTGGAACAATGTGAAAACATTGTGATGGGTCATCCATTTAAATTGTATGTGTCACATTCAATTAAAATGTTGTTAACATGAACTCAAACACAGCATCTCATGAGTAGTCCATTAACACAACATGAGCAGGTGATTATCGGTGCTGAGAATGTAACAGTCACGAGATGCACAAGTTTGAATCCAGCTACTTTGATACCCTTGCCAGGACATGAAGTTGTTATGTAACAAGCTGATCACGACTGTCTTGATGTAACTTGGCTATGTACCAAACACATCCTGATACCAAAGATACCCTATTTCCTGAGTCAGAGCAATCTCTGTTTGTGGATGGGTCCTGTTTGAGGGATTCTGGAGGTATGCTATCTGCACTGTGGTGGGTGTAGTTGAAGCATCGTGGTTGAAAGGAGTGTATACAGCACAAGTGGTTGAATTGATTGCACCTACCAGGGCTTTCAGCATTACAGAACAAATGAGAGTGACCATATTCACAGACAGCCTATATGGTTTCGGGGTGGTGCATGATTTTGGGCAGTTTTGATCTCAACGTGGGTTTATGACCTCTTCAGCTTCACCTATACAAAATGGAGAGTGTGTAAAAACCAATTGATGGTGCTACAACTGCTGGCACAGATTGCGGTGGTGAAGTGTTCGGCCCACCAAACTGGACATGATTATGTTACAGATAACAATCCCTCTGCAGATGAGGCTGGGCGTTATTGTGCCCTAAATTCTTCTACACTCAACGGGAAGTCTTTGAAGGAACAATCTGATGACACAGAATGCAGGTTGATGTTTACAGTTACTGAAACCTGGAAAGAAATCAGAGAATTACAAGATTTATTACCACAATCAGAGTGAGAAGGGTAAATTAAACAGGATGTAAAGGCAGACGGGAAGATGAGGTGAGGGTGAAAACAGATGGGAGACCTGTGTTGCCAGATAGCCTCTTGTCTCGGATGGCAAGGATTTGTCAAGGGCTTGCAAATGTAGGTAGAGATGCTATGTATAAGTCTCTTTCACCAACCCGCGATTTAGAGCCATTGCAGAGTGTCTGTGTCAAAGATGTGTGATTTGTCAGCAACAAAATACAGGAGGAAAAATAGTGGTCAGTACTAGTCACATTAGGAAATCAGGAGGTCCTTTTACCCACGTGCAAATAGGCTTCATAGAGATGCCCCCATGAAATGGATTGCAATATATCCTTGTGATTGTATGCTTTTTCTTTCATTGGGTGGAAGCTTACCCCACAAGGGGCAATATCAGCTTAACAGTAGCTAAACTGCTTCTTAGAGAGTTAATTACGAGATTTGGTTTTCCAGTCTCATTGGAATCGCATAAAGGTACTTATTTTATTAATGAAGTGATACAAATGTTTTGTGCTGCAGAGCAAATTGAGCAAAGACCATACTGTGCTTATTGACCCTAGGCATCAGGGGTTGTTGAACAATTGAATGGAACGATTAAGTCCAGAGTAGCAAAGGTTTGTCTGGCCACATCACTGAAATGGCCTGATGCATTGCCTCTGGTGTTGATGAGTTTTTGAAGTATGCCAGACAGAAGAACTGGACTATTCCCTCACAGCATAATTATGGGGATGGCTATGAGGCAGTCTACAGTTCCAGCAAATCTGCTTGTGAATATTTCTGATGACTTGGTACTCAATTATTGCAAAGGATTGGCAGATGTGGTTCGTTCTGTGTCTCACCAGGTTGGAGAAGTCACAACTACTGTTTAACCGGAGCAGTGCCACAACCTGTGCCCATGTGACTGGGTACTTATAAACAAGCATATGTGAAGGTCCTGTTTGGAACCTCCTTGGCGTGAGCCTTATCAAGTGATTCTTGTAACCACAGCTGCTCTTAAATGTGGTGGTCTACCTACTTGGGTGCATGCAGCCCACACTTGTCGAGTCCTATGTCCTCTTGAAAGTGTGGGGTCTGTGGTGGATGAACTTGTAGCAACATAAAAACATGCAGTCCAGAGAACAGAGTAGAGAAGGCGCCAGCTACTGAGTCTCAAAACACTGTTGTAAATGAGAGTCTAAGAGAGTGGATCCCAGCTGGTGTCGAGGGTCAAATTGAAGGGGATATAACTAAGAGAAATGTCGACTAAAACGATGTCACCAGTGTGCCCGAAAAACAAGTGCAAAAAGGAGACGATTAGCCCAGAAAATCTGAAAGATTGAGACACATATTGACTGCTGGACCAATACCTTCCACTGTGATTGAACTCTCTAGTCAACTCGACAAAAGTGACACAGACGGAGAAGAGTCTACAGTTCGCAGAACAAAAAGAGCACGGACACCAAGTCAAAGATATGCAGCTCCAGAGTGGACATATTTAGCTGCTGAAAATGACTGAGGAAAAGAGTTTTACACCTTTTGCTCTTAAAATTGCAACTCATTCAAACCGCCATGAAAGAACTGTTGTGAAAAAGGAGAAACGAAGAATAAAAAGGCCAGAAGGTAACCAATGAAATAAAGGTGTAATCAGACGGTAATCAAAAGCTACTGCACAAAGCCTATTGCTATAGACGAAGTTTATCATTATTATAAAAAAAACAAAAAACAAATGCCTCTAATCCTGAGATGGAAAATCAAAATCTAGGTTCACTAAAATGTAAGCGTATGTGTGCTTGCTTCTTAACTGCTTTAATTTTAATTCTTGTTTTGTTGTTGGTAATACTAACTTTACCTCATCAAATACTAATGTGCATGTATCCACAACTACCAAAATGACTAACCTGCAAGAAGGGGTAGTAATAACTAAAGATTTATTAAGTGATGACTTACATCATGATTGTTCAATTAATGATTTTTCCTTAAATGCGTTTACAAAATTGCTTTATGAGTATGTAAACACTATGGATGCGAGGGATTGTTATGTGTGTATGCAATCACCTACTTCTGTAATCTGCAGGGGTGACATACCATCACCTTCTTTTAACATATGGTACATCCTGTAGTGTACTAACACATATTGTTTTATGGTAAAGGACAATTTCAATATTATTATTCTAATTTTGACTTGATTTTCTCAGAAGTCCTGGTAAAGAAAAATTAAATTGTAGTGCCTGATGCACGGGATGCTGAGATAATGGGAGAATTCTTTCATCCTAAATCACCTCTATATACTGAAAATGCATATAGACACAATCTGACCTGTGCTCTACATAATGTAAAAAAATAATTTATAAATTCAGTAGAAGATCGTAGGGAGAAAATGGAAAAATAAATCTGTAAAACAATCGAAAATACCTCCTTGGGCTCCTAGGGAGGGTGATTAAGAAAAAGGAAAGACCTGCGCTGCAATGACTCTATATTGGCAACACAGAGGAAAGCTTTGCATATTAAAACACAAAACAGAGCGTAATAATACATTCATTGGTTCCAGTAAATGTGAACATACCTTCCTACTTATGGGAGCTTAGGGATTATATTTGGCAGGATAATTTCCTGGGTTGTATTTTGTGTGTGGGAAAAATGTTTATTACAAATTGCCCAAACATTGCTTTGGGTGTTGCTGCATGGGAATAGTTTTCCAAAGATTCATAATGCTGATGAACACAACCGAATCAATGAAAGAACACTGCATGATTTAGAAGAGGAATAAGTACTTCTGAAATTATTGGGGATATCTTTGGTGCAATAATATCCTTAGTTGGGGTAATATTGAATTCACATTACATTTGAAAACTTTCAACATTAGTAGATCGATTATCAACTGATACTGCTGCTGGATTTTTAGTAATTGATATGGAAATGGTTGCTATTAGGTTTATGGTTTTGCTAAACAGACTTGCTTTAGACGTACTCTTGGGAAAAGAAACTCTTGCACTTATATCCGAGACAAAAGTAAAAATTTAAAGGGATATATAAGCAATATTGCTAATCTAGGAAAATCACTCACAGAATTAAAAGCAGATGATGCGTGGAAGAAAATTGGGAATGGATTTTCTTCTGTTTGAAATTGGTTTGCATCACTGGGAAAAAGCTTAGTAGGGAAAATGCTGATTTCATTAAAAATAATAGCTATTGGCTTACTAATAATAATACTAATGTATTGATATTGTGAAAATACAAAAAGCTCTAAAGAAACAATTGGGATAAAAGAAATACATCAGAAATAGAATTAGAAGATAGAAAGAGTGGATTCTATGATGAGATGAAAACTTTGAACAAATGAGACTGAAACCAATGAAGACAGCTGCATTCTAATGTGATATGAAAATAAGATAAAGGATAAGATAACATTGTGTGATGGTTTGATTCGCCATCAAAGGGGGAATTGATGGAACATAAAAGTTAAATGACGGTCGCCTCTATGAATTCTAACCTTCAAATGAGATTTACAACAACAATTTTGATACAAATTTGTAAAACAGTAAAAGATGAAAAACGTGAGATTTTCTTCTGCATTGTAAAACATGCAGAAAAGTTTTGAAACTTGAACATATGAAAGATATAAATAAAGAGAGAAAAGGAGTTATTTGTTTATGCAATATAATCATGTGATTAGGAATCTAAACATAGATGACATAAAAAATGTACTGCTGGGGACTTAAATGTGATAAATGAACTAATGATACGTAATCAAACAATGGAAAACGATGGAGCCCTGAGTTGAAAGATGCTTGATTATATGAAGATCCATAGTTGTATCTAGTAATGTTTGGTAAAAACTTGCATGTTAAAGTTAAGGGGTATATTAATCTGCTTTGAAAATATAAATGTGTGAAATATTTCTTTTTTTAGTAGAACCTAATATTGATACATAACTTTTGAGAGCAGATTAATCAGTGAATTAACCGGGAAAATTATTTAATCATAGTAATGAGGGTTTTATATTAATCATAACATGATGGTGATTCAGCAAGTTTTCATATAGGCCTCAAATGCTTTATTTTCCTCGTTCGAAAAGCAGAATCCAGTAAAAGTAATCATTTTGAACTGTGAGAAATTTCCATGAAGTTTCTTTCTTAGCCTTTCAAACAATAGATTATCTCTTGAACTCTTTTGACAGAAATGTATCAATATAATTGCAATCCAAGATGCAGCATCTGGAAACGAACATACAGTGAACAAAGTGAATTTTCTTACTTCTGAAAAAAGGATGGAAGTTATTGAATTTGATGATTGTGCAAAAGGATTACTTAATGCTTCTGGATTTCTTAGTGAGGTATTAATCACACTACGAGAAGCCCACTGTGGACACCCAATGGAGACCATATCATAAGACGGAAAGGATACTTTGTGGGTGTAAACTGAGAACTTTTGGAAGTATAATTGCCCCTTTAGAGGAGTAGTCGGGCTGGTTGTCATTTCATTTTCCCTGCCTGAAACTTATTCTCTTTTCTTTATACCAAACCCATTGGAATTGAACTTTGAAAGGACTCAAACTTGAACTTTGCTGGCTTGTAAAGTGTTCAGGTACATCTCTTCAGCTGAAGAGTTTATGGACTCATTCTTATGACTCATTGCGCTTCGACTCCACATATTTGGTCTGCATAACCTAAATGCTGAAACTTGATTTTTACCAATGTTCTCTCTCTCCCATCTCTGTTCTACGTAACCAGCAATGCTTCTCCTGTTGAATCTGTATGATATTGTTTGACTAATTGTACTAATTTCTATTAAATTGGATTATAATGAAATGTATGCTCCCAACAATTCAATTGAGGCATAGCTAAATAGTTTACTTTAGCAAATATATTGTGTTTGAGTCCTTCTTGGTGTGAACCTTTTGTTGTAAGTTTCATGAATAGAAATATTGAAGTAAAGGTTATATAATGTTACCATGATTTTGGGCATTTTCTTATTCCAGGTCCTCTTAAGGAGGTGCCTCAGGTTCTCTAATATCCAAGTCCCTGATAATTTACATATAAGATCCATTGGAGGACCAATGGCAGTTTAGTATTAAGTCTTGGGCCCGAGAGGATGTTGAAGCTAATTTGAAATACATATCAAGTGAAAAATGTTCCCATCTTTCCACTGCTTCACCTTTAAGTCACAATCCACCACAGGAGTACATTTCTAAAGCCTCAAGGGAGGCACTTAGAAACTAACTGGGTATCAGACAGAGGCTAAATAGAAAGATTCAGTCCAGATCCTGTTGCCCCAGTCAGCTCGACAATTGCAGGCAAGACATTTTATTGTTTGTTGTGTTACTGTACCTTATGAATTAGGAGTACATTTCTTTTTTCAGGGTACACAAGAGAGCAGGTCACATCCTTCACAGCTCTTCTCAGGTTGCTGTCAGCAGGTTTGGTATTATGCTGTTCATCTTCAAGTCAAGAAATGTTCTGCAGTGGGTGCCAGGAGGAGCCACTTTTATGTCTGACATAAGCTAGTGATTGGGAATGTCTCTTGGGAATGCCATTTCCAATAGCATTATCTTTGCCCTTGTTGAACATGGGCTCTGACTGCTGAGGGCATCTATGGAGAGTGTACTATCATTATATCAGTGTTCTCCCACATCTAACACTAATATCCAGTTTGGGAAAGCCACTGTAACCACATTAAACTCACACACAGCAGTCGAGTAGAGAAAAGCTGGGTTTTGCAGTAACCAGACAGTAGAGATTCAAGAACTTTTTTGGCATCCTGTGTATCTTTTTTCAAGTGCTCCCAAAGGGGGCAAATGTAAAGCATCAGACCTGTCAAGAAGGACTTGGTACTGTGATATTAAAAAAAGTTGCATATATCCCCCATTAGACCTGTCAGCCTTCTTGCGAGAAATGCGCATGTGCGGGCATCTGCGCATGCGCATTTGTCAGAAGAAGTTGGAAACCAGGAAGAGAGAGCCCCGTAGATGCAGCGCTTCAGTTAAGTGTCTTTACTATTATTTAATTTACAATTAGGGTATGTTTTAAAAGGAGGGCGGGCGGGAGGTGGGTGGCGCGTAGTGGGGCTACGCGGAGCACGTAGTGTGCGTTGATTTGGGCACACTACGTGCTGCTTCACGTAGCCCCACTACGCCCACTACGCCCACCCTTAGTCAAAAACCTTTTTCACTACTGCAAGGCCTGCCTCTCCCATAGGATAACTTTGGAGTTACCTTGTTACATTTAATAAGCTGTAACTTCCAAATGGGAGCCTGTAACTGTTTATGTCTAATGTCTTTGGAATTTTAATGAATAATCCTCTCTTACTGTGAATTCAGAGATTTGGATAGAATTCTGTAAATGCCACTTTTGGAAAGTTGTCTGAATACAAAATGACACCCTGTACCATGGATTTACATGATCAAGGTATAGGCTACATGATTATTTTGCACCTCTTTTGCCAACTTTCATTGGTTATGTACTTATGATATTCTTCCTGTGTCACCTAACACTTCTAAATTATTGTTCTTCTACTTGTTTATCTAATAGATGTTATTAGAGCCTTACAATATCCTTTTTTTGTTAATATTTTTATTTATGCAAAGAAGAAATCAATAGATACAGCAATATTTGCATTTAAATGAATCATATATAAAAACAAACCAGTAAAGAAAAATATGATAGAATTGCATTTATACTTTTTCACCCCAATTTCCCCACCCACCCTCGACTCCCCCCGCCCCCATCAGGTGGTTGGTCGCCCTCCAGCGGCTTTCCAGATTCAAGTGTAGGTTCATCTAAAACACTTAATCAAGTTTGCAATTAACCAAGAAAGCCATTTCTGAAACCTTGGTGGGTTGGGGTCCAGCCAAGCAGATGCTAGGCAGAGGCGCAGTATTGCCATGCCAATAAACACAAGTTTTTCCCCAGGGTTCTCCTGTAAGTCCTCGTCTACCCCAAATCCGATTACCATTGGAGAAAGGGAGCCTACAATCCCCAGGACTTCATTATAAAAGCTGGCAATTTCCCATTTTAATTTATCCAGGACCTTGCATGTAGCAAAGATATGACTAAGATATGCTTGATGTAGTGCGCAGCGCGGACAGAGCGTTCCTCTCCCTACTCCCCATTTAGCAATTTTTTTAGGGGTATAATAAAGTGAGAAACACGTCTTATAGTATTAATTTGAGTCTGAAGTCGGGCTGGTACTAAAATATTCTGTGCTAAGTTGTTTGAATGGTGAAATAATTCTTCTGTGATACCGATCTCTGCCTTCCATTTTGCAGCTCGATCTTCCATATCGTCTGGCATTAATGAATTGAAAAAGTTATAAACAACCCCGATAAAGAGATCTCCATTCTTTCTAAGTTTATCTATAATTTCAATGTTGGAGAACCTATTCAGTCCCCCGCCTTTCTTAAACAAAAAATCCCGTATCTGTAAACATTTAAAAAAATCTCTGCTATCAAGACCAAACCAATCTCTGAGATTCCCAAATGAAACCAGCCCAATTGAGGAAAAAAAGCCACCAAGTTTAGTCAGGCCAGCGTCCCTCCATCTTTATATAATAGAGCCTTTAAAAATACCAGGTAGACTGGGATTATCACAGAGTGGCGTGTAGAAATTCAGGCGGCCAAGCCTAATACGTTTCTTAATACTTTTCATGGC
The DNA here is from genome assembly GCF_964204655.1 of Triturus cristatus. Classification (NCBI taxonomy): domain Eukaryota; kingdom Metazoa; phylum Chordata; class Amphibia; order Caudata; family Salamandridae; genus Triturus; species Triturus cristatus. The sequence continues at coordinate 409,660,110 of NC_140589.1, read as the reverse complement.
CTTGAAACCTCCTTGCAATGATTTAAAGCTGACTTTCTTATAGTGATTGTAGTTTAAGTGTCGCCAGGCCCAGCCCCATGCCTCCGTCCCCATAATAAGCTCGAGCGGTGATGGTACCTGATCCATTCTGCTTTCTCTCGGTTTTTTGGGGATAATATTTGAGTTAAACAGTATGGTGATAGCCCAGTAGTAAAGTTTAATATTTGATAAGACAAGTCCTCCCCTTTCTTTGGGTAAGGAGAGAAATTTTAAAGCTCTTCTAGGTTTCGCGTATCCCCATATAAATCTAGAGACTAAATCTTCAATGACTTTAAAGCATTTACTATCAAATTCAAAAGGGATCGCTCATAACAAATACAAGAATTTTGGAAAATACAGCATTTTAATGCAGCTGCATCTACCAATTATAGATAGATGTAGGTTATGCAGTCTGGCCAGTTCTGGTTTAATTTTGGCAATTAAGGGTTCTATGTTATTCTTGACGATACAGTCACTGTTTGCTGTGATTTCTACCCCTAGATATGTCGCTTTTTTGACTACTCGATCATCATGAATCTTGGCATGCTCATTACAGATGATCTGAGTTTTGTTACGATTGAGAGAGTACCCAGAGAGTATCCCAAATCTTGCCACCTCTGCTTCAATTTTGCCAATAGCTGCTTCTGGGTCAGTGGTTACCAGAGCAATATCATCGGCATAAGCCAGGACTTTGGTTTCCCAGCCGTTGGTTAAAATGGCTCTAATAACATGATTATGCTCTATCTGTCATAGAAAAGGATCAATATATATTGCGAATAAAAGAGGTGAGCTCGGGCAACCCTGCCGGGTAACTCTTATTATATTCAAGCTGTCGGTAAATTCTCCATTCACAAAGAGTTTAGCGGTGGGAAGGACATATTACATTTTGAAGGCTTGCTGGAAGCCCTTTCCAATCCCCACCCTCGACAGAACCTCCCAAATAAAGGGCCAGAAAACTCTGTCGAAGGCCTTCTCTGCATCCAACAAAACTAGTGCTAATGGTTCCTTACTAGTATTTTTTGCGTCAAGCAATGTGATGACCCTTCGGATGTGATCGGTCGTCCCTCTGCCTGGAATAAACCCATGTTGTCGTATAGATATAACCCTATGTATTACCAGAGCCAGACGTGAAGCTAATATTTTTTAGTATATTTTATTGTCCGAATTGATCAATGTTATGAGGTGGTACGAACTAGGAACTGTCTGTGTTTTATTTTTTTTAAGAAATACTATAATTTTTGCCTGCAACCAAGATTCAGGTGGTCTACCACCTTTAAAGACATGTATAATCAACTGCATCATACACTCTTTTAGCTGCATTGAACATTTCTTATACAATTCAAGGGGTATATTATCAAGACCGGTAGCTTTGCTATTAGGGAGACTAATAATACACAGCAGTATCTCAACCCATTGTGGGAGATCCTCCAGCGGTAGTTGTTCCTCTTGCTGAATTGTTCTATAGGGGTCTGGTTAAAATATGTCCTAATATCAGCCGGATTTCTTTGTGAGTCTTCATAATAGAGCTTTTGGTAGTAAGTATGAAAGACCTTTCTAATACTATCTGAGTTAGAAATTAGGCCCTTCACGGGGTCTACAATCTCTGTAATCAAATTCCGAGTTGCTTTTTGTCTAGTTCTTATGGCGAGATGATGACCCACCCGCTCGCTGCATTCGTAAGCCTCCGCTCGCCATACCGCAAGTTTATCGGCCGTACCTTTAGCAATAATCTCCATGATTGCTGATTTTGCAGCCATAACCCTTGCTTGTGCTTCCCTGTGTTTGCCTTGTTTTTTTAACTATAGCAATCAGCTCTTCTTCAGCAATTGCTAGTCTTGCTAATCGTTTATTCATTATATCTTTTTTTTTATATTCCTTATGAGAGAGAATCTAAGTGTTTCGCCCCGTATTTCTGCCTTAAGTGCATCCCACACAATGTCAATTATAGCACTTCCTATGTTTTCCTCAAGAAATTGAGGAATCCACCCCTTCATGTGGTCACAGTATTCTTCATTTACGAGAAGTGCCCGCTGCAAAAGAGGCCCCACCCTAAGACCCTCCCCTCTTGATCTCAGCTTTTAGCGGGTTATAGTCTGCCAATATCCGAGGAGTCTTTTAGATTCTACAGTCTTGAAGTAGAGAGTGGGATACTATAATGTAATCTATTCTTACATGTTTGCTGTGTGGATGAGAGAAATAGGTGAAGCCTGGGTTTGTAGGGTTCAGCCAGTTCCAAAGATCCGTAAGTGTATGTTTCTGACATAGCTTCCTTAGTGCCTTGAGCACTATTGGTTTTTAACCCTTATGTATCCAACCTAGCTCCTGTATAATATTCTTATCGACAGGGAGATTAATATTAAAATTGCCGCAGATTATTAACGGGAGTGGCCAGTTAGCTAACTCATTGTTGATGTAAAGAAATACCGTTGGGTCATCTAATTTGCTGCCATAAATGGAGCAAATAGTAAATGGACCCCCATAATTTCTGTGGCATTGAGTGATGACCCATCTCCCTAGCTGATCTACTGACGTGCAACTGAATTTTAATGTGCAATTAGATGCCACGATTTTCACCCCACGTGTGCAAGAATTCTGTGTTGTGGCCCCCACCAAAACATACCCAAGTGTGCCTAAAAAATGTTTCTGTGAATTTTCAATATGCGTTTCCTGCATACAAATTCTATCTGCTTTTAATAACCTTAATCCTGCTGCTGTATTCTGCCTTTTTTTTTGTCATTGAGGCCGCAAATATTGATTGTGGCAATACATAATTTACTCATTTATGCTTAAGAAGCGCTTATTCTACCTTGAAGCTAAAAACCTACATACTATGGTCTTCATTTTTATTGACCAACCCCCTGACCCTCTTGTCCCCCTCCCCTGCTCCCCGGCCACACCTGCCCCCTCCCACCACCTACACTAGCGGTTACCTGACCTTGCCAAGGCCAGAAGAATGGCATCTGAGGGAAAAAAAGGGCCTGAGCTTCTGCCGGCCTCCCCCACCCTTGTTCTGCCCTCTGGGAAAAAGAAAAAAAGGACCTTTTCAACATTGTATATCAAGTAGCAATAAAGAGATTCTTCCCAGGTATATTCTCAGTAAAAGAGTGAAAGGGAAGGAAAGAGTGGCAGAGAGTCTACGAAGTTAAAAATAAGTAAAGATTGTAATTAAATTGCTGACCAGTAACTTTATATTAAAAAAAAAAAATTCCCCTTCCCTTCCTTTAGTTATTGTCTATTGTTACTTGTTTCCGGCTCGCTCAGTAATTTCTTGTAGGTATGCTTTAGCCTGAACCTCGGAAAAAAAATTGCGTGTAGTTCCCTTGTACACGATTTTTAGCTGCGCCGGATTCTGCAAGTATACATCGGCTCCTAGATGTTGGAAGGGTGTAAAGATATGCCTCAGCCGCCATCTCCGTTCGACCGTGGCATGGGCAAAGTCAGGTCTAGAGAAGAAAGCGATCCCATTAAATGCCCTTTTGTTAGTAGGTATAGCCAAATCATACAGAGCCTGGCACAGGAAAAAGTTTCCAAAAGTACAAAAGCATAGCTCGGGGGTGCTGGGGCGTGACAGAGGAACGTTTGGAAGCAGTTAGCGGAAATGGGTGTTCTCGCTGGACTTTTTTGTCCCAATCCCATGTCTGTAGCTCTGGGAAGGCCCCTTTAAGGAGCGTGAGCATATAGCCCCTACGGTCATTCCCTTCAACGCCCTCCGATATGCCTACAAAGCAGAGATTGTTGTGCCGTTGTCTGTTTTCCTGCTCCTCCATCTTCCATATAAGATCCTTAACTATGCCGTCCTGTTCATCTCCTTGGGTTTTCAATGCTGCTAGGTCTTTTTCTAGGTTTTCTGTGCATACTTCAACTGCAACCATCCAATCAGCAATGTCTGTACACGTTCTGCCGACCTTCCTAACAGTCCCTTGTAATTTTTTGGCCGCTAAGCGCGATCTACGGCTGTCAGACTTGGCTTCCTCCTGGAAGTTCTTAATAGTCTGTAGAACTGTCACCAATGCAGGGTCAACCTTCGCCCCATTTTCACCTCCTTCTTTCCATCTTCATTGCCTCTGATAGTGTGATTACCACCTGAAACAATTGTTGTATCTGACATAACAGTAAGTTGTGTGGCGGAGTAGTCCCATCTTAGGTCTGTGGTGCTTCCTTTGTCAGGGGTGTCACTTCTTTTTTGTCGATCCCTCATCTTCTTTATTGTACTTTATTTGCCTGTGTGTTTTTTTTAAGCTCTGTTCCCGATATGCCCATCTTCTTCGTTTGAAGCTGAAATGCTTATATCAGAGATTTCTGAATCTCCTGTCAGCAAATAGAATTTTTCCGGAAAATTGTCAGGTGACTTAGGTAGGGTACAGGGAGCTTTGCTGTTTGTGCCTTGCTCTCCATCTGTAGCGATTTTTGGCCCTCTAGGTAGTTTGCTGTTACCATCGGAGCCATCCCCATCTGTGTAGTTTTGTTTGTTATCAGGAGCCTCCTGAGCGGGGGATGAGCGGGCATTTGGTTCGGTTACGGTGTAGTGTAGTTCCTATTTCCCTTATAGGCTCTGCGCATTGGCATAATATACACTACAGTTTTTGCACAGGACTAAGGTCAGTATGCTCCTATTGAGTACATTAAACTTAATTACTTGTCTGTGCTAGCTAACTCAGAGGTCACTAGAAACTTCTTGAATAAACAAGAAGGGATTAGTTTCTGACAACCGCATAAACATGACAACTTTGTTTCCCTTAGAATCGGAACGTGTCTCAGAATCGTGGAAACAATAGATTACAGTTTCACTCAGTCAATCGTGCATGCTTAGTTTCTTCAGAGCTACACAAAAATAGATAGACGGGCGTTTCAATAAAAGGGATTTATCGAACGGTCTTGTTTCTCGTGTAAGAGATATGAGCTGTTACAATCATTAGACAGTAAGCAAGATATAATACGCACAGCGTAAGCAGTAAGAAGAAATAATACTGCAATAGCATTGTCTTTTAGCTATGACATATATACACACATAAATAAAACAGGCTAAAAAGTGAATACTCATCTAATGCTTCTAAATCGTTCTACCCCAGTGTACCTAACATAAGTATAGTATGAGGTAAGAGTAAGTGCTGTTTTCTATAGTATGGTATATACTAAGTTTGTATGACAAGCATCCCTCTGGGTTCTAGTCAACTCCATACCTTAGAATGAGAGAGGTGGGAATCTCTTTCCGGGTCTCAAACTCTAACACCCCCCGAAGGGAGTCAGAACACTGGAAGCTGGATTCTCTGCGAGCAGGGATGAAAGCGTCTGGTCAGTGCGTCAGACAGGGATATGGTCTCTTCCGAACTTGTCGTGGTGAACCGTGCAGTCAAGTCGTGCCGAGCCGTGCCGTGGTTTGCCATGGTGAGGAAAGGTATATTTATACCTGGAAGGTGCTTAGGAATGCTAGCATTGACGTAAAGTCAGGCAGAGGAAGACCTCATGGATGAACCCCTAAGGAAGAGTAGTTCATGCAAAATAGATGAGTTCCTGGAGAAATCAACAATCATAGCTAGGGAAAGTCCCGATGGCTTAAGGGTCTGGGTTCTAAGAACATGTTGTGATGTGAGATGGACGGATGTAAGTGACCATGCCTGTTTTTGGATAGCATGGCTAATGCCTAAATAAGGACCTGGATTCTATGCCTAAATAAGGGCAATGCGCATTGTGCCTATATAAAGACATGATTCAGGGAAACCTATGTACGGGCATCTAAATCGAAATACAACAACGGGGCTGGCTAGGGGGTAGAGTGCGTCTCTGAGGTAGTCATGGCTCTGGTGTTGTAGAAGGAATGAGCGTGTGACTGCATCATTTGTTTGAATGTATCTGCATCTGTGTCATTTTAATTAATCAGAGTTGTTTCCGCCCCTGTTGCCCCATCCGTTGCAGTATAGGTCTTGGGTCCAAGCCCTCCTGCTGGACCAAAACTACTCGTAATTAATGGTTGACAATGTCCCGGATTGTTATGGGCTTTAACAACTAATTTTTTAAAAACTTCCCTTTTGGTTTCTTGGGTTGCCCCTTCCACTTGCTCATATTTCTCCCCCTTCTCTCTTCTCTCAGGTCCTTGTTTTTTGTTCCAGTGATTTTCTAGCCTCTTCTGTCTTTTCTCTGCTGTTGCGGTGCCTGGCTGTGGTATTGCCTGTGCCTGGGTTCCGTTTTGTGCAATTTTACTTTTGACCACTTTTCCCCCATGCCAGCCATCCTTACTTGTGTTTGTGTTTGCAGAACCCTTCCGCTGTTACAAAGTATCCTTGTGATACGGCGAGCGGCCAGGAGAGCCGCGCATTGCCCAAAGAGCTGAAGTCCACAGAATACCTCTTCCACCGTGAGCGTGCTGTTGTGGCTCACGGTCAGAATTCTGCTTTGCAGCGGTGCAGGTGCAGAAATGCGTCGCAGGGCGAAGAGCATCAGGGAAGTGCGAATCACTGAGAGTCCTCTCCGGGCTGAAGCATGGCATGTGGATGTTTTACTCTACAGCAGCTCTTTGCATCGCTTAGCCTAGTAAACAAGGTAAGGTATTATCGGCATCCCGGGGGAAGCATTCAAAATCTTCCTTACGCCGAGTTCGCAGGGTCCCGGATTTTGTTCTCGGGGTTTTAATGAGGGTTGAAAAGGATCACTGACATAATATCGACTACAAAAATATAGACTTAGAAAAATATCGATGCCAAAATATAGAATACCAAAATATCGACTCCCTATCTCCAAACAGGAAAGTACAAAAATATAGAATCCAAAATATCGTTGTAAATAATATAGTTAGTCAAAATATCGAATTTTTAAAATGTTTTAAAAGTTAATGAAATAATACATATAATTAACTGACACATACTTAAATATACTTAAATAACATTAAAATTAATAAATAATTAATGTAAGTAAAAAAAATAATTAATACATATATATTAACGTAATATTTATTAAAAATATTCAATATTTTCTGCGTAGGATAGCGGGCGGGTAAAATTTACTATTACCACTCCAGTAAGTGCAATAGTAGGGAAAGCATTGGATAGCGGGAGAGTAAAAATTACTATTCCCACTCCAGAGAGTGCAATAATAGGGAAATCATTGGATAGCGTAGGGGTAAAAATTACTATTCCCACTCCAGTGAGTGCAACATTAGGGAAAGCGTTGGATAGCGTAGGGGTAAAAATTACTATTCCCACTCCAGAGAGTGCAACAGTAGGGAAAGCATTGGATAGCGTAGGGATAAAAATTACTATTCCCACTCCAGAGAGTGCAACAGTAGGGAAAGCGTTGGATAGTGGGAGTGTCAAATTTACTATTCCCACTCCAGTGAGTGCAACACTAGGGAAAGCGTTGGATAGCGGTAGGGTAAAAATTACTATTCCCACTCCAGAGAATGCAACAGTAGGGAAAGCGTTGGATAGCGGGAGGGTAAAAATTACTATTCCCACTCCAGAGAATGCAACAGTACGAAAAGCGTTGGATAGCGGGAGGGAAAAAATTACTATTCCCACTCCAGAGAGTGCAATAATAGGGAAAGTATTGGATAGCGTAGGGGTAAAAATTACTATTCCCACTCCAGAGAGTGCAACAGTAGGGAAAGTGTTGGATAGCGGGAGAGTAAAATGTACTATTCCCACTCCAGTGAGTGCAACAGTAGGGAAAGCGTTGGATAGCGTAGGGGTAAAAATTACTATTCCCACTCCAGTGAGTGCAACAGTAGGGAAAGCATTGGATAGCGTAGGGGTAAAAATTACTATTCCCACTCCAGAGAGTGCAACAGTAGGGAAATCGTTGGATAGCGTAGGAATAAAAATTACTATTCCCACTCGAGAGAGTGCAACAGTAGGGAAAGCGTTGGATAGCGGGAGTTCAAAATCTACTATTCCCACTCCAGTGATTACAACAGTAGAGAAAACGTCAAATGGCGTAGGGGTAAAAATTACTATTCCCACTCCAAAGAGTGCAACAGGAGGGAAAGCGTTGGATAGCGTAGGGATAAAAATTACTATTCCCACTCCAGAGAGTGCAACAGTAGAGAAAGCGTTGGATAGCGGGAGGGTAAAATTTACTATTCCCACTCCAGTGAGTGCAACAGTAGGGAAAGCGTTGGATAGCGTAGGGGTAATAATTACTATTCCCACTCCAGAGAGTGCAACAGTAGGGAAAGCATTGGATAGCGTAGGGATAAAAATTACTATTCCCACTCCAGTGAGTGCAACAGTAGGGAAAGCGTTGGATAGCGGTAGGGTAAAAATTACTATTCCCACTCCAGAGAGTTCAACAGTAGGGGAAAGCGTTGGATAGCGGTAGGGTAAAAATTACTATTCCCACTCCAGAGAGTGCAATAATGTACTGTAATGTAATGTAATGTAAAGTCTACTTCTACAGCGCTACTATCACTCCATGGAGTATCTTGGAGCTCACCCAGCTCAGATGTACGAGAAGGGGGGGAGTAGACACAGATTCGCGCAGGACACTACATCTCAAACCATTGCTTTACAAGCTGAATCAGACATAGAGTATACCCAAGTTTTTAATGCTTTCCTGTATTGGGTTTCGTCCGACAAGGAACGTAAGGCAAAAGGGAGCTTTTTTCCAGGCTTTAGCACCCAACACGAAAAGAGATTTGCCACCTTTGGTTGTCAGCCTGAATTTAGGGATAACCAACAGGTTCTGGCCCACAGATCTTAGACAACGTACCGGATTGTATCGTCTAAAACCCTGGCTTAAATATTTAGGGCCTCGATGGTGAAAAGCCCTAAAGGTAATCAAGAGGACCTTAAAAAGAATTCTCTTCGCAATTGGTAGCCAGTGTAATGCATCCATTGCTGCAGAAGCTGATGATAATAGGGAAAGCATTGGATAGCGTAGGGGCAGGGGTAGGGGTAAAAATTACTATTCCCACTCAAGTAAGTGCAAAAGTAGGGAAAATAATAAATGTATATTTTGTTAAAAATTAATTAATTATTAATACCAAAACAAGTATTACAATTAATTACCAATCACACAAGATTTAATAATTTATTATTTATAAATACCAATATATTTTTGTTTAATTAATTACCTATTAATAATTAATTAACAACCATTAATACATGCTAATAATACCAATTAATTAATAATATATTGATTAACGATATACCCAAATTATTTAAATAATTAATGTTTTACAATTATATTACTTCCCACCATATTCCCCTATAAACACACTACCCGCTACAAATATTAAATGAATACAATTAACATAATTATCAATTAAACAATTAATACAAATGAATGACCAATTAATACAAATTATCTACCAATTAATAATTAATCAACAACCAATTAATTTTCAATACCAATTAATATTTAACTAATAACAATTAAATTACTTCCCACCCTATTCTCCTATAAACCCACAACCCGCTACAGAAGTAAAACGCTAAATTAAATTAAAGATATATTAATTAACAATATACACACATCAATTAAATAATTAATTATTTACAATTATATTACTTCCCACCATATTCCCCTATAAACACACTACCTGCTACAAATATTAAATGAATACAATTAACATAATTATCAATTAAACAATTAATACAAATTAATTACCAATTAATACAAATTATTTACCAATTAATAATTAATCAACAACCAATTAATTTTCAATACCAATTAATAATTAACTAATAACAATAAATTACTTCCCACCCTATTCCCCTATAAACCCACAACCCGCTACAGAAGTAAAACGCAAAATTAAATTAAAAATAATTAATAATTGCTATAAATTATTATTTAATGTACTATAATTAAATTACTTCCCACCCTACTCCCCTCTAAACCCACAACCCGCTACGGAATTAAATTACACAGAAATAAAATACCATAAAATTCATTACTTTAAAAATATTCTAACATACATTACAATATTAATACATACTTTTAACACATATACTAACACTTAAAACACTATAAAAAATTCGATATTTTTAACAACTATATTATGACTGTCGATATTACTTACTTCTATATTATTGCAATCGATATTTCTTACCTGTTTTTCGATATTCTTCACCACTATATTTTGGCAATTCGATATTTTGTCCATTCTATATTTAAAACTCGATATTCTGTCCACTCGATATTTTTTTTTCGATATTATGTCTATTTACCGGTTGAAAAGCATCTTCATGGGTGACTGACCGGCGGAGCTTCGCGTCCGCGTTATCTCTCAGACGCCATCTTGCCTCCCTCTCCTATGAGCCTTACAATATCCAATAAAAGTATAAAAACTTTCTGCTTTACTGACGAGTAATTTTACAAACTTCTAGGCCAGACCAGTGTTACCAACAAACATTTTTCTGTTTAAAAAGGATGTAACTGTGAATGGTTTAAACTGTTAAACCTGAAAAAGAAAGCTAAAAGGACTGAATCTTATGTTATAATATCTGAAGGCGGGAGTGATTCCCAATGGTTTAAGAATCAGAAATATTACTATGCTTTCTGTATAGATTAGAACATTCTTGGGAAAATGGTCCCTCATAGCTAACCGCTGTTCCCGTGATTTAATGATTCTGATTATCGGAACAGCTAGGGAAGTGGTAGGTAACCTGCTTAAAGAAACTGAAGAAATCGTGGAAAGTCTGAAAAAGAACAATAACTTGGAAGAAGGCAAAAAACTGAGTTCTTACATTATCAGACACCTCTGAATCGGAGGGTGAGGGTGGTTCCAACCAATTCGTCTCATATGGCAACAGAAGAGAACATTTTGATGGCTTGGACAGAAACACTCCGTTTTTAGGGAACCAACGGGGTACACAGAAAACAAGATTCAGAAACCAAACAAGGGGCCAGTATCAATACACAATCATCAGTACCGGATGGATTGAGTCCTACCCTAGCTCCCAATCCTGTTCCGGTTTTCAATCTCTCTTCCTTGGAATTAGATCAACATTCTTTGGGACTCCTATCTAAAGGACAATCATTTGTCCATAGTTCCATCATTGATAAATTTGAATTGTGTCTGGATATTCATTCTTTCTTTTGCAAAGTAAGAGTTAAAAGTTTGTCATGGATTCAAAAAGGATGACTCGCAACAATAGATCAGGACTAAAGCCTCAATATAAGTTTTTGCCTCGTTTCGAAGAACTAAGTCTTGAAGTGGGTATCTTTGAAAAAGCAGTGTATACCAAAATACAAACCCTGTTGAGATACATCCCTAAACCTCCCTATAACCTGAGTGCACAGGAAAATACCACTCTTAACAAACTGCAGAAAAACTGTGAGGTCACTGTGAAACTGTGCGACAAAGGGGAAAATAACAAGTGAATAAAATCGATTTAAAAGACAAAGTAACTGTTTTTTTAAAAGCGCGTTAGAACGCAGTCAATCTGAGCAGGTCAAGAATTCACACTCACACTAGCACGCGTCCGCTGCGCAAAGCTGTGAGCATTTCAATTTATGGGCTGCCTCCCCCACCTCTAGCCCGGAAGTTAACCTGTCGCCTCTTCCTCCACAGCAATCGGGAAAACCGGCGATGGACTGAGGAGCGTGAGGCGTGCAAGAGGGCGTCAGAGCAGGTAAGCAGGTATTAGTGCAAAATAACAAGTGAATAAAATCGATTTAAAAGAAAAGTAACCGTTTTTTTAAAAGCACGTTAGCACGCTGTCAATCTGAGCAGGTGAAAAACTTCACACTCACACTAGCGCACGTCCGCTGCGCAAAGCTGTGAGCATTTCAATTTATGGACTGCCTTCCCCACCTCTAGCCCGGAATTTAACCTGTCGCCGCTCCATCCACAGCAATCAGGAAAACCCGTGGTGGACCGCGGAGCGTGTGGCATGCAAGAGGGCATCAGAGCAGGTAAGCGCACTATTGCACTGCAACAGTTAACTGCAGGCAATTGGACATGCTTGACCACCGTGTTGCTCTGCTCATTCTGAAGTCTGATGCAAGAGCCCTCTTTGCTTGCGGGGTGGCCAAGTTCCTTAGCCACGCTTGGATAGTTAAGCAAAAAGCCTTGTCTGGGGTGGTCTAACACCTCATGTTAGGAGTTGTAGAGAAATCACTCCAGCCCAAGATGAATGCCCATCCACTATTAAAGCTCCACTTTATGCACTGGCACTTTATACAAGCTTACCTGCCCCCCGAATGAGGGACCAAATAAGTCCATTGGGAATGCACGGCGGGCTCTACACTCTGCCTTTTCTGTGAGATCCCTATTGGATTGAACTGTTATGATTGTACTTTTCAACTGTTATTATTGTAATTATTTATGATTTTATTAATGAACTTTTAAAACTTTTTACTGTGCAGTTTCTGATAACTGTTTTATCTTTTGCGGTGCAATAGTGCACTTTTATGTTCTGGCTGAGCACATTCTTTGGACTGCCTTTGTATCACTTGTAAATTTGAATTCTTTTAAATTCTTTTAAAATGCTACTTGATGCTTTGATTATACCAGTTATTAAAATAAAGCAAATGATTGATTGATTGATTGATTGATTATAATAGGTTGGTTGGATTGGTTGGTTAATAACTTTATTCGATCTTAATTGATAAGGTCATAAAAGTACACAGATCATGCATTATTCAAAGTATATAAGAAAAATACATCACAAGCAATATAAAAAGAGACAGATAGGAACCATTTAAAATAGTGTTACCGTTCATTGGGTTATTCAGACTAAGTTATCAGTAGCTCGTAAAGTGCATAGTGCTTAAAGTACGAACAGTGCCCTTTGTAAGCAATACCATTAAATTGATAAAATACATTGCAATGGAGAATAAATGAATTATAAAAACATTTTGGATACTTATCAAATTAGACTACTTCCAATCAATTATCATAAAATGCTAATTAATAATTTTTTAAAACAGTCTAATGCCTCACTAACCTCCTTTTTGATAGAGCCGAACATAAATACGATGCTACACAGTAGTTGACATATGGATTAGGGAGCATTTGGAGGAAAAACAGGGCAGGACTGCATTGGATAAAATTATATTTTAGCAGTAATGGACAAATATACTTTTTCCGAATACATGAATAAAATTTACAAAAAAATTAACAAATGTAAGTTAGATTGTATGGATATATTGTCACAGGGACAAACTGGAAGTTCGTTTGCTGAGTAGGTCCCTGATGGATAATCTAACATACAGGGCATAACATTTAACCTAAACCTTAACAATATAAATCTATGTCTGGGATTTGTTACAGATGTCAAGTATGAATTCATTTCTCCTAAAATACACAGTAGGGTTAAATATAGTACCACTTTAGGTTTAGCATGATTTAAATTATCTATTTCCTTTTCTCTAAATTCTTTAGCACATGCTTTGATTACACTTTTGGGTGTACCCCTGCAAGCAGATGGATCTAAATACAGGGTCTCTAAACCCAACTTCGTCAGTGTGTTTTTAACGTAACACAACCAAGGGACTCGGTTTACCTTATCAAGCCTTATACAATCTTGGATGATACCTTGGGTAAGTCCTACTGCATCTCTCATCCAAATTGAATGCCAAAGTAAAACTGGAGCTGAAAAAGTCAGATCAGATATAAAAGGTACTTGCAATTCCTGATGCATAATATAATTGGAACACCCTTTGGGGATAGCAAATAACATTTTAAAAAACATATCTTCCTTTTTTTGTAGTGTGTCAGTATTAGCTACATCCCATATGCCTGCGCCATATGTAGCAGAAGTAACAGCTCTGGCGCCATAGATTGTTTTGATTGGTTCTGCTGATTTAGTGCCCAATTTTTCTGTAAAAGATCGAATAGCCATGGCATTTTTTTCTAAGGCGTTACATCTGTTTGCCACCATGTTTTTCCATGTCCCTTCACTATTGAAAAGTACTCCGAAATATAAAAAAGTTTTAGTTATTTCAATTTTTTGTGAGGCGATGTAAAATGTTGGTAATTTTGTTGGCTGCTTCCCCACTACTAAAACAAATGTTTTAATTTCATTTACTTGTAGATCTAGACCCGCCATTTAAGACACATAATTATTTATTAATTTTTGTAGGGCTATGCCAGTTCTTGCCACCAAGACGGCGTCACCTGCGTATAGTAGTATGGGAAGCTGTTTCTTATTAACCCTAGGTCCATCTAGAACATCCACATTTACTGCTGACTCTACCCCATTATTATACATAGAAAATAAGAGGGGGGCTAAGACACAGCCTTGCCTAACCCCCCAGCGAATTGGGAAGGCTCTTGCACATTCACCCTGGGATCTGTATCTGACACAAGCTGTGGACTGAGAATATAGCTGTCTAATAAAAAATATAATATTTTCCTCCATGCCCATCTCTTTTAAAATAAACCATAAATTCCCGTGTGAAACTGAATCACATGCGGTGGAGAGATCTATAAATGCCATAAATATATTCCCCTCCTTCACATTGGTATATTTTGCCACAATTAGGTTTAGATTTAGACACTGGTCTAATGCCCCCATCCCTTTTTTAAAACCATATTGGGTGGAAATTAAGATATTTTTGCCAGCCGCCCATTCCTCAATTCTGTTTAAAACAAGACGACCCAATAATTTACAGGTGCTGTCTATAAGCGAAATTGGTCGATAATTTTTCAGCAGTGCCTTGTCTCCTTTTTTAAAAATTGGTATAATTACCGTAGTTTTCCAAGAAACCGGTATAGTGCCTATCATGATTATAACAGACTTTTATTACATCCGATCAATTTGCACAAGAGGCATCCTACTGTCCCTGATACCTGCTGGACTTGTTCATCGCTTCTGAATACAAGCACTTGCTATTTACATGCCCACATGTCCACACTCTCTGGGAAAACGTCTGGTCTCAAATTAACCTGATTTTTGGTTCTAAAGTACCCTTTTCTGTTGTTCACCTATTTCTAGGAAGTTTATCACCTGTTTGGGATAATCATATTTTTAATGCCAAGATTGTAGATTTGTAGACAGCAGTTGCCTTTCAGCAATCACCAAAAACTGGAAAGACTTACCGAGCTATCCTTTCAGGTCTGGTGGTAAGCCGTATGTTATAACAATAGATTAGATACAGCCCTTGTCCATCCTATTGATTTAGCTACAAAGCGTTTAAATTTACAGTCGCCTGTCACAAGACATATTGAGGTGAGTGCTAGACAATCTTTCTCTAAAACACATTCTTTGGACTGCCTTTGTATCGCTTGTAAATTTGCATCCTTTTAAATTCTTTTAAAATGCTACTTGATGCTTTGATTATACCAGTTATTAAAATAAAGCGAATGATTGATTGATTGATTATAATAGGTTGGTTGGATTGGTTGGTTAATAACTTTATTCGATCTTAATTGATAAGGTCATAAAAGTACACAGATCATGCATTATTCAAAGTATATAAGAAAAATACATCACAAGCAATATAAAAAGAGACAGATAGGAACCATTTAAAATAGTAATACCGTTCATTGGGTTATTCAGACTATCTTATCAGTAGCTCGTAAAGTGCATAGTGCTTAAAGTGCTAACAGTGCCCTTTGTAAGCAATACCATTAAATTGATAAAATACATTGCAATGGAGAATATATGAATTATAAAAACATTTTGGATACTTATCAAATTAGACTCCTCCCAATCAATTATCATAAAATGCTAATTAATAATTTTTTAAAACAGTCTAATGCCTCACTAACCTCCTTTTTGATAGAGCCGAACATAAATACGATGCTACACAGTAGTTGACATATGGATTAGGGAGCATTTGGAGGAAAAACAGGGCAGGACTGCATTGGATAAAATTATATTTTAGCAGTAATGGACAAATATACTTTTTCCGAATACATGAATAAAATTTACCAAAAAATTAACAAATGTAAGTTAGATTGTATGGATATATTGTCACAGGGACAAACTGGAAGTTCGTTTGCTGAGTAGGTCCCTGATGGATAATCTAACATACAGGGGATAAAATTTAACCGAAACCTTAACAATATAAATCTATGTCTGGGATTTGTTACAGATGTCAAGTATGAATTCATTTCTCCTAAAATACACAGTAGGGTTAAATATAGTACCACTTTAGGTTTAGCATGATTTAAATTATCTATTTCCTTTTCTCTAAATTCTTTAGCACATGCTTTGATTACACTTTTGGGTGTACCCCTGCAAGCAGATGGATCTAAATCCAGGGTCTCCAAACACAACTTCGTCAGTGTGTTTTTAATGTAACGCAACCAAGGGACTCGGTTTACCTTATCAAGCCTTATACAATCTTGGATGATACTTTGGGTAAGTCCTACTGCATCTCTCATCCAAATTGAATGCCAAAGTAAAACTGGAGCTAAAAAAGTCAGATCAGATATAAAAGGTACTTGTAATTCCTGATGCATAATATAATTGGAACACCCTTTGGGGTTAGGAAATAACATTTTAAAAAACATATCTTCCTTTTTTTGTAGTGTGTCAGTATTAGCTACATCCCATATGCCTGCGCCATATGTAGCAGAAGTAACAGCTCTGGCGCCATAGATTGTTTTGATTGGTTTGGCTGGTTTAGTGCCCAATTTTTCTGTAAAAGATCGAATAGCCATGGTATTTTGTGCTAGACAATCTTTCTCTAAGACTCCCATGCAGCAAGAAGTTGCCCAAACTTCATGACAATCCTTAACCCACCCTAACACTATTTAACATCTTTTTATGCCATTTTTGTAAATTTTTAAACAAGGTTATAGTGTTTTATGAACGATATGTTTAACTTTTGCCTTTTATTCATGCATTCCATTCCAGTCATGTGTATTTGATATTCTCTATTAAAAAAGGTTTTATCTACTGTTAGGAAGGGGTGAACACGGCGGCCAGCACTTAACCGGTTGCGGAGGCATCGTCAGAGCGCCAAGGGAATAGTTGAATCCACGTCTCTTAAAGCGGCATCGAGTCAGAGGGACACTGCCCGGGAAAGGAGTTTTACTGCGAGCAGGAGAGGTTTCGGAGGCAGACGTATGCGGACAGGGTGAGTCGAATGAAGGCCGGTCCCAGGGAGCTCTGTTTGGAAGTGTGAGTCCTGGTTCCAGTTCTGGTCTCAGGTCTACCGGGTCTAGAGATAAGATTAAATCTTCCCTGGCTCTGACTCCACACCCACGATATCTTTTGAGAAAGCCCAAGAGAGGTAAGGGAGGCAAGGGAAGGGAAAATAAGGCAGTAAAAGGGCCTGAAAAGGAAGAGGAGGAGGAGGGGGTAAAGTAGATAACGGTAAATAGAACAAAGGAAAAGAATACTGTTGCTCAGAAGAGGAAGGCTGGTCAGGGATTAAAGGTTGCCCCGTCCCTCAAGACTTTCTTTAAGGTTGTACCTCAAACAGTCTTTTTAGCAGAGAGCAGGATGGAGGGAGAGAAGGCGAAGAACAATGATAAGACCATAGAAAGAGTAACAAACCAACAGAGGTCAGTAACTGGAGTGTAAATATTTCTCCTAACAGATATCAAATCCTGGCTGGACCTACTGTAAATGAAAATAAAAATATGATTACCCAGATGCCCCAGGTGCCCCAGAAAGAGCCACAGCAACTGTTAACATTAATGGTCCCGGTTCAGGATCTGGGTGCCTCAGGGGGTCTCAGGGGGCACGGGGACTGAGGAGCTGCCGCTGAGTGGGTTGTTAAAGACCCTCACAGTTGAGATTAGGTCTAGGTTTGAGACATTAGGAGGGAACCAAAAGGAAGTACGACAAGCCTGCGATACCTTGGAAAGAAAGATAGACGGTCCTACTGGAGGGGGAAATGAAGGAGCTTAGGGAGCACGTTGGTTTGAACGCAGCTGAGATTACAAAGCTAAAGTCCTCAGGAGAGGGTCGAGAGGTTAGAAAACTTCCAGAGGAGGAATAACATAAAAATCTTGAAAGTCCCTGAAGGTAGAGAGGGAGAGGATATCAAAACCTTTGTAGTACGCATGATTAAGAAAGAACTACAATTGGAGGAGTCTGAAGAAGAAATAAGTAAGGACATCCAGCGTGTACATAGGGATCCATTTAGGCTAAATACTAATTGGACAAAGCCTAGAAATCTTTTTATTAATTTCCTAACATTCTCCTTAAAGGAAAATATACTCTCTAAAGCACTGAGCCTGAAATCTGTAGAAGTGGAAGGGGTAAAATATGAATTCCGTTCAGATGTCTCAGCCGCCACTTCAAACAGGCAATGGGAGCTTGGAAAAAGGATGGACCAATTGAGAGGCCTAGGGGCTGTAGCTCAGCTAAGATTCCCTGCATATTTAAAAGTGATGATAAACAACAAAATGTTCATCTTCCACTCCGGTGAAAAGGTAGATGAGTTCCTAAAAGACTTGCAGGCGAACAGAAAATAATCAAATTTTCTAACTATGTAAGGTCGTTTATGTCTGCTAATAACTAGTCAGACTAAGTAAAATCACAAGTAGATAGGGAAGAATGATGAGTTGCTGGAGAGAGGAGAAAGGAGAATAGAAAAGAAAAAAAAATGGTTTTGGGGACAGAAGGAAAAAAAATATATATATATATATATATAAATATATAGGAAGGAAAATAAGTATACAAATAAGTTGGAAAAATAAATAATAATAAAAAAAACAAAAAAAACCTTTCATAGGGGTTTTTGGGTTAAAAAAGATATAAACGTTCCTTCCTCTCAGTTTTTCTCTTTCTTAGGGTTTTATAGGACATGGTAAATTACTTTTGATGTTTATGCGCTCTGGGGGTTAATCCATATGGCCTATTAGTCATGGAGGATTTGGGGGGGGGGGGTTCTCTATGGGAGGGAGGTGCACAGGGTGGGGAGCAGTGGGAAAAAAATAAAACAATAAGTCCTCAATAGCCTCTTTTAATGTTTTAAGAATTTGTTTTTTTAATTGTATTAGTTGATGGGTAGTAAGAAAGGAGGAAGCATAAAAATATTGTCCTGAAATGTAAATGGCCTATGGGTCAGACGTAGGAGGGTGAAAATACTTCAGTATCTGAAGGACTCTCCAGCCCGCATTATTATAGTCCAGGAAACCCATTTGACTGAGAAGAAGGCAGTAGAGCTCTTCAAGTCCACGAAATGGGTAGCACATTTTGCATGTACAGCTCAAACAGCAGTGAGAAAAGGGGTGGCAATTTTAATTAAGCATGGGGCACAAGTAATCCTGGATTCCTTTTCATCCGATAAAGCGGGCAGATGGGTAGTAGCTAAAGTCAAGATCTTAGCTAGGCCATTTACGATAGCAAGTTATTATGCGCCAAATCATGATGAAGTGGTACCCTTGCAAGATCTGTGGGCGGAACTTTTAAACTCACCCAACCCAATCATTCTAGCTGGTGACTTTAATGTTTTACTGAATAGTGTATTAGATAGGTCCATATGCAGTAGACCTCAGACCAACCCTAATATGCTCAGGTTAATTAAACAAACGATGGAACAACTAGGGTTGCTTGATATTTGGAGACGAAAAGCAGGGGAACAAAAAACCTTTACTTTTTTCAACAAGAAGTTTAGACACCAGTCTAGAATTGATTATTTTTTGGTGGACTGTAAAGTTAAAGATGAGGTACAACAGGTTGAGCATATAGGAGCCCATTTGTCAGACCACTCAGTGGTAATGCTTACATTAGAGGTCAGGGGAGCTGAGGTTCACTCCAGATGGACTCTGGACTGCACAATTTTATTGGAGGAGGAGGGGTACAAGCCCTTAAGAAAGATACAGAAGATTTCTTTGAGATCAATTGGGGGCCAGTGGCCCCATATGTTGCTAGGGTTGCCTATAAGGCGTTTCTCAGGGGCAGGCTTTGGGCTCTAGCGGCTGAGAAAAGGAGGAAAAGATCCGCTCCTTAGAAGAAAAATGAATAGATCCTAGCATAGACGAGGAGGTGAGGACAAGAAAGCTCCAAGAATTGCTACAAGAGAAGGTTAACTTGTCCATGGTAATGCAAGAGCGGGTGAGAAAGAAATGGGAAGCCAGTCAAATGGCACACTTTGAGTACAGCGAAGGGTGTGGCAAACTTTTAGCATGGAAGGCAAAGAAAGAACAACTGAGAAACAGGGTTGAGGAAATTATTTGCGACCAAACAGGCAGCCTGGTTGAGGACAGCGAAGGGATTGAGAGAGCTTTCCAGAACCACTTTAGTAGAGTATACCAGAAAGATCTTATGCCATCCAAATATACTCTCAAAAAATGGGTAGGACCGGGTATGGGAAAGCCTTTGACAAGGGAAAAAGCAGATCTTCTCAATGGAGAAATAAAGGTTCAGGAATAGGGTAATATAATGCCGCATCTTAAGAAGGGGAAGGCCCCAGGACCAGATGGCATTCCACAAGAGGTCTATAAAGTCTTGGCTGATACTGTAGCCCCTATTCTAGTTAAAAATTTTAATGAGCTGTACATTAAGCATAAGGTCATGCCAGCCTCCTGGAAGGAAGCCACAATAGCGCTGATACTGAAGCCAGGAAAATGCTCTAAAAAATGCAACTCATATCGCCCTATTTCCTTGCTAAACAGAGACTATAAGATTTACATGAAGATCCTGGCGGACAGATTAAATGGGCTGATGGCTGATTTAATTCACGATGACTGAAAAGGCATTATTCGTGGAAGGTTTTTGAAAGATCTGACCTTCTCATTGATTGCCACATTTGAACTAGCGTCCACTTACCATCTTCCTTTTGCCTTGGTAGCCTTGGATGCTACCAAGGCTTTTGACTTAGTGAATAGGGTATATCTGAAGGAAGTCACTATGTCCCTGAACCTAGGCATACATTTCTGTAATGCTCTTGCTGGTCTCTATCAAGCTCCTCAGGCTAGGATTTTAGTTAATGCTCTTTGTCTCAGCCAGTAAAAATATCAAGGGGAACTAGGCAGGGGTGCCCTCTATCGCCTCTGCTCTTCAATTTATACATAGAGCCACTGGCAAGAAAGATCAGAGAAGATCCGGAAATTCAGCCTTTTAAGTTCACTAGCTGGGAGAAAAAAATGGGGCTTTATGCCGACGACAGTGATCTTCTCCACAAATATAATGACAACTTGGCCTCGTCTAATGGCTTTAACAATTGACTTTGGGAGGGTCTCAGGTTATGAGGTTAATGACGATAAGTCCGAAGTTATGACCTGTAACATCGAGGGAGTATCTAGAAAGGATGAGATCAGGTACTTGGGGGTTATGATATCTCATGACACCGGCAAAATAGCGAAACTCAATTTCGACAAAGTTCGGAAGGAGATTATGAAACTTTTGAAATCCTGGTCTCACCTTCAACTATCAATTTTCGGAAGAAGTAACTTGGTCAAAATTATAATTCTTCCAAAGCTGACTTTTCTTTTTGATGCAATACCCTTACCTTTTAAAATGGTCTGGCTTAAGAAATTACAAGGAGATTTGGGTTAGTTTATATGGGCCAGTAAAGGGCCAAGAATAGCTTGGAAGAAGCTGCGGAGAAGGGTCGAGAAAGGAGGAATTGCCTTACCAGATCTACTCTTTTACTCATGGGCTTTACTTTTAAAGAATGGAAAGTATCTTTTTAACTCTCCAAATCCCTACACAACAGGAGGGCTGTGGTCCACTAAAGCGAATTTAGAGCCGGGAGTTAAGGAGGGGTTTATTTTTAAGTATGCTGACCCCAGAGGTGAGCACGGCGCCGCCATGCTCATGACGGAACCACGCCGTCATGAGTCACGGGCGAGCTGTGCTCATGACGGCGTGGTTCTGTCACGACTCCGCCCACTCTCTAATTCGCCTGCACAGGCGGGGAATTAGAGCCACGTGGGAGGAGCGGCCGCCAACGGCCGCAGCATGACGGAACCACGCTGTCATGAGCACACGCCGCCCGTGGCTCATGACGGTGTGGTTCCGTCATGAGCGCACAAGGGGTTAAAAAGGTTAGGTTGAAGATCCTGAGGGGGTTTGCAGAGGCTTGGTACAATGTGAGAAGAACTTTGAAAATTCCTTGCCATAGTTTTGTTGCCCCCATTTGGGACAGCCCCGGTTCCCCAGAGTGGACAAAAGACAGCTTGGCTAAACCTCTATTAGAGGGGGGTCTCAGACAATGGGACCAGTTAATAAGTGATGGCACACCTAATTCCTGGGAGAGTTGTAGTCAGCTTACAAATTTCCGACTTTCTAGTCTTAAATATGCGCAAATTCAGAGCTGGTTTGCTGATCCACTAACACAAATAGGGGAACAAAATGAGTTAGAATGTAGACTGAAACAGCAACTGAGTCAAAGAAAGGAGGTGGGGATGATCTATTAATTATTGGTGGAAACCGAGGAGGGAGATTTTACACTTCCGGTGGAGTTGTGGTGAAAATACTTGCCGGAATCTTCGCTGGAAAAATACTGGCAAGTATCTATGGCTATGTTATTTAAATCGGTTAAGCCTGCGCATCTGAGAAGAAACCATCTCTTTTACATTCATAGAGCATATTGGTCACCCTGGAAGCCCAAAATGTGGTAAAATGAAGGTGGACGATGTCCACATGTTTTTAGAATGTGTAGAACTGCAAACATACTTTGAATGAAGTGACAGGGGCGCTGTCTCAAATGCTTAAGCTGCAAGTTAAGGTAAGCGTTCTATTTGTTATTTTTGGACAGTTCGAGCCTGAAGTGAAACCCACCAAAGGTCAGGCAAGACTTATCTTTTACATTGCATTGCTTGCACGCAGGGAAATCTGTAAACTATAGGTGTCCCCTCTCTCTCCAAGATTAGATGATTTGTTGAACTCGGTTAAATATATAGCCACCTTAGATGGGAAGAGTACTGGAGATGTAAATTTATGGCTCTCTTTCATTGAATGGTGTAACAATCTAAACGATAATAGGTAGTTTCCTAGCGGTCCTATGATTATGCCTTACCAGCCTCGCTCGGCCTCTGGGTTTTGGTATTTGTGATTTGGTTCTGCTTGGCGTAAAGTGAGAGGGAGAAAGCAGACAAACTCACATGACCCCCCCCTTCTCCTATCTCTATTCATACCTACCCATTTTGCCAAAAGCATAAGAGGGCAGAGGCGTCTAGGTGCCCATCAGGATGTGCAAAGTGGAAGAACGTCATTGTTTTTTCTTCCTACTAAAGAGGCTTAAGAGGACTAAAAAAAAAAAAAGTTTTTATCTACTGTTTAAATGATCTCTCATATGATTACATTTTGACTATTGTATTGTTGTATATTTTCACTTTATGCATTCTCAATAAACTCTTTTGTTGAACTAAAATGTCATGGAAATTAACCTCACAAAAATCAAGGTAAAGGTGGTCACTCATAAAATAAATAAACCCCACAAGTGGCATCTTAAGGGAAGTCATATTGATAATGTAAAGGAGTAAAATTGCCTTGAGGTAACCATCGATTAAAGAGGCTATTTTCTTTCAGAGAAATGCCAGTGAGGGTCCACGGGTCACT
The DNA here is from genome assembly GCF_964204655.1 of Triturus cristatus. Taxonomy (NCBI): domain Eukaryota; kingdom Metazoa; phylum Chordata; class Amphibia; order Caudata; family Salamandridae; genus Triturus; species Triturus cristatus. Next base: position 409,636,738 of record NC_140589.1, on the reverse strand, counting down.
CTCTGATGGTAGTATTTCAAACATTACGCAAACAACTATCAGGACCCATAATTATTTTTTTATTTATGCCTACTTATGGTGCTTTTTTAATTTTCCAAATCCAATCTCTCTATACAATGATTTTGATCAAATATGCATAATCAACAAATGTAGGAGAGTAGGATCTGCTTCACAATGGTACCCCCACGTTTTGCTGGCGTTTCACTGTTTTCGACCTTAGTCTGGCTGTGGCCCTGCTAATCAGGACCACAGACTAACTGCTTCCTCTCTAAAAATGGTTTGCATGTACATTAGGTACATATCTAATTGGATTCTGGAGTGCCTTATAAGCCCCTAGTATATGGTATACTATGTACCTAGGGCATAGGTACCTCAGAGGCCTACCAGGGGCTGAAGCATGTATTATGCCACCCCTGGGAAGCACTCCAAAATGGCACCACAGGCCTGCTACTGCAGCCTGGGTAAGGGTGTGCTTGCACCCCTTACTGTGGTATAGGCTACCTATATCACTATCATTGCACACACATATAAAACCTATAAGTCACTCCTATGGCAGGCCTTAACAATCCTGAAGGCAGAGTGCTTAGTTTTTATGTGAGAGGGTGCCCCTGCATGAGCAGAGCCCCTCTGCAGCGTTCGGAGTAACTCCTTTGATGTTGTTTGTGGTGAAGCCTGACCATATACTCTTAAGTGCATTATAACCTCACTGTAAATGCTAACTTTGGAATGGCTGCATGGAAACATGTCGTGTTTGGTGTCAAACGGTTTGGAATACTACCCCCTAGCCAGTTCTGGCAGCGGGGGTAGCATTCCACCCTTCTAGAGGGAGAGACATGTTCATACTGGTCTAACCGAGTAGGACTTTCCTGAGCCCTGGCATCACAAAATAGATGCCTCTGCCACAGACACGGGTCTGGCCTCCTGCTGCAGACCGAAACTCTGGCAGGGGACGCCTGGACAATAGGTTTCCTGTCCCAGGGAGGTGTAACTACCTCCCCAGACAGGCAGATGTGTATCGGGGCTGGGCGGCGGCACTCTCTGGTGCTTTGAAGTCCTGCACTGGGGGCACATTTGGTGTCCCTGTGCATAGACCAGTTCAAACCGGTTGCAGGGGCTACCTGCCCCTGCTCTGGTATGAAACTGGACAAAGGAAATGGGTGTAACCACCCCTCTTTCCAAACCCTCCCATAGGTGGGTCCCTAGAGTATGTCCCACCCCCAAACTTAGTATAAGTATGGGAACCCAGTCCTTGCGACTTTAGATTACCCTAGACAAAACTCTGCAATATATATCCTGCACCTTCGACGTTCTATCCTGACTAGAAGACTGAATAAATCTCCCTGGGAGTCAAGGAGTGACTCCCCTGCTTGGCAGGCACCAAAGAAGCAACTGTCTGGTCTGTAATTCCGATGCTCCCGTTGGACGCCAAAGTCTCTGCATCTCCAGAGGTGGATTTCCTGACTTCCCAGAGGCTACCCTGAGTCCACAGCAAAGCTGAGGCCCGTGGCTATCGTGGGTGATGAGGAACCGTGACCCCTGAACATTGCGTACTATTGCTGGTACATCGACTTCTGATCTATTCCTGAAGTTCTGCTTTGGGCTCCGGGTAGCCCCAGCCTTGAGCACTGACTGCACTGAAGATCTCTGGCCTCCACTCCACGAGTGATCCATGGGCCAGGTTCCACTGCGACCGCTCGAGGCTCCTTCGCGATTGCAAGCCCGTTGGCTAGTGGGTCCCCATGAAGGCAACTCCACTTCTGCTTGGGCTTTCCTGGTTGCTCAAGATGTGCCCCAACTTACCCTCGCTGGGTGAGTCCCTCAGACCGTGCTGGTCTGCACCGATGTCCTTCTTCTCTTTCCATGAGACTTGCCGTTGCCACAGCTTGTTTAATCCATTCTGGTCGCTGACACCCCAACGTCGACAAACTTTGTGGGACAGCTCGAATCCGGCTCGTGGACTTCGTTGACGCCTCTTGGACCTCGTGGCTGAAGAGTCAAGACACCCGTCAACTCACCTAAAGCATCCGACATCTGTGGGCATTGGTCCATCCTGCCCTCGGTCACTGGCTAGTGACCCAGACTCTGTCCCCTCTGCTTTCAGGTTCCTTCCATCCTAGATCCAGGCTTGGATCTCTTCGGATACTTCTCTTTCCGGCAGCAGCAGTTCTTTGCCAGCTTCCATTGCAATCGACGACGCGACCCGACACCAAAAGACACCTATGCACCCGGCTTCCCTGGGTGAGGTAACTCGAGTACTCTGGTGCTCCTGTGGGTGCTAGCCCTCGAACTTCTTAAGTCCAAAAGGGTTTTGTCCTGACTCGATTCTAAGTATCCCTAATCTTTAAATTTCCAACCGCGACATTGCCCATAGAAGCTAATGGGAACCCGCGGTTGTGTTTAAACACTGCACACGGCCACCGTGGGTCCCCTGTGTCACTACCTCGGGTGGTTCCTTGGGGTCCCAGCGATTCTACAGGCTCTAGGCCTTGTGTATAGTTCAGTCATGGTTCTTATACCACTTTATTGGTATATGGTTTGGTACGCCTCTAGGGCCCAAACGTATATTTATGCTATTACTGTTGATTGCTAACTTGTAACTTAAGTACTTCGAAATCCAGTCTCATAAAGAGACTAGAGCGGTGTGTTTTATCCTAAATACATATATTTTAAATATATACCTGGTGTGGTTGTCCTTTCATTTGATCATTCAAGAGATTATAGACTGGTAAAACAAGCCGCTTTACATTCCTTCAAGACTTAGCCTGAAGGCTGCTCTCCATAGCTACCACTAGGATAGCCTTAACTAAAGGTTGCCTTTAACCTATCACCATCAGGGGTTGTTTGGACTGATACAAGGCACCCACTAGAACTAGTGGACAGCATATATCAGGCCACCTTCTCACAACAAACACAACACTACATGAACACAGCCCAAATGTATGAGGACAGACTGTAAAAACAAATGGCAGAACAAGGACATTAGAAAAACTGGCATCACATAAGAAACTGTAAATGTAATGAATTCATGTAAATGTATAAATATATTTATTATCACCCCTGGAGTTAGTACCATTGTGTACAACTTGTATTATGTGTTTAACTTGTTAACACGGGCAATGTTTGTGTATTAAGGGCCAGATTTTTTAAGGGGTTTCATTATACGTGTGTCACGCAAGATGACGCAAGCAAGCCCAAGTCCTTAATTCAGATTTACAGACCCAAACAAGGGGTATTTACACCATAAAGCAAGGTAACGCAAGGCAGCTGCTTGTGCTGCGTTACGTTACATTTCAAGGGAGGCACTCCATGGGTGTTTAAATGCATCCACATGTGGATTGGATGCAATTTCAGATTTATGAAGGTTTGGACACATGGTACTGCATCAAATCGATATGCCTCCCAGAGGATGGCATGACGAGAAGATATATCAATTTTGTCCTCGTTATTTCCTCTTTCAGTGCATGAGACATTCTTTATCACACATAGAAAGAGGACAATGTGTCTTCGATTATTTGTGTGCCATATCCCTTCCTGCACAAACATAATCCTGCTCATAACTAAGGCAACTTCCTACTTTTGGTGAAAGGTGAATTGTGCTTTATGTAAGAACATGACTTATTATTTTCACATTTTAAACTATCCTTCTCTATTGCCATATAGTTATTGATGTTTTAATTTAGTGTTTTTCCTCCCAACGTCACCTGTGAACAGCACTCTCTTGCGTTTTGGATATATGTGTGCAAGAACAAATCCTGAAACATTCTTTGGATTATCACTAGGGGTGAATCTAATGTGGTGCAGTATTCCTTGCTAAAGGCAATGTAAAACAGTGTAACCAATTCTTAGCACAGGTTATATGTTCAGTTTTACTACTCTCTGTCTATTAATCTTGGAAATGTCTAAGTTTCAGCTAAAGCTTCTGAGCTACATTTTATACAGACCTTTATTCCATTGATCAAGATTCAAGTATACAAATAGCATGTCTTTATGATTTGTAATAGCTGTATATCCAAGGAATCTAATTTGAAAGGCTACATATGGTAACAACTGCTGTTAAATTACCCATAGCTAATTGGCATCTTAATTGTCCTTAATCTGAAATAGACAATTAAACATGTTCTGGACTATTAGCTGGTTCATATTTTAGGTGTTCAGCCAATTAGACATTTCCTAAACTACTCTATTACTGCGCACTTGGATAATTTGTCCTCCAGAAAACTTCATTACAGTGAAGAATGCTTAACTGTTTCACGTTGTCTACATTCATAAGATCATTCTAGCAAGTAGGGGTGAAGCAAACAGAAGGCTGTACATTAGTACCATGAGAAAGCAATTTTCTGCCATGCACAATCCTTCCCTGTGTCTTGAATTTGCTTTCAAAGAAGCAAGAAAACTGTAAAGAAAACAAACTAGTGAGAAAAAAGAGAAAGCACCCCACAGGAAAGAATAACACATAGAGATGTTCAAGCTGACTAAACAATGTAGCATTAGATTGGGGCGCAAACTGTAGCTCTCAGCCCCAGCTCATACTAACTGCAAAATCATGTGGTTCAAGAGCAAACGCATGCCCAAATGCTAAGCATCCCTCTCTCCTCCTACAGTGGCCTCTATAGCCTCGGAGCACACCATAGTGAACGCTGTCAGAAGCAAACACAGTGGGAAACACACACATAAACACGTTACACAGACACACATGTACATGGCAGCATATACGCAGCTGTGCTGTCCACTCTAGTGAACACCAAATTCACCACGCTTCCCAGTTAGCGACAAATTAAGGCACAACATTTATGCGCCTCAGGAGCCAAATTGCAGTACGAATGTACAGTCCCTGTTTTCGAGTGAGTGCACCTTTAACTAGGTGTGCCGGACGCAAACACTGATAGTGCACCCTATAACTGAAAATGTGCTGCCTGTAAGACAGCTGCATACATGCACTCCCTGGGAGAAGCACATAAATAAAAGATGGACAACTTAATTGAAGAAGCCAGTTAAACTTTCACAGTGCAGGTGGCGGGGGAGCAGGGCCTGCTTTAGGGCAGTGCGACTGGTGAGTTTGCACTGGGCGCTGACCTGTGGGGAGGGGGTGCAGACAACAGGGTGGGGCACTAAGTTTAGCAAAATCTTATGATTGAAGAGATGAGGTGCACTTTTGCCCCATGGTAGTGAGAGAATCTGAGGAGGCGGTCATGGGGTGTGGGGGCGCCAAAAGTGATTGTCATGCTGGAGCTGGTTATGCAAAATTTTGTATACCCACCCCAATTTGCATGTCGTTTTATTAATTAGATTGATTAATTAATTATAATCGTACTAATGGATTGAAGTGATGTGGAAATAACTAATCAACCTTGTTAATGACCGAAATACACGTGCGATTTGCATCTGCATGGCCTAATTAATGACGTGAACTAAAAATCGTATGCATATGAATGATAGATAAACAGAGCATTGCATGATATATGTCGCTTTGGTGATGTAATTGTGATTTGTGCTTTATTTATTAAGTATAAACCGCATTGAGTGTTGCTTTTGGCTAGATAAATACACACACATATGGGTATTAGCGAGGGAATAACATTGAATTAGTCATTTCTATGTATTAATTACGTTTTTGTGTTTCTTTGCTTAAGTTGACTATTCTGGCCTATCGAAGGATGGCTGCTTTTGGTGCCTAACCCGACTGCCAACGCTGAACCAGGCTTGGGTGAAGTGCGCCTGCGCTAAGATGAGCAACAATGGCCCTGTCCTGACCCCAGGCAAGCTGTACTTATCAATGCCACTGGGAATAGTGCCAACGCTACAGACAAAAGACTTTTATAAAGAACCGGGACCAGCAAGTATGCTGACACCATGGACTAAACCTTATGGGAACTTAGAGGATGACCCCTGATCAGCCAATCAGAACTGTTTAAAACTCAATTTTGTTATCTTTTGTTATTGAATTTATTATAAAAACCTATAGAATAGAGAGGTCGGGTGTCGCTCCTTCGATTTCCTGATAATATGCTGACGGAGAGGACGGTGACACTGCAGGACAGCTGTTAGCCTGAATCTTTGACGGACTGAATTATTGCCCAAACATCTGATGAACTGAATCTGCTAAAATTAATGGGCATAGATTTGCGAGACTGCCAGATTTGACATAGTGGACGACTTTAGCCAGAATAGGTAAATATGAATGGCAACTTGATCAAATGAATGCAATATTAATATAAATTTGGATTTGAACATCTACAGAAATGAGTTGGGTTGTTTATTCATTGAAATGTGTTAATGAAAAGGTTAATTAGAGTATTAGAAATTCATTTAAACCTACAACTAACAGATCCGTCCCGGTTATGAGGGGAATACCAAATGTGAAATCTAGGGCCTAATGAGTATCAGAAGGGTTTGTAGGTTTGTTGCTCATTAGGGTAAAGTGGTATCTTTCCTCCCTCATTATCCAGCGCTTGGAAGGATAATCGCCTCTCACATGGACTAATGGTGAGTGTGTGTTGGTGTTATGGGCCCCACCAGCGAATGTATGGATAGTGTGCGTATGTGAGATCTTTTGGTCCGTGACGGTAAGGAGGGATTTTGAACTCAGCGCTGCAGCAGTTTTTCTGGTAGCAGTATGATGGTTAGTTATTGTTTGGTTTAGTGATTATTGCTTGTACATTGCTTATTGATTTTGGTTAGTGATTGGTATTGATTCATGTACTAACACTCTATGTGGAGTTACGTTGAGTTATATGTTGTATGCACGACTTCTGGGATGTAGGAAGTCGGAAGTTTGTAACGGTTCCGTAGTAAAGCAGAGGTAAGCGCTGCTCTCAGGAAAGACGGAGTTGTTGTTGCCCTGTAGGTACACAGGGGAAACGGTTGACAATTGAAGTTGCACGACGCATTGTCTGGGTTCGATTCGGTAGCATCGTCGTGTGTTGCCATTAGAGACATTTTCTGTGTGAGAGAGGTGTGTATGATAGCGAAGGTTACCTGTGAAGTTCTGGTCTTAGGTACCAGGGATCCAACTGGCATTCTGATAACGCTTATCACTGGAAAGGTAATAGGTACTCTCTGAGCTTGTTAGAAGGACAAAGGAGAGGTAAGCGCTGATTTGTTAACGTATGTCATAATTCTGTAGTAGGACAGACTGTTCGCTGTTCACGGGAAAGACAGGATTCTGTACGAATGTACTACATTTTCTTGTATGAACGAGTGTGAATGTAAAGGCATTTGGGTTGATTGCGAAACTCTAGGTTTATTTCTCAGGAGCATTGGGTCTCCAACTATGTGTCTTAAATGCTAGAGAAACAATTAGCTAATGCTTGTTAGAAGGGTGAAGTAGAGGGATGTGCTACTTTATCAACGGAAGTAATGATTCTGTAGTAGGGCAGAGGTAAGCGCTGCTCTCGGGAAAGACGGAATTCTCGTGAGAAAGGTCTTTTTGCTGTTTTTTGGTTAGCGAAGCGGACAATGGAGACGTTTCTATGTTGTTCCTAACAGAAGTGTAGAAATTTAACCAAAAACGTACTGAGCAGATTTGTAAAGTAGGGGTAGACAGAGACAGAAGCAGGAGCTGCCGCAGCGGCTGCTGACGTCAGAACGACCGCGCTGGAAGTGGACAGTCGATCTGAACTGTGAAACTCCCCGGATTGGTGCGTTAGTGTACGCCACACTAGGATTGGAGGAAAACAGGTTGACGTAGACGCTCCTCATTGGTGCGTTAGTGTGAGTCGCGCTAGGATTTGAGGACTGTGACAGTGACGTGGACACTCTGAATTGGTGCGTTAGTGTGAAGTCACGCTGTGATTGGATAGATTAGCGGTACAGTTGTAAAGAGGGACCAGCGTTGCGCGAAAGTCAAGAAAATGTATTATGACCCACCAGAAAAGGAGAAGAAAACTTGGTTAGGGAGAATCAAGAAGTGGTTTAAGAAGGATAAACCAGTTAAGACTAGGGAAGGACAGTTACTTCCTCCACTGAAAACCCCTGCATCCTTTATGATTGCGAAATATGGGTATCATACTTGTATTTGGTTGGATAACTGGGTGAGATACACCAAGGACGACGGAGTGCTAGCTTTTCCAGAGCATGGTTCATTTAATTTGGCGGTTTTAAGAAATTTAAGGGAAAAGATGATGAATTTGGAACCAAGACCTAGACCGACACAGTTTGAGGCTTTGACAGAATGGGAAGACGAAATGCATGAACGAGAAAGACAAAGAAGTGGTAGAGGATATAGGTACTGGTTTGGAAGACCATACGGACACGAAACGCATAGCAATCGAATGAAAGGATGGCGAGATGCGAGTATGACTGAGGGTGTGTTCCCTGTAAGAACTGTAGGAGAGAATGAACGTCCAAAGTGTGTAGAAAAGAGGCATAATTTGGAGTCGAGAGGGTATGGAGCGAATGAGTCTGAGGATGATGTTCTTGATGATATGTTCTATAAAAATCCACCACCGTATCAACCAGAACCAGAAATGTTAACTCCAAGTGCCCCAATGAGAAAAACGATGCGAATTATAAAATCGGAACCAGAATCCTTAAGTTTGAGTATAAACAGTGGTACCAGGAAAGTAGAAAAGAGATCGGAAGGAAGAACAGATGGAGAAAATTCTGTAGAATTAGCAAAAACAACCCTGGAATTAACTGAGAAAATAAGAGAATTGACTAAGAATCTAGAAGCCGTAACTGTTCCAGTAACGATAGGTCCAGTAATGCCTATTTTTGAAAAACAGAAGGACAGTGAGCATTGTTTGACAGTCCCTTACAGAAATAATACCCCTGTAGAAGAACCAAGAGTGAGTCAGAATGAGAATCCATGGAGGCAGACTATGAGTGTAATGGAACCAAATTTTACAAAAAATCCATTTGTAGATCAGAATTGTGCAGAGAGACGTATGACAATGATAGAAACAGTGTCAGAAACACAAAAAGATTTTGGATACGAAAGTGTAGAAAAACCAGTAGGACCATCAACAGACGAGTTAAGTGAATGGTTAAGAAGCTTGCAGAGGAAAGACAAAGAATCAATTGATGTGGCCAAGTTACGAATGGTATTGGAAGAGTTAATCGTAGGGACTATCCTGACAGAAAAATTGAAAACCTATCAGGATGAAGAATTATTATTTTGTGCAAAAGTGTGACCTGGAGAGCGAAAACCTTGCATGAAAGGTTAGAAGAAGTAGCAAATGAAATGAGTATTGATATTGAAAAGGTAAAAGCCTTACAGAAACCTTATCGAGTAGAATTCACTGAAAAGGATATTGAAAATATGAACACCACAGGACGAATAGGTCAAATTAAGGACATAATCATTTTCCTGAGAAAATGGGGAGACGTGGATAAATGGAGAAGCAGGTGGTATAGAAAACGAGATGATGACTCAGATAAGACATTTTCAGCCTTTCCTGTAAGAGAAAAGGAGAAGGTAGTGACTGAGTGCCCTATGAGAGAGATTCCAGGAGGAGGATATGTACATGTCCCATGGACGAGACAGGATATTTTGTCTTTTACGAATGATTTCCCTCAACTACGCGAAAAGCCCGTCGAGTGATACAGACAGGTAGACAGATTTATGAAATTGTCTAAAGTACTATGGATTGATTTGAATAGTCTATTTGACATAATAGTACCAGCAGATCTATGGTCAGAATGTAAGCTGATGATAAATTGGCCAACCAAGGAATATCCAAGGGATCCTAAAACAGGAGCACCAGACCCCGAGGTAATGAAGAAGTACGAGCAGGTTATGGTATTTCTGAAAAATAAAGTGCCCCCTAAAGAAACAGACTGGGTAAAAATTGATCGAACACACCAGGAAAGTAAAGAGTCAGTACATGCATACTATGAGAGGCTAATACAAGCTTTTAAGCAGTTTAGCGGAGACGAGAATCTGAGTGAAAAGGATTTGAGCCATTTTGTATACAGATTTGTATATGGTCTACGACCAGAAATTGGTGAAATGATTAAACAGCATACGGTAGATTGGCAAAACAAGAAAATAGATGAAGTATTGAGACATGCTAAATACTTCAGTGATGAAATTGAAGCAAAACAGTGGAAGTTAAAAGAGAAGGCAATGTGGGCACAGGTAAAGGTAGCAGAGAGACAGGAAGCACAATTGGTGGAACAGGCAGGGACCAAGCCAAAATTTAATAATGGGAAGTACAAAGGGAACATTGAAGAAGCTAAAAAGAAATTTCCGTGTCATAATTGCGGCAGGATAGGGCATTGGAAATCCGAGTGTAAATTTCCCCCGAGTACTAACAATGAAAATCCATCATTGAATCCACAGGTGCAGCATGAGGTGAGTGGTCAACTGCAGCAACAGCAGCAAGTTGTTCCCCCGCAGAATCAGGTGCCAAAGCCGCCTTTTCCACAGAGTAGAAACACACAGAAGTATAGTAGTGAATCGGGATTCTACAATGAAGAACAGGTAAATAAGCTGTCTCGCAGTATTGGCTGCAACGCGATGAGAGTGACGCAGAAGAGAGTTATTGACGGTGCCGAAGGGAGGAAGAAGAGTGCGTACTTGGCGCAACTCTAGAAGTAGACCAGACAGGACCTTTTGTAGATGGGAGGGTTAATGATGAAAATATTACTTTCCTAGTGGATACTGGTGCTACTCGATCAACTGTTAGAACAGCTGATGTTAAGAATCTTCCTCTCTCGGATGAAACGATCCAAGTAGTTGGTGTGTCCAACAGGCAAATTAAGACATATCTTACAGAACCAGTGAAAGTCAGCATAGGGAAATTTTCAGAAATGCACCGCTTTGTGGTGTGTGACTCCAGTCCTGTGAATTTATTAGGTAGGGACCTGTTGTGCAAAATGAATTGCACTATATTTTGTACTCCGGATGGAATAGCTTTTGAAACACCAGATGATGATGTATTGTATAAAATGACCCTAGCTAACAGGGAAAGTGAAGTTACTGAAACATATGCTGTGTTCAACCCTGATGAATTCCCTAAAGATTTGATACAATCTGTAAAGGCAGAAGTTTGGGATTTCACTGGAGAAGATGTAGGTCTAATGAGAAATGTGGATCCAGTTAAAATAACTGTAAAAGAAGGAGTAACATATCCAGATGTTCCACAGTACAGATTGACACCTGAAATAATTGAAGGTGTAACTCCTATAATAGAGAAATTGATCAGGCAAGGAATCTTGAGAGAAATAATGAGTAGTCCATGTAATTCACCGATAATGGGACTGAAAAAGCCTAATGGGAAATTCAGGATAGTACAGGATCGGAGAAAGGTGAATAAAATTGTGGTATCATGTTGTCCCATTGTACCAAATCCATCAGTGATTTTCTATCAGATTCCCCATGATGCAGAATGGTACACAGTAATTGATCTGTGTCATGCTTTCTTTTCCATCCCATTGCACCATGACAGTCAGCAAATTTTTGCATTTCGTTTTGGTGAGCGTATTTTGGCATGGTGCCGAATCCCACAGGGGTATACAGAGAGCCCCTCAATATTCAATCAGTTAATAAAGAAGTCTTTGGAGAGTCTAGAAATGCCAGAGAGCTCTGTATTGGTCCAGTATATTGATGACCTTTTGGTAGCGTCAAAAACACGTGAAGCCTGTGAGGTAGATACAATAGCCTTGCTGAATCATTTGGCAGACAGAGGGCTTAAAGTATCACCCGCAAAACTACAGTTTTGTAAGAAGGAAGTGCAGTATCTGGGACACAACATTGAGAAAGAACTAAGGAAAATAACCATAGACAGAATCAGAATAATAAAAGGAATGAGAGCTCCCATGACTCAAAGAGAAGTGAGAATGTTTTTGGGAATGGTAGGGTACTGCCGTCAGTGGATTGGTAACTTTTCCTTGATCGCAAAGCCTTTGGTGCGATTAACGAGAAGCGATGTGAAAAATCCCCTTGAATTAAACAAAGAAGTATTGGCAGCATTTAGACAATTGAGAGATGGTTTGTGTGAAGCACCTGCATTAGGCATGCCTGACTATGAGAAAGAATTTGAGTTGTATTGCAGTAAGAGAAATGGATGTGCGCTTTCTGTGTTGAGCCAGAAACATGGAAAAATGAGAAGACCAATTGCATATTTTTCATCAATGCTAGATCCAGTAGCTGTAGGTTTACATGGATGTTTGAAAGCGGTGGCTGCAACATGTCGAAGTTTGGAGCAGAGTGAAGGAATTGTGATGGGATATCCATTGAAAGTGTTTGTACCCCATGATGTAGCAATTCTGTTGACAAGGAGTCGTACTCAGTATATGACACATAGTCGGCTGACTAAGTATGAAAAGGTCATATTAGGTGCAACTAATGTGAGTCTTGCAAGATGTGTGAATGTGAATCCTGCAACTTTGTTGCCTGATGCCGTGATTGTGGAGGTAAGAGATGAAGTTGATCATGATTGTCTGGATGTACTTGATTTTTTTACCAAACCACGACCAGACATAAAAGATGTACCTTTGCCAGAAAGTGATTTGTGATGTTCGTTGATGGGTCATGTTTGAGAACGGATGAAGGAGTGCTGAGTGCAGCGTATGCAGTATGCACAGTCGCAGCAGTAATTGAAGCATCATATTTGAAAAGAGTGAAATCAGCCCAGGTAGCCAAACTTGTGGCTTTGACTAGAGCATGCAAAATTGGGAAGAGTGTGAGAGTGACTGTGATAACTGACAGCCAGTATGGCTGTGGAGTCGTACACGACTTCGGCAAACTATGGCTACAAAGAGGTTTCCTGACCTCGAGTGGAACTCCCATTAAGAATGCAGAAGTGGTTGGAAAGTTGCTTGAGGCGATACAGCTGCCTAAACAATTGGCTGTTGTAAAATGTGCTGCACATAGTCAGGGTGGTGATTATATTGCCACTGGGAATAGGTATGCAAACGACATGGCGCAGTATTGTGCACGAAATCAGAATTCGGTCAATCGGGCTAAGGAAAGAGAAATGTCTTCTTGCTCATTGATGTTCACTAACATTGTGGGAACTTGGGAAGAGGTAAAACAATAGCAGCATGAGGCAGGAGATGAGGAAATGAGACAGTGGGTAAAAGTAGAATGTGCCTCAAGGGAAAAGGATCATGTGTGGGTCTATTGAGATGGAAGACCAGTTATGCCTGATAGCATGATGTCTACCATGGCACGGATGTATCATGGCCAGGGACATATTGGGAGAGATGCCATGATCAGGTAATTTAAGCAGACCCGGTACAATGCAAAATTCAGACTTGTGGCAGAAAGTCTTTGTCAGAGATGCTTAATATGTCAGCAGTACAATCCTGGAAGAAGGACAGTAGTGAGTCTGGGAACAATAGGTCGAGAAGGAGGACCTTTCACCAGAATGCAAGAAGATTTCATTGAGATGCCTCCCTGTAACAGACTGAGGTATGTTTTGTTAGTGGTCTGCCTATTCTCCAGGTGGGTGGAAGCATTCCGAACAAGAATAAATGATGGGTTGACAGTGGCCAAGCTACTGCTGAGAGAATTCATCCCCAGGTTCGGGTTCCCAGTAACAATTGAGTTAGACCGAGGAGGACATTTCCATAATGAGATTGTAGGATTAATTTGTGAAGCATTGAATGTACAACAAAAACTACATTGTGCCTACCGACCAGAGGCTTCTGGTGTGGTTGAACAGATGAATGGTACTATCAAAAATAGAATAGGGAAAATGTGTTTGGCTACAGGTATGAAATGGCCTGATGTCTTGCCTCTAGTACTCATGACAATAAGGGCAATTCCAGACAGAACTACAGGATTGAGTCCTCATGAAATAATCATGGGACGTGCAATGAGACATGTGTTTATACCAGTCAACAAGCTGATGACAATAACTGATGACATGGTGTTGGAATACTGTAAAGGCCTGGCTGACGCAGTTCATTCTGTGTTTCATCAGGTTGGACCAGATGACACCAAACTTGAAAAGAAGCAAGCCCATGATCTGAGCCCAGGTGATTGGGCAAGGATAAAGGTCCACAGAAGAAGAAATTGCCTGGTTCCAATGTGGGGAAAACCAAGACAAGTCATTTTGACCACGACCACAGTTGTGAAGTGTGCTGGACTGAAAAACTGGATCCATGCCAGTCATACATTAAGAATTCCAAATCCGGTTGACAGCACAGGAAAAGAAAACTCTGATGAATCAGAATCATGCACCGAATCAGATGACGAAGAGTCAAAGACACGAGGAAACCCTAAAAGGGGGGAAACAGAACAAAGATCAGCTTTAGTCCCCAGAAGTATCGCACTGAGAAGAAGATTGCAGATTTCCGAATCTAGCGATTCTGGAAACGAGCAAGAAGCGCAGGGTTCCAAGAAGGAACACAGGAAGAAAAGAGGAAAGAGTACTGAAGACGCAACAAGAGAAATTCGTGAAAAGGAAGTACCAGATGAGAGACTGAGAGAAATTCCATCAGAAGTAACAAATTTAAGTGAACAAGGGACAGGTACAGAGAGAGAGGGACAGATTTCTGCGGAAGACCCCCGAGGAGGTGTAGGGAACTGCAACATCCAGTTAGGTGAAGGGACAAGTAGCCAGCAGGAAGATTGCGTGTCGGAGATCCGAGGAGGGACAGAAGTAGGGAAAACAAAACAAGCGGTGGAAGAAGAAGTCGCTGAAAAGACAAAGCAAGTTGAGACAGAGTCTGAAGAGAGTGAAAATGAAATACCTGAAGGTCGAGTTCTAAGAAAGAGAGCTTGGAGGAATGAAAAGAATGACAAAGGAAGTAAAGTAAAAAGAGATGCAAGAGATGATGTTTGGCCCAATAAAATAAGGAAATTGAGATATCGACTGACACAAGTGAATTCACCAAGAGCTGAACAGGTGAATGAAGTGACAAGTCAAGAAAAATCAAGAGAAGACGAATTAACTGAAGACAAAGAGAGTAGAAGAACAAGGAAACCTAACCAGAAGTATAAGTCACCAGAATGGACGTACGTGGCTCTGCCTGAACAGGGAGAAGAGGCAGATAGTCAAGGAAATCCAGAGGAGACTGTACTGAAAGTGGTTGAGGATGAAATAGAATCGGAAATCCTGAGAGTTCTCTTGTCCGACATTGGAGAAGAAGAAACGGAAGTTCAGGAAAATCCATTTTCGGAAGACGATAGGAGAGTGAAGAACGATGAGATGCCAAACTGAATAAGATAAGAAAACTATTGATGAAGAAAACAAGATATTGAATTAAAGATAGAGACTGGTAGAACCAAATAGGTGTTAGAACCTTAGGTTAGAAAAACTAGTTGTGAAGTAAAAGAGGCTAAGTCAAAAGACACGTCCATTTTTAACAAGATGGCTAACATAGAAAGTAGTAAAGGTAGATGTACATTCATGAAAAGATGGTGTAAAATGTGTTGTTGTTGTACAGCATTATTAATGCTTTTATGGAGCATCCTTGCTCTTGTCATTTCCTTTAAGGCCACTATAGATACATTAGAAGGACATAGTGAGAATAAAACTAATATAGGGAAGATTCCAAAAGTAGTTCCAACTAGAATAGATAAAAATTATTTGCATAAAGACAGGTCAATAACAGATTTTTCTAATAATGTATTTTCAAAATTATTGTATGAATATGTAAAGACAATGGACGTACGGGACTGCTACGTATGTATGCAGTTGCCTGCATCTGTTTCTGAGTGACTTATCATCACATTCCGGCAACGTATGGAATAACATGTAGTGTAATAGCTAGTTTATTTTACGAGACAGGAAAATTAGAATATTATTTTTCAGATGTAGATAACATTTTTGCGCAAGTGCCTTCTTATAATAAATTAAACAAAGTAAAACCTGCTAAGGTATTAGGTGAATTTTTCTTAGAAACTAAGGAACTAACATTAGAGTATATTTTTAGAAACAATCTAACATGCAGTTTGAAGAAGGAGGAAAAGACATTCTTAGACATGGTTGAGGAAAGAAGATTGAAAATGCAAAGAAAAGCAGCAGAAGGGAAAGTGGAGAAAACAATCTGGGATATAGAGAAAGAAAAACATTTGAAAGGAGAAGCTAGTCCAACTATAGCTTTAGATTGGCCTCAGAAAGGAACATTTTGCATTCAAAGGAATCAAATTGTGTATGATAATTATTTTCTAGGTAATAGTGAGTGCCATGATACATACCGAATCATGGGTGGATGGGGATTCAAAGGTGGAAGAGATCCAGTCTTTCCTGGATTATATTTTATTTGTGGGAACAGGGCATATTATCGTTTGCCAGACCATTGGTATGGCACATGTTACGTAGGCCTGGTCTTTACGAAAATCTTTCATATGGATAGAGGAGAAGATGGTGTACATAGCTTAAGTAATCATTTAGCTAGAACCAAGAGAGAATCTTGGGCAGAAATTGTAGGTGACATTTTTCAGGCATTGATACCAGCAGTGGGAATAACTCTGAATGCAAACAAAATTAGAAAATTGTCAACAGTAGTGGATCGCTTGTCAACAAGCACCGCTGGAGGATTATTATTGGTTAACACATAAATGGTTGCCATGCGTGCTATGGTAAGGCAAAATCGACTTGCCCTTGATATTTTATTGGCAATAGAGGGTGGAGTCTTTGGAATGCTGAAAGTTCAACATTGTTGTACTTACATTCCTGACGAAAGCAAAGATCTGAAAACTTATATTAAAAATATTACTGAATTGCATGATGAACTTGCACCACTGGAGGTTGAAGGAGTTTGGGATAGAATTGGAAAGAAAATAACTGCTATTAAGAATTTATTATTAAAAATAGGTAGTACTCTTATAGGTAAAATATTGTTTCCATTAAGATGTGTAATTTGCATAGTTTTAGTGATAAGATTTTGTTGTATGTGCTGTAGAAACAAGAAAAATAAGAAAAGAATAAAAAGTGAAAATTCTAAAGGAAAAGACAAGAAACAAGAAAGAGAAATTGAAGAAATAGAATTGGAGGAGTGGAAGGAGAGTATGTATGAATCAGTAAAAAGAGAAGACGTAGGTGAAACTGAATTATGATTAAGAGCAAGAAAACATTTTAAAGATTCCGTAAAGACAGAACAAAATTTTGGGTGGTGTGGTGATAAAATCACCAAAGGGGGGATTGCTGGAGCGGGTTATGCAAAATGGTGTATACCCACCCCAATTTGCATGTCGTTTTATTAATTAGCTTGATTAATTAATTGTAATCATACTAATGGATTGAAGTGATGTGGAAATAACTAATCAACCTTATTAATGACCGAAATACACGTGGGATTTGCATCTGCATGGCTTAATTAATGACGTGAGCTAAAAATCGTATGCATATTAATGATAGATAAATAGAACATCGCATGATAAATGTCGCTTTGGTGATGTAATTGTGATTCGTGCTTTATTTAGTAATTATAAACCGCATTGAGTGTTGCTTTTGGCTAGATAAATACACACACATATGGGTATTAGCGAAGGAATAACATTTAATTAGTAATTTCTATGTATTAATTACGTTTTTGTGTTTCTTTGCTTAAGTTGACTATTCTGGCCTATCGAATGATGGCTGCTTTTGGTGCCTAACCCGACTGCCAACGCGGAACCAGGCTTGGGTGAAGTGCGCCTGCGCTAAGATGAGCAACAATGGCCCTGTCCTGACCCCAGGCAAGCTGTACTTATCAAGGCCACTGGGAATAGTGCCAACGCTACAGACAAAACACTTTATTAAAGAACCGGAACCAGCAAGTATGCTGACACCATGGACTAAACCTTATGGGAACTTAGAGGATGACCCCTGATCAGCCAATCAGAACAGTTTAAAACTCAATTTTGTTACATTTTGTTATTGAATTTATTATAAAAACCTATAGAATAGAGAGGTCGGGAGTCGCTCCTTCGATTTCCTGATGATATGCTGACGGAGAGGATGGTGACACTGCAGGACAGCTGTTAGCCTGAATCTTTGATGGACTGAATTATTGCCCAAACATCTGATGAACTGAATCTGATAAAATTGATGGGCATAGATTTGCGAGACTGCCAGATTTGACATAGAGGACGACTTTAGCCAGAATAGGTAAATATGAATGGCAACTTGATCAAATGAATGATTTAATTTGCAATATTAATATAAATTTGGATTTGAACATCTACAGAAATGAGTTGGGTTGTTTATTCATTGAAATGTGTTAATGAAAAGGTTAATTAGAGTGTTAGAAATTCACTTAAACCTACAACTAACAGATCCGTCCCGGTTATGAGGGGAATACCAAATGTGAAATCTAGGGCCTAATGAGTATCAGAAGGGTTTGTAGGTTTGTTGCTCATTAGGGTAAAGTGGTATCTTTCCTCCCTCATTATCCAGCGCTTGGAAGGATAATCGCCTCTCGCACGGACTAATAGTGAGTGTGTGTTGGTGTTATGGGCCCCACCAGCGAATGTATGGATAGTGTGCGTATGTGAGATCTTTTGGTCCAGTAGGGAGGGATTTTACACTCCGCGCTGCAGCAGTCACACCGGGCGCCACCAGCGCTAAAGTCGGCCCTGCAGGGGAGGCAAGGATTGGTTGCATTGTAGATGGCACTCTCTACATGGCTCCAATCAGATTGCCTCATTATTACTGCAACATAAGTGTTATACGCCACCTTCATCTAGGGGGGCCAACTGGGCTCCATCTCGCCCATCACAAGAGTCGATCTGTGTGACTCCTGAACCTGCTCCTTTGCCGTATAGGGGGAAACTCCTCTAATGCTTCACAGGCTCGCAATGACAGGCCTGGGAGCCCGTGTTGGAGTCACAACTTTCAGAACCCACAACTACCACAATTATATTGGGTTCCACGGCTTAGAACAAGTGGACATCCCCTGAAGGGTGCCATGAAGTGCTGGTGTTGTTGTGTGTATCAGTAAACCCCTCCCATTCCCCTTTGCCCTGAGACACAGCCATAAATATTCCTCTGGCACCCACCACAATTGAGACCCACCCCTCAGAGGATTGAGATGCTGCAAGTCCCCTTATTTATAATCAATCCTCCTGCTGCTACATTCAGTTTTAGAGACTTACCTGCAACATGTTAAGTCCAATACCACACCACACGGTAGTGTCTTGATTTATTCGAGAAGCTCAAATACCTGACAACAGCTCTTCCTTCACGTCTCCACAGACTTACCTCTGGCAATGCTCACACTCTCAGTTCAAATCATTCTAGAGCGCGAGCTCACCCATACTCTCACATTTCATGCCACTCTCGCATTCCATGCCATGCCTCCTAACTATCCTTTTAGGTGTGTGTATCGCCGCTGAAAAGATCACTGATAAACATCCTTTATCTCTAAAACACAGAAATAATTAAGGAAATTAAGCTGATGCCGAGGTAGCTTAAAGCATAAGTGGTAACCCTGCCGTTACTAAAAAGTCCTAAAAACTCTTACATTTATTGCCGAAGAAACAAGCATTTGCAGTGCAATAGGTGTTGCATTTACGTGAGTTTAAGCTATTGGCATTGTAAATGACAATACGTTTTATTTATGTTTCAAAAACCAAAACATAAATAAAAGGCATTGTCATTTACAATGCCAATAGCTCAAACTTGCGTAAATGCGAGACCTGTTCCATTGCAAATTAAAACATGCAAAACTACTTCAGACACAAGAAGCCACGTCCACAGAGAAGGCCACCTGGAGCTCGTCCCCACCCCGTGAGATGGTCAACATCTCGCAGCACGAAAGCCAATGAAATGGATCCACACCCTATGGCAACCCCAAGCGTCAGACACCACTTCTAGGGTTCACAGCATGGAGCCCCCCACCACGGTGCCACAGCTGCTAAGTTCTGAGCTCCACCACATGCAACATCTCCATGCCCTTGGTGTGCACGAGTGACACCCCAACACATAAATGTCCTGAGAGACACCCCAATGTGAACAGACGAAAACAGCCATGTGCATGCAATGAGACAAACACAAGCTCCCTTTGTGAACCGCAGTGGACACCCAGCCCTGTCCCTCTCCATTCTAGACATGGGCTTCCCAGTGTGAACACACAAGTGGCACCGACACAAAATGCAGAACTGCCTGTCTTGAGTCCCAAACACAGACTCAAGAAGCAACACAATGTTCTTGCCCATTCAGCACAAAAAAATACATTTATCCTGCATAGCCAACTTCCACTGCAGCTCCCTCGCAGGGCGAACATAATTGTCCTGGTCGCAGACACATGCAAGCAACAAAAATTAAGCACATAGTCATGTCCAAAATGTAGCAATGCCAGCACCGCCATTTGTGAAAAATGTACATAGGCATCAAACACACCAATACAGTTTTGCAGGCCTCGGGCACGTAAACATCCCATGCCTCTTCTAATAATGTATAGAGAAAACACCCACCTCCTCATCCCGCCCCAACCACGGACACCCGACATAGAGGCACGCTTAACCACGAGGAAGTGCATCCCACTGCACTCCTCAAAGTGCACTGTGAGGAACAAGCTAAGACTACTCCATTCCACACTGGACAACACATCCTCCGTGGTGAGCTGTCCCGCATGCATAACACCAGCAAACAAAGCAAGACATGCAGGACAACCCAGCAACAGCCAAGAGTGCAGCACGTTCAGGTCACTCATTCCACCATGAAGCAGCCACACCTCTGCCCAGCACTGCGTGTGAGGAAAGAAGACGATAAAAATAAAAGAACGAGGCCAGTACAGACCAGTACTCACCATCACCAGGACAGCGCCAGCCCCTGGACATCTGCCCGGGGGGAGAGAGGGTGAGATAATGCACAGAGAACTGAGTGAGGGTGGGGGGAGCGAAAAGTCACGGACAACGGAGTGCAGGCGGGGAGGAGGGTGCAAAATGACATCTGCTTTAGGGAAAGTAAAAAATATCATTGCGCTTTGCGGCCGAATGAAAAAAGTAAGTAATATCATCACGCTTTGCGGCCGAATGAAACAAGTGAAAAAAGTTAAAGGGTGCTCCAAATACAACAAGTAGTCCCTAAACACGACATACCTATAGTTGCAGAGCAATTAAACTGTAGTTGGTTGGTGCTGCTTCCGATAAAAACGGAAGTGACGAATCGGAGCAGCAACCAATAGGGAGGCCGAAAATCAGAGTGACGCATAAATAACCCAATTGCAAGCAGCAGGCAGGATTACTCTCGCTATACTGTTTACTTTAGATCTTGCTACAGCACATGCACTGTCTAGGCTGGACCTAAAAAGGTGGCTTGAGTAGATTGGTAGGTTTGGCTTCAGATTTGAGCTGTTCATTGCCAATCTGTTAAAGCCAATAATACACAGCACAGTAGTGCCTTTTAATGATTCATTTACCTAGCTCAAATCCCTGGCATCAGCTCTTCCTACACTTCCAACCGTCTCCACATACATAACTAGCAATACTTATAATCGAGGGTGCCACGGGACCCAGTTGGCAGCAAAGGCAGGAACTGTGGCTGTGAACTGAGCAGGGAAATCAGGACCATCTACCTGGGCAAGCTGAACATTGATAATATTACATTCATATAGCGAGGGGCCGCATTCCAAGTGGTCTTACAAATTGACCGTTGTGAAAAAATGTCCCAATAGGGAGGCCGAAAATCAGAGTGACGCATAAATAACCCAATTGCAAGCAGCAGGCAGGATTACTCTTGCTAAACTGTTTACTTTAGGTCTTGCTACAGCACATGCACTGTCTAGGCTGGACCTAAAAAGGTGGCTTGAGTAGATTGGTAGGTTTGGCTTCAGATTTGAGCTGTTCATTGCCAATCTGTTAAATCCAATAATACACAGCACAGTAGTGCCTTTTAATAATTCATTTACCTAGATCAAATCCCTGGCATCAGCTCTTCCTACTCTTCCAACCGTCTCCACATACATAACTAGCAATACTTATAATCGAGGGTGCCACGAGACCCAGTTGGCAGCAAAGGCAGGAACTGTGGCTGTGAACTGAGCAGGGAAATCAGGACCATCTACCTGGGCAAGCTGAACATTGATAATATTACATTCATATAGCGAGGGGCCGCATTCCAAGTGGTCTTACAAATTGACCGTTGTGAAAAAATGTCACTCTTAGTCGTTGAAATGTCATAATTATATTGAAATTATGAAAATGACACTCATAGCAATCTGAAACCTTGGCATCTATGTCTCGGCTCAATACATTCTAGAGCTCGAGCTCACCCATGTTCTCACATTCCATGCCTCTCTTGTATTCCATGCCATGCCCCCTAACAGGTGGACACTGGATCACAGCAATGTGCCATGTTAGATAGCGCTTGATGAACCTCATTTCCATCTAACGGAGGCCTAAGCCACGCCTACTCTATCCCAGTGGCCTAAATCCACTGCCTACAATAAGTCCCAAAAAACAACCTTAATGACCCGTAACAACGTAGAGAATAGTAAAAATCCTCCTGCTCCAGCATTCTATCCAGAGAGGAAAGAAACTATGATCTACCTGGCCCTCCCTCTACATTATTGATCTTGGAATCTGATTAGTGAATGAAATCACTTCGGCAAATTAATGTCAGGTATACTTATGCATCTAGCCAGTTACTGTTTTCAAAGCCTTCCTTCCCCAACATACTAATACTGAATTTTCTCCACCCACCTCTTGAATTCCAAAGGACATGTTGACTTTATCCATCACACAATGGTAAGAAGGATTCACCTATGCCTACATGTGTCTCCTATGACACCAACAAGCACCTCTAGTGAATCATACAGCAAAGTGTCATGGCCCTTTCACTTATAAAGAGCATAGTGTTACACTGGCACGTGAATTTGCACTCAGGACTAGCATTATTTTGAAAATATTCCTAGGGCTCTGCCCTAGGCTTAAACAGTGTTGTGGTTGTTATGTGTTACTAGACCCTGTCATAATCCTCATCACAATAAATTATAAGATGACCTTGAAGACTTTTAATCTTTTCTTGACCCTCTACAGCATGCCCCTATGGAAACATCTAGAACATACATTCCACAGCTCATAGACACAGCAATCATTACAGCACATGGCTCCTCAGCAGTAACTGCTCTCAAAACACAGGCAGTCAGAGATCATAATGCTGACTAAACTGCAGCACGGGGTGAGGAAAAGTACAATTTTCCCCTCAAACCCCAATCTGACTTGGTCCATCTTCTCAGGTTGCAAGGCGTTGTCTAAAATGTGTTCTTTAAAGTTAAGTTCTTCGATCCTGAGAATATCACAATGCTTGTTAATAACCTGCTATTGATCAGGACTTTGAACATCAAGGCTTTGACAAGCTACGTGAATTGAAAAACACAACTGTGTCCCTATATAGGATACTCACATATCACAAATGGAATTAGAAGCTCTTCAAAGGGAACAGTCAGGCCAAGTGGTTTTGACTTTATTTTATTCCGATGATGACCAACCAGATGCTAAACATTATTGAAATAAAAGAGTAGTATTACTTTTCCAGAAATGCCTCACAGTTAAAATACAAAAGACATGGATCATATAGTAGATCTGCATTTTCAAATGTGAGACTGCAAAACCACTTGTTCATCGTAGGATCTATGTATTTTCCTGTTAGACCTGTCACTCTTAGGGTGGTCTTCCCCTGAACGGTTTGCCTTCTTACCTCCAGCTTTGTGCTGACATTCATTTTGTTGACCTTAGGACTTTAGCTTATACCTGACTGGAAAATGTAACTTACTTGAAAGTCCTTTGTAGAGTGGTATACCATGTACCCAGGACCTGTAAATTGAATTCTACCAGTGGGACTGTAGCAAGACCCACTTAAATAGCAGTTTTAAACTGTCAATTCAAATCGGCAATATAACCCCCTGGAGATGCCTTAAACTCCTCTTTTATTCCATATAGGTCAGCCCAACAATAGACCCTCGGTATCCCATAGGACAGGATGCATGTTCTAGTTGTGAAAAACTACTACATTCGTTTTTCACTACTGTGAGGCGTACCTGTCCTATAGGATAACATTGGGTTGCCTTTTTACCTTTAATAACTTCTAACTTTTGATTGGGACCTGGTCTCAAGTTCATGTTTGCTATCTATGAAATTTTAATGAAAAATTCTCTTTAATGGTAATGTCAGATTTTTAACTACAATTTTGGAAATGCCACTTTTTCTGCACTTTGTAACTTCAGCCTGTCTTGTACTGGGAATAACTTACAGTTAGACTTTTTGAAGTCCTCCCAGACAGACACACAATAGAGGGATTAGGTGTGCTAAAAGTGCCATCTGCTGACAGGATGGGGGCAGCGTTGAGCATAGCCCTATTTGCAACTGAATAGGGTGTGCTTTGCCTTCACACAAAGGATCTAACACCTCCACATTGTTACAACAAGAACCTTTCTAGAAGCAAGCTTCTTCCACCTTCCAGAAGAAGGGCACTCGAGGTATAAAAATAGGACCTGCAGACATACTCTTCAGTTTACTCCTGGACCTGCGTAAGGGTCTAAGAGGGCTGCATACTGCTGTGACCTGCTGTGCACTCTGCAAGACTGCGTTTCTGTACCTGGAAGGACTACTTTGCTGCCTGGACTCTGCCTTGCACCCCCAGAGCCCAGCCCTGCTGTTGAGCCCTGAATCTTAACCTGAATCCAGGACTACCAGAGTGACTCCAAGCGATAGTTTGTTGGCCTCTTGTTCAGAGCCACAGGGACAAACAAGGTGCCATCTGCTGACAGGATGGGGGGCAGCGTTGAGCATAGCCCTATTTGCAACTGAATAGGGTGTGCTTTGCCTTCACACAAAGGATCTAACACCTCCACATTGTTACAACAAGAATCTTTCTAGAAGCAAGTTTCTTCCACCTTCCAGAAGAAGGGCACTCGAGGTATAAAAATAGGACCTGCAGACATACTCTTCAGTTTACTCCTGGACCTGCGTAAGGGTCTAAGAGGACTGCATACTGCTGTGACCTGCTGTGCACTCTGCAAGACTGCGTTTCTGTACCTGGAAGGACTACTTTGCTGCCTGGACTCTGCCTTGCACCCTCAGAGCCCAGCCCTGCTGTTGAGCCCTGAAACTTAACCTGAATCCAGGACTACCAGAGTGACTCCAAGGGATAGTTTGTTGGCTTCCTGTTCAGAGCCACAGGGACAAACAAGGCTCCCACCAATATGAAACCACATCGGCACCCAACATGAGTGAGTCCTGAAACCCTGAAGGGGTGCCCGATAGTCCAGGGCCCTTAGGTGTGGTGCTAATGGTGCACAGACGGCCAAATCCCAAAACCGAAGACTTAGAAAATGTTTGGCCCAAAACTGCCCTAAGAAACAGAAGGAGACCTGGACCAATCTGCTCCCTTTTTGGCGCAGGGTGCATTGCGAGTCAGATTGACTTTGAGTCTTCTCCAGCTAAGTTCTTCTTTGCAGCAGCAACTCTTTTTCAGTGAATCTTCGCCAAAGGGGTATCTCAGCCTCGCAGAACTATTTACAGCTACAGCCTTCTGCCTCGTCCTACGGGAGATTTTTGACTTAGAAAAAATGATTATGTCTGATAATGGAAATTCTCATTGTAGCTTCGACCAAATGCTACTGGACGATGACCCTCCCATCTCAGACACCTCCTGTGGTCTTGATCCGCTGCAGTTTCCCTTCTCAGGACACTTTTTCTCAGAAATTCTGAAGTGCTGAACCAGGCCCAATCCACTTCTTGTACCTTAACCGCGCTCCATCGCAGTTGGTCATATATTTTTACTTTGACCTACCCCTGCGCAACAAGATGTCCCAGGTTGGCGCTTTGATCTTTTAGGTGCTAATTTTTAAAAAAACTTTTATAATTCATAACTCCGGTTTAACTGATTGGATTTTAGCCATTTTGTTGTCAAATAATTTATTAAGATTACGTTTGTGTGCTGCAAAAATACTTTACACATTCTCTCTAAGTAAAACCTGACTTCTTTTTGTGCCACGTTACCTATGGTTAAGCACAGGTTAATTGAATGACTTATTGTGGTTCACCCTAAAGGGAATTGTGACAGTTGCTTTACCAGTGCTCACACTCCCTTAAAGACACAAGCCGATTTCACATAGCTCCCAACTGCTCCAAACTTTCTTTTTTTTCAAAACTTAACAGAATGATGGTAGCAATTGGTTGACTCCAGGTGATCATGAGGGGAACACTGGAATATGCAATCAGATTCAATTATTGATCTTTCGGGGTTGCAAGACATATGCAGCAAGTCAGACAGAGGCTTACTTCAGGATATCTTGTGTGAGCATTCTCTTAGTGAACCGTGGAGACTCTTGCACCCAACTGAATGCACTTTTTCTTTTCTGTCTTTCCCTCATGGCATAGAGACTTGAATTTTCATTTTCTTGACTCATTCTACCCTTCTTTCATCTATTTATAGTTGTCAAGTTGAAACAAAAGGGATATCTGATCAGGCTCCAGTCTCAATCCTTCTGGATTAAGGGCCACTGTCTTGGAAGATAAATGCCATATAATACAAACTGAAGGCAAGGACTATCTGGCGAAACATCTCAATGTCACTAAAGAATAACCGAATAAATAAATCTCCGATGAAGCGATAGTGGATACTATCAATTCAAAGGCCAGTAGAAAAGAACAATCAAAAAATAGACTTGCATTAGATTTCTTTTAAATCACCCCTCTCATATTGAGCTCCCTTCTGGACAAAATGTTTAGAGAAGCTATAGACACCGAAAGCCTTCGTCGTGATCTTATCTGAACATTAATCTCTCTAGTTCTAAAACCAGGGAAGAACTCTCTGAAATGAAACAATTGCAGATGATTACTCTTAATTAATAGTGATGTAAAGATCTTAGATAAGATTTTTGCTACCTACATGCTTAAAAAAGTAATACCTACTTTGATTCACAAAAACCAAATAAGCTTTTTAGCAGGCCACTACTCACAGAACCGATGCTATTGCATCTCTTATGGCAATGCAGATCAGAAGGTGTCCTTCTCTCTAGATGTTGAGAAGGCTGAGACAGCTTTTGATGTGGTGTAATGGGATTACTTTTTTCAGGACAATGACAAGAATGGGCATTGGCACAAAATGTATAACTATGTTAAAGTGGCTATATAAAAGCCCTTCTGCCAAGATCAACTGCAACCGTTTTTTCTCTGATGCAATTCATATTAGGAGAGGTACCCAACAAGGCTGTACTCTGTTGCACTTGTTCCCTATTGCCCTAGCATTTCTAGCAACAGCAATTTGGTATGAAGAGACTGTGAACAGCATCCACCCTACAGCTGGACAGCTGAAGATAATGTTTTATGCAGAAAACATACTATTAACCCTATCGTGATCCCAAACTTCAAATCCAGTTTTGGTGTCTTACATTTTCTCACTACAAAATGAACAGCAGCATAAGTGAAGCATAACCGATGTCTAAATACACAGGACCTATATACGATGTCTGACAGAAAGCCTCCGACCAGCTGTCAGAGGCTTTCTGCCTGACATCATGGGTTTCAGTCCAACTGTCATATTAGAATGACAGCAGTCGGAGTGAAATCTGAGGGGGATTCTGATGCAATTCTGACAGTCTCAAGGAGCCCTTCGGTGCATCAGAAGGCACCATAATCCCTTAATTATGGCGGAGCCAGACTCGAAGTCGCTGTCATGTTTCTGATGGCACATTTTGCCTTCTCTTTTATGCAGGACACCCCGCCATGAGAGATAGGCGGAAAGTGACTTTGATGACCCCCAGCAGAGTCCCCTTCCCCCTGGCCCTCCATTATGGGGCTTGGGGGGCACCTATGGTGCCCCTCTGAACATCCCTGCACCATGTTTGCTATGGCAGCTTTTGCTGCGAGCCTTTCCTGCCCACCACACAAGCCGCCATAGCAAAATGGGTATTTCGGGCTGCCCTAAATACGGTCACATCCAAATTGTGGGGTCAGAACCACTGACCTATGGTCGGGTGGTTCCAGACCGCTATGTTGTTGGGCGGATTTGTGTCTGCCCTACATCCTAACGACAATACTACACAATAGGGCAACCCATTCAACCCCAAGGAATTGGGTATAACGTGTAAACACAAAAATAATCCTTGAGGATTTTTTTAAAGCTATTAATTATTTAAACAGTCACCGTGGTGAACTTGATTTATCAAAAAACTCAGATATGTACAACAAAATACAAAAAAGACATAGTTTATTCTTTTGTATTATTTTTTATCTGAAATTAATCTTTTCTAAAGCATATCTTTGATTTCATGCACAAGCGTGCGCAATCTACAAAACAAATTTGAACACTGGCAACACCAACTACTGTCTAAATGAAGAGCCTCAGCAGTAGTTATTGACACTTTTCTTCTGAGATATGTACCATCCACAGTTGGTCATATAACACAAACCATTTGTTTAGATAATGATGTGTATAAACATTCAATGGCTTTTCCTTATATCAAAACAGTGTCAGAGCGTCGACGTTTTGGTCTCCTTATCCACCAGATAATTCCTCGAGACCATCATCAGGACAAAAGTTGCACCATGTATCTAATGTAGAAGTACATACATATAAATAACAAATACCACACATTTATATTCCATAAAAAACATATGAATCACGATTATTATAATTGTACAAGTCCGAGTTCAACTTATAGTATTGTCACTACAGTGAAGGAAGACAGGTCAATAGGTGTGTACCAATTCCACCACCCCAAAAGTGTAAAAGTACCCAGTCCCCAAACTAAATGGCCACCAATGGAACACGTGAACCACAATGTGCAAAAGACATGCAACACAACCAAGAGTGCCACTAATTTACCAACACAAAAAACACCTTAACGTGTATCTAGCACTGTTATAGGGAAACACTTACTTCCTTATTCTAACTCTAAGTTTCGTTCTCCTGTCTCATATTTCATAGAAACACTAAATATTAAAAGACAGCAATGAATACAAACGAGGAACCTCCAAACACCATCACCTAAATTACAAACCACAGAGACAATTAAGAAGCAGCCGTTTTTTACTTACTAAGGAGCAGCCGCTTACAACGGTGTTTATATACTCTGAAACCAAATGGAGCAAAACATCAAGTTGTTACAACCGTCAAGTAATGCAAGCCATCTATCAAAGCTCACTACGAGTTATATTTAACAGGAATGGCACTTACTTCGTTACACACCAAGTCAACTTCTCCAGTTCAACTCGCCCACAGAAGTCCGAGCAACGAACTCGTGTGGAGGCGGGAGTTATTTATAAACTGGTCTCGTCAAAACCATAGCCAATGTATCGGCCATCTTGGAATGTAGTTCTACATTGGAAATATCGCAATGATTACCATATATTTACTATTTATTGCTGAACGCCATTAGCTTATAGGATCCAACATGAATCCAACATAACATCGTATACTTAGAAGATGTTAATCTTCTTGACTATAATGTGAGAACGCGCGCACCGCCTAATTCGGAATTAGAAAACAGCCAGAAAATCCTGATAGGATACCATTTGGCATATTATCAATGTGCACGGGTGTCATGCTAATAATTAAGTGAGACCCGGCATCTAGGTGAAACTCAAACTTTGAGACGAGGACCAAGCAGATCGGCCATATTGAAATGTAGTTCTACATCGGTAAAATAGCCAAACCTCAGTGGTTATCCATTATTTATATGTTAGTGATGCATGCCGATAACTCATAAGGTCCGTAGTTGAATAGAGAATATGCGAAAACGCACACACCTTCTAAATCAAGATACAGAATTGCAAATTAGAAAAGCCGGAATATTCCGGTAGTCTCCATAATAGCATTATAGCGATGTGCGAGAGTATCATGCCAAAAATCAAGTATCAGAACGACGTCCAAACAAATCAGCCATTTTGGAATGTAGTCATACCATGGTCCAAGACCCATGTCATAAACCGATATCAATATGTTGATGAATAATAACTAAACTAAACTCAAGGGGTCCATGGCTCATAAGAGGTTAATCAATACATTGGGTAGCGCCGGCACAACATGATTCCGGAAGTATACACGTTATCAATGTGCACGGATGTCATACAACGATCATCTAGTCGATATAACAGGACATCTGAGAAATTAGCCAAAACTCAACCAAGAATGCCCCATATATATCGGCCCAAGAAGCAGTTTACAGATGATGTGGTTGTACTATAAGCAGAGTATAAAGGGATCACCATACAAGCTACTTGGCAGGCCAAATCGTTCAAAGTGTCGCCAAAGTTTGCCATTCAATGAAAGAATTTAATCCCATCTCAACCGTTTTAGCAGACCAAATCCACCTGTTTTCCTTCAGAGTAAGTAATCGGTCCACATTCTGTCTGCGTTTAGTGTTTTTTATTGACTCAAGTACAAACCATTTCATGTCTGAAGGGGTATGACATTTTTGCATATAGTGCTCCACCAGAGGTGCTGTGATAACCTTGCATCTAATGCGTGATTGGTGTTGAATTATGCGTTTTTTAATCTCTTGTGTTGTTTTTCCGATGTAAAAGAGAGCACAGGGGCATTCTATGCAATAAATCACGTTTTTAGTAAGACAATTAGTATGCTGGAGTAGTATCCATTCTTTGCCATTTAGGACACAGCATTTTACTACAGACGTTGTGGGACATGCTACACAATGTCCACAGGGATAGTGACCAGTCAAGGGTGGTAATCCCCAAAGATTTGTCAGAGTCACTGGGACAGGTTCTTTATAAGCTTTTACAAGAGAGTCCCTCAGGTTGCGAGCCCTCTTAAATGCAAACCGTGGTGTTGTCAGCTGTGGTTCTAACTTCTGAACTAAGTGCCAATTCTTTGTTACTATCTTTTTGATTGTATTGGATTCTGTACCAAATGTTGTTACACAAGTAATGGTTTCTGGTGTAGAGACCGGTACATCCTTAACCTGTAGAAGTGCCTCCCGATCGTAGTACCATGTCCTTTTCAGGGAGCGTTTAACCAATCTGTATGGGTACCCCCTCATCATCAATTTAGTCTGCAATACTTTTGCCTCTCTGAAATAGTCCTCCCGTCTGGTACAGTTTCGTTTAATTCTGAGAAACTGTCCAAACGGGAGGTTATCTCGTAGGTTACGGGAATGATGGCTGTTGTATTCAAGCAATGTATTTCTTGCAGTCGGTTTGGTAAATAGACTAGTGGATAGCCTCCCGTCATCATTCCATATCCGTAGGTCTAAGAAATTAATGGCTTGATCATCATGTTCCAAAGTAAATTTAAGATGGTTATTTTGTTGATTCAGCCATATATGGAACTCATCTAGTCGGGCCACTGATCCCTCCCAAACCAAAAATACATCATCAATATATCTGAGATATTTCTTTATCTCCTTTGCAAAAGGATTATTCTTGTAGATTACTTCTTCCTCAAAGGCGGCCACATATAGATTTGCTATATCGGGAGCAAAAATTGCTCCCATGGCGACTCCCTTGATTTAGCCATAGTAGTCGCCATTGAATAGGAAGTAGTTTTCTTCTAATGCAATTTTTGCACATTCTGTGATGAAGTCTGATGGTACTTGGTGGGGGCGACATCTTTGTTCTAATGTAGCGTTGATCACGTCCAGGGCCTCGCCCTGGGGTATGTTCGTGTACAAGCTTTCTATATCCATCGTAACGAGGATATTGTGATGTTTATTGAATGCTTGACCTTCAACTGCCACAATCACATGTGTACTATCTCTAGTATATGATTTTGTTAGGACTACAAAGGGCTTAATAAAAAAATCCACATATTCAGCCAGTGGTTGTAGAATGGATTGACAACCGGCCACAATCGGTCTTCCTGGGGGTTTTTTGTCATGTTTGTGAATTTTTGGTAGCGTATAAAACGCCGGTATGGAAAAATCACTTTTGTTGAGATAATCAAATTCTTTGGGACTCAGCCATAGATTATCTCGTCCATTCTTTGTGAGCTCAAGAATCTTTTTTCTCACTCTATCGGTGGGATCTTTTGACAGTTTAACATAATGGATCATATTACTTAGTTGACTGAGAACTTCAGAATCATAATCTGTTTTGTTTTGTATGATGATACTCCCCCCCTTGTCAGCAGGTTTGATAATGATATCCTCCCTGTTGGCAAGGGTTTTCAGTGTCAGATGTTCCTCTTTGGTGAAATTGTATTTCACATAGTGTTTATTTTTGAACATTTGTTCAATCTCCAACAGGACCACATTTTCAAAAGTAATCAATTCCTTGGGCATCAGGTTTGTCGCTGGATAAAAGGTTGACGGGCATCGCAGACCTGTAACACTATTCTGTGTGACAAGTGGAGTTTTACTAAACATGTATTTAAGGCGAATTGTCCTAAAAAACTTATACAGTTCGACCTGTGTTGAAAACATGTCATTTCTGTGGGTAGGCACATATGATAAGCCATGACTTAATAGTTCAATTTCTTTGGTACTCAGTGCATGATTAGATAAATTAAAGATAGGGACAATCTCAAGATTTTGAGAATTGGAATTAGACATAATGGGAGGGTTGTCTTGTTCCCTTTGTTCTACCATTCGTAGTACGTGTTCCTGGTCTGTCGGAACCCTGGGGTGTATTGATTCCTGAACCACCCTCTCCTGGTGTTGCGAGTCCTGCCTCTCTGTGAGTTGGGGCCCCTTCCTAAAAAAGGAGAAGAAGATGAAGGTGGCTGATTCTGTCCTCTACCGTATCTATAATTGGATGCACCTCCACGACTATTAGTCTCGTCAGAACTTGAGGAACCTGTGTCTGAGAATGTGGTATGCTTAGGTATCCAATTCGATTGGTTGGGATTTTGTTGAAAAAAATCCTTTTTCAGAAATGGATAGGTACGTTCTCTTGAATAGTTCTTAATATCTTTTTATAATTTCTCAGTTTTCTTTAGTATGTTGTTTCTCTGGAAATCTGAGATGATAGTCTCTAGTTTCTTTAGAAATTCACGGGCATCTGTTACTGAGGTGTCTTCTAGAATTTGTTTTTCCAACTCTGCTATTTCAGCTTTCAACTTGTCAATATGTTTTAAGGCAGTTTCAATACTGAGAACCATCCAGCTTCTGGAGCATTTGTTTGAGACGAAGCTGAAACCTACTTTAAAGTCTTCATCATCTACAAAGATGACTGGGATATTCCGTACCTGCAACCCCACTGGAATTATATTATTATTCAGACAGTCTGTAAGAAATTTCGCATGCAATTCTGTTCTAATAAGTTTCTTATGCAGTCTTTCTAAATTGTTCCTTAATGAGGTCTGTTGGATATTCTGGCTATTGCTAGCGCTAGAAGGACCCAGAAGGGACGGTCCTCCTGCTATTTTAGCTATATATTCATCAGAGTATGTGAGTGTCTCCTGTTCTGACATAAGGGAATGAGGTTTAGAGGGAATGTAAATTGAATTTACAAAAAATGTGTAGAAAAAGATTTAAATAAATTCTGCACAAACAGAGACAAACATAAATTCCATACACAACCTTAAATGTAGCGACAATACATATATAAAGAAAAATATCTCTACAACCACTTTATAAAAGGGCCCTTGCAGACTAGTCTGCGCTAACAACAATACTACACAATAGGGCAACCCATTCAACCCCAAGGAATTGGGTATAACGTGTAAACACAAAAATAATCCTTGAGGATTTTTTTAAAGCTATGAATTATTTAAACAGTCACCGTGGTGAACTTGATTTATCAAAAAACTCAGATATGTACAACAAAATACAAAAAAGACATAGTTTATTCTTTTGTATTATTTTTTATCTGAAATTAATCTTTTCTAAAGCATATCTTTGATTTCATGCACAAGCGTGCGCAATCTACAAAACAAATTTGAACACTGGCAACACCAACTACTGTCTAAATTAAGAGCCTCAGCAGTAGTTATTGACACTTTTCTTCTGAGATATGTACCATCCACAGTTGGTCATATAACACAAACCATTTGTTTAGATAATGATGTGTATAAACATTCAATGGCTTTTCCTTATATCAAAACAGTGTCAGAGCGTCGACGTTTCGGTCTCCTTATCCACCAGATAATTCCTCGAGACCATCATCAGGACAAAAGTTGCACCATGTATCTAATGTAGAAGTACATACATATAAATAACAAATACCACACATTTATATTCCATAAAAAACATATGAATCACGATTATTATAATTGTACAAGTCCGAGTTCAACTTATAGTATTGTCACTACAGTGAAGGAAGACAGGTCAATAGGTGTGTACCAATTCCACCACCCCAAAAGTGTAAAAGTACCCAGTCCCCAAACTAAATGGCCACCAATGGAACACGTGAACCACAATGTGCAAAAGACATGCAACACAACCAAGAGTGCCACTAATTTACCAACACAAAAAACACCTTAACGTGTATCTAGCACTGTTATAGGGAAACACTTACTTCCTTATTCTAACTCTAAGTTTCGTTCTCCTGTCTCATATTTCATAGAAACACTAAATATTAAAAGACAGCAATGAATACAAACGAGGAACCTCCAAACACCATCACCTAAATCACAAACCACAGAGACAATTAAGAAGCAGCCGTTTTTTACTTACTAAGAAGCAGCCGCTTACAACGGTATTTATATACTCTGAAACCAAATGGAGCAAAACATCAAGTTGTTACAACCGTCAAGTAATGAAAGCCATCTATCAAAGCTCACTACGAGTTATATTTAACAGGAATGGCACTTACTTCGGTACACACCAAGTCAACTTCTCCAGTTCAACTCGCCCACAGAAGTCCGAGCAACGAACTCGTGTGGAGGCGGGAGTTATTTATAAACTGGTCTCGTCAAAACCATAGCCAATGTATCGGCCATCTTGGAATGTAGTTCTACATTGGAAATATCGCAATGATTACCATATATTTACTATTTATTGCTGAACGCCATTAGCTTATAGGATCCAACATGAATCCAACATAACATCGTATACTTAGAAGATGTTAATCTTCTTGACTATAATGTGAGAACGCGCGCACCGCCTAATTCGGAATTACAAAACAGCCAGAAAATCCTGATAGGATACCATTTGGCATATTATCAATGTGCACGGGTGTCATGCTAATAATTAAGTGAGACCCGGCATCTAGGTGAAACTCAAACTTTGAGACGAGGACCAAGCAGATCGGCCATATTGAAATGTAGTTCTACATCGGTAAAATAGCCAAACCTCAGTGGTTATCCATTATTTATATGTTAGTGATGCATGCCGATAACTGATAAGGTCCGTAGTTGAATAGAGAATATGCGAAAACGCACACACCTTCTAAATCAAGATACAGAATTGCAAATTAGAAAAGCCGGAATATTCCGGTAGTCTCCATAATGGCATTATAGCGATGTGCGAGAGAATCATGCCAAAAATCAAGTATCAGAACGACGTCCAAACAAATCAGCCATTTTGGAATGTAGTCATACCATGGTCCAAGACCCATGTCATAAACCGATATCAATATGTTGATGAATAATAACTAAACTAAACTCAAGGGGTCCATGGCTCATAAGAGGTTAATCAATACATTGGGTAGCGCCGGCACAACATGATTCCGGAAGTATACACGTTATCAATGTGCTCGGATGTCATACAACGATCATCTAGTCGATATAACAGGACATCTGAGAAATTAGCCAAAACTCAACCAAGAATGCCCCATATATATCGGCCCAAGAAGCAGTTTACAGATGATGTGGTTGTACTATAAGCAGACATCCTAACGAGGCCCGCAGTGTCTACCTCCTTAGGGGGGGCATCCATCTGAATACGTAACTTTCAAATTGAGGTACCTAGGGATCCTGGTAAGCAGAAATTACCTGAGTATGATACAGGATACTATGCATAGCCTATACAAACTGACTTTCTGAGGTGAGACACATCAAAGCTTTCTATATGGGGTAGAGTGCAGGCAATACAAATGGATGTTGCCCCAAGATATATCTACGTACTCAGCATGCTCCAGATTGGTGTCCTTTTACATCTTTTGAGGAAAATAGAGGGGCAAATCAAAGCACAGTGCAGGTGGCATCTGCCATGCACTTCAAAGAGAAACTGGGATCCCCTTGGAGGCATGTGCAGTGAGTGACTACACATTCCAGCAGGAGGATGTTTGGTGGGGTCCATGAGATCCTCTTACCCCTCTTCCAAAGGGGTGCCCTCAGGGGATGCCTCTTTGGTGCACCTCTTGATGGACTCTTTGCCTATGTGCCTGTGTCCATAATATGGCATTGGCACAGAGGCAAGCGATTCCTTCCTTTGTAATGGGTGACAACCACAGGCAAATAAGGGTTTTACCCTTAACGCTAGCACAAGCACAACATTTGTTCTAGCACTATTCCCATTCTAACAATCCTCCTTCTGGTTGGATTTTCAAGTACTCCATCCTTTTCATATGTCATGACCATTATATATTTTAAGCTATGTGTGTCTATTACTTTTTCCCTAGCAATGTGCATACTACCTACTTTGAGGACTGTGTTTTTACAACAGGAACCCCCCACTTGTAGAAAACCACACAACAGAAGTACAACAATGAAAACTGGGATTAGTGATGTGAATAGTTTTAACACTCTTAGGGGTAGCTATGAAAACATACTTTACAACCAGTCCTGCTCCAGGGCACGTCCCTCCTTCTTCATGTCGGCTTGCAGGCAATGCAATTCTTGGATGGCAAGAGCTAATGTTCCATTGACCATACCATTTCTGGGGATAAAAGTACAACAGGAAACACCAGTCTTCGCGCACACCCCACCCTCCATCACAGTCATTAGGACCAACATGCACCAATATTGCATCACAATAAGGTGGACGGCTCTCAGTTCCTCCTTGATAGCTTTACGGCCGTGCTCAGTATCATTGATCATATTGTGAATGTAAATAAGAAACATGTTTAATTTTGAGCATACCACTAGATTGAATGTGGATTGGAGGAAGCCAACAGTGACAGCTTATTTAAACATGGATGTAGCCAGCCCTCTTACCAGCTGTCTCTTTACAGCAAGAGGACACAGTGAACATAGTTTGTTGTTTCGGTTCAGGGCTGGCACATTAAAATACTTATTATGCTTCCTCCTTGGTCTTCAAATGAACCTTGATGTGTGCCTTTGGCCCTGTGATGGGAGTTCTGGTCATTCTATGCAGCACTTTGCACTTTTTGGAAAATTGTAATTAAGATCCACGAAACACTTTTTACTTCCGCTCATTGCAAAATATAATATTAGGGATTTTAAAGTGTCATTCAGTTTTCTCTTACAAATGCCAGATGATGAGACAAGCTACAAGTAGGCTATTTTATTAAAGCAGCAGTTTGGCCCAGCATACCATGCTTTCCTTTTAAGATGGCCATCTTGTGATTGGAGTGATTATATATGCTGCCATAGGTTTTTTTTTTTTTTTGTGTGTAATGAATTGCGTTTTAATCTTTATAATGTTTTCCGGTCAAGACTTCCCCGCTGAAACTGTAGTGTTTTTATATGTCAGTTTTGTGTTGATGAACTGTGTTTTGTTTCATACTTTATATGTTTATAAGTGGTTTTTCTTTTATAGATATTTGAATTTCCAAATAAAGATGTTTTGACTGACTTACTGACTAACATTGATCATCTTCAGAAATTCCCACCTGGTTATTTTTAACCAGCAATTTTTGCGTTTGTTTGCATGCTGAAGAAGGGTGTAAAGCAGTTTACGGCTTTGTCTGTATATATCTTTCTCCGAGGCTACAGTGAGAAAAGATCGACATATCCCCTCGACTACGTGGAGATACCTGGCACATCGACTTCCGAACCAACGCATTTCTGTGCTTCATCTTTGGAACTAGAGTATCGCCAGTGTTGCATGGAGAATATTGACACATCACATCAACAGTGGGATTGATACTTACACATTGCTCCACTGCACGCTGCATCTTACTGTTGCTGCCAGGACCAAGGTACTTTGCTCAGCAGACCTTGCGTGATGTCTGTATCCAACTTGTGATCCATTGTGGTCACCTGAACTCTTGACTGTGCCCCAGTCCAGCATGACCAGATAACCCCCTCATAGGCGCTTATTGCTTCTAAGTGCTATTTTTACATTTAATCTGGGGAGAGGATGTAGCCTTATGGCTAGAGCGGTCGACCTCAAAGCTGAGGAACTGGGTTCCAGCCTTGGCAATGACGCTCAACATCCTGTGATTCTGGGCAAATCACTTAATCTCCCCGTGCCTAACAAATATGAATGTGTCCATCTGCAACAAAACTGGTGCTCATGTAAAGCGCTCTTTATACCGGATGTCTTGGGTCTAGTTCGCACTATATAAAACTCTAAAAAAACATCTTTGAGAAGTCAGATCTTGACTTCTCATAGGATTTTTGTCATTATGGTCTTGTTTTTATAAAATCATAATCTATTCTTCTAAACTGGTGCAGAGTATGTTTGTGGTGTTTTCACTGTGTTACTGTTGGAAATGCACAAAAACTTCACGCATTATGTCTAAAGTTCAGCCTGCCTGCTCTGTGCCAAACTACCAGAGGGTGAGCACAGGGTAATTTATGGTGTGTGTTTGACTTACACAGACTAGGATTGTGGTTCCTACTTGGACAGGGTGCATACCTCTGGCAACCAGACATTCAATTTGTAACACCTATGCTTTGGATGGTTATGTTCTCATGCTGCAGGCTTTTTCGAGTTTCATTCAGTAATTATTTGAAAAATTAGCTCTATGTGAATAGTTGCGAGTGTTGGTTCTTGTAATTCCCAGGCTCACATGGACATTTGGGTTGCTTGTGTTGTAATTCCCAGGCGCTCATAGACTTTTAAGTTGCTCTTGTTCAATTTGCATATCTATGCTCTTGTTCAATTTGTATATCTATAAAAATGTTATCATTAAAATACCAGTACCACATTCAGTCCTGGGCAATTATCCCAGCTATAAACCAGTTAAAGTTCCACGCATGCACATACACACACATACCCACACTCACTCACCTACCTTTGAACAGATGTTGGAAAAGCATATGACATGAGATAAGAAAGATTATAATGAAAGCAAATGGCTCTCTTTATTGCTCTGGAGCCCCCTCAACCACCAACAAGCATATGTAGACCAAAATATTCCCCACTGTTGTCTTGCATTCAAAGACATCCATAGGACAGTAAAACATCTCTAGCACAGCAGCAGTGATGTGATAATGTAAAAAAACATATATGGCCTGTATCAAAGTAGTACACCAGGCCACAAACAGTAAAACACCACAATACAATAACAATATATCTAGCCATAGAAAACTAAGAAAGGAATGACATAAATCCCCAGGCCTCTGCCATCTAAAAATGTCCATTGCCCTTACACCCTCATCCCATAATCAACACATGAACCTGTCTTCCCATGCCTAGTTCACATGCCAGGTCTGAAGGAAAAGCAATCAAAATACAATAAATCCAAAACCAGTCACATTTTTCATGCATGCCTTCACTCAAATATTAACAAATCAAAAAGAAATACTTTGTAAACAACTGAACTGAACTGAAGTAAAGTTTACAAAGAAAGTATGAGTGATGCTTTTCCTCCAGTATGGAAAACCAAAATGACCAAGGAATCAATAAATACAAGGAGGAATCTTCAGGACAGTAAGAAGAAGCTGCTTCTGAATGCTATTACCTGTCTCTCCCTTTGGTAATTCCACTGTATAAAAATGTTTTTCACAATAATGCTCAAATCATGTTTTTGATCTAGAGACATCCACTCAAAATTAATTCTGCTATCTTAAAGTGTTGTTAGTGCTGTTATTGTGTTCCAGCAATATTTGTGCCCACAAACAAACACTGATTTATGTGACATAGGGTCATTTACAAACGCAACCATAGTTCAAAATTCCTGACATACTATTGTAGTGCCACCTTCGAAGATTATTTCATGCTTTAATGGATACCACATTGTATCGATGATGATAAATCATTTGTCCCTCATGTTTAATTATGTGTGTTACCGTCAGCCTGTCAAAGTATCTGTGTCATACTGTTAGTTGTATATTTTCTACCATGTGTTTTTTGAGGATTGATGCACAAGGACCAATATGGTGCTACTGGTGCTTCCATGTCCACAGTTGCCATCATTTTGCTTAAAATGTGGTATTGCATTCTCAGGGTATCATAGTACCAAAATCATTGTGACTCATGATTTTGGTGAGTTATTTGCTCTGACGTTCATTAACATTCCCCTCACCCTTCCCCCAGTGATGTCCCCAAAAGATGCCCTAAGCCTCCTAGAGAATT
Organism: Triturus cristatus; assembly: GCF_964204655.1. Taxonomy (NCBI): domain Eukaryota; kingdom Metazoa; phylum Chordata; class Amphibia; order Caudata; family Salamandridae; genus Triturus; species Triturus cristatus. The sequence goes on along the minus strand of NC_140589.1, from coordinate 409,596,646 downwards.
AAACTAATGACTCCAAAGAGGCTTTTCAAAATCTTGAAGCACTAGTGTCTGTGTTTTTATTCATGGGCTCTGGATTGTATTGACCCCTGTTGGTTGGTCCTAAAGCTCCAGTGGCAGCAATATAGGGGTGGAAATTTGACTCTGGGACACATTTTATTCAGTTTGATGTTTTATTGGAAATGATGAGGATTGATAATGCAAGGTTTTATATTCCATTCAATATTTTATTTTTACTATCTCCATTGAGTTTAATTGTGTTGTATTGGTCGATTTTAACCTGGTTTCCTCTTTTACTAATGTGATAATGACATGGCAAGGCCAATAGTGCTGCTGTATCATTACTGATACCTCCTTACATTGAGATATAATCTATTATAGGTAGTTGGGTTGTGATTATGTTGGGGTGTAAACGATCTGAGGGTGTCACCAAATGTTTTTCCATTACATGATTGTATAGTTATATAATTAATGCATGGTATTCAGTAGTGTGTGTATAATAAAAGTATTTTTTTACTCACAAGGTCTTATTGAATAAAAAGGTTTAACTCCAGTTACTCTATTTTGATCTATGATGCGTCAATCTAGTTGTCCTAAACTGATCACCTACAACCAGCTAAATTACTTGTGATACAGGTGAATAAGGTGTATTCTCAAGGAGAAATTAACCCTGAACTCAGACTTACCATATTTTTGAATACAGACAATCATACATATGAACCAATTAAATATGCATATGCAGAGGTTAAGAAATCATCAATGTAACAAAATGCTCTTTTTTGTTAGCATTGAGTCACTAAAGAATGAAGACTCCTGGTTGCTTTTGAGCAGGATGGTTTGATGATTTACGTTTTGTGTGCATGCTCATAAATCTCAAAGAATTCAAACATGTTGCTTTAAATACTGGAAGAATTAGTAATCCTTTCCATGTGTTCAATGTATAGTATTAGCAAAGTCATAACCTCTTCCCCCGTATTCCGTGCCACAGTACTAAAAATATGAGGGTAGATGTAGAATGATTCCAAACCTTGCAAAGCAGTAACGAGTTTCTAAATAAGTGACTATAAATAGGAACTGATGCAGCCTAGTACAATCTGAGATTGGGGAACCTTGCGAGTGCACCAGAAACCACCACCATGAGGAGGCTGGGTCTGAGGAGTCAGACTCAGAGATGATTGCCATGTCTGGAAGTGATTTTTTTTAATGTACTGGTGGCTCAAGCCATTTTTTCTCCTCTTAAGGAGCCAATAGCCTAGAAATAGGCAGTGGATGTCCTTAAAAGGAAACATATTCAGGGACCACAACATCTACAAATGCTGGACCACATTAGAGATGTATTGGGCTTTAAACTTCTAGCCCACACTTTAGGGGATGAAATGCATGCTCAGTGATAAAAACAGACTGTGGAACATTTCTTTTCCACAACATTTTGAAGGATAATCTAAAAAGAGAGTGGAAAGATATTAATAAGGCTAGCCTCATAAGATTCCTAAATCAAAACGATTTCTGTTGCAGGATTTTGAAGATGAGTACCTCAAATACCTAAAATAAATGTAATTCTGTTGAGCAAGTTTTCTCCTTCATCTTTGACCTCTGAAGAAGTATAATTTTCTGATCCAACAGATATGAAAGCAGAAAACTAATTAATAAAATCTAAGACTGCCTCAAATTTTGCAGTCCAAACTGCCTTTTCTGCAGCTCAAACCCTGCTTAAAGATTTGCATGCCTTGATGATTGTCTTTAGGATGGCTAGGGCCCATCTTCAATATTGGGACTTTTGAGATATTAGCAACGTTTTTGTCAGATACCACCTTTGATTCCATATGGTCTTCAGCAGGTGCATTCTTAGCAGCCTGATGGTTTTTATGGTTAGAACTCAAGAGACCAGGGGCCTGATTCACAAAGGTATACATACACTTTTGCGTAAGTTTAGGATTGTTTGCTATTCCCAAAGGTATTTTACGAGTAGTATATTTACTACTGCGGAGTCCCAACACATAAAAAGATAGAACTGTCTTTTTATGTGTGGAGATTCTCCACTCGTAAAGATACTGCTCATAAAATATCGTTGGGAATAGCAAACAAACATAAACTTAGACAAAAGTGTAAGTTCACCTTTGAGAATCAGGACCTAGAAGTGCACAACATTCTCTAATTTCAAATTTCAGTTTTTGGGTCCTGAGATATTTGGGCCACAGTTGATTGATTTGGTCCAAAAGACTGCAGAAGACGAATATAATGCAGCCTTTCAGAATTTTCCCTTCAAATTTATGACAAAACGCTTGATGCATGGCCTCTAAGATTTTAGATATTCCTTGTGTGGCTAAGGCAATGGCTAGGGGGATGCGCTGAAGGAATGATTTCAGCCCCATACAAATCATCATTAGCAACAAAACCCAAGGTCAAGACCACTGAACTAAGACAGTAGGGGCAGAATAATCGAATTCCACGTGGAATGGTCCGGTCAGTCATCCGAAGTAGTCTTCTGTAGAGTTAAAAGAGCTGCTCCTAAGTTCACAGTCTCAGCAAACTCCCTTTGCACTCAATTGATAAGAGTGGCAGGAATCACTGCTTGAGTGAATTTAAGACTTAATGAACAAAGAAGCAATAACAGAGATTCCTTTTCCCAAGACAAATCAAGGCGTTTACTCCATTTCCCTTCTAGCTCCAATGCCAGAAAGCAGAGTTTGTCCAGTCTTAGATCTAAAATTCTTGAATCTATATGTCAAACATATTTAATTAAAGGTGTGAACAAATCAGATGATAATTCTGTTGATTCCCCGGGGTTATTGCCTAGTTACCTATGATCACCTAGAAGCTTACTTTTCTGCACCAATTCAACAGAAATATAAGCCTTACCTTTGTTTTCTTTGGATGAACAACACTTCCAGTTCAAGGCCCTACCATTTGGCCTCTCATCAGCTATAAGAACCTTCATGGAAGTATTAGCTCTGATTGTGGCTTTATTAAACCTGAATCAATCAATTCAAACTTCATTTCGCATTTGTTTAATTGCGTAAAAGTACATCAATAATACAATTCATAGAGTGTGAGCTGCAGACCACAAGGTAAAGTTACAGTACAGATCTAAAATGAAAAGAAATAATTTAAAACGTTTGCGACGAGTGAATAAAACATTTGGAATGTCTCATCTGATCAAGATAATATGACAGTACAATAGAAGTAAAAACACAGTTAAGACCAAAATTCAGTGTGACCTGTAAACAGTTAATATTATTTATAAAGTGCTGGGTGCGGCAGTGCAAATCTAGCCCGCATCAGAGACTTGTCACAATAATCGTTTGCGATCAGGATCAACCTAGAAATATAGGTTCATTAAGATATGGGTGACATTCCATTGTATTGCGGCTAGTAAAAAGGAAGCCAGGGTAAAGCAAACACATAGGGTTTCTAAATTTTGTGCCACAACTAGGGCAAGTGTTGGGGAGCGGAGTCAACATTTCATCAGCAAAGGAATAATACATTATTTTCTCTCCTTTGCATAAAAAGAACAAAAAAACAGTATGTGCAAAGTTGACTCAGTTGACTTATTATTCCATGGAAATGGAGGAAGCTGAGTGAGTATACCTCCTCTATTTTGCATGAACATACTAATTATATAACCTACTTATATTATAATTTTACTAACGGTTTGCTGCCTTAAACTAAAGCAACCATTTGCATACACCAATTACACGTGGGACTTATTGCTATTTGCATGGCAAAGTAACTCTAATAACGAAATTATGTACCCATATTAATAGTAGTACATGTGGTAATAGGATATCACATGATATATGTTGCTTTTGTGATGTTTGCGTTCCCGTTTTAGCCTGTAAGGGTGAGTATTATTGCTTTAAATGTTGCTATAAGCTAGGAAAATACTAATACATAAAGGGATTAGTGAGGGTTTAACATTAGAATCTTCATTTCTTTGACTTAATTATTCTTTTGTGTTTGTTTCGCTGAAGTTGGTATTTGGGCCTACCAAAAAAAGGCGTCCAAAATGAAGTTCGGAAGTGGCCACCATCTTGTGAGCGCAATGCCTACTGCCCAGACTCGGATGGCTCCGTAGACCTCCAGGCGACCCCAAGGCACAGTGCTCCTGGTCAAGGATAGGAACATGGAGGACTACCAAACTTCAGTCAGTAAAATCTGGTCTAAATGAATAATTGGGACATACAAGCAAAACTTTAACTTTGTTGCATAAGGGCAACATAGACAGAGGAAATGAACCAGCAAAATCCATGAGAACCTCAATAACGTGAACATCGGACGTTTCCAATGAACCAATCATCGGCCTTCTTAGCCTAAGAATGTTTCATCTTATCCCGAATTTTATTATAAAAAGGGTAGTAGAATAGGGAGGGGTAAGATGATGATGCGGATGCTGCCTTCTTAGTCGATGACCGCAAACCCCTTTCGACCCCACAGGCGATGATAGATGCTTGCACGATTTCTGGTCCTTTGGAGATCTTTGGGACTGTAACGTGCTGAGCAAAGAACTTTCAGACTTTGAGCTTTGGCCTGCTTTATTTGGACAATGTAACGGCTAAATTCGGTTATGCAGAGCCAAATGAATTAGGAAAAATCTAGATAGCAAGAATAGGTAAATATAAATGTCATGCGATTTGTGATCATTGAACAAAACTTCTAAATTTTGATCAACCAAAATACTAATATTAATTGCAAACAATATTTAGATAAACAAATATTTGATTAACAGAAATTACGAGTTTGTGGTTTTTCAATGAAGAGAGTAGAGAATTCTGAGTCTTAAATGTGTTTTAGCTGGTTCTAAATCACCATCAACCAGTCCAACTAATTGGTCTGTCGACCAAGTGGTGGAGTTCCTTGATGTTTAAGGTTAGGATTCTATAGGTGGTGATGCTAATGTATATTCTGTAAAATAACTTTTCTTCCCTATAGGTAATAAGGTACTCCCCCACATGTCCAGCGTGTAATCATTTCCCTCCTGTGTGCAGACTCGAGTGAGAGAGAAAAACTTATGAGTGTTGGTGTTATGGGCCCCAACAATGACTGCATGTGTGAATGAGCTAGTGTGACGTTGGGTCTGCGAAGCAGGAAGGATAGTTGTAAATTTTCCTCCTTTTCCCCGATTTTGCGCTGGATCAGATGAACCGGTGCTGGGTGTTCTTTACGAAAGAGAAGTATGAAAGAGCACCATGATGTAGCTGTGGTAATCCATGATAAGACACTACAGAAATGTTCCCCCTGCATCTGTCCCACCTGTCTGATGCAGATTTCATAATGAATATTTCTTTTAGCTTTGATTTTGCAGAGGTTCGGCGTGTCATAAAGATGTGTTAGCCCCAGTGAAGCAAACGTTTTTCTAACGTAAGATAACCATGGAATTGTATGGGCATGGTCTAGGTTCATAATATCTTTTAACATCATTTGATTCAAATACACTGTATTCTTTTACCACAATGAAAGCCACAGAGATAGCGGGGCCAATTTGATGACGTCGCTAATGTAAGGCAAGTTGGCTTCCTCTTGAGCGATAAAGTTGTTACAAGCTGGTGGGACTGACAATAGTCGCTTAACAAATTTGTCTTCCACCACTTGCAAAGCCTCTATATCCGCTGTCCCCCAAATCGCAGCCCAGTAAGTGGCAATAGATCTTGTTTTAGCCAACAGATGTTAATCATTTCCCGCAATCGCTTACTGCCCAATTTTGGGGAGAAACTGAAAATTGCTGCAATACTCTTGCTCATGTGGTTTGCCCTATTTTGAACCATCTCCATCCATGATAGTTTAGAATTGAATGAAAACCACGCCTAGATAATTAAAGCTTGGGACCTGTTGTATTTTTTCCCTATCAAGATATAGTCTCAGCGGTTTCTTTTTAGCTCTCCCCATGGCCAATGTAAAGGTCTTGAATTTAGTTACATGAAAGTCCAAATCGGACATGAAGGCCATATATTCAGCTATAAGATTTTGAAGCCCTATCGGGGTTCTTGCTAGCTGAACCGCGTCGTCTCCATATAGCAGAATCAGGATGGAAGTTGTTCGTGCTTGGGGAGTACCTTTCGTTTATGGACTAGAACTTATTTTCATTTATTAGTATATAGGGTAAATAAGAAGAGGGAACACATTCCTGTCTGACACCCCTTTCAATTTTAAAGGATTTTCTGCATTCTCCTTGCCTCCCAAAACAAACCTTGGCAGTGGCGTCTGTATATAACTCTCTAATAAACTTTGTTCCTGCTGCTCAAGCCCCATTGCCTCCATGATATGACACAAATTGTCAAGGAGTCAAACGCTTTCCACAGGTCCATGTAGGCCAAGTCTACTTGACCTTTCTTCACCATCGAACCTTTGCTGCTAATAATGTCAGATTAAGACACTGGTCTATGGTACCCCTACCCTGCCTAAAACCATACTGAACTTAAGCGAGAATTTTCTATTCCGTCATCCAGATTTCAAGCTTGTTCAGTAGTAATCTGCCCATGGGCTTTGGTGGTGCTATCTAGCAATGAGATAGGTCAGTAGTTGACTGGGTGTCAAACATCGCCTTTTTATAGATCGGTATAATCAGCTATGTTTTCCAGGAGGGTAGGGACCGTTTATGGCTATTGAGTTAAAAACCACAGTCAGTAATGGGGGCCATAATTGATTGTTTATCAAGAAGATGTCCACTGGGACTCCGTTCGGTCCTGCGGCTTTCAAAGATGGTGACGGTGACAGGGCGAGCTCAATTTCTTCTAAGTCAAATGAAAGGCAGGATTTGCCTTAATAGGAGGACTAGCAGGCACAGGAAACAAGCCCACTGGATTGTTAAAGATGTCCTGGAAAAGCCTTACCCACGATTTCTCCTCTATATAAATGTCCAGTGAAGGACCACACTTATCTGAGAGGAAAGGTGAATGAATGACTGTCCAGAATGTTTTACTGTCATTCTGGTAGGATGCTTTCTTTAAGGTTTCCCAAGTCTCAGATTTTAGCTCTTTCTGCCTTTCCTCTCTAGCAAATTTATAGAGGTGCCTCAACCTACGAATATGATCTTTATCTCTTGATAGAGTTCTTAGGGCCTTCCTCAAACTAGAGGAAGCTACTGAGCCATTCGTATCAAACCAGCGAGGCTGGGGTGTGTCTTTTGGGGGGATTGGACAGGTTAGTTGTGTTTTAATGTTTATTAAAATATTTGAAAATGCTTCTAACACCAGATTGCTATTTAACTGTGTATCTAAGCACAGGAAAAAACCCGAAAAATTGGCTGCTATGAGGTTAGGGAGAAGCTTAGGCTCGTCCACTTTATCCCACTTTTAAGTCAAGCCATTCTTCCTCACTAAGATCGGTGTTGGGGTGATTTTGTGAATTCTACTCTTGTAATTGCTCCACGCTAAAGAGCATGTGAGCATTGCCTGGCCGCTGAATTCAGTGAAAGTAACCTTTACCTTAGAGATGCTAGATTATACAATCAATCACGAAGGTATGTTCTGTACTTTGAAATATAGGGGGTAACTCACCAGATACTGGATCAATTTCGATACTGGACTCTAATTGCCATGTCATCAGTACACTGTTTAAGGCATCACCATGTGTATTATGAAAAAAATGGGTAATAGGTTCTCCCTGGGGGTCTTCTATCCCACATAACTTCGACTCTGTCCTTGGGCATGTTTTGATATTGATGTCTCCAACCCAAATGATTTTTAAACAGTTTGGATGTTGGCCAACAAGTTGCTCTATGGTTTTACCTAGATTCTCAACTGCTAAATGTGGGTTTAAGAAGTTATTTTTGTAGTGATTTATTAGCAGAAGGTCCCAGGTATCATAACCTTATATCACTAGCATATGGAAGTATGGGGGAATTTTTATAAAATTCACTACGTTCATGTAAGAGTGTTAGCTAGCAGTGTCAGAGGGCCCCCCTTAGATCTGCCCCCTAATGAGGGAGACCCTACGGTACTAAAAGAATGATAGCCGTTTACGTACATCAGGTTAATTTCTCAGGTTTTCTTGGACAAAGATTTTCTGGAAATTAGATAGTGCTGTAAACCACTCTTCATTGTGTTGTTTAGTATTAAACACAGCTATATTCCAAGACAGTAAGGTGTGGGTCAGATTATGCGCACAAGAATTGAGTTCCTTTGTAGTGATTTAGGGTGGATCGAGAGAGTGAGTATCATGGCTCTGACCTGGCCTTTCCCCTGTCTATCCTACTAGAAACCACAATTCTCAAGCTCTCACTGTGTTCTGACTGAACAGCTAATTGGTACCTCTGGTTGTCCATCTCAAGTCAGTCGCAGGAATTTAAGTTTGATAAGGGAGCAAATCTATTGGAAGTCAGGAAATCAACACTGTTGCTAAACCTTAACCTGCTGACAATGGGAAAAGGCAAAGCTCTCTTTTGTGCATTTTTTCGTATTGGGCAGGGTGATTTATAGAAGAAACTAAGAGCTAAGTGCCTAATCTGGTGTGGATAGAGAGCCAATGTCATGATTTGTCCATGAGTTGGGTTGTAGATTCTATATGTGTAGGTCTAAGCATGGGAACATTGATGAAAATAAGAACAAAGGGTCAAGTGGCAGGAGGAAGGTTGAGAGGTTGTAAATAGGTTGCTCTCAGGTGTTGTGGGGAAACACTCTGTGAATGACTAGTAGAGGCTTTATTAAGGACCGGGGAGGGGGAGTTGAGTGATGCACCCCCCCACCCTATGCCTTTTGGGGGCACAATTATTCATCAGAATGCCTGTGGGTACAGCCTCTGGGCCTAAATCTGCTGGAGGCCTATCTGAAGGCCTATCTAAAAGATGTGAACTTTGCTCCAAAGGATAAGCCAAATATGTTGTGCCCAAGTCTGACCCTGCTATACCCCCATTGTTACCCCCTTGTTCGTGAGAGACTACAGATGTGATCGTAGGGACTTTAATATTAGGTTGCGTTGGGTGATTCTTTATGGCAATATTCTCTCTTCAGCCATCTCAGAAGTCCAAGCTGGTACAATTGCTACAGAGACTGTTCATAGAAGTATGCTTTTGCATCGAAATCAACCACTTTTCTACCATACTGAAGGGGAATAGCACTGTAGGAATGTATATTCCATCATCTATCTCTTCTACATTCTTTATTTATTTTATTTATTTATTTATTTATTTCGCGATTTTTATTGCGCAAACAAATACCCGAAGGTGTCTCGGCGCATGTGACAAAAACGAGAGACCGAGCCGCAGGATTACTGATTGAACAGCCATGTCTTTAAGAGCCTACGAAAGCTTATCAAATTGGGGGCAGTTTTTATGGTGAGTGGCAAAAGGTTCCAGAGTTTAGGTGTGGCAACCAGGAAGCGCCTGTCTCCCCAGGTTGCCGTTCTCTTGCGAGGTAACGGAAGCAGGCAGGAGTTGGCGGATCTCAGCTGTCTCTTGGGGCTATACAACTGGAATGCTTCAATCAGAAACTTTGGACTGACGCCATGCACTGCCTTATAGGCAATGCAGAGGGCCTTGAATTTAATGCGGCCCTCTACTCTTAGCCAATGCAGGTGACGAATGGCTGGAGTAGTTGGCTGGCGGCGGGGGATGTCAAGAAGAATTCTTGCAGCAGCATTTTGTATGGACTGCAACTTAGATAGAACGAGTTTCTGAGTATTAAGGAAGAGGGCGTTCCCATAGTCGATTTTGGAAAACACTAGGGTAGAGACCAGGGTCTTCCCAGCTGAGGTGGGAAGGTAAGGCAGTATTTTCCTAATTTTCTTATAAAATAAAGAAAGCAGATGACACAACCTTGTTGACATGAAGGTTGAATGACAGCTAGCTGTCAAAAATGACTCCCAGGTTTCTGGCCTTATCAACTGGGACAGGAGGAGAGCCAAGCTGGTCAGGCCACCAGGCAGAAGACCAAACCGGGGAGAGATTACCAAAGATCATGACCTCGGTTTTGTCCGAGTTAAGCCTCAGACAGATGGAGGACATCCAGGTACTGACAGCAAGCATGGCGCTTTGGAAATTAGCTGCCACTGCTGGGCCGTCCTTGTGTATTGCCAGAACCAGTTGGGTGTCATCTGCGTAGGATGTAAGTCGCAGCCCATGGGCCTCTATTACCCTCGCTAAGTCTGCTACATAGATATTAAATAGCGTTGGACTTAGCGAGGAGCCCTGTGGGACTCCACAGGGGAGTGCAGAGACAGGAGAATAGAAGTTACCCAACTTCACTGTCTGGGTACGGTAGGCAAGAAAAGATGAGATGAGATTTCTAGCCATACCGTTTATCCCCAGGGATGTGACACGGTCGACCAGAATATCATGGTCGACCGTGTCAAAGGCTGCGGACAAATCCAGCAAATCAGGACAGCCGCACCTCCCTGGTCCATAATGGCTCTAATCTCATCTGAAGCTTTTATTAAAGCGGTCTCAGTTCCATGACCTTTCCTAAAGCCAAACTGCGTTTCGTCGAGAAGTTGGTGAGTATCGATGAACTCTGAGAGTTGTTTATTCATCAGAGATTCGCATATTTTGGCAGGAAAGGGGAGACACGCTATTGGTCTATAGCTGGCCAGAGCTGTGGGGTCCAGGGAGGGTTTCTTCAGGAGAGGTTTGATCACGGCCTTCTTCCAAAGATCTGGATAGTGACCAGTTTGAAATGCGGTGTCTCAGATTTTCATAAGTGGATAAGAGATCACCTCGCTAAGGTTAGCCATCACTGAAGGAGGGCAGGGGTCTAAGGGGGAGCCAGACTTAGTAGTAAAGATAAGTCTGCTGATTTGATCTTGCGTAATGGGAGCAAAGGAAGAGAAGGGATCATGATCGGTGGCAGGTTCTACACCACTGCAGACTCTGGATCTTGTCTCTGCGTTCCCTGCAAAGGATGAGTATATATCTGCTACCTTAGTGGTGAAAAAGCTGGACAGAGCATTACAGAGAGACTGAGACTCTTGTTGGTGACACAGTGATAGCCTCAACAACATTGGTGGTGCCTTGGGCATGTTACCACCTGAAGCTGCTTATTCATCATCTGTTAACTCATTGGCCAGAGTTGTAACAAACGGCTCAGGAATCAAATCATTATTTGTGAATTATAAAAAAGTAGACATTTTTCATCTAGTAATAATCTCTCATTATAGGCACAACTTTTATTGAAGTACCAAAATTATCAATTTAAGAATGTACTGCTAATAATGCTAACAACAACCTGACAATGTAAAACCCACAAAGTTTAAAACCATGTAGAGATTGTATTGTTCCTTTTTATGTGAAATATTGTTAAGGTTTTAATTAACTAAACAATAAACATTTACTACTTACTACTACTTACTACTCATTGGTCAGAGTCGAAGGATTACAGAAGATAATTGCGATAACCTCCAATGGTTCTAAATCTACAGATATGTGTTCCTTTCTATTCTTTACTGTCCCTATTGTTAATAACAAATACAAGTGTTTGGGTGCAGGAAGCATCCTTGAATGGGATTGAAGTGTAGGGATATCAGAACCACTCAGAAACTCTGCAATACTCAAATTGGAGGGCATTATCAGCAGTTTTGAGGGCCCTTCTAAGTTTTCAACAAGATAGAAGGGAAATGAAGTTTTGATTCAGACAGACAACCAGGTATCATACAGCTCCTTCTTCACCAAGGTACTGTGTTCCTTAGCTCGTGGGACTGATCTCTTAGCAATTCCTTGGCAGAAGGGAGCTCTTTATGCCTTCCCTCCCATTCCCCTTCTACTGAAGGTGCTTCAGAAGATTCAGGAGGAGAAAGCAACAGTCATACTGGTAGTTCCACCCTGTCCAAGACACTCATGGTTCACAGTGTTGGTAGTGATGGCAATCCAGTAGCATTTCATGATTCCAATGCATTTTACTTACTCTTCTAGCCCAGAACAATTGGCTTCAATTCTGCCTTGTCGAGTTCAAGTAGATAGGGTGGGTGTAGAACATTAGGATGCTCTAGGGGAAGTAGCCATTTGCATACAAGAATCTAGACAACTGTCCACATAGCATCCTAAGCAAAGCATTTGAGGAACTTTGACACCCGGGTTTAGACAAAGGGAGCTACTTTCAACATCTTGTAATCCTTTCAAGATTTTCAAGTTTTTAAGAGTTGGCTTTCAGTTAGGATTGGGGATTTGTATCCTCTACCTTTTTTCAGAACAATAAGTTGCTAATATGAGCTTTAGAAAATTATCTTGAGATGTATGTGTAGTTGTTCCTTTGGCCTTTAGATTGTTGAAAAGTTTTAAGCTGAAGAAATCTATAGTTCACTTTCATTTGCCACCTTAGCATTTACCAACAGTCTTGAAAGAATAGCAAATGCATATGTTTGAGCTAGTATAATTAGCTGCTTTACAGTGGTTAGCAGCAAAACTAGTTTTTTTCTGTAGGCTATAACTGCAGCAAGAAAGTTTGGAGTGATTTTTTTTTTATTTGAAAGAGTTTTGTATAGCACATAGAGGAGCCTTTCAGGTGACAGAGCACTTTACAATAAGAAAAGAGTGTTACGAAACAAACAATATGCTATATCCAGATCAGTCGAGCAGATAATGCGGCAAAAGTTACATAAGTAAATGATAAATTCTAAATAATGAGAAGAAGAGAGCAGGCACACATTGTCATTCGAAAGGCTGGCATGGGCAGAGGCCGATCGGTGTTGGGTGGTGTGTAGATGATAATCAATAGACAACAAGTGCAGATTTTGGAGATGTGGGTGGGTGTTATGAATTGGGCTATACACAGGCAGGTACACATTGTGCTTGAAGAGAGGAAGATATGGTCTCCATGTGAGAGAAGTGTGTTGGCTAGTAGAAGTTTTACTTTTTTTCTAAAGAACGAGGTGGAGGAGGGGTTGCACCTGGTCTCTGGAGGAAGAGATTTCCACATTTTAGGGGTTATTCTGGAAAATGATCAATTGTAGGTTTTCTTTTTGTTTAAGTAGTAAGGAACTTGTGCATCTGGAAGTTATTCTCTGGGACATGTAAGAAGGGGTGTTGTGTTGCAGCTCTTTATGGGTCATACAGGCAATTTTGAGATGGATTATGGCCACATAGGTTAACCATTTCACAGATTGAAGGTCAGAGGAAATATGGTCTCTTTTTATGAGCCAGTGATGTGCCTTGCTGTCATCAATCAAGGTAGCATTCAGTGGAGAGGTTTCCTGTTCAGGAGACCCACATGGCTAGCCCTACCATGGTCTGGATGGAAGTGCTTGAAGCTCTGTTTTGAGATCTGCCATGGAAGGAAAGTTTTTTATTTCCTCAAAACATGTAGTTAAAGGTTAGCTCCACTGGTGGCTGCACTGATGTGCTTTTGCATTTAGAAGTTATTGTACAAGATTTTTCTTAGGGTTTTAGCTGAGTCAATGACATGAGGGTTACAGTTCCACAACAGGTGTTTCAAGTTCATGAGCATAATCTATTGAGGTTTACTTGGAAACCACTTAGTCAACTACAAACAACGTTTGTAAAACATTAACATATAAGATTAATCAGTAATGAAAACATTTCATTTTGTGCAGGAAAATTGAATTCTGTTATGGCGTAATAGCAGAAAACAATGTTTAATTTACAATAAATACATAAATAGGTATTTTTTGGTGTGGTGCCAGTTTGGAGGATATTTTAGCCACGTAATTTCCTTGAACATTTGGAGGATTCAATATTTCTAAATTGATCTTAAACCTTGTGAGAAGCTGGCATATGGACATGGATTATTCACGACCTGCAGAAGCGCTATTGTTTGATTTTTTTTCTAATATTCAAATTGTTCATGTTTTTGTGACTTTACCTGGCCGATCTATGCCTGCGTAGTTTGAATCCTGCGTGAGGCCACTGCTTGTGCACTTCAGCACTTTGCAGCTGTTGCTCGAACCTCCGTGTTTCTGACCATGTCAGCCTCTGCCAGTGTTCCACATACCCTGCCCCCTGTGTCAGTTAACGTCAGACACCCATTTGTCACGTTCTTTATGCTGATGTCATCTTGGAAGAATTTTTCGCTAGTCTCTTTACCTGCATCATGTGGAGACGTGCGTTTGCTACCGGCACTCTTCCAGTCTCATATCATTGCTTGCTAGTCTCTGTGCCTGCATCCTGTGGAGACACGCATGTGCTGCCGGCATTTCTCCAATCACTGCTCATTCTTCTCTTTGCTGTTGTGCACAGCATTCTTGCAGAGTGCACCTAATGCCTAATTTGCCAGTGATGCACACAGGTTTACTCAGGAGTGCACAGTGAGCTGCATTTACCACTGATGCACACACCTGTATAAGTGTTGATCTCAGTGTTTGTTTTCTTCTCATCTCATCTTTTCAGTTGTTCTATAAGAAGGTCACTAACGATAAATGTCATTTACTTCTGATGCAAAAAGCATGGTTCATTGTGCCCAGTAAATCGTTCACCGCTGACGCACACAGCGATTTAAGACAGTGTTTTAGCATCCCAAATGTTTATTTTCTGAGATACTGCCATACATTTATTTTGTACCTCGTTTTTAAGTTTCTTGGAAGAAATGCAGTTGGAGACACCAACCAAGAGTAAATGTAACCCTCCCCTACCTTGAGTGAGGTGGCAGGAAGGGTCCCCTACATTCATGTAGGCGATTGATGGAGATAGAATGGGGGCACAAAGAACAAAATGTTTGGGTTCAGAGGGACAATTGGTTTTTAGGAATTTTCCACCTGTCCCCTCAAGACGAAGGTGAGCATAATGCTTTTGAGGAAGCTCTCTTGAGAATGGAGTTAGAATTCAAACCTTGTTCTAGACTTGCATTAAATAGATTCAAGTTCTCTACTAGAGTCCAATGTGAAGGGGAAAATGATGATGATTTATTGACTGCTTTATGTAGTCTTGCTTTGCGTTGCAATTTTGGTGCCTTACCGGAAGACATGATAAGGGATCCAATTATTGTGAATGTTAAAAACAAAGAAGTACAGGAAAGTCTGTGGGTTCTGGGAGATCCTAATTTACCAGATACGATATCTACTGCGAAAAAAATAGAGCAGTCTGAGATTTGCATGAAGTCTGTAGAAGATGGTGTCTCTGACAACACAAAGGCTTCTGATGAAGTTTGTGCTGTGGGAGATAGTTCATGCCACAAAATTTCTATAGGAAAAATATATGAAATGTCTTACATTTGTTATAGGTGAGGTAGTCCCAACCATTTGACTTTGTCACCCTTTTTATCAACTGTTGAAAAATAATGTAGCAATCATGGGTGCAAGGCACATTTTCTGCTTGTACACACAAGTGAGAGAAAGAAAGGAGGGGCAATGACCAGCAGTAAAACTGTTGCAGCTAAAGAGACTGCATGCATACAATGTGTTTGTGGAAATTATGCTGAAATGGAGAAGGGAATTGTACTACCCCTCATGAACCAGGAGTGGGAAGGCAAACTAGTTAAGCCTCCCAGGTGCAACGTCCATGTACTTGATATTTAACTAGAGCTCATGACAGACTCTGGTATGCCTTGGACAATAATCACTATGGAATATTTTATAGATGGGTTTGGTTTAGTTAAGAGTGTGAGTGATTTGGTGGAATCTGATGTGGTTACCCAGAGTTTTGATGAGTGTGCTATTCATGGAGGTGGAGGTGGAATTCAAAGGGAGAGTAGCTTGCATTAAGCTATACGTAGCTAGGAAAGGTGGGAATGTTTTGGGGTGGAAGGATCAATGGAAGTTAGGAATTAATTTAAATCCTTACAGCAGGCAGCCTGTTCTACCTGTTTGTGATCCTGAGGAAATTACATGTTTCGTTTAGCAGTTTCCTGGTGTGTTTTCTAGCAAGTTGGAAAAATTACAAGGATATTCTCATCGCATTAAACTTAAGAGTGGAGCTATTCCAGTAAAACAAAAACTGATGAGAGTACCTATCAATGTGCAAGAAGAACTAAATTGTGTACTCAAGGACATGCTGAGGGGGAGATCATTGAGGAGATAGACTCTTTTGAGTGGGTTTCTCCCGTAGTTCTGGCCCACAAAGCAGATAAAATCTTTGAGGATATGCATTTATCGCAGGGGATTGAATGCAAATATTTTAGTGGACTGCCATCCTCTTTCCAATATTAATGAGGTGGTTAGTATGTTGGCAGGAGCTGCTGTATTTTCCACTCTGGATTTGCATTCAGCATACCATCAAATTGGTTTGAGTGAGGACTCAAGCTCTCTGACAGTTTTCATAACCCCTCTAAGAGTATTTCATTTCAAGATGATGTCGTATGCTTGGCATCAGCAGCATCCGTCTTGCGGAGAGCAATGTTCAATATCTCCAAGGAAATGGAAACTTTTGCTAAGTGCTTTCAAGATTGCAATTTTGTTTTCTCAAAAAACAAACAAGGCCATTTTGAGCATTTGAAAATAGTGTGTGTGGAATTGAGAAAACAGGGTTTAACTTTAAAGCAGAATAAGTGCAAGTTGTTTAGAGAATCTGTGGAGTACTTGGGCCTCAGCCTATCCAAGGATGATGTTGTGCCTAAACAGTCATTGGTGGATGTTATTGTTGGCAGCAAATTCATTAACGATTTTGCAGCAAAGATGACGCCGTTAAGGGAGCTTGCTCAGAAAAATGTGGAATTTAAATGGTCCAAAGAATGTCAACATGCCTTTGATTTAGTCAAGTCTGAGATTGTCAAATAATGCATTGTTACAAAAGATGACAGGCTGAATGAGGTTGGCAATATGTTGTTGCAAAAATATGGAAGTGGGGAATGAAATGTGGCTTTTTTATTGCGCACCCTCAGCGAGGCTGAGCGAAGGTACGCAGCAATTGGAAAGGAGGTTTTGGCATGTGTGTGGGCCGTAGAACATTTTAGGATCTACCTTTGGGGTTCTCGTTTTACCACCAAGACAGGCAAGAAGGTTGAAGTGTTGTCTCCTGGCAGGGGTGGTTGTGCCACTGCCTGCCTTGCCAGGCTCATGTCAAGACTTCAAGGGTACAATTATATAATTGAATATGTCCCTGGAAAGAAGAACATCACTGCAGATTGTCTGTCTAGGCATCCTACGGATAGTGGGGAGATTAATGAGAGAAAATAAAACTGAAGTGGTTGCCAGTGTTGCTGATGTCATGCCCAAAGAGTTCTAAGAGGTGAATGAGGAAATGTGGAAAGCCGCAGTCTGAGAGGATATCTTGCTTTTGAAAAGTGTCGGAACATGTGAAGGAAGGTAGGCCTAGAAGGTGGGAGGTTCCTGGGGAGTTGTATCCTTATTGGAGGATATCAGAGGAACTTCAGGTTGAGGGAGATTTATGGTTTAAAAGTGTAAAATGTATCCCTCCTATTAGATTGCATGATCACATATTGAAGTTGGGCCATGAAAGCCATCTAGGCATGTCTTCCATGAAGAGATTGATTGGGGCAGCCTTTTGGTGGCCAGGATTTGACAGACTTATGGATGGGGTTGTGCTTGATTTGTGTGTCAACAGAGAAAGAATGCTTAAGACAGTGCCAGCTCCTTAATGTCCTGTTGAGTGGCCTGATTCTCCTTGGTGGAAAGTTGTTTTTTATGCATCACTGGGCCTTTGAAACTTTTACCATTTGAGTGTAGGTGTGCCATGGTTTTAGTGGATTACCATTCCAAATGGGCAGAGGTTAAGTTTGTGTCTCATGTCACCACTACCCCTGTGATTGAGTTCTTTAAAGAGTTATTTGCGAGGGAAGGTGTTCCTGATTCCTCATCACAGATAATGGGGTGCAATTGATGTCACAAGAATTTTTTGGGAAGTTTTGCAACATACTTTATGTGACCACTGCCCTGTATGAACCTAGTGGAATTGGTCAAGTCAAATATTTCAACCGCATTTTGAAGCAGAGAATTATATGGACAAGGGAATTTGATGGAAAGCGGAAGTACAAACTTAGGGAAAAGTTGTGCCTGTATCGGGTCACGCCACATGCCACTACTGTAGTTAGTCCTTTCAAATTGCTCAAAGGTAGGGATCCTGTAAGGATGTTGTGTCCCTGGTGGTTAAAAAAGAAACACGTTTACAAGGATGGTAGTGCCGTTAAAGAAGAAGTTGTAGTGAACGCAGGAAAGAAACAGGAGAAAAAGAAACACATTCAATGGTAAGTGGAAAAATAAAGTACCTGACTTTGTGTTTGGTGATTGGATCAGGGTGCATAGACCAGGTGTGTTAT
This sequence comes from Triturus cristatus, assembly GCF_964204655.1. NCBI lineage: Eukaryota > Metazoa > Chordata > Amphibia > Caudata > Salamandridae > Triturus > Triturus cristatus. The sequence goes on along the minus strand of NC_140589.1, from coordinate 409,578,563 downwards.
CTAAAAAAGAGACAAACTTTGGAAAAGCCATGAGAGTGGTCAAAGTCAACAAGAATAGTGTGGTCACTCAAGACTTAAGGGGAGAGGATGTAGCCTTATGGCTAGAGCAGTCAACCTCGAAGCTGGTGAAATGGGTTCGAGTCTCGGCAACAACACTCAACATCCTATGATTCTGGGCAAATTACTTTTCCCCATGCCTAACAAAAAATGAATGTGTTCATCTGTAACTAAACTGATGCTCATGTAAAGTGCTCTGATATCTTCGAGTCTAGTTTGCGCTGTATAAAACGCTTGAATTCTTTTTTTTTAAGGATGGAAAAGTGCAGTATGTCAGGAAAGTGGCAAAAAGAATAGGTGGAGGAGAGGTTTGTGAGAATGCTTTTGGAAGAGACTGCAATCAGAGTGTGGCTTCTAGGATTAAAGGAAATAAATGTGACAGGAAACTTCCTGCTAAGTTTAGTAATTTTGGGCAGTGCACTATATATGGGTGTCTTCTCTTTTGTCTGTTTGTGTTTATGTATTGTCTTAGAGTTCTTTTTTGGGGGATAGATGTGTATTAAGATGTGTGTTATCTACTAGAGGGGTATTTCCTTCCCATCTCTCCTCAGACCCCAAAATATCGGGATTGGAACAACGCGGGAAGAGGAGAGGGGGCGGGTTTCCCCATCTAGAATGCCCACTTTGGTATATGTGGAATAAAAAAAAAAAAAAAGATGTGTGTTATCTTTCTAAATGTAATGGTGACTGTTAGAAATGGGGGTCTCTAGTTGGCAATGGTATACACCTTTTTCCAATTAGGGACCCTCGCTTCTAGTCAGGGAAAGGGTGGTGCACTCCTGAATAACCCCTGCTCACGCCCTTGGTAGCTTGGCATGAGCAGACAGGCTTATCTCAGAGGCAGTGTGTAAAGCAGTTGTGAACACATACAGTAATACAGTGAAAACACTACAAATGGACACCACACCAGTTTAGAAAAATAAGTAATCTTTACTAGACTTAGCACAATACCAAACAAAAAAAATACACAATACTGTAATACAAATATGACTTTAAAATGGTAGCAATAGCTTAGTTCAATGTAGATGTTAAATGCGACACTTTACTCTCAAAGTACCTTGGATGCATTATGCAAAACAAACTAAAGGGTAGCAGGGAAGGTTATGTGTTGGTTCCTTGCTTCATGGGAGGTGATGCATCGGTTCCTTACTGCAGCGCAGGAGAGGTGATATTTCGATTCCTTACCGGAGAAGAGGTGATGCGTCGGTTTCTTACTGTGATCCTGTGCGATGCGACAAGATGGCGCCTCGATTCGACGATCCGGTGCGATGCAACAGAATGGTGTCTTTGATGCGATGCGACAACGGGGATGCAATGCGTGCAAGCCCGACGGACGTGCAGCAAAATTGATGATCTTTGGAGCCATGACAGGCCTTGCGACACGCTTCTCCGGTGATGCGACGGCGACCTCTGCACAGTAATCCTCCTTCAGCTTCTCCCGTTTCTTCTCCTTGGCAAAGGTTCCTCTTGATTTCCCAGAAGTGATCTAAAGTTCTGGGGTCTGGGTCCCCCTTTTTTTACACACAAATACTTTGTCACTGAAGGCAGAGAGTGTCTGTACCTAGTCCACACCAGTTCTGGGTGCATTCTGCCAATGGACAACTTCTTCCTTTGTCAGTGTTGGCCAGGGTCATCAGACGCACCACAGGAGGTGGAGCCAGCATTGTGGAAGGCAGGCACATCCCTATTCAGGCCCAGGTGCCACTCCTCCCACCACTCCCAATGCAGATAGGTCTATTAAGCCTAGTGCTGACTCGCCCTGCCTCCTGGAGCCACCCCAGCCCCTGCCACTTACAAACCAGACATGCAATACACAACCTAGCAGAGGCAGGCTGGATGGTTAGGCAAGAAAATACCCCCTTTCTAAAAGTGGTATTTTAAAACACAGAATGTTAAAACCAACTTCACTAAAAGATGTGTTTTATCATTCTGAGTTCAGGCATACTAAATGTGTTTTTCTACCATGTTCGCTGGGTCAGTTAGGATTATAAGATGTTATAATCAAACTGCCCATTCTGGCCTATGGGAACAAGTAGCCTTGCAATAGTGAAAAACGAAATTGGCTGTAATTCACTATCAGGACATGCCACACACATCAGGGCATGTCCTACCTTTCACATACAACACACCTTGCCCTAGGGGCTACCTGAGGGGTGGCTAACATGTAGATAAGGGAAGGTTTAGGGACTGGTAAGTGGGTGCACTTACCAAGTCAACATGGCAGTCCCAGACTGCACACAGACCCTGCAATGGCAGGCCTGAGCCACATTTTACAAGCTGCTTCTGTGGGTGGCACAACCAGTGCTGCAAGCCCACCAGCAGCATTTGATGTACAGGCCCTGGGCACACATGGTGCACTGTACTAGGGTCTGGCAAGTAAATCAAATAAGCCAATCATGGAGTCACTAATCCATTACAACAATTTAAAATAGAGAGCATATGTACTTCAGCACTGATCAGCAGTGGCAAAGTGCCCAGAGTCTTAAAACCACCAACAACATGTCAGACAAAATATAGGAGGAAGGCAAAAAAAAGTTCAGGGTTGACCCTGCAAAAAGGGCGAAGTCCAACAATGACCTGTCTGGGTTCTCTATCGAGAATATGGAACATTGGGGAGTTGCTTGCCTTGACTGTATCCAACTACTGTGCTATCTCTCCAATAAAAGCTTTATATATATTCGCTGAAAAAACCATAGGTTTCAGGGGCGTTATAGTTAGCTGGACTTTTCACTCGTACAAAATCATTGAAATTCCCCCGTTATAGTTAGTTCAGCTAACTATAACTCGCACTGCTGATGACGTCACATATTACATCACTCATGACATGGTCAGTGACATCACTGATGACATCTCAAATGACATCACTGATGACATCATCCAGTGAATGTGTGTTTTTCTGAAAATTACGTATGTTTTATATATGTATTTCTCAAGGTCGATGGAAGAATAAATGGGTATATAAGTGTCTAAATGGATGATTTGTTTTTGAAAAATTGATTGTATAACTGACTGATTAAGTGTGTCTTAGTGAATACATGGCTTAGTGAGTAATGTTTAAATGTGTAAATATCTGTATCAGTCTCTCACTTTGTGTATAAGTGGCTGCATGGGTTGGTGAGTAGCTACATGAGTGTCTATATAGATTATTAGTTGGTTTTTTGAGTATCAGTATGAGTGTCTGAGTGTCTCTATGGTTCGGTGGGGGGTATTACGTAGTGCATATGTGCATGAATGAGTGACTCACTGTTTGTATGTGTTGAAGACAGCATGTGTGCAGGACTGTATGGGTGGGTGAGTGTGTGCATGGGTGTGTTAGTGAGTGATAGACTGTCTCAATAGTGTCTTTATGAGTAACTACATATGTTTTAAACTAGTATATGTGACTATTGGTGTATATAAGTGAGTATATGTGAGAGTGAGAGATTGAAAGAGTTCCTGTATGAATAAGTATGTGTTTCTATAAGTGATTGTTTAAAAGACTAAGTATGTGTAAGTTTCTGTAGAAGTAAGTGTGGTGGTATGTGTATAACTGTATATGCAAGTAAATTGATGTTTGATTCTTTATTCACATGAGTGACTATGTGTGTGAATAACTCTATGGATGAGTGGCGTTGTGGAACAGGATGTATAGGTGTGTGAGTACATGATGAGTGAGTACATGTATGAGTGACTGTATAGGACTGTTGGTGAATGAGTGGATGTGTATGTGGATCTTAGAATTACTGAATAGGTTGTTGTAACTGGTATTGGTATGTCCATTGTTTTGAACATTGTAGTTTCTATTTTTGAATGTGTGTATCAAAGGTTATATTAGGGGAAGAGGAGGTCTGCCACTCTATCACAAGGATGATGTCATCAGTGATGTCATTAGTGATGTCATTTGAGATGTCATCAGTGATGTCATGAGTGATGTCACTGACCATGTCATGAGTGATGTAATATGTGACGTCATCAGCAGTGCATTGCGGGCGTGCGAGTTATAGTTAGCTGAACTAACTATAACGGGGGAATTTCAATGGTTTTGAACGAGTGAAAAGTCCAGCTAACTATAACGCCCCTGAAACCTATGGTTTTTTTCAGTGAATTTCTAAGGTTTTTTAAATGCTAATTCCTAAATATAACGTGCCTGAAACCTATGTTTTTTTCAGTGAATTTCAAAAGTTTTTTAAATGCTAATTTCTAACTATGCCAACAGAGATAGGACATGTGAAGAAAGAAGAAAAAACGCACAGAAAGAAAAAAAAGAAATGCAGAAAGAAGCAACAGAAGTCCTCAAAGACGAAGAAAAGTGCAGGAAGAAGGATAACATGCAGAAAGAACAAACAGAAGAGCAGAAAGAAGCCTTGTTGCAAAATCATCCTGTACCCTCAACTTTTTCATACGGATACTGGTGGTAACTGAGTCTGACTAACCAGTCCTAGAGCCAGTGCTATGTTAAAAGACACTCAGAATACAGTGAAAACACCTACATACACTAGGGAACACTATGCGTTGGGGTCCCCCTGTGATCAGCATGACCTCCTCTGTAAGCCCCTAGTATATAATAGGGCAGGGGATTAAAACTACCTCTTAAAATGCACCACAGGGCGTGTTTGCACACGTCACCTCAGGCCCCATCCCCTCACTTCCCCACTGTGTAAACACGCCCTGTGGCTGTTTTAAGTTGGAAGATTAAGTCCCCTTGAATCCTGAGGGTCCCTAGGGTCCAACTAGACCACTAGGTACCTCCAGTAAGCGCCACAGAGCTGCGTTGCTGAGAGATGTAAAAAGGGGCACGGCCTAGACCACCTCTCTGCAACGCAGCGGAGTGGTGCTTACTGGAAGCACCTGGTGGGCTAGTTGGCCCCCAGGGTCCCTCAGGATTGAAGGGGAATTATTTCCCCAACTTAAAACGCGCCACAGGGCTTGTTTGCACACGTTAACTCAGGCCCCGTCCTCTCCCTTTACCACTGTGTAAACACGCCCTGTGGCTGTTTTTAGTTGGGAGATTAAGTTCATTTGAATTTTGAGGGTCCCTAGGGTCCAACTAGCCCACTAGGTACCTCCAGTATGCACCACAGAGCTGAGCTGCAGAGAGGTGTAAAAAGTGTCACGGCCTGGACCACCTCTATGCAACGCAGCTCAGTGGCGCTTACTGGAAGCACCTGGTGGGCTAGTTAGTCCGCAGGGGCCCTCGGGTTTGAAGGGGAATTATTTCCCCAATTTAAAACGCGCCACAGGGCTTGTTTGCACACTTTAACTCAGGCCCCGTCCCCTCCCTTCACCACTGTGTAAACAGGCCCTGTGGCCGTTTTTAGTTGGGAGATTAAGTTAATTTGAATCCTGAGGGTCCCTAGGGTCCAACTAGCCCACTAGGTACCTCCAGTATGCGCCACAGAGCTGCGTTGCAGAGAGGTGTAAAAAGTGGCACGGCCTGGACCACCTCTGCAACGCAGCTCAGTGGCGCTTACTGGGAGCACCTGGTGGGCTAGTTAGCCACCAAGGGGCCCTCAGGATTGAAGGGGAATTATTTCCCCAACTTAAAACGCGCCATAGGGCGTGTTTGCACACATCACCTCAGGCCCCGTCCCCTTCCTACCCCACTGTGTAAACATGCCCTGTGGCCATTTTATAAGTTGGGAGATTAAGTCCCCTTGAATCCTGAGGATCCCTAGGGGCAAAATAGCCCACTAGGTAAGTCCAGTAAGCACCATTGCAGAGAGGTGTAAAAAGGGGCACGGCCTGCACCACCTTTCTAAAACGCAGAGCAGTGGCACTCACTGGAAGCACCTGGTGGGCTAGTTGGCCCCCAGGGTCCCTCAGGATTGAAAGGGAATTATTTCCCCAACTTAAAACGCGCCACAGGGCGTGTTTGCACACGTCACCACAGGCCCCGTCCCCTCCCTTCACCACTGTGTAAACGCGCCCTGTGGCCATTCTAAGTTGAGAGATTAAGTCCCCTTGAATCCTAAGGGTCCCTAGGGTCAAACTAGCCCACTAGGTACCTCCAGTAAGGGCCACAGAGCTGCGTTGCATAGAGGTGTAAAAAGGGGTGTGGCCTCAGAACACCTGTCTGCAACGCAGCTCCCTGGCGCACACTAGAGATACCTGTTGGGCTAGTTGGCCCTCAGGGACCCTCAGTATTGAAGGGGAATTAATTCCCCAACTTACAACTCGCCAGGGGGCGCGTTTGCAGAGTGCTGCAAGGAGGGGGCGTGTCCTCCAGCACGATGCCGGTCTTTTATTTATTTTATTTTTTTAAGAAGGAGGGTTGTGTGGCCCCCCTACTTTTTCTAATTTACTGGCCCTGGGGACCCCATCCCCCAGGGCCTGCACCCTAATTTTTTGGTTGAAAAAAATTAATTTGGCCCTCCCAAGGCCTTAATCGGCCCCGGGGACCCCAACCCCCGGGTCATGGGCTTTTTTTAATTTAAATTCTTTAGGAGGGGTCTGCGTTGCCCCCTCCTCAGGCCACTTATGGCTCCAGGGACCCCATCCCCCGGGGCCGGCCTTTGTTTTTTATTATTTTAAAAATATATATATTTATAGAAACACCTAGGACATGCTGGACAAACTGTATGTACCTATCACCATGACGATTTGCGTGATATTCATTAAAAGGCGACTATGCATAGAATGAATCCACATGGAATGTATTTACACCGCTAGTGAAGCTCTGACGTGTCTGACGCCCTACCGTGCCTAATCCCGGCGCCCCCGCCGGTGGGTACTCTCCAAGTAGACACCCTTGTCGTTTATTTATACAAACATGGGTAGCTATTGACGGGCACATTTAATATACACGCATACCAAGCCATTCAAAGAGGATTCGACAAAAATTCGACCAAACTATGCAAGAAACCCCCTCACGGTTAATAAAAAACACATCCACCACCGGATGTGTAATACTTTTTATTTTACTCTCTGGAAAGGAGACAAACCTCACTTGAGAGTCACAGTGTGCTCCTGGCTGATCCCAATGCTGTGTTACACCCACCAGTGCCCGCCGATTGCCTCACACCTCTGTGTTGTATTCCAGCTAGTGCGTATGCTATGACACTCTCTAGCCCATGTGCACTGTAACACCACCCCGTGAATATGTCATGCCACACTTGCCTTCGCACAGGTTATAAGTCTAACGTGCCTTCCTCGATGTGTATGTTATAACTCACAGCGCTATGCCATACATATTACAATCTGGGATCCATATCTTTGTCACAGTGCATATGCAACGTTACACTCCCCAGCACATATTTTATATTACAACTTTAGAGACTAGTTATGTTACACAACACTGCCCTGTGCATATTACACTCCAAGGCGCATATCGCATAGCACGAGCTAGTGCCTGTGCTATCTCGCGCTCTCCAATGAATCTGTCATTGCGCACAATGTATTGCATATTATATTTCACGCCCCGGTTCATCTTGTATCACACTTTTTGGTGCATAGTTTATACCATATACTACATCTAGTTTTCATTTTCAATCATGCTCTCAGGACTATGTTCTATATAACACTGCGTCCACCTACCCTTTTCATGGGCATTACATTTTGCGATGGGGGTGGAGGGTCAGGGGGTGTTTCTGCCAAGTGAGCCCGGAGTCACAGTCACAAACGTCCTCTTGTTCCTGAATAAAAGTGAGATTATGCTGCATACTTGTTCATATTTTAAGAAGTTCGCACAGACACACATTTTAAAAACAATAAAGATCCTAATACCCACCTTCTCTGAACAGTTAGCTTGCTGCCCCATCCACCTCCTCCCTATCATCTGGTATCTGAATCCATGGACTAGCCTCCTCCCTCCTGCCATGCATGGTCTGATGTGCTGCCACTGCCCTCCATTTAGCATGATGTACCAGTCCACTCCTCCTGCCCTCCATTGCCCAATTCTATGGCCCATCATTGACCTCCTGCTTAGCCTCTGTGCTTAGCTTGCTACCCCTATTCTCCTTCCCCCTGCCCTCCGATGTCTTTGTGCATGCCCCTGCTCCATCCTTTTTGCCCACTATGTTCCATGGACCTGCCACTCCTATCTACTCTGAGTGTTCTGTTGAGCTGCCACTCCCCTCCCACCTGCCTAGTATTGTCAGATGACTGTAACCTGTCCCTGCCACCTCCACCCTGCCTGTCCACATGCCATGCCCCTATCCCCTTCCTCCTGTCCTCCATGGTCCATTTTACTGCCACACCCTTCTGCCCTCCCTGATCTGTTGTGCTGCAACTGCTCCTCCTGCCTGCCCCGCGCGGTCTGTTGTGAGGCCCCTTTCCCTGAACTCTCTTGTATGTGCCCAGGTCCTGACCCTCCCTTCTATCCTCATGGTTCTTTGTGCATGCCCCTGCACCCTCCTTCTTGCCCATCATAGCCATTGTGCTGCCACTAACCCTCCCGCTTGCCATGCATGGTCTTCTGTGCTGCCATGGCCCCTCCCACCTTCCCTGTGTGGTCAGCTAGCTGCCCCTGACCCCCTCCCACCTTTCCTCCATGGTCTGTGTGTATGCCACCATAGTCTCATTGTTGCTCTCCATGGTGTGTCTTGTTTCTAGTGCCCATCCTGCCTGACCTCCATGGTCATCTTGCTGCTCCTGCCCTGCCACCTTGCCCCCAGCCCTCTGTTTCCATGTGCAGACCCCCTATTCCCTCCCTCCTGGCTTGTCTGTTCCATTGTAATGCCCCTGATCCGTCCCTCCTGCCCTTTATGGTCTGTTATGCTGCAGCTTACTCTCCTGTCTGTCCATTATGGTCAGCTAGCTACCATTGCCTCTTTCCCATCTGTTCTCTGTTGTCCATGTGCATGGTCCTGTCCCTCCCTATTGCTTTCTATGGGTTGTTGTGCTGCACTCCCGTCCCGCATGCGCTGTGTGGTGTATTGTGCTGCTGCAAACCCTGATGCCTGCCCTGTAGGGTCAGTTTGGTGCACCTCTCCATGTCACTCCTGTCCTCTGTTATCCGAGTCCATGTCCCTACCCCAATTCCTCCTGCCTACCATGATTCAATGTACCATACTTGCGAACATTTTGAACTTGGTAAGAGGGAGATTTTGAAAAAAAACTGGGGTATTGATTTTCCCCTTTGAGTTACATTGAAAAAGAGGAGATTGTAGATAGGAGACAGATCAAATAAAGCCCATTTGAGCTTAAAAACATTGGACGTTTCCTGGCTGAAACGGGTCTGTTGGCATGTATGGTTGTACTACCACTGCCTCTTCCTTCTGCCCACAATGGTCTATTATATTGCCACAGCCTCTCTTGCCAGTCCTGTATTGTTGGTTTGTTGCCCCTGCCCCCCTTTCCACTGCCCTCCATAGTCTGTTGTGCTGCCACTGCCCTTCCTGCCTGCCCAGTGTGGTCAAATTGTTGCCTCTGCACTCTCCTACCTGCCTTCAATTTTCAGAGTCCGTGCCCCTGGCCTCTGCCTCTCAACAGTATCCCAATGAACAACTAGATTTCTAACATTCTATATTTATTACAAAAGTGTGGAACGCCTGACGTCATCTTGATGTAATCAAATCTGTAATACCTAGAGTATTTCCTTTAGAAATTACATATATGAGAGGGTCTTATTTGCTCAAAATTATGGTTAGTGCTCTAAAAAACTAAAATGAGGACATATTTTCTGAGTTTTCAAATAGCGACAAAGAACTTTTAAATTATTTGTAATCTTTATGTTTTTTTATCCAGTTGACCACTTGATTAAATGTTGCACCTTGGCGAGAGGATGTGGTGTTACTTCCAGAGCTGCAGACTTTGCAACTGGGGAACCAGGTTGGAGTTTCTGCTTCAGCTCAACATTCTGTGATTGTGGTCAAATCACTTAATCTCCCCATGTCTACAACCAAAATGAATTTGATATTGTGTGATGTAACCAATGCTCATGTAAAGCATTCCAATACCTGACAAGTCTGCACTATATAAAACTGCAAATACATAAAAAAAAAGTGTTTTGCACACTTCTGTCATTGGGCTACATGCCAGCTACATCTGGGTGATATTTGTGCTGCATTTAGGCTCTTTTGTGTCTGGTGGCCATCTTGGGAGATTTATTTGTTATGAAGTTTCCTAATTTTCTCATTTACTGCAGTCTCCTCAGTAGGAAATGCTTTCAGTTTTTTACTTTGATTCCATCAAGAAGGTATTCAGATATGTCACACATTTGCCATAAATTCTGAATTTTAGCACTCTAGTTGCTCATTAGATCACTGTAGTAAAGCTACTGCTCACCACGGAAGTCTGCTGCTGGTATTAAAAGTGCATGTTTCAGTCTGCAGATCAGAATTTTTTAATGAAATAGAAGAGGATTTGAGAAGTCACTCAAAATGTGCCCTAATTTTTCTTTCTTCAGCACTAATAATAATTTCTAGGGCAAAATGAACCCCCTTGTTTTGTTCCTTTTTAAATTAAATGTTTTAAGTGTTACCAGTTTATTCCAATCAAGATGGCTTCAGGTGTGCCATACTTTTATCATAAGTAAGACTGTTAGCGCTCTAGTTGTTCGTTAGAACACTCTGGGACATTCTGTCATTGGGCTATACTTGGGCTACATCTGGGTGATATTTGGGCTACATTTGGGCTCTTTTGTCTCTGGTGGCCATCTTGGGAGATTTATTTGTTATGAAGTTTCCTAATTTCCTCATTTACTGCAGTCTCCTCAGTAGGAAATACTTTCAGTTTTTTACTTGGTTCCATCAAGAAGGCATTCAGATGTGTCACACATTTGCCATAAATTCTTAATGTTAGCACACTAGTTGCTCATTAGATCACTGTAGTAAAGCTACTGCTCACCAGGGTAGTCTGCTGCTGGTATTCAAAGTGCATGTTTCAGTCTGCAAGTCAGAATTTGTTTATGACATAGAAGAGGATTTGAGAAGTCAAAATGTGCCCTAATTTTTCTTTCTGCAGCACTAATCATAATTTCTATGGCAAAATGAATCCCCTCATTGTGTTTCTTTGTAAATTAAATGTTTTAAGTGTTACCACTTTATTCCATTCAAGATGGCTTCAGGTGTGCCATACTTTTGTCATAAGTAAGACTGTTAGCGCTCTAGTTGTTTGTTAGAACACTCTGGGACATTCTGTCATTGGGCTATACTTGGGTTACATCTGGGTGATATTTGGGCTACATTTGGGCTCTTTTGTCTCTGGTGGCCATTTTGGGAGACGTATTTGTTATGATGTTTCCTAATTTCCACATTTACTACAGTCTCCTCAGTAGGAAATACTTTCAGTTTTTTACTTTGATTCCATCAAGAAGGCATTCAGATGTGTCACAAATTTGCCATAAATTCAGAATGTTAGCACTCTAGTTGCTTATTAGATCACTGTATTAAAGCTACTGCTCACCAGGGAAGTCTGCTGCTGGTATTGAAAGTGCATGTTTCAGTCTGCATGTCAGAATGTTTTAATGAAATAGAAGAGGATTTGAGAAGTCACTCAAAATGTGCCCTAATTTTTCTTTCTGCAGCACTAATCATACTTTCTATGGCAAAATGAACCCCCTCATTTTGTTCCTTTTTAAATTAAATGTTTTAAGAATTACCACTTTATTCCAACCAAGATGGCTTCAGGGGTGCCATACGTTTGTCATAAGTTGGACTGTTAGCGCTCTAGTTGTTCTTTAGAACACTCTGGGAAGCTGTAGTAGAACACAAAGGAATCCACTGACAGTCTCTGCCCTTGTTGGATGTACATGTTTTACTGAGAATGTCAGACTTCATTCTCACATGACTGAGAAAGATAATGTGAATTTACAGAAAATATGCTCTCAGTTAGCTTATAGATCACCTTCCAAACCTCTTTGGGAAAAGCATGAGAAAATAGTTTTCTCTCAAACATGATTCATGATATCACAGCAGAAGGCTTTTTCACATGGTAAAATCACCTTAGAACACACCACAATTCCTAAAATGAGTATGGTACCATCAGCAAATGATTTATAATGTAACTAAAGTCTTAAAACCTTCTATTAACTGCAATGCTTTTTAATGAGGTGCTATCATGTATATTGGTCCCAAGATGGCTGCCAACACTTCTTGGATGAAGTGCAGACAGCCAATCAGATCTCACGATGAGATGTGTGGTTAGGCTCCGCCCAGATATATATGTGATTTTACTTTTGATTTTCTCAGGAACTACTGAACGGATTTACACCATTTAAGCAAAAGGCACATGCCTGACCTGAGGACTACCTCTTTGCCAAATTTCAAGTAATTCTGTTCAGCCGTTCGGGCTGTACCTTCGACTAAAGGTCCTATGGGAAAATGCATGGGGAAAACGTGTTTTGGGACCCCCCTTTTTTCTCAGCCCCTGCTTGACGAATCACCCCGAGACATTCAGGGTAGGAGCTGAGCGGAGCGCCCCATTAGTTTTGAAAATTTCCCGAAGATAAGTCAACCGGCGCCAAAGTTATTCAAAATAGAATTTTCAGATTTCCTATGGGAACTCGGTCCTAACTATAACTATCTACTGGATATAATATATCTATGTGAAGCCTTTGAGTCTATTACATATGCCCTGTCATTCTCTCCGGCAGATATATATGAGCAAACCTACAGTATTTTCACTTTAAAGCTCTCATCCCTCCCTCTAACATGTGATCTGAGAGTTCCCACACTTGGCAGGTGCATTTGTTTAGGAAATACCAACTGCCCTCCCAGCAGCATAAACCCTCTGAATACCTTACATGAGTTTCAAGTTCAAGGTTACACACAGACCACAGCAGAGCAAAGCTGCAGCGATTTTAATGGACGCGCACACACAATTAGGTTCATCGGATTAAACTCACTCATAATCTTACCTAAAATAACTGAGATCATTTAATGGACACCAACTTACCTAGTGTTAGAGACATTTTATTAGGGACGAATTTATGAACAACGTTTACTGCTTTACATCGCTGATCAATACCTAGTGGAACGAGCACCACAACTGGCAAAAAGTCGATAAAAGCAAGCAAAAACAAATGCTTAAATCAATTTGGAACTGGTGGCGTTAGGTGCAAAATAAATACCCTTTTTGCTCTTAACAATGTTTCGAGAGCTGCTTTTGAATTACGATATATATTATATATGCAGGCGGATGCAAAGAGCGAAGGACGAACAGCAGCTGGGCAGACAGAATGACGGCATCAAGGGACCCGTCGAAAAAGGTTTTACACACGAATAGAAAGTCCTGACCCCTTCTACCATGACAAAATTCCTGCCGCCAAAAAGAATGCATATTTATACGATAATCTGAGTCGAAATGATGGTGGCCTTTTATTTTCCACCCCTAATCTTCTTTCTGCATCATTGCAGCACGGTCGGTAAATATGGAACGTGATAGCCACTACCTGGCTGGATAATGTAAGTTACCCATGTTGACAAGAATATGCAGACACTTTAATTGGCGTGCACAACATACTCAGACGGTAATACATCTAACAATGGCTGTCTTCCATCTGAATAGTCAGGTGCAACACTTTTCTGGCAGTAAATATAAGGCTAAAGCTGCATGCAATATTCTGGCAGTGGCCTAATTAGCAGGATATGTTCAATCATCTTTGACGAAGAACACAACAGAACCATCTATTTTCTGGCTGGTAGTGAAACGTTTTGAGAACACAAAGAAATGCAAGACATCTATCTGTTTGACCTTCAGTTGTACATTTTCCAGGAAATGTTTTACAGAGAAGATACGAATTAAAAAATGGAGGTGTCACTTGCTTTTTATTTACGTGTCAAGCATACTACTCATTTATCTTTTTTATATGTTCTTGAGGCAGAACGTCCCATCAGTGTGGCTTATAACTGATACTGTAGACGTGTGTGCACAGAAAGAATTATCATAATGGTTGTGCTTCCCTTTATGCCAATCTCAGCGTCGCACTCCGTGTTAGAAAGATAACTTTGATTTATAGAGGCCACATTGCTTACTGAACAGTTAATAAATATTGAGCTGAAGGGTAGGTTACCTTTTGAGACATATACAGCACATACTGATTCATAGGATCCTTGGTTTTTTTCATAGACTGTTCAGCAGTGTGGCGGAATACTTTGTTGTTATTGGAGGGCCAAACAAGACGAAAGACACTTTAACAAATGACCCAATATTCTGGTGCTCCAATTTCCTTCTTTGTGAATTCATGCAAATTCAAATGCTCGGTCGAATGACTAAGTATTGTTTCTGGAGAGTGGCGTGCGCGATCTTAGTTTTATTTGCTATACCTACAAAAACATAACATTTGAAATGCACACTTGAGGAATCAATACACGTAATAATAAATTACAAAAAAAAACATGGATATTAGAAAATAGTTGAAAAGAATTGAGGAATACACTTGATTTCTATTATTTTCATGTAACGTCCAGTAATATTTACAGCTCATTAAATAAATCATCCTTATCGCATTAAAAAAAGCATCCCTTTCAATATTTTGTAATCTGGTTCCTTCAAATTCTATGGATTACATGACGGTAACGAATACATTGTACTTGCTCTTCAATCATTAGTCATAGACTATGCTGCCCTTTTCAAAGGCTAGTCTTTTTTTTTTTTAAACTTATTTTTATTGCCATTTTCATAGTTCATACATTGTACATCATTCAAAGGCTAGTCTTATGCTGAAACTCATAAAATAATATTTATTAGTTTGTGGGTGTTTATTGCAATAATAGCCTCTTCTACAGAGAATTGCTCAACCATTTTAAACACTCCTTGGTCACCCCTTCTCTTCAAAGCTGACCCCAACCATTGTTACGTCCATTCAAGTGTCCCTGAGTCTACAAAATAATGGCAAGAGTTGTCCCATCCCAACTTCAAATTCACCTATACCAGTCAGGATTTTTATCCAGGCATGGAACCGAAATTGCCCTTCTCAAAGAATAGGATGGGACTCTCCCAGTGGAAGAAGAGAGTAAACTCTGTATGTTGAATTGGCTCAACTTGTCTATAGCATTCGACACTGTGGAAAAATAACATCCTTGAGCACCATCACTAATCTGCTGCTCTTGCCTTTGACTAGGCCCCTCTTGTTTAAACCCTTCTTTAAGGACTGTTCTCAAGAAGTCCAAATTGGAGAGTTCACATCCCTGCCCGATCCTGTGACTTGTGTGGTACCGCAGGTTTCCTAATCCCTTATGATTTTTAACATCTCCATAAAACCCTTGATCACCTCATAGATGGAGTCCACCTATAATCTCATGTTGAGAGTGACTCTTTTCCACCCACTTCTTTTCATTGACACTGTTCCTATTAAGTTTGAGTGATTGCGAGAAGCATAGGCGGTCTCCTGGGCACGGCCACCAGCTCAAACTGCTCAAATAAACTCTCCCTTTCTACCCAAATCACATTACTTGGCAGTGATCAGAACCCTCATTAAGTCTCACCTGAACTACTGCGAATTTCCATACCCCAGTCTTCCCAACAACAAAGTCAAAAGACAATAAAGCACAGAACACTGAAGTCCGCCTCCTTCACGGCCTGAGAAAAACCCACCACACTACAATTCACTGCAAACATATGCACTAGCTGCTAGTGAAAGACAATGTGACCTTCAAGTTGCACTGCCTCACTTGAAAAAAATTTCTCAGCATCCTCCAACCTTTAATACAAAATGCAAAAGTATACTCCTCTCAGACGCCTGCGCACATACATTTACATTCACTTTGAAACTAGCATGACAAACTGCAAATCCAGTTGAGATAGACTCTTCTAAGTCTAGAACAGCTACGGCCTACATATGTAGGATGTCAATCAACTTGTGTCATTTGAGAAATAACCAAAACCCATATGTTGCAATTGGCCATAATTCACCTGCTTCCACTTTTCCTAGTCTCTCTTTTTTTGCGTAGAAACAATTCTGTTATGCAGTTTGCACAATCCAAATACAGGAGTTTCTTTTCAATAGACACAAAGTTTGTTGGACGGCTACCATTGGTTATTGATGGCTGTTCGCAACACTTTTCCAATTTCTTTCAGAAACAAACTTGTTTCAGAGAAACAAAAAAATAATCCTCCTCACACTCTGGGACTTTCTCCCAGGATGTGTGGGTCGTCATTTTATTTCCTGTCCCTCAACGCCAGGTTTTACCTGCAGTTAAGAACAGGGAAAAAAAACAATACGCCATCCATCCCAAATAGATTGGGCGTTGTAATGTCCCTCCTGCGATGGCCCTATTCCATCGGGATGTCAGGGGAACATTTGTGTTGATATAACAAATTTATGGCTGACCTAGGGTTTGGAGAGCGGAGTACTCTGTCGCGCACTGCCGCACTTGCAACAGAGTACCCTGTCTGTCAATCTCTATATCGGGTCTTGACACACAAACTACTTAATAAACTGTTCTTTGTTGTGAGTTGATGCCTCTAGTTGGTTGGGTCACAACCAGTGGAATGCATTGCAGCTTTAAATGCCAGGGCATCATTGCCAGATGTGAGATATTTTTAATATAGCCTTATAGCCCGCCGTAGTGGGCTATACTGGCCATTAAAGGCCCGCTCCAGCTTCGGCGAGGGCCTTTCACAAGGGAGCAGGACTTTAGTGGCCACTATAGCCCAGCTAAGGAGAGCTATTAGGCTATTAGAACATTCTGCCACTAGAGGGCAGAAAGTTCTAACAAATAAAACAAAGGCCTCTTGGAGCCCAAGGGGGTTTAAATCCCATTAGGCTCTGAGAGGCCTTTGTTCACAGCAACAACTGTGCACAAACAAAATGTTGAATGTTGCTCTGCGGGCTTTTACCGGCCTGTAGAAGCACGGAGCACTCCATTGTATTCAATGGAGTGCTCCACGTTCCAATGTTCCTATTAAGAGTGTATTTCTTGACAGGTACCTTTGCTCGGTGTCATGCAATGTTCGTGCCACTCAGTTATAGTTATGAAAAATACTTATTCAAAATTAAGCTTGTGATATTAAAACTTTCTGTTGGTAGGTGTTTCCTCCTCAACAAGCTTTATTTTAGTTATAAGTAAAACATTTGCATAATGTTTTATTAATGTGTTGTGATGCTATGTTTTTAAATTTCTAGTCTAATATGCGCTTGAGCTGGACATTAATACACACCTTACCTTGTATTTTAGAGAGGATAACTGTCATTCGGATATGAGTTTATCTTGAGTAAACGAAA
This sequence comes from Triturus cristatus, assembly GCF_964204655.1. Taxonomy (NCBI): domain Eukaryota; kingdom Metazoa; phylum Chordata; class Amphibia; order Caudata; family Salamandridae; genus Triturus; species Triturus cristatus. Next base: position 409,561,423 of record NC_140589.1, on the reverse strand, counting down.
AGACTAGAGGCATTTGGCTAAATAGGAACAAATTGGTTTAATTAAACGTTGCAGCCAGAGAGCCTTGACAAAGTGCGTCTGCTCAAAGTCTGTCGGTGTACAAAGTTTTGATGGTTGTTATACACAGTTCATGAGATACAATAAAGCAATTTCCCACATTCCAAAAAAGCACCTCAGTCATAAATCAACAAATGTGGGCATCTGATATGGACACAGATAACTCTTGACCTTGGGGAGAGTTAGTGTTGGCCAGGGTGTGTGTCCAGATGTCCGGCATGAGGATCGCATGATCACTGCATGTGGTGTGCATGTCATGTTGTGATTGGTTGAGTGATTCTATCTACATGTAGTATCTAGCTTTGTGGTATTTTTAGGGAACGCAAGTCTTTCACCAATTGGGTTTTATTGGGTCCAATTTTCTTGGACCTGTTTGTAGTGCAACAATCTATCTATGGGATCGATCAGGGTTTTGCCTGTGTGCGCGTTTGTCTTTAGGTCAAGAGAGACCCCATCTGTGACCTGGTTTTTAACAGGCATGGCTGTGGGTTATAGGACTTGTCTAACCATGTAGCTCTGACTCATGGTTGGTGAGGAGGTCACATTAGGTCAATCCAGCCGCAATGATGTGTATTCATTGGAACTCCTAAACATAAAATAGAAGTCACAGGTATCCTTTTTATTGACATCCTTAACACTGTGCATACAGTTGTCATAGCACACATTGACATTATTATCACTAGTATTGACCCTGTTATGTTTGCTTAGGTCATAACATACATCAACATTGTACTGATCAGTACCAATATCATCATGTGTGCATGGATTGTGACATACATTGATATCGTCTTTGCTGGTGTCGGCGCTACTATGTGGGTACAGGTTATGACATACATTGACATTGCATTGATGGGCATTGTCATGGTCATGCGATTACAAGTTATGGCATACATTAATATTGCATTTATTGGTATTGCCATTGTCGGGCTTGCATGAAACATGGTATTCATTCACATCATATTCACCCATTCAACACTCCCCCCCTCTAGTTGGTACTTCAACTACTCTATCCTGCTCTTATGTCATGACATTTATGTTATTAGAAAGTAAGTGTGTGCGTGTGTAGTGTCTCTTACTGTTTCACTAGCTATGTGCATGCTACCTAATTTGAGAATGGCTTTTGTACAGCAGAAAACCCTCACTTGAAGGAACCCACATAACAGAAGTACAGCAATGAGAATCATTAATAGTTTGGATACCCTTAAGGGGATCCACAAACGGATACTATGCAACCAGTCCTACTGCTTCACATCGGCTTGCAGGCAATGCACTTCTTGGATAGCATGGGTACTGTCCCAGTTATCCATATAATTTCTGGGAATAAAAGTACTACAGGAAGCACTAATCTTGGCACACATCCCACTCTATATTGCAGTCATCAAGTCCAACACGTGCCGATGTTGCATAACCATAAGGCAGTTTGCTCTCAATTCCTCCTTCATAGTGTTTAAGCCAAGCTGAGTATTGTTTATCATTTTCATCATTTCCCATCTGGTTATTTGTAGCCAGTGGGTGTTTGCTTTTGTTTGTATGGTGAACAAGGGGATTGACCCTCAAGCGTTTATGTGAGTCTCTGTGAACAGTCTGAATTCTTCTGGAATGCCCTTGTACTGAGCCCAGCCAAATAATCAGCAGTTTGTTTTCTTCTAGCCTGATACAACAGAGTTGTTTCCTTCTGTAACACTGCCAATAGTAATCCATCAATGTGGAGGTGCCCCATTGCAGGTCCGGAATGTGCATTTGCATGCACAATTCTCATTGTTGCCCAATGGTATGGCTCCTTTGTCTCTGAAACATAAACAGTACAATGTAAGTTTCGTTACAATTAGGGGTTGCCCATTACCCTCCAACCATGTGCACCTATTGATCTTGGTATCTCAGATTTCCTGGCACAGGGTGTCTATGCCGATGTCTGACCCCCTCACATGGGACTTATTTCTCCCCGTGTGAATGAGATGAGGGCCCCTGGACTGGAATTCAATGCCAAGGGTCCATTTGTCTTTAAGGATGGTGACCCCAAAGATGCTAAGGGTGGCTTTGGAACTGCAGACGGAGGCAGAAGTGGACATGTTTGTGCACTGGTGTGGTGGTCTTGCTACCTCTAGGAACCTCTTTACTACAAATTCCCTGGTCTAAACAGTGTCTTCCCCTATTGTGCCCTTCTTGTGCATACTGTCTACCTCAGATTGGATAACCCTCGGCTTGTTGAAGAGATACAGTGTGGTGGGGTTGGCCTCATTCCAGGTGATGTTTACTAGTTTCTTACAGGGTTCTACTCTTTTGGGTTGGATTTTTGCCCTGACTCTGCATAGGTACAGATGGACGACACACTTTGCTTTTTCAGGGGCAATTTCCTGTGATAAGTAAAGCCTGACTTTACGTACGGAGTGAGATATCATTAAACAGATATACCACAAACGTTTTGTAGTTTGTGTGCCTACATCAGTCATGTGTTGATACCAGGTGTTGTGTAGGAGTGCACTGTGTAGTGTGTGAGGAATACTAGCTTTTGGTTCAGTGTAGGTGTATGTGAGGTGAGAAAGGTATTTGCACACGCATTGCAAGAATGTAGAAGTAGAGCTCATGAGATTAGGAATACTTTTGGCTTTAGAGGGGCTCGAGAGCACCACTAATTGTGAGAGTGTCTAAAAATATACAAAGGCACATAACTTAGGAAGCTTTTTGTAGGCTATAGGGTCAGTTTAAAGGGAGGTGTTTGTCACCTGGGCCTGTTGTTTGTGGTTTGTTCTCTGTTGTTCGTTTGAGTTGGTAATGTCCAGTGTCTGGGTGGCCAGAGGTGTCTTATCCTGTGGCGGTGCAGCAAAATATCTTTTTGATCGATCAGGGTTTTCCCTGGGCTGCGTTTGTCTTTAGGTTAAGAGAGACTCCACCTGTTACCGGGTATGCAATAGGCATGGGTCATAGGACTTGTCCAACCATGGTGCATATTCTCAAGAACGTGTAATAACCATCGCAAATTTAGCTTAACGCAACTCTTCACATCGCAGACTATCACGGGACAACAACTCTGTGTTAACATGGTATTCTCAACACAGCGGTACCATACGATAGTCCCACGATAACGTGTCAAATGACCGTGTTAAAATTAACGTGACACCGAAAAAACACGAAACATGAACACAAAAATAGTAGCGATGAGGCCAATTGCAATACAAAAATCAGCGATAACCAGCGATAGACCTGCAATTCCCACATGTCATGCAGGAAAGTGCACCATAAAAGCAGAGTAAAAAAACGGTGAAATGACAATGTACGAGCACAACCCCACATCCGTGACGTAGAACAAATGACCATTGTCCGGGATCGAATAGGCAACTCCTCACAGTCACAATGTACATTGACATGCAGTCTGCATGTAAACTGCGCCAATGCTGAAACATGCATGGTACACACTGTGAAACTGCATCTCCCCTTCACATTGCAGAGGGACAAGCAACCCCTCATGCACACAGACGTGTCATGACCATGATCAATCAATCATGAAAGTGTGGACGAATGTAGGGGCAGTGACTCCCACTTACGAATATGTTGACCATGTTGTGGGACTTGAGTCACAGAAGGCCTCCCTGCATCATGGTGGTACATATCTGACCCCAAAAGGTGCCCTGTTGTCACCTGTAGGTCACAAATGGTAGCCAAAATGGAATGATGTTGGACACATGTGAAATGCCGAAGAGTAAGATTCCCTACTAACTGTGACACACAGAACTGGCAGTTCTAATACATGACACCCTAAACAACCTCTCTGCACAGAGGTGACACACCCACCATCCATGAAAAATCATAAAATTGTTAGCCCTACATGTCGCACTCACACTTGTCTGAGTGATGTGACTGTACAGATGAGTGACATGCACTCAGGGAATTATTTGCACATGCTGTGCCTGTGGTAATTTTTACTGTCCCATGATTGCTAAGGACTGTCACAATTAGGGGTGGGCGGAAGTTGCGGAATTGCGTTTCGCAAATCTCCGCGAAACGGTAAAAATCTCCGCGAACACGCAGAAATTCCGCGAACACGCAGAATTGCTTGTTCGCGATGCTTTTTTCCTGTTCACAATTGCTGTTTGCGTGCTCGGGGAGAAATATCTCGCGAACACGCATTTTGAGATCGCGAACAAGCAAAAATTTCGCGAAATCGCGGAAAGCAGACTTTTTAGCAATTTCGCGTTCTCCGCGGAACGCGAAATTACGCAAATTCCGCAAATTCCGCGAGCGGAACGGAATTTACCGCCCAGGCCTAGTCACAATGTGACGTGCTCATGTGAAGAAATCGTCAATGATGGTGTTCCTACGGGCTATTCCTGCTGTGGCTGCAGTTGGGTGTGGTCCACCTGCCTCATCTTCATCATCATCGTCCGGTGCATCTGGCACTTGTATCCATGGGGCATTGCTGCGTACACATATGTTGTGCAACACACAACATGCAGCGATCATCTTGCACACGATTTGTGGGCAGTACAGGAGCCTTCCACCTGTGACGTCCAGGCACCTGAAACCTTGACTTCAACACGCCAAATGTGCGTCCCACGATGCCCCTGGTGCGTTTGTGGGCCGCATTGTACTGCCTCTGGGCCTGTGTATTCGGGGCTCAGAGGGGTGTCATCATCCAAGCGCAGAGTGCATATCCTTGGTCACCTGTGACAGTGCAGAGAGACATGAGTCAATAGTTGATTCTGCATGATGTGTTGGCAGGCTCACTGGTTCATTGGTGTGTGATATGTGTGACTTTGTGATGCCTGTATGACATGTACTGCTTGTTGCAAATGAGCGCCATCAATCTGTACTATGTAGCCTCACTGCTGCTCCTCCTTCCCCTCGACCTATTCACTAGTGTGTGCAGCGCGGTTGCATCACATGCACCCCTACGGTACACCATTGTTATGCCTGTATGCTCATTTCCACAAGCCTGACAATGACACAGTGATGTTGTGCGCTGAAGGTGGGAGGCCATGTGTGTGTAGACCTATGGTAAGGACAGGGCGGACACAGAATTAGAGTTCATGCCTGGCTGAACTCGCCATGTGGTTGAGGGTAGACCTTTGGCTTATGCTGCGGAAATAGAAACACACACACAACAGTTGTCATGTCTGATCCCTGACCCGAGTGGGCTTGCACACCCTCATTTACCCCTCAGCTGAGCCCGCACTCTGGGGGCATGCTACATAGCAACATTGTATATTGTGTGACGAGTGGCGTCAACACTACACCAGATACACACGCATTAGTTACTTCCTTGGCAAGGCCTAAACGTAACCACAACCAGAGCCACGTGTTGAATGACCATACCCCTACGCCATACTGCCGTATGCCGGTCCACTCCCTTATGCTCACAGGGGGGCCTGACACAGCCACATGTCCCAGGTCTACCCCACTGCCTGAGGTGACAAGGTTGTGCCCGCTGTACACAGCACAATGTAATGTGGTATGGCCCGGGGCCCCCATGCATACATAATGACCACACGGACACACTGAGATAATTTGTGAAACTGGCTACGGGCACGTGCGCCTGCCACCTTTTATTGCCAGGGTCACACGTCCAGTGACGCCTGTGCTGGATGGGTGTTAGGTAGTCTATGCCACCCCTCAGGGGTTGGTTGGTGCTGGCAACAACTACAACAGTGATCAGACAATCAGAAGTTCAAAGTACAAACAGCAAGGGTCCATGACTTGAGCTGCACAGAGTTAGTGGCCCCAGATGCACTATGGCCGGCACAGGCACACCGCCACAGGACGGTGACTTGCGATGCACTGAGGTAGGGCCACGAGAGCTGAGCGGGTCCTCGTTGATGTCCAAGGAGAATGTCACGGATTGTTACGGGGGACAGTGGAAGGTGTCCATCCAGGGCATGATGCAGAGGGCAGAAGCAAGCAGAAACAGGCAATAAGGAGGAGTTGAATGCTACAGTCTCCTTTTTCCCACCATGTCGGTATCAGCTACATGATGATGAAGACAACCCCAAAGCCATAGACTCAGACACCACCAAAGTTCAACCAGAGAGTGTCCATGACTCCAGTGGCACCAGAGCTGGAAGGGGATACAGTCTGCGATGAGGCCTGTACAATGATATGAACTCTGCCATGAAGAAATCAAGACTCAGTTCCAATTGTGTTTCCTACTCGACCGCAGTGTGTGCCAGAGGCAGCAGTCAGCAGTTGCCCACAGCCACATGTCATTGGCTTGCGATGCACAGAGTCAGTGGCACCAGTGCAGTTGTAGGTAGTGTTCGATCACCTCCATAATGGAGATCCTTTTGTCCTCCGGACTGAACCGCTTCTTGCTCTTACTCCTCTCCTTGCATACTGTAATGTGAACTCTGCCATGATGAAATCAAGATTCAGTTCCAAATGTGTGACCTACTCAACCGCAGTGTAGACCGGAGGCAGTGGTCAGCGCGGGTCAACCGCTGTGCAGCCAGCTCTTCCTGGATCTCTAACACACGGCATTGAAATGGCATGTGGAGAAGATTTCTAGTTGATGGAGGTGGAGGCACCAGTGCTGAGAGGGTGTACACCCTGCGACGATGCCGTGTCCTGCCTAGTACGGACTGTATTGGATTGGTGTGAGGCCTGCTGGACCGCAGTGTCGGCTACAGGCAGAAGTCAGCAAGGGCCCACAGACACGTGTGGTTGGAATGCTATGCACAGAGTTGGTGGCACCACATCGAAGGGAGTATAGTGACATAAACTCAGCCATAAAATATGTACTTTGCCATTGTGTAATCAAGGCTCAGTTGCTAATGTGTGACCTAGTTGTCCGCTGTGTATGCCGTCGGAGTACGTCAACGAGAAAGGAGTACTGCAGGCCTTGCTCACAGAGGCCGTGATGGTCTGAGGAGGCTGCCAAGGTCGTGGGCCTCGGGCATGGAGCTTACACCAGCACGTGGTGGGCCCTCTTGGAGACCCGCTGGTGTTGGAAGTTGAGCAGTGAGGCCTGGATGCACAGGGATGGACAAGATTGGTTTGGGGATTAGCAGCCCGGGCTGCGGCAGGTGCTCAGCAACGCAGGCACTGTCGTACACGGCATCAGCCTCGTGGCGGGGTGAGAGGCGTCGCCCTGGTAGACACATTAACCATTCCGGAAGAGAACCACGCCCAGAGCTATGTGCTTTTTATTCACACCCCTATGCTAGCCTGGCGTACGCCAGGCCAGCCCACTCCGCACATGCTTACAGGGGGGACGTAACAAGGTACATTTCAGCGATCTTCCACACTGGCTCGGGTGAGATGGTTGCATCCACTGTCCACAACACTACCACTACCAGCAGTATATGTCAACATGGATATGTCTGTGGTCTGCATACTGCAGTCTGACCAGCACATCCACGCCACACTTGGCATTGTGTGCATTCTCATTCATGGGTCACTTGCCTCTTTGGCATATGCCTGGTTCCCACCTCTACCCACATTCTGCTATTGTGTGGCTGAGATGCCATGCCGTTGATGTCTCATGTACATGGCTAATCCAGGTTACCACCAGTACGTTGTGCTGTCGTGTATGGTGGGTGGGCATGTTGTTTGGCATGTTGTATGTGAGTTTGTAATGTGTGCATTCCCGGAGTTGTGAGTTGCATGATCATGGATTTGAGGTGTGTGGTGTGTTCATTTGGTACTTACCAACGAGCAGTGCATTTCCATAGGTGCCATCCTGGAAGCGCCGGTTGATGATGGACTGTCTTAAGATGTGTGAATCATGCACACTGTCTGGGTAGTTGGTGACAACATTGGTGAAGAGTCCCCGGTGGTCCACTATTGCCTGCCCATTATTGAATGTGTGTGCTTTCTGTTGCGGTAATTGTGTGCAATGTCGGCAGGGGGCACAAGTAGGACATGTGTGCAATCAATTGCCCCCAACACTTGCGGGAATCCAGCTATGGTGTAGAAGCCTTGCTTGGTCTCAAGCTGTTCCTGCACAGTGTGGGGGAAGTATAGGTACTGGGGTACCAAGCAGATGATGGCATCCAGGACAGGTGTACGGAACTTGGATAGGGCTGGCTGTGAGACTCCTCTGACTCTGGCTGTTGTTGGTTGGAATGTCCCAGAGGCCAACAGGTGCAGCACAGCCAGCAGCTTTGTCTGAGGTGGGATGTTGGTTGTCCGCTGTGTTGGTACCGTCAGCCTGTGGTCAATGATGTTCAGGATGTAGAGGATGGTTGTCCTTTTGAGTCTGTAGTGGGCAATGGCATTATCTGGTGTTAAGTCTGTGAGGCTGCTGTATTTCCTGAAGGTCCGCTGTCTTTTTCTGGGTTGCCTCTGTGGTGGTCCGGGGGAGGGAGTTCCGGTAGGGGGGGTGGAGGGCCTGGGGTTGGTTGCAGTGGGTGTTGTGGCCCTGTTGGGGCTCCGAGCTGCATGATGAGTAGCTCCATGGCATCTGTTGTTCTTCAGGTGTGGCTGTGGGCTGGGCTCCCTTTTCTGGTGCAGGTTGTCGTCGGACTTTGCACCAGGTCAGAGCAGGTGTTAATTTCCTGCTGCTAACAAGTCTTATTGCCTGTTTCGTGGTCTTATCGCCGATCTGGCTGGTCATTGAGAATGTTGCGGTGTGGTGTTGTCGCGGCTTTTTGCTCAGGAACGCCTGCTCTGCATATCATTAACGATAGTTGCCGGGCTCATCTGTGGTGATGTTTTTTGCGGCTGCTATTGCAGGTAAAGTGGTGATATGGTCTGTTTGCACCAGCTTGTGAATGGGGCAATACATTTATTGTGACTTTGGCTGCGATAAATTTCTGATAACTCGGCGATAGATCCTTGAGAATATATGCCCTTATGTGTTTCTGATTCAGGGTCGATGGGGAGGTCACCTTGAGTGAATGCGGGAGCAATGATGTCAGTTTTCTAGAACTCCTGAAAATAAAATGACCGTCACTGGTATCATTTTAATCGACATCCTTAACATTATGCAAACAGTTGTCATAGCATACATTGACATTGTTCTCACTGGTAGTGACACAGTTATGTTTGTTAAGGTCATAACGAACATCAAAATTGTTCTTACTACTAACAGTATTGTCATTTGTGCATGGATTGTGACATGCATTGGTTTCTTCCTTGCTGGTGTTGGCGCTATTGTGCAGGTGCAGGTTGTGACATAATTTGACATTACTTTGACGGGTATTGTCATGGTCATGCGGGCACAGGTTATGGCATACATTGATTTTGCATGTATTGGTATAACAGTTGTTGGGCCTGCACGTATCATGGTATTCGCTAACATCGTATTCTCTCATTCCGACATGATAATTATTCCACAATTCATTGTTTTGATTACTTGACATCCTACTGGATATCGTCAAATTGAGTTTTTCTTGAGCATTTAAGGTTTGTTTTCATCTACCTTTTATTATTATGATTTTGGCCTCGCCAAATGACCTAGACCCATATCTCGACTAATGAGACTCGGTGTGTGGCCTATGCTTTAGTTACACTGCTCCATGTGAGCCTGAATTTGGATGACATGTCCATGCTTCCCAGCTTAATCTATAATTAGTTATTAAACACACACTAACAATTTGGCTACATTTTTTAAATTTGCCGGTCTGCATTCATCTTCTATGTGGTTTATATAAGATATCCAACTCCAAGGTGGTTCCAATGAAGCATTCGGGTAATGGGGAAGACTTTTTGCTTAAACCACATTTTTCAGTTATTAGTTCAGTTCCCAGATCTCGGCACTATATGTTATCTGAATTATCTACTTTAGCATGAGCCACCTATCACTATTTGGTAAAAAAATGTTTTAGTGAACTCATGCAAAGTAGAGGATTGCATTATGCTTCACATGCTTGTACTGTTCTCCTTACATGGTCTTTCTAGCTCAGATTCATGAACAACAATTTTCCTAAGTAGCCAACTAAGCGCATTTCTTGAAGTTGTTTACCTTTCAAGTGAAATTATTTTCTCTTTCGTGGACGTTTTGCAAAAAAAGGATTTTAATTTTGTTGTATTTATTCTTTGATATTTCTCTGTTGCAAATAGCTATGCCTTTCAGCGGGCAGACAACTAAGTTGCAATAGTCAACATTTTACAAAACCGAAACGTTAAACCCCTCTACTGCCAGCACATTTTGGGAAGCTGACAACACCTCGGTATATGAATCATTGTATCTAATGATAGGAGCAGTGGGCAAAGTAACAGAATTTTTATTCCAAGAGCTGTCAGGGGAGGCCTATTCAGCCTACCATTTTCTCTTAATCTTACTTTTATGGTGGTTCAAGTGCATATGCTTTTTTGATTGTCACGAAATCAACTTTCCCTTTTCCCAGCTTCCTCCACATTCTTTCTCTAGGTACCAGTTCAGATGTGTTGGTTAATTCCAAACATGTCCCATAAAGGTGTATTAGCTTTGTATGACTGTATTCATTAACAGCAGACGGGAAAATAAAAATGGTATCTATTTTTAATAGACCGGGGTGTGGACCCCATTCTATAGGGCTCAGTAGCTTCTCCACCTTAACTCAATCTTCTTTAAAATAATTTAAAAATATCATTTACACTCTACAGTCCATATCAAGTAGACAGAATGGCTCTTAGAATTTCGGCTTATTTGTGGGACCTTTATTTTGCAGAGCTGCAATCAGACGGGTTAGCCTTGCAGGGATCACATCAAGCTAACAGCTATTTCCTAAGAAACGTGATAGAATTTTGAATCTGTGCATTCACAAGGAGTGTGAGTGTTTTAAGAGGCAATGTGCTACTGAAGAGGAAGCTGGTAAGTGGTAAATCTTGCATATATTATTTACATGAAGACATCATCAACTTTATGCTGGGCTTTCCACTCTATACTGTAATAGGGAACAAGACAATCTCTTAGAAGATTGCGAACAAAGGCTTATAACCCTACATGGAGGCACTCTTCTATAGTGTACCTATTTTGTAGGTGACATTTCTGCCAGAACATCTAGGGGAATATTTACAGTATTTTGGTGTAGGATAGTACCACAAGCCTTCTAGCTGTGCTGCCCGACGTCAAAAGAAAACCCTTGCATCCATGGTGCAAAGCTGTGTGTGTTGTTGGCATGATTGTTATTGTTTCAGGAAGGGACACCATCTGCACAAAAGAAATCAAAGGAAGCATGTTCTTCGTTCAATGTGTGCTGCGGAATCCAATGCACGTGGAAAGATGGAAAAACAAGGAGAAATGTAAACATTTCTCCTTGATCTGCCTGATTTGGAAAGGCGCTAGTTTTGCAGCTGCCCTGCATTTGCACTATGTTGTGAATCTGGGGCAGTGTAAAAAACTATGGGTGTTGTGTGGGAACACCAATGGAATGCCCCTTCCACCAGAATAAGGCATTGCATTTCTCCATATCTACAAAACATGTGCGTTTGTAAAGCGCACGTTCACCCAAGGGTATCTTAGCACTGAGTAACATGTTTATTGTTACCCAACTCAATTTATTGACCTCAGAAGGATGAAAGGCTGACCTACCAGGATTTGAACATGTGACCATGAGGTCAAACACAGGCTCATAGAGTGTGTTATAAATGAGATTTCCGGTTGGCTAGGGCAAGCCCCTAAGCCAGACAGAAACCACCACTCTAGTCAAGGCAAGGGAGTTACACTCCAAAGATACCCTCTTCTCACCTCCTTGTAGCTTGGCAGAGCAGTCAGGCTTATCGCAGAGGCAATGTGTAAAGCGTTTGCGCAACACACTCACACAGCAGCGACACACTAGGCACACCACCAAAGAAACTCCACACAAGGTTATATATACAGAAATTGCCTTTGTATACTTATAAAACACATTAGAGCATAACCAAATATATACATTGTACCTCCTGGCACTAGGTATCACTTTACAGGGGATTTTATACATTACAGGGCCAATTGGGCCACTATCATCACCATTAGAACTGGTAAGTAATAAAACAATAAGGAATCACTGGTAAAGGCACCTAGCATAAACACATTATGCATCATCACATTAGGCATAAACTACATTAGGCCTACATATAATCAGTACCATAGTGACTCCTAGTAAGGTGAACATATTGATGACACTGTACACGTGGTGCCAGAACCCTGGCAATGTACCACCCTATACCTTATAATGTCCAGTGTGAGTCCATTAGCGTGTGGCATACCCTGGCCCTGTCCTGGTAGGCTTCTGGCCCACCTGCCCGCCTACAACCAGAAATGTGGCGATTCCCAATTCCGATCGGGACCTCCTATGCACAACAGGAGGAGCGGGGCCTCCGTTGAGGTTTTACCCTGAATTGCCACAAATACCACAATGCCCCCCAAGTAGGGGCCGTCTTGCATGTGGTCGCGTGGTGCACAAACACGCAGGAGACCTGTCCCAGTCGCCAGCATTCAATTCCAACACTGCCTGCGATGCAAGGAGGGGGCGGGGGTGCAACTCACCCTTGTCTTCCTTAAGGAATGCCCCCGATGCTGTGCCTCTTCGATGGGCAGCTGCCCGCAATCATGCGGCGCAGCCACCATGCCGGGAATGTGGGAAAGAGAGGTTGGTGCTACCTTAGCACCCTGAGTGAACTTTGCCAATGACCCCTCGGGCCGAAACCCACAATGCGGCCTGGAACACACAACATTGGCGGCATGGTACAAAGTCTCCGGTCTTGCCTGCGGACCTCTGGCGGCCTCCATCTAGTGGGAGGCCCCACGGCTCCACTGCCTCCTCATACTAGTGAACCCGCCCGCAACCAGGCTTGTCCTTTGCCTGGCGTCTGGTTTCCGGTTCTCCCCCTCGAGGCAGTCAGGTAGAGAAGACACGCGGAGCTCTCTTCGATAACCCGGGAGCCCCTCGCACAACCAGACTTCTTGTCTCATGAACACACTGAGCGAATCCTCCATCAACCCTGGCTTCTTTTAGTTCTCCGCATCATGGCCGTGGCCCGCTCTCAACCAGGTGTCCTTCCGACTTCGCCTGACTTCCGGTTTTGCAGATGGGAGCACCCAGGACTCCGACTCCTTTTCCCACCACTGCAGAGCCTCTTACAGGTTTCAAAACAAAGTGCCCAACATGCGCTGCATTGGGGGGACCCCCTCTTGTCAGGGGTACAGAAATGCAGCGCTTTACACTCTGTTGCTCCTGGGTTGGGCGAAAGTGCCCACCACACCTCAATCAGGGAAGGGAGGCACAGAACAGTGCTAGCAAGGTGCTCACACCTGCTGACACCAGCAGGGAACATGCAGCATTTCTTTTCCAGAAGTGCACGGCAGGCCAGCACACCAGGTCTCCTTGGCAGACAACAGATCCTCCAGCTGCCAAGCAGGGCAGCAGCTTTGTCCCCAGGTGCGATTCCTCCTGGCATACCAGCAGCCTGCCGGCCCCAAGTAAGCACCAAGCAGCACACCTTACATGGGGTCACAGCTCCAATATTTATACTATGTACAGTCTTTGTTCTGCCCTGGCACAGGGTTTGGGGACCCAGTTTATTCCAGTTCTGGAGGGCACTTAACAAGTGCACAACAGTCCCCATTGACAGTGTAGGTCCTGGCCCCAGACACACCATGGGGGGCGGAGCCAGCATTGTACAAGGCAGGCACAGATCTAATCAGGGTCAGGGGCTACTCTTCTCACTACTCCAAATGCCGATCAGCCTATTCAGCCTAGCGCTGACTCACCCAGCCTCTCTCGAGCCACAGCACCTCCCCAGTCCCTATCACTCCTGAGACAGACATGCAATACACATCAGGCAGGCACAAAGACACATAGAACACAGAAATGCTAACTTCTAAAAGTGGCATTTCTAAAATAGTGATAATAAATCTGCACACACCATTATGCAGCATTAATTACCGCTACTCCAAACATACCAAACTTGATCCTGTTACTCCTCTCAAATCAACAATTACCACTGAAACACATATCAGGGAATCCCCAATGCATTTCCATGAGAGGGCAGCCTCACAGCAGTGAGAAACCAAATGGCTGTTTGTCACTGCCAGGACATGCCACACAGTTAAAGCACATGTCCTACCTTTTACCTACAATGCACCCTGCCCATAGGGCTAGTTAGGGCCTACCTTAGGGGTGACTGATATGTGGTAAAAGGGGAGTCATAGACGTGGCACCCATTTTATGTGCCACATCACAGTGGCAGTAAACTGCTCAAGCAGGCCCTGCAATGGCAGAGGCCCGAGCAGGTTTGAAAGGCTACTTTGGTGGGTGGCGCAATCAGCTCTGTAAGCCCACCAGTAGCATTTAGTTTACTGGCCCCAGGTACATGAGATACCACTTTACTGGGGACTGATAGGTAAATTAAATTAGCCAAACAGGTGTAGACCTATCTTACCACGTTTTACTATAGAGAGCACATGCACATTGCACTGGACAGCAGTGATAAAGTTCCCAGAGTTCTAAAACCCCCAACACCTGGTCAGAAAAAATACTAGGAAGAAGGCAAAAAGTTCAGGGATGACCCTGCAAAAAGGGCCAAATCCAACAGAGTTGATGTATTAGTCCACTAATCCACCAAATATGAACCAGCACACTGCGCCCCTGGAGCATCACAAAAGTGACGCTCTGGCAGTGTAAACATGCCATAGGGGCATTGTAAATATCCCCTAGTTTTACAGCACAATATCTATGTGAAAGCTGGGCCATAAGGGTGGAACTGAACAGTAAGCAGAGACAGCCTGAAAATGCTAATATATGAACTTGGAGAAAAGAAAGAAAGAAAGAAAGAAAAGAAAGAAAGAAAGAAAGAAAGAAAGAAAGAAAGAAAGAAAGAATGAAGAAAGGAAGGAAGGAAGGAAGGAAGGAAGGAAGGAAGGAAGGAAGGAAGGAAGGAAGGAAGGAAGGAAGGAAGGAAGGAAGGAAGGAAGGGAGGAAGGAAGGAAGAAGGAGAACTTTCTCTGATTGGAGAAGATAGATTGGCTGCCTCTATTTGTATGAATAACCAGGCACTTTTTAAGGTTAATAATAATAATAATAATATGAAGCATGTTATCATAGCATTTAGTGTAGGCTGGCCAAAAGACCACTCTGCCTAGAAATATATATTAAAAACTCCAATGAACAAAAACTAAATACATTGATTGGAATGCATCTGAGTGACAGCACCAGTTGCTTATTGCAAGTCAAAAAATGTTTAGATACTTTTTTCAGTTAGATGCTCTTACTTTTATGAGATGCCTAGAAGTGTATCTCATAGCCCACTGAGCTTAGGACTCAAGCAGTTAAATTGGATGAGAGCAAATAAGGTTGAAGCTGGTTTAAGGTTTCCGGTGTTCCACTTCAAAGGGGTAAGGACTAGCAGTTTAGAACTAGCCAGACCTTAATGTAGCATAACAGAGGCTAATATACATATTCTGGTACCTCTCTGTAATTTCACAGTGGGAAAAATAACAGACTGCATAAAATGTGGCCCAGATAAAATAACAAATGTTTGACAATCTTTAAAATGTTCCACCTATCACTTTTTTTCTGAGGGGTAAGGCAAGCAAGTGAAAAAGGTCTCCCATTAGCAATTGCCTGCGGCTTGCAGTACATGGCATTCATTGGCAATTGAGGCATTGCTGACTGGAGCTGATGAGTTAGCAGAGGACAGAGTCCGGGAGCCTATCCGGAGATGACCAATAAGGTAACAATAACTGGCAAACTCTCTGGATTGATGCTCCACATGTTCAATCATGGAGCAATAGAGAAGATGCAGTATGTCTGTGGAGACATCTTCAAAGGTCATGCAAATACTCAGGGAATTAGTGATTCATCTATGTTGGTAGAATCTGTGAGCTTCTGCGCATACCCAGAAAAACGAAAATGTGTCCAATGAAAGATTTTGCACTCCCAGGCATAAACGTCCATATAAACAATAAAATATTGCTACTTGTTGGCCATTTTTGTAGAGATATCCCCAAATGTTTTGCTTCTTCCTCCTATTTTTTTTTGCCTGTTTCTGATGGCTATAGGACTCTGAGAACTTTACCACTGCTGATCGGTGCTAAAGTGCATATGCTCTCTGTGTAAATTGTTATAATGATTGGTTAACCATGATTGGCATCATTGATTTACTGGTAAGCCCCTATTAAAGTGCACTGAGTGTGCCAGGGCCTGTAAATAAAATGCTACTAGTGGGCCTGAAGCAATGATTGTGCCACCCACACAAGTAGCCCTGTTAGTGTGCCTCAGACCTACCGCTGTAGTGTCTGCATGCACATTTTTGAGTTGCCAAGTTGAGCTGGCAAATGCACCCACTTGCTATGTCCTAACCTTCCGCTTTCTTACTTGTTAGGCACCCCTAGGGTAGGCCCAAGGTACCCCCATGGGCAGGGTGCCGTGTATGTGAAAGGCAGGACATGTACTGGTCTGTGGAACATGTCCTGATAGTGAAATACAGTGGGACCCGAGTCTGACTGACATTGTTCTGGAACTGGAGCTGGAACCGAACGGCCTCCAAGCGCCGGTTCCAGCCCAGGAATTAAGATGCGACCGAACACTGTTCTTGCTATGAGAGCATGCATTCCGATCTTTCTCATAGCAAATAGCAGCGGTGCCAGCCACCGGGTGCAGGTATCCACAGGGGAGTACCATAGGTGCCCCCTAGGCCCCCATTTGGTGGCCTTGCATCCATGGGGGCCCTAATTGGGGCCCCCAAAGGCAGCTTCCCAATGCCTTTCCAGGTCGGAGAAGTCGGCACAGAAAGGCAGTGGGAAACTGCCATCATAATCCTTCTGCCGAAAAGAGCGGGCCAAGGGATTACTGTAGGTTTTCCAAATGGTGGACGGGCTCTCCGAGCCCGCAAGTAGCCATTCGGAAAACCTATCCGGATTCCCTACCGACCGAGCCCATCTAAATGCTCGGTCGGAAAGGAGTCCGACCAGCCTACTATGATGCGGGCTGGAGCACTCCGACCAACAGTCGGAGCCGTTCCACCACACATCGAAACCGGGCCCTTAGTCTTTTATAGCAATATTTAAATGGCAGGTAGACAGTTATTGCATGCATCAATAGGCTTGAAAAAGTATTGCTGATAACAAAATGCATCCGGACATTCTAACGAAAATTTTCTGATGGGCACATATTCAGTATGCAATAACG
Organism: Triturus cristatus; assembly: GCF_964204655.1. NCBI lineage: Eukaryota > Metazoa > Chordata > Amphibia > Caudata > Salamandridae > Triturus > Triturus cristatus. Next base: position 409,544,342 of record NC_140589.1, on the reverse strand, counting down.
TCATAAAAGCCACATTTCTTAGCATTTATGTGGAAGATGTACTTTTTTTGTTCTGCAGACATTCTTTGTTTTTCTCATCAATATTCATTAACCATTTTAGAATAAACAAATATTTCATTTTAAAGTATACCAATTATACGTTAATATGAATGTTGAGTTCAAAACTGGTGTCTTTGTCACTGCAAACTTTCAGGTCAAAATAAAATAATGTCACTTTTAACTTCCAGAATCTAATCCCACAAAGAACAGATTTCTCTCTTCATGTTGTTCATATTCTCTCTTTAAAGCAAATATTCATTTGAATCTGCATCGTCCTGTCTATCCTCATTTTATTTAACTGACTAACGTTTTTCATTAAGAATTAATTGCCATGTTTAAGCTATTAAGCTGATTTTTTTCTATAATTGCTTCATAAAAATGTCTTTGTAGTAACAGAATTCTTATAATCATTTTTTTCAGGCAGTATATTTTATGTAAATAGTAGAAATTCAGTGTATGAAGTACAGTGCTGCCAGACAACACATTTTGAATCAACATAATGAATATGCATATTTCATGTTGGAAATGCTCAATTGATTCTGGTTGGAGGATATGTAACACAAAGATCAGCTTCATTTAACTTCTATGTAGTTTAACTTGAACAATGTGAATGCTCTGGGCACAGTCACTAACTGACTACCCTTAGCTATCGCAGAATATTGCTTGTTACACAAACTGTGCTGGTGACACACCTGGCTTGACTATAGCCTCGAACAAGATTCTTGGAGAATGGAAAATATTCAGTCACATTTTCATAGTCATATGATCCGGCAGGTGGCAGAATGGATGAAGCTCTCCAGAGTCGTCAGGCGTGATGACAAGTGGAGTATTCTTTGCCTTAAGATGTGAGAGGACCAAGAATTATGTGTAAATTCTGAACTAGGAAACAGGATGGAAAGTCTAGACACTTCATAGCAGGGGGAATTATTGCCCAGTAGTTTTGGCTGCAAGTTTCTTTTTAAATCTTAAGATTGTATGAATGTAAAATTCAATTACTTTGTGCTTTCAACATGTAATTGATTAAAACCATCGTGGTTCTTTGCCGAGATTTACCATCTCACTTGTAATTGCATGCTATCACTAGTTTCATAGAACAGGGGCAGCCCAAAAACCACCTGGAACCAGAGACATATAAATAAATACATGGGCAACAAAGGTTCCTTGTGTAACAATCAGCTAGAAAGTGCATAATTGGACAGATATTCATCAATAAAATAGTTCATTAAAAAAAACTGGAACCCCTTATAGACTTTCATTTATATTTACAGCTTCAGTGCTCAGGGGATCACACAGTGAGTGAAGAAGAACCTGTGCAAAAGGGTGTATAACAGAGGTCTACAAACCTTTTGATGCCAAGACCCCCTGTCAAAATGCTTTAGGCGTAAGGACCCCCTCCTGACAAACAATTCTTGTGACCTGGTAATCCTGATCATCGTCAACTAATGAGAACCATGAATACCCCCATTTCCACAGCAAATCATTTTTATGTTGGGGAAATATTATTAAACAGTGTTTAGCAAACCAAAGGTCAGGTAGCGTGGGGGCATGGCCAAAGGTGTGGCTAAAATCAAAAGGCCTCCTTTATCATGAACTGGCGTAGGCAGCGCCACAGGTCCTCTTGCTGCACTGCCCTAAGCCAATGTGAAAGGGCAGGAATGCACCGTATTTATGAAATACAGTGCATTCCTGTCCTTTTCCCCTGCGTTGGCGCACAAATTGCTGCCTAGTGCAATGCAGGCAGGATTGTTTTTGTGTGGGAAGGGGCACCTTCCCGCACAAAAACAATCACTAGAGGTGTTTTCCTCTTTCTATGTGTGCGACACAATGTAGTACACATGGAAGGAGTAAAAAACGAGGAGACATTAAAACATTTCTCCTCACCATGCCTGTTGTGGGAGCCGAAAGGTTTTGTTGCTGCCCCTGGTTTACATCATTTTGTAAATCTGCTTTGTCTTACATCATCTATGAAGTGCTGCAAAGCCCCATAGGGTGACTTTGCGTTGCCTCATAGATACAATTAAGAAACATGTGCCACCGGAGATTCAAAAAAAGTGCAAGCCTCTCATAATAAGCCCCAAAATATTTTTGTTAACCTTTTTTGGTCTTTCATCATCAGGTAGCTACATATTAAATAATGGGTAGCATAAGGGACAAATACATTTTTAAAAGTTGTTACTTAGTGGGAAATGCACTGTAGTACACTATGAAACGTCTATTAGTTAATGTGCACTGTAGAGGTCTGTGTGTGACACTGTATAATAAAGAAGGCAATTGAACATAAGCAGATTTTCTGAAATGTGCCCATTTCTAGGATTCTGCATTACAGGCACCTCAACAGTTCCTAGATATTTGGTTCCATGTTCCCTAATCCTCAATGACTTTGCCACCGGTAGTGGTTTAAGTATTATCATCAGGGCAAGGACAATTTCAGATGAACCAAGATCAGATCATCTTCAATTGGAAAAATAGAACAATGGGACTGGGATTCAGTGATAAAACCGCTGAATAAAATATGTTTTCTGGGTGAGTAAAATTGCCTATGATTATGTCACTGGGGTAGTGGCGAAGAATTTAGTCTGCGATGAATTTCCAAAGAGGTAAAAAAATGAGAAGGATATAATGAAAACATGTCATGCAAACAGCATGTGAGAGGTGTAGGGGACACCATCCACGTTTGATATTTTTGTTTTTACAAACACTTATACATGGATGGGAACAAGCAACATCAGTTTGCCTGTTATGGAGAGAAAGTCAAGTGTGATTCCAGAAAATGTATCCCCAATTGGAAGGGCAATATACAGTAATGTGAAGAAGTCCATCAGTTTAGCAGGGTTACCTAAAAGAAGAGCAAGTGGTAAGTGGTGATTGAAAAAGGGAATAGCTAACACTGTTAGTAATGGGAGCACGAGGGGTCTTATCTGCTGCGCTGCTGAAAGTCACCTTAGAAATGAGAGCATCTGCACTGTTCGGCATCTCAAGCTCCAACTAGTAGAATGGTGATGTGTGTGAGGACATCCAATATGTCAAAAATGGCCGCCACCTAGTAAATGAATCAGTACTGAAAAAGGTAGGAGAAAATGTAAAAACACTGGATGTCAGTTGCAAAGGACTGACATACTACAAGGACGCAAAAACCCACATAACATTCTTGTCGCGATGCTAACAGACTCGAGACTGTGAGTAATGCAGGTGTGCAATGCATAACCACTCTGCATATCCACCCAAAATGGAACACAGATGCACCGAGGATAGCCAATCATTTTGATGAATGATATGCGTTTAAAGGTCATAGCAAACTGAGGTACTATTAATTTGTGCAATGTCTAATTGAGAAATTAGTACATGGAAAACCAATGTCAAATGTTACACGTAATAGACACGTCTAGATTGTTGAACTCGCTGGTATTCACTAAACCCCAAAGGAGGTCATCCAATCTATTGCTATTAATACATACAATATGAAATAAACCATAATCATTCAAATGTGAGCAATTCTAAGACCACGTGAGGATAATACATGCATAATGGCCACTTTTTATGGCATAAAAGCAGTTCAAGATAGATTCCGATGATGTGATGGTAGTTCAGTAAATGGTAGCCGCGGAGTGCAAAACAAAGAGCGGTGAGGTTTGCTTCAAGTTTATGTGACAGAATTACATTTTTGCAAGGAATTCAGTCCATTTAGAATATATTTTAGGATCCAATTGCATCCTGTCTTGAAGATCTCCTCCACATGGCAGATTTTTGACTAATTCAATGCCTTCCATGTCAGTGTGTGGGTTTCTGTGAAGTGTGCAACCAGATCTGCTGCCACGACCAAAACGTTGATCCTACTACGGTGATGGTATAGTTTTGTTTACATTTTCTGTGTGGTCTGACATACATACATAATTCAATGTTCAGGGCGAAAGAAGCCCATATTGAAGTTAATTGAACCTGTAAATAATTGCTGTATCACAAACCATAACCACAAACTCTGCCTACAGCAGGCCTACCTTCACCATCCTTGTCCAGATTGTGATGAATTCCATATGAAAAGGAGTAAGTAAGGGAATAATATAGTACATCTTTGCCCGCAATTAATCCTGAGCATACACAAGAACTCTGGTGATTCCAACATGCGTCAAATGATAGAATTATAGTTTACATGCTCCATATTTAGAAAGATGCATGTAAAAAAGATCGTCTCCCAAAGCAAGAGTTTACAATGGAACCTGTTCGCAGAAATAGTTAGGGCACATCATGGGCACAATACAGGGAGCTCTGGGTCTCATCATTGGTGCGGTTTCAACAGGATGATTAGAAAGAACAGGAGTCATTTAATTATCACTCTCTAGTGCTAGCTCTCCGTTATTCTAGTCCTATTCGTATGTGCTGATATGATGGCTTACATACTTTACAGCGTTCATGTGCTTGCCGTAATCAAATCTCATTCAGGGGATGTAAACTGATCTAAAAAGCGACATTATGTGGAGGAATGGACCCGTTGTAATAGCTATTTTAGAGACCCTCCTAAGTAAAAATAGCCATTGTTGCACACCTTTTTCTTAAAGTAGGGTAGGGCACACTTATCTGAAGAGCTAAATTAATCTACCTTTTGTTCGAAGTTTTTGTTGTTCCTAGGGGAGACTCCACCTGCATTTATTTAGAAACCACTGCATTAGATGGTAAGGAGGGCAGCATGTGAGTGGCTTTTTCCGCATTTAGGCTTTTCAGCCAAGCTGGTCACTACAAGCATGAGAGGCACACTGATGTGGCATGCCAGAAGCATGATGGTGTCGTGCAGTATGCGTGTAGTACATCTACCAAGTTGTCTTTTTACCATCTGGATGGGTGGTCGAGGATGGTTCAGAAAAGGGAGCTGGACCCTCGTTTTCTTGCCTACCAATTGGAATAAACATTAGCTGCCTTCCCTTCCTCAATCACTCCTGTTTCTTGTAGAGATGTTAACTGTGGTTATTCAGATGTCTCCGCATCACGTGATACAATGAACAGTGGAGGAGCAGCTTGTTTGGCATCCTGAATTTTAAAGACATCCCTGCCTTTAAAAAAGTGAAAAAACTCCGACACCTCAAAATCTCATCATCAGCTTCCTCTTGCTACCTGCCCTGCTGCATTGACTGTTCTTCCTTGGATAGACAACTCCTGTACTTATTCAGATGTGCGCACACACATACGAACGCATGCGCCATGGTAACTGGACCAGTAGATGAACACCTTGTTTATCATCTTGACTTCTGGCTAGACCAGTCCTTACAAAAGTGATAGAAATGCTGACTGCTTTTCCCAGCCCAGACTTTGCCCCAGCCCATGGGAGAATTGAGTGAGCGGCATGCTTGGCACCCGGGCTTTCCAGCCAGCCTTGTCCCTACAAATGTGACATGCATGTTAACACATCAGGGCCCATATTATACATTGTGCCTCGCTTTGAGTACCCCTTTGAGTACCCCTGGGGCACAATGGTATTAAAGAAGGGGCAGCAGACACTTCTGCGTCTCCTTCTGAAATATAGATAGCGCTGGCGCACATGCTGCACCAGCACTATTTGGAGAGGGTGTTCCCTCATTTGCATGGGGGTGTGACCCCATGCAAATCAGACAATCACTTTGCCTCGGTGCTGGCACTCTATTACCAATGTGGGTGCAGAGGCAAACATGCCTTTAACCCCTTCCCTAAGGGGGTAATTCCCCCACGGTGCGGGGGGATAGGGGTCCACGGTGCCGCTGTGCTCGTGACGAGCTCAGCTCGTCATGACTCACAGTGGAGCTGTGCTCATGACGAGCTGAGTTCGTCACGGCCCCGCCCACTGATTAATTCTCCCGCACAGGCGGGGAATTTATCGCGCGTGGGCGGGCTTCTGACGGTATGACAAGCTCGGCTCGTCATGTGCACAGCTCCACTGTGACTCATGACGAGCTGAGCTCGTCATGAGCTTGGAAGGAGTTAAGAGTTGTCTTGATGTACTGGACACAGCTTTGCATTTTAGTAGATGCTGCAACAGCTGCTATTCATTATTTCTCTGCTGCTAAAGAGCACACCAGCCCTGGCTCTAAACACCACTCAACTTCACACCATCCTCATCTACTGTCAAAATGTCTAGATCCTCTAATATGAGGCATTTTTGTTTCATAAAAAGACACCTGTTCCTGAAAGTGCTGATATGGTTAATCCTGTTAATGGTGTTAATGAACGTACTGAAAACCCTGCTCCTATTAATGATGTTACTAGGTTAGCTGTACAGATTCTCGAATTCGATCAAATTCTATCGAATTTCAGAGTGACTCAATTAGCATTTTCATCAGATGTATCTAGGAATTAGTAAACATTCCCGCCCTCATGATTTTCATATCCGAACATTATTATCTTCCTCAAATCCGAGTCCAGTTGACATAACTATGCCTACAACTGCATTCAGGCCCCATTATTTTTCCAAGATTTCTTCGACTGTCAAACGAACTTAAAGATATGCTTTATCAATCTTAGCTGGTATCAGTCAGCTCTAAGAACAATGAGATTGTACTACCTTTCAGACGTTATAACACTTGAGCTGTTTTGAGTGTACTAAAGGCTCTTTAGCTCAAGTTGATTTGGATGCACTGCACTTTGCATTAACATCACTGCTGGAATGGAAAAGTCCTCTGCAAGGTAAAGTGTGTTCTGATTGCTCAACTGTACTGATGTCTGGATCCCTAATGCTGATTATTGTTGTCATAGACAAACACAGATAATGCATGTGCAGCATGATACAGGCCTGTCTCAGATTGAGGTCTTATTGGAACCGGTGCCCAAAGTGCTACCCTCATAGTGGTGTGAGGAACACAAGCACAGTTGTGACAGGATACCATGTAGTGATCGGTAGGAGTGAACCGGTCCTTTTTAACATGTGTTACTTGAATGAGGCTACAGATTCACTCACTTTCAATGTTCCGCTGCTATGCACTTAACTTGCGCTTTGCCTACATTGCTTTGTTGAGAAGTACTGTGCAGCAAATTAGTGGCATATCTGCACTCAGTGTATCTGTGCCTGGTAAGGGTAACATACAGGGACAATGCCGTGCTGAACAGTATATGCATAGTGAGTGCATTTGATGGGTGTATCCAAGAGTGGTACAGTACAATGAGGGTGTAGCATTGTGCAATGGGTGCATGGTACATGCATGTGCTGGATGTATGTGTGCCTATGAGTGGTGCAGTTCATGAAGGATAAAGTGATGTGTAGTGTGGGAAGGTTGTTTACATGCAGTGGGCCTATGAATGCTTGTAGTTAGTACCATACATGGAGGGCCCTGGGGTCCACATTAGGAGACCCATGCCTACATTGTGGAAATGGAGAGGAAATAGAGAAATCCCTCCAAAGAGATTTGTGTAGTGCTGCATTCCTGTAAGCTGGGTGGGGCACATACTGGAGAGGGGAGAGCCAGCTTCCCTGTAAACTTCAAAGGGTGCTCTTTATTTCAGTGAGAGGTCACAAGGAAGGGGCCTGGACACATCTCAGGAAGGAGATTGGTCTGATAAGATAATCATATAGAGTAAGGCTAGGGCCATGGGCTAATCTTTTGATACAGATATTACAATGGTTAACATCCAGGTGTGAACTGTATTCACTCACATGGCACGGGTTGTGGGGCTATCAGCTTTGGAGACGCTCCTGCTGTGACAGACTGCTTTCAAGTAGAAAAAGAGGGAAGAGGAGTGAGTGATTCAAAGAAAGAAGACCCCCCAACAGAAACTTTGGAGAGTCATACTCTAAATAACATTTTGCATCTGTAAATGGACTGTAAAAAGGGGAGCTTTTGACCCCAGAAATTATCTGTCAAGCAGCAAGATGGGCTGTGTCAGAAGCAGAAGCCATGCAAGAATTATGCCTGTGACCAGGTCTGGGGCCAAGGCCTGCTAGCCTCCTTGCTGGGTGAAGGGACATCCCCCAGGGAATCCAAGACCACATGTCCTGGAGCCTGTAGCAACAGCACCTGCCTGCTTTCCAAAACTAGTGTGCTCTGTGAGGAAGCAGAGAGTGCCGAAAGGAAAGAGGTCCAGTGGAGAGCCCTTTCGAGTGGACTCCTTTTACAAGGTGTGAGGAGATGACTGCTGGACCAAGTGGAAACCAAAGGAAATGTTGGACGGAGTGTTGAACATTGCAAGCACTCACCCCCAGTCAACTGATCTGGGTTTAATCCATCACCATTCTTTAGCCCACTCTGCCACCCCAGTTCAGACATGGCCATATGCAAATCAGTCTGACCCTGTGCCTCATGGGAACAGTCCAGCCTGAACTGCCAAGCCATGTCTTCCCTGGACCGGAAACAAGCTTCCTAGGACCGGTTTCTGGCATTTCAGCCGTCTTCAGCCAGACTTGCTTGAATCCAGTGGCAAAGTGAGCAAGGGACTCACGTCTGAGCATACCCTGCCAACTTATGGCGAACAAAGCAAAAACCAAAGGATATGATGGACGGAGTGTTGAACATTGCAAGCACTCACCCCCAGTCAACTGATCTGGGTCTAATCCATCACAGTTCTTTAGCCCACTCTGCCACCCCAGTTCAGACATGGCCATATGCAAATCAGTCTGAACCTGTGCCTCATGGGAACAGTCCAGCCCGAACTGCCAAGCCATGTCTTCCCTGGACCGGAAACAAGCTTCCTAGGACCGGTTTCTGGCATTGCATATGGCCATGTCTGAACTGGGGTGGCAGAGTGGGCTAAAGAGCGGTGATGGATTAAACCCAGATCAGTTGACTGGGGGTGAGTGCTTGCAATGTTCAACACTTCGTCCATCATTTCCTTTGGTTTTTGCTGGACCAAGTGGGTCATAGCCCATGCGCAGACCGAAGTAAGTGAAACTGTAACGTGATATTCGCAAGTCATGTGTAGAAGATTCTGTAATTTATTATCAGAGATCCAAAGGATCAACTGGATCGTGATCAGGAAGAAGTGTACGACCACCGTAGATATAATGTGGTAATTCAGTGATGTGAACCTGTGTGAAGTGTACACATATCGTGAATCATTGTATAGAGAATAAAAATAAGAAAAAGTGAAAAACAATAAAAAGGACGTTGGTTATAAAAAGTGTGACAATCATCACCAAAAACATACTAATTATGAATTATACATGTATATGAAACATTGGTGACAAGAAATACTGTGCATGAATAAATAACAATAATACATTTGCAGTATATTCATTGAAGCAGGTTTATGTGTCATAGATCTCAAAGAAAGCAACTAAGTTTGAGTTTTTCATTAAGTCCATTGGGGCTGGTGGTATTATGGCGGTAAATCCAATATGTTTCTCGTTGTAATAGGAATTTCGTATGGTCACAACCAGAAGTGAGTGTAATTTGTTCAAGGACACAGAAGCGTAGTTGGCTAATGTTGTGTTTGAACTCATTAAAGTGAACTGCCACAGGTGATTTGGAGTTTCTGGTGTGAATGTTGCTCTTATGTTCATTTATACGAATTCTTACTTTGCATTCGGTATTGCCAACAAATGCGAGTCCACACAAGCATTTAAGAAAATATATGACATTGTCACTGTTACAGTTAGCAGTTACTTTTAATTTGATTGGAACTCCTGTGTGAGGGTGTCGGATGGTATCACCTTTGATAATGACGTTACAGTTGCCAAAGGTATAACATGGTGTGGTACCCTTGAATTTCCTTGGTTCACTTCTGGGATGCTTAAGATGTTGTTGTAAATTGCGAGTGCGTTGATAAGCAAATCTCAAATTCGATAAAAAAATTCCATTGAAATCTGCCAGAATTTCAGTATTATTTTTTTAATAAGGAAGCTCTCAGTGGAATATTTAGACACAAATACTAGTCTCTTGGTGTCACTTTCTTTATTTTTGAGTTTGAGTAGGTCTTCTTTAGTTATCATTTGTGCTTTGATTCATGCTTCTTGAACTGTTTTGGAAGGATATCCTCTGTACATGAATTTTTTTATGCAAGTGTCAGCACTGTTTTCATATGCCTCCTTAGTTGATGATATTCTTTTGAGTCGAAGTAACTGAGAGAAATTTTTTCAATGAAGGCTGATGGAATGAATGAAAGTGGAGTAAATTGTTTCGATCTGTGGGTTTGGTATATACCTCAGTTATTAATTGTCTGTTAAGAATCTTGATGCTGGTATCTAAGAAGGTAATTTGTTGTGAACTGATGGATGCTGTGAATTAAATTCTCTCATCAACTTTGTTCAAGTCTTTTATTGCTTTCAATAAAGATTCTTCTGGACCATCCCAAAGTACGAAAATGTCATCAATGTATCTCTTATATGTTATCAGATGTTTTTGCCATATCTCTTGATTTAAAATATTGTCCAATTCAAATCGATACATAAACAGATTTTCGTAGGTGGGTGTGGCGCATTTGCCGATTGAAGTGCTTGATGACTGTATGTAAACATTGTCTTGCCACTTGAAGTAAGAATGGTACAGAGTGAAATGTAAGAGTTCCATTAGAAATATCTTGAGTGAGTTATCTTTTTCACTGGTGATCAGTATCGATTCAACCGCCATGATTCCCAAGTTGTGAGGGATGGAAAAATATGGCGATTTAACATCTATTGTGCATAAAATAGTGTGGTCTGTGACTTTAGTTTTCAAACTTTCCAATATGTTGAGAAAATCTGTAGTGTTCTTGATGTACGTGGTCATACTTTGTACCAATGGTTATAAATGTCTATCAAGATATTTCCCTATTGGTTCGTGAATGGAATTTACGGTAGAAACAATTGGTCGAAAAGGTGGTAACGTGGCATGCTTGTATATTTTTGGGATCATGTATAAATAGGGGACTGCGGATTCTTTTTGAAGAGGTATTCTTTGTCCTCCTTTGTGATAGTGCCATTATCTAGATATTGATTGAGAATGTTCATTAGAATGTTTTGAAATTAACTTGTAGGATTGAAATCTATGGGTGTATACGTATTGATGTCTCCAACGTGTTGGTTAACATTTTGTAGATAGTAACTACTATCCAAAATGACCATTGCTCCCCCTTTTTCAGCCTGACAAATGGTGATTTCGGTATTTGGCGTTAGTTGCGACAAAGCTTGTACTTCTTTTGAAGTAATATTAGTGGATTTTGATTTGGTTTGTTTGTAAATGTTGTGTATCTCCTTTTTAACAATGGTTTCAAAAGCATCAATAACTTTGTGACTCACAGGCGGTAGGTAAGAGCTTTTATTTGCAAGTCCTAATAAAGTATTATTTTTTGGTAGAGGTGTGAGGAGATGACTGCTGGACCAAGTGGGCCATAGCCCATGTGCAGACCGATGTAAGCGAACCTTGTATGCCAGAAGGGGGCTGCCATAAATTTAGCTGTCTGCATCGATGGGCCGATTGGGACAGAGCACATGCATAGTGGGAGCAGTGAGCACATGTGCCAGGAGTGGTCGCTGTGAGCAGACTGCCATGCCATGCAGGGAAGGCAACAGCTCACGTGTGGTGGCCGGCTGTGATCCTGTATGCCAAGAAGTGCCACAAACAGGGTCTTTACTGTGCCAATAGAGCCATAGCCCCCGTACTGTGCGGATATGGTGACTCCATATGCCAAAGGGGGTCACCAGGATCAGCAAGTCATGCGAGCTGGTTGAAGTCATCATCTAGACGAGGGATGCCACTGTTGACACTGTGCACCTGCCCAGAACAAAGGATTCAAACCAGGAACTATGTGTCCACCCTACCGATTGCTGGAGGAACCAGAGACCTTGCGTGAAGCCTCTCCGACCGCTGAGGACAACCCACTTGGGCCACGAATAGCAAATTCACCTGAATCAACTGATGACCATCAAGTGCCAGTAAAAAGGGTGCACTTATGAACTCCGGTAGCTCCAATCCTATGAGGTGTGGGTAAGAGTGATTTTGGGCTAGTTGATCCCTGGGGAACTTGCTGCTTATAAACTGTGCGGTGATGGAACAGTGTTGACTTTAAAAACAGAGTCATGGTGGACCCTTGAGACTAGGAGTACTCAGCATACCCTGTATGTTGCCAATAGTTAATGGGGAATAACAACTATCGCTAAAGCAAGGAGGAAGTGGGACAGGTAGCTGCCTAGCAAATACTAGCAATGTGACCTCCAGGGATATGAGTAGTTTTTTTGAATGTCATATTTTTCCATTTGTGTTGCTAGCGATAGAAAATAAAATATTTCTATTTTTTCATTAAAGTGAGTTTTTGGCTGAACAATGATTTCTTGTTACTGCTGTGTGCCTTTTTGGTCGCAAGCCATGTTCAGTTTCCCTGTATCCACACATCCCCCCAGTGGGAGCCTTGGACAGCTCTGACCACGCCTACCCTAAGAGTCAAGTGCTAAAGTGGTACTCTATGCAGTTGTTCAGAACCCATAGTGGGTCAGGCAATGGGACATCACAATTAAAGGCCTCATCCCACCCTTCCCAGTTGGACCCAGTAACACCTGCATGCCTTTTATCCCTGTGAAAGGAGTTCTGAAAATATCCTCTTGCTGCTAATTTGCCAAAAGCATCAACTGTGGTTATCTGATTGTGCTAGACCAAGACAAAGTTACAAGTCACAAGTTCAGTCCTTCCATTATGGAACAAAGTACCTTAAATCCTGGTTGAGGTGTGATGTGGAGTCCCACATTGAGGATGCATTGCACAGTAGAGAAGATGCGAGTTCATGCACAGTGGTGGTTCCAAAGATGTTGCAGGCTTGCGAAGCAAGGTCCTACATAAATTATCAAGGATGCTGTCGATGAGGGGCTTGCGATGCAAAATCTTGCATCAAAGATACATCTTGCAGTGGTTCCATTGCAGAGATTTGCAGGGTGATGCATCACGCTCTGTGAGTTAGGGGCCCCAGTTGGGCTGGCAGAGCACCTACTTTCCCGGGTCCAGCACTGGTGTATCACCACTTGGGAAGGGCAGGACTTATAGTTGGCATTTTATAAACTGCAACACCCAGTACATGGTGTACACTTTGGAATGCCCTTGTGGAATGGTATATGTGGGTAGCACAGTCCGGAGTCTTAAGAAAAGAATACAGGAACATCAGTGTGTACTCATCAATGGAGACACAAGATACCCAATGACTGAACATTATCACAACACAAATAGCAGTAACACGTCATTCAAGTTCTGTGGTATCAACCACGTTCCACCCAACAACCGGGGGGGGGGGGGGGTAACAGAGAACTAACATTACGCCAAGTGGAATCTAAATGGATTTGTAGACTTCAGCCCGCCCTCAAAGGACATAACACAGATAATGAGTTCCATTATTTTTTAACATGATCAACTCTTCTATTCTTAATCTTTACTCTCGCCTACATGGTCACTCACTCCGGATGAGCCAGTACACTCTAGGTCTTGTCCAACCGTGGTACCAACAATGTGACCATCACAAGCCCATACACCATGGGCCACCACACTTCACTCTGGCCCTCCCTGAATTAACCACACACATTCTCAGCATTTGATAGTAGTACCCCACGCTGCCAGCATCCATCACAGTTGGACCCCCACTTGGCTCCCTTTTCGCTCATTTAGGTTTTCCCAGCTTGGGACTTCACACTTGCTCCCATTTTTCTTTCCAGTCTGAGCCATATTCATAAGCATTGAAGGCCCTTTATTTATACTTGGTGCCCACTTTAAAGTAGGTGAAGGTACTGGTGGTTTCCAGCCCCTGAGGTGTTTGGAATTTCCTGCCTCCCTGCCTTGGCCTCAGCTGGCCTGGGGACACAAACGACTAGTAACAAACCCTTTGTAAGTGTCTTCAGGCAGGGCTTTTGTGATGTGCACTTGTGACAGGTGAGAGCTCTGCCTCCTTGTTAAGTCAGAGTGGCCCATCATTCCAATACCTTTGTTTCACTGTCTGGGAGCAATACACAAGGACCAACTGACATCTACACCTAGTTATGTGACTCAGGGACAGGCTGAAGACATCAAATGGTTAGGACAAGAAATTGCCAACTTTCTAAAATGGGTAATTTTAGACATGAGGTCAGACCTTACCTTTAAAGAGGGCTAGTAATTACAATTCTTTAGATACTAAACTCGACCTGTCTACCTGCTCGCAATTAAAAGCTATCACTTTTTAAATGTAATTAGAGAATTCAATGTTGTCAAATGGGAGAGGTAGGCCTTGCAGTAGTGAAAAATTGATTTAAGTGTTTTTCACTACCAGGACATCTAAAACTTATAAGTACATGTACAACTTTTTAAACACACTGCAACCTGTGGTTCAAGGCCTGTGCTAGGAGTGACTTATATGTTTAAAAAGAAAGGTTTGGGCCTGGCAATAGGTTTATTTAGACAGGTCGAAATGGCAGTTTAGACTTGAACACAGTATTAAAAAGGGAAACATTCTTGGCCTAGATGGTTTTACCATTGAAATATATGCCTACTCTGTGAATATTCTTCTTTGATATCTTCTAATTGTGTTTTATATTTTTATGACACATGGTGCATCCCAAGGTACCTTTCAGGAAGCAATGATTGGTTTAATTCCCAAATAAAACAGAGATCATACTTGTTGCAAAAATGGCCGACCCATTTCTTTAGTTAACACAGACTTTTGAAAAAATACTAGCCATGCGTATCAACCCCAATCTTCCAGACCTTATTGGTCTGGAACAATCTGGCTTTGTCAAAGGCAGACTACTTTCTGATAATTCCCATGTTTTCTTCAAAATCATTGGTAATCCTTCCACTTTAGATTAGATTATCCTTTGGCAGCTATTTCCTTGAAGGCCAAGACAAGCTTCTACAGGATTGGATGGGACTTCAAGTTTGTAGCATTAGAATGGATTGGTTCCCCCCAAACAATTTTGTAACCTAATTTCCTTACTCTACAGTGGTTCTAAGGCTGCCATTTTTGCTAATGGTATCATATCTGAATATTTCCCCTTATTTAGAGGACTATGCAAGGTTGCCCTTTATCCCCTCTCTTATTCATTATTACACTGGAACCTTTCCTGGCCAAAATTTGACAAGATCCCAAAGTTTTTGGCTTCAACTAGGTAAAAACTACATTAAATTATCTGTTTATGCAGACAACACTCTTTTGTATTGCTTTAATCCATTTTACTCCATTCCATCCTTAATGGAACATGTTTCAGTGTTTTCTTACTTGTAAGGTTATAAGCTAAATACCTATAAATCGGAAACACTACCTTAAATAGCCACTGTATAAGGTAAGAAGATTCTGTTGATTTCACATGGCAGTCTTCTAAAATAAAGTATGTAAGAATATGGTTGACAAGTAACATTAAAGACACTACTTAATTAGATTTTGATTGTATCACTAAAACTTTAAACGATACAATTACCCAATGGAAACCATTCTTTCTCTCTTGGTGGGGTAGAATTGACTCAATTAAGCTTATGTTATTCTCTATTATTTTATGCAGTATTTCAATGATCTCAACTCCAAAACCAAATTCATATATCAAAAAAGATACAATCTACTCTCAAATTTCTTATGGAAGGGAAAGAAATCTTGGATAGCATTATCAACTTGAAAAGTAAATCAAATTGGAAGGAGGCCACAAGTTACTATTTCCCAATTGTGTACACCTATTATCACCCACTCACACCATATCCTATCATCTCTACTTTACTCACTCAATCTATCTTTAACAATCATAATAACCAAATCAAAAATCATTTCATCTATTGGAAATCTTGGAGGAACAAAGTGATATACTGGTTGAATCAACATTTTGCTAATGGTCAAGTTCCAAGCTTCTCAGAACTTAGAAATACTTTCTCTTCACCCTCCTCATTTCGTAAACAATATGATCTCCATCATAAATATTTAACACATCTCAAAGCTAATATCTCTCAAAATGCTTCTTTCCTAAACCGATTCAGTCTCACTACATCAATTACAAGCCATCAATTCCAAAGCCTCCACAATCTACAAAGCACTAATTCCATCTAACAAAATATCTAAATCGAATATTGGAAGCAGATCTACTGTAATGTTGCCCTGTTGCTTTGTGTGATACAATTTAGACTAAGGATTCATAAATCTACCAGGGCTGCCAACACTTTACAATCCTTTTTTTCAATTACCATAGTTTATTGCTCAGTTCCGCTAACATACATTGACTCTCTTCAGACTCCAGCCTATCTTGTTGTTCCTGCAAATCCTCATACGCTGAAATAACATGCTCTTTGAATGTCCCAATATCATTTGTTTTAGAGAACAGTTTGGAATCAAATTAACAAGATTTTTAAAATCACATTCCATTTTTATTTTAAGCCATTTTTCTAGGTAGCCTTGCTCCAGCTTGGTCTGAGCTCACTCAAGGTCCTAAACTGATAGCTGTTGCCTTTCACTTGCATAATTCTAACTGGAAAAATGAGCATGCTGTTACTTTTAAATTCTGGAGGTACACTACATTTTTCAGTCATAGACTTGATACTAACTATGTTACACCTATTTCTTTTGCTGAAAAATGAGATTTACTATTGCTTCATTTACAACATTTTTATCTAAATCTAGCTTACTCACTAGTAGGACTACCTTAACTCCTGATGAGACCCAGAAATCTCCTTAGGTTAATTACCCTTATTTTTCTATCTTTATTTACATGCTTGTTATTATAAAGTTATAAACATGAACTGTCTACCGGTTCTATGCAATGAATCATTATATGAATGTCCAGTTATTATGTATGCATTACCTTTTCCCTTCTTCCCTTCTTTTCCCTTCCCTTCCCCTCCTTTCCCTTCCATTCACTTCCCTTCTCTACCCTATATTTCATACAGCAAAATAAAAATTCTTAGTGCATCTTTATATTATCACATCTTCTAACAGTGCCCCCACAATAGAATTGTTTCCCTTCCTCTTTCATTTTTTTGTTCTTTAACTTTTTTAAAATAAACTCAAACTTTAAAAAAAACTGTGCACACGGGCTGCAATGGCAGGCCTTGGACATGTTTTATTGGGCTGCTTAGGTGGCTGGCATTATCAGTGCTACAGGCATACTAGCAGCATTTTCTTTTTAGTATTACATAGCTCAAACTCAACCCGAAGGTATCAGAGCACTTCAGACGAGCGCCAGTTGCTTTGCATATGGACATATTCATTTTGTTAGGCTTTGTGTACATGGGGTACCACTTGACTAGGGGCTTACAAGTAAATTAAATGTGCCAATTGGGTATAAGCCAAATCTATTATGTTTAGGGGAGCGAGCACGAACACCCTATCATTGGTTAGCAGTGGTAAAGTGCACCTAAGGCCAATAAAAGCAAGATCAGCAAAAATAGGAGGGGTGGGGTTAAAATGTTTGGGCAAAGATTACCCTAAGGCTGGCATGTCTAACAATGATGTGTTGACATACTGGGTTGTGAGTGTGATGGAAGTTGTGCAAATGAAAGCTCACGATTATGCTTTGTCAGATGGCCAACAAAGAACATATTGATAAAGCTATTTCATACATTGCTCACTACATTTTTGACTTCTAAAAAAGATGACATGAAGTATATTTTTTGGTAAAAACAACTTTTTGCAGAAAATAAATAATTTAAACATTGGAGATTTTTAGTCTGTCTGGTCATCCTTCCATGTAAAATGATATCTTTATAATTAATTTTGGGTAGCGAACTACAGGGGCTAATAAGTATATTAGCAATTCGGATTTTGCACCAATAAAAAAATGTATTTGTATTTATGTCAAGACCTTGCTTTTATGATTATTGTTTTTTAGGTCAAGCCTAGACAGCATGAGACATGTTTGTCTTTGTAAGGTTACAGCTCGTCCATTGCTTTTCATTTGTTTCTTTCAGTGTCCGTTAAAACTCATTGCTTCCAAGTGGTTAATCTTTCCTATTAGTCCCTCCTTTTCATCAGTTGATCATTGCCACAGAGCAGTGTCCCATTACATTTAGGCTTCCACTTGTACCATTTCAGCAATTGTAAAATGAACTACTTTTCTTTTGTCTAAGAGCACTCCACAAGAGCGCTCAATGTTTTCAGTCCGTATGAACACATACTTCTGTTTCTGTAAACAGAACTATAAGTCTTCTTATCTCCTCACATTTGCTGTGCATTCAAATACCAAGATGAACTATCAGACGATGTTTTTGACGGCACCTTTTCTCTGACTTCAAAGTACAAGGATTTCCCTCACACCTCTCCTGATTAGCTGCTTGATGCTTTAGCCTGCTCCGGTCTCCTGACCTTCAGCAGTCCAACCTTGCACCACAGTTAGGGGCAAGGCTTGGGCAAATCCTGTCTTTTTTTTACGCTTCATTCTTTAATGTGAACTCGAGTGACTGGAAGGTGTTGGAGTGCTGTATATGAGCACCAGGTACATGACACAGTGTCAGACGAAATCTTGGGGGCCTTTTTATAGAGCACAAACTCAAATGACCCAAAGGTATTTGAGAGCTTCACAAAAGCTGCCAGTAACATTACACAAGGTCAGGGTAAATGTTTTGTTTTTAGGTGCACAGACACTATCCCTTTTTAATTAATTATTTTCCCTCTACCTGAAAATGGGAGCAGCTTTCATTCCTTCCACCTTCTCTGTTGTTACTGCATGCTCACCCCACTGCCTCTTCCTCTCGTCCTTCTCCTCTTAGAGCTCTAATTTCAAAGCACATTCATAGCAGCTCTCCGGGGACTGTGAGGCATTTTGTAATATATAATTGGAACTTGAGTGACCCGAAAGTGTTGGAGCGCTTTACATGATTGCCAATTACATTACACATGATCACGTTACTTTTTTTGTTTTTAGGTGCATGGATATTAAGTGATTCCGACCCCACCCATGTTTATTCATTATTTCCCCCCTATCTGACAAATGGACCATTTTCTTATTATTGCTATGTCCAGTGCTCGTCTACCTAGGGGGTTTGGACAGAGGGTGGTGCTGGGGACTTGCTGGCAAACGGATGGTGTGAGCAGTGTTCTGAATCGAAATCTCTGGAGAAGGGCGTCTGGTCAATAGAGGACTGGGGGATGAGGGATGTAACGTCTCTGCCATTGGAAAGTACTTCACCGCTTTTTTCATAGGCTGTTTAACCCTCTAGTTTTGCAGTCACACATTGAATGATATCGTACTGTTGACTTACATCAAGGCACTTGTCTTTCTGTCTGTGCATCAAAAGGGCTTTGGAATATGTCTATAAATGTTTCCTGAGGCAAGCATGTAGTCCTGAATCAGACTCCATGACCCAGTGTGTAGTAATTGTATAGCTCTTCAATTCATGACAGCACATCACCCAGGATAATGTGCCACATGGCTAAACACATAAGGTGCCAAAGGCAAGACCGATTGGCTATGCCAATGCTTGTTTTTTTACATCGATTACAGTATTCTAATCAGTTTATATACCAGTGACCCTTTAAAAGGGATTGTGTCCCAAAAAAATCCTGTTCTAAATAGTGTGTACGTTCTAAAGAGAGTATAGTATACGAAAGTAATGTAGCATTTACCAATGGGCAATAGAAAGTATGTTAAAAGATCACAGAGCGATTGAAGGAATGGAGGCCCAAAGCTGTTATACTCCTGCTTGCTTACCTATTTTTTGATACATTGTAGTTTTGAAGATGAATCTGTTACAGCCATATGTCTAGTGGGCCTTATTAGCGCTGGTTTATTGAGTTGTTGCTGTATTTTCTTGTGCTAGTTTTTTGTCACATAACGAACAGTATTGTTCATGCAGAAGTGCACAAGGGAGCATCTCGCAAAATTCACTGCTTATCGATATTCTTCACATTGATCAGATCCCAGCTTGAATGCAGGTTCCTTTCAGTCGTCCTCTGTCTTTTGTTTGCCACTTCTTTGTTTGGTTGCTACCGTTCCTACTGTTCACTGCATTTTGTATTCATTTCAGGCATTGTTCCCTCTGTGCTACTTTCCACTTGCTTATTGTCAACCCATTCATATAGGTTTTGGTCCTGAAAAATGCTGCTGATATCCACCTTTCACACTGTCTCAGTATGGCACTAGTTTTCAAACACTGTAACAAATGTACAACAACTGAGCAGGAAAAAGCTAAGTTTATTTTTTAACAAACTTTATTTCAGTTATTGAGTAATAAACCGTCTACAGAATGAGGTACAACAAAATGGTTTTGACATATATACTTTGTGGACAGAACCATTTATAGTTAAACCCTAATGGTCAGGTTTCACAGAGATCGGCAAGGATACCAAACCGAATCTTGTCCGCAGTATATTAGCATGATAATTCGTATTTCGTTTCCAAACACTTATAAAGACACAATCTACATGTTGGATTTTATAGGAATTATTCCAATTAGCTCTATTTATACATGAGCTCTTGTTTAGGTGTGGTCACGCGAAAGTATCAGTACATCGAATTTAGGGGCATATTATCAAGCCAGGCGATGAAATTATCGCCGCTTTAGCGTCGGAAAACTGCCTCTAAAACGGCGATAATGGGCTTGATAATAAGCTCTATGGAATGCCAATTGAAGCCCATGTTAAATGTGAAGGACGTCTAACATGGGCTTCAATTGGAATTCCATAGAGCATATTATCAAGCCCATTATAGCCCTTTTAGCGGCATTTTTCTGCCACTAAAGCGGTGATAATTTTATCGCCTGTCTTGATAATATGCCCCTTAATGAGTGAAGAAACCGTAACTCTCCCCAAAGCTGTGGTTGTGATTTAGAATGTGTTGGTAAACCCATTTTGCGAGTAGGAAGGGCTTTTCCAACTTGCAAAATAGCTATCAAACAGACACAAAAAGTCATATTGTCATTATAAACCCTTTGATCGGACAAATCACAGGGTGTGTGACCTCAGAATGCCTTTGTATATCATGCTCTCATTGCAAACTGTATGAAGGGATTTTAGTTTCAAACCGTGTGATTTCCAAAATCACAGCCTCTGCGATAAAAAAATCTAATTTTCATATGTACTAACCCTATTTTGAGATTCAATCCAACAATGGTGTTAGTGACCCATACTGAATAGGAATTTGAAGGGGTTTTGCTTACAAGTTGTGAGTCAATATGGTATTCAATTGTTTGTCTCTGCTGTTGTGTTTACAAAACGTTGAGCGGAAAGTGGTTTGTAAATGGGAAGGATTCATAATTGGAACCCCTCCCCTCTGTCAATTGGGGTGATATCCTTGTATTTATGTATGCCATCTTTTGCCAACCACTTTAAAACTACGGTCCAATTTTTAGAAGGGCACTTTTGTGTGACCCATCTAGCTTTACTGGACATGAGGCAGCGAATTTGGACAATACCTAAGGCATCATGTGGTAGCGCGCTGTCATTTATAGGCAGCACATTTTGTCTTCGAAATTGCCACTAAGTTTGCACAAACATACAATTTTCCTGCTAAAACTATATTGCACACAAATGTGTGGAAATTGGCTTTCAGTGATTATTTATCTTTTGCATATAACTATGTAAAGTGTCTTGATTTGTTTTGATCCTATTAAAACCTTTGTTTTCATTACACTTCAGAATTTAAGTGCTTCATTTTGATTTCCAATTTGCTGAATGTGTACAGTTCGTTTATAGTCATGTATTTACATTTTTTGTGTTATTAAAATGACATTCTCCGGCCTTTCCTTTCACACTCCCTGTACTCCAGCGAGATTGTCACATAATTCACTTTTCTTTTTTTCCCCGATGGCAAAGTAGGAAGAGTTTCTAAACACCAATCCCCATGTTAAAAAATAAGTGGTAATTTGTCAAAACACGCAGCCCGACATTTGACATGTGTCTTAGAAGCTTGGCAAATGCAACATATAAATACAGAATTTAAAGGTATCTTTATTTATTGCTTGGACTCTTATCAACCCACCAAAAATCGTCTGGCAACCCACCGTTTGGGAAATGCTGCTTGCTCCCATTCAGGTTTTCAAAATGGAAAGACTTTTTCTGTTTTGGAATGCAGTCACATGGATAGTGCTGCTAAGATTCCTATCATCACCTCTTCACATTACACATGAAAACGATTTCGAATAGTATCCAGAGAATGCTATTTTCTTGTCAGGTATTGAATCCAAGGCTGGATTGACAACCTCCCAAATATATTATGGAGTCACCTTTCCATGCTATCCACAGTAAATATGTTCAAATCAATTCAGAAGGCGCCATAGACACAATGTTATCTATATTTTATGTAATTCTATGAAGACTATAAACATGTTTTAAAACTCGATTAGACTTTACTATTCTATGCTCTTCAAGACCATCCCTATTTGGTCCATAGGTTAATTTATGTTTTGCATTTTTTTGAATTATAGTGTTTTCACCAAAGCTTTGGAGACGAACAGAAATCAGCAATTAATATAAAGAAAGGCAAGAGAGCCGACAGCAGCAAGGAGAAGATGGCAAATTACAAATGTAGATAAACATGAAAAGAATGCAAATTTCTCAAAGAATAAGTGGAAATTGACAAATAATTTGAGTGCTTGAGTGTGAGAAATATGAAGGAACAGAAGCTCTTTTGGAGGGCACCGATCTTGGCAAGCAAAAACTGTCACTCAAGCCCTGATCACATCTTGCATTGAGTATGCTAATGTGTTGTATGTTGGTCTGCATGGCGATCTATTGAATAAGCTCCAGGTTGTTCAAAATGCTTTGGCCAGAGTCCTTCTGGATCTCCCTAAGAGGGTTAGCGTTAGGCAACACCTACACAGCTTGCACTGGTTGCCGGTGAAATTTAAGTCTCTGGTATTTGCTCATGCAGCTCTCTGTGGGCTTGGCCCAGCTTATTTGAGAACAAGATTTAGGTTCTATGCTCCTGCGAGGCAGTTGCGGTGTTCGACAAAGCATATGGCATGCGTTCCTAGGTTCCGTAGACAGATAATAGCTGGCAGTTCCCTTACACATATGGCAGCTGTGGCCTGAAACCAACTCCCAGTGGAGTTACGCGTTCTTCAGGATCCTAAGATTTTCAGTAAGAGATTGAAGACCCTTCTCTTTTAGTTAGCTTCTGTTCTCTGTCTAACCACCTAGATGGGCATACGCAGGGACAATCTTTTGGAGTAGCTGTGCGCGATACAAATGCAATTAACATATAACACACACACCTGGCAATGCAGGGAGACAAACAACAACTAGGAGGCAGGTTAAAACCTATGACTATGTCTGTGAACATACTGAGGCAGTCCCTAGATCTGTTTCTGTGGATATTTCCTGGCTGAAGCGTTTAATTAAACCAACTGTTCCTGTTTTGCCAAACGCCTCTTGTCTTTTGTTTTTTTGAAGATAAAGTCATATTTAAGCAACATTTGTGTCTTGTTTATTGTTGTTGTTAAAAAGAACACAGTCTTTCGGAATGAAAATAACTGAAAGGCATCACACCACTCTTAATTAATTGTTAACTCTCAGAGTTTTTAAGAACAGTGAAATAATGTTATAAAAGCATTGGGTTAAAGGAGAATCTTCATGTCAGTGAATAGTGGGATGATGTAGAATCATACTACAGACTCTAACTAATGGGTATCAGGAAAGGATGCACTCAGCCTTCATTCACAGAACATATAAATGCAGCTGGCCACAAGCAAAATGATTAGTAAGCCTTGCTATTTTATTGAACATAAGCCCAATTGTTCAAACTGGCATGCAGGTGTGAACCACCTGAAACAATCAATCAATCAATCAATAAAGCTTTATTGTCGGTTAAAAACCAAAAAAGCAGTAACACATGGAGAAAAAAAAATACAGCATTTCCAGGCTACCACCAAATAAATTCATATGTAGATTAAATACAAATAAGAAAATTAAAAATATGATTAAAAGAGCCGAATAGCCCTATGCACTATGAGCATGGGTTGTAGAAAAGAAATCAGTCCGTAAAGAAAATAGTAGGCCTAAAAAGACAGAGATACAGCGGGTACATGCAATTTGGTTTTAGCACTGCGAACATTCCAGATGGCCCATAGGAATCTCGAAGTCCCAAAAACAATTACAAAAGTAGTGTCATATTTAAGTAATCTATACACCTCCCTGTAGTCTCTAAGGCCCAGCAATTTGCAAAGAGGAATAATCCACTTGACTCTGCTCCTAGCGTAGAACGGACAGAAGAGCAGAACATGCAGATCTGTTTCTACGCACCTTTCTCAACCAACACAAAGACTAGAGGCCACAGGAGAAGCTGAACAATTAGATGTCGATGCCCGGAGAGGGAGTGTCCCATGTCTCAATTGGATGTAAAGCTTCTTAGCCAAGGGAGGTTGGATGTCATCTAGACATTTCTCAAAATGATAATGGTCCTTGGCCTCCAGGAACCTTTTGGTCAGCGTACCCAGGGAGGATTTAGTGATCACAAGTTCCAAACGATGATTGTTAAGTGTGACAGCCCACTCTCTTCTAGAGAGGGAGTGGCATGTCCGCTCTGGGGCGTCCCAAATATCTACCCTTCCCAAAGACTGGCATGTGTTTTTAATATGCAGGAGCCAGGGAATTTTCCCAGCCCCCCTTAAAGAGAGTAGGTCCCTTAAATCGTCTCTGTAGCTTAGCAGCTGTGGTGTAGACCAGAGCCGTCTCCAGTATAACAAAGGGCGGTTCGAAATGACCCCCTGAATGGGGGGTAAACCCAAGTCAAGGCGTAAGGGAAGCAGGGGTGTACTCTGTGGTAAGCTCAATAAGCGTCTGATAAAGGTATTCTCTGTGCTTGTCAGGGAAGTGGCAGACAGGTGACCCCATAGCTTCACCCCCTAAAGCGCCCCTCCTCTAGCCTGGGTCTTATATATTTCTAGGGGCGGGCCAACTGATTTGAATGGGGACCCAGTGTGCACTTTAAGAATGCCACCACTAGATTGTGCCAACTTCATGTTTGCTTTGGCTA
The DNA here is from genome assembly GCF_964204655.1 of Triturus cristatus. Lineage (NCBI taxonomy): Eukaryota > Metazoa > Chordata > Amphibia > Caudata > Salamandridae > Triturus > Triturus cristatus. The sequence goes on along the minus strand of NC_140589.1, from coordinate 409,519,543 downwards.
CCTGGGGCCCCCACCCCATCCGATCACTCAGAGTAACACCCAAATAATCAAAAGTAGAGACCCTTTCCAACGCCACTCCGGCCAAATGTGGATGCGAGCAGCTGGAGATTTTGGCATTGAAGGCCATAAATTTAGTTTTTGCCAAATTGATCTCCAGGTTCCTCGGCTCGCAAAAGAGGCAAAAGCTTCCAATGTTCGCTGTAAACCCATGGACGTTTTTGATAGAAGTAGGGTGTCATCAGCGAACAGTAGGGCTGGGATCTTCCGGTCAGCCAGACTAGGGGAGTCCAGGTCCCTAGCTCCAAAAGATGGTCAATTAATCCGTTAATGAACGGGGAGAAAAGAGTAGGGGCCAGCACACACCCCTGCCTCACACCCCTGCCTCACACCCCGTTCAACCGGAAAAGGGGCCGAGAGCTCCCCGCTGCGTCCATACCTTACCCTCGCAAAGGTACCTTGGTGTAATCGTTTGAAAAGATGACATAGATATGTAGGAGCCCCCAACTCCCTCAAAATAGCCCAGAGCTTATCCCTTTGCACCAAGTCGAAAGCAGATTTGAGATCCACAAAAATTAGATACAAACTGCCGCCCCCCAATGTTACCGTTTTCCAAAAGACCAACTGAAGTCTGAACAGTTGGTCAATGGTGGAGACCTTACTACGAAACCCTGCTTGAAGGGGGGGTCAGAATTTGATGATCATCAATCCAACTTTGTAGCCTTGTTAATAGAATGCGAGAGAACAATTTCTGCAAAACATCAATAAGGCTGATAGGGCGGTAATTAGCCGGATCAAGAGGAGAGGCTTTTTTATGAATTGGAATGATCTAAGCCCCCAACCAAGTTCCAGGGATTTTCATGCCATTTAAAATTGCATTAAAAAATAGCCAAATATAAGGGACCCAGACTTTCTGCTCGCACAAAAATAGGTCACCAGGAATTCTGTCCAACCCGGGTGCTTTCCCAGGGGCCAGATTTTTAAGTGCCATTTTGATTTCACCAAATTCCAAAACTCAGTGAAATCACGCCTGTCCAAGGCATCTTTTATGTTTGCCCATCTTTGTTCTTCCCACTCAAGCTTAGCTGACACTATTAAATCTTTGTAGGCGGTTCTAGCCTCTCTCACATTCGAGACGGTGCCGGAGAAGTCAAACCAATTCTCTTTTCGCCTGTCTACAGGCTTTGTTAAACCAATCGCCCTATTTATTTAATTGTGGTCTATTGGTTGCTGGGACATAAAAGTATTCTGCGAGTTTGCTTATTAAACTGGAATGAATACGATCCAAATACTGAAAGAAGGATGGATCGTAATTCCCAGTAGGGAGATCAAAAGCCTCCCCAAGTTTGGAAACTACACAAGAATAAAGCTCGGCCATCATACCAGGATTGGACACAAACTTAGCCCATCTAATACGTCGGCCGCCTGCCACTGAGACCAGGTTCGTAGCAACAGAGATCTCTGACTCCTCCCTACCATGGGAATGGCCCAGCTTGTGTTTTAATTCCAGAGAGAGGAGATTATGGTCACTATCAACCCTCTGGATGACACGGAAGGCCCTTATTTGGGCCCAGAGCTCTACGTTGACTAATATATAGTCAATAATAGAGCTCTTCCCAACTCGATTAAATGTAAAATTCCCTGGGACATCGGGAGGGATTCTGCCATTGCAGGCCCTAAGAGCGTGGGCTGCCAGGAGCTTATTTAACTGCAATGCTATTGGCGTTAGGCCCCTGGCTGGATATGCCTGGCACTCCTGGATCTGCCAGATAGTATCCTCGTCCTGAGTGACCGAGGGAAGCCCTGCCAGGGGTTCAAAGTGGCAATTAAAGTCACCCCCTATAATTCTGTGGGAAGTTGGTAAAGACCCTGATAGAAGCTCATCAAGGGCTTCTAACATGGATAGCCCCAGCTCTATAGGAGGGAGGCGTAACTATAGATTGGCAACCAGCATTGAAGAGCCATCCATAAAATTAAGAATGACAGTAAGGAGGTTTGGGGAGTGGGAATCAACGACTTTCACCAAGCATCCGAGAGACAAGGATACCCAAATGCACAAGCCCCCCGACGGTCTGCCTCTGGGACCCTGGACTGCTGGTAAATGAAAAGTTGCAAAGCCCACCCTATTGGGGGGGTACAGCATCCAGGTTTCTTGGAACAGGCATAGGTCATATTGATCCACCAGTTCCCCCCAGTCAGGGTCAGCTAGTTTTCGAGTCAAGCCCGCAACATTCCAGGAGCCAACTAAAGGGCCTGAAGAAGCTAGAGCTTGGGGACTGGGGGGAAGAGAGTTAGGCGAGTGCTCTATAGAATGGACTGAGAAAGCCAGATCTTGGGGGCTAGGGGGAAGAGAGATAAGCGAGGGCTCTATAGAATGGACAGAAGAAGGTCCCCCCAGAGTCCAGCTAGAAGTTAGTGTAGCATTAATAGTTGGAAGAGATGCTGATACTGATTCCCCACCTGCCTCAAGATCTGCGACTACCAAAGCCTCTAAAACATCCACAATGCCCCCCAAGACTAAAGGGGCAGGTGAATTGAGCCTGGAAGGTTGAAGAAGTCAATCTACACAACCTAAACAGGAATAGCGATTACCTAGAGAAACACGGAATAGTCCCTAGAGTGGTAATTTGATCTTGGCCTACCAGGTGTAGTATCCCTGATATAGAAGTAACCCAAGGGTAATGGTATAATCTCGCCCTTTTCACCTGAGTCACCCCAGTCGAGGATGTGCTTGACAACTCCAGGGTCCCTGAAGTTGACAATCACACATTCCCCTCCTATGTCTTTCACTCTGGTACCCACCCAGGTCACTCTTCTAACTGTGAGAATTTCGCCCTAGCATGTTTTTGTTAGTGGCCTATAGCGATTTAACCAATGGATTGTTTTATTCTTTAATTCAGTGTGTGATTCGCTGCGGTCACCCAGCAGAGGAGGGATACCAGTTAGTACCACCACATATGGAGATGCCTCAGGGGGCAACTGAGGAAAAAGACAAACACCAACATTTAGAGGATTGGTGTGCGACCCTAAGGGCTCCCGGCCCCCTCCCCTCTGCGAGTTGCTGTTACGTTTGCAGGAAGGGGGGGGGGGGGAAAGGGGAGCGACATTGTCCGAAGTTGCCCCAGAACCAGTGTCAAGTCCAAAATTTAGAGTATTGGAGGTACCAGCCGGGATATGCAATGGTAACAGGCTCGACTGATTAATAGTGCTTGGCCCTTGTTTGGAACTAGAATCAGGTGCCTGGTGAACGAGGTTGTCAGCCACCGAAGGATGATAATCGTTCCTGAATGGCGGTGGCAAACAATCTACCCCCTTGCACTTGGTGTTAATCAAGGAAACAATTTTGTCAAGTCTGCTTAGTAAAGTTTTAAACTGCGAATTGACAATCTGTTCAATTTGAGCTTGTAGGTCAATCAAAAGGTGGGAGACCCAAATTGGGGGGACCAGAGTTGTGAGGGGGGCACCTAAGTTGCTCTGAACAGTGGCCAGGGGAAGAGGAATAGCCTTAGTTAGATTTCTTTTTACTTTAGATTTCTTTTTCCTAGGGCAGGGCTTAGCAGCCTTTATAACCACTTTATTTGCTTTAGAGCTAGATTCACTAGTCGGGATGGCGCAATCAGCCACAATTTGTGCAGGAGAAACTTGACCTATCTGGGCACACGGAAGCGCTGCATAGGAGGGAACTACCATCGAGTTGGATGAAATACATGTAACTAGAGAGTCATTGCCAGGTAACACATCTAATGGAATAACAGGAGTGATGGAAAGACGTCTTTCGGTATTCTCGATGGCTGTGGCCATTACCCCTATGGTTTTTTGCAGCATTTTATCTATGGCTGTTAAACTTGGTAGGTGCGTAACTGGGGCTGGGATCTGTCTAGTGCATGGTCGAGAAGTAGAGGGATATGATTTACCCATGACTTGACAGCTAAAATTACAAAAAAGTCTAGTGGTCCCGGAGATTGCAGATAGAAAAAGCTATTAACCCAAGCTCAAAGTTCAATCAACTCGATGCATTTCTCCGTGCCCTAACATGCCATGAAGTGTCTTAAAATAATAATGGAATGGAAAAAACAATACCAATACAGGGTCCCAGTACAGGAGCAGAAACGTCAGGGGGGTGCGCCCGGCCCGGCCTCCTTCGGCCTGTGACGGCCTAGGACGATCCCGCCCTTGTCCCGGGCTTATCCCGCGCGCGTCCCGTGGGACGAGGATCCACACGAAGCTTTAGCGCCTCCTGACGCGCGGAAGCAGCGTCAGCGGCATCGTCCAGGTGAGCGCGGCTGCTGGGAAATGTAGGCGATTGTGCTGACCACAGCGGAGGAAAGCCCGGCTGGGGGGGAAGCCACAGGGGGGACGGCGGAGCCAAGCCCGGCCAGGATCAGGGTTTTCCACAAAGAAAGAGTTCCACAAAGGGCCTCGGCCCCACACGAAGCTTTAGCGCCTCATGGCGCGCGGAAGCAGCATCAGAGGCGTCGTCCAGGTGAGCGCGGCTGCTGGGAAATGTAGGCGATTGTGCTGACCACAGCGGAGGAAAGCCCGGCTGGGGGGGAAGCCACAGGGGGGACGGCGGAGCCAAGCCTGGCCAGGATCAGGGTTTTCCACAAAGAAAGAGTTCCACAAAGGGCCTCGGCCCCACACGAAGCTTTAGCGCCTCCTGGCGCGTGGAAGCAGCATCAGCGGCGTCGTCCAGGTGAGCACGGCTGCTGGGAAATGTAGGTGATTGTGCTGACCACAGCGGAGGAAAGCCCGGCTGGGGGGGAAGCCACAGGGGGGACGGCGGAGCCAAGCCCGGCCAGGATCAGGGGTTTCCACAAAGAAAGAGTTCCCCAAAGGGCCTCGGCCCCACACGAAGCTTTAGCGCCTCATGGCGCGCGGAAGCAGCATCAGCGTCGCCGTCCAGGTGAGCGCGGCTGCTGGGAAATGTAGGTGATTGTGCTGACCACAGCGGAGGAAAGCCCGGCTGGGGGGGAAGCCACAGGGGGGACGGCGGAGCCAAGCCCGGCCAGGATCAGGGGTTTCCACAAAGAAAGAGTTCCACAAAGGGCCTCGGCCCCACACGAAGCTTTAGCGCCTCATGGCGCGCGGAAGCAGCATCAGCGTCACCGTCCAGGTGAGTGCGGCTGCTGGGAAATGTAGGCGATTGCTGACCACAGCGGAGGAAAGCCCGGCTGGGGGGGAAGCCACAGGCGAGACGGCGGAGCCAAGCCCGGCCAGGATCAGGGGTTTCCACAAAGAAAGAGTTCCACCTGAAACTCGAAATAGGTTTTATTTTTAGCGTTGCTGGAAGGGAAACAGTTGGAATACCGTACCCTCAAATACGTGTGTTCAGATTACATAAGTGCTACCATGCTTGCCTTAACCACGCATATGCCTTAACCACACATATGCGTGGTTAAGGCAGTGTGCGGCCTTTACCATGCATGCTTTACATCGTAAAGCATGCATGGTAAAGGAATTTGTGGTTTGGGCTGCCTAGTAGTGTCACGTGTGGTTTAGCCATGCATGCCTCTATCATACAACCGTGCTAGTATTAACTTTGTGCTTAAAAGTAGCAGAATGGAAGTGGAATTGCTATAATTCCATTGCAGCAATCTTGTTGGAGTGGTTCCGTTTATTCATATTTTAAGTAAATGTTAATGCTGCCAGTTTATTTGTTTTGGTTTCTTTCATATTATGTGCACCTCTAGATTTCGTTGGTTTGGGTTTTTGGTCTCACTACCTATCCCTATAATGTCTCATAGGATTGATCTTGCCAGAAACACAACCCACTCAAATATTTCCAAGGGGTTGTAACGGGGTTGCAGTCCAACTGGTTTTGTGTCTTGAGCTGGTACATTGACCGAGTCCTTGTATGAGGGGTCTTAAACTTAGCTCTACAATTATAGAATGATTTAGAAATGATATCAACAGGATCGGGGTGACAAGGTTAAATACCAATGACATGCTGTAACAGAGGCACCAACAGTGTCACAGATTAGGTTTGACCACTAAAAGGACAGTACAGATTTATCTTATCTACAGTCATTGCATGAGAAATGTCAATCACTTTGTTGATACTCATTGGCCTGCTAACAGTGTAAATCCAGCATAAAGGCTCAATATGTTAGAGTGTAGTATCTGGAATGAATGGCTATGATTCGAGAAAGAATATGAGAATTTTGATGTGAGCATGGAAGAGCTTTTATAAATGATCACGGACTTGGCTCTTTCTGCTTTCTTATAGAGCTCACTGTAATTTTTTTCAACTACAACAGCATCGTGCAAATTCTACTTCGGCTGCTGGACTTCTTATTTTATCAGAAAGGGAATTAATGTTTGTAGTGCTCTACAGAGCCCAAACGGCATATGTCGTTTGAAAACTTCAGCAGAACTATAGAGTGGATTGAATCAATGAGTTAGAGACTGCTTGGCCTTAGTGCTGAGGCATTGATTTTGTTCTTTGGATCCTTGTATTGAGTTTGTGGATATTCTGTGGTTTCTAATTTTAAAGCATATTTGTGTGTGGGCTACGTGGTAGCATGAGTATGAATGTGTGCATTACCGCTTGAGTGTTCATTTTTCACATGCACAAGAGTTTGGAGTACATGGTGGATTCTGGTTAGCCATGCTTTCATCTGTGTGCATTTTTAGTTCCAGGACAGGAGTGTGTGAGTGCGCCCATGGTGATGGAAGATGTATGCAGGTGAAACTTCTGTAAAGTAAGCCTTGTCAATGGGCTAGCTAGAAAAATGTGTTTCCGGTCAACAATGGAGAAGTGTGGCTCAGGGGTTAGAGGCAGCAGACCCGGAAGCTGAGATCGGTCCTGGACCAGGGTTCAATTCCCTGCCTCGGTGGGTCTTGGGCTAAAAATTCCACGGACTTGATAATTCTCGCCCCGGTGCCTCCTCGACTCATGGGTTCACACTCTGCGACTCTGGGCAATAGCTTGCTTAATCTCCACAATGGCCCCTCGCGGCGGGATGCCTGACTTTCACCTTGTGGATACCCTGCTATCTCACAGGGGAATACCAGGACGGGTTCCCTAAGCAAGCGCCGGGAAACCCACTGCGGGTAGCTGTGTGCTATATAAGCTCAATTACATTTACAATAGTTAAATTGGGAGTTGAAATATCAACTGGTCTTAATAGGCTGCAGGTAATGTGACTGAATGTCCACTTAAGGGCTTTCTTTGCTCATTGGTGTATTTAACTGAAGGAATGCAGTGATTGTTAGAAATCGATTTGCTGGTTGAGAGAGGTAAAACCCTGCTCAAGCAGGAACCAAAATCCTTGTTGGGGTGAAGTCACAAGCAAACCCTAAACTAACCCATGTTCAACTCTTGGGTAGCTTGGCATGGAGAATTCAGGCTTAACTAAGGGGCAGTGTGTATTAGTGCAACACTTCAAAGAATGTTACAGTGAAAACTCACCACAAAAGTATTTCACATCAGACTTACAAATATAGTGTCATTTTAATAAATAGAACAAGACTAAAATGACAAAAATCAAATCAGTTTAGGATTTCAGTGAAAAGAGTGCCAAATAACACAAAGCGCCAACTGAGAATGTCTGGTCACTGTGGACTGGGACAAATTTACTAGTTCAGGCCGATCCCAATCAGTGTGGGCAGGTTACAGGGACCCAGTTAGCTCCACTGGCCAGAGTGTATTAGATCTTGCTTACAGAGCTTTGTGAGGCCCCGTGCCGACGATGCTTTGTGAAGCCTATAAGATGCATTGGTTTTAAGGAGATGCAGAGTCCTGCATGGTTGTCGAGGATCCAGTTGATGAGGGCTTGTGAGGTAACGTCTAGTTTCAGAGTGTTGTTTTGCAGTATTAACAATGTTTCAGTTCCAAGGAGCTGTGACACCCACTAAAGTAACCTTTTAAAACATCTCATGCCTGCCACTACAGCCTGGAATGCAGTTTTAAATTGCCATTTCAACCTGGCAAACAAAACATTTTGCCAAGCCTAAACCTTCCTTTTCAGGGCCTCATTCACAAGATAAATTTATACTTTTGTGTTAGTGTACTAATAATTTGGTATTCACTAATTGCAAGTTCATTTTTACTAATAGTAATTTTATGACTGGAGACTCCGCACATAAAATGATAGGTGAGCCCTATGTGTATTACCCCTAGACAGTGACATAAAGGGAATTAGGTCTGGACAGGATTGTCCATCCTGCCAGGATTGCTGGGGGCAGAACTGTAACCTGTACCACTGGAACTTCAAAATGATGGCCTCTAGCACACACAAAGGAACCTGACACCATCCTTTTTGTCACACCAGACTTCTTGGAGCCTCGACAGAGGAAGAGAATGAACATTCAAGAACCAGATGTGGTGGGAGGAGAGGGTACCCTCCCACACACAAAGCTTGCACCAGGTGTAAATATTTGACCTCAGGAGCCATTCTTCAGTACATTCCTGGACCTTCGGACACTACCATATAAGTACTCACCTGCTGTCTTACTCTCTCCGAAAGAAGACTGTACCTGCTCTCTTCATCGCATGTGAACCTGAGTGACTCCAAGGGTCAGTTGACTGCCCTCCTGTCTGAGTTACAGGGAAACAGCAAGCTCCACAGGGATCTCTGTAACTACCTAGCTGACCTGCTCCACTGGACCTGCAACTGAACCTGGCTGAGTCCTACTGGCCTCTGCCGTATTATGTTATTAATCACCAAGTGGTGCCGTTACAGGTTCTCGTCCCTTAGCTGGCATCAGTTGAGCTCCTCCTAAGAAGAAAGGTGAAATCCTGATGTTTTTGGGCTGTTGACGACGATGAACAAACCCAGTCATGCTGATAATCTGGAGTCCACGACAACTGGCAATACCAAGCTCCAGTGAACTTGACTCTTCATTCTACAGTGACCACCAGTAATGGCCAGCAATGCTAGATCTGCACTACTGCAATGACAGCCTGTGGTGACCACCAATGCAAAGCTCCAATGACCATCCACGATGCCCGACTGGCTCTTTGATCCATAGCAACAACAGCCCTTAAGAACCAGAACCTTTTTGGACCTGGCGGCGCAGGGTACGCCTTAATGTCCTGGGTTCTCCTGCTTCACCTAACAGAGACACGGGGACACTCTGTCGGCGTAAAAGATCAGATTTTATTAGCTGCAGCTAGTACAGGTGTCCTAGAAGTACACACGGTATGTTCTCAGGAGACTGCCACTTCACTCCGTGGCGCACAATCTTATATAGTACATAGATAACATATACATTAACAAAGAACACACCTAAAACATACATGGGGGACCAATAAGGTAGGGTTAAAGACAGAACATGTCCAATAGAAAAGGTTGAAAAACAAAGATATCGATTAACTTGAAGAAGCCTCTCCTCAAACGGTGTTTGCTATCCCTCCCACAGGTTAAGGTATTAACATGTTTGTAACTGGTTTGCAGGTGGCGAGATACGTTTGTGTGTTTTGGAGGACAGTTGTGAAACAAGAGAATACGAGCGGAGGACAGCGAAGGCCAGAAGATAAGATAAAGTCAGGAGAGAATAGTGTGAACCAACAGATAGTTAAGACAGGGATTAGAGGAACCAGACAGGGATTAGTGTACTCAGCCAGTCTCTAACACCAGCTTCGTAAACAGAGGCACAAGGCTATTTTGACACAATATTGCAGGAAAAGCAGAAAAGACTTCGTTCGTCGTGCTGCCTGAGTGAGGGCAACACAAAATGGCGGCGGAGCACAAAATGGCGGCTCAATGCGATCGTGATCGAAAATCGAATTTCCTCAGACCCTCCTTTTGCCAGAACTCAGGCAAGATACATAGGCTCACGTTAATCTGAGTCGATGTCGATGGCCATGAGGTCATCAAGCTGTTGCTGTAACATCATTCTAATATTCTCTGTTCTTAGTACCTTGGGTTTTGGGATGCACATAGTAGCACAAAGGTCGCAGATGGTGGGACCACAGTGCATACAAAGACAACAAGAGAATAGGATGTCGAAAACCATACCAAGGAATGTTAGCACTTTCCAACCCCATTTGGACAGTAGTCCCCAAAACCATCCCAATAACGACCAATCTCCTTCGTCCTGATGAATTGACTCAGAGATTATATGTAATTTAGAGATGGCCTGGTATACTGTCGGAGCGTCATCGGGTATATAAATACAGCAACCCGATTTGATCAATTTACAGACTCCACCACGATCTGCAAGAATAACATCTAGGGCAACTCGGTTCTGTAAAGTCATAAGACGATCCGCCTGTAGTTCCGCTGTAATATTACTTAAAGCTCCTACAGTGATGTCTATGGTAGTCTCTACGACACAAACCAGTTGCCTCATATTCCTGCTGTTTGCCATAGGACCCCAAAAAGGAAGAAATCCCTTTAGGAAGTCTCCTCCCTCTTGACCTGCTGTGTCTTTGGAATCAATAATTCCTCTGCCATATCTGTTTTTTATGAAAATTTGAAGAAGCAGTGTATGTAGGGGGAAGAAGAAAAGCTATATAGCAAGTTCCAGAAAAACCAGTCGGCAACCACGTATAGGCTCTATCATGACAGATGAAATACGTGCCTTGAGATGGCACTAACGACGGCGAATTCTGAGAGGAGTGGATGTAAGTATGAGAGCAAAAGCTTTTTCTTTGTTCGGGTTCAGTAGTTTGGCCATTGATTTGCAAACAGAAATTGCCTTGATGAGGTGCAGTCCAAATTGGTGAAGATTTTCCTTGTTTAACTTTATCACTGAGGCTTGTGAAATAATGGGTGACATTCCAATTAGCGTATGCTTTTCTTTTATCGACAGCAATTTTGCTATTTTCCATGATTTTAGCCATAGCTACCATTCCCTTTATCAAAGAACTATGACTGAAATTTGGTCCACCAATATAAGAACTGACAGGTCGTTTAGATCGGCTTTGATAGGCGTTAGAGAAAATTACAAAATAAGCCCAAGCGGAACCTTCATAAGAGAATGGAAGGACTAAATATGGCATCCCTTTTTCCGTGGTATGAGGCATTAGTCCACATACCCAACAATCGGTTGTATTAATTACTAATTGGTGTTGGTGTAATAATTGAATAAACGAATTATTGTAGTATTCGATTCTTCTTATGAGTTCATGTTGAGGAAGTGTATGAAAGAGATGCGGAGAGATAGTAGAATAAGAAGGCACAGTAACAGAAGAAGGGACAACTTTTCGCTGCATAGCATAAACAATCCAACCTATACATGCCAATAGAATACACAATAATATGAAAACACATAAAGTTATATTACAACGATTGAATATTATTTTACAATGATTATTCTTCATTTTGCTCTTTCTCTCTCTTTCGCCTAATGTAGTTTCCAACTTTCCATCTTCTAAATGGATGCTCACGGCAATCTTCCTTAATCACTTGATCACGATTGTCTGCTGTCCTATGACACTGCAAGTCCTGCAGGCCTATTGCCACTACTCAGTTCACAACCAAGACTCCTACCGTGACCCTGCAACCGGGATAGAAACTACATAGAAGAGAGATTTTCAAATTTTCTTCTTTAGTCTGGGTCTCAAATCGTAATGGGTTTTATCAGGTACAGTCTGATCCTGAAACAGTGTTCATGGGTTTGTGGTGTTCGAACGAAAATATGATGGCACAGCTTCTTGGAGAATGTCGTCGTTTTCTTTCTCCGATAATGTTCCAGTCAAACGTGCATCACTAAAGGGTACAAATCGGGGAACCTTCTCACTCTCAGAGGCACTTATACCCTTACGGACCCACTGATGAAAGGGCAAAGGCAAAGGAACCTTTTTGCAGTGCATGCCGTGAATCCAGTTTTTCTTTCCTTCAACCTTCACTGCTGTACGGGTTGTTAGGAGGACCCGACGGGGCTCCCTCCAGCGAGGCTCCAAATTCTTCGTCCTTTGAAAATTCTTCACACAAACCCAGTCACCTGGTCGGATGGAATGACCTGAGTCTGTGGAGGCCTCTGGCAGAGCACTCTGAACCTGTTGATGGAGAACACGCAATTTAGTTGTGAGGTCATGCAAGTAATCAATCAACATTGGGTATGGCAAGTCTGAATACTTTTTAGGGCGAGGGACTCCCCATATATTAGCTGGGCTTCCAAAAACTACCTCATAAGGGCTAAGTCCCAAACGAGAATGCACAGCCGTTCTGGTAGATAAAAGAGTCAAAGGTAGTGCATCGGGCCAATTAAGGCCTGTACTAGCCTGTACCTTAGCAAGCTTGAGTTTGAGGGTGCCATTATAGCACTCCACTAGACCCGCTGATTGTGGATGGTTTGCCGCATGGAACTTTTGTCTTATACCAAGACCTGCACAAACCTTTTGCATGACTTGGCCCACAAATTCACTCCCATTGTCACTCCAGACAATGCGCGGCAAACCGAATCTAGGGAAAAACTCTTTTAAAAGTACTTTGGCTGTAGATAAAACAGTTTTGTCTTTCAGGGGGTATGCCTCTATCCATCTGGAAAAGGCACATACCACCACTAGAACATATTTGAGATTGTTGCATCGTTCCATGTGAATATAATCGATTTGCAACACCTCAAATGGATAGGTCGGAGGAGCAAAGTGACCTGTTGGAGTTGGGGTTCCCTTTCCCGGATTGTACATTAAGCAAACAATGCAATGTTTCACTACATTGTCTGCACACTTTGGTATTCCCTCAATTTGCCATACTGGAGCCAGAAGCTTGCATATTCCTTTCACATTTAGGTGGGCTGGACCATGAGCCATAGTAACTACAGGTAGTACATAAGCATCTGGTAACAGCCAACGTTGGTGCTCGGACAATTCCACCCAACATCCCATCTCATCTAACATTCCTGTACTTTCTTTCCACCTACTCAATTCTTTCTCTGTAGCCTCTTCTTGAATTAATTTCACACTTTCTACTGTATCCTCATACATTTCTCTTTCTCTGACCCAATTTGCAGGGCCTGCAACATACATGCGACTTGTAGCATCTCTAGCTGTCTTTTTCGCTACCTCATCAGCAAATGCATTCCCGCGACCAACATCGTCAGTAATCTTCTTGTGCACACTACACTTCACAATTGCTATCTGGGTAGGCAAAGCAAGTGACTCAAGAAGGTCAGTCACCAACAAACCATGTTGTATCTTAGTCCCGTGGGAAGTAAGGAATCCTCTTTCTTTCCACAAACGTCTAAAATTGAACGCTACACCAAAAGCATACTGACTGTCGGTGTACACGTTCACTCTTTTTCCTTTGGAGAACACACACGCTCTGGTTAGGGCTATCAGTTCAGCTGCCTGGGCTGAGTTATGTCTGATGCGTGCTGTTTCCACGACTGTATGCAAGGTAGTAACAGCATAGGCTGAAGATGCTTCTCCATTAGGAAGCTTAAAACAAGAACCATCTACCCATAGCGTTCCATCCGGATTCACTAATGGCGTATCTGTTAAGTCAATTCTACCCTTTGTCTCTTCCTCAGTACGAAAGAAACAATCATGTTGCTCCTGAACACCTTTCTCTTCTGGAAGAGGCAACAAAGTAGCTGAATTTAAGTTATTACATCGTTTGATGTGCACGTGACTAGCCAAAAGTGTCAGCTCGTATCCAGTCAAACGAGCACTCGTAAGATGCTGCGTTTTTGTTCTGTTTAGCAAAGTATCCACTGCATGTGGCACCATAACAATGAGAGTATTATCTAGCACCACTCCAGCAGACTGTCGAATAGAAATTGCTGCTGCTGCTGTCGCTTTAAGACAACTAGGCAATGCTTTAGCTACTGGATCTAACGTAGCCGAGAAATAGGCACATGGCCGCTGTTTATCTCCAAATTGCTGCGTTAAAACTGACAACGCACAACCTTCTTTTTCATGAACATAGAGCGTAAAAGGCTTACTGTAATCAGGAGTACCTAGTACAGGAGCGGAACACAGAGCAGCACGTAAGTCAGTAAAACTCCTCTGACACTTGTCAGTCCATAGAAGGGGTTGAGGTGTATCTTTCAAAGTGAGTGCCAACAAAGGCTTGGCCAACAGAGAGAAGTTAGGGATCCACTGCCTACAATAGGAAGTGATGCCCAGGAAGGCACGTACCTCTCTTTGTGTGGATGGCACAGACATTTGCGCAATAGCTTGGATACGTTCTGGGGTTAATCGTCTTCCCTCCTTTGATAAGAGATGACCCAAGTAGGTAACTTCTCGACGAACATATTGTAGCTTAGAAGGTGAAACCTTATGATTAAGATCGGATAAGTGTCGCAACAATGCAACCGTCACATTCTTGCATATATCCTCTGAATCAGCAGTGATTAGCAAATCGTCCATGTACTGAATGAGAGCAGCACCAGACGGCAAAGAGAAAGCATCGAGATGACATTTCAAAGCTTGACTATAAATAGAGGGACTTTCACAATAGCCTTGAGGTGCGCGCTTAAACCGGAAACTTCGGCCTCCAAGAGAGAAGCCAAAAATATCTCTACTCTCTTCGGCAATGGGAATACTAAAGAAAGCATTTTTCAGATCGATAACAGAAAACCAAACCGCTGTAGAAGGTATCATCGTCAAAAGTGCAGTGATATCTGGGACAACAGGAAACTGTGGTACAACAATTTTGTTTACCTCCCGAAGATCAATTACAAAACGATAAAAAGGAGGCTGAGAAGGATCTGTGCGTTTAAGAACAGGAAGAATAGGGCTATTACACATGTTACCTCTCGTTTCCTCAACCACATCTTTCTGAATCAAGTCATGAATGATTTCCAAAAGTGCTTTTTCACCTTCAGTGGAAATTCTATATTGAGGAACACGTGGCAATTCAGTATTGGGCTTGAGAGTGACAACATATGGTGGAATTTCAAGACAACCAACATCATTTGGACCCGTAGCCCAAAGCGTTGTAGGAAGAGAGAGCAATTCAGGAGGAAATTGATCTTTAGACAAGTACATTGGAGAAGTCAGTTTCTGTCCTAAAGTGAGATATACACCAGAAGGAGAACAATATATTGTTGCATGCAATCTTTTCAATAAATCCAAGCCCAATAGATTCTCGCCGCAACCATTCGTTAAGAGAAGCGGAACTTCTAAATCATAAGGACCAATTGAAATAGGCAATGGGCAAGAAACCGGATTACTAACTGGGGCGCCAGAAAAACCTACAGATACATTTGTTAAGCCAGACAAACGTGCCCCAGGGAGTTTTGAATGAATGATAGAACTTCTCATCGCACCAGTATCTAAAAGAAATGGCTCTGAAACACCCATTGCAGTGACATTAACATATGGTCCATTCTGATCTACTGGAATCAACACAACTCCCTTACTTTGTCCATGGCTGTTCTAATTAGCATGAAGACTTTCATTCCCGTCTTCAATATAACAACCCTCATTGTAATACTGTGTAGACCGAGCGTTTTGCCGATCAAAGTAGTTCACGGAACTAGAGGGATGAAGGGAACGCTGTTCTTGGGTCAACATACCTCGACCTCTACCTCTGTTTGCTGACTGGAGGCCAGCACAACCTCGTGGAGCAGATAGTGTCCCATTTCGCTGCAATAAAACCGGACAACTATTCTTGAAATGACCTTCCTCTCTACAATAGGCACATTGATTAGGACCTAACAAAGGTCGCGGAATATATGGCTCAGGCTTTTGATACACCCTCTGAAACTGCAGAGGCTGTTGAAACTGGGGCTGAGCATAACGAGGTGGATAAGCCTGTTGCAAGAGAACCTTAGTTTTCAATTCTTTAGTCTTTTTCTCTTGCTTATCTTTTTCTTCTTTATCTCTATTTTCATAATATTGAGCAGTAGCCAATATCTGGGCTGAAGAAGAAACAGCCAATGAACTTTCGGAGTCTTTCAACTTATGTGACAGCTTGGGAAGCAAATTAAATATGAACTTATCTACAAATAATCGCTGTCCACCCTCCATAGTCATGTCCTGACCACTGTGATCAATGAATGTCTCCTCAAAACGAGTGAAGAAATCAGAGACACTCTCATCTTTCTTCTGTTTACACGCGGTTAGTTTATCCCAGTTAACTCTCAAGGCAGGCATCATCGTTTTCATTAATGTAATAATCCTACCAGGGAGTTCTGAAATCAAAGCATCAGGCTTCGCACCACCCACTTGGTTTCTATCTGCGGCAATTATAGCATCCCAGTTTCCACCTAATTCTTGGGCATGATTCTCTTTACGAATCCTAGCCCATAACGCTTGTGGAACTACATTCCCCATCAACATATCAATATCTGCTAAATTCTTGATGCAGGCTTCAACAGTTTGTGACAATTCTTTATAATAACCTGCAGGGTGTTTACGAGGATCCGGTAGAGACTGTTTAAGGGCCAAAACTTCAGATCTTTTCCAGGGGACATGTACCCATATTCGCTGAAAGTGAGCAGGAATAGCTTGATTGCCACCTGCTGCTGGAACCTCTTCTCTCCATACCGGAGGAACCTCTCACATTGGATAATTTTTCAGTGTCAACCTAACTGAAGGATCGGAATCTAGAAAAGTCTGTGAGGTAAATAAGGTTCTATAGGAAACAAGTGTCTTTACAGCGTCCTCAACCTTAGAACCCACAATGAGTCCCTTACCAAAATAAGCCTGAATATCTAACAGACCCTGAGGAACCGAACCCAAGTCCATATCCTCCCAACCTTTAATAAGAGTATCACACATAGTATTGAAAACATATCTCTGTGTAGGTGCATTCCACTGTGAGAAAGTAGGCATAATGTCAGGTACACTATACCGAGGACCCTTCTCAATCCATTTGCGAGCAAGAGAGTCCAACTTTTCTCGTTCTTCGGAAGCTGGGAACTGACTACGAGACTGTCTTCGAGAAAAAGCCGGAGACACATTTAATGCCTCAAAGAAAGGTGATAAAAGACCAGAGACCGTTTCTGTGAGTCGTTTACGCATAGACGGAGAATTGGACATAAGAATAGGGGGCAAGGTATTAGGCGAACTAACAGAAGGGAAATCAGTAATTACCGGAGGAGCGGAAGGTGAAGAAGATGAAGTTAAAGGAGTCGAAGGCAAAGCTGGCAAAGGCGGCAATACTTGAGGGGGCAAATGTGGAAGAGCCGGAGCAGGCGGAGGCGCAACTGGCGGCTGAACAGGCTGTAACAACGGGGGTGCATTAGCACCTTGTACATAAGGCGGAGGCAATCTCAATAGGTGAGACATTAAGGAATCCTCTTCTAAATCCTTTCTTTTATCAGAGGGGGAAGCTGACAACATCGGATAGCATTTATCTATTGCCATACGATGCTGTCTCTCTGAAATTTTCATCGCATTATCAACTTCATCATCTTTGAACTGTTGAGCAGCCTGTATAATTGTCATACCCTGTGCTTTCTAATCTCGTTTTTCTTGCTTAATTTTTCTCTGTTTGGCTTCCTTACGCCAAAGGCGGAAAGAGTCAAACATTGCCGGCCGGGCTTTTCTTTTGAATAAAATAGTTTCCAAATTATCTAGTATATCAGGCTCAAAGCTACCATTTTCTGGCCATTTTAAAACACCATCATTCTTCGTGTATCGGATCCATGCCTCGTTAAAGGCAATGGGCCAACACCATGTTTAGAATAGAGCTCATAAGTGGGAGTTCCAAACGAAGGAATCGGACAAGAGTCCTCCAGCCGGGAATCCCTATTACAACCAAAACAACAAAGTTTCTCAAACTTAGTCAGACCAGGCATCGTTATTTCACTGGACTGTTCACAAACATCAAGAGGGTAAATTCAATTAACACAGCAAAAATGTACTTACCCCTCGGCTTCGGTTATTGCAATACCCGAATCAAAGAACCTAAGAACCTAAGAACCAAAGAACCAAAGAACCTAAGGACCAAAGAACCAAATGTGGGAGCGACCCACCAATACTTAACTAAGATGTCTTCTTACACCAACAGAGGCCCCGTCTATCGTTTCGTTTTACCATACATCATCGAAAGAGGGCCAAGGCAGTGCGGCAGTCAGGGCAGCAGTCGTCAGTAGCCGTCAGGAAGGAGTAACCACGCTGCAAAAGACCTTCGGACCACTTTCGACATACAGGGGTTGCTTGACGTGGCTCGCGATTCCTCCAGAATTTTCTTGCGGGGTTCCTCACGACCTTCGGGCAGATCCACTACCTCTGAAGCCGCCCCACGTTTGGTGCCAGTTGAAGAACCAGAACCTTTTTGGACCTGGCAGCGCAGGGTACGCCTTAATCTCCTGGGTTCTCCTGCTTCAGCTAACAGAGACACGGGAACACTCTGTCGGCGTAAAAGATCAGATTTTATTAGCTGCAGCTAGTATAGTTGTCCTAGAAGTACACACGGTATGTTCTCAGGAGACTGCCACTTCACTCCGTGGCGCACAATCTTATATAGTACATAGATAACATATACATTAACAAAGAACACACCTAAAACATACATGGAGGACCAATAAGGTAGGGTTAAAGACAGAACATGTCCAATAGAAAAGGTTGAAAAACAAAGATATCGAGTAACTCGAAGAAGCCTCTCCTCCAACAGTGTTTGCTATCCCTCCCACAGGTTAAGGTATTAACATGTTTGTAACTGGTTTGCAGGTGGCGAGATACGTTTGTGTGTTTTGGAGGACAGTTGTGAAACAAGAGAATACGAGCGGAGGACAGCGAAGGCCAGAAGATAAGATAAAGTCAGGAGAGAATAGTGTGAACCAACAGATAGTTAAGACAGGGATTAGAGGAACCAGACAGGGGTTAGTGTACTCGGCCAGTCTCTAACACCAGCTTCGTAAACAGAGGCACAAGGCTATTTTGACACAATATTGCAGGAAAAGCAGAAAAGACTTTGTTCGTCGTGCTGCCTGAGTGAGGGCAACACAAAATGGCGGCAGAGCACAAAATGGCGGCTCAATGCGATCGTGATCGAAAATAAAATTTCCTCAGCATCTTTGCCTGCTCTTTGCGCTACACTGAAGACCATCTGCAATGCTGTTCCTGCTCCTTCCAACCTCCTTCACCGCAAACAGAACACTTCTCGCCGAATTTTTGGAAGATAACTTTTTTAGCAGGACTATCCTCGTTCCTGTATCTGACCGGGGCTCCATCGCGGCCAGCCTGAACTTCTGTTTTTTTCTGATCTAGCATGACCAGATGACCTCTGAGGGGAACTGTGTGGTTTTAGGCCCTGTAAACTAGAAGAACGGATAACGTAAGAGGTGGTCTAAGAGGAAATTCTCACCCTCTATCCGGACCAGTCTTCTGGTCCAGGGGGGCTCACAAATCACTTGTATTTACATTGTATTTACATTGTAAAGGAGCATTGATTCCACACTTGACCACCCTCTTTAACGCCATCCTAGCAAGCCACTCAGTGCCTCCATCGATAGCAGAAGTTAACATAATTCTAATGTGTAAACTAGGCAAACTGGCTGATGAGTGTGGCTTTTATCGGCTCATTGCTCTGCTGAACTCACATGCAAAAATATTCACAAAGAGACTTCTTACTCAAATGCCCTATTTAAACACCTCAGACCAATTGGGCTTAGTCCCACACCGACAGGCAGTAGATAATACCTGAAAGGTATTTTACCTCATTGAAAATGCCAAGTATAAATCTAACCCCCCAAATGGCGATCTTGTTGTTGGATGCTGAAAGGCCTTTGACAGAACCTTCCTTCTTCACACCCTGGAGGAAATAGGGCTTACTTGGATAGCGGCCAGTTATACGTTCCCAATGTGGTAGATCATTATCCACAGGAAGACCACGTTTGTCATCCCCTATCCAGGGGGACAAGACAAGGGTACCCAGTGTCCCAATTATTATTTGTGATTGTAGTTAAACTGTTAGCTGCGACTATTAGATGGCCAAACAAGATAATGGGGGTGCCTTTTGGAGAGGTACAACACACTAGTCACTTGTTTACTGACTGTATTATCCTTCTACTGATGGACTACACATGATTGATTCCCATGGTGAGGAACCTTCTGCAATCATAAAAAATTGTATTTCTTTTTAAAGTGAATTGAGCTAACTCAGAAATGCTTAGTGTTGGGCTATCACTAGAGACAGGAGCCAAGCTGATGACTATGCTCCCACTCCATTTGGGGGCAAGAAAGCAAAAGACACACAATTGATGGACGGAATGCAGAACAAATCAAAACATTCATCCCCAGTCAACAGATCTGGGTTAGATCCATCATTCTTTTGCTCACTATGCCACCCCAGTTTAGACCTGGCCATATGCAAATCAGTCTTGACCCTGTGCCTCATGGGAACAGTCCAGCCCGAACTGCCATGCCAGGTCCTCCCTAGACCGGACACAAGCATCCTAGGACCAGTTTCGGGGTTTCACCCCTCATCAGCCAGGATAGCTTGATTCCAGTAGCACAGTGCGCACAGGACCCACGTCTGGGCATACCTGGTGCACTGAGGGTGAGAAAGCAAAAGACACACAATTGATGGACGGAATGCAGAACAAATCAAAAAATTCACCCCCAGCCAACAGATCTGGGTTAAATCCATCATTCTTTTGCTCACCATGCCACCCCACTTTTGCTTGCTTTCAGTCCAGGGAGCACCTGGCCTCGCAGTTCGGGATGGACTGTTCCCATTGGGTGCAGGTCAGGACTGATTTGCATATGGCTGGGTCCAAACTGGAATGGTATGGTGAGCAAAAAAACGATGGATTATGCCCAGATCGCTGTACTGGGGTGAATGTATGACATTTTTCTGCATTCTGTCCATCTATTGTTCTTTTTGCATTTGTCACCCCGAGTGGGGCGGTATGCCCAGATGTGGGTCTCGTGCTCTCCATGCCACTGGAGTCAAGCTATCCTGGCTGATGAGGGCTGAAAGCCCAAAACCGGTCCTAGGATGCTTGTTTCCAGTCCAGGGAGGACCTGGACTGGCAGTTCGGGCTGGACTGTTCCCATTGGGTGGAGGGTCAGGAGTGATTTGCAGCATGGCTGGGTCCAAACTGGAATGGCATGGGGAGCAAAAAAACGATGGATTTAGACCCAGATCGCTGTAATGGGGTGAATGTATGACATTGTTCTGCATTCTGTCCATCAATTGTTATTTTTGCATTTCCCACTACATTTGGTCATAAAAAAAAAACCTCAAATATATGGGGATGCCTAATACTCCACGCCATCGTCAGCTCTACACCTCAAACTACCTGTGCCTCCTTACTGGTAATAAAAGCAACCTCTTATGGTGGAAACCATGATATGTTTTAAGGTTGGGGAGGATGGCAGTTATTAATCAGAATATATTACACCTGTTACTCTACCTATTTCAGGTGTGTACCGTTCCCAGAGAACAAAATTACACTCCTGTGCTGTTGGCCTCCAAGAGATCGGGAGGGCAGCCCCTTCCAGACATTTTGAAAATGCTACCAGGTAGTCCAGCTCCAAATTGTTTTTAAATGATAACACTAAGAAACAGAGCATCACTGAGTACATATGGATACTGTGGTGATGAGCCAGGCCTCCTGGCCATACCATGGCTCCCAAAACATGTGAGGGACTTCCCTTACCAGGAACCTTAGACTGGCCTCCTTACCCTCACTATTTACTCCCTTGATGGGTAACATTGACTTTCTCCTGGGCACAATTCAGGAAGAATTTTCAAGCTGGGTGGAGGGCGATTGTAGAATGATGCATGACCTGTTCCAGAAGAGAACAGTCAAAGATTTCTCTCTCAATATAAACAAGACATTGGGGTTTTGGGGGATGAGCAGAAGTAATATTTTTAGCTGTGTCATTAGGCCCTTTTTCTTAAGAAGAAACATGCAGCTAACAGACCTTTGGTGTCTTGGGAAAAGATGTTTTCCATCAATGCTGGTCCCAATGCCCCCATCTCCAATTCTACACTCTTCTGGCAGATGTGGCACTATAGTGTGATCTGACATTAAACACTGATCTCGAACCATGGACCAATCTATCCCATTGGCAAAGTGGCAAACATTTTTGAATGGTATATTCTCTCTCTGTAAGAGTTTGCAACACAGGGAATCATAGTATAAGAGGATGATGTGGCAAATCACACTTATTTGCTTAAAACAAATATATGGAGTGGCAGATGGGTTATGTGTGGTGGTCGTGGCCCAAGTTAACAATTTTCTTGAAGGAGATCCTCAGCCTATTAAGGAAGCAATTGGCTATCCTCTCTATGGCCTGACCCTGCAACTCTTATGTTGTGCCTCCATCCCATAGGTTACGACCGCATGTTGTGGGGTACCGAATACTTATTTTCAATATGCTCCCAGCCGTGAAGCAGCTATTAGCACAGAAATGAAAATCTCCTGCAGTTTCTACAACATATTTATGGACAGTTATGTCATGCGCATTGATAACTATGGGGAGAAAAATGTGGAGGCTCCATGACATGGACAATAAATTTAAAAACCAATGGTAAATACTGGTGCACTACTGATTTGGGTTGTCCTACATCATTACATTCTCTCAAATTGACGGCTTGATGGAGGAGACAATTTTTTTAATTCAGTTATTATTCACCACTATATTAAATTCCTAGAAGCAAAAGATAATGCACCATTATTAAATTATTTTATGCGCACTTGACATCCAAGTTGGGTAATCTTTAAGTGGGTATGGGAGGGAGATGGATTCGGGGAGGAGGGCTGGGTTAATTTTTAATAAATTACTGCTGTTTCTGTCAGATCAATGCCTTTGTTTCTATTAATTATGCCAGACCGATGGATTGTTTTCTGCCTGTTATTTTTTAGATATTTCAAAAAAGTATCTGTGGTGTTTTGCTAAATGAGTCTGGGTTTTCCTGGTGTTGCATTTTCACTTTATTCCTGTTTGCACATTGCCTCTAAGTTAAGCCTGACTTCTTTTCTGC
Source organism: Triturus cristatus (assembly GCF_964204655.1). Classification (NCBI taxonomy): domain Eukaryota; kingdom Metazoa; phylum Chordata; class Amphibia; order Caudata; family Salamandridae; genus Triturus; species Triturus cristatus. Next base: position 409,496,762 of record NC_140589.1, on the reverse strand, counting down.
CAAGCTACCAGCGGCTTAATCAAAGGTAATTTACTGACAAACAATGCGGCCTATTTACAACGTGACGCATCTCGGGAGATGCGTCACGTTGTAAAGCCCTGCGTCACATTATACCTGCGTCAGGTATAATGTATACAGGGTGGGCGTTCCCACGCAGGAAGGCCTCATAAAAGTTACTCAGTGAAATCTAAGGCGTAAGTAGTGATGCAGTGTAGTGGTAATAGGCCTCAACATGCATTGCTGGAGTTGCGTCGTGCTTGCGACATGACTCCAGCAATGCGTGACTTTTCCGCCAACAGATGCGTCAGAATTTCTGACGCATCTGTCAATCCTTGCGCCATAGTGCGCCGTATTGTAAATACGGTGCATCTATGGTGGCGCAAGAGTTTCTAAGGGTGGCGCAGGGAAAGTGACGCATCTATACAGATGCGTCACTTTCTTGCAAATCTGCCCCTTAGGATTTAGAGAGCTCTATTGCACCTCACATCAATATTATGCCTTCCTGCCCCGTACCTAAAAATTATAATTTTACTACATCTATACAGAGAGAATTTTCATTCAATGATTTTCGGTTAAGATTATTTAGCTATTTGTTGTTTATTCTAAAATATTGAAAGGATTTCACAATTGTGTGATGCAATGAGCCCATTTCTTGTTAAGAGAACAGCTAAATTTTGATGTATTGAAACTTGGTCTAACTATTTTTTTAACATGTTGATAACTTAGTGGTATACAAAATAATTATTTGTTTTATTTGATGTTTTCTATATTCAACTGTTCAAAGATAGCTGCAAGCATGCTTTAAATTCCTAACACCTTTGTGGCCACAGATCCTGAATCACAGGTACCAGACATAGTAATACAATTTATAAGACTAGCGGTATCACAGACTAAACTATAATAATTGGGCAAAACGTTTAGGAGTTTCTTGTCAAGATCTGTTGATAGACTGAACCATACTTGAATGATGAAGCAAGATCTGCTGAGAAAAAAGATAAAGGACTGCCGAAACGTGTAGAGTGAGGAAAGATGAGGAATAGCAGAAAATTCAAGAATAAATAATAGGGGTTCTTCTGGTAGCTCAATAGTATCAGCGTGGAGTGAGCAGGAAACGGAAGTACTTCAGGAAAGGCAAGACAAGGTGTTGGAGGAGGTTGTGGATTCATGCTGGCAGAAACGCTGAGTCAGAAGCGCAACGCACGTGTAAATTGAAAAACCCCACCCCGCTGCTAATCTATAAAAGACAAACGCGCCCGTTCATAAACGCTTGCGTTCATCAGCATTTTCCTCCTCACCTGTCACTCCAGTCCCCGGACGGTCTTCTGCTGTGGAGCTCCTTCAAATCTCTTCGTTCCCCGAACCAGGCCCATTGCTTCCACTTGGTTCTTTCAATCCTCAGTGGCTGCTGGATGTCTTTTAGAAGAGTTTTCCCCTTTCCTTATCAACCTCCTGATTCCGGATGTCTTCAAGGTCAAGTTTAAGTGCCGCAGTGGAAAGAATCCTCGCTTTATCTACAGAGCAAAGACAAAGGCATTTCAAGTAAGATCTTAACATTTTATTTTGCGCGCATGAAAAATAATGACTGAAGGTTGAATACTTATCTTTCTCCAGATCCAATCTCAAGGCATTATTTCGTTTGGCTTCAGAGACTAATCTGAAAAGGAAACAAATAACAGGACAATTGAGAGACAGAATAATTGTGATTAAAAAGAACATTAAAGACTTTATTTTCTCGCTATTTGGAGCCCACTTACAGAGAATTGTTGCAAAGTGTTTAGTAAGAATTTAGACATTGTTAGAGAGACCCAAATAAGGAAAAAAGACAACAAGAACATTTTATTAATAATATTTGTTGTATGTTTTTTTTGAGATTTTGTTTTAAATATCAGTAGCACTCCAGAACTCAGCCTATTACAGACAATGAGAGCAGACATCATCTTAAAACAACAATGAGGCAAAAAGGTAGTGGTCATGTATGAATAATCAATGCCAAGAGTGTTAAAATATATAAGAAGAGGTTGGTGACAATTAACAATTGTTTTATTATTATTGCTATTATTATTTACACAGAAGGACGGCAGAATCCTCCTCAAAATACAAAGAGGAAAGTCGTATCTCTGGACCTCAAAGAGTCGGAGTGCTCTCTCTCTTTAATTTAGTTTTGGTTATTTTATCCTCTTATCCCCATCCCCTGGAAATCTAATTTAGCCAAACTGTTTATTCAATTCAGCTGAGGTTGATTTAGGTTTTTGGAGGCTAAGGGAAAAGATCCGCGAATCTCTCACGTGGAACAACCTGGGGTTGCAAGTGAGTGAAGGCTGACACTGGCTTGCTCACAGTGTCACTGTAAGCCCCACTAACGTTATCAGGGAGCGAATGGTTTCTGGCACCCATCGAATATGACAACTCTGACCCCTCAAGGATCATGGAAACACAGCAAAACGTTCCGCTCACTCACTCTTGCTTACTCTTGCTAAGAGAAATATACTGAATACACAGTGGGACAGTTTCAATATATTTATTGAACCAACGTTGTACTGGTATAGACTACATGGTCTGTGACAGATGCAAGGTGAAAGTGATTACAAGCACCAAGAGAGTAAATAGTAGATATAGTTCTACCATGGTACTAAAACAGTGTATATATGCAAGCATATAACAAGGCATTTATCTGGCATACTCCTACTATGCAAAACCGTACTCTTAGAATACCTGGAGTGTGTGTAGGTATGAGGCCAATAATCCCCCCGAGGGACAGCCAACCCCATTACCTGGTAAGAGTAAATGTAGGAGCATATCTTGGTCATGAACTGGACACCCTCTCTTGGAGATGTCAGACCGCTGCATGATGAAGTCTCAGCATGCAAGCACTCTCAGTGTCAGCTTAAGTGCCTCCTCTCCTAATATATCAGGATGCTCATTATTTATAATAGAAAGTAGTCTTGCGATGTACGTTGTGGATTAGCGATGTTATGGATATGTAAATAACTCTGTTGCCCCGTGGATAAAGATAGAATGACATTTGTACATAATGCGCAAAGATGACTTGTACATGATGTTCGAGGCATCATGATAATGTTGTATAGAGCTAGATGTGTAAATAAAGTAGTGTCAGAGAAACTAATCCAATATTGTTGTGCATGCAAATATGTGCAAAAGTTCACTGCAGAAATGTTATTGTGAAAATATAGGACGCCAGACCCCCGAAGCTCCCCCGAAGCTCCCCTGAAGCTCCTGTACTCCTCTCCGTGCAAGGAGGTAAGATGTGTTGTTGAAGAGGTAGCTAAGGCGGGAGGAGAATAAGGGGTTGCGTTCCACAGTTCTGGGGAGTGGCTCCAAGGCAAGAGGGGGCACATGAGAGGGAGGACATGCCCCCACCCACCCCAACACTCCCAGGAAACTGAGGAGTCTCCTCGTTATAATTGGCATGGGAGAAGGGAAGGAAAAAATAAAAATAATAATATATCAGGAAACTAAGGAACAAATCTTGAATAAAGAATAAAAGAAAGGGAAAGAGGACTAACCTCGGTCCCTGGAATATTGTCCATTTTGCTAAGGCTTGGTATTGTACAAAATGGCTGATGTGTGACAGAAAGGGGATAAAGACCAACAGCAATTGATCCCGGAAACAAAAACAGGTCTACACAAAGTAGGATTTCTACTGATAGCAAATAAGCAGCCATATTGGAATAGTAATTTGGTTTGCCCAATCAATTCTCTATATCCAATTCACGAGGGATCCCAGACATATTTTCATAATCAGTTATCGGCCCAACCATTAAAAACAAAAACAAAAAAGGGAGATGAAAAGAAAGAGAATAGGAAAAGTCAGAAGGAAGTAAAATGGCAGGAGAGTTAAAAGCAGCTGGAAAGAACTTCTAAAATATAATTTACCCCCAACATCTCCAGGATGCAGCTAAAACTTTTAAGCAGAACTTAATGAAAAAAAAACCGGAGACACTGATCTCAGACCCGTACTTCAACATAAATAAGCATTGGCATAGCCAATAGGTCTCGCCTTTGGGTCCTTATAAGTATTTAATCATGGAGCACAATATCCTTGGTGCAACATCAACTGTTGCATGGCTAAACACTTATAATGTCCCAAAGGCGAGACCTATTGGCTCTGCCAATGCTTGTTGTGCTCTGGTCTCCAGTCAGAGGCAGAATGATGCAAACATCGGACAAAGACTTATCTTGAAGTGAAAACATACCAATGTGTTCGGCCTGAGTCTCATCACCTCTGATATATAGGCCAGAAGAGGTGCTCCTGCTGGCATCAGGCCAGAACACCAAAACAGAAGTGGAGCAGATTGGCACCTTGTAAGCAAGAAGATACCTGACCTTGATGAATTAGGTGACAGACTAGAAGGACCGCCCTATGACTTGTGACATGCTTCACATCAACATAATGAAGCTGCACTGAAGGGGAGTGCATGGTCCTGGCTGTCTGTTTATCAGAAGCAGGGATATACAGAATAGGAGAAGCTCAACTTCTGCATCTAAGCTACACCTGCATGTTGTCGGTGACCTCTCAGATCCTTCCCCAGACCCTGGTTACATTGGTGTCTTTGGGTACGTTCCCATCTGCCTTGGGATGCAAGTTAATCTAGAGGCCAGGCCCGGGTTCCTTAGCAATGTTAGCGCATTTAAGGCCTGATCTCTAAAGGAGGTGGATAGAAGGTTAGTGTAAATCACCAATGGAAACCTATGTCAAAGTCGGCAAAGATGATTTTTCAATCATTAACTTTTACAAATAATACGCTTAGTACATGACACAAATAGTATAACAGGTAAAAGCACACACCTAAAGTCAAAACATTTTTACCCTTAATCTTCCAAAGTTATAACCCCAAAGAAGTTGGGGGCATATTATCAAGACAGGTGATAAAATTATCGCTGCATTAGCAGCAGAAAACTGCCGCTAAAATGGCAATAATGGGCTTGATAATATGCGCTATGGAATTCCAATTAAAGCCCATGTTAGATGTGAAGGACATCTAACCTGAATGTTGACCTGATGTCGAGACGCAAAGCTGGCTCCCCAGTTGCCAAGTCGGCCGTTCTGCCCGATGCCCACATCCTTTCCCTCTCCACAATTGATCTCCACACACATTGATTACTACTTTGTTCTCAACAGAAAGCTTGTACAGGAAAGTATACATAGAATGTTCCACATCTGCTTATACTGATAATGCAGTGCAAGTTGTTTCTGTGGATTTCCTTCAATATTGCACTCATTAGCACCCAATAACAAGCATAAGCGAGCGTGCCTTGTGCAACAGCAGGGGGAGGGAACAGCAGGGGGAGGGGGAGAGGTGAGGGGGCCTGCGCGATTCACTTGCGGGAGCGAGCGGCTGGCGCCGCGATAATTGATAACATATGGCACCAGCCGCTCGCTCCCGCAAGTGAATCTCCAGACGTGCATGCGGTGCCATTGAAGGCACTGGAAGGCGTGCACGTTTTTGGCTGAAAAGCCGAAGCGATCGCTAAAGGTCTTTTTGCCTACGCAGTGCATGTGTGCTGCGTAGGCGAGACCTAAAAAGGGCATCTTAGTTAATGACCTAATATTCTTCACAAGAAATTCAGCAAAATGGCGCAAGACCATAAAAAAACTATTGAACACACAAGAAGCAAAACACATACCATATGGCATTAGCTATCGATCGCTCCCTCTCATAGACTGGGAGCCACACTGAATATAACAGTCTATAAAACAGTACTGTACTCATTCAAGCAAAGGAAAAGGATCTAAACAAATTTGACGAATACTTCACTACTCTGAAAGAACAAGTCTATTACTTCACTCGCCCAATAAATCAACAAAGCCCCTGCGCAAATTCAATTACACATCACAATCGAGTAGCACTGAGAGCGGAACCTGGGAAGTCATAAGAACCTCAGAGGTCAAATCTTTCCCCAACAAACACAACAGAGGGTTCTTCACACGTAAATGACAATTCACCAACATTCACCATAAATCTTTCAACACTATCCAGCAACGAAAGTCAAATTCCCACATGATTGATCACGACAGCCTCCACGCTAGGAGCTAATTGTCACATTCACCAAGAAATAGTCAGACAAAAGTCAAGACAACCTGCTATGCCACAAAACAATGGGGATTTTTCTACTACTTTCACCCAACCACCATTCAATGCTCCCCTAACATCTATCTCCCCAGACAGCAGGAGCTCACTACCTAGTCTAATAAAAAGCCTGATGGTCACCCCCGGGATAGACGAAAAACTAGAGACATAATCAATGCTGTACCAAAGATAACAGTCAACAAGACAATAGATAATGAATTACCAAACAATCAAATGAAATTTCCCTCATCCCCCCCTGCACCAGCAGTGATCCCAGATACTCAGAAACTAAATTCCAGTAGCCCACTACAAACCATTTCCAAGGCTATACTTGATCTGAAGAATATTCTGCATCTCAAAGAAAACTCACTCTCCAAATTCAAGAGTATTCAAGATGCAGTACTCTCACTACACAACAATATTAAAGTTACACCAATGTCCTTAGCAAACAGACAACATCGGCTATGAAAACTCCCCAGTAATCAATCAGACGAGGAAATGCAAGCCCTACTGCAACCCTACGAAACGTCTCAGACCACAACTAACCTATTCAACAAAAATGATGAAAATATAATCTGCTCAGTCCTAATCAACATCTTCAGAGAAGTCAGGCCCAGTTACAGAAAATTAAATATGAATAACCTGAAGAGAATAACACTAACCACCTTGAATCAAGACAATATCCTGGGGTCTCAGAAACCGCTCACAGGACAACTAATCAAGTGCCGCTTAGTAGCGAAACACGCATCAGACATCGCTGATCTTATCTTAAGTCAGGAGATCGACGTAGCGTTCCTAACAGAAACTTGGCTCACAGAATCTTCATCGCCATGTTTGGATCTATTGGTGGCCCCTAACTCTATCATTGTGAGGCTAGATCGGCTAGAGAGAAAAGGGGGGTATTGCATTCATTCATCGCTCAGAGCTCTGGTTACTGCATTGCCTGCTGACCCTCTTAGCTCATGTGAATACCTCACACTTTCCATAATAAATACAGAGAAACAACTATGCAAGGCCCATGCATTCTATCACTTACCAGGCAAAAATGAAACTTTTATCGACCACCTAATGGAGATCATCACAGCAAATGCCTCCCCACACTCCAATTACATATTCACAGGGAACTTCAACCTCCATTGGAATGATTCTAACGACAGCCAGGTCAGCATCATCAAAGACTTCCTAGTAGATCAAAACCTGGTACAAGCTTGCACACTTCCAACACACATGAAAGGCTCCACACTAGACTGGATCATCTCCAGAAAAAGCTCTAAACTTAACCTCAATCATGCTTTGAGACTGGTCAGATCATCTCATAATAACTTTCCAAATTCCAAGAGTAATAAAGAAAAAACCCACTCAACCAATCAAACCCAAACAATGGGTAAGGACTACAAAGAGCGTGGACAAGGAAAAGCTAGCTTCACTGAGCAGGAGGGATCCTCCCCCTCCCAGAAATATGACAAATGCTAACAAACTCATGGAGCAGTACAATGTGAAGATGTCTGAGATTATGGACTTATAGTGCTGTTAATACTAAAATTAATTATGGACAAAGATAAAAGTCCCTGGTTCAGTGGAGCACTAAATGAAGAAGGCGTCAGCCGAGAATTACAGAACGGAAATGGAAATAACTACCATCATCCCCATAGCTAAAACCGCTAAGAAAAACCAGAAGCACCTACAACAAAAATATTCTCAAATCAAAAAAAGAATTCTTCAGGACGGAATTGGAAAATGCTAAAAAGAGACCTCGGAAACTCTTTCAACTGGTCAACCATCAATCGAATGAAATGGCAAAATCCGCACTAGGATCAACAAAATTTCAAATTAGCTGTGAAGAATTCTCAATTTTTTTACATTCAAGGTCAAGTACTTGGAATGTGAGCTCAGGACGGTAGCATCCTCACTGAAGGCTTCACAACCGAGTGATTCATCACAGCTCAGTCAGTACCTAAAACAAGGTTCAATGGTCTACTTACAAGCTATATGACCACAACGTCATCTTTAAAACCATATTGGCCATTAAGCCAAACAACCACTACAACGATCCACTTCCTGCAAAATTTGTGCAGGCGATCATCTCCAGTTGGACATCGAAAGTCAATTCTTCCCTGTCTCAAGGATCCTTCCCAGACTGTCTAAAGATGGTCTATGTCATTCCCATCATAAAAAAAATGACAGAAATCCCGCAAACCCTAGCAATTTTCATCCAGTATCCAACATTCCCCTATTAGCAAAAGTAATAGAAAAGTGTGTTCCTCAATAACTAGCCAACACATCTCTAAATGTAAACTACTAGACGATTGCGAATCGAGGTTTAGACCAAATCATAGTATGGAAACTGCAATACTGCACATAGTAGACGACGCATTGCTCTGGACCAAAACAAAGCATGTCTTTTATCACTTCTTCATTTATCATCAGCGTTTGGCACAGTTAACCACGATATGTTGCTAGAACATTTGGAGAACAGGCTGGGTTTTTCGGGGAACATTCTTGGATGGTTAACGTCCTACTTGAGGAACAGATCACAAAGATTTCTGGTGAATAAAAACCTGTCAGCATCCTCCCCCATTCAGATTGGGGTTTCACCAGGCTCAACCCTCTCCCCTTCACTATTCAACTTATATGTGGAACCACTAACGAATATACTCTGCCTTGCTAATATCTATTTCTACATGTAGACTGATGACACTCAGATTTACATTAAGATTTCTTCTTTGGAGGAGATCAAAAAAATTAACAAGGCTTTAGGAGCAACAATGCTATGGTTAACTAGCAATCAGCTTAAACTAAACACAAAAAACCCAGAATTCCTCCTAATATCCCTCACCAAAAGCCCGTCCATTATAAAAGGATGGACCAATTTGATCACCACACTTAACTGTACCCAGAACATTATCAAAGCAACCAAATCTCTAGGAATCACCCTAGACCAGAGCCTAAACATGCAATCACACATCAACTTGTTGGATAGAAGTGCAAGATTTCACCTGAGCTATATTAAGAAACAGAATCCATTCATCGAAGCAGCAGACCTCAAAATGGCAGTTCAGGCATTAGTAATCTCGAGCATTGAATACGGATGCACAACACTTTCAGGGCTTCCCAAGACTGCAACAGCTCCTCTAAAAGCCTGACTTAATGCAGCAACAAGGCTTATTACAGCTTCAAACAAATTCAACCGTATCGCTCCTCACCTGAAAAACACAGAATTGGCTACCTTATGAAGCTAACATTCAACTCAAATTAGTGTGTATAACACACAAAGGGATAGACTTCATTTAACCAAGATATCTAGATCAGAAATTGGAGATTTCAGGTGGAAGCAGACAATCCAGGAGCACCAGAGACCCAGTGCCGAAGCCACCGATTTTCCAGAAGAAAAAACTTATGACAGAGTATTCTTGGGTGCTGCACAGAGAATATGGAATTTGCTACCTCCAAGCATCAGAAGGTTACCTAACTCCGCAAGATTCAAGAACGAAAAAAACAACTTTTTAATGAGTAAATTCCTACTGTAACCATTTCCGAACAATCTCATAAGATTTGCCTAAAACCTCTTGCTTAAAGACATGACAGCATCTTTAGGTAAGATCCTTTTCACCTGTTTTATATAGGTTCTTGCTTTCCTTTATGCTATGGTTCCACTAGAGTTACATTCTGTAAATGTGCTAGAGTCTTTCTTGTTGAGTGAAGTGTCTGTGACAAATTTTAATTGGACTTTAATGTGTTAAATGCTGTCCAGAGTAATATACTGAAGAAAAATTATTTACGTCCTTTACTGTGAAGCGCTCTGATACCCTATGGGGTCAAGTTCGCACTATACAAACACTGAATAAATAGGACATTGTAAGAAATGAGCAGCTTCGCTACATGGGTCTAATCCAGGAACATAACAATATGGTCTGGATTTGTGAAAGTTTTTTTTCTTTTTGATTGACGGCCATTACCTACCAGAACCTTCTGCTGCTGAACTAGTAGACAGGGTGTTAGCCCAACATTCCTCATCACATAAAATGTAAAGAGGCTATTCCCTTGTTAACATTTCAGAGGTTCCAGTCACTGATGGAATTGTATGGGATAAAGTACCATTCGATGGTTCTACGGATGCCCTGCAGATAGCATATGTGTTACGTGTTTCCACGAGTGATGTCATAGTACCTGGATTGCCTTAGGATGATTGAGATGTTGATACTGTGAATTTGATGTTTTCTGAACTGCAATATTACAATGTCTCGGACTTTGAGGATTTGTATTTAAATTCTGCTAACTATGCGGATTTGTATCTGTTATCAACTTTATTGACGTCATTTTTTGCCCAGAACTAGTAGACAGTATCCCCAATATAATTATACTCAATGGGAGCGTTGCCTAATTCCACCTCAGGGTAGCACAAGAATACAGAACATGAAATACACTTATTTCACCAATTATAATGCTTGATCCTGAAATCATACTGTTTTAATTTAGTTCCTACTGCCCAAAGAAATATATACTTACTAATATATACCGCATCCTTCATTGATGAACTAATCCTGAAGGGCTATGATTGTTGGAAAGACAAAATAGACTTGAAGTCAATTTGGGGCACTAAGTCCTGGCAAGTCCAAGGTACAGAATTTCTATTTCATGCATGTCTCATACCTATGCAAAAATATTTTTTTTAAATGACACAATACGAAAGACTACTTGCCCCTTCCAATAACTGGCAATCTTATACAAATTATAATGAAGACCAATTAAATATTATGATACTAAATGGTACCTTTAATTCTTCAGTTTTGGCTCCGGGTGGGTGGCTACTATGGCCAATAGACACTAATGTTTGTCATGCTCATTTTTAGAGTCGTTATCTGTGTTTGAATTAAATAAACCTGATCCCCAATATTCACAATTGGCGTACCATAACACTGTTACCACTTACTCAGTAGGTAAATTATGCCAACAATGGTTAGAACATTCCACATTGTCTGCAGTAAAACAACATCTTTAACTCCTATCCAAAGATATGAACGTGGCTGATTTCCTTTTGGATCCAAAATCCCCCGTTTAAATATTTGTTTATGCTGATTAAAATTAAATTTGGAAAGTGTCACAAATGGAAGCTGCATTACATTTACGCCAACATAATCAAGATCATTTGGATAAAGTGCTGGCTGTAGTAAACAATGGTATTAATTCATTGCCATCTCGCATTTATAGCTTAGATAATATTGTATCATCTTTCATTGATATTGTGCAAAATGATATGTCTACATTAGATCATGGTCAGAATCAACTAGATCCATCATGCAATTTAGTTGAACTCTCCAAACACTTACGAAAAGGCGCATTCCTTGGCATTATCTCAATTCCACCGCTTTGTTCTTACCCATTATTTTAACAAATAATCAGCAATCAATGACTATGAAAGATGCTAGTTATACCATGTTACACACAGAGAAACTTGAACAGCTTTCCTTCATTGTAGCAGAAACAGCATCTGCAGTCTCGTTAATACACATGATTATCTCATTAGCTAGCTCTACTTTTGCATGAAACACATCCTTGTAAGTAAATACCAACCTCTTCGGAACAGTTACATACACGAGTTGTGGTCTCTGCCATTTATGTATTGTTGTCAATGGGCTGAGAGAAAAGTTTTTCTTACAGAAGAGAAATGCGACTCTACTGGCGGTCATTGCCTTGTTTGTCAACATGCAAAGATTCATAGCACCTTCAATGTGTCTACTCCTAATTTGGCTTGTTATTCCATTGCTTTCGAATGGATGCTACCTTGTACTTAATAATCAGGACTGTTGTGGTCTGCGGACAGTAATCCTATATGTGGTGTACGGTTCCCAGTCAGTCACTTGCTGCAACCACATCCTGTTTGACCCTCCACACAGGAGTGTTGAGAGTATATTATGGCCTTCCAGTCCAACTTTGAAGACAGATCTCAATAAGCTGAGCAGACTCAAAGTGTTAGTGTTTCAACAAGAAGTGGCTATCACTTCAGCTTGACAAACCTTTGAATTGCAAGAGGTGAACACTTCCAGTAGAATACAATCATTGTAAAACCCAACCCCCCCACATTTTGGTGACCTGACACATCAAAATGTAATGTGTCTGATACCACGGGCCTGGCTCACTTTTTTAAACTGTTGGGCCCCAGCCTCATGACCTCATTTCAAACTATGTTTGGACTAATACTAGCTTTTATACAGCATGTTCGGTGGATTATCACTGCTGCTCATCTTGATTTTGGGCTTTCTAGTGTTGTTCCTGCTGTTCAGCAATGGATGCTCCATTTGTGGTCCTTCCAGGGCAGGCATTGCTACATCTGCACCATGAGCACATGCTTTGGCTCTTTGGAGAAGTGGCCCTGGATTATCTGGATGCCAAGTTTTGCTTAACCTTACGCTATGCTTATTTCACCTGTGTGCACCCTGTGTTTCATTGCATCCGGAGCACTTTTCAATGGGTGCTGGACATCTGTTTGGCTACGCCATCATAAGCTGCCTCGATTTTGAACTGTTGATGAGCTCCTTAATAGCCTTGGGCATTTGATTTTTTCATAACCTGGCGTTATGGGCAGTGGCCGGAAATGGTTCATGTGCAACAGCACAGTGTCTTCTGGATCTCAGTTTCATCAAAATCAAAACAAGTAGCCCCCTGATGGTCTTATCAACATCTGGCACTGAGGAGCATCTTTGTTCCTTTGACCTACTCAATTGGATTGCTGATATGTGTATCTTGGAAGGATCGGATTTCATAATGGAATCGTTGGACTCTCAGTTGTCATGCACGTTTTGAGTTCCAGCGACACGGTTTGATACATTACAATGATACAAATACATATTTATTTTTTCCATTTTAATTGTTTGACCCTTTGGTCTGTGATACATTGACTGCACTGCCATTTGAATGCTATGGGATGGCTTATCACCTGAATTCTGTCATCATTATTGGTACTACCATCCTGACCAAGGGGAGGGTGTCATATGTCCAGTGCAGTCCCATTGTTGTTTTCCATAGGTTGGCATGAGCACGCTGCAGTCTTTACTCTGCTTTGCACACGTTACTATGCACATGTATTTTGCTTTGTGCCACACTGTACTTTGACACTGAACCTACTATTGTTTTGCATTCTATTCTTTCCTGGGATTGAGTCTGAATATGGTAGACAAGGTCAAGCAACAATGCCCCTTGTTATTCTGCTTTGGTCTGCCTCTAGCGCATAGACGAAACACACAAATGCAGTTGCTGATTGAATAACAAAGGGCATTGTTGTTTGCCCTTGTCTAAGGTGTTCAGACTAAGTCCCAGGAAATAACAGAACACAAAATCAACCTCAATTTCCGTGTGAAAGTACATCGTGACACACAGCAAAATAAGCAGAGAGCAACCTGCAATGTGTTCATGCTAACATAGAGAAAAAACAACAAGGGGAATGCATGGAATTTATGACCGTTTCTTCCTGTTCAATTTCATCTTTCCAAATTTGCAAGTAGGTTGCAATGACTGAACACTCAATGCTGTCTTTCACAGCGTTGAGTCTTCGTAACAGTCACTGTGTCCAAGTAAATCTGATTCTGCATACCAAGGCTTGAACAAATGAAAAACAGTCAAGTAGAAATACTGTGGGGCTTGACAACTAAGCTTTCAATGGGAAATTGGATTCCCTTTGTTGTGTCTCACTAAACAACCATCACATCCAAGCACTGCATATCTCCTTCTTGGGTAGTATGTATTCAGCATGTTAGTTTTCAAAATGTCTCTATCAGGATCAAATTCTGCAAGATACTGTATTGCTGGTAAAGATTTTAATATTCTGATTGGATTACTTGCAAGACCAAAGCTTACCAACACAACTCGTCTTGACTTGGAGAATAAACTAGCCAAGCTCAACCTGTCTGAGCATTTATAGGATCCTATTTCTCTGTGAGAAATTATTTTCAAACTGAAACTGTACAATTTCTTGGTGAGACTCTTTCCTGCTTTCCTGCTGAAATCTCTTCCCACATCTCTTATCTCTGTCTTTTCTGAATTTGCTATATATTAGTCACTTAGAGAGCATCAGTGATGAAGTTGCCTGCCACTATTTGCAGATCCATCTTGGCGTTCCACATCTTCAGAATCGCAGGGTTGTAGTAATTGATATACTTGGAAACCTCTGTTCTCAGGTCATATACGTTTTTTGTTGGCTTCCTTGTCACTGTATGTCTGACTAAAGACAAAAAGCCATTGACTCTACCTTCTGAGACGCCAGGATTCCAAAATGCCAACTTGTGTAAAATGTGCTTTTGCATCTGTATTTCTGACTACAATGCTTCCCACATTGAGTTTGAAACCATAGAACTTGTCTCAAGTGTTTTTCAGCACTGTCTTTTGGGATGGCGCATGTTACATTCTGTTGTATGAAAGACAAGACAAAATCATCAGTGTCTGTTCCAAATTTTGCCGCATCTTTTACCCATAATAGCATGTGAATATGTGAAGCACATCTAGCTTGGTACTCTTTGCACCAAATGAAATCAACTACTTTACCAACTGGGAGATTACGTTTGTTGCTGACTGAAGGCATCATGACATGTTTGCAGAGACCAACGAGCAAACTTCTCCTGTCTTCAGATTGATATCTCTTTAATTTGAGCATGCTTCTCGTAGGAATTCAAACAGGTCATCCCATACATACTCAGTACAACTGAGTGTTAGAAATCAAGTAAGTGCTCTTAGGGTTCGCAACATACATTCGACCATGATGACAGTACTAATACTCATTTATACCATGTTGACACGCCATTAGAATAATCAAGTTTGTATTTCAGGTTATTATATTTTCCTTGAGCCTTCTTGACAAATTCTCCTGCTGAAAGATTTTGCAAAACACTCCTGCAATGAAAATGCAATTTACTGCATAAGATAGACCTGACAAGTTGCTCTTAAGTAGTAGATGAAATATATAGGGGATAAGCTGGCAAAATGCTAAGATCTTCTAAATATTGTTGAGTTGTGGTGGAGTGGCCAGGGTAGCTGACTCCAGAGCACTCGCTCATGCTTCAATCCCCAGCGGCAGGTTAGCCTAGCCCCATGTGACTCTGGGTAATAGCTCGCTTAATCTTCCTGATGGCCCCCAGTGCCTTGAGACCTTTACAGGTGATTAGTTTGCACTATACAAAATACCGGGTTTTTGATCTTTACTCAGCTGCTGGTATTTGTACAGGCCGTTCATCATACCTACAACCAACTCCAGTAGGAAACAGATGCGAAAAACAGCAATCGTCTGAACTTTTCTGCCACAGACTCAAGGCAGCTCCTTCTGCTTTTTTTTATTTAAAAAAGAGTAATAGCATCACCAATAATCGCTTTGGAATGCTGAGGATGAATACTCCTTTTCAATCTGACCTCTTTGTATTTTTTTTTGCAGAGTTTTATATAGCACAAACTTGACCTGAATCCAATCAGGTATCAGAGCACTTTACATAGCACCAGTTACGTTACATGAGGACACACATTCATTTTTTGTTAGGCACGGGGAGATTAAGTGATTTGCCCAGAATCACAGGATGTTTAGCGTCATTACCAAGACTCGAACCAAGTACCCCCAGGTCTGAGGTCGAGTGCCCTAACCGTTAGGCTAACTCCTCTCCCCAATGATGTCCCCAATCTCTTGATGTTGATGTGTCATCCTTCATGTACGCTAAAATTTGAAGAAAATCTGCATCTTTAGAATAAATATAATTTTGTAAGAGATAATGTTGCCTTTTTTACTTTACTAATGTCTAATAGCTCTTGCCACATTAATTTGATCTTAGTAGGGACACCGTTGACTAGAATAGGAAGTAGTTCTTCTGAATGTGTTCAGACCCATACAGTTTCAATATTCTGCTTGTAATTTAATGGCAAGTACACAACTCTACCTTTATGACCTTTCTGGAGCTCAGTTTGAGGTAACTTTCCTGTCTTGAACTACAGCTTGGAACGGATGTATACACTGTATCGGAATTAATTCATAAAAATTGAAATGGTGCAGTTCTTGTGAGATTGGAATTAATTCCTACTTGTTGTGGACTGCTCTAGCTGGCATTTTATTATCCTCCAACTTATCTTTACAGTAATTACATATAATTTGTCATCTGGAACAATCAAAGCATTCCTCTACAAATACATAAACTGCAAATTTTTGGCACTCATCTCTGTTCTCTTCTTTAGTTTTTGTAGACACAGTAACCTAGCGAGTTTGACATTTGTAGTGAGTGCATTGACAACATATACAAACACAGATCGGTTTCTCTGACCTGCCTCCTGTTCTGCTACACCGCAGATACCAAGTCATCATTTCCTCTAGACTCCTCTTCAGGAACAAAGAAACATAACTGGATATCATCACACACCCTCTCTACCTCTGCTGCTGTACCATGCAGAAGAGCTCTCAATTCTCCTAAACATAGTGCAGGAGTTTTCAAATAGTAAAGCCTCCAAACAAACCTTTTTATTACACGGTGATGAACAGCTAACATTTTAAAGTGATAAAAGGTACATAAGCAGACTTTCTTTGATAGACGTGCTAGTGAATGTTCCTGTAAATTTGTATTTTTCCTTACTTTACGTGGATTTAATCCTTGTGAAGCCCTGTCTTCTGCTTCACACTTTTGCATGGAAATATTTGTAGGAAACCTCAATGTATCAATAGATTGTCACTGAACACTTCAAATACTACTGCTTCAGTTTCTTTTGTATAGAGGGGCCTGTCTATGCCTTCCCTGTACTTTTTCAGCTATCACTACCTCAATATTTCTAGGAGCAATCTCTTCTTTTGCTATTGGAGTACAATCCTTTACCACATAACATTGTGCTCACTACGCCACTGGAGTCAAGCTATCCTGGCTGATGACGGCTGATAGCCAGAAACCGGTCCTAGGATGCTTGATTCCGGTCCAGGGAAGACATGGCTTGGCAGTTCGGGCTGGACTGTTCCCATGAGGCACAGGGTCAAGACTGATTTGCATATGGCCATGTCTAAACTGGGGTGGTGTAGTGGGCAAAAGAACGATGGATTTAACCCAGATCTCTTGACTGGGGGAGAATGTCTGCATTGTCAGCATTCCGTCCATCATTTGTTTGTTGTAATGCTTTTCGCCCTAAGTGGGATGGGTATTCCCAGACGTGGGACCCGTGCTCACTACGCCACTGGAGTCAAGCTATCCTGGCTGATGACGGCTGATAGCCAGAAACCGGTCCTAGGATGCTTGATTCCGGTCCAGGGAAGACATGGCTTGGCAGTTCGGGCTGGACTGTTCCCATGAGGCACAGGGTCAAGACTGATTTGCATATGGCCATGTCTAAACTGGGGTGGTGTAGTGGGCAAAAGAACGATGGATTTAACCCAGATCTCTTGACTGGGGGAGAATGTCTGCATTGTCAGCATTCCGTCCATCATTTGTTTGTTGTAATGCTTTTCGCCCTAAGTGGGATGGGTATTCCCAGACGTGGGACCCGTGCTCACTACGCCACTGGAGTCAAGCTATCCTGGCTGATGACGGCTGATAGCCAGAAACCGGTCCTAGGATGCTTGATTCCGGTCCAGGGAAGACATGGCTTGGCAGTTCGGGCTGGACTGTTCCCATGAGGCACAGGGTCAAGACTGATTTGCATATGGCCATGTCTAAACTGGGGTGGTGTAGTGGGCAAAAGAACGATGGATTTAACCCAGATCTCTTGACTGGGGGAGAATGTCTGCATTGTCAGCATTCCGTCCATCATTTGTTTGTTGTAATGCTTTTCGCCCTAAGTGGGATGGGTATTCCCAGACGTGGGACCCGGGCTCACTACGCCACTGGAGTCAAGCTATCCTGGCTGATGACGGCTGATAGCCAGAAACCGGTCCTAGGATGCTTGATTCCGGTCCAGGGAAGACATGGCTTGGCAGTTCGGGCTGGACTGTTCCCATGAGGCACAGGGTCAAGACTGATTTGCATATGGCCATGTCTAAACTGGGGTGGTGTAGTGGGCAAAAGAACGATGGATTTAACCCAGATCTCTTGACTGGGGGAGAATGTCTGCATTGTCAGCATTCCGTCCATCATTTGTTTGTTGTAATGCTTTTCGCCCTAAGTGGGATGGGTATTCCCAGACGTGGGACCCGTGCTCACTACGCCACTGGAGTCAAGCTATCCTGGCTGATGACGGCTGATAGCCAGAAACCGGTCCTAGGATGCTTGATTCCGGTCCAGGGAAGACATGGCTTGGCAGTTCGGGCTGGACTGTTCCCATGAGGCACAGGGTCAAGACTGATTTGCATATGGCCATGTCTAAACTGGGGTGGTGTAGTGGGCAAAAGAACGATGGATTTAACCCAGATCTCTTGACTGGGGGAGAATGTCTGCATTGTCAGCATTCCGTCCATCATTTGTTTGTTGTAATGCTTTTCGCCCTAAGTGGGATGGGTATTCCCAGACGTGGGACCCGTGCTCACTACGCCACTGGAGTCAAGCTATCCTGGCTGATGACGGCTGATAGCCAGAAACCGGTCCTAGGATGCTTGATTCCGGTCCAGGGAAGACATGGCTTGGCAGTTCGGGCTGGACTGTTCCCATGAGGCACAGGGTCAAGACTGATTTGCATATGGCCATGTCTAAACTGGGGTGGTGTAGTGGGCAAAAGAACGATGGATTTAACCCAGATCTCTTGACTGGGGGAGAATGTCTGCATTGTCAGCATTCCGTCCATCATTTGTTTGTTGTAATGCTTTTCGCCCTAAGTGGGATGGGTATTCCCAGACGTGGGACCCGTGCTCACTACGCCACTGGAGTCAAGCTATCCTGGCTGATGACGGCTGATAGCCAGAAACCGGTCCTAGGATGCTTGATTCCGGTCCAGGGAAGACATGGCTTGGCAGTTCGGGCTGGACTGTTCCCATGAGGCACAGGGTCAAGACTGATTTGCATATGGCCATGTCTAAACTGGGGTGGTGTAGTGGGCAAAAGAACGATGGATTTAACCCAGATCTCTTGTCTGGGGGAGAATGTCTGCATTGTCAGCCTTCCGTCCATCATTTGTTTGTTGTAATGCTTTTCGCCCTAAGTGGGATGGGTATTCCCAGACGTGGGACCCGTGCTCACTACGCCACTGGAGTCAAGCTATCCTGGCTGATGACGGCTGGTAGCCAGAAACCGGTCCTAGGATGCTTGATTCCGGTCCAGGGAAGACATGGCTTGGCAGTTCGGGCTGGACTGTTCCCATGAGGCACAGGGTCAAGACTGATTTGCATATGGCCATGTCTAAACTGGGGTGGTGTAGTGGGCAAAAGAACGATGGATTTAACCCAGATCTCTTGACTGGGGGAGAATGTCTGCATTGTCAGCATTCCGTCCATCATTTGTTTGTTGTAATGCTTTTCGCCCTAAGTGGGATGGGTATTCCCAGACGTGGGACCCGTGCTCACTACGCCACTGGAGTCAAGCTATCCTGGCTGATGACGGCTGATAGCCAGAAACCGGTCCTAGGATGCTTGATTCCGGTCCAGGGAAGACATGGCTTGGCAGTTCGGGCTGGACTGTTCCCATGAGGCACAGGGTCAAGACTGATTTGCATATGGCCATGTCTAAACTGGGGTGGTGTAGTGGGCAAAAGAACGATGGATTTAACCCAGATCTCTTGACTGGGGGAGAATGTCTGCATTGTCAGCATTCCGTCCATCATTTGTTTGTTGTAATGCTTTTCGCCCTAAGTGGGATGGGTATTCCCAGACGTGGGACCCGTGCTCACTACGCCACTGGAGTCAAGCTATCCTGGCTGATGACGGCTGATAGCCAGAAACCGGTCCTAGGATGCTTGATTCCGGTCCAGGGAAGACATGGCTTGGCAGTTCGGGCTGGACTGTTCCCATGAGGCACAGGGTCAAGACTGATTTGCATATGGCCATGTCTAAACTGGGGTGGTGTAGTGGGCAAAAGAACGATGGATTTAACCCAGATCTCTTGACTGGGGGAGAATGTCTGCATTGTCAGCATTCCGTCCATCATTTGTTTGTTGTAATGCTTTTCGCCCTAAGTGGGATGGGTATTCCCAGACGTGGGACCCGTGCTCACTACGCCACTGGAGTCAAGCTATCCTGGCTGATGACGGCTGATAGCCAGAAACCGGTCCTAGGATGCTTGATTCCGGTCCAGGGAAGACATGGCTTGGCAGTTCGGGCTGGACTGTTCCCATGAGGCACAGGGTCAAGACTGATTTGCATATGGCCATGTCTAAACTGGGGTGGTGTAGTGGGCAAAAGAACGATGGATTTAACTCAGATCTCTTGACTGGGGGAGAATGTCTGCATTGTCAGCATTCCGTCCATCATTTGTTTGTTGTAATGCTTTTCGCCCTAAGTGGGATGGGTATTCCCAGACGTGGGACCCGTGCTCACTACGCCACTGGAGTCAAGCTATCCTGGCTGATGACGGCTGATAGCCAGAAACCGGTCCTAGGAT
Source organism: Triturus cristatus (assembly GCF_964204655.1). NCBI lineage: Eukaryota > Metazoa > Chordata > Amphibia > Caudata > Salamandridae > Triturus > Triturus cristatus. The sequence goes on along the minus strand of NC_140589.1, from coordinate 409,476,208 downwards.
GCTTGATTCCGGTCCAGGGAAGACATGGCTTGGCAGTTCGGGCTGGACTGTTCCCATGAGGCACAGGGTCAAGACTGATTTGCATATGGCCATGTCTAAACTGGGGTGGTGTAGTGGGCAAAAGAACGATGGATTTAACCCAGATCTCTTGTCTGGGGGAGAATGTCTGCATTGTCAGCCTTCCGTCCATCATTTGTTTGTTGTAATGCTTTTCGCCCTAAGTGGGATGGGTATTCCCAGACGTGGGACCCGTGCTCACTACGCCACTGGAGTCAAGCTATCCTGGCTGATGACGGCTGGTAGCCAGAAACCGGTCCTAGGATGCTTGATTCCGGTCCAGGGAAGACATGGCTTGGCAGTTCGGGCTGGACTGTTCCCATGAGGCACAGGGTCAAGACTGATTTGCATATGGCCATGTCTAAACTGGGGTGGTGTAGTGGGCAAAAGAACGATGGATTTAACCCAGATCTCTTGACTGGGGGAGAATGTCTGCATTGTCAGCATTCCGTCCATCATTTGTTTGTTGTAATGCTTTTCGCCCTAAGTGGGATGGGTATTCCCAGACGTGGGACCCGTGCTCACTACGCCACTGGAGTCAAGCTATCCTGGCTGATGACGGCTGATAGCCAGAAACCGGTCCTAGGATGCTTGATTCCGGTCCAGGGAAGACATGGCTTGGCAGTTCGGGCTGGACTGTTCCCATGAGGCACAGGGTCAAGACTGATTTGCATATGGCCATGTCTAAACTGGGGTGGTGTAGTGGGCAAAAGAACGATGGATTTAACCCAGATCTCTTGACTGGGGGAGAATGTCTGCATTGTCAGCATTCCGTCCATCATTTGTTTGTTGTAATGCTTTTCGCCCTAAGTGGGATGGGTATTCCCAGACGTGGGACCCGTGCTCACTACGCCACTGGAGTCAAGCTATCCTGGCTGATGACGGCTGATAGCCAGAAACCGGTCCTAGGATGCTTGATTCCGGTCCAGGGAAGACATGGCTTGGCAGTTCGGGCTGGACTGTTCCCATGAGGCACAGGGTCAAGACTGATTTGCATATGGCCATGTCTAAACTGGGGTGGTGTAGTGGGCAAAAGAACGATGGATTTAACCCAGATCTCTTGACTGGGGGAGAATGTCTGCATTGTCAGCATTCCGTCCATCATTTGTTTGTTGTAATGCTTTTCGCCCTAAGTGGGATGGGTATTCCCAGACGTGGGACCCGTGCTCACTACGCCACTGGAGTCAAGCTATCCTGGCTGATGACGGCTGATAGCCAGAAACCGGTCCTAGGATGCTTGATTCCGGTCCAGGGAAGACATGGCTTGGCAGTTCGGGCTGGACTGTTCCCATGAGGCACAGGGTCAAGACTGATTTGCATATGGCCATGTCTAAACTGGGGTGGTGTAGTGGGCAAAAGAACGATGGATTTAACCCAGATCTCTTGACTGGGGGAGAATGTCTGCATTGTCAGCATTCCGTCCATCATTTGTTTGTTGTAATGCTTTTCGCCCTAAGTGGGATGGGTATTCCCAGACGTGGGACCCGTGCTCACTACGCCACTGGAGTCAAGCTATCCTGGCTGATGACGGCTGATAGCCAGAAACCGGTCCTAGGATGCTTGATTCCGGTCCAGGGAAGACATGGCTTGGCAGTTCGGGCTGGACTGTTCCCATGAGGCACAGGGTCAAGACTGATTTGCATATGGCCATGTCTAAACTGGGGTGGTGTAGTGGGCAAAAGAACGATGGATTTAACCCAGATCTCTTGACTGGGGGAGAATGTCTGCATTGTCAGCATTCCGTCCATCATTTGTTTGTTGTAATGCTTTTCGCCCTAAGTGGGATGGGTATTCCCAGACGTGGGACCCGTGCTCACTACGCCACTGGAGTCAAGCTATCCTGGCTGATGACGGCTGATAGCCAGAAACCGGTCCTAGGATGCTTGATTCCGGTCCAGGGAAGACATGGCTTGGCAGTTCGGGCTGGACTGTTCCCATGAGGCACAGGGTCAAGACTGATTTGCATATGGCCATGTCTAAACTGGGGTGGTGTAGTGGGCAAAAGAACGATGGATTTAACCCAGATCTCTTGACTGGGGGAGAATGTCTGCATTGTCAGCATTCCGTCCATCATTTGTTTGTTGTAGTTTCATCTTCATGCACTGATGTGTTCTCTTAAAAGTAGCTTCCTTCATTAAAGAAATGCTCAGTACTGGAAGTATGCTTCAATTCGCCAATCAATACTTCACAAAAGTTTGTTTAATTGACAAATCTTTTTTTCTGGATTTTCCTCCTCAAAGACAGCACTGCTTTATCCAGTGTTCTTATTCTGCTCATAATCAAAAGGAATAACTTTCTTTTCAGGGCAAATGCCTTATCAACTACAGCCTCAACACTCTCCTTTTATTTGAGAGCATCTCTTATTTTATACTTTTTCATCCATTGTAGAGGATTCTGAACTTCCCACTGAAAGCATTCTTACTTTTATTTTCCTAAAATGCCCCTGTCTTCTTGCTGAAGTATTTTCCATTTGGGGGTGATTTTTTTCTGTTAATACTACTTTTTTATCAATTGGTACGTAAACTAAAATCCTGCATGTTATTTACATGTTTTGGCTCAATTTGCAACCTTCCATTTACTTTCTTTAAGAAACGTTTTATTTTTTTTACCTGTAGCTCTTTTCTCTTTCACCTCATTCTCAATATTTTGCTCCTTTTCTTTTTGTGTTGTAAGAGCATAGTATACATTTTTTTTCTGTTACTTCTCTCAGTTTAATTGCTGTGGTAGTAAGTATTGGGGTTTGCAACTGTATGTGTAGAGCTGTCTCCAGTAGGCTTAGCGACATACGATGTATCTCTATATCTGAGTGAATGCTTGGATGGTATTGTGAGTGTGTGACTTGGTATATTAGTGGCTCTATATTTTGCAGATAGGTATGTGAGTTACACTGTGACTGTCAGGCTGGAGGTATAACTGGACCTAGGGGTCTGTTGCTACGGTATCATTCAGTAAAATTGGAAAGTATATGCCGTAGATTTTGAACACATAGCTCACTGGCTCTGGCCAACCTACTGCCCATCTTAGGAATGATTTATATGTAATACAAGAGAAGTTTAAGGATTGGAAAAAATACACTCTTAAAAGTCAGTGTTGCATGTCTGTAAACTTGTACAAACAGGTCCTGCAGAGGCCGGCTTGAGATATGTTTGAAGTGGCAGTTGTCTATATAGGTCAGATGTTAGTGAGTTAGTAGATATCTGAATGAGTGTCTCAGGCCCTATTTGGTGTGTCGTTGAATGTTTAAGGAAGTATGTTGCTATATGACTATCTGCGATATGGGACAGCATGCATTGCCTAGTGGCCGTATTAGTGAATATTGGGATCTGAGTTGCAATGTGACTGTCAGGCTAGAAGTATAACTTTGTATAGTGGTCTGTAACTGCAGATATTCAGTAAAACTTAAAAGTATATGTCTTAATGTAGGAGGCTGGCTCTCTATATCTTGTACTAAAATGAAGTACACTGTGCAGAGAGTCCAGTGAATACCTTACTGGTATACAAAAGCACAAGTAGATATTACTAACCCTCTTTTTGTGGCAGTGTGAACAAGCAGTTAGGCGTATCAGAGGGTAGTGCTAATAGTTTGTTATACTCAGAGGAAATAAATGATACATACACTGAAGAATAAATCTGAGACCAATTCCTCCAAATTTCATTTTTTTAAATATAATTTTACAGAGCAAGAACTTTGTTTTAAGGTAAGTTCTCTTTAAATTATGATTTTTCAAAGTTCCCACTGTTGTGTGCAATTACACACAATAGACGTCAATGGGAGTCACATTATTTTTTTTAAATGTTTGTTTTGGCGGATTCGGAGAGGGCACTATTTTTTCAGGGGACATCTGGGGGTGGGCTGTGGTTTTTAAGGGTGGTGGGATAAGTGGCAGTGTTGTGGGGTAGGGTGACCTGGAAAAGGGCTAACCTAGTCTGCTCTAACTATTTTTGTCCTTTTGTAGAGTTTCAGGAAAGTACCTGCTGGTTCAAGAACCATTAGGCAGTCTGACAACTACATTATATGCTTGCTGCTGCACAGCACAGGTAGAGTGTGGGTTCTGAACACTTCTGGAGAGATAAATAATGGATATGCTAAAGCACAGAACCTTGAGGTCTCCTTCCATATTTGTGAAGTCCTACTTGCAATGGGTGGGAGGAATATGGGTGGCCTTACACAGTTTGCATCATGTTTTTTCAAAAGAGAAGCCCAACGTCAACTCATAGTTTTGTGGTGGACTTTTGTTTATTCTTGTGTGTTTTCTTAAATGTGTATTCATGCTTTACAAATTAGTGCAGTCTTTTTGTGTATCTTGAGTTGGGATGCATCCACTGCATTCCTCTGTGAACTGTATTTCTTTTCCTTGTGTTTATGTTTTTCATTACTTGGAGCCACAAGCGTTGCATTGCACCTGGGTTTGAGTTTTTAATTTTGGGGTTTGTTGGGGTGGTTTGGAGCAACTATTTCATTTTCCGTACACACCCTTTAAGCAATGTTACCTGCTCTTATTCTCCCCCCGCCCCCCGACTGCAAAAGCCAGGCTTATGTGCTCCAATATTCCAAGTATGCTTGTATAAATTTGTTATGGATGTTTTTGGTTTTCTCATTCTTTGTAGGTGGCTCATCGTTCCCTTTTTTGCCCCTTCTGTGCCATCCATGCAATCTCATTTGAAAAAATGTGCAGTTTTTCCAATGTGGTTCCATTGCCTTTGTCATGTTATTTTTTAGTCCCAGGTACTTTAGAGCAGGCTTGATTGTTTTTTTGAAATAATGCTTGTGTTATGTTTTTTTATGTTCGCCCAATCCACCTCTTTCCCCACCAGACTACTCAAACTTGCCTATATACACCAAAGAAGTGTGCCATTGCACTGTAAAGGTATGCAACTTTGCTTCAAAAGGTTTAATGTTTTCCTTTCTTTGCAACTGACCATGCTGACATTGTGTGTATTCAACTCATTTTGAGGGCTGCCCTTTTCCTTCCTGGTTTTGTTTCAACAAGTTTTCCTTTTTCCCCCTGATTTGAATGTGCTTCAGAGTTTAGTGCAATTATTTATCACTGCTTCCCTAAAGTTTCTACACTTTCTGTTTAACAATTAAAATGCCTTTTTTTCTCTTTGGAATGCATCAAGTTACACTAAATATATTTTTAGTCTAGTGACTGCACCATAACCCCACAAAGACTACTCAGACTTGACTAAAGGATCCAACAAGTGTGCCATTTCACTACAAAGGACTTTGGCCTTCTTCTATTTATTTACTCCCTATGTAACTTTGCTTCAAAAGATTTCACGCTCCCTTTTGCAACTAACCATGCTGATTTTCTCAACTCCATTTTGGAGGGCCATTTTCCATTATGGCTTTGTTGCATCAACTTTTAAAATGTTGCCATTTCCCTACATTTGATTAACTTTCCGTTCAACAATTGGGATGCATTTTTTCCCTTTGAAACTCATCAAATAACACCAAATATATTTGCAGATGAGCTATGTGACTGCACCACAACCTCCAAAGATCTTTTGGATTCCAAGGGAGCAACGAGCCACCACACCAATAGCAGAATAAAGAAGGTTAAGCAGCCTGTGAAGGCTGTGAAGCGCTGATCCCATCTACCTACCTAGATAACAGCAGCAGATTCGGCCTGAGAGGACCGTGATGTGATGTATGTGGATGGTGGAGTGCAGTTTTGCGGTGTGTGCAATGTGGCAGTTGACCACATCTGGCAACACACAGAGGATATGCATTTACTGTCCAAAAAACACTTGATGTGCTGTGCTCCAGACCCTCACTCTTCACTGAAACGTGACTGTCAGATAACTGTGAAAGCAGTTTTCACAAAGAGTACAGCTGCCAGTGCCTCAAACCAGGAAATAATAAGTGCATGGGTCAAAAAAGGCACAGCGCTGAACATTCCGCTGAGCAAAACTGACCACCCAGTTTTGCGCAACTTTCTCCAGAGAGATATGTAGGAGCCAAGAATGATCTGACAGAACAATTGCAGGATCAGAAGATCAGTGTTATATTTGATGAAAAACTTGATGTCGAAGTGGCAATGTGTGTTGAATGTTCTATTTGCAGTGGTCTCTGCACAGGGTGGCAGTCAAATCTACACCCACCTAGCAGACGCAATGTTCCTCTTACAGTGCAACCATGGGACTGTAGCACAAGCAGCTGTGAGGGTACTCACAGAGTACAACATAGACTTTTAGAAAGTTATTTCCTTTCTACAGACAATGTGGCATACATGCTCAAGGCTTACAACACTGTTTAGATAAATTTTTATTCAAACTCCATAAATAAAACCTACTTGGCACACATCATGAACCTTGTTGGAGTGTCATTTAGGAAGTCTTTTCTGGAGTTAAATGCTTTCCTTCTGTACTTCTTTAGAATAATTTACATGGCCTGTAGCAGAAAGTGAAGGCACCTGCAACATCTTGTTGAGAACCATGGGATGAAACCACAGATGGCACCTGACCCTTGCGGGGAACAACCTTTACAACGCAACTTTTACAACGCACTACCATTACAACGCATTTTTTACAACGCATAATCCATTACAACGCATGATATTACAACGCATGACACTACAACGCATTTTTAAAAACTACCATTACAACGCATTCCATTACAACGCATACTACCATTACAACGCATACCATTACAACGCATAATATTACACTATACTATCCAACACTTACCCTACTGATGCACCCCCTGGAGTTAGAATAGTAATTTTTACCCCTATACTATCCAACACTTACCCTACTGATGCACCCCCTGGAGTTAGAATAGTAATTTTTACCCCTATACTATCCAACACTTACCCTACTGATGCACCCCCTGGAGTTAGAATAGTAATTTTTACCCCTATACTATCCAACACTTACCCTACTGATGCACCCCCTGGAGTTAGAATAGTAATTTTTACCCCTATACTATCCAACACTTTCCCTACTGATGCACCCCCTGGAGTTAGAATAGTAATTTTTACCCCTATACTATCCAACACTTACCCTACTGATGCACCCCCTGGAGTTAGAATAGTAATTTTTACCCCTATACTATCCAACACTTACCCTACTGATGCACCCCCTGGAGTTAGAATAGTAATTTTTACCCCTATACTATCCAACACTTTCCCTACTGATGCACCCCCTGGAGTTAGAATAGTAATTTTTACCCCTATACTATCCAACACTTACCCTACTGATGCACCCCCTGGAGTTAGAATAGTAATTTTTACCCCTATACTATCCAACACTTACCCTACTGATGCACCCCCTGGAGTTAGAATAGTAATTTTTACCCCTACACTATCCAACACTTACCCTACTGTTGCACCCCCTGGAGTTAGAATAGTAATTTTTACCCCTACACTATCCAACACTTACCCTACTGTTGCACCCCCTGGAGTTAGAATAGTAATTTTTACCCCTATACTATCTAATACTTACCTTAAATGTAATTTAATATTATGCGTTGTAATGGTATGCGTTGTAAAGGTAGTATGCGTTGTAATGGTAGTGCGTTGTAAAGGTATTTTTTTAAAATGCGTTGTAGTGTCATGCGTTGTAATGTCATGCGTTGTAATGGATTATGCATTGTAAAAAATGCGTTGTAAGTGCATGCGTTGTAATAGTGTGCGTTGTAACGTCATACATCCGACCCTTGCAGTACCTGATGGAATTCTTGGTTTGATGCTGTTCAGTACCACTTCAATCACTCTGATGCTTATGCTGGGTTTGCTGAATCTGAGATGCTAATCAGCTAGTCTCCCTCAAATTCCCTAGAAAATTACAGAGGATTCTGACTGTTCAATTAGACATTCAATGTGGTAGAAAAATAAAATACCAAACATTTTAAATCTTATGAACTTATTCCATAGTCAGACACCCATGACAAAGAAGGAGCATAATTATCTAGAGGACATCCACATGAACCTCACAAATAATTGAGTGCTCACTCTGGAATTACTTTGACCATTCCTAGAGACCACTGCAGGGGCTCAAATAACTCTGACATAGAAACACAGATAACAGACCAGCTTCATGAAGCATTTGAAAATTCTCTTGAAAAGGTTGGGCAAGTACATGGGGGAGGCCCAACCAGGCATTGGATTCCTGAAACAGGTGCATCTTTTCAATCCTGCATCCTACCCAAGGACAAGTGTGCTTATTCAGCCATCCTTGGTTTGAGCGAAGTTCCTGATCAGGAGCTTTGCCTCTACATTGAACATGTAGGCCCAAAGGCAATACAGGCAGTTTCAGGCGTGATCGGCACTGCCCTCTTTTGGTGTGAGATGCATGACCACATTCCAGCCTGCAGCTGTGTACCAGGAATATGTGACCAGTTCTGCAGATGCTGACAGGAGCAACAGCAATTATAAAATACTTTTTCAACCAGATGATGGCCGCTCTCAGAACAATCCATCTGGTCATTATTGTTTTTGCATTATAAACAGCAGCACAATATCAGGCTAGATTTAGATTGCTCAAAAGAACTGCACATGCATGGCCAAAATGAATACCTAAGGAGACAGGACACTTCACCAATCAATGTGTTTACTACTGTTAGACTTTGTATGCAATTGCACATGACAAATGTTGTAAAGCGCTACGATACCCTCGGGTCAGGCCAGCGCTATAGAAAACTCTTACATAAATAAAGACAAGCATACAGGATCCTTGGGCATTATTCATTAACAGGTTTATGTTATATATGTAGCCCTTGACCCAAAATAAATTGTCTAAATTGTAAATAAACAAAAAATACCTAGACCTTCCCATTGAAAAGAATTACAATCATATTTACAATTTATACAAATCCATAAGTATCGAGTGCTCACACTGAAAGTAATATGAACATAAATAATACATGATATACACAGTAGATAAACCTGGCAGCATAAATACTGTTCACAGTACTTTCGTGTAAACTTTAATGTTATAAAATACCTCATAAAAATAACATCTCTGTGTTTGGAGTGGAAAGAATTGCTAAATTAAGTGCCGCAAAAATACAGCAATTTTCTCTTATATGTGCTGCTAAATTTCCATATGTGTGCTGCAAAATTTGCTAGTCCATGCCCCAATATCCTGGGGAGTCTGCTTAATTGTGCACTGTAGTGGGAATGACCTGCGCACTCTTACCAGGAAAGGATTGGAAATCCCAATGAAGGAGAACTTTAGCCAATTAATAGCAATTTGTTTTGGGAATTGAAGTGACTGCCAGAGCTACACGTTCACGGATTTGAGGGGTGGGGTTTTCTTTGCATACTGTTGTTTACTGTATTTGTTAACTTGTTTTTTCCCTGTTAGGTTTTGGCACACATGCTTGCTTTGCTCCTACAGTCCTAGGGTAGCATCCCTCAGCAAAACTACCACTTATACGACCTTTCGAGTCCTGTTGTGGAATGTTAAACGTCTAGTGGATAGAGTGAAACGAGCAGCGGTTCTAACTTTTAGCTCACTGGCACCGCCCTAAGGTCCTGTTGCTGCAAGAAATCCATCTCATGGAGGAACACTGGCCTTTCTTAGTGCGTAAGGGCTATGATAGAGTTATCTATGCTGGGTACTCCCGGGGAGCCAAGAGAGTTGCCGTCCTTCTGCGCTATTCTTTTTTTTACGAGTGGTCCTGCTGCTATGTGTCTATATGCCGCCCTGCCTCTCTGTCCCCTAGTCTTTCAGACCTTTCCCGTCTCTTCACCTGCTTCTCACAGGGGCTCCCAGTAATAAGGGCAACGTTGACGCAGTCCCTGATCATAACCTGGATAGTACTGGATCCCCGACTGCTTCCCGATGGATCAGTGCCCGCTGTCTAACTTATTGAACCACTACCGTGGATTTCTGTGATGCATGGAGACCCCGGCACCCGCAACATTGACAATTCACACATACCTCGGCGACTCATCACACTCAATCTCAAAAAAGACCTTGCCTTCCTACCTGCCTTGACTGCCAATTGTTGACTCAGATCCATATTCTGCCCCATGGAATTTCGGACCACTCTCCTTTGCGCCTTTATCTTGGTCGCCCATTTACGGCACAATGCCCCATATGGCGATTAAATGCCTTGCACTTCCAGGATAAGAAGTTTGTCCGCTCGCTCGGGTCTGAGCTCCATGCTTACTTCCACAATAATGAAGGCTCAGTTATATATATGGGAACCCTATGGGCCGCTAGTAAGGCAACAGTTCGGAGCTCTGCTAAGAGCTATATTAGGGCCCATGAAAACAATAGCTCTGCTCTTGTTGCTCAGTTGTAGGCACGTGCCCTCCACCTGGAGCAGCAATTGGAGTTTATCCTACAGGAAGATACTTCTCGCTAATTAGGCCTTATTTGCAAAGATATTCGGTTGCACTCCTTTGAAGCAGCTAAATCCTTGTGCATGCCACAGCAGCTAGGAATTACGCCTGGGGAGACAAAAACAGGAAACTACTTCATTGGTTGGCCTCCAACCAGCAGGCCAACAGGATCATCTGTGAGATCTTAGATGACTCTGGTTGGTCTCAGCAAACCTTTCTCATGATAGCCCAAACTTTCACTCAATACTACTGTATATTATACTTCAAGCCAGTGAATAGGAACGCGGTTGTGTCCGGGTCTTTCCTCGATTCAATCCCCCTTCCTTGGTTACCTCCCTCTGAAGCTCACCTGCTGGATGAACCCTTAACGGCGGAAGAGTTTGGAGAGGCACTGTCCAGTCTGATGCCTGGTAAAACTCCGGAACCAGACCGCTTTACCATGGAATACTACATTATGTGCCTGGAAATCCTTATCTTCTGTTGCTTTATCAGGAGGTCTGTCGGGTTGGGTCGTTCCCACTGAAGTTACACTCAACCACTATATTACTAATACCTAAGGCGCAGCCACCCTCCACATTGGGGCATGGATTACCACCCGATATTGCATCTCAATTGTGAGGGTAATGTTTTTGCAGTGATACTGGCTAACAGGCTCAAACAAGCCCTGACTAGGTTGGTGCAATGAGACCAGTGCAGCTGCATGCTTTCCTGGAGCACGAGACACTGTATCAGTCAGCTGCATGTGGCCCTGGCCCACCATCATCGACTGCCTTCAGACCTCGCATTTCATCTTATTGACTTTAAGAAGGATTTTAACACCATGGACTGAGATTACCTCCAGTTGGTGTTGGATCATGCTGGCGTTTGACCGAGGTTCTTTATTCAAACCCCACCACTCGGGTCCTGGTTAATGGGGTCCTCTCGGACACCTTTGCCATAGAACAAGGGACTGCCCCAATCTCCCTTCCTCTTCTCCTTAGCGATAGAGCATCTTGTCGTACATAGCTGTGCACACCCCAAATATCCCAATATACTGGCTGAGTCAGGAATGAGGAGCATCAGGATCGCATTGTACTATATGCTGATAATGTCCTACTTGATCGTGCCTACCCGGCTGTGAGTGGACCCCAATGTCTCCTGTAACTTGAACAATTTGAAAGAGCCTCCGGCTTTCAAATAAACCCCTCTAAATCAGTGCTGGTTCCCCTGGCACTGTCTAGAGATTGCTTCGATTAGCTAACAAATATTCCTCTCCACCGGCTCACATTTAAATATTTGGCATATGTTCACCTTGCACGCCAAACTCACCTGGGCTTTTAACCTCCAGCCCCTGATTCAAAATCAGCCTTCCAGTGCTTTGACTAAGGAGTTGCCAAAGTACATCCAAGTATGGTCTGACTGTAGGAGAGTAGGATCTGCTTCTTATGGTTACCCCCACTTTTTGCTGATGTTTCACTGTTTTTCTACATTAGTCTGGCTGGGGCCCTGCTATTCAGGACCCCAGCCTAGCTGCTTCCTCTCTAAATTGATTCCATGTACCTTAGGTACACCACGGATTGGATTCTGGGGTGCCCATATAAGTACCTAGTATATGGTATACTATGTACCCAGGGCATACGTACCCCAGAGGCCTACCAGGGGCTGCAGCATGTATTATGCCACCCCTGGGAAGCCCTCCAAAATGACACCACAGGTCTGCTACTGCAGCCGGGGTAAGGTGGTGCATGCACCCCTTACTGAGATATAGGTTCACTATATCTCACCCTATCACTGCACATATAAACCTATAAGTCACCCCTATGGCAGGCCTTATCAATCCTAAAGGCAGAGTGCCTGGTTTTATGTGAGAGGCTGCCCATGCATGAGCAGATCCCCTCTGCAGCCTTTGGAATCTATTCTCGGGGGTTGTCTGTGATGCAGCCTGACCATATACTCTTAAGTGCATTATAACCTCACGGTAAATGCTAACTTTGGGTTAGCTGCACGGAAACATGTTGTGTTTGGTGTCAAACTCCTTGGAATCATACCCCCACACCAGTAACTGGTGTGGGAGTATGATCCCACCCTTCTAGAGGGAGAGACATGACAGCACCGGTATACACGGTACCAGCTAACAGACCCTGGCATCACAAAATGGATGCTGCCAGCCCCAGATACAAGTCTGGCCTCCTGCTGCTGACCGAAACTCTGGCAGGGGAGGCCTGGACAATAGGTTTCCTGTCACAGGGAGGTGTTATCACCTCCCAGACAGGCTTTAGTGGATTAGGGCTGGGTGGGTGTTCTACAAGAGTGCTTTGAAGTCAGCACTGGGGACACATTTGGTGTCCCTGTGAATAGTCCAGCTCAAACCGGTGGCAGGGGCTACCAGCCCCTGCTGTGGTGTGAAACTGGACAAAGGTAAAGGGTGTAGCCAGCCCTCTTTCCTGACTCCCCCCAAAGGTGGTTCCCCAGAGTATGTCCAACCCCTTCCTTGGGTATAAGAAAGGGACCCTTGGCTACAGGACTTTAGGTTATACCTGGATGAAACTCTGATACAGAAATCCCAGAACTTCGATGATCTACACGACTAGATGACTGAAGAATCTCCCTTGGCGTAAAGGAGTTACTCCCCTGCAGGGCGGGCACCAAAGTCGCATCTGACTGGTTTGCATCTCTGAAGCTCCCGCTGGACTCCGAAGTATTTGCAACACAGGAGGTGGGTTCCCAGACTTTCCAGAGGCTGACCAGAGTCCCCAGAAAAGCTGAGACCTGTAGCCCTCGTGAGTACTGTGGAACTAGAGCCCTTGGACACCGTGCACATTTGCAAGTGCATTAGCTTCTCAATATCCCTTGAGGCTGTGCATTGGGTTAATTGTAGCCCAGACCCCGAGCACCTTTTCCACTGAAGACTGCTGGCCTACACTCCACGAGTGTTCTGTGACCTGGCCCTTTGTGTTTTCGCTCAAGGTACCTTCGCGATTCCCGGTCCATTGACTGGTGGGTCCCTGTGAAGGCAACTTTAACTTTATTTGGGCTTCCCTGGTTGCTCCAGATTTGCCCCAACTCTCCATTGCGTGGGGAGTCCCCAGGACCTTGCTGGTCCTCATCGAAGCATCTTTCCTCTTCCTGCGTGGGTTGCTGTTGTCAAGGCTTGTTGTGTCCAATCCGGGCACCGATGCTGCAGCACTTGACATCCTTCGCGAGACAGCTCAAATCCAGATCCTGGTTGTCCTCGATACCTCCTGGTCCTCGTGGCTGAAGAGTCAAGCTTCCCCTCCTGGCACCTGAAGCACCCAACATTGGTGGGCATTCGTCTATCGTGCCCCTGGTCACTGGCAAGTGACCCAGACTCTGTCCCCTCTGCTTTCAGGTTCTTCACATCTTCAATCCAGGCTTGAATGTCTTCAGACACTTCTCCTATTCCCGGCAGCAGCACTTTTCAGTATCCTGCCATTGAAAACGAAGACACGACCCGACACCATTTGACACCTATGCACCCGGCTTCCCTGGGTGAGGTAACACAAGTACTCCAGTGCTCCCGTGGGTGTTGGCCTTAGAACTATCTAAGTCCAAAAGGGTTTGTTCCTAATCCACCCCTAAGTGTCCTTAAACTTTAAAACTCCAACCGCAACTTTCCCCATAGAAGCTAACGGAGCTCGCCGCTGTGTTCTCACACTGCACACTTTCCCCATGGGTCCCCTGTGTCACTACCTTGAGTGGTTCCTTGGGGTCCCAACGATACTACAGGCTCTAGGCCTTGTGTCTAGTCAAGTTGTGGTTCTTATACCACTTTCTTAATATATGGTTTGGGTCGCCCCTAGGGCCTATCGTATATATTGTGCTAATTTACAGTGATATAATAAGTGTAACATATGTGCTTTGACCTCTAGCCTCATAAAGAGACTAGTAGGGTGTGTTTAGTAATAAATACATATATTTTATATATATACCTGGTCTGATTCACCTTTTATTTGGTCATTTAAGAGATTATGGACTGGTAAAACAAGCTGCTTTACATTCCTTCAAGACTTAGCCTGACGGCTGCTCTCCATAGCTACCACTAGGATAGCTTTCAATATAAGGTTGCCTTTAACCTATCACCTCTAAGGGGTTGTTTGGACTGGTGCAAGGTGTCCACTATATCTAGTGGACAGCATATACCCAGCCAACTTCTCACATTGGTGTGCAGCTGTTGGGATTCAAGCTTGCCATTGTTTTACCAGATAATCTCAAGTGAGTGACTAACTGAAAACAACTAAAGGTACCTGCGGTACATATCATTCAAGCTTAAACTACAGTAAGTTCTACTGAACTTGGAGTTGTGTGTCAAGGGCTTAGCACACCCTTTCTACAACTCAAGAGAGTTTCGTAGGCCACACTAGAGTAGGTAGGTGCATACACCACACCTCACTAGTGATGTCTTCAAGTGCAGGAACCAGTGTGTCCCTGACAGAAGCCAGTGGGCTTCTAGCATCCAAGTATGACAAACTCCCATTCTTGGAATTGAGAGCATTGTGTAGTACTAGGAAATTGAAGACAGGGAAAAGTACAAACACCCAACGCCTCATAGGGGTACTGCTCTTAGATGATCTCAGAAGGACCTCAGGTTCTGAAGGGGTAGGCAGAGTGGGTGGGGCAACAGATGAGGAAAGGCCCAGGGGTGCAGATACCTCTGACCTGACATCTGTAGCTGGCCAGGAAGATGATAATGATCTTAACCTGGAAGATACAACTGCTTCTGAAGATGAGGAAGATGGCCATGATGGTCCTCTCTTTATCCCACCTGGGAGAGTTGGGAGTGTGCCTAGAAGGTCAATATCTCCTTCTCGGGAGTCTAACCATTCTGACACCTCCATAGGGACATCTGTTTCCTCTCATAGGAGGGAATCCTCTCATGAGAGGAAAGAGAGACTGCTCAAGTATGAGGAAGCTCAGCTTAGAATCAGAAGAGAGCAGATAGCCTTAGAAAGGGAGTCCCCAGAGCTTCGAAAAGCTAGAAGAAAGTTGGGGCTAGAGCCCCATGGTGGCAGCAATATCCCTAGTGTTAGGGAAAGGTCTCATGACCATAGAAACCAAAACAAGATTGTCCCTCCCTACCAGAGTGGGGATGACATCCACAAATGGATTACTGCATTGGAAAGGGCCTGTAAAGTTCAGAGGGTCCCCCAGGAGCAGTGGGCAGCAATCTTGTGGCTCTACTTTGCAGACAAAGGTAGATATAAGCTCCTCACTGTTAGAGAGGAGGATGCTGATGATTACCAAATCTTGACGAGTGCACTGATTGAAGGGTTTAGCCTAACCACCGAACAATACAGGTTAAAGTTCAGGGATATCAAAAAGGCACAGAATCAAGACTGGGTGGACTTTGTAGATTGTGCTACTAAGGCTATGGAGGGCTGGTTACTTTGGCAGTAAGGTGTGTGATTTCCAAGGATTGTACAACTTAATTATGAGGGAGCAAATCCTTAATAATTGTCAAAATCAGCTGTTGCATCAGTACCTGGTGGACTCTGATCTGACCTCTCCCCAAGAATTGAGAAATAAGGCAGACAAATGGGTCAGAACCAGGGTGAAGCAGAAGGTTCAGAACCAAGGTGGTGACCCTAAGAAGCAAGATTTGAAGAACTCTGACAAGGGTGGAGAAAAGGGTAAAGACCAAAAGCCTGGTCAAGGTTCCCAGAAATCTGCATCTGGGGGGGAGTCCCAATCTAACAAAGGAAAAGGCCAACAGAAACCATGGTGTAAAATCTGTAAGCAGAAAACCCATTGGACTAGTGACTGCACAAAGTCCAAAGACTCAACTCCAGCCACAATTGCCCCTAAGGCAACTGTTCCCCCTAGTGCAGCTACAATTGGTGGTACTCAGAGTAAGGGTGTAGTAGGGTTAACCCTTGGTTCTGAGATGGACTCTGGCCTAGTCAGAGTTCGGACTCATACTGTTAGTTCACTGATGACATCTCAAATGACATACCTATGTTTTTTTCAGTGAATATATATATATATATATATATATATATATATATATATATATATATATATATATATATATATATTAACTGAAAAAACCATAGGTTTCACACACGTTATAGTTAGGAATTAGCATTTAAAAAACCTTGCAAATTCACTTAAAAAACCATAGGTTTCACACATGTTATAGTTAGCTGGACATTTCACTCGTAAAAAACCAATGAAATTCCCCCGTTATAGTTAGTGCAGGCAACTATAACTCACGCGACCGCAATCCTCTGCTGATGACGTCAGATATTACATCACTGTATTTAGACACTTATTTACCCATGTCTTCTTCCATTAATCTTTAGCTATACATATATTACATATATTTATTTTTCATAAAGACACATATGTCATCAGTGATGTAATATCTGACGTCATCAGCAGAGGATTGCGGTCGCGTGAGTTATAGTTGCCTGCACTAACTATAACGGGGGAATTTCATTGTTTTTTTACGAGTGAAATGTCCAGCTAACTATAACATGTGTGAAACCTATGGTTTTTTAAGTGAATTTGCAAGGTTTTTTAAATGCTAATTCCTAACTATAAAGTGTGTGAAACCTATGGTTTTTTCAGTGAATTTGTACGGTTTTTTAAATGCTAAATTATGTATTTATTATTTATTTTTTTCAGGTTTTTCACCGAAAATCACTCAATAAACACAAGGGCTCTTTTTAGAGCCACCTAATATCTAAACACTTAAACTTGATTTTTATTTCTATTTTTTTTAATGTTTTTTTTTGGGTGCGCGCAGAGTGCGCGCACCTCGCGATGTTTTTCAAAAAAATAAAAATCTTTTTTTTTGCCCTTCGTGGTCCTACTGTGACCCCCCTGACAATGGCTAGGGGGTCAAGAACTCCCTACTCTGCCCCCTATTCACGTTCTCCACCTTTCCTTTTCAGTGCGACAGACAAAATGGCGGCCGACACTTCATGATTTCGACCGATTTGAATGTTTACTGACATCTAACAACCAATCAGAATTACGCTCGCGCACGGCAGGGTGTGCGCACAGGGCTTGCACAGTGCGCCCACCCTGCGCCCGTATAGATATTGATATGCTTTTAAATGCTATTTTCTCAGGAAATACTGAACAGATTTACACCATACCTGCGAAAGGCACTTCCTTGACCTTATGGCTACCTCTCTTCCAAATTTCAAGGAATTCTGTTCAGCCGTTCGGGCTGTAGCTGCGACTAAAGGTCCTATGGAAAAATGCATGGGGAAAACGCGTTTTGGGACCCCCCCTTTTTCTCGGCCCCCGCTTGACGAATCACCCCGAGACTTTCAGGATAGGAGCTGAGCGGAGCACCCCATTAGTTTTGAATATTTCGTGAGGATTCGTCAACCGGCGCCAAAGTTATTCAAAATAGAATTTTGAGATTTCCTATGGAAACACGGTCCTAACTATAACTATCTACTGGCGACCGCCAGTAGATAATATATATATATATATATATATATATATATATAGGCCACCAGTTCCGGTAAAAGATCGGTCTGTCAGCGGGCGGTCCGAGCAGGGAAACCGGAATTCCTGATTTATACGCTCCACACAATCTCGTCGTGACGGGAAAGAAGCTCGGACTCCAAAATTGAATGCAGTTACGTTTAAGTGCAAAACAACGCGTTTCGCCATTACCGCTTGGTCACGCTCAAATACACAGGAAATCACTTTGGTACATATACAAATTCATTAAAAGACGGACTACCACAACAGAAGGAACTTAATTTCACTGTCGCGGCCATCTTGTAACGGTGTAATGAATGAAATACATTAGTGTGGAACCTGTGCAGATATATACAGTGCAGTAAGTCAATAATGTTATGAATGCAAAATAAATGACATCATGTTGGTACACATTAATAATCATGATCAAATAAGATTCATGTTTGAATCTTATTTGATCATGATTATTAATGTGTACCAACATGTCATTTATTTTGCATTCATAACATTATTGACTTACTGCACTGTATATATCTGCACTGGTTCCACACTAATGTATTTCATTCATTACACCATTACAAGATGGCCGCGACAGTGAAATTAAGTTCCTTCTGTTGTGGTAGTCCATCTTTTAATGAATGTGTATATGTACCAAAGTGATTTCCTGTGTATTCTAGCGTGACCAAGCCGTAATGGCGAAACGTGTCGTTTTGCACTTGTGCGAATAAACGTAACTGCATTCAATTTTGGAGTCCGAGCTTCTTTCCCGTCACGACGAGATTGTGTGGAGCGTATATATATATATATTCACTGAAAAAACCATAGGTTTCACACATGTTATAGCTTCGCGCACCGCGCGCCCACTTTACGCAGTTAGTGCCGTGCACGCACGGTGGGCACGCGGTGCGCTACGCGCACCGCGTGCCCACGTTACGCTAGATGGGCCATGTACGCACGATGCGCTTCGCGCACCGTGCGGACATGGAGGACATATGATGCACTTCGTTTTGAAAGGTAATATTTTAATTTTTCGTAATTTTTATAAGCCATGCACAAATGGTGCCCTTCGGGCACCATTTGCACACGGGGTGGACAGAGTGTGGATCATTTTTTTTTTAATTTTTATTTTTTTAAATATTATAGTTTATCTCATCTATTATAAGCCATGCACAATTGGTGGCGTTCGGCCACCAATTGCACACGGGGTGGGGAGAGTGTGGATAATTTTTTTTTTTATATCATTTTTTACCGTACGCGTACGGTAAGCGTAATCGGCGAAATTAGCGAAAAAAAAAAATCCGTTTTTGGCCTTGGGGGATCTTTGGGGACTCCCTCAACATGGCTATGTGTGTGGGAGCTGTCTAAACAGCCCCTTTACATGTTTTTGTGCTTTGTATTTTCATCATCACTCTCAGTGCGAGAGAGAAAATGGTGGCCGCCGCTTCCTGGTTTCAGCCGATTCGAATGTTTACTAAGATCTAAGAGCCAATCAGAATCGCGCTCGCGCACGCCACCGTACGCGTACGGTAAGCGTACCGTAAGCGCACCGTAAGCTGGCTCAGATATATATATTGATTTAAAGGCTATTTTCTCAGAATCTACTGAACAGATTTACACCAAACCTACAAAAGGCACTTCCTTGACCTGAGGACTACCTCTCTGCCAAATTTAAAGTAATTCTGTTCAGCCGTTCGGGCTGTAGCCCTGTCTAAAGGTCCCTATGGAAAAATGCATGGGAAAAACGCTTTGGGACCCCCCTTTTATCTCAGCCCTGCTTGACGAATCCCCCCGAGACTTTCAGGGTAGGAGCGGAGCGTAGCGCCCCACCTATTTTGAAAAATTCGCGAGGATTCGTCGACCGGCGCCAAAGTAATTCTAAATTCACTGAAAAAACCATGGGTTTCACACACGTTATAGTTAGGAATTAGCATTTAAAAAACCTTAGAAATTCAGTGAAAAAACCATAGGTTTCACACATGTTATAGTTAGCTGGACATTTTACTCGTAAAAAACCAATGAAATTGCCCCGTTATAGTTAGTTCAGCTAACTATAACTCGCGCGCCCGCAATGCACTGCTGATGACGTCACATATTACATCACTCATGACATGGTCAGTGACATCACTCATGACATCACTGATGACATCTCAAATGACATCACTGATGACATCACTGATGACATCATCCAGTGAATGTGTGTTTTTCTGAAAATTAAATATGTTTTATATATGTATATCTCAAGGTCGATGGAAGAATAAATGGGTATATAAGTGTCTAAATGGATGATTTGTTTTTGAAAAATTGATTGTGTAACTGACTGATTAAGTGTATCTCTCACTTTGTGTATAAGTGGCTGCATGGGTTGGTGAGTAGCTACATGGGTGTCTATATAGGTTATTAGTTGTTTTTTTGAGTATCAGTCTGAGTGTCTGTATGGTACGGTGGGGGGTATTACGTAGTGCATAGATGCGTGAATGAGTGACTCACTGTTTGTATGTGTTGAAGACAGTATGTGTGCAGGACTGTATGGGTGGATGAGTGTGTGTATGGGTGTGTTAGTGAGTGAATGACTGTCTCAATAGTGTCTTCAGGAGTAACTACATATGTTTTAAACTAGTATATGTGACTATTGGTGTATATATGTGAGTATATGTGAGAGGGAGAGATTGAAAGAGTTCCTGTATGAATAAGTATGTGTTTCTGTAAGTGATTGTTTAAAAGACTAAGTATGTGTAAGTTTCCGTAGAAGTAAGTATGGTGGTGTGTGTATTACTGTATATGCAAGTAAATGTATGTTTTATTCTTTATTAGCATGAGTGACTATGTGTATGAGTAACTCTATGGATGAGTGGCATTGTGTAACAGGATGTATAGATGTATGAGTACATATGATGAGTGAGTACATGTATGAGTGACTGTATAGGACTGTTGGTGAATGAGTGGATGTGTATGTGGATCTTAGAATTACTGAAGAGGTTGTTGTAACTGGTATTGGTATGTCCATTGTTTTGACATTTTTAGTCTCTATTTTTGAATGTGTGTATCAAAGCTTATATTAAGGTGAGAGGAGGTCTGCCACTCTATCACAAGGGTGATGTCATCAGTGATGTCATCAGTGATGTCATTTGAGATGTCATCAGTGATGTCATGAGTGATGTCACTGACCATGTCATGAGTGATGTAATATGTGACGTCATCAGCAGTGCATTGCGGGCGCGCGAGTTATAGTTAGCTGAACTAACTATAACGGGGCAATTTCATTGGTTTTTTACGAGTAAAATGTCCAGCTAACTATAACATGTGTGAAACCTATGGTTTTTTCACTGAATTTCTAAGGTTTTTTAAATGCTAATTCCTAACTATAACGTGTGTGAAACCCATGTTTTTTTCAGTGAATTTCTAAGGTTTTTTAAATGCTAATTCCTAACTATAACGTGTGTGAAACCCATGGTTTTTTCAGTGAATTTGCAAGGTTTTTTAAATGCTAATTCCTAACTATAACGTGTGTGAAACCCATGGTTTTTTCAGTGAATTTGCAAGGTTTTTTAAATGCTATTTTTTTTTTTTATTCTTCATTTTTTTCAAACATATTTTTAATTTAATTTTCTTATCTTTTATAAAGACTATGCTTAAATTTTTAAAATCCTTAAATATTTTTTTTATATATATTTTTTAAAATAAACATGTAAAATTTATTTCCAGATTTTTTTTTTTTTTTTTTTTTTTTTTTTATAGTACGCGTACCGTAAGCTCACGGTAAGCGTACGGTTTACGCAACGTCCGTAATCTATCTACGCTGCTTGCGTATAGTTACGTACTTTGCGTAGCCGCGCGTACTGCGTGTGGGACGCGTGCGCGCTTACGCAACACGCGCACGTTACGCGGAAGTGCCGGGGAGTGACTGTTATGCGCATGCGCGCAAGCGCGTGTCTTTTTTACGCGCACGCGTACTTTTTGCCGTAAGCGCACCGTAAGCGTACCGTAAGCGTACGGTAGGTCATGTGATCATGAAACACAACTTTTGATTGGTTGAAAGTACTTTCAGTTCTAGAACTCTCCTACACCACACCCATTCCCCTCATTTCTGCTTGTGATCCCTTGGGAGAAGGAGCTGGTTTGTCTTTGGGATACGATGGCAGAACAGCAGAGCTCTTCTGAGAGTGAGGCTAGCACCAGCAGCACTGTCTTGAGGCAGAGAGCGAGGAAAGTAAAGCCTTCTTATGTTTGGGATTATTTTACTTTTCCAGAAGGCCAGCAAAAGGTGAATGCACCCTTAGTTACTTGCAAGCTGTGTCAGCGTGTACTTTCTAGAGGTAATCCTAACAGGAAGTATTCCTTTGGGAATCACACCATGAAGAGACACCTCCAGGATGTACACAGAAGGACACATGGTCATCTTTTTGGAGGTAACTCTTCAGAAAGACGAGCCAGTACATCCACAGCAGCTCAGCCTGGACCATCACCTGCAGGGCAGACTCCTTCTTCTGCAGGTCAGGTGAGCCCTTCATCTGTGGGGGGAGAATCTCCTTTTGCTGGCCCTCTGGAAATTAACCCTCGGTTTGCGAGGGTTGAAGTACGGTGCGCCACTTGTCACGATCTAATTACTTATAGGGAGACCAGTGTTTCCCTGGTGAACAGTAAAATAGATCAGCACACTTGTCGTACCGTCTAATATTCCCAATCTTTCTTTCCTCTGTCCCTGCATGAACACAACGGTTCTTTTAAGAGCCAACCTTATCTTTCATCTTTTTTTTACATATGTTTTTAAAAACTTTTTTTTTTTTTTTTTTACCGTACGCGTACGGTAAGCGTACCTTTTTTTTTATTTTTAAAAAAAAACACTAAAAATCATTTATCACATTATAAAGTCCTTGAGAGACTACAATTTTTATTATTGACTTACCATACTCACTCAAAAAAATATTTATTCATTTGTTTTTTTTAAAAATAGTTTTTAAAATGGTTGTAGTTTCCGAATATTTTCTATATCGATCTGAAAAAAAAGAAACAAGTATTAATATTTTTAAACCATTTTATAATACAGTACACATATTTACATTTTTTACCAAAAAATATTTTTGCCTTATTTTTGCTGTTTTCAGAATATATTGCATTTCACTATAAATTGTGAAAGCAATTGCATTCATCATTTTACAGCGGGCAAAAAAAAATAACAATCTCAAAGATTGTATTAAAAAAGCCCAGAATCTCTTCTCACTTAAACTTATCATTACAGAAATGCATATTATTCTAAAAAAATATCATCTAAAAACAATACTTTTTTCTTTAAAATACCGTCTGATATGTTTGTTTCAGAAGTATAATCTCAAAATTATATCTCAAATAACTCCAAAATACATCTGATTTTATTTCCTTTAGGCCAAATAGTATTTTTTTTTTTTCCTGGAATAAATTTCCAAGGGAAAACCATTAAAATTCTAAAGTTTAATCTGTCCAGATCTCACCAATTCTCTGTAACATTTTGGTTCACGAAAATTTTTTGAATAATTTATTTAGTCCACAATAGAATTGCTTACTTTTCCACATGGCCAAATAGTAATTTTTTAAATCATTTTTGAAAAAATTTCCAATGGCAGTCCAATAGCATTCCAAAATTTAAAATGTGCAGAAGTTACCGATTATCTCTAAATTATTGGTTTTTCAAAATTGCATTAAAAATTTAAAAAGTCCACATTACAATTGGTTATCTTTCCTTTAGGCCAAATGATAATTTTAAAAATCTTTTTTCTACAAAATTGCAATGGTAATCCAGTAAAATGGTAAAATTATTTTGTCCAGATCTTGCCAAATCTCTCTAAAATTTAGGTTTCAGGAAGATTAGATAGGAATTTGCTAAATCAAAAGGCAAACGTTGTTTGAAAATCAATTGGGAATCATTACACAGTGTCCAGCCTTTTTCACATTTTAGATAAACTGTGTAATGTCCAGAAGTAACAGTAGGTCCATCATGGAAAATTATTGCAACAGTTACAAAAGTTTTTCCTGAAATTGATAATTGCTGTCCTGTAAACTTCTTTATTAAAGTATCCAATTTTGATCCATCAGCTCTACATCGTTGCATCATTAAAATTACATACTGTCCGTATTCTCTTAAAATTAATGTTGATAACATATCAGAATTACACTCACCACATTTCATGCTATGATTAGCATCTTTAACTAATTTTGCAAAAGTGACTGTTTTACTCTCTGGCAATGTCAAATAAATAAACCTTTCATTATCAACAATAGAGCCACATATATTATAACAATTATCACAACTATGTTCCCATTTATAAGAGAGACCAAAAAAAATGTCAATGGGAACTCCTTCTTCTTCCACTACCTGAAGAAAATACATCAAAAATTCGTGTGCATCTTGCTGTTCATTTTGAGAAAACTGTGTTCGTCCTGAACATACATCTAAAAGTTTTCTAATATCAGTAGCACTTTCTATTTGAGTTTTATCTTTACTCAGCTTTTGAAAAAGGAGACTGAGCTCTGAACAGAATCTTTTTCCCTGATTTACTATTATCTGCTCTTGCAAACTTTCCAGATAAAATGCAACATTCAGCACTACATTAGCGTAGCAGTTGACACCAGAGCTATTTTCAAAATGACATCCTACAACCTGTTCTTCATTGTCCTTTTTCTTTTTGTTTGCAATTACATCACTCCTCTTTTTTTTCCTCTTCTCTACATCCTCATTACAGATATTCTCATTTCTCCTTTTACGAGAAACTACACGTTTCTCCAACACAGGATACTGACCTAAATGAGGAGCATAGCTTCTTCTTAATCTATTATACTCCTTTACACAGTTTGTATCAGCACTAACTTTTGAGTCATCAAAGTCTATCATGAATAAACCTGATAATGTTTTGACTCGTGACAAAGCTACATATGCCATACCTTCTTTGAACACAGTTGAACCAATGTTCACAAATGCACAATCTACAGTCAATCCTTGAGACTTGTGGATAGTTACAGCATATGCTAGTGAAAACGGAAACTGCTTCCTACGTACATATAAGTCTTTCACAAGCATGAAACGAACTGAACAACGACAAATGTCTTTAACTTCCTCTATCTGATCAAATTTTATTTTTAAACATTCAATTCCATCTTTTTTCTGATAATTAATAAAACCCACAACTCTTCCCATCGCTCCATTCACTAAGCCTTTCTCAACATCCAAATTTCTCCTTAAAAACACTCTACAGTTCATGCAAACATATAGATTTTTTTCTAATCCTGCTGTTTTGGAGATGTTCTTCTCTAGTGAGTCCAATTTATTTTTCAGTTTGCCTGTTACTGTGACAGTAATTCTTCCATCCTCAATTTTGTCCACTGCTTCCAATTTCCTGATGTCTTCCTTTTCCAATTTCAAAAGCTCCTCATTAAATATTGAGCATTCACGTAGAGTTGGCATTAAACAGATGACACTTTTGTTTTCTGCAATATTCTTGTATATTTTCTCTGCAACTATTTCTTCCTTTGGAAATAAATTATGTAGCAGCCGACTCTGTAATGCTTTTTTCCCAACTTCTGTGAGTAGTCCAATCCTGATATCTTTCAGAATACTTCCATATTCTTCATCGTTTGCTTGCCTCATATTAGTTGTAAGTTCCTTGTACTCAAAGAAGGACCAAATATTTGTATTTCCAATGCTTCCCAATGACTTCTTCGTGTCTTCATGTGTCACAGTATTAAACACTGGTTGTCCTTTAACTGGAGTAAGTTGCAAAAGATCCCCAAAAACTATGACGTGTTTTCCACCAAATAACACGTCATAGTCTGTCTTCAAAATTTGCTGCATTCTTAAATGCACAAAGGCAAGCATTATGTTTGATACCATGCTCACCTCATCAATAATGAGAACTTGCATCTTCTTCAATACTCGTGAAACTTCCAAGGATGCTTCTCCAGTTAGCTTGTTGAATTGTATTTTGTTCTCATGCTCCACTGGTAACATTAGCAAACGATGTAAGGTGATTCCTTTTATGTTATATGCTGCTAACCCAGTTGGAGCAGTAACCACACAAGACAAAGTAGAATCCGTTTTTTGCTTTAGGTAGCTTCTGATGACTTTAATTAGGAAACTTTTTCCAGTGCCAGCTTGTCCGCTTACATACATCCTGATTGGATGAAATGATGTGCATGAGCACTCTTTTTTGATATGTAGAAATCCGTGATCAATTTTGTTTTTGATCTCTTCATAAATTTGTTGCTGCTCTTGATTTAGTTGTCTTTCCAAATTTTCTAAGTCTATAAATTCTTCTTGAGCTTGATTCATAGCCGTTTCCACTTCATTCATGGCTATTGATGCTTCATTTTCAACGATTGGTTGTCCTAGGGGATCTTGACTGTGTGTTCCTGAACTTTGGCTGTCCTGAGAACTGTCTCTAGCTATTTCTGCTGCAATTGTAGTTTCCTGTTCAATTTCTTCATTTAACATTTGCAGATAAGTTGAGAATGTACTGCATTGTATGCTGTCTTTGCAAGCATTAAAAGAATCTTCATAGCTCTGGAATTCTCCCAGTAGTTCATCCTCTGTACGCCATGGTTTAAACAACTGTAAAAGAGCCAAGTAGTAAAATTCTTTCTTGTCGGTAGTGTCGCAACTCAGCTTCCGGTGATTTATCAAACTTCCTTTGGTTTGCTTCACCAAACATCCTTCTTCACCAACAACTTTATATTTTCCACTGTTGATGTCTTCTGCAGCTTTCCGTGAATAAATGTAGTTCTGTAACACTTCATAGAGACACATGTTCTCCAGATGATGACTTCTCTTGGGATAATATGTGTCCAACATGTTTGTTTTCAATATGTCTGTACTTTCTGGGTCATTCTCAGCCAAATATTCAATTTCTCCAACAGATTTCAGTACCCGATTTCTCATTGCTGCAAGGCCTAAACTTGCCCAAATTATTCTTCTTGACTTCGAGTAGAGACTTGCAGAAGATAACCTATCTGAACATTCGTAGGATCCAATTTCTCGATGCGATAACATCTTCAAACTGAAACTGTACAGCTTCTTACTGACAGTCTTCTCGTGAGAAATCTCTTCCCACATTTCCTTCAATTCTGTTTTTTCTGATTTCGTAATGTAAGACGTTACATATCGAGCAACAGCAATGGAATTGTCAGCAACATACTGTATATCCATGTTAGCGTTCCACATGGATAAAATGACTGGGTTGTAGTCATTTATATTTTTTGATTCTTCTTTTCTTTTAAGGTTGTAGGTATTCTTAGGTGATTTTCTTGTGATAGTATGTCTCACAGCTGACATAAAACTGTTGACTCTTCCATTTGTAAGAACAGGTCTAGGAAATCCAAATCGACATTTAGTGTAGTATTTTTCTTTGCTCTTGTATTTCCGTCGACAGTATTTTCCACACCGATGACTTTGGAAACGTAGAACTTGCTCCTTTAACTTGTTCTCTTCTGTGCTTTTAGGTATAGCACATGTTGCATATTCTTCAATGTAAGATAACACTGCTTCATCAGTATCAGTTCCAAACTTTGGGGCATCCTTGATCCACAGCAGCATATGAATATGAGGAGCACCTCTTGCCTGGTACTCTTTTCTCCAAAAGAAATCCACTACTTCTCCAAGAGGTGGATTTTTTTTATTGCAGATGAAGGACATCATAGCCTCAAATCTATGATTGAAATATCTGCAAACATTAACCGGATCCAATGAGCACAGTTCTCCTGCTGTCTTGTATTCGATGTTTTTAATGTTTGAATTGGCCTCTCGTGGAAAATCCAGTAAATCATCCCAAGCGTACTCGGCACAGCTTAGGGTAAGGAACCATGTTGGTGTTCCTAAATTGCGTAACATGCATTTTAGTTCACCATGGCGTCGGTACCAATATTCATTTGTCCCACGCTGACAAGCCATCAGATTGATCAGTTGTGTTTCCAAATGATCATCTCGGTGCTGCACTTTCTCCATAAAATCCTTAGCAGACACATTTTGTAAATGTACTCCACTTTTTAAAATGTGATTTACTGCATAAGACAGTGCAGATAAGTCGCTTTCAAATAAAAGATGGAACAAATAAGGAATACTTTGTCGAAATCTGGGATCTTCAGCATATTGTCTTGTAGTTCGATACTCTGAAGCTGGAATCTGTTCTGGACGTTCATCGTATCGTCCTCCTTTTCCTTTAGGAAACAGCTGGGGAAAACATCGAGCTTCCAAGCTCTCCTCCCATACACTCACGGGATTTCCTTTTGTTTTCTTCATCTGAAAGAGATCAATATTGTCTCCCATAACTTCTTTCGAATGGAGAGGATGTATGCTAAAATGTTCATAAATTTCTTCTTCCTTTGACTTGTCCACTTTTTCAATTTGTCCAGTTGGTGTTTCTGTGTCTCCTTGTAAATCTTCTTCTTCTTCTTCTTCTTCTATATAAATTGATTCATACCATTTGTTATTTTTTTTCAAATACAAATTTGCTCTTTGTACTTTCCGCACATCTACCAGCTCCTGCCAAATCTTCTTATTCTTTGTAGGTACACCATTAACCAGAATAATTAATGGTTCAGTTTCCAAAGTATCCACATCAATAGTTTCCATATTTTTTTTCAAATCCAAGGGCAAATACACCACTCTACCTTTTAAACCTCTCAGTAAATCTGAAGGAGGTAATTTACCAGTTTTGGGCTCCATACGTACTATGGTCTGGAACGGATGAACACATTGAATGAGTATAGACTCATATGTATTTAATTCAGAAAGCTCAGCAGGAATAGCATCCAATTCTAAATTATTATGTACAGCTCTGGTCGGCATTCTATTTTCCTCTAACTTGTTGTAGCAGTATTTACAAATACGCTGATCTTCACCCAATTCAAAACAATTTTCAAGAAATATATATGTGGCAAAATCTATCCACTTATAATTATCTTCATTTTCACTCTTTCTGTAGAGATCAACATTCCTAGTTTGTTTTCTATAATGAGTTCTGCGGCAACAAATACAAGTAACATTTGGTCTTTCATTAGAGATTATTGCAAATTTTGTTATGTGATCATTAAATGTCTTACTTACACAAGGTTCTACATTCTCTTCCACTTCTGCCTCATTTACTGTGTCCTTCTCTGCACTGTTTTGTTCAGGACCAAAGTAACAAAACTGAATTTCATCAACAACCTTCTCTACATCTGATACCGTTCCTCGGAACAGAGCCCTATTCAATTCATTTAACTTTATTGCTGGACTTTTGGCAAAATACAACCGTCTCACAAACTTTCTCATTTCAGTATGATGAACAGCCAGCATCCTAAAATGATGGAAAACACTATTGCACACTTTTCTAGATAGACAAGCAAGAGAATGACCCTGCAAACCAGTATTCTCTCTCACTCTGCATGGATCCAGACTTTGAAGCACCTTAATCTTTTGTTTTACACTTTTTTTACTATATTCTCTTAGAAACTCTCGAAATCTGTCAATAGATTCCTGACGCACAGTGCAAATACTACTACAATTCCAAGTGTACACTGGGGCTTTAGGACGTCTCCCCATTGCCTCATCTGCCATCACTTGTACCTCATCTCTTGGAACCATTATCTCCTTCTCCATTATGCAACCATTTTTTACTTCGTATGAACGACCTCTGGTGTCAACTGCATGCAGCAAACTATTACTTTGAAAATAGCTCTCTTCATTAAAAAAAGGTTCACTACTTGAACTATGCATCCACTTTCCTAAAAACACTTTACAAAAGTTTGTTCTGTTCACTACTCTTTTGCTTTTGCTTTGTGATTTCAGTACATTAACCATTTTATCTAATGTACGCATCCTATTCAAAATTAATATGAATAGTTTCCTTTTTAATTCTAATGCTTTTGCTGCAATGGCTTCAATTTCTTTTTTTCTCTTGTAATATTTAGCCTTTTGCTTATATTTCTTTATATCCTTTATCAAATTGGACATAACTCTTCTCTGAAACATTTTTCTACGTATCTCTTTAAATGCTGTTTTTCTGTTTATGTTAAACTTTTCAATTGCAGAAGGTATATTTGCATTAACTAAATTCTCATTTTTTTGCTGTTCTCTATGTTTTGTTACATTTTTCCGAGAACAGACATTTTGTACATTTTTCTTTGTTTTGAATATTTTGTTTAGAAATTGTTTTTTTTGCTTACCAGAAGATTTTTTCTTTTTCCCAACATCAGCATCTTCTACTAACTTTGGTCCTCCAGTTGTCTTCAAATATAGTTTTTTTTTTAGCGTTTTTTGAACTCGAGATTTTGTAGGCATCTTAAATTTTGTTCACTGTTCTTCAGTAATACCTGAAAAAAACTAAAAAAAAAATCCTTTATTGTATTTAAATATATTACTACATTTCTTTTCACAATAGTCACAAAACGAAATTTCTTTGCCAATTTGAATGCACACAAACTGCTCTTTTTTTTGGGCAAGTGAAAATCTCTTTTACAAACTGTCACATTATGAAACCAAGCTGTTTTTTCAGACCACCACCGTGTGTATTCTCTGTGACTGCCTACACTCCAGCAGGGGCAACCAGCCTTAGTGATGCTGAATGTATTTGCATTACAGACTTAAACCTGAAAACCCCACTCGCTTCTAATTACTGTGCATGACTATACATGGCAAGCACATGGGTGTGTGCTAAGCCTCTGCTTCTTCCCCCAAAAATTCGCTCCCCCTTTCCATCTACTGCAACTGTGAAATCACCAGAGCAAGACGCAATAAATCTCTGCCTATAATTCTTCTATGCACACAGAGTCATGTTTTCACATTAGTGCCAAAACGAAATTTCTTTGCCAATTTTAAAGCACACTTACTGCTCTTTTTTTTTCGGGCCAAGTGAAAATCTCTTTTTACAATTTGAAATCACTTTTACAGACTGACACATTCTGAAACCTTTTTTTTAAATTTATTTAAATGCACATGTCCAAGCTGTTTTTTTTTCAGACCACCACCGTGTGTATTCTCTGTGACTGCCTACACTCCAGCAGGGGCAACCAGCCTTAGTGATGCTGAATGTATTTGCATTACAGACTTAAACCTGAAAACCCCACTCGCTTCTAATTACTGTGCATGACTATACATGGCAAGCACATGGGTGTGTGCTAAGCCTCTGCTTCTTCCCCCAAAAATTCGCTCCCCCTTTCCATCTACTGCAACTGTGAAATCACCAGAGCAAGACGCAATAAATCT
The DNA here is from genome assembly GCF_964204655.1 of Triturus cristatus. Classification (NCBI taxonomy): domain Eukaryota; kingdom Metazoa; phylum Chordata; class Amphibia; order Caudata; family Salamandridae; genus Triturus; species Triturus cristatus. Next base: position 409,445,212 of record NC_140589.1, on the reverse strand, counting down.
CTGCCTATAATTCTTCTATGCACACAGAGTCATGTTTTCACATTAGTGCCAAAACGAAATTTCTTTGCCAATTTGAAAGCACACTTACTGCTCTTTTTTTTTCGGGCCAAGTGAAAATCTCTTTTTACAATTTGAAATCACTTTTACAGACTGACACATTCTGAAACCTTTTTTTTAAATTTATTTAAATGCACATGTCCAAGCTGTTTTTTTTTCAGACCACCACCGTGTGTATTCTCTGTGACTGCCTACACTCCAGCAGGGGCAACCAGCCTTAGTGATGCTGAATGTATTTGCATTACAGACTTAAACCTGAAAACCCCACTCGCTTCTAATTACTGTGCATGACTATACATGACAAGCACATGGGTGTGTGCTAAGCCTCTGCTTCTTCCCCCAAAAATTCGCTCCCCCTTTCCATCTACTGCAACTGTGAAATCACCAGAGCAAGACGCAATAAATCTCTGCCTATAATTCTTCTATGCACACAGAGTCATGTTTTCACATTAGTGCCAAAACGAAATTTCTTTGCCAATTTGAAAGCACACTTACTGCTCTTTTTTTTTCGGGCCAAGTGAAAATCTCTTTTTACAATTTGAAATCACTTTTACAGACTGACACATTCTGAAACCTTTTTTTTAAATTTATTTAAATGCACATGTCCAAGCTGTTTTTTTTTCAGACCACCACCGTGTGTATTCTCTGTGACTGCCTACACTCCAGCAGGGGCAACCAGCCTTAGTGATGCTGAATGTATTTGCATTACAGACTTAAACCTGAAAACCCCACTCGCTTCTAATTACTGTGCATGACTATACATGGCAAGCACATGGGTGTGTGCTAAGCCTCTGCTTCTTCCACCAAAAATTCGCTCCCCCTTTCCATCTACTGCAACTGTGAAATCACCAGAGCAAGACGCAATAAATCTCTGCCTATAATTCTTCTATGCACACAGAGTCATGTTTTCACATTAGTGCCAAAACGAAATTTCTTTGCCAATTTGAAAGCACACTTACTGCTCTTTTTTTTTCGGGCCAAGTGAAAATCTCTTTTTACAATTTGAAATCACTTTTACAGACTGACACATTCTGAAACCTTTTTTTTAAATTTATTTAAATGCACATGTCCAAGCTGTTTTTTTTCCAGACCACCACCGTGTGTATTCTCTGTGACTGCCTACACTCCAGCAGGGGCAACCAGCCTCAGTGATGCTGAATGTATTTGCATTACAGACTTAAACCTGAAAACCCCACTCGCTTCTAATTACTGTGCATGACTATACATGGCAAGCACATGGGTGTGTGCTAAGCCTCTGCTTCTTCCACCAAAAATTCGCTCCCCCTTTCCATCTACTGCAACTGTGAAATCACCAGAGCAAGACGCAATAAATCTCTGCCTATAATTCTTCTATGCACACAGAGTCATGTTTTCACATTAGTGCCAAAACGAAATTTCTTTGCCAATTTGAAAGCACACTTACTGCTCTTTTTTTTCGGGCCAAGTAAAAATCTCTTTTTACAATTTGAAATCACTTTTACAGACTGACACATTCTGAAACCTTTTTTTTAAATTTATTTAAATGCACATTTCCAAGCTGTTTTTTTTTCAGACCACCACCGTGTGTATTCTCTGTGACTGCCTACACTCCAGCAGGGGCAACCAGCCTTAGTGATGCTGAATGTATTTGCATTACAGACTTAAACCTGAAAACCCCACTCGCTTCTAATTACTGTGCATGACTATACATGGCAAGCACATGGGTGTGTGCTAAGCCTCTGCTTCTTCCCCCAAAAATTCGCTCCTCTTTTCCATCTACTGCAACTGTGAAATCACCAGAGCAAGACGCAATAAATCTCTGCCTATAATTCTTCTATGCACACAGAGTCATGTTTTCACATTAGTGCCAAAACGAAATTTCTTTGCCAATTTGAAAGCACACTTACTGCTCTTTTTTTTTCAGGCCAAGTGAAAATCTCTTTTTACAATTTGAAATCACTTTTACAGACTGACACATTCTGAAACCTTTTTTTTAATTTTATTTAAATGCACATTTCCAAGCTGTTTTTTTTTCAGACCACCACCATGTGTATTCTCTGTGACTGCCTACACTCCAGCAGGGGCAACCAGCCTTAGTGATGCTGAATGTATTTGCATTACAGACTTAAACCTGAAAACCCCACTAGCTTGTAAATACTGTGCATGACTATACACGGCAAAGACATGGGTGTGTGCTAAGCCTCTGCTTCTTCCCCCAAAAATTCGCTCCCCCTTTCCATCTACTGCAACTGTGAAATCACCAGAGCAAGACGCAATAAATCTCTGCCTATAATTCTTCTATGCACACAGAGTCATGTTTTCACATTAGTGCCAAAACGAAATTTCTTTGCCAATTTGAAAGCACACTTACTGCTCTTTTTTTTTCGGGCCAAGTGAAAATCTCTTTTTACAATTTGAAATCACTTTTACAGACTGACACATTCTGAAACCTTTTTTTTAAATTTATTTAAATGCACATGTCCAAGCTGGTTTTTTTTCAGACCACCACCGTGTGTATTCTCTGTGACTGCCTACACTCCAGCAGGGGCAACCAGCCTTAGTGATGCTGAATGTATTTGCATTACAGACTTAAACCTGAAAACCCCACTCGCTTCTAATTACTGTGCATGACTATACATGGCAAGCACATGGGTGTGTGCTAAGCCTCTGCTTCTTCCCTCAAAAATTCGCTCCTCTTTTCCATCTACTGCAACTGTGAAATCACCAGAGCAAGACGCAATAAATCTCTGCCTATAATTCTTCTATGCACACAGAGTCATGTTTTCACATTAGTGCCAAAACGAAATTTCTTTGCCAATTTGAAAGCACACTTACTGCTCTTTTTTTTTCGGGCCAAGTGAAAATCTCTTTTTACAATTTGAAATCACTTTTACAGACTGACACATTCTGAAACCTTTTTTTTAAATTTATTTAAATGCACATGTCCAAGCTGTTTTTTTTTCAGACCACCACCGTGTGTATTCTCTGTGACTGCCTACACTCCAGCAGGGGCAACCAGCCTTAGTGATGCTGAATGTATTTGCATTACAGACTTAAACCTGAAAACCCCACTCGCTTCTAATTACTGTGCATGACTATACATGGCAAGCACATGGGTGTGTGCTAAGCCTCTGCTTCTTCCCCCAAAAATTCGCTCCCCCTTTCCATCTACTGCAACTGTGAAATCACCAGAGCAAGACGCAATAAATCTCTGCCTATAATTCTTCCATGCACACAGAGTCATGTTTTCACATTAGTGCCAAAACGAAATTTCTTTGCCAATTTGAAAGCACACTTACTGCTCTTTTTTTTTCGGGCCAAGTGAAAATCTCTTTTTACAATTTGAAATCACTTTTACAGACTGACACATTCTGAAACCTTTTTATTAATTTTATTTAAATGCACATGTCCAAGCTGTTTTTTTTTCAGACCACCACCGTGTGTATTCTCTGTGACTGCCTACACTCCAGCAGGGGCAACCAGCCTTAGTGATGCTGAATGTATTTGCATTACAGACTTAAACCTGAAAACCCCACTCGCTTCTAATTACTTTGCATGACTATACATGGCAAGCACATGGGTGTGTGCTAAGCCTCTGCTTCTTCCCCCAAAAATTCGCTCCCCCTTTCCATCTACTGCAACTGTGAAATCACCAGAGCAAGACGCAATAAATCCCTGCCTATAATTCTTCTATGCACACAGAGTCATGTTTTCACATTAGTGCCAAAACGAAATTTCTTTGCCAATTTGAAAGCACACTTACTGCTCTTTTTTTTTCGGGCCAAGTGAAAATCTCTTTTTACAATTTGAAATCACTTTTACAGACTGACACATTCTGAAACCTTTTTTTTAAATGTATTTAAATGCACATGTCCAAGCTGTTTTTTTTTCAGACCACCACCGTGTGTATTCTCTGTGACTGCCTACACTCCAGCAGGGGCAACCAGCCTTAGTGATGCTGAATGTATTTGCATTACAGACTTAAACCTGAAAACCCCACTCGCTTCTAATTACTGTGCATGACTATACATGGCAAACACATGGGTGTGTGCTAAGCCTCTGCTTCTTCCCCCAAAAATTCGCTCCTCTTTTCCATCTACTGCAACTGTGAAATCACCAGAGCAAGACGCAATAAATCTCTGCCTATAATTCTTCTATGCACACAGAGTCATGTTTTCACATTAGTGCCAAAACGAAATTTCTTTGCCAATTTGAAAGCACACTTACTGCTCTTTTTTTTTCGGGCCAAGTGAAAATCACTTTTACAGACTGACACATTATGAAACCACCATGTGTAACTACAACAAAAACAATTCCCATTTCTATTATTCATTTCTTAAGTTACCACATACATCCCCTCTCAAACTGTAAACTCACCTTTAAAATTAGTTAGTTGTGAAAGAAATGTGACACTCAAACAGCAGAATATCAGAGCCAGGATCTCTGTTGTGTTCACCTCTCTCCTCTCAGCAGAACCAGCTAATGGCAAACTTTCCCTCTATTTTTCCACACATATACATGTAAGTTTCAAATCTCAGTGCTTCCCCCTTTTTTTCAAATGTAATGACACATTTCTATTGGTTGAAAACCAACCCTTTTCCAAAAGTACCCTGCCCCCAACTTGACTTCTGCCTAGTACCCTTCCCCCAACTTGACTTCTGCCTGCTACCATAGCAACAGCTCATGGAACACTGCTGTGTGCAGTTAGGTCAGAAGTTCGACACACAATGTTTCAATTCCACAGAGCAAGAGTGCTTGACTTTTCAAACCTAACAGCAAATCCATAGTACTGTTCTTTGGTTACACATTTTTTTGTACCAATACAAAACATGCTTGTATTAATTTTCACATACAGCCTAGTTTTTTTTCTAGAATGGTATGAAACAGCCAATCAGTTCTTTTTGTTTTGTAAAAAATATGTATGCCTCCATTTCCAAACTGTCTTTCTTTTCATATTGCCATTCTACTGAAAGACACCTCCTGAGTGCATCCAGTTCTCCTTTGAAGATGTTCACAGTGTGGATTGTAGGGCACAGCTATGTCTTCTGGAGTGAAAAGTTTGCAGAGAAAACAGATATGGTGAGAGACCTTGCTTTGCCAAATGTAGACATTAAATGGATTGGTCAGAGAGGGTTAAAGTGGCACCAATTGATGCCATTGGTGAAATCCTTCATTCAAATCCAACACCCTGACCTCATAATAGTGCACTGTGGTGGCAATGACCTAGGCACTTTGACTGGGGTAGGTCTGGAAATGCTTATGAAGGACACCTTTGCACAACTGTTTACACTTTTCCCTAAAACTGCCTTTGTGTTTTCCAACATATGCCAAAGGCAAAAATGGAACTGGTCCAATCATTTCTGTCCACAGATTGACAAAGCAAGAAAGCACGTCAACAAATCTGTTTCTGCTTTCCTCCGTGACTATGGTATGGGTGCCATTTACCACAACAACTTGCGTTACGACATGCAAGACATTTATAGAGGAGATGGTGTGCACTTCAATGATGAAGGGAACAGAGTCTTCCTCTTGAACCTTAGACTCTGCATCGGTACTTACTTGTAGGTACCACTAAAAAAATGACTCCATAAACACAACAGCTCTTTTTAGAGCTCCCTAATTTCTAAACTCTTAAATCTGCTTTTCATTTATTTATTTTTATTTTTTTTACCGTACGCTTACCGTAAGCTTACCGTACGCGTACCCCGTGATTTTTTTTAAAATCAATAAATGTTTTCTTTGTACTTTTCTGTCCTTCTTTGACCCCCTTACAATTGTTAGGGGGTCTGTAACTCTCCTCATTGCCCCCTTTCCTTGTTTTCACTCTTTTTTTTCAGAGTGAAATACACAAAATGGCGGCCGCCGCTTCCTGGTTTCGGCCGATTCGAATGTTTACTAAGATCTAAGAGCCAATCAGAATCGCGCACGCCACCGTACGCTTACCGTAAGCGTACGGTAAGCGTACCGTAAGCGGGCTCAGATATATATATTGATTTAAAGGCTATTTTCTCAGAATCTACTGAACAGATTTACACCAAACCTACAAAAGGCACTTCCTTGACCTAGGGACTACCTCTCTGCCAAATTTTGAGTAATTCTGTTCAGCCGTTCAGGCTGTAGCTCGTTCTAAAGGTCCTATGGAAAAATGCATGGGAAAAACGCGTTTTGGGACCCCCCTTTTATCTCTGCCCCCGCTTGACGGATCCCCCCGAGACTTTCAGGGTAGGAGCGGAGCGTAGCGCCCCACCTATTTTGAGAAATTCGCGAGGATTCGTCGACCGGCGCCAAAGTTATTCAAAATAGAATGTTGAGGTTTTCCTATGGAAACGTGGTCCTAACTATAACTACCTACTGGCGACCGCCAGTAGGTAATAGAATGTTGCGGATTTCCTCACTATAACTATCTACTGGCGACCGCCAGTTGATAATATATATATATATATATATATATATATATATATATATATATATATATATATCACGCTCCACCTCCACTTTCACCTCATGCGGAGCACTCGCGGACGGGTGCGGTTTGCGGTAGTGGACACCGCTAAATATCCAAAGCTCAACTTCCCCTTGTTTGTCGAAGAAATACCGCACTCCGGGGGGACAATCACAGTTGTTGTTTATTCAACGGTAACGGCAAACAAACAAATGCGTTTCGGCGTAGTCCTTCTTCGGTGTTCATTACACTTCCGAGGAGGCATGTTTAAAAAGGTTTGCTTAGTGCTTCCAAAATAAAGAAAGGAGAAACATTTTTGACCAAATGGCAGTGCCATTTTGGAATGGTTACACCCATTACTTCCCGCCGTGTATCGGCTTACAGAGAATGCAATTCAAAGCGTTATTATATTTTAAACAATGAAAACACCATCGGTTATGAATTTTAAACATCCCATGGCACTCACTTTACAAATCTTGCTGTGTATCGGCTTGCGTCCTTTCCTGGAGCACTATTATCAACAAGCTATGAATATTACGAATTAATCGTGAATTCACAATCTTAGCCGTGTATCGGCATATAGTATACATATCAGCACTCATTATTTGTTACCTTTTACATATTGGCAGTCTTCATAAATGTCTAATAGTCAAAATTCAAAATTTAGAGGGAAGTAACACAGGAACACTTTACCGAATGTCTGTAGATAAAACAGTAAATGACAAAACCCCGATTCATGGATATTCAGACTAGAAATTATTAATTTATTGACCTAGATGGACCACTGATTCCTCCCCACTATTTAATCCTCGTGGGTACTTGGTCTGTAGATCTATAATAAATCTCGACTCAAGTTTTCTCAACTTGCGTGTTCTATTCCCTCCTCTTACATTTGCTGGAACAAAATCTAGGCCAAAATATTGTAACAGATTCCTGTTACTTTGATGACAATCTGCAAAGTGACGTGCAACTGGATATGCTGCGTCTGATTTATCTATGGCCCGTAGATGTTCTAAAATCCTGATTTTTAGTTGGTGTATAGTGCTGCCTATATAACGCAGTCCACATGGACACACCAAACAGTAAACTGCAAAAGGAGTACTACAAGTTAAAAATTTATTGATAGGTCTTATTATTGTAGTATCTGGTATGTTGTAGGACAAAACTCTTTTACTGGTGGAGCAGGCTTTGCATCGTTTGCATGGGAAAAATCCCTTCATTTCTTTCAAGGTATGACTGCGTTTTGGAATTTTTTCGAAGTGACTTTTTACAAGCATATCTCTTAAGGACCTAGCATTTCTAAAAGTTACTAAGGGAGAATTTGGAATATCATCACTGATCATACTATCTGTTTTCAAAATATGCCAGTTTTTCTTTAGCATATGTTTCAAATACTTGGCTTCGGAGGAATACGAAGTAATCATCCGAAATTTATCTTTTCCAACATTCTCAGGTTGTTGAGGTTTCTCTGACAGTAGTTTTTCCCTTGGGATCTTTCTTACCTTTTGTAAGGTGATTTCCAGAATCTGAGGATTGTACCCCCTCACAGTAAACCTATCTATGCATTCTGATGCAGCCGCCTCAAAATCTTTTTCCATGGTGCTATTTCTCTTCAGTCTTAGGAGCTCACCATATGGAATGCTTTGAACTAATCTCGGTGGATGGTTGCTGGTAGCATAGAGGGTAAAATTACCAGCTGTCGCTTTGCAAAATAAAGCTGTCTGAATCTTTCCATCCTCAATGAACACCCGTAGGTCCAGATAGTCTGCTGCCACCAGACTCACTGTGCCAGAAAAGTGTAGATTTAGATGGTTGCTATTAAGGACATCTATGTATCCATAAGCTGACTCAATTGACCCCTGCCATACTATGAACAGGTCATCGATGTATCGATGCCATTCCAAAACTCTGCCCCCATCCAATCCTGTGTACACCCTGGGCAACTGCTCCTCCCACCAGCCTACGAATAAATTTGCATAGCTGGGAGCGAAGCAGGTGCCCATAGCTGTACCAGATGTTTGCCTGTAATATTGATCTTCAAATAAGAAAATTTTATTTTGTAAGCAGAACTCCAAAAATTCAGTTAACATTTGATTATGCTCCGCAAAGCGAAGTTGTCGTTTTTCAAGGTAACATTTTACAGCATTTATTCCATGTTCATGCTCTATACTCGTGTATAGGCTTGTAATGTCCAATACCATCAGTAAATAGGATGAGTCCCACTTCATATCTGATACTTTGTTTAGAAAATCCTTAGTGTCTTTCACATATGACTTTAGTTGAGTTACGAAGGAAAACAAGAAGTAATTAATGAACATAGATAAATGCTCCGTTAAGCTGTTCAAAGAGGACACAATGGGTCTACCCGGAGGGGTTACTTTGTCCTTATGCAGTTTAGGGATGCGGTAGAAAGTAGGTGTTGTCGAATTGTTGCTACGAAGGAACATATGCTCTTCTGTTCCTAGCATTGACTTGTCATACCATTTTTTAATGAGTTCGTCATATTTCTTAATGCTCTGTTGGTATCCCTCATTAGTTGTTCTTTTGCCGTTACCGTTGAATAAACAACAACTGTGATTGTCCCCCCGGAGTGCGGTATTTCTTCGACAAACAAGGGGAAGTTGAGCTTTGGATATATATATATATATATATATATATATATATATATATATATATATATATATATATATATATATATATATTACCTACTGGCGTTCGCCAGTAGGTAGTTATAGTTAGGACCACGTTTCCATAGGAAATCCTCAACATTCTATTTTGAATAACTTTGGCGCCGGTCGACGAATCCTCGCAAATTTTTCAAAATAGGTGGGGCGCTATGCTCCGCTCCTACCCTGAAAGTCTCGGGGGGATTCGTCAAGCGGGGGCTGAGATAAAAGGGGGGTCCCAAAACGCGTTTTTCCCATGCATTTTTCCATAGGACCTTTAGACAGGGCTACAGCCCGAACGGCTGAACAGAATTACTAGAAATTTGGCAGAGAGGTAGTCCTCAGGTCAAGGAAGTGCCTTTTGTAGGTTTGGTGTAAATCTGTTCAGTAGATTCTGAGAAAATAGCCTTTAAATCAATATATATATCTGAGCCAGCTTACGGTGCGCTTACGGTACGCTTACCGTACGCGTACGGTGGCGTGCGCGAGCGCGATTCTGATTGGCTCTTAGATCTTAGTAAACATTCGAATCGGCCGAAACCAGGAAGCGGCGGCCGCCATTTTCTCTCTCGCACTGAGAGTTAGGTTGTAAAATAAAGCCAAAAAACATGTAAAGGGGCTGTTTAGACAGCTCCCACACACTTAGCCATGTTGAGGGAGTCCCCAAAGACCCCCCAATGCTAAAAATGCAATTTTCGCTAATTTCGCCGATTACGCTTACCGTACGCGTACGATAAAAAATTATTAAAAAAAAAAATTATCCACACTCTCCCCACCCCGTGTGTAATTGGTGGCCGCAGGCCACCAATTGTGCATTGCTTATAAGCGGTGTGATAAACTAAAATATTTTAAACAAAAATAATAAAAGAAAAAATTATCCACACTCTCTCCACCCCGTGTGCAAATGGTGCCCGAAGGGCACCATTTGTGCATGGCTTATAAAAATTACGAAAAATTAAAATATTACCTTTCAAAACAAAGTGCATCATATGTCCTCCATGTGCGCACGGTGCGCGAAGCGCATCGTGTGTACATGGCCCAGCTAGCGTAACGTGGGCACGCGGTGCGCGTAGCGCACCGCGTGCCCACCGTGCGTGCACGGCACTAACTGTGTAAAGTGGGCGCGCGGTGCGCGAAGCGCATCGCGTGCTTACTATGCGCGCACCGTGCGCGAAGCGCACCGTGCGCGCACGGAACGAACTGCGTTAAGTGGGCGCGCACGCCACGAATGGCGTAAAGTAACTTAGCATTTAAAAAACAGTACAAATTCACTGAAAAAACCATAGGTTTCACACACGTTATAGTTAGGAATTAGCATTTAAAAAACCTTGCAAATTCACTGAAAAAACCATAGGTTTCACACATGTGATAGTTAGCGGAAATTTTATTGATAAAAAACCAGTGAAATTCCCCCGTTATAGTTAGTGCAGGCAACTATAACTCACGCAACCGCAATCTTCTGCTGATGACATATGTGTCTTTATGAAAAAAAAATATTTGTAATATATGTATAGCTAAAAATGTATGGAAGAAGACATGGGCAAATAAGTGTCTAAATACAGTATTAGCATCAGCAGAGGATTGCGGTCGCGTGAGTTATAGTTGCCTGCACTAACTATAACGGGGGAATTTCACTGGTTTTTTATCAGTAAAATTTCCGCTAACTATAACATGTGTATATATATATATATCCAAATACAAGTCGCCTCCAGGCAAACAAGTGATACAGCATTTCAGGATTCACAGTTTATTGACAGAAATATATATATTTTGATTTGGGCTTAACCCCCCAAACTCCTCCTCTTTCTAGAATTAAATCATTTTTTATTGGCAGAGCACATGATAGAAAAAAATACAGTGTGTCGTTGCCTACAACCCACTGGGCCGGCGACCTCACAAGCCAAGAGTAAAAAAAGACAGAGAGTATGGTTCATGAGACAAGTAAACAGGCAATTAACACAGCATGTCGCCTACAACCCAATCCTGGGCCGGCCACGTTCAGATGCATGGAGCAAGTAGCAAACATATTGCATCATGAAAGTAACCCAAGAAGGATCTATAGCACCGCTTAGATACAAATGACCGTGCTATAAGGACACACAGTAGCTTGTTTGAAGCTGGTAAGTCTGCTTTTAAACAAATAAAAAAGAAAGAAAGAGGCAAGAGAACAAACCAAGGGGCATATCAACAACAACCGGCGATAATTATCGCTAAGTGCACTTAGCGCTAGGATAATTATCGCCGGCTAGCGTTGATTTGTATCGCTGAGATAGCATGCTATTAGCAACGCTTATCTCAATAGCGATAAAAATCCTCACGCTAAGAGGCTAACGTGAGATTATCGCTGCAAAACCAGCGATAATCTCACGTTAGCTTGTTGATAGGGATAGACAAACTTAGCCATGATACCCTCCTTCCATAGGATATCATGGCTAAGTCAGAAAAATACCAGACGTAAAAAAGCAGCGCTAACCGCGGTTAGCGCTGCTTTTTTTGTCTCTAACAGGGTTAGCGATATTCTTGATAATAGGAGAAATGTCGCTTAGCGACATTTCTCCTATTATTTTACTATGGAACGCCCCCTTTGCATCTCAGGGGAAGCGTAGAGTAAAAGGGTGCTAACATGCAAATTTGCATGTTAGCACCCTGTTGTTGATAGGGTGCTAGTTTTATCTCTGCTTTTTTGGCTTTTAAAGCCAAAAAAGCAGAGATAAAGCCCTTGTTAATATGCCCCCAAGTTACTAAAAATGCAAACCTAGACCCCCCACCCCATCCCTCATCTCTCTCGGTGAGTTCCCGTGAGTTCAGATAAAACCCTGTGATCCCATGAAAAGAATGCTAGTTCCCTGGGGAAAAGCAAGTTCGGAGGAAGTCGCCCACCCTAGGGTTCCTCCTGGCTCTCAGGTACCAGCTTCAGAAGACGTAGAAAAGCAGGGAACGTGAGCTCCCGGATCTCAGAGGATAAGATTGTGATGAAAGGAGCCCAGACCTTAGGGTATTCAGACTTGTCCCATGTGTAGCCATAGACAACTGCTCCATACCTAGAAGGGACCACAGTTGGAGCAGCCATTGTGAGTGGTCATGGGTCCTATCGGTTTTCCAGCCCGCCAATATAACCTGGTGTGCGGCATTCAGAGCCAAGGCGATTTGTTTACCCTTGACTGAGAACAAAGGGAAGGTCAGTGTGTTGGGGAGTCCTAAGATGGTGTAGGCGGGGAATGTCGGGATAGTCGTTTCAAAGGTCCTATCTATTTCATCAAGAATTTCATCCCAGTACCTTGTTAGCTTTAGGCCGTGCCACAGCAAGTGGAGAAGGGTACCTGGGCTCCCGCACCCCCAACAGCAGAGGCCATCGCTCCGAGAGTTCCACCTAGAGATTTGGGCCGGAGTATAGTACCAGTAGGATACAATTTTAAATGCCGTCTCCATGTGACCCATAGAATGTGCAAAATGATGTGATCTGTAAAAAATGTTCTCCCACTCTTTATCTGAAAGGGTGTGACCTATCTCTGCCTCCCACCTTCTCTGTCCTGCGGAACACGCTCCCTTAACTCCCTGAGCAAGAAAGGTGTATAGTTCTGAGATGAGCCGGCGGTCATCCTTTTTCAGAATAATCCATTTTTCAAATGGTAACAGCTGTCTACCAACCAGGGGAAGCACCAGTGGGCTAGAAGTCCAGTGCAGAATTTGTGTATGTAGAAAGATATCCGGCGCTGCCAGCTCATAGTCCTCCTGAAGTTCCTTAAAGGGAATGTGGCCCCGTTGGTCAAACAGCTGTCCCAGACGCTTACATCCACCACCCAGCGCGTGCCCACCCCCTTGTCCATCTGGGGAGGGAAATCAGATTTAGAGAAAATTGGGGACATGGGCAAGGGGAAGGTGGTAAGATGTGCCCCTTTAACCACCCTGTCCCAGGCTTGCATGGTGGGGCGAGTAAACGGGGAGGAATAGAGTCCCCAGGCGTGCGTGGACTTAGGCAGCTAGACCTCCCTCCAGATTTGCCGACCTGCCACTACCTGATCCATGAACACCCAATGCTTCTCTGTCATAGACTGATTCTATTCTATTAGATACCACAGCAGCGAGGCCTGGAAATAGCGAGTGAGGTTGGGCAAAGCCAGTCCGCCTTATTTCTTGGGGTGTTATAATAGTGTTTGCTACAGTCTGGGTGAGGTCAAGCCCCAAATGAAGTGGTCAATCTCCTTTTGGATATGTGAGAGTGCTTTCGATGGGGGCTGTAGTGGGAGGGTCTGAAAAAGGTACAGAGCCCGGGGCAGGATGTTCATTTTTATCGCAGCCAAACTGCCGAGCCAGGACAAAGACAGATGCTGCCATTGGGCGAGATCTTTTTGGACACGGGAGAGTAAAATAGAATAATTCACTTCAGTAGTTTTGCCCAGGTCAGTGTGTAGGACTCACCCCAGGAAGATAATGCCCCCTGTCACCCAATCAAAGTCAAATTGGGTCTGCAAAGCATCCATAGTGGAGGGCATCGCCGTGAGATTCAACACCTGTGACTTCTGCAAATTTATTTTAAACCGCGGGACCTGGCTGAAGGCTTGTAGATCTGCAACTATGGCTGGCATAAAAGTTAGGGGGTATGCCGGAGAAAAGATAACATCATCAGAGTAAAGACTAATTAAGCGGCGGTCGGCCCCAAAGGGGATGCCCTGCGCCTGTTGGTTGTCCCGAAGCCACTGGGCAAAAGGCTCCATATAAAGGGCAAAGAGCAGTGGGAAGAGAGGACAGCCTTGTCTGGTGCCCCTCTCCACCGCAAAGTCTCCTGAGAGTACGCCATTGACCCTAACTTGCGCCTTGGGGATGCTATAAATGCTCGCCACCCAATTGTGAAACTTAGGCCCTATTCCAAATCGTTCTAAAGTGGCAAATAGGTACGGCCAGTGCACTCGATCAAAGGCCTTCTCTGCGTCAACTGCCAGCAGAAGATCCTCATCCCTAGACCTGTGCACCTTGTCAATTAGATGGCAAATTCTTTTAGTGTTGTCCCCACACTGCCTACTCGGGATAAAGGTGGACTGGTCGGGGTCAATCAAGCCAGACATGAGCGAAATAAGTCTGGGAGCCAAAATGCTCGAGAATAATTTTGCGTCTATATTTAGCTGGGAAATCGGTCAGTATGAGCTGCAGAACTCCGGGTCTTTCCCTGGTTTAGGGATGACGGAAATCGTCACCTGGAGCATAGAGGTCGTAAGTGTTCCTGAGTCTGTAAAGGAATTAAATAGCCGGGTAAGTATTGGATCCAGCTCCGCGCAGTAGGTCTTACAGAAGAGTGCACTAAACCTGACCGGGCCAGGAGCTTTCATGAGCTTCAGTCAGGCGATAGCGGAGATCACCTCATCTATTCGAATGTGAGCTTCCAATCCATCTGCCTCAGAAGCTGGAAGAGGGGTAACTGCCGCCCCGCATGGATATTCGAGAGGGTCAGCAAGAGTGGGGGACTCGGTGGAATAGAGGTTCGCATAGAATGCACAAAAGGCCGCTAAAGTATCAGAATCCTCCATTACCACCGTTCCTTGGTCCTCCCGGACTGCTTTCACTGTGTGGGCCTGCTGCTGACTACGGAGGCAATGTGCCAGCATACGGCCTCCCCTGTTGGAGACTACGTAGTGTTTATGTTTCAATCGGAGCACTGTATATTAAGCTCCGTCAAGGTCCAGGCCTTTCAGCTGTAGCCACTCTTTCTCTAGCTGGAGCCAAATTCGGGGAGCACCAGTGCGTTTGTGGATGGCCTCTAGTTCCTTGACCCGGTCCTCGAGATCTTGACGCTTGTCCTGCCTAGTTTTATTTTAGTGGGCCACTTTAGTGATGAGAGCCCCTGCGCAACTAACTTAAGCGCCTCCCAAACAGAAGTCAAGAGCGTGGTACCATCTTCATTAAGCGCTACATGGTCAGTCAGTGTACGGCGGAGATCCTCTACCACTTGCGGAGACTGCAGGAGTGAGTCCTGCAGCCGCCACTGTGGCTGGGACTGCTGTGCAGGAGGGAGGTGCAGCGCAAGGGTGATATGCGTGTAGTCCGATAAAGCACGGGCCTCCATAGCAGAGGCCTGAGTACAGGCCCACGCTGCCTGGGAGACTAGAAAGTGGTCCAGGAGAGTGTAAGTCTTATGGGCTGCAGAATTGAAGGCGTAATCCCTGTCACCCGGGTGTAGGCAGCGACATGCATCTTTAAGTCCACAGTCATCAAGCCATGCCTTCCCATTCTCTGAAATAGCTCCTGCACTGCCCGATTGAGGCCAAGAGCGATCCAACCTCGCATCCATCTCCAGGTTCAGGTCTCCCCTCACCACCACCCGGGAATCAGGTGTATGCAGCACCTCGGCTGTGGCATTCAACTGGAATTCCTTTTGGTGTTCATCGGGGACGTAAAGTGAAGCAATTGTGATGCAGGTGGACCCTATGCACAGTCACAGCGTGAGAAGTCGCCCCTTAATCTCCGTCACTGTACCCACCACAGAGCCTCTGAAGTGTTTGGGGAGCAGGATGGCCACCCCACCTTCTTCTGCTTCCCTGAGGACCAAAACTGCACCTGAAACCCCATATGTTGCATGCGGTGTGTATCGATGTGGAGTAGATGAGATTCTTGGAGTAGGCACACGTCCCCCTGTGTGTCTTCAAGCATGGAGAGCGCTGTTTTACATTTGGTGGGGTTGTTGAGGCCTTTGACATTAAAACTGACTACCCGGACTGCCATCATTGGGAGGAAGGCCACAAACGCTATGACTAAGGCAACTGGTCCTGCAAAGGGGAGCGAATCTCATAGAAGACAGAGTGTGTGCGTGTAGATGATCCAGCCCAATCAAAGGAACCCAGGCTGAGAGGCTCACTGTAGAGAGGACACACCTTAAAACAAAACAAACAAACCCCATATCAACAAAACAACACAAAGTCCATCTCAACAGCTGGATAGTAGTCGTAGAAGACTGCCAAAGGGATGAGGGACATCTCTAAAGAGAAGCAAAGCAATCCATCCGCTCCCGCCAGACCCACAGAAGATGCTGTAACCGCAAAGGTGCTTCACCTTCAATTGTTTGTGTCCAAAGCCCCCCCCTTCCGCACCTGTCAGAGTCCGGAGTACAGCAGACCGTTCTTTTATGATGGTGGCCGTGTCAGGACGAAGGCGATCGAGGTTTCGGCCCATTCAAGGCCCACGCCAGGGAGGCCTCTGTCGGGCCCGCTCCGAGGCTTCTTGATGAAAAGACAGATCCTCGACGGACCACTTTAGCACCTTACAGGCGTCCGACAGGGAGGGGACCTGGTGCAACTTCCCGTCGAGACGGAAGATGAGGCAAAACAGGGGACACCAGGCATAAGAAATATTTTGTGAACAAAGATGACTTGTAATGGGGTGAAAGTCTTGTCTCTTCTGGAGGGTGCTGGCCGCTAGGTCCTGGAAGAGCTGAGGGCTCTTGAGAGAGGGACCGATTTTCCCATATAACAAATGCCCTGGGACATCCCTACCACTCAACCAGCATGAAACTCCTGTGTAGGCCCTTCTGTTCAATTTACTAGGCCTTTTTGTTAAATTGACCATAGTTCTGCCATTTTCCTGTATAACAGGCTGAAGGCAGGTCTGATCCAAATCATATCCAGCTCCTCTCTCTGTGAGGCCTCTTGCTCCAAATTAAGAGCCCCCACCCTACTTGTGTGCGAAGTTCACTGTCGCAAAGTTCAACATCCCCCTGTTTTTTCGACATACAGCAGACTGCATCCTGGGCTGGTACATACTTTTAGGGAAGTTGCCACCACAGATGTGTCAAGCTGAGGTGAGAATTTGGCAACACAGGACGTGAAGATTTATATATGTATATACAGAATCCCTTTACAACACACATTTTTCTGCTTGCCCATCTAATCTACAACAAGCGCCTGGCCTGAGATATGAACTTTCACCTAGCTCACGTACCACAGTTACTGGAAAAGGCGTCACCATGTATGGTAAAATATGAGAACCATACCATAAGTGACGAGGCAGACGTGGCGTGAGATGACGATACCTTAGGCACTCCTAACCGCCTTAAAGAGTATAAGAAGGGAAACGACAGAGACATCATTGGACTACCCCACCCGTCTGTTAATAGATGGCAGGCGGGTTTAGGTGCTCCCCAAAAGCTTTTGTTTTTTGGTTTTAAGATACAATTTAACTTGCCAATATATTTGCTGTATATGCTATGTATACTATTTTGCTATGCTATTTTGTCCCTAAATTGGTGTTTTCTTATTGAGCATTTCATACTTATATTACATTTGCAAAGTTGCTATCTTTTAGGTTTTAGGTAGGTACGTGAGTATTCTCAATATTTTAGATCAAGTGTGTTTTGCATTCTGGGAACATTTTCCTTGATGTAACTTATGTTTTTCATGATGCATTTACAGATGTGTCTTTGAGGTTTTCTGAAGTGTCTCTCTCCAAATGAGTACAATGCCTTCTGATTCATGCGAGGTCACTATATTTGTATTTTGTATTCTTATGTTTTTGTCTTGCAGTTTTTGAAGTTGCACTTAATAAAACTGCCAAATCTTTCAGTCTCAGTTTCCATGGCTCACATGTCTGTTTCCTTCATTTTTAGAGAGAGCGTTCCCAAACACCCCGCCTCAAATTAAGGTGCCCCTTTTGTCCCTAACTCACTCCCTCGATCACTCCGTGAAGGCTCCAAGAGCTCTGTGCTCAGCCCCCTGCCCTCTTGACCCTTAATAAATCTCCCTCCAACATTTGGTGCTGTGACTCGGATTGGCAGTACCAGCAGACAGCTGAGACAGCTGGGACCGAGAGGGCTCAGACTAAACACTCGTGACTTCTTTCTCACTGAAACTCAGAGAACAACACTCAGGTAAGTCTATGATTGCTGCCTGATGTGATTGTGTCTTTTAGTAACAGTTTTTGAGAGAAGCGCTTGTGAGACCTCTGCGTTCCTTCTCCCTTTCAGTTTTTCTTCCCTGTCTGGCTGGTCTCGCTAAAGGACGTTCTAAAGCTGAGGAAGCTTGTGTGCGAAATGGAATTCTGAGCCAGAGAGTGAAGTTAGGAAGTTAGGTGATTTACGTGTTTTTCTTGCTATAAATAGATGTATGTTATTACTGTGCCTCTCGTAGAGCCAAAGGAAAGACTGCATCTGGCATCTTTCAGTGCTCATTTTTTTATTATTGTTATAACGTGTTATTGTGCCTCTCCACATATAGCAAGGGGAGGGCCTCTGTCAAAGTCACTGGGACCTGACAGAGAGGGAAGGGTTGCGTTTACAATCTTTCAGTGATTATTTATGTTTTTTTCAGTGCTTCTCTGAATATTCAGAGGGGGCCCCTATTTCAGTACTAATAGGGAAGAGGAAGATTACCGGACGGACCCACCTAGCTAACGGGCACACGGATATCTCCTGTTTAGATTGGATTACAAGTGGTTTCCCCGGGATGATTTATTCGTTATTATATTTTCGCTTGCTTAATAATTTTTTTTTTTAGGACTTACATTATGGGTTTTTTTACTATTATGGAGATATATGTTGTGTAACGGAGATAGAGTTTACGCCTGTGCAGGAAGGCAAGGAGTTTGCATGATGCAAATCTCTGCTTTTTGCGGGCTCAGGAGCGGTTCCGAGTCCCAGATAAGATGTGCCACCCTACGTCTTGTGACTGGCACATGAGGATTTATGATAAGCAGTTATCAGACTTCCTCGGCTTTTGCGAGGGACTATCAGTATATATGTTTATTTTCAAAGACAGTAAACATGAGTATTGTGTGATTATGGTTTGTGAACAGAACACCTTCGAATGTGTTTTTTTTGTTCTCTTCCTGTGTTAAAATGAAATATATAGACGTTTATTTTTTGCTATGTTATTTTTTTAAGGCACCCTTCTGTACACATTTAGGCCAGCAGAGGAAAATGCGCAAATAGCGCTGTGGGTTTATATATATAAATAGACGTGTACATAATATGCTTCACATTTTGTATACTTGAAGTGCGAATATTTTACGGTCAAATATCTTTTTATTATGGACTTTTTTTAGCATGCATTGTGGTTGTCTTTTTAAGCATCTGTGCCTGGCGCACCGACCTTTCATGTATTTAGTAAGACCAATAATAAC
Organism: Triturus cristatus; assembly: GCF_964204655.1. Lineage (NCBI taxonomy): Eukaryota > Metazoa > Chordata > Amphibia > Caudata > Salamandridae > Triturus > Triturus cristatus. The sequence goes on along the minus strand of NC_140589.1, from coordinate 409,425,967 downwards.
TAGGATTGTTACTGTTTTTTATATCAAAGCTGTTGCCTTTTTGTGAATACATAGTATTATATAGTTACCCCTTGCCCCCCAGCCCCTGTCTGACCCATGTGGCGCAGCACCACATTTAATTAGCACAGGTCACTTTCAGATAACTGACCACATAGTGCACAACAATATACCCCGAATTGTTTAACTATTTCCTCACATTTATATTTTGAAGCATGCACTTGGTGACAGGAGGTTGTGTCTGGCGTCTCCCACAAATACGTGTTTATGGGACTGCGTCTGGCAGCTCACATTTGTTTTGAATTTTGATTACTTATTTGGTGTAAATTGTATTGTTTGAACGTTTAATTCTGCAGGGAATGGGAGGCATCTTATCGCATTTAGTTTAACAGTTTCTTTTTTCAACTGCGTGCTTCCAATAGGGGAGCTACTTTCCTTCATCACATCGCATTGTGGTTGCCTATCTCAGGCCTGGCATTAGCCAACGCCTTTCGACTTCTCTCTCCATATTGTAATGGGTGTCCTCTGTTCTTCTCCTTTTTCAGCTACATGCGGTGTACTTTAATAGATATACTGTCTGTCACCTTCTCTCGATTTTCAATTGAGCGTCTCTCCCTCTCTTACCTGGCTTATAGGCCTTTCTCCCTGAAGTGACACAAATACTGTTCAATAGATGCTCAATTTCATTATGATTCATGGTCAGGAATCCTGCGACCTTTGAGAACATTTTTTTAGCGTGGTTGGAACTTCTATTTTCTTAAATATTTCCTAGAAGTGACCACAATGAGTCAAGTCCTATAGGTCAGAGGCACCTGATAATGTTGTCCTTTTGTGGTCAATAGTTCAACATTAAAAGAGTATAAAGAGCTGCTCCTTAGTCCATTCGATGGACTACCCCGACGCAGCCTGTGTGGTCTCCTTCAGCCCTTTATCTAAGCATCTTTGACTGAAGCTCTAATTTCTAAAACATTATTGCAAAGCACTAATGGTTGTCCTTCATAACTTAACATGTGCATTCCTAGCATTGCAGTAAAGTGTATGTTGCATTTTGAAAGTATTTCCATTGACTTAAAATGTATTTGCATCACATGAGTTTGTTCTTCTTTCCATAAATGTGTCTTTAAATGCCAAGACTTTGCTAAGACTTCCAGGCTATATATTGAAAAATAATTTTTAAAAAGGGGTTCTTCTTTCATATAAATAAGACAGCTATTTTTCCCTATCGTTTACACGTCTATTTTGTCATACTTTTGCAGAAGCACCCCCTCAAATTAAGCTGCCTTGGTGCAATGCACCAGGACCATGACATTTCACCCTTTCATTGCCTTTAAATGTATTTTGAAATTGTAAATTCTTGCATGATTAATTTTCTCATTTAAGGGTTTGCCTTCTAGATACTTGAGAGTCATAAACATCTATTCTTGTGTTACTATTTTTGGCTGATTACAATTGTAGTTTTGAATAGTCTTTCTGGAGCTAACAAACTGATGAATATATTCTCTGCTGTGTTAATGATTTGATGAATAAAAGTGGCACTTCAACGTAAGGGCTTTGTTTTTAGAAGGGAATTACTTACCATTCATCTCTTATTTTGCTTCTGGGCCCTCCTCATCTCTGTCTCTCACAGTGGTACATATAGGTGTTCGTCTCTTGTGCACAACAGTAAGAAGTAATAAGCAGGAACATCTGGGTACGTGCCAAGCACACCCACTTTAACTGAGAAAGGTTCAACTTGAGACCACGCAACTGTTGCGCGGTGCATCCAGTGAAGACTGTGTCTAGCTTCCAAGTAGCTGCCTTCACGACTCTTAATTACGTCTTTTTGTGCACGGTTTTAAATAGGCTCCCCTATTTTAACTCATTACACACTGAATTAAATACATTCTGTTCCTTGACAGTAACACCTCACGCTTCTCAGATCACCTTTCTGGCGTGCTTGCACACACAGAAAGGATCCTCCCACTTGAATATTCAGTAAAGTGGTAGTAAGAGGGGGAGGAAGGCTTTTTGCATGCATTTCTCGCCACAACACACAGCACCTTTTTGCATTTTCTGGTTGCTATTACACCCTAGACTTGGCCCAGCGTCGAATGATAGACCAGTCACACAAAAGAAAGAGTGACATCATAAGGTGAGGCCAAGGACTGCCGTCCCTTACCGCCCAGAGCACAATGATAGAAGATGTAATACCAGATAAAATGGAGCTTTATTAGTTAATCAAATATTAGAGGTTTTACAACATTATTATTATTAGATTCTTCCCTGCGTCTCCAAGAAGAGTATTGGATTTCCTGTCTTCGGGATGCTTGCTTACATAGGCTCAATGCTATTGTTTTCATCACCTTGTGTCTGGTTAGAAATAAAATACAAATAGGAAAGACTTATCATACCACAGGCTCAGGCCTACCACATTTTCCCACACATTTGGGTGACAGCTAGACCATGTGTCCATTACGATATAAAAGCAGCAACAACTTTCAGCAATGCCTGAACGGACTGTTTAAAGGTAATAAATTGAAAGAAAAAATAGTTTATTGCCCATGTATCACTCTGTTTTCACTCACAAATGTTAGAATGTTCTGACAACAACTTAACGCCCCATATACTTCTCCCTGATCAATTAATATTTGTATAGGTCACATAATCTAGACATCACAGTGGCATTGAAATTATGTAAGAAAGCATATATTTGTATAAATTAACACCCGCTGCGAAGTTTCTTTCTACTCAGGTATTCAGGCAGAAGTAGAAGGGCCCCATCATCCCTGAGTCCAAAGAAGAAGATGACAGGTGATCAGCCACAACAGGAACACCGCCATCTTCACAAGCAGATGTTCTTCAGAGTTGGAGAGAATATTGGAGTAATAAATTACAGTGTAAGGTGGAATGTGCTAAAATGCATTCTAAATGCAGTGCATTTGCCAGGGACACATAGTATGAGAGTAATAGGAAAAGTAGTAATGTTGTATTTATATTATGTTTATGTATTGATCATTAGTAATGAGTATATGCCAATACAGAAGGATAGTGTGCATTGACTAACTGTGCTTCGTATTATAATGTTGCAAGGATACAATGTGCACAGATTTAATATGTGTTTTAATATATAGGTGCAATGTTTCAGGGTGTTTGAAAATAGGTTTCAAGGTGTAGGGATTGGCACAAAGGGGTTTGGAATTTAATGAAATATCTACATGTTCATGGGGTAGGTTGCTTCTTAAATATACTTATCCTGTAACAAAATACACTTGTCCCTTTTGTGCCATGTAATGCAGCGACAAATTATGGCAGCAATGTCATTATATAAGAGCTCTGAAATAGCCTCTCTGATCACGTTAGGGCTACTTCCATAGTACGCTTTGAATACTAACAATTCCCTTATGTTGCCCCGTTTCCGCAGATCTACATACTGGGGCTGAAAGTAATGGTAAGCAACAGTTCTGGCTCACAAAAAAAGGTGGCTGAAGGAAAAGTGAACTTGCAATAGCTCAGATTTTTGCTTGAGCAATATAGTACACCTGCATATTTGCTCATGCTTAAATACAGTTCACAAATATCTTCTAAGAGTACTATTTCTTGGCCTACTTCTGTAGTATTGTGAATTTACAAAAGTTGTATAGTTGCACCTAATACAAGGACATGGGTGCACTTTATTTCATGATTTGGCCCCTAATTAGGTCTGGCATTAACAATGACCTTTTATGATTAATAAATGTTGTCTCCCCCTCCCTCTATTGGCTAGCTTCACTGTGAGTGACTTCATTCTGTTCTTTCACAAGGAGCATATCGACACACAGTTGTTTTACACGTGTCAGGAACTACTGTTCAATGTGTGATTTTTGAGACCACAACAATTTCTGCCTTTGCCAATGTTTGTTATAATGGTGAGGGCCCAGCAGCTCCCACACCAATGAGGTTTCACAAAAATATTGCCAAAACAAGTTGTGCATTGACAAAGCCAAAAGGCTGACCAACAATTTCATTGGCTTTACCAATGCTTGTTTATTTTTATGTTACAAAGAAATGGTATCTACCTTATTCCAGTACTTTAGCGAAATGTTTTTGCATTTTTTTTGTCTGAACATTTTTATTTTGAAGGCAAAGAATTATCAGTCTTGCAATCAAGCTTCTGCAAATATTTGCACCTATTTGGAGAGCATTCTGAGAGCAGTATACATAGCCACACATTGCTAAATATTGAAAAAGTGTGTACACATTTCATACTCTAACCACTGTCAGTAGTGCAGTCTGAGCTTACAACATTTACTTAGAGTGCTCACCTTAATAATAAAGCCTTTGCATTAATGAACAATAAATGCAAGTTTGAACAGCATTAACGCATGGACACAAATATTACCTTTATTGCAGACAATGCCTTTCCCTGATCCACAGTGTGATACTGTAAACTGATAGCCAAGGGGTTTGTGCTGTAGGGGGTTGGTCCTACTTGTCCCCAGGACGAAATATGCATGAAAACTTGTTGCCCTTGAAATCAAATGAAAATATGTCCTGGGCGTGGGGCTACGGGAATTCCACATCCCTAGGCACAGTTTGACAACTATGAGTGTTTTTGATTCCTAAAGGTGTTACTGTGACAGAGATTTTCATCTGTGTTTGCGGTTGGGTCAAGCTATAGTACAATGTTTTAATTCTTCTTTCGTTCATTTGGAGTTCCCTCCATACCTCAGCTGGACAACACATGCAGCGTGCACCATTAATAGCTCAACTATTGCAAGGCCTGTTATTACCAAAGTTTCAATTGTAGAATGTGCTGCACACACCTCCCCCTAGGACTGTGTATCAATTGGTAAAGAATTTATTGATGCAGATGTACAAAAAAAAAAGAATAGCATTAACTGATTGTGAGTACACAATGGTTCAAATTGCTTCTACTACACATGATATCATGATATAAAGATTAAGGATGATGATAAGTACTATGACACTAACAGGCACATGCATCACAGCAAAAACCGGTCGCAAACGGGCAGATTCTCAGAATCTGCCCCTTTGCGACCGGTATTTTTGCATTTGGGATGCATCATCCCAAATGCAAAAATCGCAATTTAAGTAATCTCTAAATTGCGATTACTTAAATAGCGATTGCATTTAAGGAATCTCAAATTGAGATTCCTTAAATGCAATGCATTAAAGTTAAAAAATTAGCGATTTCGCTAATAGGGGGAGCAAATTACCATAAAGTTGATCTTCATGGTAATTTGCAAAAACTTTGAAAAATGCACTTTTGTGCATTTTTCAAAGTTTCATGTTGCGCACAAACATACCCTTAGGGCATGTGTGTGTGCAACATATGTGCACAGATCAATTTCAAGAGTGCAATAGGGTGTCATTTTGATACCCTAGCACCCTTGAAATTGCAGGAGCAATTTGCGAGTACCTACTGGTACTCGCAAATTGCTCATGCAATCTCCAGTTCAGGAATGAATGGGATGGCATTCCTTAATTGCGACCCGCAATTAAGGAATGTGTAGGAATCACTATTTTTATAGAGATTCCTACATGCATAGGCTTTTGCAATTCCTTAATTGCGATTCCTTAATAATCGCAATTAAGGAATTGCAAAAGCCTACGTTGATGCATGTGCCAGATAGATAGGAACACTCAGCCAATCAGAACACGCCATTCTCCCCACACTTAGCAATCATGCGCTGCTCATGCTAGACATCTGGACGACAGCCATATATGTCCTTATCAGATTCCCAAACTTGTTAATTTATGACTAAGAGGCTTTTTCTGTAATGCAGAAGTTACTTTATTGTACCTCACGAGATGCATAGAACATCAGTCAAAACTCTGTACACCAAGAGAATTTCCGGAGACGCATTCCTTTGAGACTATTCCATCCACTGCATTTAATTAAACCAACTTGTTCCTCCATTGCCAAACTCCTCCTGTTTTTTCATTTCCTTAAGTTACTTTGATAACCAAGCAAAACCTCTCTTTACCTTTACCCAGCCCTAAACCCTAAAATCACCCTTACTTCCCTCTAACATTACACATCCTTAATCCCTAAAATCAGTAATACCTTCCTAAACTTTTACCCCTAAACCCTAACACCCCTCTTACCTCTCTTTACCTCTGCCCATCCCAAAACCCTAAAATCATCCTTACCCCTTAACCTTTACCCACTCTTTAACTGTTAAATCACCCCTTCCTCCGATTACCTGTAGCTGCTCCTAAATTATTGTTTTCCTAACATAAAAAATATGTTTTAAAAAAGAAACGTACCTGCTTGGTAAAGTACGGTGTGGTGAGGGATGCGTGGTAAATGTAAAAAGTTATAGTATATACTTGCATGCGTGGTACAGACTGTTTGATAAATATCATGCGTGTAAATGATGCTTGGTAAAGGTTACATACCTTTGAGGAGGGATTTGACAAATCTGACAAAAGAGGAGGGTTGATGATCAGAACTATAATCATGGAAATCATGAATAATATTATAAATACTGTCAGGTGGTTGTTGCAAGAAAAGTGGTTTTGCTGTTGTGCTTATAATCTACACAGCGTGGTAGCTGAACTACAAGGAGTTCATTGAATTAACCAGTTTCCAATTGGTAAACTCCTTGTGGATAGTAGTAAACTCCTCACTATTTTATTGGATCCCTCAGGTGTAGCTGAATGCATCCTGAGTGTAAGACCACTGCAAATCTTGCCTAGAGCCTGTTGAATGACCCTGCAGAGACGATGTGAACCAACTCCACCATCCCTCTCCTCCCACTTGTATATGTGTATCAACTGGCCATGAAAGAAGGCTGGGGCATGCAAAAGGGGGGGCCTGGATATTTTGTAGGAATATCTTCTTTGTGGCTGCACCTTTGATATTGAAGGACGGGGAAAATGTTATCAAACACACATACACTGCAACCCACTCCTAATCTTTGATAGCTACCTGAGGAAGAGGAACCAGTGTATGATGAATGTTGGGTAAAGGTGGAAGTAAAGAAGATAATAAGTTTTTTGGAACCACCCATATTGCACACTCACACACTCATGCACACTCACAGTAGGAGATAAAACATAAGTATAAAAACCTTGATGAGTTTTGTTGTCTCATAGTTTGGGGAAACAACATGAAAAATTCAGTTAGGTTTCACTGAGTGCTTCCCTGTTTGAGCTGCACCTTTCATAGGTGTTTGGGAATCATAAAGTAACATTTCAAACGGTGTGGAGGGTAAGAAATAAAGTAGCGCAATCCTGAGCTAATATGCCTATAAGTAATGCAAGAAATCTGCCCTTCAAGCGCTATTTGTCTCTTTGCCTCTGCTCCTGCACCATATTATAGATGTGGACGCACAGGCAAAGAAGCTGTCAGGAGACACACTGACAGTGCGCCACCTCAAAATGCAGCCCTTTGGTGGGGGAAAAGGAGGGTCCCATGGACCACTCAATCAATCAATCAATCAATCAATCATCGTATTTATATAGCGCACTACTTACCCAGAGGGTCTCAAGGCGCTGGGGGGGGGTATCCGCTACTGCTCGAGCAGCCAGGTCTTGAGTTGCCTCCTGAAGGCGAGGTGGTCCTTGGTCAGGCGGAGGTGGGTGGGGAGGGAGTTCCATGTCTTGGCGGCGAGGTAGGAGAAGGACCGCCCCCCTGTGGTGGCTCTGCAGATGCGGGGGACGGCGGCGAGGGCGTGGCTGGTCGAACGGAGCTGGTGTTTGGGAGCGTCGAAGTTGAGGCGGCCGTTGAGGTATCCTGGGCCTTGGCTGTGTAGGGCTTTGTGTGCGTTTGTGAGGAGACGGAAGGTGATTCTCTTGTTGACCGGGAGCCGATGCAGATCTCTCAGGTGTCCGGAGATGTGGCTGCGATGGGGGATGTCCAGGATGAGTCGTGCTGAGGCGTTCTGGATCCACTGGAGTCTCTTCTGGAGTTTGGCGGTGGTTCCGGCGTAGAGGGTGTTGCGGTAGTCCAGACGGCTGGTGACGAGGGCCTAGGTGACCGTCTTCCTGGTCTTGGTGGGGATCCACCGGAAGATCTTACGTAGCATGCGCAGGATATTGAAGCACGACGAGGAGACGGCGTTGACTTGTCTGGTCATGGAGAGGGAGGAGTCCAGGATGAAGCCCAGGTTGCGTGCGTGGTCTGTTGGTTTGGGTGCGCTGCCTAGGGCGGGGGGCCACCAGGAGTCGTCCCAGGCGGAGGGTGAGGATCCCAGGATGAGGACTTCCGTCTTGTCCGAGTTCAGTTTCAGGCGGCTGTTCTTCATCCATTTGGCTACCTCTTTCATCCCTTCGTGAAGGTTGGCTCTGGCGGTGGCGGGGTCGTTGGTAAGGGAGAGGATCAGCTGGGTGTCGTCGGCATAGGAGATGATGTTGAGGTTGTGCTGGCGTGCGATGTCTGCGAGAGGGCTCATGTAGATGTTGAAGAGGGTTGGACTGAGTGAGGAGCCTTGAGGGACGCCGCAGATGACTTCGGTGGTTTCGGATCTGAACGGGGGAGGCGGACTCTCTGTGTCCTTCCAGCAAGGAAGGAGATGATCCACTCCAGTGCCTTCTCTCGGACTCCGACGTTGCTGAGGCGTTGTACTAGGGTGCGGTGGCAGACAGTGTCGAAGGCCGCGGAGAGGTCGAGGAGGATGAGGGCCGCTGTTTCTCCGTTGTCGAGCAGCGCTCGGATGTCATCGGTGACTGCGATCAGGGCGGTCTCGGTGCTTTGGTTGGCCCGGAAGCCAGACTGCAAGGGGTCGAGGGAGCCGTTCGTCTCGAGGAAGGCGGCCAGCTGCTTGTTGACGGTCTTCTCGATGACTTTTGCAGGAAACGGGAGCAGCGAGATGGGGCGGTAGTTCTTGAGGTCGGCGGGGTCAGCCGATGGCTTCTTGAGTAGAGCGCTGAGTTCGGCGTGTTTCCAGCTCTCCGGGAAGGTAGCGGTGTCGAAGGAGGTGTTGATGATGTCCCGCAGGTGGGGTGCGATGACAGCATCGGCCTTGTTGAAGACGTGGTGAGGGCAGGGGTCGGTTGGAGATCCGGAGTGGATGGAGTTCATCATGCGGACGGTGTCTTCGGTGCTGATCGGTGTCCAGGAGCAGAGGGTGGTGGTGGGGGGCGGTGGTTCGGTCGTGGTGCTCGTCGGTTGAGTGCTGAAGCTGTTGTGTATGTTCGCGATCTTGTCGTGGAAGTAGGAGGCGAGGGAGTTGCAGAGGTCTTGCGAAGGGGTGATGTCGTTGTTTCCGGCGTTGGGGTTGGAGAGCTCTTTGACGATGTTGAAGAGTTCTTTGCTGTTGTGTGCGTTGTTGTCCAGTCGTTCCTTGAATGCAGTTTTCTTGGTGGCGCGGATGAGTTGGTGGTGTTTCCGGGTGGCGAGCTTGAGGGCAGTCATGTTGTCCGGTGTTGGGTCTCTGTGCCAGGTTCTCTTGTGGGCTTGGCAGTTCCTCTTGGAGCTCTTGAGTTCGTCGGTGAACCATGGGGCTTTCTTGCTGCCGGGTCTGCTGGGCGGGGTCCTCAGGGGGGCGAGCTCGTTTGCGCAGTCGCTGATCCACTTCGTGAGGTTGGTGGCCGCCTGGCTAGGGTTCGTTGTGCTGGTGGGGGGGTTCGTGCTCAGGGAGGAAGCGAGCTGGTCAGCTGTGATCTTGTTCCAATTCCTGCGTGCAGCCTGTTGCTGGTGGTGGTGGATCGTGGTCCTTGCGCAGCTGAAGTGGACGCAGCTGTGGTCCGTCCAGTGGAGTCCGGTGGCGTGGCTGAAGGCGATGTCCTTGCTGGATGAGAAGACATCCCCTTGCAGGTGTAGTCACTCACTACACCCGCCTGCAAGGGGATCTCTAATCCCCCTTAAAAGTGCCGGCGGGTTGTAAAACAGGAACCACTTCAAAGCAGCCACTCCATTTTTCACATTAGTACACAGCCCCCAGGGTAGCATGAGTTTGTGGCTGCATTATGTTACAGGGCTCACTTTCCCTGTTTGCACTGACGCTGTTGTTTTAAGGTGCACCAGATGCAAACATGGAAAATGTGCCCTTTTACATATAATGGCCCAGGAAGGGCTCCATGCAGGTGTAAACTAAATCCCATATGAGAAGCTCTATGTGCATGTAATCAAAAACCATATGAAGGGCTCCAAGCGCCTATTGAAAATTGCTACAGTAAGGCTCCAAGCTCAAGGATCTATGACTTTACAAGCGCTCCCAGAGCTAGTGTGTGACTGCCAGATAAATCGCTCCAAGCACGTGTCTGCAGGCACGTGTTAAGCGCTCCAAAAGCGTCTCTTGTTTGTTACAAAAAGCGCTCCAAGCGCGTGTCTGCAAGTGCCACAGTTTGGGACTCCAAGGGCGTAAATGTCACGTTTAAGCAGTCCAAGTGTGTTATCTTTGTAATAGTCAAAAGGAAGCGCTCCAGTTGCGACTACTTACTGCAGACATCTAATAGTTTGGTGCGGGGAGGCTGTGGTGTGAGGCTTCTCCTACGCCGTGGTCCCCTGCACCAGAAAGACCAGATCGGGAGGCCGCTCCCTCTCCTGCCGCGCGGCCAGAGCCTGGAACGACCTTCCGCTCCACCTCCAACAGATAACATCGCTCCCCATCTTCGCAAGACACCTCCAAACCTGGCTCTTCGACTGACCCCCTCCTTGATGGACTGGAAACTGCGACCCCCCCCCCCCCCCCCGACCCCTCCCAGCACCTTGAGACCCTTACGGGTGAGTAGTCGCGCTTAACAAACACCTGATTTGATACACCCCAATAACTGAGCGGGTGCTCACAACCAGGACGAGTGATCCACGACTGCTAGGAAATTAGGCAAGGAAACATCGTCAGGTCAAAGGGCCTGGGTTTGTTTATATGCAGTACAACCCGTGCTGGTGAGACCTCGAATGGCTATAGAAGGCCGGAGCTGCACCCCTAATCTCGCAGCGGGTTTACCAGCTTTTCTTTGCACGTGGTAATAACAGGGTTCGCAGCCAAACTGGAATAATCAGCAAGGACAGCAAAAAACATGAAGAACAAGACCACCATGGCTATGTACATCGTTTATACCGTTATTCGTACACAGAATGGATAGGACAGTCGAGGAGACGGTTTGATGACCCTTAAGTAACCATGACTCCGGGGCCTCATTTGATATGAGGCTCTCTTGGTGTTAGGTTTAGTGGCCATATTTGAGTAGCAAAGTCAGTATATATCTCCACAATTTGCATTCGTGTGTTAGCACTCAGCACAGAGAGAATATGTGCTGGGAAGATGCCGCATTACGTGCAAAAGGAGTGCAACAGTATGACCCCACGTTTGGTTGACAGCGCAATGGTGTGCAAAATGACAGCAGATTCAACCTCAGAATGAGCGTGGAAAATGTTTTAAAGCACAAATTGGTATTAGATGTAATGTGCATCGAGAAATGCTCCGAAGAAAAAGCGCATTAATGACCAAAAATCGCTTTGTTTGATGTGCCTCGCTAAGCTCCTTCTGCTTCCTGATGTAGAATGCTAACCAATTTAAAAAATAATACGTTCTTAACTTTCCTTTAATTTCCAGGAGGGGTAGATATTCTACAGTATAGTAACTTGTATGTACTTTACATTTGAAAAAAAATACAATGACTAAAAGAGAAATTCCTTGATGACAAAGCCCATATCCAACTGTTGCGCATCAAAAGTATGGCTGAATAAATACAAATATTGCACTCAATAGACCAGATGTGATGTTATTATTTCATTTCCTTGTTCATAACCTTTCCTATGTACCTTTCCTAGGAACAAATATGCTCTGAGCGATAGATAATCTAAATTGAGAACCATGTATGCATGTAAGCATGTAATCAAGTAATGTAAATATTGTAGGTAGCTTTGATATAAAGGTTAGCTTGGTTCGTTCTCGTTGTAAACACATTAGGTATGTGCATATTTGGACAATCAAAACATTTCCAAATTATCTTGTGCAGATTAAAAAAAATAATTATAGTAATTATCGTAGAAAAAATGCAAAGCTTTCTAAAACAAAATCTTACAACACCTGTCCCACCTGCTATACATTTGCCGCAGAGAGTTTGCAGTTTGGGACTTGTGATTAGTATGGTGCTGTAAAAAAAATATATATTTTATCTTCGACTCCTTGGTTTCTACATGTACGCTGTGGAGCACACCTCGTCCCGGGCAGCAGTCGCTGAGTACATTGCTCCTTGGAGGCAGCCAAGGTGATGGGCCGACGTGGACCTAGCGAATGTAGCACAGTGTTGGATTTTGCGTTAGACTAATGGACAGAACTTTGAACTTTTCTTTTGCATTATAGAGAAAATGATATCACATTCTAACAGCACCTCGCTCTTCGAGATGTGCACATTGTCCGCTTTCCTTTCCTCGTGTTCACAGTGTCGTTGAGTTAGTTGTGCAGTTTTCCCTGCCTTCGCACACAACTAAGCATCTTTTTGGTTGAGATGTTTAGATGGGCTTCCTCCATTTTTCAACTCACCTCAACTTCATGGCAGTCATTTTGGATATGGATACTGGGGGTTGGAAGGGAACTGTCCCACAGTGAGCTCGAACTAGTCCCCAACAGCAACTGTCTTATTTCTACTGATGAACTATTATTTTCTCTTCTTTGTTAATCTCACTACCTCTTCCTATGAAATGATATTGCAGCTTCCGAAAGTAGGTAACCTGACATACCTATTATTTCTATAGGTATCTCCACGTGGCCATTATTCTTTCTGGTGGCAATAATGGGCCACCATAAAACCATTCCTCAAACAAGGGCACCTCAGCCTCTGCTGGGACGGAGTCAAAATGTGAGAACTGTCCTTTCAGTTCTTTTTTCTTTAAGTAAACATTTTCTCACACATTATATCCATATAGATGTGTGTAAATGGCACGTTGACTTAATTCTGTCATTGTTTTCAACCAAGGCTGGTTTTATTATTTTTAGAGAACCGCTTTCTGCATCGTGATGTAGTTTTCCCGATTTAACAATTGTAACTACTTTTGTTTCTTTTGGCATCCCTTTAGAGTTATCACTAATTGGATAAGATGTTACTGAATTTAGCCTTTTTAGAAAGTAAACCTACAATCGTTTATTTTGAACTTTATTTGTTTACTTTTAGTTCACTAACAACGATCTCTTGCTCACTCTTTTACAGACGTTTATTATGTATTTAGGATTCCACGATAAATTAACTGCACAGGTCTTGGCCACAGCTGCTTAAGATAGTCTACCCAACCATAAGAGTTGCATTCATTTGAATTCAAATTTATTGAGAGAGCATTTTTGTGTAATGACGCTGATTTAATAGGATGCATACCGGGCACGATTTTTATGTGCTAACCACAAGTTTGGGTGACAGAGGTTTATATGTGACAACCTTGTACAATGATTCATGTTTGTTTTATAATTTTATATCCTTTGTACAATACCACAGCTCTTCTATGTTCACTAAATGTTACGTCATTGTATGATGCCGATGCATGTACCTTTAAGAACACCATTGCCCACTAAGGGGTCATGTGATCAAGACCACGTCTGGGGCCGAAATGCATTGTTTGTTTTCTGCCTGAGTGAACACATTTACTTGGATTAGTGGGCTCGAAAATCCTCTTTGTTGGTGATTCGTCGTTTGGGATATATTTGGCGGCGGCACCCGCCCTCGAGCTCTGACTCGTTAGAAAGGGCATTCGTAGTCCATACATCTTGCATTCTTGTATCTATCTATCTATCTATCTATCTATCTATCTATCTATCTATCTATCTATCTATCTATCTATCTATCTATCTATCTATCTATCTATCTATCTATCTATCTATCTATCTATCTATCTATCTATCTATCTATCTATCTATAAAAACAATTTTCAATGGAAAAAACAAAGGTTAATGGGACATTATACTTAGGCTGACATTTGACTCAAACAAAACTAGAGAAATTCAGCAGCTATAGTTAGCTGAGCTAACTATAACTTACACCCCCACAATATACTGTTTATGACCTCACATATTACATCCCTCATGACATGGTCAGTGTCATCACTGATAACTTCATTGATGAAATCTCAAATGACATCACTTATGAAATCACTGATGACATCTCAAATAACATCACTGACGACATCACTAATTACACCCCTGATGACATCATCCAGTGATTGTGAGTGTTTTCTAAAAGTGACAGAGTGTTAAACATACATAGTAAGTTAAATGACTGTGGGAGTTCATATAGGGTGTGCAAGTGGTGTATAAAAGAGTGAGTGGGAATGTGAGAGACTGAATACTTGAACGAGTGAGTGTGTGAGTTCTTGAGTGGGTGAGCGAGTGGGTATGTCAGTGGGTGTATGAGTAAGTGAGTAGCTCTGTGAGTATCTGTATGGGTGACAGAGCCACCAAGATCATCTGCGGCGTGCGCCAAGGATCATCCCTCAGCCCTCCCATCTTCAATATCTACATGGCACCGCTCGCCAACATCATCCACACACACAACCTCAACATTGTCTCCTTCACCGATGACACACAACTGATCCTCTCACTCACCAAAAACCCTGCCACTGCAAATCCAACCTCCACTAAGGAATGAAGGCCATTGCCAGCTGGATGCAGACCAGCCGCCTGAAACTTAACCTGGACAAGACAGAAGTCCTCATCCTCGTATCCACCCCCTCAGCCTGGGATGACTTCTGGTGGCCAGCCACCCTGGGAGTGGCGCCCACACCCAGCGACCACGCTTGCAACCCACAGCAGCTAAGGCGACTTCATCCCCCAACCAGTAGTGTGCCAGAAGGCGCATTTGCAGAGTGGTGAAGAAAGGGAGAATGGCTTCTGAAGTCCTGTCAGCAATCTTGCTGTTTGGGACTTACTGGAGGTAACAGGAGAGCTTCTTGGCCCCAATGACCCGCAGCATCCAAGGGGTCTTCATCCCCCAACCAGCAGTGCACCAGGAAGCGCATTTGCAGAGTGGTGGAAAAGGGGGCATTGCCTCTGAAGTCAGCTCAGCTCTCAGGCTGTGTGGGACTTACTGGAGGTAACAGAAGGGCTTGTCAGCCCCCAAGGACTCTCTGGAGTGAAGGGGATCTCATTTCCCAACCAGCAGTGCACCAAGAGGCACATTCATAGAGTGGTGGAGAAAGGGAGCATTGCCTCTGAAGTTTTCTCGGCAATCAGGCTGTGTTGAACTTACTTAAGGTAACAAGAAGGCTTTTTGGCCCCCAAGGACCCTCAGCATCCAAGAAGACTTCCTCCCCCAACCAGCAGTGCTCAGGAGGTGCATTTGGAGAGTGGTGGAGAAAGGCAGCATGGCATCTGAAGACCTCTCAGGAATCCCACTGTGTGGGACTTGCTGGAAATAACATGAGGGCTTATTAGCCCCCTAGGAATCTCTGGACCCATGGGGAAATTAATCACTCAAATAGGAATGCGGCAGGAGGTACGTTTGCAGAGAGGTGGAGAATGGGGAGGGGCAGGGTGACTTGCCAGGCCTGCCTTTTTGAATTTTTTCAATTTATTTAAAAAAGGGGCTTTGTGGCCTCCCTTCCCTGGGTAGATTTTGGCCGGGGGCCTCCATCTACCCTGGCTAGTCCTTTCTTGAGTGGGGAGGGGGCTGCATAGCCCCCCTCCTGGTCTAATTTCAGCCCCCGAGGCCCTGTCCCATTGGGCTGGCCTTTTGAAAAAAAAATTTAAGTTAAAGGTAAGGGGGCCCAGTGACCCATGTCTCATGCTGATTTTGGTCCACAGGAGCCCTTTCCCTTGAAGCCCGACCTCTATAGTGGGTAACTTCTCCCACTCAGGGCACCCACTCACCATTAATGGGACCCACAGGGGGAGCCTGAAGGCCCCTACGGTCCCTGCCGGTTCCCGGCCTTGTGCAGGAGCCGACATCGCCTTTACAGATGGGGAGCTGCTAGCATGCTGCTCCCTCTCTGTAAAAACAATGGTGTTTGCATTAGGCAAGCGAGACTCTTTTCAGTATTCTCGCTTGCTGAAAATGAGAACAGTTTTCTATGTCTTGGCAGGAGGGGTAAAGCTCCCACTAAATCTGAAGGCCAAGCGCCCACTTCCAATTTTCACCTTAGTCCTGGTGAGGTGGTGGTCCCCGGGGGTCTGCTGCTGACCCCTTCCTTTATATTTGAGCCCTGGGGAGGTGGCAGTGGCTGTGGGGGTGGTAGAGATACTGCAGTTCTATAGGTTAATTGCCACGAGGAGGTGGCAGACACGTAGGCTGCATGGGGGGCACATGTGCACCCAGAACTTCTATAACTGATTGCCCCAGGGAGGTGGCAGTCCCTGGGGAAGTGAGGGGAGACATGCAGGCCCCTTTGTATTTCAATAATTGGTTGCCCTGGGGAGGTGGAGGTCCCCAGGGCTGCAGTAGATTCTGTATAGTCCTCACCAACACTAGTTTTATAAATAGACCCAGGAGGTGGCGGTACCTGGGACTGTGGTGGCGTGCGGGACTCCCCACATCATTTTATTGTTTGCCCTGGGGCGGTTATGGTCCCCGGGGTGTGGGCCGTGCCACATGGGCACCTCCGAATAGTTAAAAAACACTCCCTGTGGGATGTGGCCCACCCGGGAGAAACATAAAAAGGATGTGTTGGAGACCACGCATCTTTTTTTTCAATTTGGCATGAGTCCATGGGTCCACCTTTGAATTTGCTGCAAAATTGAATTAAAAAAAACCTTTTAACGCAAGTGTAGTCCCTGTGGGACCCCCCCACTACACCTTTGGGGTGAGGCTATACCTACCCTGCACCTTTTCTTTTTTTAAATTTTTGTGGGACTCACCTTCAAACAGAGTCCCAAGATGGCTGCTAACGCTTCCTGTTTGAATTGTTGGCAGCCAATCAAATTTCAGTGGTATCGGCAGCCAATCAAATTTCTGTGGTATACGTAAGTTCACTTCAAGGACTTGCGTCCCCTAATATCTATGTTTTTTAAACTGAAATATCTCTAAAATTACTGAATGGATTTACACCAAATCAGTCAAGCATGATTTTTGGACCAACATTTATCTCTCAACCACATTTTGTGTAATTCAGTGGTTTGGGCTGTAGTCGTGTGCAAAATTCCGAAAATGAATGTAAAAAACACGCTTTTTCACTCCGCTTGGTGGATCAACCCAAAACAGCAGCTGAACCAAAAAGAGAAAGTTTTGAAAATTTCCTGAAGATTTGTCAAGCAGCCCAAGGTTATTGTCAAAACAAAATAAGACTTTCTCTATGGAAATATGGTCCTAACTATAACTACAACTATCTATCTATTTTATATATATATATATATATATATATATATAAGGTAAAGTCGTCCTTCAGATACATTCGCGCTCTGGATGAAAGATGAAGCGAACCCGTTGGATGGTGCAAAATTATTTATTTAGTGCCCGCCACCATCACCGCCATATATATATATATATATATATATATACACCAAAAAAAGCAAAGTTTACAGGGAAGTTATAGGCAAGCTCAGGTTTCACTCGTACAAAATCAGAGAAATTCAGCCGTTATAGTTAGCTGAGCTAACTATAATTCTTGCTCTGCAATGCACTGCTTATGACCTAACATATACATCACGGATGACATAGTCAGTGACATCACTGATGACATCAGTGATGACATCTCATATGACATCACTGATGACATCAGTCAGTGACTGAGTGTTTAAAAAAAGTCTATATGAGGTAAATATATATATCAAAGCATGTTGGGGAATCAGTGGGTGTATGAGAACCTGATTAGATGATTTAGTGGGTGCATGACTAACTGTATAAGTAAGTGATTGGGTGTCTCAGTGGATGTATGAGTACGTGAGTGACTGGTTGTGTCAATGTCTATATCTATCTGTCAGTTGGTATCTAAGGGGTTGGATCGGTGTGTGAGTGGGTATGTGAGATTCTGTATGGGTTAGTGATTGGTTGTCTGAATAACTCCATGGTTGTCTGAGTTTCTGTGTGGATGGGTGAAGGTAGGTGTGACTGCCTATTTGGGTGAGTGAGTGGGTGAGTCAGTGGATCTATGGGTTAGTGAGTATCTGTGTGAGGGCCTGCATGGGTCAGTGAGTATGTATATTGAGGTGTTGGTGAGTGAGCGCATGTTTCAGTCATATATGGCTGAGTAAAGAGGTATGTGAAAGGCAGTATAGGTGAGTAATGGGTATGTGCGTGACTGTATGGGTGAGTGAGTGAAAGTCAGAGTGGCTGAATAGGTGAGTGTATGCTTGGCTAAGTGACTGTGTAGGTGAGTAAGTATGTGTTAGTATCAGTATGAGTAAGTGAGTGTGTGTGTAACTATATGGGTGAGTAAATGACTCTGTGATTGACTGTATAGGTGAGTTAGTAGGCGTGTGAGTAGCTTGATGAGTGACTGACTCGGTGAATGAGTAGCTGTATGGGTGTATGAGTGGATATGTCAGTGGCTGCATTAGTGAGTTAGTGGGTGTATATGTGGCTGTATGGGTGAGTGAGTGGAAATGTGCGTTGCTCTATGAATCAGCGAGTGGCTGTGTAAGTACTGGTATGTATGGATGAATGGGTTTGAGAATGGTAGTGTAGTAGTTGGAGTGGGTATATGAAAGGTTAAATGGAGATATGAGAGGGGGTATTAGAGTTTCTGTGGATGATGTCATCAGTGATGTAATTTGAGATGTCATCAGTAATGTCATCTCATGTCCTGACCATGTCATGAGTGATGTAATATGTGTGGTCAAAAGCGTGCTTTGTGGGGGCACATGTTATAATTACCTCAGCTAACTATAACAGCTGAATTTCTCTGGTTTTGTACAAGTGAAACCTGAGCCTAACTATAACATCCCTGACACCTTTGTTTTTTAGCAAATTTCTAAGTTTAAAAAAAATTCTTTTTATATGCCCTCTTTCTCTATCACTCTGCAAACAAACTTCCTGGCATTCTATTAGCAGGGAGGTGAAGTCCACTTGGCTATTGATGATCCATGGGAGCCACGTACTCTTTTTGGTACCTCTAGCAAGTCCCAACCAGTGGGTTTTCTGAGAGGTTTTTCGGGGCCATGCCCCTTTTTTCCACCGCTTCGCAAACACAACTCCAGGCACACTACTAATTGGGGGATGAAGCCCCCTTGCCTCTTGAGTGCCCTTGTGGCCAATTAGCCCTCCTGCTACCTCCAGTAAGACCCACACAGCTTAAGTTGTCAGAGGCCACGCCCCCTTTCTCTACCACTCTGCAAATGCACCTCCTGATGCACTACTGGTTGGGGTAAGTCATCCACCATAGTCCTAAGGTCTAAAGAAGTAAAGTGGAATTCATTCCCTAACCAGAAGCATGCCAAGAGGCGTGATTGCAGAGCAGTGGAGAAAAGGTGCATGGCCTTCAAGTACTCTAACCAATCCCACTGTCTGGGACTTACTGGAGGTAATAAAAGGGCTTTTTGACCCCCAAATACCCTCAGCAATTAAGAGGATTTCATTCTCCAACCACCAGTCTGCCAGGAGGTGCATTTTGCAGAGTGGTGTTGAAGGGAGTATGGCCTCCGACAACTTGCAGGTGTTTTTTTTATTAAATAGTTTTTTTAGGGAAGTGAGTAACCCCCGTCTCCAGCTTCGGGCCTGGACTTTTCCTTTTTCTAACAAACAATTCTGAGCACTCCGATGTTTTAGAAAACAGTCATAAATACAGTAATCTTGAAAAATTAGTCCATTTTAATCAAAATTTTCAGTCCAAAATCGGCCTAGGGAGGGGCTCAAAAAAGAAATAAACATTTTAAAAAGGAAAAGTAAGATAATATGGTAACCAGGTAATGAAACGAAATAGGGCGCACAGAAATCTATTAAGGGGAAGTAAAAATAGCAAGTGTAAAATGTAGGTGGTGCTTCAAAGAAAAAGAGGGCCGGTTGCCATAAACAACCCTAATATGCTGTCCAAAATGAAGGGTAAGAAGTATCAGCAAACAAATCCGAGCACTCAGATGTTTAATATAACCATCATAAAAACGTGAATCTCGAAATAATAGTCCACTTTAATCCCAATTTTCAGTTCAGGACCAAGAGTTATAATCCAAATCTTGACACTAGGCTTGTGGTGCATATCACTAACAGTTTGTATTCCAAAGTAGAAACAACCCAATATAATTTTCCAAATGAAAGACAGGTAATATACTTAGCATAAAGCTAGTCAGCCAACGCGTGTTTTGTCATTGGGTCAGTAACACTGACTTCTTCAGGGCTGCGGGCATTAAGTACAATATCAATAAATATATAATGATGGTGCACAAAGTCATCACTCTCCATCATCAATCATTAGTGTCCAAATGAAAAAGAAAAGAAGGGATGGGGTTCACTCCTAAGTGTATATACTTAACATTTAAAAAAGTATTTAAACAATTAGAACCAGACATAACAAATTTAGAGTAAAACTCCCCCCCAAAAAAAGAAAAGGTCACCGTATGTGTCCTGAGCATGGGTGCCACTGTGATTTAGACGCAAGACAGAGCCATACACTACAATGTACACAGGAACCTCCAACCACAAGTGCTGGAACCCACACCACAGGAGGACATTGTGGTAGAAATGTCAAAAAGTTATATTAACTTGATACATCGTTGTGTGGGTATTCATCCGTATAATCAGTATCAAGTATGTCTGGCACAATAGTGCAAGAATCCAATAGATGTCAAAAGTAACCAGAGTCCAAGATCAAAAAAAACAAAACAATCAGAGCACAAAGAAAAAAGTATAAAGTGCCAAAGAGAAGAGAAGAGGCAAAGACCTTTAACCTGAAAATATATCCTCAAGTAAAGACCAGAGAGACATTGGACTTAAATGATATTGATTAGGATGATAAAAAAACAACTTAATATTACACCATTGCATGCTATCTCAAATTCACAGCATTTATAGTAATTCAGCATGCACAAGGCTACAGTTTTAATCGTATCAGATCTATATAAGGTAGCTAAAAACCATCTCATATCAATAAGCGATACAGAAACCTCTTATATAACAATACATAAAAGGTCTACATAGAGTTTAAAATGGTCAAACAACTAAAAGATTTACAAATGGAGCTATCGTATCAGTACAACATCACTTACAGTTATCCGGCGAGACATTCCAGTAGGGAGAGTACTCCTCGTGTTCTGGTAGCGTGGACCACAGGCACCATTTTGTAGGTAAAATATATAACCCTACATTCTCCACACATCAATTATGACATGTGAAAAAAAAGCGGCAGCCATCTTCTAATGATTGATGATATTATTAATCTTACTGGAGGTACATACACAGTTGTATAGCTACGCAACATATGTAAATAGATGAACGCAAATAAGTAAATGTGTTTAAAACGATAATGAGCAAAAGAGTAAATTGAAGGAAGGGCGCAATTAGTAAACCCCAGAGTACATTAACAAAGTCTAAAAAGTCAGAACAAGTGGACTCAACGTGTAAGTAAATTCATATTAGTACATACAGAAAAAGTGTATATTTCAAAAAGAAAGTGGATCAGCATATAAAAAAACACGGCAACCATCGTGTAGTGAGCGCCCAATATTAATCTAAAGTCTGAGAATATGGCAGTCCTGTATAATAGAGTTGCAACAAAACAAAAAATAAAAATGAATATTAAAAATTTAGTACACATAAATAGGAGGTAAATATGTTAGTAGAGTCCTTCTTGATGTAACAGTTAATGAATACCATATCCCGGAACTCAAAATGTAAGCTCCTTGTAAAAGGAATCTGCGGCATCCATCTTATACTCTATACAAGACTTCATGTATCCATATATAATGGGGTGTTGTTTGTGGCCACAGGTATCCACTGTACAATCTAATAGTGTGTTATTGTTCAAAATATCTATATTAAGGATGTCACTTTAGGCAAAAGAAAACCGGTGAGTACTACAGTAACTCTAAAGCATAATAAATAAAGCAGACAGTCATGTTGGAGATGTCCAGTAAATGTAGGAGGGGGAGGGGGAAAGGACAGTGGAGGGAAAGGGTTGAAGTATAGTACAGGAATGCCGGAAAGAGGTAACAGTATGGTGTCAGGTCCAGCAATCGAGGTCCAGAGGTACCCTATGTCAGCGGTGCACAGCACCATCCAAGTCAAATCTCTTCATACATTAAACATTTGTAATATATCTGTAATAACAAAGGGTTGTTGAATGCAAGTTAACAAAACAGTAAATTCTATGCATTCAAATTGCGTCCCATACTAAATAAGTTCACACATTATATAGTATGATACAATATGTTGAATCTACAGGTCAGTTGATAATACACCGTAATCCATCCCAAGTAAGGGGGGTGGAAGATATTTAATACCCTAAGAAGTACTGCATTTCATTGTCAATATTAACTCCTAGTTCTACAGCATGTAATTTCATTATTCAGTGTGCCTCACAACATCTGAGTCTCAATACTCAGTTTCCACCGCAAATGTCATTTCTCACCTGATCAGTACCATGGAACGTAAACTTGTGAGCATGTCCCTGTAAACTCTCATCCATGGTATGCATCACAATCGGGTACTTGTAATCATTGCTTTTAAGTGCCCTAAAATGTTCTGCAATGCGTTCTCTTAGAGGTCTCGTATAGTGCTTCCAACATATATTTATAACATGTGCACTCAATCACATATACAAAAAATCTTGTTGAGCAGGTAATATACATAGGAATTGTAAAATTGCATGTATTGTTGTAGTTAAAGCAAGTTACTTTGTCTACCGCCCATCTACATGTGTTACAGTGATCACATTTGTGGAAACCTTTAACGTGGTCACTGAGCCAGTTACTTGGTCTAATCAATGTTGGGCAACGGGGACGGATCATGTTGGCAAGTGTGCGGCTTATCCTAAACGTCATACTCGGATGTTCGTCAAAAATGGACCTTAACCAAAGTCAGGATATGCCAGCTTTTACAAAGAATATTGTACAAGTCGCCTGTGTTTGGGTAAAAAGTTAGTCAGCAGTCTGGCCTCTTCACTGGAACTAGTTGGTTTTCTATGTTTCTGTTTGGGTTTCAATGTGTCACCACGTGATAGAGTCTGTGCTCATTGTGCTGTTTTATTAACAATAAGTTGTAGAAGTTGTGCGAAACAAAACGTGGAGTGGAGTGAAGAGTGTCGTGGAGAATACTGAAATGCCAAAGCAGCGAGGGGCGAGGGGAGCTCCGGTTGTACATCCTTTATTCTTCTTATTATTGAACGATCCCCTCAATAAAAACCATGAGCCTGTGCCCGATCCCCGAGCACCAGGAAGCACCGAGAAGCACCTGGAAGCACCGGGAGGGAAACCAGGAATTGGGAAATTGGGCACAGACGAACGAGGCTCCTCAGCTCACCAGTTGCATTTACACACTCACTTCTCCCCTGGTGGAGCCGACCTGGTGAGTGTGGCCACTGACATTCAGTGGGCGCTAAGTGTGCATCACAGATCCATCGTGGAGGCCACCCGGATAGCTCTGGGCACAGCCTGCGATCACCTGATTGGTCCCACTCGCCAACATTTTACAAAAACCCTTCAAAGAGTACTTTGGCCCACACAGACCTCTGAGGAGCAAAGGCGGTGAAGGAGCCCCCAGAGACAGCTAACCCTTGCTGGGAAAAGTATAATATCTGTGTAAAACTCCAGTGTTTTGATTCCAACAAAACATATTGGCCTCCAAGAAAGGTGAGAGGGTGGCTTTACTCAATCACGAAGTAGAGCCTACGGCCTACTGTCTCCGGTCAGCTGCATCTTTACACCATCCCCCTGGTTGGGAGGGAAGAAGTAAGAGCTTGGACTAGGAATAAGTGCAGCTGCAAGGGGAAAACAAAACATACAGCGCACTGGAAGAGCTGCAGCAGCAGCCTACAATCCAGGAGTGATTCTTTGTGACAGCAAACTGGTGTGTCGTAGCGGGCTGGGAGTCTAACAGCTACTTTCGTCACCTTTCTGTCTGGCATTGGTGCTATCCGATTTGGACAGCCTATCCTTCAGCCTTTTCCCCGGACCTCTTGCCTCCAAAACCAGTCTTCCTAAACCAGCTTATATTTAATCATCACTCCTAAAGCCGTGCATAGACTCGATTTTAGTCATCATTCCAGACTCATAAATTGTATTGTTGAACTAAGGTGTCCAGGAATCAAGATCTTTTTGAATCTCGGATAGCGAAGCAGGTTTCTAGAATACAGAAAAAACTGATAGTGAAGCGGATAGTGACCAACACAAGAAAAATATAATAAAATGTTAAATCCTCTCGCACCAAGCTTTACTACAAAAGCTGTAAAAAAAATCCCTCCAGATACTGTAAAACACTCCTGGAATCTGAAACTACAGGACAGCAGGGCAAAACCAGTATCAAGGAATTAAGAGACTTATTTCCGAGCAAAAATGTTCCACTAAATCGTGGGAGAATAGTTGATCTATTAAAAAATACATTCTCTTCAATCATTCACCTCTGCAGAAATAAAACTAGTTTCTTTCCCAAATAAACTTGTTTCATCTGTGGCAATTGTAGAGTTCTGGTCTAACATAATACCTTCCATAATAATTAAAGTAAGTTACACTCTTCACAAAAAATGGCTTCGACATTATTGAAGTAAAAGAAACTGATGATTTTAATAAATACTCAAAAGGATCAGTAAGATATGAGGCTTGTCTATATAAGCAGAACCAGCAATCTAAAAGCAATAATATAACAGATGTCCCTTTAATGATCTCACTTAAAGACGAAGTGCGCAGAATTTGGAACTGCTCAGACACAAAAAGACGCCATAATCTGAAAAAAAAACCTGGGCATGGGTTGCGGGCTCCTTAAACAGCAATAAACCAGCCAAGGACCCAAAACTTACCTTTTAGCAGCAACCTAAAAATAATATCATGGAACATGGCCGGGAAAACCTAAGAGAAGCTATCTTTTATCCTGGAAGGTACTCCACCTATAGTGTTCCTGCAAGAAACATGGACTCCAGCTTCATTCTATCAAAAAGACTTCTTTATGTATGCCAACATAGAAGAGGCAGCTAGAAGGGGGCATGCTAGATGGAGGCCTAGCGATCCTGCTAAAAGAAGAATTTTATTGGGACCCAGAGGAAATAGACCTCTCCTTGTCAAATGTACAATGTGTCAACATCAGGTACTAAATCAGGAGTCTGCTCTAGAATTACTACTCTTCAACATATACATCCCACCTGGCCCCTCAAAAAACTCCCTCATAGAAACATCTTTTGTGAAAATCCAGAGCCCAGGAGGTTTCCTCCTTTGATTATAGAAGGGAATTTTAATAGATAAATCTCAAGCGCATTACTAAACAACGGGGGTACTTTAGCACAAGAGGAAGCATGCCTAATTCCAACCCCCATATTGCCAGCCAAGATAAGGGCAGATAAACAAGGGAAATTGCTTTTTAGCCCACATCTCAGCAATAAACGGCATTATACTCAATGGAAGAGTAGAAGGAGACATCCCAGCAGCATTTACCAGAATAGGCAACCATAGCTCTTCTATCCTAGACTATGTTATTTGTAGCCTAGATATTAACTTGAAAGTTAGGACACTAAACATCCAATACCCACACAAAAGTGATCACGCATATTTGACCATGGAAATTTAAATTTTAGCGCAACCTTCCTCCTCATGGTCCCTAAGTTCCTTTAAAGGTCAGGCAAACAAAAAACAAAAAACAGGTAGGATCTACTGGAATACAAACGTAATAAATAAAATGAACATGGCCATATCTTCTTTTTCCCAAAATCCTGTCAGTGAAGAAGGAGACCCCATAAACAGATATGAAGACACAGTACAATCGGTTGTGGGGACTCTCCACGCAAATGCAATCAGTAAGGTCAAATATAAAACCCACCACTATGGAAGCGATCAGACAATTTGTTAGCACACTTAAATAACCTGACCAGAAAACAATTCTTAACTTTCTGTCCTACGAGACAATGAGAAATAAGAAAGCTGAAAATCAACGAAACAAAGAACAAAAAAAGCAAGCCCAAAAGGACAAAATCTAGGTCAATATCCACAATGCAGTAAAAAGTGGAAATAGTAAGACATTCTGGAATATAGTAGCCATGTAAAGGGGAACAAGAAAGTCAATCCAAGTGTTGCTTGCCGCTTCATCTGAATGGAAAAAACATATTCTTAACTTATATAAACCCAATAACCAAATAAAAGCATCACCTTGTCTTCACCCTGGACGAAAGGGCCAACAGAACAGAACGTATTAGCTATTTTGTAAACACAGATCGCTACCTTCATTAAAACTGCAAGACCATTAGCAGCAATGGGTCCAGATCAAAGTCCTTCAATCAACTCCCGAAGAAAGGAGCAATTTTTAACACCTCTTTTTCAATACTGTTTTGCCACTGGGAACATACCAACATCTTGGCAAGGGAGTATGGTGGCTTCTCTTTTGAAAAAAAGTTGTAGAGCAAATCCAACTAACTACAGACAAATTGCTCTCCTTGATGCCTCGGGTAAGATATTTGCCCCATGTGTATTGGACCATCTAAAAGACTGGGCATTCTCAAACAATGTGATTCTTGTGGCACAGGCCAGTTTCTGCCTAAACCATTTGGTCACGGACAAGAAGTATGTAACCGTAAAGTTACAAATAGTTGATTGTGCATTTATTGACTTTTCAACCACTTTTGACAGCGTAGATAGATCAAAGCTGTGGAAAAAGATAGTGAGTCTAGGGATACCCACGACCTCCTAACAATACGCATATCTCTGCACACATCAACATGGTCTACAGTCAACATGGGGCTGGAAAGGGGCCTAACTAGTCAAATCCCCACAATGAATGGTCTGAAACAAGGGTGCCTTCTTGCCCCTTTGCTATTTTCCATCTTTATAAGCGAGCTCCCAGGGAACTTTCCCCAAACTAATAACTTTCCCCCTAAGCTAGTGCAAAGGAAAATCCATAGCCTAATGTATGTGGAAGACATTTTTATACTCGACCATACCCCTATTGGTCTACAAACAAACTTGGAAGAATTAAATAGATATTGAAAAGAGAATTTTCTGGTTCCTAAGATCTCCAAAACTAAAATTTTACTTTTCAGAGGAAGAAGGAAATTACCGCCTTTTACCTGGTCCCTGGAAGGTAAACTGATAGAAATAGTGAAAGAACCTCCAAAATGTCCCCCATTTTCACCATCTTGGGCGTAAGGCAGACTCCCATTTTGGGGCATTACAGAGATTGTATTGCTCTACCAGGAATAGGCATTTTAAATCTTTGCTGGAGGTTTATAGTATGAAAATTTCACCCATTTTGTCTTGATTTTTGGAATATATACAGATTAAAACATTGCGACCAATACAAGTAAAAGAAGAGACTATTTTATGAAAACTGCTCAAAGTCACTCAATCAGTCCCAGTAGAAGCATTACGTTTTGAGCTCTCTTTAACAAGTGCATACGCTCAAGCTATTTCTAATATTTTACGGTGGGCCTTTAATCTTTTAAACGCAACTCCTGGCTCTTTAAGGCATTTATTAAAACAGGAGACTTTTGGAGAAGACTCGGCACTGCACACTTTTAATAGGAATCACAAAATAGCCCTTGAGGTATCTCAATGCACTGTTGCACTTTTAAAGGTTTGATCACCAGTCCACTTGAAGATCTTTTTAAAATATACGACGCCAAGTATACGTTTTGCATTAGATAGGGAGAACTTTATCCAATGAAAGCACTTTAAAAAGTTTGCAGAAACTATAGTATATAAACTTTCTGATTATTCTATACAATTCCAACTAGAACATAGTAAGTAAGAGTAAGGCACTGTATTCTTCTTTTATGACTAGGAATTCTTCCCTCAAAATGTTATTCCTCTAGATGGAAGTCCCTTGAACAGTCCTCAGGTGTTTGTGACTTGTGTAATGGAGGAGTACAAGAGCTTTACCATGTACTTTTTGATTATCCAAGCCAGATTTTGGTAGAGGCATGACAACGTTTTATAAACCCTATACGTTTTAAATACAATGTCACTTCAACTCAAGACCTAATTACACTGTACAAATCTCCTCCTAATGAATTTGTTTGCCACAACTTGTTCACGTTTTTAAAGAGTTTCTTAGATTTTTTCTAAAAGTACAGAGCCTGATTAGTTATAAACATATGTACTTTTATCCATCAATTTTAACTTACTGTTTATACTGAGTTTTAATGTAATCTTAAAAGTTTAAATCTATTTATCTTATATCATGTATTTGTATTTGTTGACCTCAGTCGAGGTCTGAATCAAATACAATTTTGACTTTGAACAATTTGTCTATTATATGCCCTCTTGAGGAATCTTGATTCCATATCTGTCTGAGTGTTGTCAAATTCAGCATCCTCACTACAATTTCTTAGTGCTCTGACCATAGCACCAAAGGGGATTGAGTTAATCTTAGACTTAGGATGACAGCTAGATGCATGTAACAAAGCATTGAGAGATGTACTCTTTCTATACATTTAATTGCATATCCTGTTTCCTACAATGTGTAGTTCCACATCAAGAAGAATAATGCTTTCAAAACTATAGTGGTAAGTAAATGACAAATTCCAGTCATTGTTGTTCAAGTATATAAAGAATTCCACAAGATGTTGTGTACCTGTCCAAATCAAAAGGCAGTCGTCTATGAATCTGCCCCAATAGTGTAATACAGAGCTGTGCAACGCTGACATGGGGTACCTCTGCACCTCGATTGCTGAACCTGACACTATATGTTATCTCTTTCCAGCATTCCTTTACTATACTTCAACCTTTTCCCTCCACTTTCCTCACCCTCTCCACTCCCCCTCCTGTAGTGCTCACCGGAATAGTTTTGCCTGAAGCAACATCAATAATATAGATATATTGATAATTAACACACTTTTCGAATGTACAGTGGATACCTGTGGCCACAAACAACACTCTAATATATATAGATACATGGACTCTTGTATACAGTTTAAGATGGCTGCCGCGGTTTCCTTTTACAAGGAGCTTACTACTTGGAGTTCCGGGAGATGGTATTCATTAACTTTTAAGTCAAGATGGAATCTATTAGCATATTTACCTCCTACTTATGTGTACTATATTTTTTATATTTTTTTTTATTTTTTGTTTTGATGTGACCCTATTAGAGAGGACCACCCTATTCTCAGACTTTAGTCTAATATTAGGTGCCCACTACAAGATGACTGCCGTGATTCTTTTATATGCCGGTTCACTTTCTTTATGAGACTACTTTTGAAATTCTCCAATGTCATGCTGTTGTAGTTGATATTATATTAATATTTCACACTTTTTCTCAATGTACTAATATGAATTAGCTTACACTTTGGGTCCACTTGTTGGGACTTTTTGGACTTTATTTACATACTCAGGCAAAACTCTAATGCCTCCGATTTCATTTTGGTAAAATCAGTAATTCTATTGTGGTCAAATTTAAGGCCCAGTTCTAATACGGAAGATTCCTCTTTTGTCAATTGTCTCTGTGATAGGCTGTGTTTGGTTATAAATTACAATACTAAAAAACATATGACCGTATGCTTAAATGCGCTTACGTTTGTACTTCTTATAGATAATACCCGTGAGGGAAAGCACGCCCATATTTGAGCGAAAGGAAAGTCCATTACATTCAGAGTTTTGAATTGGTGAAGATGCGGTAAAGTAAGTCCGCTTGTTAATAGTGTTTTAAAGTGCTTCATGCATTTTGCCTCTTTGGATACATTGTTAAATGAGGACAATATTGTTTTTTCATTTGTAGAATAAAGAGTCTTCAAGGAACTCAGTCCTGCCCATACTCTGCAGTAAAGGTACATATCTTTTTGTTGCTTCCCTCTGGGGGTGTAAGTCGAGAGTAGCAGTAGATATATTCAATACTTTGGTTCTTTCATTTCAGAAATTTATACTGGCAAAGTGTTAAGGGAGCCTTGTAGGCAGTAACATAAACGAGTCCAGTGGCAGAAAAGCCAAAAACTCTTGGAGCAAACGAGCTGGAGCAGCCGCTCCATCGCTAGAAAACAGGTACTCACTAAGTTAGTTACATGTACAAGAGAGAGAGTCAGTTCGGGTTGACGCTGTTTTTGCATCATTTATTTATTTTGTTTTTTGTAGAATATCCGGTCCATTTATATGAATCCCTGATGATAGTCCCAGTACTATTCGCCTGGGTTTTGAAATGCGTTGGCATTTTGGGAGGCATTTAGTTAATTCTGAATGCGGCGAGAGTTGAAGGAAATTATTGGATAAAGGATTGATATACTATTCAGATACTCTTTTGACGCTGGAGTTGGAATAACACATGTGGTTCATAACATTGGATATTTTCATGTTTATTACTAAATTTTGTATATGACGGAAATTTTCCTAAAAATGTGTTTTGCATCAGATTAATGTATGAATTCATTTGCTGCTTTTGTCATGTTGCAAGCTGTTGCCAATCATTTTTTCACAGTGTCTAAGTCCATTTTTGTCTTTAAATATATGTTAATGTGAATTGTATATACGTGTAAGTTCATGTGTGAATTTGATAAATCTGTGTTTCTTTTTCAGTCCAAAACATTTTTTGATCAATTTTTAAATTAATAAGAAACAGGAATGGTCTAATAAAAATTCCATTCGGACAGATAAAAGAGTTGACTGTTCGTTACTCCATGAGTAGTAGGAGAATACGGTAGCACGGAGCCGGGTTCATTGTTTTGTGTTCTTAGTTTTGGATTATCAGCATTTGAACTCTCATTGTCAGGCGTGCACGGTTTAGAACACCCACAGTTCTGCCCTCGTTGATAGTCTCATGAGAAAAAGGTTTAAGACCACACTTGACATCTCCAATGGCTTTCATAGCCATAACCTGTCCTCTATTAGTAGTCCATGGACAGCCTTTACTTCTGGCAGCAAACAAAAACAGTTTAGAAGATTATCCATGGGCTACAAAAACAGTCCAGGAGTCTTTACCACATGTGTAGTCTCTCTGTTAGAGAGCATTGACCCTGATGCGTACTCGTATGTTGATGATATTTATCTCACAGAAGACGAATTATGGCCACATCTGTGTCGCGTTGACCGCATCATTGTTATGGTTGCGGACTTCGGTTACAAATTTAACTTTGCAAAATCACACATTGCAGCTTATACAGTGCTTATTTAGGCTATGAACTCAACAACGAAGGTCGAGGTTTAGCATCTCACTTCCTGGAGAAATGCACATGTTTGCTCGCTCCAACAACTGTGAAAAAACTACAATCTTTGCTGGGCTTTTTGAATTTTGGGCATACTTACATTCCCGATTATGCCCAGCTTATCAAGCCGCTATATGCCTTGGTACAACCTACTTTCACCAAATCAAGCTGGCTGCCAGAACATTCAGCTATCCTGCACTCTTTGCAGGCTGATCTTCTTGCCTCTAAATACTTATTGACACGTGATAACTACACATACCTCGTAATCAGAATTGTGCCTGGCGCAGTGGGTTTCACGTACTTGACATTTAATGAAGGGGACACAGTCCCTATTGTTTATAAGTCACATTTGTACACTTCGGCTGAAATGCGCTTTTCCTCCGTCAAGAAGGTATTAACTGCAGTACAGATGGTGATTCTAAAAAAGAGAGCGCTGTCGCAAGGGAAACGCATGTTGTTTGTCACACCGTATCCTGCCCTTGAGGCAGTGACGAAGGCCAGTGTACCGAATTCTAAAGCTTTGCATCCATGTTGGATACAATGGGCCACTTCTTTGACGACTCCAGATGTCACTTTCATCTTTGATGCCTCATTGCAGACTCAGGAGTATTTGCAGTAGGAATTTGTTCATCCAGCTCCTCTGTCCTTGCGCCCGCTTGAGGATTGCCATTGTATCATTTACACTGACGGTTCGGCGCAACCGGCGACGTAATCTAAACATGCTTATTCAGCAGCCTGCGCAATAGTGGCTGGTACTTTTGTGAATGGAGAATTCAAGTCTGATGTCGTGCATACGCAGACATTGGGTGATTGTACCGCCCACTTGGCAGAGCTACGTGCTCTGGTGCTTGCACTGAAGTTTGCTGATCCTCGATTTACTACTCTTATTGTAAGTGACTCATACTACTGTGTTCAATCTTTCAACGACAATTTATTCTTTTGGTCTCAAAATGAATATCGTGATTCCAAAGGAAGCACAATTAAACATAAAATGATTTGGGTTCGAGTCGCAGAACTTAAACAACGTCAGCCGCTCGTGAATGTAATTCATGCTCTTGGTCACCAGCGCGTAGGTGTACACGCTGTTGGCAACAGTTTAGCTGATGAAGCAGTGAAAACAGCAGTGGCAACATATCTGGTAGCAGCAGTTACAAGATCCAAAAGTAAGATTGATGATGACATCTTGCCAGCCATTGCTGCAACAGAGAAGGGTGATAATTTCCCTTGGGGTTTCCCTTCTAAATACTCTTATCATTTAAGTCCTGATAAAGTTCCCTATGTGAGAATTAACGATGTTGGTTACAGGTTGATTCCCAACGCTGTTCGCAGACTTGCCTTGATAACAGCCGCTCACGAAGGCATGGCCTCAGCCCTTGCAGGTATCTCAGCGACTGTTACTATCTTACAACAACGTTACTGGTGGCGCGGAATGTATAAACAAACTCATGATTATGTCCTTACTTGTGACATTTGCCAGCAGATTAAACCTTCGATTGCTGCATGTCCACTTCAAACACAGTTGTATATATCTGATAAACCACTTGGGTGTGTTTATTTGGATCACTGCGGTCCTTTCTCCTCTAATACTGCGTATAAGTACATCTTAGTTGCAGTGGGTTCGTGCACACATTTTGTATGGGTGTGGCCACAGAGGAGTGCTGATGCTCGAACTGACATCAGGGATTTGCGTGTCTTGGTGGGAATTTTTGCATGTGATTCCCTACATTCGGACCAGGGTCCTGCGTTTGCCTCTAAGGCGTACAAGGATGCCATGAGATCTTTGGGGGTCCAAGTCAAATTTTTGTCTCTACATAGGTCTGAAGGAAATTCTGTTGTGGAGTGAATGAACCGTGACTTAAAGCAATCCTTGACAGCTAGGGTTTTAGGTACTGGCAGGAACTGGTTGGCCCATTTGTATAGCGTTCAATGTACACTTAATAATCTCCCTAGAAGGTCTCTGGGTGGGCAGACCCCATACAAAATGCTCTTTAGCATAAAAAGTTTGTCCCGGACCTTGATGGTCTAGACATGGTGGCGGCCGCCACACCCTTTGACGAAGATGATAATTCTGCTGTGTTACAGAATCTACATGAGGCTCGATACAGTCTTGCAAAGGTACACTTGCCGTCCACAACTGATGCTGCACTTCAGATTCCAGTAGTTGGCTGGCTACCTCGAGTTGGTGACCTGGTCTTTGAGAAGGTAGAGAACAAGAAAGAGTTTGGCCCCTCTTATCGTGCACCTGTTCCAGTGCTTGGCATGCAGGGTACAAGAACAGTCATTTTACCTCCACTTCCTGGTCGCAAGGATAACAGGTACATCTCCATTGACAATGTCAAACTACAGCGAGTGGCCGCTCCTTCTTAGTATGACTCTAGCGGTCTCTTGTCCAGCGATGCTGAGAAATTCTGTTTTGGCTCCAGCAAATACCAACAGGCCTGACATTGCCATCGAGATGCATACAGTTACTAATCCTTCATTGACCCCACCGGCTGGCGGTCCCCACGAAGATACTGAGTATACCTATCCCACAGATGTGTTGTTGCCTGGTGTGCAATCAAGTGCAGTTGACCAGTCACGTTTTTCATTAGACACTAACTCTACAACATCGAGTGCCCCATAGAAAATTTCAATTTTTGGTGTTTGGTTTAAAAGACATTTTTTAATTCCCCCTTGGACTTACTTTTGGCTGGTGCTCATATCTACTTTTTTGTTCATGTCCATTGGATTTGTGGTTGTGGTTGTCTTTTTTTGTCTGGTGAATGGACACTATTTAACTGATCTGCAATTAGATTAATTGATGGAACTTTGGCACCCCACTCCTCATCACACATTATGAAGCGGGACCAGACTTTTGTTAATATTACTGCTTGGCCTGTGTTAGATGGGATTGTATGGGATGCTGTAAAATTTCCAATTCATGGCCCCACAGAGGTGATTAATGTCCCCAATGTACTTCGTGTTTCTATGGGGGGGTATTGTGCAACAAGATATACGCTCTGATGATTGGGATGTCCAAGCCGTTGAGGCTCATCTTTCTGATTTGAAATATTATGCTGCTTTTGATGCTGAAGATTTGTATTTAGACTCAGCGAATTATGGAGAGTTATTTTGCTACCAACATTATGGCAATCATTTCCTACATAAAGCGAATACATTTAGAAATGTTGTTAATTATACACAATGGGAACATTGGCCAGCTCCCATTGAAGGCAGCTCCAAAACTCTAGTGAAAAAATTTACATATTTTACCAATTTCAGTGTATCTAAATCTGAAGCCTTTTATTTTAAAATGTCTGCTGGGTTGGCTTCTAAAGTTAGACTGACACATACAAAATTACTGTATTCGAAGTCCTTTATGAATGAATTAGCTATAGGGGGCTATGAGCTATGGAAAGATACCATTGATCTTAAATCTGTTTGGTGTTCTAAAACCTGGCAGGTGCAAGGTTCTGAGGGTTTGCATCGTGCGTACATTATCCTGAACCATTTATTAATTTTGAATTCTACCATTTTTCAGACCACCTGCTTTGGATTGGCTACTTCGAAAAAGATGAATGTCCCTACTATTCCTGATCTGGGCGCTGATCCAACCTAGGATAATCACACAAATCTGTCTTTAATCTGTAATTACTAATACATCCTTCAATATTTCCAACTTAGATCCCGAAGGATGGTTGATATGGCAAAAAACTTCAGACTCATGTCAACATCGTTTTCTAGGGCTGAAATTAGGCTACACGCAGGTTAGGGTTGACCCCCGATTTGAAAACTCCCATTCTGTTACTACCTATTCAGTAGGAAAATTATGTCAAAACTGGCTTAAACATTCCACCTTGGTGTCAGTTAAACTTCATTTGTCCAAATTAACTGACGATGTAGATTTGAATGATTTTGTTAAGGGCCCTGTGGGTGGCAGGTCCAAAAGATGGGTATATGCTATTTACAACGAGGTTTGGAAATTATCTTAGCTGCTTCTAGGTTAAGAGCTATTGATCAAGCACATTTGGAAAAAGTGCTTGCTGTCATTGATAGTAGCATTAACACTCTTTCTTCCAGAATTTACATATTAGACAATATTGTTTCATCTGTTATGGATATTGTGCAGGATGACCATGGTCAAAATCAATTGCGTTCCATAATGTGTTTTGCATGGACTTTACAAACATTGAAGGCTGGGAAAGTTCCCTGGGACTACATGAACACATCATCTTTATTCCTGCCATTTAATCTGAGTGATAAACAACAGTTCATGTCCATGAAGGATGCGACATATTCACTATTGCATATTGAAAAGTTGGAACCTTTACCATTCTCTGTGGCCGAATCGAACTCAGCTGTGTGGCTTATCCATGGGTTAATCACACTACCTTTTCCATTGTTTAAGTTCAGTTCATGTATGAAACACTATGCCTTAGGCACAAATGAACGACTAGGTACCGCTTTCCTACATGAAGTTTGGTCGCTCCCATTTATATACAGGTGCATGAGGGAGGGTAAAGAGGTTAATTTAAAAGGAGAGGATTGCACTTCCACACCTGATCACTCAGTAGTTTGTAGGAACATCCAATTGCTGGCGCTTGCAATGTTCACGCCCCAAATTTAGCTTGCATTTTGAAGGGAAATCCTGTGCCACCAATTACGCCAACTTTCACGTTATTAGCTTTAACGGTAGCTATTTGCTTTTAAATAATGAGGCGTGTTGCGGGATGCTAGCAGGTATTCCATACATTGTAACTGTCTCCCAACGAGTAGTCTGTTGCAAGAATGTGCTTTTCCCACCCCCGCATGGGAGACTCGATGTAACCATCTGGCCTTCCATACCAACCTTGAAAGCAGAGTTCAACAAGATGAGCAGAATAAGGGCTCTATTGTCTCAAAAAGAAGTCGCCCTAACTTCCTCTCATGAAACATTTGTCCTTCATGTAGCTAACACCCGCACCGAGGTGCATGCTCTTTTAAATACTGATCTCCCACTTCATTTAGGTGCTCTGATTCACACTATATTCAATGCCTCATCAACAACTGGCTTGGTGCATTTTTTCAAAGTTGTGGGTTCCGGGCTTGTGACCTCGTTCCAAACAATATTTAGAGTAATACCGGCATTTTTTCATTCTATTTTTTCCAGCGTCCTTGGTGGGCTTCCGTTAATCCTCGCCTTGACTGCTGGTGTGCTGCTGTTGGTTTGTTTGCTCCGCAATGGCTGCACGATCTGTATCACACGAGAGCCTGCCCTGGCTGCTCCAACTGCGCAACTGGTTGCTTGAATACCATGGAACACTACCACTGGCCACTTGAGCGTAGCCTATGGATTGTCCTTCCGGTTCTCATACTTTACTTGCATGCAACCTGTTTTCCATTGCCTAGATTGTTCATTTGAATGGGCTCTGGATTTGTGCCTGTCAAACACAGCGTCTCCTGCCCCAGATTATGATCGACTGATGAGTCCCTTAGTGGCTCATGAGTTGGACTGTTTTGGTATCGGGATAATGGCCTGTGCAGCTGCGCACGGAATCCTAGGAAAGTGGGATATTTATGCAGCAGCCCATGACTTCCTGGTGCGAAGTTATCTTGAAGAACACGCAAGTTGTCCTCTGATTGTGCTAGAGGCTCCGGTTATCGAAGAACATGTATGTTCCTTTACATTATTAGATTGGATGGCTGAATCATTTATTGAAGATTACAATGACTTAATTTTGGAAGCTGTTGCAACATACTGTGCCTATACGTTGATGAATTGAATTGGCAGTTGTCCATCTTCCGCACATACAAACTCAAATACTTTTTACTTTTTATTTTTTTGCTCCAGTTTGGCATGGATATTGCCCTAGATTGATTTTTTGTTTTTCAATTTATTTTCCAACTAACTTTTTGAACTTTTCACTACCAATTATACAGATTGGCAATATATGAACTTGGTTCTGTCTCACTCTAACTTGAACTCTGCGTTCCTACATTGCTTCCCTATTTTGTTTGTGGTCCGATCAAGGGATGGTGTAGTAAAGACAGGGTTTTGCCTGCACACATTGCTATGTTAGCATAAACGTTTTTAGAAGTTAAACGCCATCTTGCCACTTTGCTGCTTTTGCACACGACTCTACAGGTAGCTGTTGTTATAAGTAAAACTGCTTGCTTGCTCTTTCTTCACATGAGAACGGTCTGTTTTTCACATCCGTAGACATGCACCGCGACCTTAGTCTCAACACTGTGTGCAGAAACCGTCAAGATCAAATAACAATGTATGCTGTGGAATTCAGGTTGATCGTCCCACGCTCTAGACAGAACAAGCACACAGCTGCAAATATCTGAAACACGGGTGCCTTTAATATTGCATTGCATGCATGACGCTGGCACACCTGGAGAAAACCTTTACAGACACAGAGAGCAGTGCTGATCCTTTGATGTGATTCACCTAAGCTGATCTTTGAGGTATGGGGTTCCCCATTCAAACCTAGAGACCTTCTATTATTATAAAACTAGGTGATTAGCCAGGGGAGGGTGGTACACCAGGTATTATAGGACCTGTTTCCACTATCATTGTACTATGATTTCTCCCTTTGTTATTTATTGAATTGTAACAATGCTGATGGTTTTATTTCTAATCATTTGTTTACTTATGTGAGCCAAAGTACTGCATCTTAGAGCACGTAGTTAAAAATAAACATTTTAAACTTTTTCCGTATCTCCGATTACTCACGTTGTGGACTGA
Source organism: Triturus cristatus (assembly GCF_964204655.1). Taxonomy (NCBI): domain Eukaryota; kingdom Metazoa; phylum Chordata; class Amphibia; order Caudata; family Salamandridae; genus Triturus; species Triturus cristatus. The sequence goes on along the minus strand of NC_140589.1, from coordinate 409,388,222 downwards.
TATAAGAATAACAACGCAAAGGTGTTCTTGATTCCCACCATTCCTGAGAGTATTCTAAGTCTCTTGTTCTGGGTTGTCTAATCATTGGTAGCTTTGATATGGTACGGAGAACGAATGAGACACTGATGCTAGTCGGATAGGGGTTCTAGGTACTGAGGTTAGTTTTTTTGGTACACCACAATTCACTGAGGTCCTGGTTTCCTGTGCACAGTTCTGTGCACCAGCAGAATCCCCACAACAAAATCTTCTTTTTAATTCAAAAGCCTTTGACTTAACTTTCAATATTATTGTTTTTTTTATAAACTGCAGATCGTTTCTCATATTTTAAAAAATATTTCATTAAATTTTGCAGTACTCTACTTTTAGACATGCGTTTCCTTATATCTTTAAACTGTTTCATCCTTCTTTCATCATAGATTTTTTTACCAATACTTGATCTTCTATCACTATCTTTTTTTACTTTTTCTTCTGAATGATTGAAGAAGTTTACTTTTTCTTTTGTCCAGTTTCTAAATTCGTAATCTTCTTTAAAACTCTTTTCTCAAAATCTTTAGTTTTCTTACCAGAAGCCTTTTTCTTCACTGTCACATGTTCTACTTTGTTTGATTTATTATTTTCTCTATTTTTTTAAAAAAAATAGGATTCTTTTCTTTCTTTCCTTTTCTTTTCTTCGTTCTTGGTCATGATGAATCTTTAGTAATGATTATGGTCAGTATCTGAAAAGAAAGAAAAGTTTAAATATACTTGTTAAATCTTTTACTAATATTAAAATAATTATACACAACATTTTATAAGTACACCATTAACATCTGGGGCATTAAAGGACTACATAGGTAACACCTGGCTTATTCCATGACTACAGGGATAATATCTGAGGATTTACATCACTACATAGGAAGTGACTGACTGATTCTAAAAGTGTATGATTACTGACTAATTAGTTACACAAGTACAACAGTAGTCCCTGCGTGATTGAAAGACTACAAACATACTGCCTGGGTAATAGAAGCACTGAATAGCTAATGCATTGGTTAACACCTGGCTGATCCCAAATAATGTCTAAAATTTTATTGGTCTATGTATGAAATACATAACACAGAGTAATACATAGATGTTTCTGTAGCAGAAATAAAAGGGGACCTTTGTTAAGTGGTAGAGGCTACTGGTATTATAGTACCTCCATTTCGTTTTTATCTGTAGTAACAGAATCTTGTCCTCAAATGTTACATAAATTCCTTTCCTGCAGTTAAAAAGAGTATTTAATTTCTAACAGCTTGCTATGGAGAATAAACCACTAATAGACCGAAAAATGTCTCAGAAACACATAATTCATATATATGTCAATACAATACCACAAGTTCTAATCCTATATTCTCCTTAGAACTTCAGTTCTAGAAATAGCAGATATGAGTTTGGTAACTCTTTAGGTAGCCTCGATTTGAATGTCATTTGTATGTCATTGCACTCTGTCCATCCTGTTTGACATCTTAAATATATTGTATAGCGTCCAGATGTTATATTAAATCCTTCATGAAATATAATTGCTATAGTTGGGAAAGTTCTTTTTGAAATGGAAATTTGTCCTGCTATAAAGTTAGTAATTTCAGATTCTAGTTTATTACCATCCACTCTGCAATGTTGTAGTATAACTATGACTTATTTTCCAAACCTTTGTTGTAACAACATAGACCTTATTTCTGATCTGCAGTTTTGACAGGTCATATCTTGAGGTGCGTTTTTGGTTACATTTTCAAAGGCCACAGCTTTACAATCTTTTAACATCAAGTAGAGGGATTGTTCTGAAATTATTTTAGTGCTAGATGTAAATTCACAATCTCCACAGTTATGGTTCCATTTATAAGTTAAACCAAATAATTCATTAATATTAACATCTTCTTCCTCTAATAGTCCTAGTATTCCCATTAACAATTTTAGACCATCCTGCTGAAGATTTTGAGAAAACACTACTGATCCAGCACAGTCATCTGTAAGTTTTCTTATTCCTGTAGCAGAATGTATAATACGTCTGTCACTTCTTAATTCTTCAAGTATACATCATTGTGAACACATTCTTTTATCTACCTTTTCTTTAATAGAATTTGCAAAATGAGGCAAATTGTATAGTCCATTTAACACTACATTTGCATAACAGTCCACTCCCGATTTATTATCATAGTGATACCCTTCTATTTCCTCAACGTGCTGTAGTTTTCTATGCTTAGGTCCTTGTTGTTTTTCTTTTTCCTCAGTTTCTTGTTCAGCTCAGATAGACTGTTTTGATTTTTTCCACTTTGGACGCATTGTCGGTTTTTCAAACAGAGGATACTGGCCTAAATGAGGAGCATATTGAGCTCTTACTCAAAATACTCCCTTACCAGCTCACATCAACATTTACGTTCTTCTCATCAAAATCAATCAGAAACAAACCAGGCAATGTTCTAATTTGTGACACAGTTACATATGACATTCCTTCTTTGCATACACTACTACCAATAATAACAACATCTGTATCTACACTTAAACCTAAAGATTTGTGGATAGACTCATTGATGCTCCATTTTAACATGTGCTCAAATTTTGATTAACTCTGCTTTTTCCAGTTGTAATAATTGTTTAATGAATTTACTACACTCCTCAAGAGTTGGCATCAAACAAACAATAGACTTCTCTTTCCTACCAAAACTATTCATTACTTCTGCAGCTGAAACATTAGTTGGAAACAGATTGTTGATGAGACGGGTTTGTAATGCTCCCTTTCCTTCTTTTGTGAGAACTCCCACGCTAATGTCCTTTAGTATATCCCCATATTGCATATCTGATGCTTGGCACATATTTCTGATTAGCGTTTTGTATTCAGAGTTTTCCCAAATGTTTACATTTCCAATACATCCTAGTGAATTCCTAGTTTCAATATGTAGTAGGGTCTTGAAGACAGGTTGTGCTTTGACTGGAGTTAGTTGTAGCAGGTCTCAACAAACTATTAAGTGTTTTTTCTCCAGAAAGCATGTCATAGTCAGTTTTAATATTTGCTGCATTCTTAAATGTATAAAAACTAACTTTAGGTTAGGTACCTTGCTTACTTCATCAATAATTAGAAGGGCTAATTTCTTTGATACACTTGCCACTTCATAACAAGCATCACCAAATAATTTGTTGTATTCTAATTTGTTGTCATGGTCAACCGGCAGCAATATTAATCAATGAAGGGTAACTCCTTTTGTATTATGTGCAGCAAACCCTGTTTGTGCCGTAACTACATGTGACAAATTAGAATCTGTTGTCGACTGTAGATAACTTGTCAGTACTTTAATCAAGAATCTTTTTCCAGTTAATGCTTAACAACTTATGTACAATAGAACTGGTTTGGAGGTAAGTCAAGCACACTCTTAATTCTGATGCAGAAATCCATGTTATTTATCTTTTACTTCATCAAAAGCGTCTTCCTGTTCTATATTCAATAGCTGTATTTTTTGTTCTACATCCAGAATTTCCTGTCTTACTTGATGAATTACATTCTTGACTGTTGCACCTTCATTTTGAAGGTTTGGCTGTCCAAGAGGATCTTGACTTCCAGGTGCTTAACTTTGACAGCTTTGAGAACACGCTTTTGCTATCTCAGCAGCAATTGTTTTTTTCTTTTTCAAACTCAGCTCTCAACATTTGAAGAGACACTGCTAACACAGAGCACTCAATGCTGTCTTACACAGTGTAGATTGAGTCTTTATAACAGTCAAATTCTCCAAGGAGCTCGCTTTCAGTTCGCCATGGCTTGAACAACTGTAACAAGGCTAAATAGAAAAACTCTCTTTTGTCTTGAGTTTGGCAACTTACCATTTGATGTTTGATTAAACTTCCTTTGTTATGTCTGACCAAACATCAATTACATCCAACCACAGCAAATTTTCCTTCTTCTATGTTTTCACTGATATTATTTCTGAATGTATAATGTGGACGATTTTCATAGAGACACAGCCTTTCCAAATGAGGACTTCTTCTTGAATAGTACGCATCCAGCATGCTACACTTCAGAATATCTGTACTGTGTGCTCAAATTCTGTAAGACATTGGATTTCATTAAAAGGCTTCAGTGCACTGTTACAAGTATTAGCAAGCCCGAAACTCACCCATAGATCTCCTCTAGATTTAGAAAAGAAAATAGCTGAGCCTAACCGGTCTATGCATTCATAACAGCCTATCTCTGTGAGAAAGCATTTTCAAACTAAAACTGTACAATTTCTTTGAAAGACTCTTTCCTGCTGAAATCTCCTCCCACATCTCCTTCATCTCCGTTTTCTCTGACCTTCTTATATAAGACATAACCTACCAGCAACAGCAATCGAGATGTCTGCAACAAACTGTATGTCTAGTTTTTGCTTTCCGCATCTTCAGAATCACAGGGTAGTAGGTGATAATGTTCCTAAATGCCTCTGCTCAGCTTATGTTGTATCTATTTCTTGGAGATTTTCTTGTAAGTGTATGACTGACTGCAAACAAGAAACTGTTAACTCTTTCTTGAGAGATGACAGGTTGTGGAAATCCAAAACGACATCTTGTATAAAATGTCCCTTGTACTTTGTATTTTCGTTGACAGTACTTTCCGCATTTATGATTTTAGAATGATATAACTTGTTCTCTTAATATTTTGTCACCAGTCTCTTTTGAAATACAGCAAGATACATACTGCTCAATAAAAGACAAAACTCGCTTTTCACTGTCTTTTCCAAACTTTGGGGCATCTTTTATCCACAACAGCATGTGAATAAGGGGAGCGCATCTGGCTTGGTACTCTTTGCTCCAAAAGAAATCAGTTACTTCACTAAGAGGAAGTTTTGTTTTGTTCAAGCTGAAAGCCATGATCGCTTGAAATCAATGATTAAAATATCTGCAAACAATTCAGGGTCTAGTGACCACAGTTCTCTTGGCGTCTTCAGATTAATGTCTTTTCTATTGGAATTTGCCTCCTGCAAGAATTCTAGCAGGTCATCCCATGCATACTCAGTGCAACTGAGCACCAGAAATCAATTAGGTGCTCCAAGGTTCCTCAACATCCACTTGAGTTCTCCATGACACTGATACCAATATACATTAGTCCCACATTGACATGCTATTTGGTTTATTAAATTGTATTCCAAGGGATCCTCTTTTTCAGAGGCCAGTCGTCATACCTGCCTCCTACTCCAGTAGGCAAAAGATATGGGAAATACTGAACTTCTAAACTTTACAGTCACACATTTAATGGAGCTCCTTTCGCCTCCTTCATTTGAAACACATCAATGGCATCACTAACAACCTCTTTAGAATGCAAAGGGTGGATACTATAATGTTAATACATTTATTCTGTTCTGGACTGATCCACCTTCTCAATCTGATCTGCTGATAGAAATGTCTGATCCTCCACATGTGTGATATCTTGCAGGCTTTCTATGTTTTTATAGTACCATCATGTCGTACCAGATATAAAGTTTGTTTTATAACTTTGGCAACATCTACTAACTCCTGCAATATATTTTTGTTCTTAGTAAGCCTGGGTAGGACTCTGTAAATTGCCAGAAACCCCCACTGCGCTCCGCTGATTTCCGCCAGCAGCAGAGTCTGTTAAATCATCCTGCTCGCACTGATTTTTAGCAGCAGGAGTTTAGAATGAACTGCACTATGTATCGTGCAAGAGGGCACTGCTGCTTTCTACTTATTGAGTAGACATTCTACTCAATCAGCAGCTTCTTCAACGTTAATAGCAGATTTTTCAATGCGAGCAGCCGCAACCTGCCGCAACCGCCTGCGATGAGAAATCTCACCAAGAGGAGGTCTAGCACATGATTTTTTTTCCTGCGAGCATTCGCCAACTTATCATTGAAAAGTCACTTGAGAGAAAAAACTCTGATCTGCAGCACTTCGAAGAGTTTTTCGGAGCTCTGCACAGAGTGGGCAAAACTCTGCGAACTTTGACGGTGGAGAGGAATTCTTCACCCAACCATATTTCTTCGTGGCATGCAATTTACAAGAATTACAAGACCTTCTTCTAACTCTCTATATAGCTCTACAGTTTAAATATTTTCTTGAAATCTAATGGCAAATAAACTACTCTATCCATTAGACCTTTCTGCAGCTCTGTTGGCAGTAACTTGCCTGTGTTTGGCTCCATATCGACCATAGCTTGAAATGGATGTATACTTTGGATAAGAATGGACTCATAAATATTTAAACCTTGAAGTGCTCTGGAATAGAAACCAGTTCTAACGTGTTATGCACAGCTCTAGCAGGCATTATGATTATCTTCGAAAATATTGTAACAGTACTTACAAATAATTTGCCATATGGACAAGGCAAAGCGGTCCTTTACAAATAACTACACAACTAACTTATGCCATTTATCATTATTTTTTTTTTCACTTTTTAAATACAAGTCAGAAGTCCGTGTTTGAATCTTGTAGTGAGTGTGTCAACAACATATACGAATATTCTCAGATTTTGTGTTACATTTTGTAATCTCTTCTTCAAAACTATCAACTGTTATATCTGTGTCTTATTATGCAACTCCTCCTATTAACAACTCTTGATTTTCCCTAGATTCCTGCTCAGGACCAAAGAAACAAGACTGCACATCGTCACAAACCTTTTCTCCATCTGCCAGAGTACCATGCGAAAGTGCATTATTATCGGTACTAGAATTATGTATCCATTCTCCACTAAAATCTGTACAAAAATTACTTCTATTCACTAATCTTCTTTTCTGGTTTTGTCTCCTCATGCACAACACCATTTTATCAAGAGTCTTCATTCTATTTATAATCAAAAGGAAAAGCTTCCTCTTCAAAAGAAAAGCCTCATCAACTACTCTCTCAACTTGTTCTTTTTGTTTCAGTGCCTCTCTCTTTCTTCTATACTTCTTCATAGTTCTCTGTAGGTTTATAACTACTCTACTACGAAACATCCTGGCTTTCCTTAAACTGCTTCTGTCTCCTGGTCAATGTGTGTCCATCTTTGTTACATTCTTTCCTGTTCTTGCAACATACACTTTGTCCACTCTTATTCTTACTCATAGTTTGAATTTTATTTTCATTATTTTGTAATATTTGCATATGTGCACATATAATCCTAAGAAATTATTTTGTCCTCTTCTTTTACCAGTAGCTATTTTTCTTTCACCCCTTTTTCTGCAATTTGCCCTTTTTGGTTCTCAGTTTTGCATAGATCCCATAGTTGCTTCTGTTGCTTTTTCCTCCGAGCTTTTGTTTGCATTGTAACTGTCTTTACTTATGTACATATTGTTCTGTAAAAAGAAAACTGTATATTTAATTTTGTTATTCTAGCTAACAAACTAACTACTTTTCTACTGGCTTACACATAATACAAAAACAGTTTTCTTGTTATGTTGCAGTTTTAAATCCACAGATAAACCTAGCTACATAACTACAATCACTTACTTCAATATACCAAACCCAAAGCAAAACACAACACTTAATTTATTAGTTACCATCTAATATTATAGCACCCTCTCCTACAACAAGGCTGCACCATATCTCATTTCTCACTTATACATGGTAAACAACCACTTTATCCCTTTTTGTAGCAATACTGTAAATCAGAAAACACAACATTAGAGCTATTAATATGCCTATCTACAACAGTGTCACAGTGTCACTGGAAGATTCAGAGTTTGAGTACTTTTCTACTTAGATGCATCAGATTTAAATTTTGTAAACACTGCATATAAAAATCTGTACATTAATCTGTATCACAGAATATAGCTCACTAATTCTTTTGAGTACATGCAAACAGTGTGTGACAGGTTACACATATAATTTACCAGATGTTTCTAAAAGAGTACCTATTCCTCACTTGTAAATACAATTCTCCCTGGATGATTGGATGAGTGCATAGATAGTGCCTAGGTGATTCCCTGAGAATATAGGCAGTGCCTGCATGATTCCCTGAGTAAGTAGGAACTACATTGGTGGTTCCATATCTGCATAGTCACTGCCTGTGTGTTTGCACGACTATATTGCTAGTATCTGGTTGTTTTGATGAGTTCATGAGTAGTGCCTGAATGATTAGATAAGGGCATAACTAATGCCTCAGTTATTCAATTCATGCATAGATAGTGGTTGCATGATTAAATGAGCGCTGCTCTAGTCCCTCAGTGATAACAGGACTACATGCATAGTATATATGTGTTTTATTGAGTGTATGCTAAGTGTGTATTTGATTGTTTAAGTGCATACCTAGCACCTGACAGATTGCATGAGTGCACCTGTAGTGTTCCAGTGATTGAATGAGTACATGACTACTGCCCATGTATTTTGATTAATTGAACAGGTAGTGCCTGGGTGATTACATAACTACATGGATATTGTATGGATAATTGAATGAGTGCATCAGTACTGCCTGGCTGATTACATGAGTGCATGACTGACGTCTGAGTAATTTTATAAGTCCATTGTTAAAGCTGGATTAATTGGATGGAAGCAACTCTACTGCTGTAGTGATTATATTAGTGCAAGTATATTGCCTCAGTAATTGGATGAGAGCATAGCTACTGGATGGGTGATAGGTTCTCCGCAATGGTACTTCTTGCATAATTGGATGAATGCTTGACTAGTGCCTGAGTATTTGTGTGAGTGCATGCGTAGTGCCTCAGTATTTGGATGAGTGCATGAGTTATAAGTGAGTTATAAGTGGGTGTTTGGATGAGTACATTTGTTATGCCTGGGTGTTTGAATAACTCCATAGGTACAGCCTTGGTGATTGTATAAGTGAATGGTTAGTGCATGGGTGATTAGTTGAATGCATGGGTAGTGGCTGCGTAGTTCAAAGAGTATATAGGTAGTGCCTGTGAAATTGGAAGAGTGCATATGTAGTGCCCGGGTGATTGGATAAGTGTGTGGGTAGTGCATGAGTTATTCAATGACTGCTTGGGTGGTAGCTGGGTATTTGGATGAGTACCTGAGTAGTGCCTGAGTGACTGTGAAAGTACCTCCATTGCTGTTAGATATATAAGATTTAACACTATATGTGAAAGTGATTGTTTAAGTCCTTCTGTCATATCAAACTACCTCTTTTAGTGTATCTTTCCATTAGTATGTGCATCGGACCTGCGCCGCACATAGTACATGGCCCTAGCTGGATCAGATTGTGGACGCGGGGTAACAGCAGGCGATGCATGGCTGAGGGCAGAGGGGACGAGTGCCGGAGATGGAGATCGGTGCACCCGGACAACTGAGGAGGTAGGCAGCATTGGTTGCGGCATACTCAGTAACTGCCCCAGCGGCTGGGAAATGCCTAGTCAGTCCGATTGCAGGACACAACCGTAAGAGCACCGTTCGAGCAGCGAACAGTGGACGAGAGCAGACAACGGTGGCAAGATCTGCGAGGCACTTAATGCTGGGAGAGGGACCTCGCAGGCAACCAGAGGTGGAACCAGGCATGGTGGAGGAAGTCTGAATACGGCCTGCTGTGCAGTTCAGTGAGCAACCCTGAGCAGAAAGTAGGGGGTTGTGTACATCGGGGGCCTGACCATTGATAGTCAGTGGCTGTTCCTAGCAGCATTCGTCAGTGGCAGCAGAGGAATCAGTCGGTGGGCGCAGTGGTCGACTGCTGGAGGGCCTTGGTCAATGCAGGAAGGCCTTTGGCCAACGAGGATGTCACCGGCAGCTTGCTGGGCAGAAAAAGAGAGGATATCAAGCTAAAGAGTGGACCAGAGGGATTGAATTGAGGCAAGATCTATGGCAGTGGACCCACGCACGTAGTTTGTCAGGTATTCAGGGAGCTGCGTTACAGGTCGAGATAAGGCCCTCTCACTGTCCGCATGAAATCGAGACCATGCCTGGTGCTGCTGGAGAGTGTGCCCCAACCCACAGTGTTGAAGAGACTAGTGCACTGGCCTACTCTGGTAAACACACACAGAACTTTTTCAGCAAGTTGGTAGGTGTGGCTGCACTGACGGGGCACACCAAAGGAAGCGGGTCGAGGGCCTCCTTGCAGGCCGCTGACCTGAGCGAGGTGGATCAAATGCAACCATCAGGGATGCTGCTGAGGCCCTCAGATGATAGATTTGATGCTATTCTGAACGCAATTGAGAGATCTAGAGAGTCGATGGAAGCAAAAATGGCTAAAGTTGCATTGGACCTTAATCTGCGACATGCCAACCATGGGAAATTGAAGGATCAAGTTTCAGAAGTGGAGCAAGATATAGCAGAAATGAAACCTGCTACAGAATTTCAAGAGAAAAACAAAATGCACATGAGTCCCCAATAAGATTCCTTGAGAAGCGAGTGGAGGACACGGAGGGCCGCTCCAGAAGGAACAACATACGTTTGATTGGGCTGCCAGAGAGAGTGGAAGGTCAGGATGCGGTCGCATTCATAGAGCATTGGCTCAAGACCATACTACCACCTACCTTATTCTCTCCGTTCTTTACTATTGAAAGAGCACATCACATCCTGGGTAGGAAACCAGCTCCAGGTGCCTTTGTACGACCTCTTATCTTTAAACTCTTGCACTTTAAAGACCGGGATGTTATCCTGAGGGAAACAAGGATATTAGATGAGGTTAAGTTTGAGAATATAAGAATCCTGTCATTTCCTGATTACACAATGAATGTCCAGAGACAACGAGGTTCCTTCTTGCCAGTTGAACAAAAGCTTTGTCAACTGAACATATCTTCCTCGTTGCTGTACGCTCCAAGACTTTTGTGTGGTGTTCTACGGAAAGCCTAGTTTCTATTATTCACCCCAAGATGCCTCGGACTGGTTGGAGACTTCGGGCCAGTTTTCAGGCCCTCGACCCATGGGCACATCAGGTGCTTGGAATGGGGGCGCTGAGGGAGGGGGAAGCCTCGATGGCGACGGTCTAGAAAGCAGCTCCTTGGCTCATCGGCAGCACCTAGCCCAGATCAGATTTGCCAGGAGTGGCAGGATGCTGTTCGCCTTGCTGAGCAGTTGGCAGAAAAAGCTGAACTGAATGATAAAGTTGACGCCTCACTGAATTCATCAGATGATGTGGGCTCATCAGCTGGGGAACTATCAGAATCGATCTCACTAAGAATGCCTGACTTTATGCCACAGACCGTGGATGGTACTGTGTGACATAGACTGTACATGGTGATGGCATTAAGATTTGCTTTATGTACTGCCTTGTTGTTATAACACTCTAATAGTCAATTTGCGATACCTGCTCATATGGCTGAACACTTGGAAATGCATTCTGTCCCTATGATTTATTCTCTGTGACATATATTTTTTACACTTGATCAGCAGACACCTGGGGAGTCACAATGGCAAACCCTGTGTGGTTACACATCCCTCCACTTCTCCCGACTATTGGGAACCAGTAGGACACGCGGCCTGTTTTTGCTGCTTGTTGAGTTTGGGCAGCTCCCTATGGTTAAGGGGGTTGCTTCTATATTGTTGCTCCCTTACCCTTTTGGTTTACTTCCTTTCCTATCAAGCTCAGGAGTCCCCTTGGGGAGTGCAGGAGATGATGTTACACATATCCAATTCATATCCAATCGTATGGACACAGGCCAAGCCATTTCTCATTTTCTACATAAAACATTGCTAAGATAGATCGCACGATAATCACATGGAATGTGTAAGGTCTCCGCACGCCAACCCACAGGTGTGCAGTGTATTCACACCTTAAAAGACACAATGTGCATGTAGCATTTTTACATGAGACACATTTAACTGTGGTGCAAACAGTTATATTACAACGTAAATAGAGGGGTAAACTATTTGGTACGGATTATTCTTTATATGCACAGAGGATCCTCATCTGGATCTGCCCGGGTATGCCCTTTGCAGGAGAGGAGGTTCTTACTGGTAAAGACGGCAGATTTGTACTCCTGAAGGGTAGATTAGATAGACGTCACATTATGGTAGGAAACTTGTACGCACCTCATACAGACCAGGGCCCATTCTTTAGCCTGCTGCCCTGTGAGTTGAAGAAATGGTGTGAGGGTCCTTGGGTAATTGAAGGGGGCTTTTATAGTGTACTTGATAGGAACATGGACAGATCCTTCCCACTACTCAGAAGTATGGCTACCACTGCCAATTCCATTGTTCTAAAAGGGTGGGTGGACGGATGGGACTTGGTTGATATCTGGAGACATTGCAACCCTGGTGTGAGGGTATACTCCTTTTTCTCAGTTCCTCACAAATTACATGTACGTTTAGGCCGGTTCTTTGCTTCCCCATCTTTACTTCCCTATGTAACAGGTGCTGAGTATTAGGGATGCACACATTCTGTTTCCAAACCGCACCACATCACACTAGAGTGGGACCACAGGATCCCTGGAGTCCCAAGGTGGAGGCTACAACCGGCGATGCTCGAAGATCAAGTCTTCCAGGAATCAATAGGGGACGCTATAGACGGGCACATTAGGCTTAACTCTGGGACAGCTTTGTCTTCTATGCTGGAGTGGGCAGCCATGAAGGTCGGGTTGTGGGGAAATGTCTGGGATTGGGTAGTGGGTTGCGGGGGCAGATAGTGTCAGATCTGCTCGCAGATGAAAGAGAGCTGCAGACATTGGAATCTCTGGTGGTTACAAACGATGTGGATTCTGCCCCCTTATTAGAAGCGAGCAAGGAGCACGCTGAACTATTAGAGCGGCAGTGATGCCTAAATTTTGCAGCAAACTCAGAGCCAGTACACGCTAAAGCGGATCAATCAGGACCTCTCCAAACGTCAGGTCCTATCACCGCTCTCCGGTCTCAGGGAGGGGGGCTTAAATGTACTCAGCTTGACATACATAGTGAGATGACCGCACATTTTACACAATTATATCAGTCTGCCCTGAACATCCCTGAGGACACGATACAGGAGTTTATGGATGGCCTTTCCCTTCCAGCTCTTACACAGGAGCAGCCCCTTGAACTGGATGCCCCACTCACTTTAGAACAGATTAGAGGTACAATGGAGGCTATGCCATCTGGCAAGGTACCGGGACCAGACGGTTTCCCTCACAAATTTTAAAAAACATATGATGATCTTCTAAGCCAGCAATTATTATAATTTTTTTTAACTTTATTTACCAGTATCATGTGTGATATATTTGATCCATGAGTACTCACTGTGTAATACATGACAATAAAAATGCAATACAGATAGGCAACTATTACAAATTTTAATCTGTCCGACCCCCAGGCCCAACCACATATTCTCTTCACCAGCTGGATCATATATAGCATCACTCAGCCCAAAAGGAGTCATTTAGCAATTTACTAACTGAAACCAAGCTGAATAAACGGTCTAACCCACCCCAGTCGGCACAATCCCATGCTCCTGTTGCACAGCAGCTGATGCATTTAATGCTGGTGAGTAACTTTTGAGTGGGCCCCAGATGTCTTTTTGGATGGGAAGTTTGTGTCAGAGTGCTAGCGCAAAGATGGCTATTTATATTAAAATATGCTAAACTGTGAAGCCAGTTTTTTAATGTTGGGGCAGCTTTACGGACCCATTTAATGGCTATCCCTCTCTTCGTCAGCAATGATTCAATGGCCATGAACTTGCGGACCTCCTTCGGGAAGCCGAACACATAGCCCATCAATGCAGTTTCAGGTGTTGGTGCAATCTCTAGCTCTACCATCTACCCAAGTGCTTGGAAGAATTCACACCAATAGGTCTTGATTTTAACACAATTCCAGGTGGGATGTGCGAAGTCTGCGTGTGGCGCCCCACACTTCAGACAACAAATTAGGGGTGGGCGGAATTTGCGTAGTTGCGCTACGCAAAGCTCCACGAAACGGTAAAAAATCTCTACGAACACGCAAAAATTCAGCGAACACGCGGAATAGCTTGTTCGCAATGCTTTTTTCCTGTTCGCGATCACCGTTTGCGTACTCGGGGGGTAATATCTCACGAACACGCATTTTGAGAACGCGAACAAGCAAAAAATTCCGCGAAGCCACGGAACGCAGAATTTTGGGCAATTCCGCGTTCTCCGCGGAACGTGAAATTACCCGAATTCAGCAAATTCCGTGAGCGGAACGGAATTCACCGCCCAGGCCTAACAACAATGAGATCTATCAGGATCAGTAGTGTGTGTTTTCTCGGGTGGTATGTAAATTTAAAATGTATCAATTTGTGTCGGCTATTCAGGGAGATTTCCTTTGTCTGTGTGCAACAAAAGGACCAATGCTCATCAAGGATGCGGTGCCCTAGGTTGGCCTCCCAATCTTCTCGGACTTTGGTATCATCCATGGGAATTATTGCAGCACACGCTCTGTATAGTTTGGAGATGAGGTGCTCCCCTCTTGTGCTCCCAATAACCGTGGTGAGTGGGAGAAAAGGCTCACGCTCCAGGGGGAATCCCGGCATTATCGCTCTCAATGCAGAGCACACCCGGTTAAGGATAAATTGATCCATAAACGATCCCTTGCTGAATCTCTCTTCTTCCGTACTAGAGAATACATGCCCTCCAGTGAAAAGGTCCCCAATTTTACTTATGTCATATTTGGAAACTGTGTGCTGCACCAATTTCCCCTCCATGATGGGTATCCATAAATTATTTATAATCGGAATATCTGGGGAGTATCTGGGGATATCAGTGCCACATGGCCTGCAATCGAGAGGGGAAACCGCAGCCATCTCTATACCTGTGACTCAAGTTTGTACCTGAGTAGTGCCTGAGTGACTGTGAAAGTACCTCCATTGCTGTTAGATATATTAGATTTAACACAGGGGGCCCGATTCACAGAACAAACTTAAGACTAAATCCTAAACTTAGTACCATTCTGGTATTCACAGAATGCACTTAGTACTTCTGGTATTCACAGAATGAACTTACTACTTTTGCTATTCACAGAATGAACTTAGTACTTTTGCTATTCACAGAATGGATTTACGACTCCTAAACTTACGTCCGCACTCGGGCCGGAAATTCCGGCCCGGAGGCGGAGCTTCCGGGCCGGAGGCGGAGCTTCCGGGCCGGAGGCGGGGCTTCCGGGCCGGAGGCGGAGCTTCCGGCCCGGAGGTGGGGATTCCGGCCGATTTAGCTATGGCTGAAATCTCCACCTCTGGGCCGGAAGCTCCGCCTCCGGCCCGGAAGCTCCGCCTCCGGCCCGGAAACCCCGCCTCCGGGCCGGAAGCTCCGCCTCCGGGCCGGAATTTCCGGCCCGAGTGCGGACGTAAGTTTAGGAGTCGTAAATCCATTCTGTGAATAGCAAAAGTACTAAGTTCATTCTGTGAATAGCAAAAGTAGTAAGTTCATTCTGTGAATACCAGAAGTACTAGGTGCATTCTGTGAATACCAGAATGGTACTAAGTTTAGGATTTAGTCTTAAGTTTGTTCTGTGAATCGGGCCCTATATGTTTAAGTGATTGTTTAAGTCCTTCTGTCATATCAAACTACCTGTTTTAGTGTCTTTTTCCATTACTATGTGCATCGGACCTGCGCCGCACATAGTACATGGCCCTGGCTGGATCAGATTGTGGACGCGGGGTCACAGCAGGCGATGCATGGCTGAGGGCAGAGGGGACGAGTGCCGGAGATGGAGATCGGTGCACCCGGACAACTGAGGAGGTAGGCAGCATTGGTTGCGGCATACTCAGTAACTGCCCCAGCGGCTGGGAAATGCCTAGTCAGTCCGATTGCAGGACACAACCGTAAGAGCACTGTTCGAGCAGCGAACAGTGGATGAGAGCGGACAACGGTGGCAAGATCTGCGAGGCCCTTAATGCTGGGAGAGGGACCTCGCAGGCAACCAGAGGTGGAACCAGGCGTGGTGGAGAAAGTCTGAATACGGCCTGCTGTGCAGTTTAGTGAGCAACCCTGAGCAGAAAGTAAGGGTGTGTGCATCGGGGGCCTGACCGGTGATAGTCAGTGGCTGTTCCTAGCAGCATTCGTCAGTGGCAGCAGAGGAATCAGTCGGTGGGCGCAGTGGTCGACTGCTGGAGGGCCTTGGTCAATGCGGGATGTCACCGGCAGCTTGCTGGGCAGAAAAAGAGAGGATATCAAGCTAAAGAGTGGACCCGAGGGATTGAATTGAGGCAAGTTCTATGGCAGTGGGCCAACGCACGTAGTTTGTCAGGTATTCAGGGAGCTGCGTTACAGGTCGAGATAAGGCCCTCTCACTGTCCACATGAAATCGAGACCATGCCTGGTGCTGCTGGAGAGTGTGCCCCAACCCACAGTGTTGAAGAGACTAGTGCACTGGCCTACTCTGGTAAACACACACAGAACTTTTTCAGCAAGTTGGTAGGTGTGGCTGCACTGATGGGGCGCACCAAAGGAAGCGGGTCGAGGGCCTCCTTGCAGGCCGCTGACCTGAGCGAGGTGGATCAAATGCAACCATCAGGGACGCTGAGGCCCTCAGATGATAGATTTGATGCTATTCTGAACGCAATTGAGAGATCTAGAGAGTCGATGGAAGCAAAAATGTCTAAAGTTGCATTGGACCTTAATCTGCGACATGCCAACCATGGGAAATTGAAGGATCAAGTTTCAGAAGTGGAGCAAGATATAGCAGAACTGAAACCTGCTACAGAATTTCAAGAGAAAAACAAAACGCACATGAGGCCCCAATAAGATACCTTGAGGAGCGAGTGGAGGACACGGAGGGCCGCTACAGAAGGAACAACATACGTTTGATTGGGCTGCCAGAGAGAGTGGAAGGTCAGGATGCGGTCGCATTCATAGAGCATTGGCTCAAGACCATACTACCACCTACTGTATTCTCTCCGTTCTTTACTATTGAAAGAGCACATCACATCCTGGGTAGGAAACCAGCTCCAGGTGCCTTTGTACGACCTCTTATCTTTAAACTCATGCACTTTAAAGACCGGGATGTTATCCTGAGGGAAACAAGGAAATTAGATGAGGTTAAGTTCGAGAATACAAGAATCCTGTCATTTCCTGATTACACAATGAAGGTCCAGAGACAACGAGGTTCCTTCTTGCCAGTTGAACAAAAGCTTCGTCAACTGAACATATCTTCCTCGTTGCTGTACGCTCCAAGACTTTGTGTGGTGTTCTACGGAAAGCCTAGGTTCTATTACTCACCCCAAGATGCCTGGGACTGGTTGGAGACTTCGGGACAGTTTTCAGGCCCTCGACCCATGGGCACATCAGGTGCTTGGAATGGGGGCGCTGGGGGGGGGGAGCCTCGATGGCGACGGCCTAGAAAGCAGCTCCTTGGCTCATCGGCAGCACCTAGCCCAGATCAGATTTGCCAGGAGTGGCAGGATGCTGTTCGCCTTGCTGAGCAGTTGGCAGAAAAAGCTGAACTGAATGATAAAGCTGACGCCTCACTGCATTCCTCAGATGATGTGGGCTCGTCAGCTGGGGAACTATCAGAATCGATCTCACTAAGAATGCCTGACTTTATGCCACAGACCGTGGATGGTACTGTGTGACATAGACTGTAAATGGTGATGGCATTAAGATTTGCTTTATGTTCTGCCTTGTTGTTATAACACTGTAATAGTCAATTTGCGATACCTGCTCATATGGCTGAACACTTGGAAATGCATTCTGTCCCTATGATTTATTCTCTGTGACATATATTTGTTACACTTGATCAGCAGACACCTGGGGAGTCACAATGGCAAACCCTGTGTGGTTACACATCCCTCCACTTCTCCCGGCTATTGGGAACCAGTAGGACACGCGGCCTGTTTTTGCTGCTTGTTGAGTTTGGGCAGCTCCCTATGGTTAAGGGGGTTGCTTCTATATTGTTGTTCCCTTCACCTTTTGGTTTACTTCCTTTCCTATCAAGCTCAGGAGTCCCCTTGGGGAGTGCAGGAGATGATGTTACACATATCCAATTCATATCCAATGGTATGGCCTCAGGCCAAGACCTTTCTCATTTTCTACATAAAACATTGCTAAGATAGATCGCACGATAATCACATGGAATGTGTAAGGTCTCCGCACGCCATCCCACAGGTGTGCAGTGTATTCACACCTTAAAAGACACAATGTGCATGTAGCATTTTTACAGGAGACACATTTAACTGTGGTGCAAACAGTTATATTACAACGTAAATGGAGGGGTAAACTATTTGGTACGGATTATTCTTTATATGCACAGAGGATCCTCATTTGGATCTGCCCGGGTATGCCCTTTGCAGGAGAGGAGGTTCTTACTGGTAAAGACAGCAGATATGTACTCCTGAAGGGTAGATTAGATAGACGTCACATTATGATAGGAAACGTGTACGCACCTAATACAGACCAGGGCCCATTTTTTAGCCTGCTGCCCTGTGAGTTGAAGAAATGGTGTGCGGGTCCTTGGGTAATTGGAGGGGGCTTTTATAGTGTACTTGATAGGAACATGGACAGATCCTTCCCACTACTCAGAAGTATGGCTACCACTGCCAATTCCATTGTTCTAAAAGGGTGGGTGGACGGATGGGACTTGGTTGATATCTGGAGACATTGCAACCCTGGTGTGAGGGTATACTCCTTTTTCTCAGTTCCTCACAAATTACATGTACGTTTAGGCCGGTTCTTTGGTTCCCCATCTTTACTTCCCTATGTAACAGGTGCTGAGTATTAGGGATGCACACATTCTGATCCCAACCCGCACCACATCACACTAGAGTGGGACCACGGGATCCCAGGAGTCCCAAGGTGGAGGCTACAACCGGCGATGCTCGAAGATCAAGTCTTCCAGGAATCAATAGGGGAAGCTATAGACGGGCACATTAGGCTTAACTCTGGGACTGCTTTGTCTTCCATGCTGGAGTGGGCAGCCATGAAGGTCGGGTTGTGGGGAAATGTCTGGGGTTGGGTAGTGGATTGCGGGGGCAGATAGTGTCAGATCTGCTCACAGATGAAAGAGAGCTGCAGACATTGGAATCTCTGGTGGTTACAAATGATGTGGATTCTGCCCCCTTATTAGAAGGGAGCAAGAAGCACGCTGAACTATTAGAGCGGCAGTGATGCCTAAATTTTGCAGCAAACTCAGAGCCAGTACACGCTAAAGCGGATCAATCAGGACCTCTCCAAACGTCAATCAATCAATCAATCAGTGACACTTGTAAAGCGCGCTACATACCCGTAGGGTCTCAAGGCGCTGGGGGGGGGGGGGAGGGGGGGGTGCCGCTACTGCTCGAACAGCCAGGTCTTCAGCTTCTTCCTGAAGGAGAGGTGGTCTTGGGTCAGGCGCAGGTCGGTAGGGAGGGAGTTCCAGGTCTTGGTGGCCAGGTAGGAGAAGGACCTTCCTCCTGTAGTCGCTCTTCGGATGCGGGGGACGGCGGCGAGGGCGTGGTTGGCTGATCGGAGGTGGCGTTTGGGAGCGTGGAAGTTGACTCGGCTGTTGAGGTAGCTCGGGCCTTGGTCGTGTAGGGCTTTGTGTGCGTGGGTGAGGAGGCGGAAGGTGATTCTTTTGTTGACGGGGAGCCAGTGAAGGTCTCTCAGATGTCCGGAGATGTGGCTGGTTCGTGGGATGTCGAGGATGAGTCTGGCTGAGGCGTTCTGGATCCGCTGGAGTCTCTTCTGGAGCTTGGCGGTGGTACCGGCGTAGAGGGCGTTGCCGTAGTCCAGTCGGCTGGTGACGAGGGCCTGGGTGACGGTCTTCCTGGTCTCGGTGGGGATCCACCAGAAGATCTTCCGTAGCATGCGTAGGATGTTGAAGCACGCCGAGGAGACGTTGTTGACTTGCCTGGTCATGGAGAGGGAGGAGTCCAGGAGGAAGCCCAGGTTGCGTGCATGGTCTGTCGGTTTGGGTGCGGTGCCCAGGGCGGGAGGCCACCAGGAGTCGTCCCAGACGGAGGGTGAGGAGCCCAGGATGAGGACCTCCGTCTTGTCCGAGTTCAGTTTCAGGCGGCTGGTCGTCATCCACTCGGCTACCTCTTTCATCCCTTCGTGCAGGTTGGATCTGGCGGCGGCGGGGTCGTTGGTCAGGGAGAGGATCAGTTGGGTGTCGTCGGCGTAGGAGATTATGCTGAGGTTGTGTTTGCGTACGATGGCCGCGAGGGGGCTCATGTAGACGTTGAAGAGGGTGGGGCTCAGAGATGATCCTTGAGGGACGCCGCAGGTGACTTCGGAGGCCTCTGACTTGTACGGTGGTAGGCGGACTCTCTGTGTTCTTCCGTCGAGGAAGGAGATGATCCAGTCCAGCGCCTTGTCCTGGATTCCGATGTTGCTGAGGCGCCGTACTAGGGTGCGGTGGCAGACCGTGTCGAATGCCGCAGAGAGGTCTAGGAGGATGAGGGCCGCTGTTTCTCCATTGTCCATCAGGGCTCGGATGTCATCGGTGGCGGCGATGAGGGCGGTCTCGGTGCTGTGATTGGCTCGGAAGCCGGACTGTGAGGGGTCGAGGGATCCGTTTGTCTCGAGGAAGGCGGCCATCTGCTTGTTGACGGTCTTCTCGATGACTTTGGCTGGAAACGGGAGGAGCGAGATGGGGCGGTAATTCTTGAGGTCGGTGGGGTCCGCTGTAGGTTTCTTTAGTAGGGCGCTGAGTTCGGCGTGCTTCCAGCTCTCAGGGAAGATGGTGGTGTCGAAGGAAGTGTTGATGATGTCTCGCAGGTGGGGTGCGATGACGGCGTCGGCCTTGTTGAAGACGTGGTGAGGGCAGGGGTCGGTCGGTGATCCGGAGTGGATGGAGTTCATCGTGCGGATGGTGTCTTCGGTGCTGATCGGGGTCCAGGCGTGGAGGGTGGTGGTGGGGGGTGGTTGTTCGGTCATGGTGTGCGTTGGTTGGTTGTTGAAGCTGTTATGTATGTCCGCGATCTTGTTGTGGAAGTATGAAGCGAGGGAGTTGCAGAGGTCTTGCGATGGGGTGATGTCGTTGTTTCCTGCGCTGGGGTTGGAAAGCTCTTTCACGATGTTGAAGAGTTCCTTGCAGTTGTGTGCGTTGTTGTCCAACCGGTCTTTGAATGCTGTTTTCTTGGCGGCGCGGATCAGCTGGTGGTGTTTCCGGGTGGCAAGTTTGAAGGAGGTCCTGTTGTCTGGTGTCGGTTCCCTTCTCCAGACTTTCTCGAGGGCTCGGCAGTTCTTCTTGGAGCTCTTGAGTTCGTCGGTGAACCATGGGGCCTTCTTGCTGCCGGGTCTGCTAGGCGGGGTCCTCAGTGGGGCGAGTTCGTCCGCGCAGTTGCTGATCCACTTCGTGAGATGGTCGGCGGCTTGGCTGGGGTTCGCTGAGCTGGCAGGAGGGTGCTGGTTCAGGGAGGTGGCGAGCTGGTCTGCTGTGATCTTGTTCCAGCTTCTGCGGGCTGCCTGTTGCTGGTGTTGGTGGGTCGTCGTTCTCTTGAAGGTGAAGTGGACGCAGCTGTGGTCCGTCCATTGAAGCTCTGTGGCGTGGCTGAAGTCTATGTCTGTGCTGGATGA
The DNA here is from genome assembly GCF_964204655.1 of Triturus cristatus. Lineage (NCBI taxonomy): Eukaryota > Metazoa > Chordata > Amphibia > Caudata > Salamandridae > Triturus > Triturus cristatus. The sequence goes on along the minus strand of NC_140589.1, from coordinate 409,366,948 downwards.
GAAGACTGCGTCGAGTGTGTGTCCGGCGAGGTGGGTGGGGGTGGACACCAGTTGCTTGAGTCCCAGGTTGGCGAGGTTGTCGAGCAGGGTGCTGGTGTTGCGGTCGTTGTTGTTCTCCAGATGGAAGTTGAGGTCTCCCAGGAGGATGTAGTCGGCGGAGGGGAGGGCATGCGGGCTGACGAAGTCGGCGATGTCCTCGCTGAATTGTGTGCGTGGTCCAGGGGGTCGGTAGATCAGGGTGCCTCTGAGGGTGGTGTTCGGGTTGGTGTGGATCTGGAAATGCAGGTGTTCGGCGCTGGTCAGGGTGTTGTCGGTGCTGGTCGTGAGACGGATGGTGTTCCTGTGGATGATGGCGATGCCTCCTTCCATCTGGTTGGCGTTTCGGTCCCTCCGGACGACCTTGTAGCCCTCTGGGATAGCGATGGCGATGTCGGGAGCTGAAGAGGCGTTCATCCAGGTCTCCGTGAGGAAGGCGACGTCAGGGGCTGTGGCGTCTAGAAGGTTTCAGAGTTCGATGGCGTGTCTGTGGACGGAGCGGGTGTTGAGCAGGATGCACTTGAGGTGGGTGCTGCTGGTATTCGACTTGGTGGGTGCTGGTGCGAGGCTGGTCCGGATGCAGGTGAACTTGCAGGCGTGGCAGCTGAAAGGTCCGTGGGTACGTCGTGGAGTGGCTTGATGGCATTCTGGGAGTCGGCCGGTGTTGAGTGCGGTGAGGGTGGCGGCGGAGTACGTCAGGCGGGTCGGTCGGGATCTTCGTTGGCCAGGGGTCCTGGCGCTGGGCGCGGTCCGGTCGCGGACGGGCGCAGTCGGGCTTACCTTTGGCGCGCCTTCGGCGCACAATCGGCGCGCCCGCTGCGCGTGACCGCTGCGCGTTCGCACGGTCGCCATATAAGGCGAAGTGCGCGGGTGGGCGGGGCAGCTGGGAGGCGGGAGCGGGGAGGGAACAGAAAGGAAAAAGGGGCGTGGTCAGCGGTGGTGGCGGGAAGCGGGGAGCGGGGAGGGAAGGCGGAAGGGCGGCGAGGTAGGCGGGCAGATAGGCAGGAGAACGCAAAGGGCTGAAACTGACTAGAAAAAATACAGGCACAAAAGTCAGACAAAAGCTGCTAACACGGGAGGAAAATGCAGTTCAAACAAGAACAAATGCTAGACAAAACAAGCACAAAAGTCAGACAAAAGCTGCTAACACGGGAGGAAAATGCAGAAACTGACTAGAAAAAATACAGGCACAAAAGTCAGACAAAAGCTGCTAACACGGGAGGAAAATGCAGTTCAAACAAGCACAAATGCTAGACAAAACAAGCACAAAAGTCAGACAAAAGCTGCTAACACGGGAGGAAAATTCAGAAACTGACTAGAAAAAAATACAGGCACAAAAGTCAGACAAAAGCTGCTAACACGGGAGGAAAATGCAGTTCAAACAAGCACAAATGCTAGACAAAACAAGCAAAAACAGACGCCAGCGGCGTCAGCCGGCAGCGAGGCAGGCAGCGAGGCAAGGACGTCAGGCAAGGTGATAGGACGTCAGGTCCTATCACCACTCTCCGGTCTCAGGGAGGGGGGCTTAAATGTACTCAGCTTGACATACATAGTGAGATGACCGCACATTTTACACAATTATACAAGTCTGCCCTGAACATCCCTGAGGCCACGATACAGGAGTTTATGGATGGCCTTTCCCTTCCAGCTCTTACACAGGAGCAGCCCCTTGAACTGGATGCCCCGCTCACTTTAGAACAGATTAGAGGTACAATGCAGGCTATGCCATCTGGCAAGGTACCGGGACCGGACGGTTTCCCTCACAAATTTTAAAAAACATATGATGATCTTCTAAGCCAGCAATTATTATTATTTTTTTAAACTTTATTTACCAGTTTCATGTGTGATATATTTGATCCATGAGTACTCACTGTGTTATAGATGACAATACAAATACAATACAGATAGGCAACTATTACAAATTTTACTCAGTCCGACCCCCAGGCCCAACCACATATTCTCTTCACCAGCTGGATCATATATAGCATCTCTCGGCCCAAAAGGAGTCATCTAGCAATTTACTAACTGAAACCAAGCTGAATAAACGGTCTAACCCACCCCAGTCGGCACAATCTCATGCTCCTGTTGCACAGCAGCTGATGCATTTAATGCTGGCGAGTAACTTTTGAGTGGGCCCCAGATGTCTTTTTGGATGGGAAGTTTGTGTCAGAGTGCTAGCACAAAGATGTCTATTTATATTAAAATATGCTAAACTGTGAAGCCAGTTTTTTAATGTTGGTGCAGCTTTACGGACCCATTTATTGGCTATCCCTCTCTTCGTCAGCAATAATTCAATGGCCATGAACTTACGGACCTCCTTCGGGAAGCCGAACACATAGCCCATCAATGCAGTTTCAGGTGTTGGTGCAATCTCTAGCTCTACCATCTACCCAAGTGCTTGGAAGAATTCACACCAATAGGTCTTGATTTTAACACAATTCCAGGTGGGATGTGCGAAGTCTGCGTGTGGCGCCCCACACTTCAGACAACAAATTAGGGGTGGGCGGAATTTGCGTAGTTGCGCTACGCAAAGCTCCACGAAACGGTAAAAAATCTCTACGAACACGCAAAAATTCAGCGAACACGCGGAATAGCTTGTTCGCGATGCTTTTTTCCTGTTCGCGATCACCGTTTGCGTGCTCGGGGGGAAATATCTCGCGAACACGCATTTTGAGAACGCGAACAAGCAAAAAATTCCGCGAAGCCACGGAACGCAGAATTTTGGGCAATTCCGCGTTCTCCGCGGAACGTGAAATTACCCGAATTCCGCAAATTCCGTGAGCGGAACGGAATTCACCACCCAGGCCTAACAACAATGAGATCTATCAGGATCAATAGTGAGTGTTTTCTCAGGTGGTATGTAAATTTGAAATGTATCAATTTGTGTCGGCTATTCAGGGAGATTTCCTATGTCTTTGTGCAACAAAAGGACCAATGCTCATCGAGTCGAGGATGCGGTGCCCTAGATCGGCCTCCCAATCTTCTCGGACTTTGGCATCATCCATGGGAATAATTGCAGCACACGCTCTGTATAGTTTGGAGATGAGGTGCTCCCCTCTTGTGCTCTCAATAACCGTGGTGAGTGGGAGAAAAGGCTCAGGCTCCAGGGGGAATCCCGGCATTATCGCTCTCAATGCAGAGCACACCCGGTTAAGGATAAATTGATCCATAAACGATCCCTCGCTGAATCTCTCTTCTTCCGTACTAGAGAATACATGCCCTCCAGTGAAAAGGTCCCCAATTTTACTTATGTCATATTTGGAAAGCGTGCGCTGCACCAATTTCCCCTCCATGATGGGTATCCATAAATTATTTATAATCAGAATATCTGGGGAGTATCTGGGGATATCAGTGCCACATGGCCTGCAATCGAGAGGGGAAGCCGCAGCCATATCTCTACCTGTGACTCAAGTTTGTGCATAGCCTGGCCGTAATTTAATCGGAGTAGTTGTTCTGTGTCGATGTGGATATGTATTCCCAAGTGTTTGGTCGAGTCCTCACACCATTCAAGCTGGAATTCACAGCCTCACTGCTTGGTGCTGACCGTGAGGGGGAATATCACTGATTTATTCCAATTGATGCCCAGGCCCATTCTCCACATCACCAATAGGAAAAAAGGGCCATTCTAGAGAATCAAAGGCTTTTTCGGTGTCTAGGAAGACTGCTGCGGCTGGGAGTTCTGGATTTATCCTGTGCAGCACCACAAACAGTGTTCTCAAGTTTAAATAGGTAGATCTATGGGGGACGAACCCCGATTGGGCAGGGTAAATGATTCTGTCCAGCAAGAGGGCTAGCCTTAAAGCAATCATTTTAGCCAGGATTTTATAATCCAAGTTTAAGAGGGAGAGCGGTCTGTAAGACCTGCATACCAGTGGGTCTTTGCCCGGTTTGGGCAGTAGAATAATCACTGCTTCTCTGAGGGTTGGGGGTAGCTTTTTCTGCTCAAGTGCCTCGTTGTACACCTCAAGCAGTCGAGGTGCCAATAGGTCTTTATAAGACTTATAGAAATTACCTGTAAAACCATCGAGGCCCAGGGCAGTGGAGTCGTTCAGTGCCTCTATAGCGCTTATGATCTCATCTGATGAAAAGGGTTCCACAAGGAAGTCTCGCATCAATTTTTCCAAGTATACCAAGGCTATCTCTGACAGGTATTCCTCCTGATCTGTGGGGTTATGGGACACTCTAGATGTGTAAAGGGCATTATAATATGTTAGAAATTCATCACAAATTTCTGTAGTTTCTGTAAGGAGCCGCCCTGACGAAGATCTAAGTTCGATTATGCAAGATTTGCCATATGGGGGTCTCAGAAGTCACGATAGTGTTTGACCTGGTCTTTCGACCTCTCCATAACGGCGAGTGGTTGTATATTTACTTAAAAAATGGGTTTCCCCTTCCGCCGCTTCCCTAAATTTGGTTAAGAGAGTTAATCGTTGCCCAAACCCATCCGGTTTTGGGCAGTTAAGCAGTTCTCTGTCTAATGATTCCAATTGCTGCTCGATGCGGGTAAAAGACTCTCTTCGGTCTTTCAACACCCCACATGCTTGGAAATACGGACTCCCCGCATGTAGGCCTTGAAATCCTCCGAGAGAATGGCCCAGGACTCTACTGACACAGGGTTCAGTTTGAAATAGTCTTCTATTGCTTCTCTAATCTCAGTATGGAATGTGTCATCGTGAAGGGCCTGGCCTGGGAATCTCCACTGCCATTCACATCCCTCTGATCTGGGAATACGAGCCCCCATCACCATTGGGGAGTGATCTGAATACGTTCTGGTGAACGTTATGGTGTCCCTATACCACAGCATCAGGCCTGGGGAGATCAGCCAGTAGTCCAACCTGGCCCATGTATCATATTGGGCCGAGTAGTGAGTGTGAGCGGTGGCAGTCAGGTTGCGCCATCTCCAAACATCTAACAGTTTTACAGAATCAAGAAATTCCAACAGTACTCGCCATGCACGGAGCTTTGTGTCAGGGGATGAGGAGGAGCCATCTTATGCAGGATTTAACAGCAAGTTAAAATTGTCCCTAATAAATGTGTAGTCTGCAACAGGACTTGAGAATGTCAATTTTGGGAGTATTCAGGGCAGTCAGTGTTGGGAGCATATAAGCACACAAATCGATACGGCCAGTGTTGGTCAATTCAGGGACCAAAAGAATGCGAATTTTGTTGCGCCTACTGTGCACTTCCAAATCCTCATTTTTGATAGCAACGTCTTTGAGGATGTTTTCCATGTGTTCCAAGCGCTTGGTGAATTGGGCTGGCCTGTCCTACTGTTTCCAACCTCTTATAGTGGACTTCAATATTGGCCCCCAAATTTTCCAGGCTCTTTTCTAGGGTGTCAAACTGACCGTCCTGAAGCCGGCCCTTAGCTCTTGAAGGAGGGAAGCTTGGTTTGTCGCAGGGTCGCATGTGGGGGCTACTTCTTGTCTGCCGTCTGCCATACTGGTGCTGGTGTCCTGCGCTTTCTCTGCAGCTTTTCCAAATTGTGAAACCCTTTGCTTATGGTCTTTACGACCCATGCCATCATGCATGTGCGAAGTTTGTCTACATTTCAGAAATGTATAGCTTTTCAGGATCCATCATTGCTTTCATACCCATTTTTACCCTTAACTGGAAAGAGGTTGAAAGCACAAAAAATAGCAAAAATAGGCTATGTCCCAGTAAAATGCAAAAAGTGGGTAAAAATGTAAGGTTTTCTGACAAAAGTCTGCTTGTCCCTGAGAACTGGGAAGGTGGTGATTTCAGCACCACAAATCCTTTGTTGATACCATTTGCAGGGAAAAAACAGATGCTTTCATCTGTAGTCATTCTTTCCAATTTTTCCACAAAAAAACAAAATGTTGTTGTATTTTGGCTAGTTTCTGGGTCACCTCCAAGGGAATCCACAAACCTTAGGTACCTTTAAAATTCTCATGATGTTGGAAAAAAACAACATAAATATGGCACGGATACCTTATGTGGTCAAAAGTTACAGAGTCCCAAGGGCGTACTACCCCAAATATTTAAAAAATGGCTTAGCTTGGGGTGGGGGGGGGGGGGGAGGTCTAGAAGCGTAGGGGTTAAGGAGAAGGCTGAGGCAGTTCAAGGAAATCATAGGTAGGATGTTAGAGTATTTTGCAACATATTAGCATCTATAAAGAAGTATAAAGGAAGAACACATGCAATCAGACAAAAGGAATATGTTGAAGGTGTAGTTGATAAGGTTGCTCTGAGGAAACTATTTGCCTCTGTTTTGGACCGAATGAAGATACTTGACAAAATAGTTTTGTCTATGAAAAGACAGAGAAATAGAAGTAACCTTTGCAACTTTTTGGTGGTGAATGGATACATACTTCAAGTACTGAGCCTTTCTTTAATAAAGTAGGATATTTCCAAGACAATACATTAGTGCATGCAGTTGATAAATCTGGGGATGCTATGAGATGAAAAAATGATATTCCTGTTCCTGTTCCAAAGGAAGTAATGGTACCTAGAAATGTTGAGGCAGAGCTTGGTGAAGACATGCAAGGAAGGTGTAAGCAGTCTCCTGTGTACACATAGAATTGTAGTAGTGTTTGTAGTATTCGTCAACAATCAATTGATGTATTGAATATTTAACTCCGTATGTTTGCTTCGGGAAGTTTAAAACAGAAAATATGTACTTTGTAGGGATTGGATCTATTAAAAGTATGAAAGCATACTGATCTACAAGGACACTCACTAGCTTGTCTTTCAAAAAAAGTATGTCAGCTTTCTTCATTTTAGAATTTTAGGTGTGCACCAGTCATTCATTCATAGAACTTTATTCGATATATAAAAATACCATAAAAGCAACCAAATTTATCAAGGCTGGTTACAGGTACAAGTTAAAAATTAATAAATACCCTCTTTTTCCAAACCATGTGATACAATTTCCATCTGAACGTTAAAAAAAAAACCCTTGTCACATATCCAACCAATTCATCTCTAATTATGAAGATCATTCATAAAACAATAGGTAATTATAACAGAGAAGCTACAGGTTACCATTACCCCTTGTGTTCCTTAGTCTAAATGCAGCCCTTAAAAAGTTTACAATACAAAACAGTGTAAGAGTATCTGGGGCCAGTTTTAAAAATAACAGTGCCACCCGTGCCTGTTTAAATCTGGCTTTCTTTAGAATTCGCTTCAGGAAGAATCTCCTAGGGTAAGAGAAAAAAGGGCATAATAAAATGAAATGAAGGGTGTCCTGAGGAGATCTATGATCTCTGATCGCAGCCACAGGGCCCCTTCATTTCTATAGAAGTTGTGAACCCTGTCGGTTCCGCCAACACATGATGCAAGAGATTCAACCTGAAACGAGCCATTAAAAATTTGTTGTGTGCACCAGTCAATAATGAGAACTTTTGTTATAAGACTTTACTATGTAAAACCTCCTGCTCTATGTTTAGGAGAAATTAATAGAGCTCTTTTGCATGGTGATGTAGTAGAAAGAAACGAGTTTTGTGCTGATGTTGACTTTAGTTTTTTAGGACCGGAACAGGAGTGTAGGGAAAATGAAGAGTTGGTAACAACATGAGTTGTGGAGCAGAATAGATGTATTAATGTTGGTACATTTGTAAAAGAGATTAGAAAGTTTAACGCAGTTTCTTCAGAGCAACTAAACTGTGTTTGTATATGTTTTCAACACAATCACTACAAAAATCAAACTCGTAGTATTGATTTGTACATTAAAGCTGTAAATAATAATAAATAGCAAAAATGGGCTGTTTATTTAATTGAAAAGGGACGAATTTACTTGTCCACCCGACACGTTATATGTAAGTACTGCTATAATAAGTTAGAGTAAAACGAAATGCCTGCTAGAGCAGTACACTACAACTTAGAAATGCTACCTGTTCCAGAAGTACTTAAAGATTTGAATGTTGATAAATCCACATTAATACAGTCCATACATCAATTTCAAGCTATAGTTCATTTGGAGCCAAAGACAGGGAAATTACCCGCAACTGAGCCCCTGAAAGGTCTCAAAGGTAGAGTAGTATACTTGCCATAGAATTTCAAGAAAAATATTGAAGCTATAGGGGTACAGAGAAATTTTGAAGAGGGACTTGTAATTTTAGTAAACGGTGATCCAACCAAGAATAAAAAAAATATTGCAAGCTTTAGTAGGTGTTAACAAAAACATGCAACTTATTATCTGGTACAAAATAACATACATGTAGAAATTCTTCTAGATATCACACATCTGGAGGACAGCACATCATCATCAACAGGTCAGATAGAAAAAGTGGATCGAAGTAGAGTAGAATGCATTTTTGAACATTACTGCATCCATCCCCTACATTCAAAAGAGATTGTTGGTGATGCCATTGATCTATATCAACTAAAAGAAGCAAAAGGAACTTCGTACGTCTATGGGAAAAACATTTAGAAGCTTGATGTTTCCCTCATCTCTTTCCTACTGGAGAAGGTGGCAGGTATGCTGATCTGTCTGTACAAATACCTGCAGCCGACTACAGGTCTACTAGACGTTAATCAGAGGAACCTAGATTTCATCAATAGATCCCTTTTATGTTGTATCTATTATTCAAAAGTGGTGTGTCTTCGTTGTCTTCTGCTGTAAACCACATTTTGAAAACCAGTGCATATCTGCAAAATCTTTCTGCAAGAGAATATTTGTTGAGAAAATCCATTGAAAAGATGAACAATTGGAATACAACTTGATTAATCTCATGATATGTCAACGTGGGACCAATGGATATTGGTATTGTTCTCACAGTAAACTAAAATGCAGGTTGATAAATTTAGGAGCACCTACATGATTTCTAATACTCAGTAGTGGTGAGTATGCTTGGGATAACCTGCTTCAATTCTTTCAAGAGGCAAATTCAAATAGAGAACACTTTGATCTAAAGACTTCAGGAGAACTCTGCTTATTGGAACCTGCAAATGTTTGTAGATATTTTAACCACGGATTTCAAGCCATGATGGCTTTTATCTGCAACAAGAGCAATCCACCTCTCTGCGAAGTGACTGATTTCCTTTGGCACCAAGCCAGAGGTGCTCCACATATACACATAATATTATGGGTAAAAGATGCTCCACAGTTTGGAACAGACACTGATGAGTCTTTGCTGTCTTTTACAGAGCAGTATGTCGCTGGCATCATCCGAAATGAGAGTGTTGATAAAATATCCTAAGATTCCAAAACCATAGGTGTGGAAAATACTGTCATAGAAAATATAGATCTGAAGGAAAATTGTGTACAAGATGTTGTTTGGGATTTGCACGACCTGTGTTCTCAGAAGGAAGAGTTAATAGCTTTTTGTCTGTAGTCAGAAACACTCTCACACGTTAATCATCACCAAAGAACACATACAAACTCGGAAGAACAGAAGCCTCAAATTACATCAATTACTACAATCCTGTGATTTTGAAGATGTAGAATATGAATATGGATCTACAGTTTGTTGCAGATAACTCAATAGCTTTTCTTCAGTACGTCACCTCCTATGTAACAACGTCAGAGAAAAAAGAGTTGAAGGAGATGTGGGAGAAAATTTCAGCAGAAAAGAGTCTTGCAAAGAAATTGTGCAGTTTTAGTTTGAAAATGCTTCCTCACAGAGAGATCAGTTCTTATGAATGTGAGGCTAGCTTCTTTTGTAAATCGAGAGAAGTTCTATGATTGAGTTTGTGGCTTGCTAATATTCGGAACAGAGTACTGAAGTATTTTCCTGAAATCGAAAGGAGACTTTTTCTATTTAGTCTTGTTACAGTTGTTCAAGCCATGGTGAAACAAAAGCGAGCTACTTGGAGAATTTGACTGTTATGAAGACTCAATTGATGCTGTAAAAGACAGCATTGAGTGCTCTGTGTTTCCAATGTATCTTCAAATGTTGAAAGATGAGACTGAACAAGAAGAATCAATTGCTGCTGAGATAGCAAGCTAGAGTTCTCAGAGCAGTCAAAGTTCAGCACCTGGAAGTCAAGATCCTCTTGGACAGCCAATCATTTAAAATGAAGCTGAAATAGGCTTGCATGAAGTGGGGAATGCAATGCAGCATTCAAGACAGGAAACTCTGGATGTAGAACAACTAATACAGCAATTGAATACAGCTCCGAAATACATTTTTGATGAACTAAAAGGTCAAAGAGTACATGGATTTCTGCATGAGAAAAAAAGAGTGTGCTTGTTCTATATTTAACCAGTTCTATTTTACATAAGTGGTCACTAGGAAGTGTTGGAAATGTAAACAGTTTGAAAAACTCTGAATACAAAGAGTTAATCAGAAATATGCACCAAGTGTCAGATATACAATATGGAAATATACGAAAGGACATTAGATTGCGAGTTCTAACAAAAGAAGAAAAGAGAGCATTACAAATCCATCTCATCAAAAATCTGTTTCCAACTAATGTTTCAGCTGCAGAGTAATGTATTATTTTTGTTAAGGAAGAGAAGTCTATTGTTTGATTAATGCCAACTCTTGAGCAGTGTAGTGAATTCAATGACCAATTATTGCAACTGGAAAAAGAATAGATAACTGAAATTAGAGCAAATGATAAAATGAAGAATCAAGGAGTTACAATGCTACTAACAAAAAAAAATGCAAGCAAAATTGGATAGTTTAGAAAAGTTGGTGTCAAAAACTGAAGGATTGGAAAAACAGTTACGTATCTGTAAAAATTGTCGGGTAAACTTTTGTCGTATTTTAAATGTTGAAGTTGGGCTAGTGAATGCCGCAATGGGTAAAGTTATGATAACTATTAATTATCTAAACAGAAATTACATGGAGTACTTTTCTCACATCTTGGTCCAGAAAGTGAACACCAAAATCCTTCACACTGGTAAAAAGAAGACCAAGCAGCATGACAAGGACATAGTAAATATATCAACATTGGACTTATTTCTCAGGAAATTGCCCTTGCTGAATAGAGACTCTTGTTGGCAGGGGCTGGATCAGTAGTTAGTAACAGCCCTCATAGTCGTGATGCACCTGATATCCAAAAGGGATTGAATTGTTCTGTATAGGAGCTGGCTGGTAATCAAGCTGCTTCTCCAAAAGAGAAACTAGGTAAAAGAAAAAGAGGAGGGACTAGAGAATCACAGCCCACTCAAGAAAAGTCTGTACACCGAAATCAGTAACGCAAGCATTAGATGGACAAATCCAGCCAGTGGATCTGCTGAATTTGAGTTAGGATGATCTCCTTGACAAATCGAAAGACTCTATGACACCCATGATACAACCTGTACTGTCTCAACTTGAAATTATTGAGCAGCGGGTTTTAGAATTAATAGCAACGGGGAGGCAACTCCAGGTGGCAGGGCTTTCTGTATCCAATCCTAATAACAATAACACCTCTGAAAATATCGCTACCCAATCTCAGGAGGGGAGGTTCATTGGGAACACGATTGAGCCCAATGAATTGTCTCATAGAGATGATAGATCCAACTGTTGCTGTGACAGCTATGTCTCATGGATTCGGAGCATTAGGGGGAACCCAGTTAACAACCCCGGCCATGAGGCCCATATTAACACATAAGCAACACAGGAAAGAGCAATCAAGATTGGGGAAAAGAGGAAGGGTATGAGTAGCAATCACCAGCAACTAGAAAGATATATTGCCCCGCATTTAAACCTTCCACCAGCTTCATGTCCATAGGTCATAACATTGCTAAAAAAATTAATCTACTGAGCAACTAATGGCCGAAGCCTGTTACTGGCTGACTAGTATGCCAGAACGGGTTGATTTATTCAGGGCCTTCTTATTATGGCCAGAATAGTTCCATCAACTAAAATATTTTCAGGGGATTGCATAGTAAACAATTTTAATAACTCACATCTAATAGCTGAACTGTAATTTCAACTCCCTTTGGCACCCTCCACAGGTACCCAGATATAAGCTGTTCCACTGGGGTATTTCTACAGACCATATGAAAGCAGGAGAGTGCAGAAGGTTCCAGATAGGGACACAACCTTCCCTTATACTAGGCCCCCTCCACTGAGAGTCCTCTCTAATACATTAAATGGACTATAGAGTTAATGAGAGTGATCTAATAGCTATAAGTGTTGTATCATACAATATGGAAATCATGTTCTGCCTGGACGATCTCACTAGCTCGACCCAAGTAGTGAAGGCTTTCAGAAAAATCTTAATTGGTATCAAACAATATTTAACCCACCCAGCAACGGTAAGAGAGTACCAGATAATACCTTGGTTTGATACAACTTGCACAAATTCACTGGGAAGATTGAGTATAGCCTTGAAGGAAGATGAACACAATTGGTCGCATCTTTACATCATCAGGATAAAGAAGCGAGGAAAAATAGGCTGAAACAGCTGAAAGATAAAGCTTGGGAGGACTTAAGGCAAGCATCCATCAGAAATTACAGTAACCACTTCTGGAAAGTTATTAATGCCCCATTTTTGAATGACGAAGGGACCCCTTCCTTAGATGTACACATTGAGGAGGATGGTTGGATAACGCATTATTACAAACTTTTCCAACCAATTGAGGGTACCTGTGGACAGGAGATCATGCAGGAACCAACATCTCATTTCCATCTGACCTTTGATGTTTCGGAGGATGAACTTGCCCTAGTACAGGAACCCTCATTGAAGGCCCCTGGACCGGGTGCCTGTTGATACTTTCCTATCTAACAAGAAACTGTGGGCCCCGCTTTTAACAAATGTTTTTGATTCCATAACCAAAGTTGGACCCCCGTTATCTTGGAAACACTCCATAATCTTTTCAGTATTTAAAAAAGTGGAAGGCTTGAATCCAAGTAAGTAAAGACTCATCTCCCTAATTGATTCAATGGAAAAGTTAATGGGCCACATGTTATTGAATAGGCTTGAGGAATGGGCAGAAGAAAATAAGACCCTCTCGGACGTACGATATGCCTTTTCACAAGAGAAAGGCACAATGACCAATGATTTAGCTTAATGCTAATAGCAGCAAAATATTCTTTCATCAAAAAAGGCAAACTGTGTATGGCCTTTATGAACCTATCGTAAACCTTTGACTGCGTGTCCCACAGCAAGCCAATAATGGAGTCTATGGGAGTGGCGCCTGCGATAGTTATCTTTATAAGGTAGCTATATAATAGGGCATTGGCTAGTGAGTAATTTAGAAATGAAGGTGAATGCTCAAAAGCTTTTAATGTCAAAAAGGGGGTAAGAAAAGGTTGTGTGCTTGCCCCTTTTCTATTTGTCCTCTGTACGAATTAACTAGAAAATGAATTGATTGAACATGCAAAAGATACCCCATGTGTTGACACACACCACCTTCCAATCCTTCTTTATGCAGATGATGCTGTCCTATTGGCCAGAACACCTTTGGCCCGGCAGATTCTCATTGAAAAGTACACGTCCTTTATGACTAGTTTAGATGTACATGTCAATGAGTATAAAAATGTCACACTTATTATGGGGGCAGACAACAAAAAAACAAAAAGATTTGCTCTAGAAAAAAGAAGGATTCAAGTAGTGGAGACTTTTGTATATAAGGGTTCTTATTGATAAGAAGTTGAATTGGAAGGCCATGATCCTTAATAAAGATAATCAAATGGAAAGGAGCATAATAGCCTTATTTAAATTTGCAAAAAAATTGGGTTCTAAACTGATTCCTGAAATGCTAAAGATGTATTTAGCCACGGCCAAATCTATTGCTACATATGGGGCTCCAGGTTGGGGAATGACAGGAATCATCAGGCATTACAGGGCATTGAAGATTAATTCTGCAAAAGATTGTTAGCATTACCACAAGCTTGTTCAAACTACACCAGTAATGAGCGATTGGGTCTAGCGTACATTGGTGATTTCATCAAATGGCTCCCACATTGTTATGACATTCGATATGGAATAGGGAGCGGGTCAAACTAAATCAATCAATACTGAGTGATATCTTGAAGTTAGATCTTGAATTGAGAATCCCATGGCTATTTTACATCTGTGTCTAAATGAGCTCTAGGACAACACTCAACTGTGCGCCAGGTATCCAATGGTGAAGCTTAAGAAAATATTTATGATTAAAGCAAAAAGAGACAGGTGGTTTTTAAGCAAAGATAAAGTTCAATAAGAGTATACCAGCCTGTAACTCATATGACGTACTGTGCACCTTCCTATTGTCCTTCGTGAAAAACAGATTTGTGCTGACAAGGTGTTGGTTAAACTACATCCCCTTAATGACGGGTCATCCCGCAAATGCATATTCAGTAAAGCAGTTGTCACCTTGCCCATGTGACGGTCTATTTCACACATTTTGTTCTTTTGTTCTTTATATACCAGCGGGAGGAAAAAGTATTTGGTACCATTACAATGGAAAACTATTTTAGACAGCACCTTACAGCTTTTACATTTTCAAAGCAACTGGATTATCATTTTGTATGTTATACGCCTGCATTTGTCTTGGGGGCTGCATTGAAAATCTGTTGCATCGCATGAATTATAAGGGTTTTACAGTCCGCAAAATGAGGCAGGAGAACTCTTTCATACTAATTAAGGGGCATATTATCAAGCCAGGCGATAAAATTATCGCCGCTTTAGCGGCAGAAAACTGCAGCTAAAACGGTGATAATGGGCTTGATAATATGCTCTATGGAATTCCAATTGAAGCCTATGTTAGATGTGAAGGACATCTAACATGGGCTTCAATTGGAATTCCATAGATCATATTATCAAGCCCATTATCGCCATTTTAGCGGCAGTTTTCTGCCGCTAAAGTGGCGATAATTTTATCGCCTGGCTTGATGATATGTCCCCAAGATTGTTTAGCAAAACTGAAAAAGGGTCATAGTCCAGAACACCATTATAGCTGCTATTTCTGTTTTAAAGGTTGGGTCCACTTATCTATATGTATATCTGGTTCTATGTATGAACGTTTATCATGGATTTTAGGGGGACAATATGAAATTAGTCATAGATTTTATACTGAAGATGAGACAAATGATTGAAGATTATGCACCTTCTTATTTTATTCTCTATTTTTTTTCATGAACTTTTATCAATTTTAATTAATGCGAAATAAAGTTTGATTGATTGACATGGAATACTTAGACATAACATTTGATGATGTTGGTGGAGTTGAGCAGATTGGTAGATGCGTTGTACCTTTCCTACACGTAAAAGACTTGTATATCCAGCTAAAACAGTTCCCAGTGTCTTTAGCATATGCAGTAAATAGCCACAAATCACAAGGTTTAAGTGTAGATACAGCTCTTGTTAATATTGGTAGTAGTATATTCAAAGAAAGAATGTCATATGTAGCTTTGTCGCAAATTAGAAAACTGGCCGGTTTATTTCTGATTGATTTTGATGAGAAGAAAGTAAGTGCTGATGTGAGCTGTGTAAGGGAATATAAAAGGTCAAGAGCTCAATATGTTCCTCATTTAGGCCAGTATCCTCTGTTTGAAAAGCTGATAACGTGTCCAAAGCAGAAAATATCAAAGCAGTCTATCAGAGCTGACTAGGAAGCTGATCAAAAAGAAAATCATCAAGGACCTAGTCATAGAAAACTACAGCACAATGAGGAAATAGAAGGGTATCGCTATGATAATAAATCTGGAGTGAACTGTTATGAAAATGTAGTGTTGAATGGACTATACCATTTGCATCACTTTACAAATTCTATTAAGGAAAAGGTATATAAAAGAATGTCTTTACAACTATGTATACTTGAATAATTAAGAAATGGCAGAAGTATTATACATGCTGCTTCTGGAATAAGAAAATTTACAGATTACTGTGCTGGATGATTACTTATTTCTCGAAATCATCAGCAGGATGCTCAAGAATTTTTAATGGTAATGCAAGGACTATTATAGGAAGAAGATGTGAATATCAGTGAATTATTTAGTTTAACTTATAAATGGAACCATAACTGTGAAGATTGTGAATTTACGTCTAGCACTAAAATCAATTCAGAACGATTCCACTACTTGACATTACCAGATTGTAAAGCTGTGCCCTTTGAAAATGTCACTAAAAACGCCCATCAAGATATGACCTGCCCAAACTATAGATCAGAACATAAGTCAACATTGATTCTACAAAGGTATGGAAAATATGTCATAGTCATGCTACAACAATGCAGAGTGGATGGCACTAAATTAGGAACTGAATTTACAAACTTTTTAGCTGGGCAAAATTCAATTTCAAAAAGAACTTTCACAACTGTAGCAATCATATTTCACGAAGGAGTTAATATAACCTCTGGACACTACACGATATATTTAAGATTTCAAACAGGATGGACAGAGTGCAATGACATACAAGTGACATTCAAATCAAGACTACCTAAAATGTTACCAAACTCATATCTGCTATTTATTGAAATGAAGTTCTAAGGAGAATTTAGGATAAGAAAATGTGGTATTAGTTTGACATATATATGAATTATGTGTTTTCAAGACATTATACGGCCCATTAGGGGTATTGTCTACTGCAAGCTGTTAGAAATAAAAGACTCCTTTTAACTTCGGGAAAGGAATTTATAAAACATTTGAGGACTACATTCTGTTTCTCCAGATTTCTATTTCTTTTTTTTATTTTAAAAAGATTTATAGAGCACGAACATGAGCCATGCTGGGTATCACAGCGCTGTGCAGGTAAGCAGACCATAAAAGAAGTTAAGCAGACAAAGGATGATCAACATATATATCTACGGAGACAAAGTAAAATATAGTTGAGAGGTAGATAGATCCTGGCTGTGAAGCATGCGCTAAAAGTTAGTTTGGTGATTTCAAGTCTATAGTTGCAGGCAGTTTTTCAAGAACAGCCGTTTTAGTTCTTTTTCAAATGTGGATATAGAGGGGTTGTTTCTGATTTCCGGGGCAAGAGCATTCCATATTCTTGGAGTGAATTTATGAGGTTTCAGTAGAAGAGAGCTTGAGCTTCTTAGTGTTAATTTTAGAACAGATAGTTCGAGTTTATTTGCAAGATAAATTAGAGCGTTATAATGTGCGTCAGGCAGGCTATCTTGAACTGGACCCTTACTTCAACAGTGAGCCAATTAAGTTGAGATATATCAGGTTTGATGTGATCTTGTTTACGTGATCCTGTGATGAGTTTGGCTGCTGAGTTCAATGTAGCTCTCAGGGAGGCCAGTCGGGCCTTAGGTAGCCCTGCCTGGGTTGCAATTCTGTAGTCGAGGTGGGACTTGGGATTGGACTGGTAGCTGCTTGTCATCCGTCAGTAAGAAGGGTTTGAGTTTTCTTAATGTGCTGAGTTGGTGATTGGCTCCTCTGGTGGTTGCACTGATGTGTTTTTCATATGCAGGTGTTTGTCCAGAGTTATGCCCAATGATTTAGCGGAGTCCACAATGTGAGGAGTGCAGTTGAGTGCCGTTAGTAGTTTGAGCCAGTCTTGAATAGGGGCTGAGTTACTATGGGGAGCAATCAGGAAGAAATCGGACTTGAGTGCATTTACCATAAGGTGATTATGAGTTAGCCAATGTTAGCCAATGTTGGTTTTCCAGCAGAACAGAGTTAAGAGTTTTGATGTCATCAGGTGATGAGATTTTTAGGTATAGTTGAGTTTCATTGGCATACGTGTGGTATTGGATGTTTGCACACTTCAGAATTTCAGTGAGGGGTTCCATGAGTAGGTTAAAAAGCATAGGTGAGAGTGTGGATCCTTGGGGCACTCCTAATTTTACTGGTGTACTGTTAGTTAGAGAGTGTTTGATTTTGAATCTTTGCGTTCTGTTGTGAAGGATTGAGGCAATACAAGTTAAAACTGGACCAGGTAGCCCTATCCTTTTCTCGAGAAGATGAATTAGGTTATCATGTTTGACTGTGTCGAATGCTGATGAGATGTCGAGTAATATGAGAAGGCTGAGTTTGTTCTGGTTAAATAATCTCAAGGCTTCGTTGACGATGTGTATTAGGGCAGTTTAGGTACTATCTCTGGCTCTGAACCCCAACTGGAATTGGTCCAATAGTTGAAACGGGTCTATGTGATTAGAAAGTTGTTTGTGAACACATTTCTCAAGCATCTTGATTAAGGTCATGCTATTAGAGATTGGCCGGACGTTTTTAGGATCAGATATTGCTGCATTAGGTTTCTTTGGGAAAAATCTGAATAGGAAGAACCCAAGGAAAGTCCTGATTAACTTTAAATCTTATACTTTAAAGAAACTAATTCTTTCAGAGGCCCTAAAAGTTGGTAGGTTCACCGAAGGGGTGTAGAAGTTTCATTTACGGTCAGACATCTGTAGGATTACTCAGGACAGACCATGGGAGTTGGTGAAATGTATACCAGAGTTGAGGTCGATAGGTGCTACAGCCCAATTGAGATTTCCGGCGCTGCTTAAAGATATGTGGAATAACAAGATGCGCAGCTTTTGGGACCCTAAGGAGGCTTGAATCTTCATTTAGCAGATAAGGGCACAGCTGAAACACAAAGAATAATAGTCAAACGCCTGAGGGAGGCGAGAGCTCTAAAGGGTATTGTTATATTCCATATAGGTATCCTATATAGGCACATGTAACATTGCAATCTTTCACCTGTATGTTTCCCTACATTACATACATAACGGTTCTTAGGGACTGACCTTTTACGTAGATACGACACTGCATTCAGAACACGTATTATTTCCTAGTTTGAATCTCATACATTATGTATGAGGCTTCTTAGAAGCACAGCAGGACTAACAGCAGGACTAACATCTCCTGTAAAATATCTCTGTATAAAGTTCAGGCCCGACATCATCCTTTAGGCCGACACAGTAACATAGCAAGGGAGGACCTCTGGGGAGACCTATAGGTATATATACATCACATCTTGCTTAGAAAGACAGAGGAGACCGAGACCTCCCGGCTGACACACTGACCAGAGACGCTGAGGTTCCTGCATACAGACACTCCAGCTCGCAGTGGTCTAACATCCCTCGCAGGGTGTCCAACTCCTGACCAGGACGGGGTCCCATATTCTCTCATTCTCAGATAGTGGGTTTGACTAGATCCTAGAGGGATTCTTGGCATAACACCTACACCGATGCTAGGTACATTTAGGTACATCTAGTTAGGGAAGCATCGTAGGAGTGGGCACTTTTTATCATGTGTTTTAAATACTTGTATGTAATCATGTTTATTGCAAGATGGTAAAGCTTTACCATCCCTTTACTTTCGTAGTGCTTCTAATCATATATCTCTACTACTGTCTAGGGGTTGTTGCAGCTCATCTATTCTACACTAGAATAACAACTGTTCAATAAATTCTTATTGAAAATGCCCAGCCTGTTTATTCTGTGTATCTCTCTGAGACTAACTAAGCGAGTGAGCACGAGTGACTGAGCAAAAGGTAGTATATTGTTTCCATGATTCTGACGGATCAGGGTTGTCATGTTCTGAGGTTGCCAAGAACTATTCTCTTCCCGATAAGAGGAGATTCTAGTGGCACTGTGAGCTAGCTGATACAGACAGGCTAACATACCCTGTGGGGGTGCACGGAATCAGTCCGCCACCAATCCCACAGTTTTTGATATCCAAACGCGCAGATCCTGTATAGGTTATATAGGAACTACACGACAGTATCAGTTCAAACATACCCATTTTTCAGTGGGCGTTTCCCCTGGGTAGGTTAATGTTCACTAGATGAGATATTTTGTTTTGAAATTCACTGGGTGGGGTGCATATGGGAACAAATTAGAAAAAAATCTAAAGTCCTCATGTATAGGAATCTAGAATTAGGGGCCAGAGGCATGAAAGAGAAGAGCATGAGCAAAAATGGTAGACGCCTTTATGAAAGGAAAATATCAGGATGCCAGATTTTAGAGAAAATTACCCTTTTAAAAATCTTAACATGGAAGGTCAAAGGGCTTGAGCAGCTGGTAGAAGAAGAAGAATTTTACAATACTTGAGTCAAGCCGACTGTGAGATTGTGATTCTGATAGGCGCAATTGATATAGCGTTAGTAAATAACTGAGCTCTCACTGTTTTTACATTCGATGCTGCAAAAGCTTTTGATAGAGTAACTTGATTTTTTTTTACGTCAAACGATCCATCAATTTTGCCTGGGCGAAAAGTTTGTTAAGGCTCTTATTGCCATTTATAAGATACCTACTGCGAGGATTGTGGTTAATGGGAATCCTAATAAGTCAATTAACATAGAGGGGACGATTGCAATCCTGGAAAAAGGCTGTACGAATCATTGTACGGAGCTTTTTCTCCTTACGACTCGTACCCGGTAAACTTTCCTTACAACCGAGGAAGTACGATTCGTACAGAAAGCCTCTTTCCGTACGACTCGTACAAAAGACCGTACGGGTAAAAAAAACAACGATTTGGATCTGGAACAGCCTGTACGAGACGTCCGGACGTATTTAAGCAGCGGTTTCCGGCCCAGCAAGTACGATTCGTCTTTACGGCACTCCGTACGGCTCGTTTCTTACGGGAGCCAAAAACAGCTGGAAAAGCAGAATCCGACGCGAACCGCTACAAAACGGAGCCCCGGTATGTGACGTACACGCCATGAACTCCATCGTACGTGTCATCCCGGTCCTCTTAGCCTACGACCTGGTGCACCAAAACCGAAGCCGCAGAACGTGAGAGCAATAACCAGGGGCCGGGGGGTTGAGGGGCAGGAAACATACAACATACCCCATACCCAAATCAAAACCTATAATATGGAGCCCATACATTACCACCAGGGTCTGGACACTTGGGGGGGCGTGTCCAGCAACCCCTGCGTACCGCAACAACGGAAGTGGACGTGTACGGTGCGTTGCACATGCACCCATGTGGCACCAGTGCAATTGGGATACGAGGTGTACAAAGTTTGCTTCGTAGCGGGTAACGTCATTCCCCGTGAACGGGACATCTTTCCGTATGATTCGTAAATCGGAAAGCCGGTCCGGATCGTACTTGTATGGTCGGACAGTATTTTTACGATTCGTACGGAAAAGTGTCCGGGTCCGTCTCGTACAACTTTTCCCGATCCGATTCATACGGATCAGGCCGATCTGTATGTATTTTTCCAGTACGAATCGTACTTCACGGGTCTGACGAGACTTGTACGATGCGTACAGAAAAAATTACGGATACGAGTCGTACGGAAAAAAAAATACAGGATCGGAATCGACCCCAGAGTGGGGGGAGAAAACAGAGGTGCCCCTTATCCCCTTTGCTTTTTGACTTATACATCGAACCCCTAGCATTTGAAATAAGAGCAAATCAAAATATCTTGCCATTTGAATGGAACAGGTGGGTGAAAAAAGTGGCTCTTTATGCTGACGATACGATGATCTTTACAAGGGATGTTAACCATACCTTGCCTGTATTAGAACAACTTTTAACAGTTTTTGGTAAAGTTTCCAGCTACCCAGCCGCAGTCTCTGCAGGGAAGAGTGGTGGGGCAGTATGGCCGTGTAGTGGGGGAGGTTTTTGAGGAACCATGCAGAAGAAAATTAATGATTTATTGAATTTTCCCTCTGCATCGTCCCTCAAAGTCCCCCCCACCTGGCCCCACCGCCCCATCACTGTTACCTGCACGGACCATGGCTGCAGCTATCAAATCAACCGACAAAAAACTGAGATCATGTCTTGGAACACTCAATTACATAACCCTTTGATTAAACAAGAGATAACATACCTAGGGGCACAGGTTACTCAGGACCTTGCTAAGCTGGCCCAGGTAAATTTGGAGAAAAAAATCAGAGACTAGATCTGTTAGGGTTTTGGGGGGTCTTCTGCTCTCATTCTTAGGTCACTCCAACTTGGAAAAAAAATTCTATTTTACCAAAATTCACATTTATTTTTTATGCGATCCCACTGTTGTTAAATCCTAAAGCTATAAATGCTCTGGAAGGAAAACTATCAAGTTGTATCTGGTCCTGTAAGGGAGTGAGGATCGCATGGAATAAACTGCGAAGATCGAAGTTAGAAGGTGGCATTGCAGGTTCTGATTTTTGCTTTTACTGCTAAGCCTTTCAGTTAAAAAATATAAAACCTCTTCTATTTAACTCAGTTTGCTTTTCACCCTGTCTTCAGGTTATGACAAACTAAATTTACCTTCTGACAGCAGTGTGTTCATTTTTAGGTTTGGCCAACCAAACTTCTTTAAGAAAGTCAAATTAAAGATTTTAAGAGCAGCAAGTGAGCTTTGGTACCAGATTAGAAGAATCTTGGAGATACCATATTACAGTACTGGTGCTTCCATTTGGAACTCTCCAGGGACCCCTAATTGCCTACATTATTGCTGGAGAACTAATTAGTTCCCTGGGAATTTCTAAAATCCACCACAAACCTTACACTTTATAGGTTTAGGTTTTACCAATTGTCGAGTTGGGCTTGCAGCTTAGGTAAAGATGGGGAAGGAAATTTCTCAGCCTTCATCAATGCAGAGAAGTTCCCAAATGGTAATGGATGCTGGTAAAAGGGGATTCGCCTCCAACATTTATGGAGGAGTCCTAGAAGAGAGACCTGCCGATGTCATTAACAACATACTTATGGCAAGTATCAATACTCTCTTTACGGTCGGTTGTTAAAGCTGCACCACTCAGAAGAAACCATCTGTTTACAGTTCACAGAGCATACTGGACTCCTAAAAGGCTATCAAAATGGGGACGAGAAGGAGCCAAAGCCTGCCTAAAATGTGCCACTGTGAACACAGAAAATATACATATGTTCTGTCAGTGTCCTCAGATCCAGGACTTCTGGCAAGATGTTGGTAATGTTATCTCAGAAATTCTGGGACAAGAGATTGAGTTAAGCCCTGCTTTAGCTATTTTGGGGGATTTGCCAGGAGAGGTGGCTCAACTTAAACGTATAAAACAACATGCACAGCTGTTATTTGTTTTAATTTTAAAGAAGAGAAATCTGTCTGAAATGGGTATCTCCTATGCCTCCAGTATTTCTGGCCAGGGTTAACTCTGTTAAAAGAGTTAATAGGCGTGGGCGCAGCTGTCTATGTAAAAAAAAAGTAAGATTGTGTGATTTTAGGTAAGTATGGGCCTACAAGACTTATAAGAAAATATCAAAGTGCAGTCCTTTGAATATGTAATAAGTAAAATCCTGGCAAGGAAGATGAGTTACTTCCAGGTTGATACTCTACCCTCCGTTCACCTGGTTTAATTAAGGTTGGCTCTTTGGGAACCTTGGAGATGGCTGGAAAACCACAAGTAGTTGTGCCCTTTCTCTGATGCAGCGCAGAATGCAAAATCCCTCCCTTCGTCACAGATCATAGATCACACACAATCACTTTATTCGCTGGTGGGGCCCATAACACCAACATACATCCTTCTAATAACCTGTTTCAAGGAGGTGATTGTTCCACTCGCTGTAATGGAAGAGAGTACTTACTTATCCCTATTCATAAAGATCTAAACTTCACCTTCAGTACTCCTCCCATGAATAGGCCATGGATCAACTAGCTGCAGGTTGGAGTGATAACAAAATCTATAACATCATTTACATAAATACATTTTCTCAAATAAAAACGACCCAACACAGTTCTTGTAATGAATCTTAAATTTTATCTAAATAATTGAAATTAGAGTCTCTGGTTTAATCAAGCAAATAGATCATCATAGTTACCTATTCTGGCTAAAAGTCGCCCTCTAAGTCAAAATCTTGGTCATCAGTTCATACTGTCAGAGTCTTAGGAAACAGCTGTCCTGCAGTGTCACCGTCCTCTCCGTCAGCATAACGTCAGGAAATTGAAAATCTTCTGAAGGGTCTCGCCTTTCATCCTCTCTATTCTACCATTTTTATAGTAAAATTACATTCCAAAGTGTAACAAATGATATTTTGAACGATTCTTATTGGTCCGTTTAAAATTGTTCGACTTCTTTCCCATACGAATAATGTGTCTTTAGATATAGTTCGTTTTCCCCTTCGGAGATGTATCTTTTATTGTTTCTTTCAGAGCAGCTGGCTGGTAGCCCAGTGTGTCCTTAGATGGCACAGTTGAGTTAGGGTCGTTCAAAGGCCACTGCAGCTGATGGCGACGCATGCGCACTTCACCCAGAGATGCTCATAATGGAATCGTGTTCATCAAATAGGGATGTCGGCCATTTTGTGGCCACCAAATGGTCAACTTAAGCAAAGAAACACAAAAATGTAATTAACACATAGAAATGACTAATAATCTGTTAACCCCTTACTAATACCCATATGTGTATGTATTTATCTAGCAGTAGCAACACTTAATGTGGGTTATATCCACATTAATAAAGCACACATTACAAATACATCACGAAAGCAACATATAATCATGCAATTTCTAATTGTCTATTATTAATATGCATACGAAATTAGTTTACGTCATTAATTAGGCCATGCAAATGCAATTCCCAAGTGTATTTCTTATATTAGTAATGTTGATCAATTCACACAGCAAACAATTAGTACAATTACTATTAATTAATTATTCATATTAATCTAAACATGCAAAATGGAGAGGGTATACAATTTTTAAAGAAAACCCCACTCCAGCACTCCGCAGGCTTTGTCTATGAGCTCATACCTCTTAAAAGAAAATACCTATTTATGAATGAGAAAAACAAAAAATAAAATTAATATAAAATCGGCATCCTTTCCTTTATGCAGCAAAATTTAGGATGGCACTTTGTTTGACCAAAGCCTGCACATGCCTTCCTTAAACTCATTGTTGTATTGAAGGAAAGGCAGAAGAGGTTATGACATTTTGGAAAAGGGCAGGAGAACAACAGGAACATGCAACAAGTAAATGATTGCCATTTTAACTATAGTTCAGGTAGGTCATGTGTGGCAGACTACAATCTACCAGCTCTCTCTATCACCCATCTTGTTCTTACGGTTGAAGTGACTTCCACGTGCATTGAACCTAAGTACATTTCTAGATCCTGGAACAATGTTTTTGTGCATTTACAACCTCTGACATTTGTCGCTCTTTCCTGAGGAAATAAAATTAGAAGGAACATAGCTCTATTGTCACAACAAGGAGCTAAGAGGCAAATAAAGTAGATAATGGATGCCCTTCCCTCAAAACCAAACATAACTAACCCCAGATACACAGACCGCTTGCAATGAATCATCACTTTGTCCTTTTAACTCCCTTTATATCGCAAGGGAAAAACAATGAAAATGCATAAAAGTTAATAAGGAATGTCTCTATTGCTTAGAACAAGTAGTGGTGGGAACTGTGCCACCTCATGTAAGCAACCATAATTACCAATTGACTAACAGCTCGAAACGCCAGGGCTTTTCATCCACTGCATACTCCTATGAATGGAAGGATTCTTGCTGTGTCAAATGGCAATGTGGAAGGGAAAATGTACTTGCCTCTATCCCTACACCATATATGCACCAGGCCCTGTATTTTGGAGTGTTTTTCTCCAAACTACTAGGTCTCATGACCACCGTACTGAAAATGTGTCCACAAGGGTACATCCATCATTTATTTAAATCGACCCTGATTGCATGATTAAAAACAAGAATGACAGACCCAGATCACTATTTTAAGAATGGTCAGCACGTTTCAATACCAGGAAAATTTGTGGCATTTTTGTTAGGGCAAGATGACCCAATATTCACCCATCGGTTCACCACATCAACTACCAGTGAACAATCAGTATGCTGAGTTCAGTGAGAATTTAAATGATCACCTGTGGTTCTGGCAGTCATAAAAACATTGGTTCACAGGCAGGGAATCACCCTGTCAACCTTTGGTGTGGTGAACCAATTAGTTATGTCCTAACTTCAACATGTATTCCCAGAAGGTGGTCCGGTGCTCACTGTACCATAGGCCTCCAGATACATCCTATTGAAAAGGCTCAAGTAGGGCAAAACCAGTCTCAGGTTGCTTGTAGTCTCTTCTGAAGGGGGCCTCACCTGACAGTTTAGGATAGAATGTCTCCATGAAAAGCAGGATTGTACTGATTTGCATAATTTAGGCTTTTGGCTAAAGTGGCAAAACAAAATTAACAGGAACGTGGCCCTGGGCAATTGCTGGTGGCTGAGATTAATTTAAGAATTCCATCCATCACTTTGTTGCTGCAGTTGACACCATAAGTGCAACATGAATCCTCAGACATGTGTCATGTGCTCACTGTGCGATAGGACTCAAGATCCACCGTACTAATCAGCCCCAAATAGGTCAAAACCAGGAACAGGATTGCTTGAAAACACTTCAGGAGGGGGCCTTGCCTGGCACTTCGAAATGGATTGTTCCTATGAGATGCACGATTTGCATAATATGGACCTTTGTCTAGAGTGACATGGTGGGTGAAAAACAATGAACATGATGCAGACTATTTTACTCATAATGCTTACTGTTCTATGTTTTATCTAGCATTTTAGCTTCTCATATTACACTCTTCCACCTAAGTTTGACTTGCACAATAACCCTCGACTAACTGTCCACAGAAAACCGCAGATTACTATTTCTCATCTTGGGATGTGCCACCTAATGTTTTTGGTGCTGTGGAAAACATCATGACTTCCATTGGGTTTGCTAATTATAGCATCTATCACTCAAATACCTGGAAACAACTTTTGTAGCGTGCTCTACATAATGTATCGTTTGTCTTTAATTATATTAATGCTAACCTTCTGGTACCACATTTCTTTGTTACTTTGGCTATAGAAAGGTAATGACAGTGCGGTAGAGCGAGTGCATCATTTGTTTCTTAGTTGTCAACTTTTATTCAGTTACAAATGGCAACGATACCAGAAGCTTGGAAGTTCTTACTGTTCTCACTTATGAAAGTAGCTGTTTCTATTACTAAAGATGTAGGATGGAATTTAATTGTTTTATTTTCTCAGAGCTGCAGCAATTAGTGCCTTTTTGACAAGTTCATTTATCTAGAAATGTTTTCTTCTGCGAGCAGGTTTAAAGTTGTAGGAGTTGCAGTAATTAATATTATCTCCAGGGAAGGGTACAATCCATTTTTGTTTCTATTCTATGTAAGATGATCACATCAATAAGAAAGGAATTACATTCGTATTTGATCATTAATCACGTTCCTAAATATTACTTGCTTTTTGCACCATTAGCAGCTTCTCCAATAGTCGAAATTGTTTAACCTGATTAGGATTTTGTTTCTTGGGAAAAAATGTTGATCTGAGTCGCATGTAATGCAAACAAGTGTGAGAAATTAATTAAGGGGAACTACCTTATATAATTACTTCGACGATTGAGTATAACAGTAATTTACTATTGTGACACTATAATTAGAGGGTGTAAATTCCACCCCTTCCAAAGTGGTAGCAGGTACACGTCTCAATGGAGTCCCCATACAAAGAAGAATGCTACAGAATTGTAGGCCTGACTCACAAGGTAAACGTACACTTTTATGTACGTTTTTAATGGATTGCTATTCACAAAGGTATTTTACTAGTAGCATATTTTCGACAGGCCCATTGTCTTTATTTACATTTGGATGTAGTACCAATTTAGGGGTGTGCCAAATTTGTGTATGCCCTTTTGCGTAAATATTCAACATCCTATACAATTTAAGTGAAATTTCACATAATATCCTAAAATGCACATTCTGTTCCTCTAGTCAAAAGAAGGACCACGGTGAAGCATTTTGTGTCTAAAAGCATGTGACATATAGTCAGTGCTGCACAAGCGCGCCACCATTTCGTTTTGTTCCAGCCTGCTCCTGCCTAGCTATTCCATGTGTTTCTGGCTCCCTAGGCCCAATCTATCATTATCTACACTATAATAGCCCACGTCTGAAATGTTTTCAACCTTATTATGGCATTTTGTTTATTTTGATCTTTTATACCCTTATTTTGCATCAATCTTCATTTACCTTAATAGTTATGACAGACGCAGTCAGCACCACCATCTATGAGTCTCACACTCACTATATTAATGCCCTTTCATGTATATACTCACAATTATGCAAAATGTAACTAAAATTATGCAGAGTATCCCGAAATGCACATTCTGTGCCTCAAGTCAAAAGAAGGACCCCGGTCACACATGTTGTGTCTAAAAAATGTATGAACCAAAGTCAGTGTTGCACAAGTGCTCCGCCATTTTTTTTTTTTCCAGCCTACTCCTGCCTGACTATTCCACATGTTTCTAGCAGCCAAGGCCCCATTGATCATCATCTACACTATTCTGACCCATCTCTCAAACTTATTATCCCTTTTTGTTAATTTGCCAGTAACTCTGTGTGTTTATTTTTATTTTTTAAACTTTTTTTTTGCAATAATCCTAATTCACCTCAAAAGTTATGAGAGAGGCAGGCAGCAGCACCATCTGTGAGTCCTACACCAACTGTAGACAAAGACAGCTCAAGGGGGAAATTCCATACCACATTTTTGGGGATGCGGCTGTGGCAGCACAATTTTTTTTGCAGCGCCACCGCCCACAACCCCTCATGCTGGCATCAGGCAAAGCAAATAGTACAGCTTAGCGGAATGGAAGCTGCAATTTTACAAAGCAAATTTCCGTCCATTTTGCGAAAACCATCAACTAGTAACCAACTACTTATTTCAGCAGAAACTAAAAAAAGTTATTTTGGTTGCTTGTGGACAAGAGGACACAGGGTCCTAGAGGGCAAGGCAGTGCAAACATAAGCAAAGCCGAATTGGTATTCTTTTTAATGGTCCATTTTAAGGAATCAAAAAATGGAGAGGAACGACTTAACAAGTTCAGATCATCTGAATCTTTGCATCCCCTATCGGAAATAACGAGTGCCGGAGAGCAAACCCAGCAAAATTAACTGGCTGCTAATGCTCAAGTCACTGAACCTATCGATCTTGCGAACCAGGAAGAAGAGCTCCTGTCCATGACTCCAAAGGCTCCCGAAGCTCTGAGACAAAAAACTGCATACATCATAAATAACGCCAGGCCGGATGGTGCGCCTTGGTCCAACGGTCTTCCCCAGGCCATGTTTAAAACAGATTCCAAGCAGTCATCTGAACAGCTAGCCTCTTTATTCTCTTATTGCTGGCTCAGCCATCACATACCAGTTGTGGAAAGGAGCCATTACCCATCCTATTTTTAAAGGGGGTAAGAGAGCAGACCCCAAAAATTACAGGATGATAGCTCTCCTGAACGTTGAATCTAAATATTGTCCCAGTCTGCTGCTTGAAGAGCTGTCAACCTGGGCACACAAAAACCATTGTCTACTTTTTAACTAGACCGTATTTGTGGCTAAATCAGGAACCACTAGTAATCTGCTTGCTTTATCTGTATTGACGGAAAAAGCATCCGTTCTCGGAATGCCACTTGAATGCTGCTTCATTGACTTTAAAACGGCTTTTGACCGGTTGCCCAGGGGTCTGCAATGGCATAAACGGCAGAAATGGGGAATTCCTCCTGCCCTTTCAAAGGCAATAATCCAACTCCATTCAAATACTTGGATCCGCATAAAGTTGGGAGAGGGACCTCACATCTCAAGAAAAATACAATCCTCCTGTGGGCGTTAAACAAGGATGCGTGCTGGCACCCCTACTTTTTAACCTTTTTATTTCTGACTTATCACAGCTATTGAACAATGTTAATTCCCCCTCTCCTCAACTAGGCGGAACCTGCATAAGTAGTCTGATATATATGCAGATGACCTTGCTCTATTTAGCCATACAAGGGTTGGTCTGCAGAGGCTTCTCGACCAGCTGCTTCCCTATGCAACAAACAATAACCTGGAATTAAACTTATCGAAAACAAAGATAATTTCATTTGGGAAACGAAAGCAGCTGAGTGGTGGGTGTTTTTTTTTATGGCAAAACCATAGAAACTACAACATCCTATAAATATTTGGGGGTTTACATGGACCCAAAGGGAGTATGGCACCTGCCAAAATCTTTATCCCCAGCACAGATAAGACATGAGTTTGCCTTATTATTTCATCAAGAAGTTTGGACCGGTGCCTTCATCTAGCTGTGCAACAGACTACGTAATTCGCGGGAAGTAAGTCTGGAGGCAAGGCTGTGGCAAGAAATATTGGTAAGCGAGTAGGACAAAAACATTGACACTACTTAGAACACTCTCTGCATCTGCTTGAAGTAAATGAATGCTGGGGAACTAATCCACCACAGAAGGTTCTAAAAAGAAGAGTATGACTCAGGTCTTTTCATTCAGATAGGGCAGTCCTGACCAAAAGAAAACATGTCTGGACAGTCCTGCCAGGGTTCAAGCCTGGCGCAGAGGTACCCTATTTATGAATCACTTATTCTGTTCTTTGGGGAAAAAAGTTTTTGGCACTGAGGATGGGTGAATGGCCTTTTTTGCAACATCTTCCTGACTGGCGTCCTTAAGGTGCCTACATCGAGTGTAGAATCAATTGAGAATGTGGTATGCGTCTGTCCCGTCCTACTCAACGATAGAAGGACTCTGCTGCGGGGCGAATTGAATAAACTTGGTGTCCGATCATGCCGACAAGCCATCATGGCAGCCATGAATCCTGAAAACACGATGCTTAACATCTGGTTCACCAAATTCGTTTCAAGAGCAGCCACAATTCTCAGCGTAGCCGTATCTCAAGTTCCTCTGCTCCAGTTTGTACATTCTTGAAGAAGCCCGAGCACACTCAGATCTTTCGCATTTTCGGAGATAAGTCCCAAGTCAGCCTCCCCTTTTCTTCTTTTTTTCCTTTTCCCTTGTTCACATCGAGACTGTTCCCGGAAATTAACAATGACGTTTTAGTCCCTGCTGGCTCACACCTCTGATCAGATAAATTCTGCAGCTGGGAAATTGTGTATATTTAAAACCTGGGACCATATGCCTTGATGAAATTTAGAAATGGTATAGTCTTTTTTAACTTTTGTATCAATGTCTCTGCTCTTTTTCAAATGTTTTTTATATATACAAAGCATTTTCTAATTGTAGTGATTTTAAATAATCAAATAATAAAGGCAAATTTCAGCGGAGACCATCCTATGGGATAGTGACTTGTTGTCTGAGATGGGTAATCTTACCCACTTTTATAGCTGGGATCGTATAGGTATTAGCAAATTGGGGGATCTCTGGGTAGGAGATTACTTTGTGAAATTCAGGGATGTTAGACCTGGCACACTGGCGTGGGTCTCCTTTCCATTTTTTGCTGTACCTCATGTGTTTTTGCAGGTGTTAGATGCTTTGGGCACTGTGCCATTGCTGTCCAGTGCCACAGTGCAAGTGCTCCCTATGGTAAAGTGATGTATGAATTAGTGATTCCATGATTGGTTGGTTTGGTTTACCTGTCAGACCCTAGTACGGTGCACCAGGAGTGCCCAGGGCTGGTAATCCAAATACTGCTGGTGGGCTTGCAGCACTGGGTGTGCCACTCACAGAAGCAGCCTGTAAAAGTGTGTCTAAGGCCTGCCATTGCAGAGCCTGCATGCAGTCTGGTACTGTCATGCTGACTGGGCAAGTACACCCACTTGCCAGTCCCTAAATCTTCCCTTTTCTTCATATCAGACACCCCTATGGTAGGCCCAAGGGCAGGGTACATTGTAAGTATAAGGTAGGACATGCCCTGGTGTGTGTGGCATGTTCTCATACTGAATTACAGCCATTTTCGTTTTTCACTATTGCAAGGCTACCTGTTTTCCATAGGACAGATTGGGCAGTTTGATTATTACATCTTATAATCCTAACTGACTCGGGGAACATGGTAGAAATTCGAATTTAGTATGCCTGAACTCAGAATGATAAAATACATCTTTTAGTGAAGTTGGTTTTAACATTCTGTTTTTGAAAGTACCACTTTTAGAAAGTAGGTATTTTCTTGTCTAACCATCCAAACCTGCCTCTGCTAGGCTGTGTATTCCTTGTCTGGAGTTTGAGTGACAGGGGCTGGGGGATTCCAGGGGACAGGGTGAGTCAGCACAGGGCTGAATAGAGAGATCTGCATCTAGATGGGTGGGAGGAAATGCACCTGGGACCTGAATAGGGCTGTGCCTTCCCTCCACAATGCTGGTCCCACCTCCTGTGGTGTGTCTGATGTCTCTGCCCTGCACTCTGAAAGGAAAGAAGGAGTCTTGTCAACAAAGTGCTCCAGAACTGACCAGACCTGGTTTGGACTAGGCAAAGGCCTCTCGACATTCAGAGAACAAAGAGAAACTGGGTATAAATATTGGGACCCAAACCCAAGAACTTTAGATCACTTTGGGAAACAAGAAGAAACCTTTGCTAAGGAGTGGAAGCAGAAGAAACTGAGGAGAGACTATCCCTAAGCTGAAGTGCTGCTTGAGGGATTGGCCTGCAGTGGTTACCTGACTGCCAAAGAAAGGAGAAAGGACTTTGTGTGCACTTTTATTCAACTTGTGGAGGATCGCAAGGGCTTTCAAAAGAGCTTCCTTCCTGCTGAAGTCTCAGGGCCAACAGACTTCACCCACCAGCTCCCCAAGAGTTCTATTGAAGTGCCTGCTGTAGTGCTGGACTTTTAGAGGACTTGCGTGTCGCAAGGAGCTGAAAGCACGACTCAAGAACAAGAAGCGTGTCGCCGAACTGCCGCTGCACAACACGAAGCGCCTTACATCGCCAGAGAAGAGGATCGATGTTGTGAGGAAACGGGCCCTGAGGCGCCTACCTAGCATCTAAAACTACATGTCCCAGCAACCCTGGAACCAGGAAATGGGCGTCCTTATAAGGACGTCACGCACGTAGGACGCCGTGCGTTATTTTGAATCCGAGGAAACTGCTTCGTCGACTGGAGTTTGGCGTTCCAGGCGAGCAGAGGAATTTAGCAGCACCGAAGGAGACCTTCCCAAGGTTACCGCGTCCCCGTCCCTCGGAGCTTGGCGACCAGGCGGGGAGCGGCTGGGACGCTGCGGCGTATATCGAAGAGGCAGGTGAGAAGTGGCGGTGTTCGGCTGAGCACGCTACTGTCTACCCGTACGGACTACGGTATACCCGCCTTTCCCCTTCCCAGACCCAGCGGCTCGGACGAGCCCGGATATCCCGCGCCGGAAAGGCGCTTCCACGCAAACAGGCTCACTGAAGAACCTTCCTAACGCTCGGAGAGCGAGCGGACGTATTCCGCGCTGAAAGAGCGCATCCAGGTTCAGAGCTCATTCATGGGTAGTGATCTCGCTCGGAGGAGCAAGAGGTCATTACGCTTCCGTATCAGTTGTACAGGCTCGGAGGAGCCTTCATAGTCGAGACTTACTGCACTGAAAGAGCGCCTATCCACTGTCAGAGGGAGCGAGGAGAATACTAATTACATGTGTGTTGCATTAGTGCTTTAGTGAGACCGAATGAGAGTAGACAATACTAAATACATGTGTGTTGCATTATTGCTTTAGTGAGACCGAATGAGAGTAGACAATACTAAATACATGTGTGTTGCATTATTGCTTTAGTGAGACCGAATGAGAGTAGACAATACTAATTACATGTGTGTTGCATTATTACGTTAGTGAGCCCGAATGAGAGGGAAAAGTACTGTTGATAGAACTGTATTGTGTTTTGTCATTCCAGAGCCTAACTCCCTGCTGACCCCTTCCCCTATCCTTCCCTCGCCTGATCCCCTCTGGGCTCTGTAACCTTTGGTTGGAGTCCGGGGAGATCTGGAGGTGGACCCATATATCATCATCCGGATCCTGAGGAGTTCTGAAGCGTGACAGAATAACGCACCCAAGATAGGTGCTCCTCCCGGTCCGGGGGAGGGTATATGGGATGGCCTCCTTGGAGGACGTAGTACAGGCGTTAGCATTGATCCAACAGGAACTGGTGGCGTCGCGGGGGGAAACAGCTGCATTAAAAGATAGGGTGGATAGATTAACCCGTAATCCTTTTGATGCGACGTCGCCTATGGGGCAGCAGATACAGGTAACGGTTCCACCGCCTATCCCTTTGGCCAGTCCCGAGAGATACGCGGGAGACCCGCAAAAGATTCAGATTTTTCTTACGCAGGTGTTATTACATTTCTCGTGTAAGCCTTCGTCCTTTCCGACTAACCACTCCCGAGTGGCTTTTGCCATCTCATACTTGGTGGGAAACGCGGCTTCATGGGCGGTTCCTTTGGTCAGGAACAACGATGCGGTCCTGTCGGACTGGGACGCCTTTCGAGCCGCGTTTGAGGGAGTGTTTGATAGACGAACAACCACCTTCAGTACGGACAAGGAGCTACTGTCGTTGAGACAAGGAAAAAGCGACTTGGTGTCATACCTCACTTCTTTTACTCGGTTAGTTGCGGAGGCGGCTTGGCCGGAAGAAAAGCGTATGTCCTTGTTTTATCAAGGGCTTTGTGATGAATTGAAGGACGTCGTGGCGCAGATAGACCCCCAACCCACCAGTTGCGCGGTGCTCATGAGTTTGGTATTGCGACTAGACGGTCGCATGTCTGAACGAGGGGGGGATAGACTGAAGGGGAGCGGAACAACTGTTAGGTACACTAGGAGTGAACCCACCTCTGTTACTTCGCCTACTGAACCTATGGAGGTAGGGGCAGTGAGACCCCCTTTATCTAAGACTGAAAGCGAAAGCCGACGCACTCTCGGGCTTTGTATGTATTGTGGGAAACGGGGGCACTTTGTTCGTGAATGCCCGTCCAAGCCTAGAAACCCTGGGGTGCCATATAGAGGCAAGAAAGCCGCGGTATCCACTCTCGTAAGGGAACCAAACACTTCGGAGGTTGCCTCGCCGGTGCTACGCGAAGATACGGTATGGCGAATACCGTCTCTTGCCAACACTAGGTCTACCGCCACAGAAACCCACATAGTGTTGACGGCGGGTTTAGAAGTGGGGGAACAAGAGCATCAGGTCCTGGTAATGTTGGATTCTGGCGCAACAGGGAATTTCATTGACAGCGGTCTTGTGCGGTTGTTATCCATTGAAGCAGTACCGAGAGACTCCCCGGAGGAGGTGTTAGCCGTGGACGGCGAACCACTGAAATCCGGAAGAATTACTCTCCACACGGGGGACGTGAAAATGACCCTTAAGGATGGGAATCAACAACACCAGGAAGTCATTGAGTTTAACATCATAGCAGCGCCCCAATACGAAGTAATCTTGGGGATGCCATGGTTTGTACGCCACAATCCCACAGTGAACTGGCGGGACAAGACAGTACGCTTTTTGTCTAAGGGGTGTGCCGAACAATGCCTACAAACACCTTGCTCACAGGCTATGGCTCTAGCGGGTCCCTTCCGCTTGGCTACGGCCGCTGAAAAAGAAGTAGAATTACCAAAAGAGTATGAGGGTTATGCGGACGTTTTTAACAAAAAACAGGCGGAACAGCTGCCCCCGCATAGGCCTTTTGATTGTCGTATCGATCTGATAGACGGGGCTAGCATACCCTCTTGTAGGGTATATGCATTGTCAGACCCTGAGACGCGTCATCTAAGGGAGTACCTAGACACATATCTTGCCCTGGGATTCATTAGACCACCCCGTTCCCCTGCGGCCTCTCCGCTCTTTTTTATAGCGAAGGCCAATGGGGAATTAAGAGCATGTTGCGACTACAGAACGCTAAATAAAAACACGGTAAAAAACAGATACCCGTTGCCACTAATCAGTGTCCTGCTGGATCAAGTCAAAGAGGCAGTAGTATACACGCGCCTAGATCTTAGGGGAGCCTATCATTTAGTACGCGTCAGACAGGGGGATGAGTGGAAAACGGTGTTTAAGACGAGGTTTGGTCTGTATGAGTACTTGGTGATGCCGTTCGGGCTCTGTAATGCCCCGGCGGCTTTCCAGTTTTTCTTAAACGAAGTACTCAGAGAGTATATGGACATCTTTGTAGTGGTCTACATCGATGATATTTTAATCTACTCCACAGAGGTGGGAGAGCACACCAGACATGTTCAGCTGGTTTTGGAAAAATTGAGGGCTAATCTCTTGTATTGCAAACTCAGCAAGTGCGAGTTTGGGGTGTCCACTGTAGAATTCCTGGGGGTAATCCTGACACCAGAAGGGTTGTGTATGTCAGAAAGAAAGATTCAGGCAATACGAGACTGGCCTATTCCTCACAATGTTCGAGAGGTACAGTGTTTTTTAGGGTTTTCGAACTATTACCACAGATTTATACAGGATTATTCCTTAATAGCAGTACCCATTACCAGACTACTACGTAAAGGTGTCCCCTTCCAGTGGACGCCTGAGGCCACAAAGGCGTTTGAAGCGTTAAAAAACATGTTTACTTCAGATCCCATTTTGCGGCATCCCCAGATAGACATTCAGTTCATAGTGGAGGCGGACGCATCCGAAGAAGCCATCGGGGCAGTGCTGTCCCAAAGAGATAAGGTCACAGGGCGGCTGCACCCAGTAGCGTACCTATCGAAAAAACTGGACAAAGCAGAGCGCAACTATACGATTGCCGAGAAAGAACTATTGTCCATAAAAAAGGCATTCCAAGAGTGGCGTCATTACCTGTGGGGGGCCCAACATCCAGTACTGGTTTACTCCGATCATCGGAATCTCTTATATATGAAGACGGCGCGTCATTTAACGCCGAGGCAAATGCGATGGACTCTTTTTTTTGCAGAATTTGACTTCAGCATTACTTTTAGACCAGGCACAGAGAACCGGAAGGCAGATGCCTTATCGAGACAAAACACGGCAGAAGGGAGTGCAAACCCGGCTCCGCTAGCTATCATCAACCCAGCTAAGGTGATATGTGTCGTCAGTGCCGAAGAGTTTCTGGATGAAATAAGAGCTACCCACTCAGCAGAGATGTGGAAGGAGTGGGGGAGCACAGCCACAGGACGGAGCGTAAAACAGGGGCTGCCCTTTCAGGGACAACGGCTATTCATCCCGAAAAAGGCACTCAGAATCAAGGCCTTTCAATGGTGTCACGACTCCCCTTTGGCAGGGCATCCCGGAATCCGAAAGACTGCGGAGACAGTATCCCGGCATTTTTGGTGGGAAAAGATGCATAAAGACATCCGCCTATGGGTAATGTCCTGTGAAGTATGCGCTAGGAACAAAAGCGACAGAGGGAAAAGGAAAGGAAAATTACTCCCGTTGCCCACCCCACCTCAACCATGGCAGAACATTAGTTTGGACTACATTACTGGACTGCCGAGGGATTGCGGAAATACAGCGATCCTGGTTGTGGTAGATAGCCTAACCAAAATGGGCCATTTCATCCCATGTCACAACCTCCCTACGGCTGGACAGACGGCTCAGCTGTTATTGACTAATGTGGTGCGACTTCACGGTTTGCCAAGGGTGATCGTGTCAGACAGGGGCCCTCAATTCATCGCCAGTTTCTGGAAATCATGGTGTAGGGCGCTCCAGATCGAATCCGCTACGTCTACCAGTTTTCACCCACAGACAGATGGGCAGACCGAACGCCTAAACCAAACATTAAAACAGTATTTAAGGTGTTATTTGTCTCACTCACAGGAGTCCTGGGTATCGATGCTGTGGATGGCCGAACTGGCGTACAATGGGGCTTGGCATAGCTCCATTGGGGTTTCTCCCTTTAAGGCCAATTACGGATATGATGCAAGAACGATACCGGTATCTATGCCTGAGGACTTGGGGGATCAACCAGCAGTCCAGGCCAGGCTGCGGGAATTGCATAGCCTACACAAACAAATACGGGAGGCTTTGCA
The DNA here is from genome assembly GCF_964204655.1 of Triturus cristatus. NCBI lineage: Eukaryota > Metazoa > Chordata > Amphibia > Caudata > Salamandridae > Triturus > Triturus cristatus. The sequence goes on along the minus strand of NC_140589.1, from coordinate 409,329,524 downwards.
GGCAGCTAAACGGAGGTATAAGATGTGGGAGGATCGGAAACGGAGTTTGGGTCCAACGTACGAGGTGGGCGATCGCGTTTGGCTGTCTACACGGTACATAAGATTTAAGCTTCGTAGCGTTTTCCACCCGAGATTCATCGGCCCTTACCAAATAGTGAGAAGGATCAATCCGGTGGCATACAAACTCAAACTGCTGGGTTCCTTGAGGATTTACCCCGTTTTTCATTGCAGTTTGTTGAAGCCTGCGAGGTCAGCTTCTAGGAGAGCCCTGCCTCCGGTTAGGGTGGATGGGGGCTTGGAATACCAGGTGAGAGGCATCTGCGACGCCCGCTATCGACAGGGCAAGTTGTGTTTTTTGGTTTCCTGGAAGGGTTACTCGTCGGAAGAAGATTCTTGGGAGCCCTCCGAGGCAGTACACGCCCCGACGGCGGTGAGGAGATTCTATGAGAACCATCCAGGGAAACCTGGCTCTAGGAGGCGCTCGGGGAGGGGACCTACTGTGAGGAAACGGGCCCTGAGGCGCCTACCTAGCATCTAAAACTACATGTCCCAGCAACCGTGGAACCAGGAAATGGGCGTCCTTATAAGGACGTCACGCACGTCGGACGCCGTGCGTTATTTTGAATCCGAGGAAACTGCTTCGTCGACCGGAGTTTGGCGTTCCAGGCGAGCAGAGGAATTTAGCAGCACCGAAGGAGACCTTCCCAAGGTTACCGCGTCCCCGTCCCTCGGAGCTTGGTGACCAGGCGGGGAGCGGCTGGGACGCTGCGGCGTATATCGAAGAGGCAGATGAGAAGTGGCGGTGTTCGGCTGAGCACGCTACTGTCTACCCGTACGGACTACGGTATACCCGCCTTTCCCCTTCCCAGACCCAGCGGCTCGGACGAGCCCGGATATCCCGCGCCGGAAAGGCGCTTCCACGCAAACAGGCTCACTGAAGAACCTTCCTAACGCTCGGAGAGCGAGCGGACGTATTCCGCGCTGAAAGAGCGCATCCAGGTTCAGAGCTCATTCATGGGTAGTGATCTCGCTCGGAGGAGCAAGAGGTCATTACGCTTCCGTATCAGTTGTACAGGCTCGGAGGAGCCTTCATAGTCGAGACTTACTGCACTGAAAGAGCGCCTATCCACTGTCAGAGGGAGCGAGGAGAATACTAATTACATGTGTGTTGCATTAGTGCTTTAGTGAGACCGAATGAGAGTAGACAATACTAAATACATGTGTGTTGCATTATTGCTTTAGTGAGGCCGAATGAGAGTAGACAATACTAAATACATGTGTGTTGCATTATTGCTTTAGTGAGACCGAATGAGAGTAGACAATACTAATTACATGTGTGTTGCATTATTACGTTAGTGAGCCCGAATGAGAGGGAAAAGTACTGTTGATAGAACTGTATTGTGTTTTGTCATTCCAGAGCCTAACTCCCTGCTGACCCCTTCCCCTATCCTTCCCTCGCCTGATCCCCTCTGGGCTCTGTAACCTTTGGTTGGAGTCCGGGGAGATCTGGAGGTGGACCCATATATCATCATCCGGATCCTGAGGAGTTCTGAAGCGTGACAGATGTTGCATCAGATGCCGTCGCATCACCGGAAAGCATGTTGCAGAAGAATCGTTGAGTCATCGCAGGTCCACCGAAGCGCCTCGCATCACCAGGAGAAGAGGATCGATGTCGCAGCAGACACCGCCGCATCACTGGGTAGCGTGTCGCAGGGCCTGTCGCGGCTCATCGCAGGAGACGAGGATCATTGTTGCATCAGACGCCGCATCTCCGAGAAGCGTGTCGCAGGGCCTGTCGCAGCTCATCACCGGAGAAGAGGATCGACGTCGCAGCAGACGCCGCCGCATCACCGGGAAGCGTGTCACAGGGCCTGTTGCGGCTCGCATCGTGTGGAAGCAACTCACATCGCCAGGGGAGAGGATCGACGTTGCAGCAGACGCCACCGCATCACTGGGAGGATGTCGCAGGGCCTGTCGTAGCTTGCATCGTGTAAAGCATCTCGCATCGCAGGAGCAGAGGATCGATGTCGCAGCAGACGCCGCCGCATCACCGGGAAGCGTGTTGCATCAAGAAGAAAGCACCATCTTTTTTTATTTGCACCGGATCTTCAACGCATCACCGTCCTTGCAACACTTTCTTTGCCATGCGTGTCACATCTTAAGGTACATTGAACTCTGAGTGTCGCATTTACAATCTTAAGAGAACTAATCCAAATTCTACCATTTTAAAGTAACAGTATTGTGGATTTTTGTCGTTTATGGTCTTGTGTTAAATCTATATAAAGAATACTTATTTTTGATATAAATCTTGTGTGGTGTCCATCTGTATTGTTGTCACTTGATTACTGTATGTGTTCACAAATGCTTTACACAGTGCCTCTGAGATAAGTCTGTCTGCTCGTGCCAAGCTACCAAGGGTGTGAGCAGGGGTTATTTTAGGAGTGTACCCCCTTACCCTGACTAGACGCAAGGGTCCCTATTTGTCACAAGTACCTACCTATGTCAACTAGGGACCCCCAAATATAACAAGGGACATTCAGAAAGAATATGACATGACGAACTCCAAAACCTTCAGATATATCCAGCTTGACATGCAGTAATGTCCCACATTGAAAAAAGGCACTGTGATCTTAGTAGTATATCAGGGGCTGAATGTCCCCTTAGAAAAAATACATTCTTGATCGTTTAAAAAAAAAAAATACACAACAACTCTCCAAAATCAGAAATTCAAAGAAAGCTGGGAGGGAGAGGAGACCTTATTCCCTTGGAGTATGAGGAGTGAGATGAAGCATTCATAGCGCCACATGTGGTGATCAGATCAGGTTTCAGACTGGTTCAGTTGTGCTTCCTTCATAGGTTGTACTACTCTAGGGTAGTACAGATGAAAATGGGGATGAACTGAATCAGACTGCTGGCTCTGGCTGAACAAAGGTAGGTTCTTTCTTTCACACTTTGTGGGCCTGTATGACAGGAGTGGTGGGGTCCCAAGTGAAAAGCCCATCAAAGCAGTCAGTAATGAACATCTGGGGGGAAGAAAGAGTCCTGAGATTTGTCAAACTATGGATGACTCCTTGGTGGGGAGTTGCAAAGAGGTATATTGCGAAGAAGTGGGGTGTAGGAGAGTTGCCTGCCCTAACTGCTCGGAAGAGGACATGCATTGGTGCATACTAGCTGAACATTACATTTTAACATTACATTTTTTAGGGTAGTGGCTGCTCCCAGAAGAGGACAAAGGTTTAGCATGTGGCCAACCCACCCGGAGGCAACCAACCCCACTCTGCACACGGCCTTTGATTGTGCGCTGCAGGGGGGCCACAGCAGCCAACACCCCCACAGGCAGCCAACACCCCCACAGGCAGCCAAGCCCACACTGTTTACAATCGATTGTCCACAGTGCCTGGCTTCCAGTCAGGCCCTGTGTCAAAACTCCCAGAGGGAGCATATCGTACGCTGCGTACAGTCTTTGGCTATGTATGGTAGGGGGTTGACAGAAAAACATGGCCTGCTGACTCGTCCTCCATCCAACCCTCAGAGACAGTCAACCCCACACCAAATGCTGCATTTAGCATATGTGCCATAGGGTTGGCCTTCAGGTTGCAGGAACCTCATCTCCCAGAGTATTTGTTTTTTATGGGGGGGGTGGGCATTTGGCCCCCTCCACCGCAAGCCACGTCAGGCTCTGGGAATTCCATGCCCCGAGACCAAACGATATTTGCAAAGTGGATAGGACATGTGTTCCACTTTCTAAGACAGAAGGGGACCTGGGAACCCCGCCTTTAAGGGAAGGTGGTGCAAAGCCCCCCTCCCCAAGCCAATAGTGGTCCTGGACAACCCACCCCCTGGGGCCAAACTATATATTCCATACTGGGCCAAATCATATACATTAACGGGAGAGAACAGGGCCCCCCTCCCCAAACCTTAACAGGGCCAGGAACCCCATCCCCTGGGGCTCAATTCCAATAAAAAGGAGAGGAGTTTGCATGCCTCCCTCCTCGAGTCTTAATAGGGCCTGGGAACACCATTCCCTGGGGCCAAATGACTTTTGAAATATGGAGGGGGGCACATGGCCCCCTGCCTGAGTCAGAAAGGACCCCAGGGACTATATCCCCTGGGTCTTTAAATGGAAATGACTCATGGTCACCCTCCGCAAACCAATAGTGGCCCTGAATACCCCATCTACGAGGCCAAAAAATACAAATTAAGGGGAGGTGGTGCAAGGCCCTCCTTCCCAAGCCAATAGTGTACCTGGGGATCCCCTTGCCCAGGGCTAAACTGTATATTCCATACTGGGGCCAAATCATATATATTAAGGGGCGGGAGCAGGACCCCCTCTCTGAGCCTTCATAGGCCTAGGTACCCAATCCCCTTGGGCCGAATTCCAAAAAAAGAGGAGGGGGTAACATGGCCCCCCTCCTTGAGTCTTAGTAGGGCCTGGGGACCCAAAACCTGGGGCCAAATGATTTTTGCAATATGGACTTCAGAAGGGACCCCATGGACCCTATCACCTGGGGCCTTTAAAGGGAAATGACACGTGGTCACCCTCCCCAATCCAATAGTGGCCACGGACACCCCATCCCTGAGGCCAAAATAAACATATTAAGGGGAGGGGGCACACAGCCACCCTCCCTGAGCCTTAATAGGCCCCGGAAACCCTATCCCCGGGGCTAAATTCTAATAACAAGGGGTGAAGGCTTCATGGCCCCTCTCCCCAAGCCTAAAAAGGCTCAGTGAGGGCAACTGTGCACCCCTTCCAAACATTTTCTGCCTAAGCCCTGGGGAGAAGAGTCCCAGGAGCCTCACCGAGGCTTGGAAAGAGATTCAGTCTCCACTCTCCTGCAAAAAACACTTTGAGCTGCCCCCATGGGCTGAGTCCAGCGTCCTAAGATGGTTGCCACCACATTGATGTTGATGTGGTGGCAGGCAATCAGTCGGGTCCATGGATCCTCCCCAGCATGAAATATACAAAGTTGTTGATCATTTGTTGTTCAAAAACTGCTGAAAGGATTTAAACCAAATAAAAAAGCCACTCTTACTGGACCAAGATTTAGCTTTATGCCATTTTGTATGCACTCCAGCTGCCAGCAACTCAGTGGTTTATTATTACATCACCCAACAAAATAATTCTGATGGTATCCAACATGTTTTAGTTGCCATGGCTCTCATCACTGCTACAGATTCAAACTCAATCACAATTGTGTGTTAAACATTTCTTAATGTGTCTGTTTATTGTAGAACATTGCACCTTATAGTTTTTATTCTCCTGAACATTAGTGCTTTGAAACTCTTACATGGGAAAATCTCCTGCTTCCTATCATGCCTTCATCTTTAGTTCCCTTAAACTCACTTCTCACCAATTTATCCTTGAGTGATTGAGTTTTCCTTTATATACTTAGTAGTTTTTGGCTGATATCATCCTGATAATGTTGTCTGAATTTAGAGTTCCCCCGTATTTCTTAATCACACCCCTAGTTCTTTTAGAGTTGTTTCTATGTGTGGTACAAAGACTGACTTCATTGTCTCTCTCTTGTTGTTTGGTTTTCCAGCCATAAAAAACACATATGGTATTGAAGACCAGGTATTTTATTCTCCGCAAATGCCCTTTCCGATAACTTATTTAGTACACCCTGGGTCTTTGAGTCTCTGAACAATTATTTCCTTTTTCTCTCAATATTCTGATACTTGCAGTAATTATGGCAGTAATTATGCCTCGTTCTAATTAATTCACAAAAGGGGATGTTACATTTTCTGGATATTGAAGTGGCTACTATATGCATGAAGCAGACTATTCCTGTTGTTTCATTCCAATATAGAGAGGTGTTGAAGACATTATCCTAATTTGTCATTTATATGTCCAAAAACAATATAGATTTGTTCCTTATAGCACTATTAAATTGCAAGATCATTATAATAACATTTGATCAACAAATAAACAGCACTGCCAGTGTGACCTTTCCAAACAATAAAGAGGTCATCTATGAACCTAAGTCATACAGTCACATGCTCATTGTGAGAAAGTAGGTTGTTGGTTGAATAGGGGATGACCCGTGTTCAATCAACAACCACAGTCCCTGTCAGGATGAACCACAAAAGTCACTAAATTAACCTGTGCTGAACCTTTGGTAGCTTGGCATAAAAGCAGTCATGCATAGATGCAATTTGTAAAGTATTAATGTCACATACAAACAGTAATAAACTGAAAACACAACACAGGAATAATTCCACAACACTTTAGAAAAATAAGAATACATTTCAATAAACTATTTGACACCAAAACGACAAAACTCTAATCAGTAGAACCAGACTTATGTATTTTCTAAATTTAAGGTGAAAACTGGTGCCTAAAGGATTAAAGCGCCAACTGTGGACATCTAGTTGTGCAAAAAAGGTTTGAAGTCCAAAAATGTGGCCGAAACGATAGGCCGTGGCTTTCATCCAAGCAGCAGATTGAGACATGTCAGCGCTTACCTTTGGACATAGAAGAAATTCTGAAAAAATTATTTCTGAGACGGTAAAGTCCAGCGGGGCAAGGCTGCAGGCGGTGTTTGGAGAGGGAGCATTATTGGTGGGGAGCCGCTGGATGAAGTTGCAGTAAGGATTTCTACGTTTGGACTTAGTCTATTTTTTGGAAGTTCTGGACTCGTCTTTTTTAGCCAAAATGTCCCAAATGTTGGATTTTGGCTATCTGAGGCCGTTTTATACAAAGTGCCCTAATTAATCCAGTGTTTACAACAAACAAATGATGGACGGAATGCTGACAATGCAGACATTCTCCCCCAGTAAAGAGATTTGGGTTAAATCCATCGTTCTTTTGCCCACTACGCCACCCCAGTTTAGACATGGCCATATGCAAATCAGTCTTGACCCTGTGCCTCATGGGAACAGTCCAGCCCGAACTGCCAAGCCATATCTTCCCTGGACCGGAATCAAGCATCCTAGGACCGGTTTCTGGCTATCAGCCGTCATCAGCCAGGATAGCTTGACTCCAGTGGCGTAGTGAGCACGGGTCCCACGTCTGGGAATACCCATCCCACTTAGGGCGAAAAGCGTTTACAACAAACAAATGATGGACGGAATGCTGACAATGCAGACATTCTCCCCCAGTCAAGAGATCTGGGTTAAATCCATCGTTCTTTTGCCCACTACGCCACCCCAGTTTAAACATGGCCATATGCAAATCAGTCTTGACCCTGTGCCTCATGGGAACAGTCCAGCCCGAGCTGCCAAGCCATGTCTTCCCTGGACCGGAATCAAGCATCCTAGGACCGGTTTCTGGCTATCAGCCATCATCAGCCAGGATAGCTTGACTCCAGTGGCGTAGTGAGCACGGGTCCCACGTCTGGGAATACCCATCCCACTTAGGGCGAAAAGCGTTTACAACAAACAAATGATGGACGGAATGCTGACAATGCAGACATTCTCCCCCAGTCAAGAGATCTGGGTTAAATCCATCGTTCTTTTGCCCACTACGCCACCCCAGTTTAGACATGGCCATATGCAAATCAGTCTTGACCCTGTGCCTCATGGGAACAGTCCAGCCCGAACTGCTAAGCCATGTCTTCCCTGGACCGGAATCAAGCATCCTAGGACCGGTTTCTGGCTATCAGCCGTCATCAGCCAGGATAGCTTGACTCCAGTGGCGTAGTGAGCACGAGTCCCACGTCTGGGAATACCCATCCCACTTAGGGCGAAAAGCGTTTACAACAAACAAATGATGGACGGAATGCTGACAATGCAGACATTCTCCCCCAGTCAAGAGATCTGGGTTAAATCCATCGTTCTTTTGCCGACTACGCCACCTCAGTTTAGACATGGCCATATGCAAATCAGTCTTGACCCTGTGCCTCATGGGAACAGTCCAGCCCGAACTGCCAAGCCATGTCTTCCCTGGACCGGAATCAAGCATCCTAGTACCGGTTTCTGGCTATCAGCCGTCATCAGCCAGGATAGCTTGACAACAGTGGCGTAGTGAGCACGGGTCCCACGTCTGGGAATACCCATCCCACTTAGGGCGAAAAGCGTTACAACAAACAAATGATGGACGGAATGCTGACAATGCAGACATTCTCCCCCAGTCAAGAGATCTGGGTTAAATCCATCGTTCTTTTGCCCACTACGCCACCCCAGTTTAGACATGGCCATAGGCAAATCAGTCTTGACCCTGTGCCTCATGGGAACAGTCTAGCCCGAACTGCCAAGCCATGTCTTCCCTGGACCGGAATCAAGCATCCTAGGACCGGTTTCTGGCTATCAGCCGTCATCAGCCAGGATAGCTTGACTCCAGTGGCGTAGTGAGCACGGGTCCCACGTCTGGGAATACCCATCCCACTTAGGGCGAAAAGCGTTTACAACAAACAAATGATGGATGGAATGCTGACAATGCAGACATTCTCCCCCAGTCAAGAGATTTGGGTTAAATCCATCGTTCTTTTGCCCACTACGCCACCCCAGTTTAGACATGGCCATATGCAAATCAGTCTTGACCCTGTGCCTCATGGGAACAGTCCAGCCCGAACTGCCAAGCCATATCTTCCCTGGACCGGAATCAAGCATCCTAGGACCGGTTTCTGGCTATCAGCCGTCATCAGCCAGGATAGCTTGACTCCAGTGGCGTAGTGAGCACGGGTCCCACGTCTGGGAATACCCATCCCACTTAGGGCGAAAAGCGTTTACAACAAACAAATGATGGACGGAATGCTGACAATGCAGACATTCTCCCCCAGTCAAGAGATCTGGGTTAAATCCATCGTTCTTTTGCCCACTACGCCACCCCAGTTTAAACATGGCCATATGCAAATCAGTCTTGACCCTGTGCCTCATGGGAACAGTCCAGCCCGAACTGCCAAGCCATGTCTTCCCTGGACCGGAATCAAGCATCCTAGGACCGGTTTCTGGCTATCAGCCATCATCAGCCAGGATAGCTTGACTCCAGTGGCGTAGTGAGCACGGGTCCCACGTCTGGGAATACCCATCCCACTTAGGGCGAAAAGCGTTTACAACAAACAAATGATGGACGGAATGCTGACAATGCAGACATTCTCCCCCAGTCAAGAGATCTGGGTTAAATCCATCGTTCTTTTGCCCACTACGCCACCCCAGTTTAGACATGGCCATATGCAAATCAGTCTTGACCCTGTGCCTCATGGGAACAGTCCAGCCCGAACTGCTAAGCCATGTCTTCCCTGGACCGGAATCAAGCATCCTAGGACCGGTTTCTGGCTATCAGCCGTCATCAGCCAGGATAGCTTGACTCCAGTGGCGTAGTGAGCACGAGTCCCACGTCTGGGAATACCCATCCCACTTAGGGCGAAAAGCGTTTACAACAAACAAATGATGGACGGAATGCTGACAATGCAGACATTCTCCCCCAGTCAAGAGATCTGGGTTAAATCCATCGTTCTTTTGCCCACTACGCCACCTCAGTTTAGACATGGCCATATGCAAATCAGTCTTGACCCTGTGCCTCATGGGAACAGTCCAGCCCGAACTGCTAAGCCATGTCTTCCCTGGACCGGAATCAAGCATCCTAGGACCGGTTTCTGGCTATCAGCCGTCATCAGCCAGGATAGCTTGACAACAGTGGCGTAGTGAGCACGGGTCCCACGTCTGGGAATACCCATCCCACTTAGGGCGAAAAGCGTTACAACAAACAAATGATGGACGGAATGCTGACAATGCAGACATTCTCCCCCAGTCAAGAGATCTGGGTTAAATCCATCGTTCTTTTGCCCACTACGCCACCCCAGTTTAGACATGGCCATAGGCAAATCAGTCTTGACCCTGTGCCTCATGGGAACAGTCTAGCCCGAACTGCCAAGCCATGTCTTCCCTGGACCGGAATCAAGCATCCTAGGACCGGTTTCTGGCTATCAGCCGTCATCAGCCAGGATAGCTTGACTCCAGTGGCGTAGTGAGCACGGGTCCCACGTCTGGGAATACCCATCCCACTTAGGGCGAAAAGCGTTTACAACAAACAAATGATGGATGGAATGCTGACAATGCAGACATTCTCCCCCAGTCAAGAGATCTGGGTTAAATCCATCGTTCTCTTGCCCACTACGCCACCTCAGTTTAGACATGGGCCATATGCAAATCAGTCTTGACCCTGTGCCTCATGGGAACAGTCCAGCCCGAACTGCCAAGCCATGTCTTCCCTGGACCGGAATCAAGCATCCTAGGACCGGTTTCTGGCTATCAGCCGTCATCAGCCAGGATAGCTTGACTCCAGTGGCGTAGTGAGCACGGGTCCCACGTCTGGGAATACCCATCCCACTTAGGGCGAAAAGCGTTTACAACAAACAAATGATGGACGGAATGCTGACAATGCAGACATTCTCCCCCAGTCAAGAGATCTGGGTTAAATCCATCGTTCTTTTGCCCACTACGTCACCCCAGTTTAGACATGGCCATATGCAAATCAGTCTTGACCCTGTGCCTCATGGGAACAGTCCAGCCCGAACTGCCAAGCCATGTCTTCCCTGGACCGGAATCAAGCATCCTAGGACCGGTTTCTGGCTATCAGCCGTCATCAGCCAGGATAGCTTGACTCCAGTGGCGTAGTGAGCACGGGTCCCACGTCTGGGAATACCCATCCCACTTAGGGCGAAAAGCGTTACAACAAACAAATGATGGACGGAATGCTGACAATGCAGACATTCTCCCCCAGTCAAGAGATCTGGGTTAAATCCATCGTTCTTTTGCCCACTACGCCACCCCAGTTTAGACATGGCCATAGGCAAATCAGTCTTGACCCTGTGCCTCATGGGAACAGTCCAGCCCGACCTGCCAAGCCATGTCTTCCCTGGACCGGAATCAAGCATCCTAGGACCGGTTTCTGGCTATCAGCCGTCATCAGCCAGGATAGCTTGACTCCAGTGGCGTAGTGAGCACGGGTCCCACGTCTGGGAATACCCATCCCACTTAGGGCGAAAAGCGTTTACAACAAACAAATGATGGACGGAATGCTGACAATGCAGACATTCTCCCCCAGTCAAGAGATCTGGGTTAAATCCATCGTTCTTTTGCCCACTACGTAACCCCAGTTTAGACATGGCCATATGCAAATCAGTCTTGACCCTGTGCCTCATGGGAACAGTCCAGCCCGAACTGCCAAGCCATGTCTTCCCTGGACCGGAATCAAGCATCCTAGGACCGGTTTCTGGCTATCAGCCGTCATCAGCCAGGATAGCTTGACTCCAGTGGCGTAGTGAGCACGGGTCCCACGTCTGGGAATACCCATCCCACTTAGGGCTGATTTGCATATGGCCATGTCTGAACTGGGGTGGCGTAGTGGGCAAAAGAACGATGGATTTAACCCAGATCTCTTGACTGGGGGAGAATGTCTGCATTGTCAGCATTCCGTCCATCATTTGTTTGTTGTAACGCTAATTAATCCAGTAGCTTAACCAAAATGAAAACTATCAGAAATAGCATTTTATTCAGAACATCTACAGCCCGTCACAGCAAAAATAGCTTTTGATGCTTGTCAGTATAATTACATGCCAGCATTAATTTCTTGCATGTACCGCTTATGAAGTAGTCATTCAATGCCTTGTGAACTACACGGCCTACTTAGGCATAACTTACTGAATCGTAAAAGTAGGACTCTTTCCTGTTAAGAATAATTGTTACAGATTCTCCTGCTGATGTAAAAGCTGCAGCCAATCTATCACACCCTACAGGAGAAGGGAATGAATGTCACCTGCCTAGGATGCAAAATGAGTGTGTTGAATACAAATAACAAAGGAATATCCCAACAGGGAATGAGAGATTTGTTGCAGAACCCACAAAAACACAAAATTAACAGAGTATCAAAAGAAATTTATAGAAGTTTATTTTATCAATAGTGAACAAATGTTTATTTCCAGTTCTTTTAAATTATTTAAATGTATCGTAGAACACATCAGTTTAGGTTGACATGCATATCGTTTTGCAGAATAAGACCAAAGTGAATCAGGACAAGGACATTAAAAAACATATATGACATATCAAATTCCACAACACAGCTCACTCATTAGATCAATCATACCCATACATCTACCATACTGTCAAAACAAATCAGTAAAAATGGTGGTTCAGGATTGGAACCACTGAACAAGCTGCTAGTGGTGTCAAATATTGAAAATCAAACTGTAGAACAGTTGTACAGAAATTGTTTTTAACACACGTAATACAGTGGGTGTGTTGGAAACGGCCCTTTTTGCAGGGTTATCCCCAAACTTTTTGCTTCTTTCTCCTTTATTTTTTCTGACTCGTGGTTGTTGGCAATAGGACTCTGGGCACTTTACCACGGCTGATCAGTGCTAAAGTGCATATGCTCTCTGTATAAATTGTTATATTGATTGGTTATCCATGATTGGCATATTTGTTTCACCTGTTAGCCCCTAGTAAAGTGCACTGCGTGTGCCAGGGCTGGTGATTCAAATGCTACTAGTGGGCTGCAGCACTGATTGTGCCACCCACAGGAGTAGCCCTAAAATGATGTCTTGGGCCTGCTTGCAGTGCCTATGTGCAGTCCAGGACTGCCATGTCGACCTGGCCAGTGCACCCACTGACCAGGCCTTATCCTTCCCTTTCTGCACATGTCAGGAATCCCTATGGTGGCCCTAGGTACCCCCCTGGGCTGGGTGCAGTGTATCTGAAAGGTAGGGCATGTACTGAGGTGTGTAACATGCCCTGGTAGTGAATTACAGCCATTTTCATTTTTCACTGCTGAGAGGCTATCTTGCCCATAGGATAGAATGGGGGAGGCTGTTTACATGCCTATCTTCCCATAAGGGCAAGATAGAAAATCCAAGTTTGGTATCTTTGTGTTCAGAATTTAATTATACATCTTTTTAGCAAGATGGTTTTCAAATTCACTGTGTGAGAATAGCACTTTTTAGAAAGTAGCTATTCTCCTGTTTAACCTTCCTGTGTGCCTGTGTGCTGGTTGGCTGACTGGTGTCATGTGATGGGCTAGGTGGCTCCAGGAGCCTGGATGAGTCAGCAGCAGGGTGAATAGGGAGATCTGCTTTAGATGGGTGGGAGGAGTAGTCCCTGGGTTTGAATAGGGCTGCCCCTGCCAGCACAATGCTGGCTCCACCCCCTGCTGGCCAAGCTGAGGACTCTGCCTCTGCTGGCACAAAGAAGGCTCCACCTCCTGCTGAGCGTCTAATGACCCTGCCCCTCACTCTGAAAGGAACCAGGTGCTCCAGAGCAGAGGACACCCAGGAACCGGTTTGAGCAGGTGAATCCCCCCACTGGAACAAAGAGAGACAAAGACTTGGAGGGGTATAAGAAGAGGACCCCAGACACCTAAACTTTAGATCACTTTGGAACTAAGAAGAAACCTCTGCCAAGGAGAAAGCTGAAAAGAACTGAAGAGGAGAAGGATGCCTGCTTGCTGTTTTGCTTTGCTGCCAAGGAGAGGGGAAGGACTTTGCTGTGTCCCCTTCTTTTGATTCTGATCTCCAAGGGCCTGAGAAGAGCTGGCTCCCTGTTAAGAAGTCCCAGGAACAAAAGGACTTCACCACCAGCTCCCCTGGAACTCTGCTGAAGGAGTTCTGACCTGCCTTGGAGTGCTTGCCCAGTCTTGGGGCCTCAGGAGGTCGTTTTACTGTGTTTTGGGAGCTGGGAAGCAGAAGCGTGAAAAAGAGTAACTGGTACCCAACGCATCATCCGATTGCATGTCGCAAGAACGAGAGTGCGAGGAGAATTTCATCGTGGCGTCATCACAGCACCCGGAGTCCCCGCATCGCCGAGTGCGTCGAGCATCGTCCCGGTGCGAGAAGATTCCTGACACTGCGAGGGTCGTCGCAGAACCAGTTTGCGGGCCGCACCACTGCCGGTGCGTGAAAGTATCCAGTCGCTGCGTGCGTCGATGCAGAGTCCCGTTCCGTGGCGCATCGAGAGTTGCGGCGCCGGAAGTCAGCGCTGCGCCGCGCATCGTGCCACATCGAAGAGTGTCGCATCGAACCTGTGCGTGAAGCTTCCCCCTAAGAAACCTATGCAACGAAAGCCAAAGTCATCGCATCCTCCCCCTACAGATCGGAGCCGGCGCATCCACCTCTGCTGCGTGAAGCAGGGCTGCTGCAAAGCCTCCCCAGGATCTCAGGAGTATCCCATCACCTTTGCCATCTTCCTTGTGATAGCTTTTGGGAACCTTATCGCAACTACAGGTACTGTTGGGCACGAGCGTGTCGCATTTTGTGCATTGAGAGACGCATTGTGCAGGACACTGACTTTTACATCCTGGAGTACTTTCTGCAAACTCTTGAACTATCTTTAAAGTAACCTTTTGAATTATATGTTGGTTTGTCTGTAGTATTTGGTCTTGTGAAGTTTTTAGTAAAGATACATTATTTTTCTAAAACTGGTGTGGAGTAAATCTGTGGTGTTTTCAGTGTGTTACTGTGAGTGTTGGTACAAATACTTTACACATTGCCTTTGATAGCCTAGACTGCTCAGGCCAAGCTACCTAGAGGGTGAGCAGGGGTTATCTTAACAGTGTATCCCCCTTTCCCTGACTAGAAGCAAGGGTCCCTACTTGGACAGTGGTACCTACCCTGCCAACTAGAGACCCCCAGATCTAACAGGGTGCCTATATAGACTATGTTTATTATAAAACATTTGTATGTGCATTTTCTTTAATTGAATAACATTTTCATCATGTGCTTATGGGAAAAGAGGTACTTCTTGTTCAGTCAGTACACCACTAAGTAGCTCCTGTCACTAGGTGTGCGGGCGCGCGTTAGGGTGTCAGGCTTCAATGTAGTCGCCACCTTCTTCAGGGCCCAGAACTGGTGGGATAAAGGTACCACATGGATGATGGGGGGAGGAGGTGTAAAGAGATGAATATGAAGACACCATTCTAAAAATTGAAAAGGGAAACATAAGATGATGGCAATCTCATTCCCCAAAACAAAAGGGAATATTCATGAGCGGAGAGATGAAACATGAACGATTGTGATCTCCAGTCCTTAGTCCAAACATCATGCAAAAGGTAGGAATGTAGGAAAAAGAAAAAGAAAAGATTGGAATTATCAACAGTGTGCAAAGTAAGAGGCTCAAACATGATAGTAACCGTGGAAAGAACGAAAAAAACATGATACCGGATGGGCGAGAATAAGGAGAGCAATCCCAACAGGTTCAGTTACCAAAACCAAAAAAGTGATATCAAGGAAGAAAGGAGGGTGTAAAGAAAGAAACAGAAGCAATAGACACGACGAGAAAGAATAGTCAACCATGGCGCTACAAGAAGATCAGTATCAACAGATAATGAGTATCTAGGTAGGAAATATAGGTCGCTGGTATATATCTAGCAAACAAAAATAAAGGGAAACAATTTAGATTTCAGGGAAAGAAGATATAGGAGCAACAGGAACAGGGGATAAAGAGCAACTACCTTACAAAAGGAGTACCATGTCTGCTCAGATAAAAAAACAAGCAGCTCAGGGCGCGATATGGACAGCCGGGTCAAAAGACCAGGGAAAGGTGCACCTGTTAGAACTAAAGTAGAGGTAAGTGGCGCAGACTCGCCCACTGAAGTAACAGAATGGTAGTTGGGTGGCGAACTGGATGCCGTAAAACATGGCTCCCTAGATGTATCACTTGAAAAGGTGAGCAAAAAGAGTACTGCCTTTGAGAAAGCTAGAGAGATTGGTAGGCCAATAGAAACTAGAGGGGGCCTCAGTAAAATGCGGACATATAAATGCAAATAGCCAAAACATATCGGTAGAATTAAATGGCTCTGAGCCACCTACGATAATGACAACAAGGAGGGAATGTATCCACTATAAGGCAAAGGAAGGGAGTAGAAGGGAAAAGTAGCAGAGAGTGAAAGATAGTTAAATAATTAAAACAAATAATAAAGCCCGATGACAAAGTGCCCCCTAGAACTCACATGAGGATGGTCGATTAAATAAAACCCCTCTAAGTACTCACCAGACGGGCCATGCAGCAACCTGCTGGGAAACAGCCCTGGGGCGGCAATACCCACTTTAAAGGGCCGACATAAGATGAGGCCCCTGAGGGTGTCAGGAAGGTGAGAAGAATATGGCAGTCGGAAGAAGAGCTCCAAGAAGGACTTCAGAAAAACTGGTTCACCAGGTGCATACCAGAAGTGCATATCTGTGCTGTGAAGTGCCAGATTATAAACCCATCCCCTCACTACTCCTGCGGAGAATAAGGAAAAGATGAAATGCTGAGGGTACCACAAAGAAAAGCACGGATCCGGTCGCCATGTTTAAAAACCAGCGACCTTAACATAAAAAGACAACAAATCACGTAGCCCAGAAATCTAGAGCAATAAAGAGCAACCACAGGGAGAAATGACTGATCGTTATGGAGAAGTCCTCATGGTCAGTCACACAAATCATCAAATAAGGGCTACTGGGCAGAACAAAACACCCCAAAAATAACAATAAATATAAAAAGAGACAATAACCTGATAGAGATAAATGAAGGTAAAATGTTGGACCCGGCCTCGTGGCGTGGTCCCGAACCCTCCTACCAGACTAAACGGGGGCTACCCGAACCCTTCGGGGTCCCCCTGGATTGTACCCCGCTACCCTCCAGCCGTCGCGGCACAACCCGCCCCCGGCTTCGGTCCCCGCGAAGCCCTGACCTCAAGGCGCCAAGACCTGACCGGAGGGGGTCGAGTGGCCACTCCACAGATTCCGGAGGAGGAGAGTTTCGATGGGGCCTCCAGCCGTCCCCCGACGCCTGGTTGCGATCGCCCTCCGGCCTCCCTGGGCGCTGGCTCCACCCCCTGCTGGGTGTCTGGACGCTCTTCTCCCAGCCCCTGCGACCTCCCCAGGCGCAAGGGTCCGGACATCAAAGGGCTCCAGACCTATATCTGGGGCAGCCCAAAACCAGGACGGCAGTTGTATCCTGGAGTCGAGAGCCCTGCTGATCGGATCGCGGCTGACCCTACGGAGAGAGACTCATTGCCTGGAACTTGGAACTCGAGCCCTGCTGACTGCGTCGCGGCTCCCCCTTGCTGAGAAGAAGACCCTCACGGAACATCGGAGCCCTGCTGACCCCGTCGTGGCTCGACCTCGCTGAGCTAACCATCGGAGCCCTGCTGACCTCGTCGCGGCTCTACCTCGCAGAAGTAACCATCGGAGCCCTGCTGACCTCGTCGCGGCTCAACCTCGCAGAAGTAACCATCGGAGCCCTGTTGACCTCGTCGCGGCTCGACCTCGCAGAAGTAACCATCGGAGCCCTGCTGACCTCGTCGCGGCTTGACCTCGCAGAAGTAACCATCGGAGCCCTGCTGACCTCATCGCGGCTCGACCTCACCGAGGCAACCCTCCGAGCCCTGCGGACGACGCCCCGGCTCCCGGAAACCCCCCAGCTCGAGGATTGAGAGCTGGGCGCAGGGTGTTCCCGTACCAGGCTGGTACTGAGACTGTCCCGCTACCCCTTCCCTGAACGACCCTGAGACTCTTTGGGATCCCTCGATCCACCTGTAAATATTGCCACAGAAACCTGCCTTTTAAATACCGATAAAGACTTGTGAGAATTGATACCCTTGTTGTGTCCCTTTGTGGTGGTGGGGTTGCTTGGCTGGTACGATCATGGGAGAAGGACCTCGCCCAGGAGGCTTCTCAGCGGCGCTTGGCTACTTTCCTACGGAACGGTGGCTCTCGGGGTGGTCAGTCCGACACCCTCTGACACCCCAGAGAGCGCCCTTCTAACATTGGTGGCCAGCGGTGCGATCCGAGCCCGACGCAAATCGTACAGCGAGTAACTCACCCACTACCTACCCAGACACAAAGTAACCATGAGCAACCAAGAGACCACCCCAACCGCGGAGTTCCAACAAGAACGGTTGGAGGAATATACCCATAAGGAGCTAAAACAGTTTTGTAAAGACAAAGGCATCGCGACCACCGGATTAAACACAAAAGAGGACCTGCAAAAAGCCCTAAAGGCCTGGGTAGAGTCCGAAGCGGCCTCCGCCCAAACCGAAGAAAACCCGGTGCCAAACGTGCACCGGCAACCAACCGCAGCCCCGGCAGATGGGAGAAGAACCAGCATGGAGACCGACCTCTCCCCGGAAGAGATACGAGAACGGGAGAGGGTCAGGAACCACGAGTTGGAGCTCGCCCAACTCCGCCTGGACGGCGAACTCTACTAGCCGAAAAGAAATTGGCCCTAGAGCAACTGCGGCTGCAAGAAGAAATAGAGGAGAAAAAGCGGCACCGAGAACTGGAAGAGAGGAGGCTAACCCTCGAGCATGAGCGGGGCCTCAAAGAACTTGAAATTAAGTCCAAGAATGGGGAGACCGGCACCCCCGGAAACAGGGACACCCCCCCGCCGGCCGAGGCGAAAGTACATATCCCCAAGGATGTCGTCAAAGAGTACTACAAGAACGACGACATCCAACAATGTTTCAAGGCCTACGAGGTCGCCATGACCACCCATCGGGTACCCCGAAAAGATTGGGGTGCCGGCCTATGGGGACGGTTCCTCAGCGAAGGCAGAGACACCCTGCTACAGCTCCCAGATGCGGTGATGACCTCTTATGACCATATGAAGGAGCCCCTGCTCACCAGCTATGGTCTCACCTCAGAGATGTACCGCCAGCGCTTCCGGGACTGCAAGAAGCTCCCCGGTACCACCTGGGTGGAATACGTAGACTTTTTCAGCAGAGCCCTGGAAGGTTGGATCAAGGGTAGCAAGGTCACCTCCTACGAACAGCTGTTCGACCTCATTGTATGGGAACACCTCTCCAACAACTGCTTCATCGAGCTGAGACAGCACCTCCTCGACAGCAAGCTGACTGAGCCGTGGAAGCTTGCCGCCGAGGCCGATCGATGGGTGAACACCCGGGTCCCTCGGAACTCGATGGGGAAGTACCAATGGAACACCACGGGCCTCCCCGCCAGCGTGGCAGAGAAGGAGGATCGAACAGGAACAGAGACTTCCCAGAAGGGCTGCCCCGGAGTCCCCCCCGGGGACCGCCCCCAAACCGCACGTCCCCGACCCTCACCCGAAGAGGGGCCCCCCTAGCCCGACCAGGACCTCGACCGACGGTAACGTGCTACAACTGCCAACAGCCAGGGCACTATGCCAGTGACCCAACCTGCCCCGTGAACCGACGAGCTGGGACCACCGGGCCAACCCCCCGCCAGTTGGCGGCCGCTGCCCTGGGGGAAGGGGGAGAAGAAGAAGAGAACTACGACGCCGGGCCAACCGAGTGGGAACCCGCCGCCATGACCTTGGTATGCCTGGGCAGCCGGGAAATGGTACCCCGGGCTCCCATCCCGAGCAACACCCAGAAGTACCAACAGTGGGTCACCATTAATGGACGCCGGGCCGAAGCCCTCCGCGACACCGGAGCCAGCGTGACAGCCGTCCGCTGCCACTTGGTGACCCCCGAACAGATCATGCCTAATGTACTGTGCCCCGTCCGGTCGGCAGACAACACCGAGAGCTTGTGCCAGATGGCCCGGATCCCCTTCGAGTGGGGGGGAGTGTCGGGCATGCTGAAGGTGACCGTCCGCGATGACGCCCCCGTAGACTGCCTCCTTGGGAATGGCCTGGAAAGTTCCCCCTGGGCCCACGTCGAGCGCCGCGAGCATCTGGGGATGCTGGGACTGCCCGAGTGGGCCTGCGCAACCACCCGGTCCACGACCGTCCGGGCCATCCGACCGAGCGTAGCTGCTCCCCCCGAAGAGCCGGAGTGGCCCGAGCCACCACCTCCCTCCGTCGAAGAAGAAGCCGACGCCGAGTCCGGGCCGCCAGAACTCGCCCCGGACGAGGTCGCCGCGCTCGGCGACCTCCCCGAACTCGCCCAATGGCGCCAAGAAGGTGGCCCCACAAGGGAGAAGTTCCGCCAAGAACAGAAGACCTGCCCCTCCCTCGAAGGGACCCGACAGCAAGCAGCCTCCCAGGCCGCCGGAGATCAGACGGGGACCCACTGGGTCTATTGGGACAATGACCTCCTCTACAGCGAGCAGAAGACCGCAGAATTGGGGGCCAGACGAGTGCTGGTGGTCCCCCTCCGATTCTGGGACTTCCTCCTCAATCTGGCGCATGATGTACCCCTCGCCGGGCACCTGGGGCAAGACAAAACATACAGCCGCCTGGTGACTCACTTCTACTGGCCCCGAATGCGGAAGGACATGGACAATCATTGCCGAACCTGCCCGACCTGCCAAGCCAGCGGGAAGAGTGGGGGAAGGGCCAAAGCCCCTCTCCAGCCCTTTCCAATAGTAAACACCCTGTTCGAGCGAGTGGGGATCGACATCGTGGGGCCCCTGGATCCCCGAACCTCCCAAGGACATCGCTTCATCCTCGTCCTGGTCGATCATGCCACCCGATACCCCGAGGCCATCCCTCTCCGAACAGTGACGGCCCCCGTGGTGGGCTGGGCCTTGATGGGAATCTTCTCCAGAGTAGGTTTCCCCCGGGAGGTTGTGAGCGACCGAGGCACAAACTTTATCTCCAAGTATATGCGGTCCCTGTGGCAACAATGCGGGGTCACCTACAAGTTCACCACCCCGTACCACCCCCAGGGGAACGGACTAGTCGAACGATTTAACCGGACGTTGAAGGGAATGATCAAAGGCCTGGAGGAGCCCCTGAGACGCAAATGGGACGTCCTGCTGCCCTGCCTCCTGTTTGCCTATCGGGAGGTCCCACAAAAGTCTCTGGGGTTCAGCCCCTTTGAACTCTTGTACGGACACCCTGTCCGAGGCCCCCTCAGCCTGGTCAAAGAAGGCTGGGAGACCACCGTCCAAGATGCTCCCCCGACGTCTACCGGTACCTCCTGACCCTGTGAAACCAAACCCGGAAATTCAGGGAACTGGCCGAAGCCAACCTCGAGGCCAGCCAGGAGAAAATGAAACGCTGGTATGACCAGAACGCCTCCTCCATCGAGTTCGAGCCAGGCCAGCAGGTCTGGGTCATGTCGCCCGTCGACCCCTGTGCCCTCCAAGACAAGTGGACCGGGCCCTTCAATGTGGTCGAGAAGAAGAGCCCCGTCACCTATCCGGTCGACCTGGAGTCCCCCAGGAACCCCCTCCGGGTACTCCACGCCAACAGGCTCAAACCCCACTTTGCCCGAACGGAACTTAGCCTGCTGATGGCTACAGGCGATGGGGCCGAAGACGACTCCGAGCCCCTGCCCGACCTCCTGAAAACCTCAGAAAAGGACGGCTCCGTAGAGGGAGTCATCCTCTCCGCCACCCTGACTCCAGAGCAGCGCCAAGATTGTCAAGGACTGCTGCATCACTTCGCTGCTCTCTTCTCCCTCACTCCCGGAGTCACCCGATGGTGCGTCCACGACGTCGACACCGGGGACAGCCCCCCCCCGTGCGACACCGAGCCTACCGGGTCCCCGAACGGGTGTGGGCCTGCATCCACGCCGAGGTCGCAAAGATGTTGGCCCTGGGGGTCATCAAACCCTCCGACAGTCCCTGGGCCAGCCCTGTGGTCCTGGTGCCAAAAGCTGCCGCCCCCGGCACCACCCCGGAGCTCCGGTTTTGCGTGGACTATCGGGGATTGAATGCCGTCACCAAAACCGATGCCCATCCCATTCCTCGGGCAGATGAACTGATCGACCGCCTAGGAGCAGCCCGCTACCTTAGTGCCTTTGACCTCACCTCCGGATACTGGCAGATCGGGCTCACCCCAGGCGCCCAAGAGCGTTCCCCTTTCTCCACCCCCCATGGCCATTACCACTTCCGAGTGATGCCCTTCGGCATGAAAAATGCCCCGGCGACCTTCCAAAGACTGGTGAATAAGGTACTGGCCGGCCTAGAAGCGTTCAGCGCCGCCTACCTGGAAGATATTGCGGTGTTCAGCAGCCACTGGGCCGAGCACCTAAGGCACCTCGTGGAGGTCCTGACCGCCCCCCAAAGGGCCGGACTCACCGTAAAAGCCAGCAAGTGTCAGATGGGCCAAGGATCCGTAACCTATCTGGGACATCAAGTGGGGAGCGGCCATGTGGCTCCCCTCCAGCCAAAGATCGACGCCATCGTGGCCTGGGAGCCCCCAACCACCCAAACCGCTGTGAGGGCCTTCCTGGGACTCACGGGCTATTACAGGCGGTTCATTCAGAACTATGGAAGCATTGTGGGCCCCCTCACGGAGCTCACATCAAATAAGCAACCAAAGAAGGTGCACTGGATGCCCCTCTGTCAGGCGGCCTTCGAGACCCTCAAGACAGCGATGTGTACCGCCCCTGTGCTACAAGCCCCCGACTACAGCAAAGAGTTCGTGGTACAGACAGATGCCTCGGAGTACGGAGTCGGGGCTGTCTTGTCCCAAGTGAACTCTGAGTTGATTGACCAGCCGGTGGCCTTCATCAGCCGGCGCCTGCTGCCCCGGGAGCAGAGATGGAGCACCATTGAACGGGAGGCCTTTGCCGTGGTGTGGGCCCTCAAGAAACTCCGGCCCTACCTCTTCGGCACCCACTTTCGGGTCCAAACCGACCACCGACCCTTGCGGTGGTTAATGCAGATAAGAGGCGAGAACCCGAAGTTGTTGCGATGGTCCATCTCTCTGCAGGGGATGGACTTCACTGTAGACCATCGGCCTGGCAACGACCACGCCAACGCCAACGGCCTGTCCCGCTTCTTCCGCCTCGGCGAGGAGAACCCCCAAGACGATGGGTGACTCTCCCTGCCTTCAGCTGGGGGGGACGCCTGTTGGACCCGGCCTCGTGGCGTGGTCCCGAACCCTCCTACCAGACTAAACGGGGGCTACCCGAACCCTTCGGGTTCCCCCTGGATTGTACCCCGCTACCCTCCAGCCGTCGCGGCGCGACCCGCCCCCGGCCTCGGTCCCCGCGAAGCCCTGACCTCAAGGTGCCAAGACCTGACCGGAGGGGGTCGAGTGGCCACTCCACAGATTCCGGAGGAGGAGAGTTTCGATGGGGCCTCCAGCCGTCCCCCGACGCCTGGTTGCGATCGCCCTCCGGCCTCCCTGGGCGCTGGCTCCACCCCCCGCTGGGTGTCTGGACGCTCTTCTCCCAGCCCCTCCGACCTCCCCAGGCGCGAGGGTCCGGACATCAAAGGGCTCCAGACCTATATCTGGGGCAGCCCAAAACCAGGATGGCAGTTGTATCCTGGAGTCGAGAGCCCTGCTGATCGGATCGCGGCTGACACTACGGAGAGAAACTCATTGCCTGGAACTTGGAACTCGAGCCCTGCTGACTGCATTGCGGCTCCCCCTTGCTGAGAAGAAGACCCTCACGGAACATCGGAGCCCTGCTGACCCCGTCGCGGCTCGACCTCGCTGAGCTAACCATCGGAGCCCTGCTGACCTCGTCGCGGCTCGACCTCGCAGAAGTAACCATCGGAGCCCTGCTGACCTCGTCGCGGCTCGACCTTGCAGAAGTAACCATCGGAGCCCTGCTGACCTTGCCACGGCTCGACCTCGCAGAAGTAACCATCGGAGCCCTGCTGACCTCGTCGCGGCTCGACCTCGCAGAAGTAACCATCGGAGCCCTGCTGACCTCGTCGCGGCTCGACCTCACCGAGGCAACCCTCCGAGCCCTGTGGACGACGCCCCGGCTCCCGGAAACCCCCCAGCTCGAGGATTGAGAGCTGGGCGCAGGGTGTTCCCGTACCAGGCTGGTACTGAGACTGTCCCGCTACCCCGTCCCTGAACGACCCTGAGACCCTTTGGGATCCCTAGATCCACCTGTAAATATTGCCACAGAAACCTGCCTTTTAAATACCGATAAAGACTTGTGAGAATTGATACCCTTGTTGTGTCCCTTTGTGGTGGTGGGGTTGCTTGGCTGGTACGATCATAGGAGAAGGACCTCGCCCAGGAGGCTTCTCAGCGGCGCTCGGCTACTTTCCTACGGAACGGTGGCTCTCGGGGTGGTCAGTCCGACACCCTCTGACACCCCAGAGAGCGCCCTTCTAACATAAAGTCACAAAATTCTTGGTATAGGTGGCAAACAGCAATTGGCCACTAGAGTCGGAAAGAATGCATCAGAGGGAACCCACAGGGAACCGATAGGCTAACATGGGCACAGAGGATAGAGAATAGGTTCCTACAAAAGGACCAAAAATAGAGGAGCAGTGACAGGGGTCACAAGGCGCAGTACAAATAGATAAACAATAAAAGAGGGAACCTATCGAGCCTGAAATCGAGAGGGCAGAAGGAAGGCTTAGGTTCCTAGAAAGGAACCAAGAATGGAGGAGTAGTAACAGTGATCACAGAGCGCAGTACGTATAGATGAAAGAGGGAATCAGTTGGGCCCAATAATCAGAGGGCAGTTAGTTGGCTTGTTCTCAGAGGGTAGTTTAGTTGAGTCCTCTAAGTTGGTTATTGAGAAGAAAAGTCCAAAAAATTTCTCTTTTTTTGCAAAGTGTGGTATTGTCGCATCCTCGAGCCTATGTTATTTTCTCCAGTATGGTCCATCTGAGTTCCCTGTCTTTGTGTCCTAGATCAAGGACAAGGGGAGCAGCAGTTTTTTTGGTACGGATATTGGACTTGTGTTCTCCAATGCGGGTTCTGATTTCTCTTCCGGTTTCACCCACATAACAAAGGTCACACGGGCATAGAACACAATTAACCACGTTGGAGGTCCTGTAATTGGTCATGTTCCTAAGCTCAATATTTTGTGTTCATTGCTGATATGGTCGAATGTTATCGCATTGTTGTATGCGTGGCACGTGCCACATCTATGGTTGCCCTTGATAGGATGGGAACCTGTAATGTCAGAACAAATCCTCTGTTTTGGGTTTAGCTCTGAATAAAAGGTTGTGCAGGCTCTTATTCCTTCTAAAGGCCAATGTGGGTTTAGGTAATTTGGGTACATCATCCCTGATGTTAAGGAGATGCCACTGTTAATATATGGCTTGTCTGATTTTTTGATCTAGGTTTGAATGTTGAGTTACACAGACTGTAGGAGAGTAGGATCTGCTTCTTATCGTTGCCCCCACTTTTTGCTGATGTTTCACTGTTTTTCGACTTTAGTCTGGCTGGGGCCCTGTATTCAGGATCCCAGCTTAGCTGCTTCCTCTCTAAATTGATTCCATGTACCTTAGGTACTCCACAGTTTGGATTCTGGGGTGCCCTTATAAGTCACTAGTATATGGTATACTATGTATCCAGGGCATAGGTACCCCAGAGGCCCACCAGGGGCTGCAGCATGTATTATTCTGACTATATGGTTGCCCCCACTTTTTGCCTGGTGTTTTGCTAGTTTATGACTTAGTTGGATTGGGACCCTGCTATTCAGGGCCCCAGTCTATCTGCTTTCTCTGTAAAATGGTTTCCATGTACATTAGGTACATTTCTAATTGGATTCTGGAGTGCCTTGTAAGCCCCTAGTATATGGTATACTATGTACCTAGGGCATAGGTACCTTTGAGGCCTACCAGGGGCTAAAGCATGTATTATGCCACCCCTGGGAAGCACTCCAAAATTACACCACAGGTCTGCTACTGCAGCCTGGGTAAGGTGGTGCTGGCACCCCTTACAGTGGTATAGGCTACCTATATCACTACCATTGCACACAATCCTGAAGGCAGAGTGCTTGGTTTTTATGTGAGAGGGTGCCCCTGCATGAGCAGAGCCCCTCTGCAACGTTCGGAGTATCGCCTCTGATGCTGTTTGCGGTGCAGCCTGAACATATACTCTTAAGTGCATTATAACTTTGCGGTAAATGCTAGCTTTGGGATGGCTGTATGGAAACATGTCGTGTTTGGTGTCAAACGCTTTGGAATACTACCCCCCTGCCAGCTCTGGCAGCGGGGGTAGCATTCCACCCTTCTAGAGCGAGAGACATGTTCACACTGGTCTAACCTGGTAGGACTTTCTACAGCCCTGGCATCAAAAATTGATGCCTCTGCTACAGACATGGGTCTGGCCTCCTGCTGCTGACCGAAACTCCAGCAGTGGAGGCATGGACAATAGGTTTCCTGTCCCAGGGAGGTTTAACCGCCTCCCCAGACAAGCAGATGTGTATTGGGGCTGGGCGGGAGCAATCTCTGGTGCTTTGAAGTCCTGCACTGGGGGCACACTTGGTGTCCCTGTGTATAGTCCAGTTCAAACCGGTTGCAGGGGCTACCTGCCCCCGCTCTGGCATGAAACTGGACAAAGGAAATGAGTGTAACCACCCCTCTTTCCCAACCCTCCCATAGGTGGGTCCCTAGAGTATGTTCAACCCCCAAACTTAGTATAAGTATGGGAACCCAGTCCTTGCGACTTTAGATTACCCTGGACGAAACTCTGCAATATATATCCTGGACCTTCAACTTTCTATTTCGACTAGAAGACAGAAGAAATCTCCCTTGGGGTCAAGGAGTGACTCCCCTGCTTGGCAGGCACCAAAGAAGCAACTGACCTGTCTGTATCGCTGAAGCTCCCGCCGGATGCCGAAGTCTTTGCATCACCAGAGGTGGATTTCCAGACTTCCCCAAGGCTACCCTGAGTCCACAGCAAAGCTGAGGCCCGTGGCTATTGTTGGTGATGTGGAACCGTGACCCCTGGACACCGTGAACTTTTGCAGCAACACTATCTTCTGGGATTTTCACCGAAGTTGTGCTTTGGGCTTCAAGTAGCCCCAGTCTTGAGCACCTCCTGCACCGAAGATTGCTGGCCTCCAATCCACGAGTGATCCGTGGGCCAGTTTCAAGTGCGACCGCTCGAGGCTCCTTCGCGATAGCTAGCCCATTGCCTAGTAGGTCCCCACAAAGGCAACTCCTTTTCTAATTGGGCTTTCTTGGTTGCTCCAGATGTGCCCCAACTTACCCTTGCTGGGTGAGTCCCTCAGACCTTGCTGGTCTGCACCGCAGTCCTTTCTCTGATTTCCAGTGACTTGCCGTTGCCAAGGCTTATTGTGTCCAATCTGGTTGCCAACACCGCAGCACTCGACAGACTTTGTGGGACAGCTCAAAACCAGCTCCTGGTTGAATACGGCACCTTCTGGACCTCGTGGCTGAAGAGTCAAGACACCCATCAACTCACCTGAAGCACCCGACATCTGTGGGCATTGGTCCATCCTGCCCTTGGTCACTGGCTAGTGACCCAGACTCTGTCCCCTCTGCTTTCAGGTTCCTTCCATCCTATATCCAGGCTTGTATCTCTTCGGACACTTCTCTTCACGGCAGCAGCAGTTCTTCGCCAGCATTCATTGTAATCGACGACGCGACCCGACACCAAAAGATACCTATGCACCCAGCTTCCCTGTGTGAGGTAACTCAAGTACTCTGGTGCTCCCGTGGGTGCTAGCCCTAGAACTTCCTAAGTCCAAAAGGGTTTGGTCCTGACTCGATTCTAAGTGTCCCTAATCTTTAAATTTCCAACCGCGACATTGCCCATAGAAGCTAACGGGAAACCCCGGTTGTGTTTACACACTGCACACAGTCCCCGTGGGTTCCCTGTGTTCCTACCTTGGGTGGTTCCTTGAGGTCCCAGTGATTTTACAGGCTCTAGGCCTTGTGTCTAGTTCAGTCGTGGTTCTTATACCACTTTATTGGTATATGGTTTGGTACGCCCCTAGGGCCCAAACGTGTATTGGTGCTATTACTGTTGATTGGTAATTTGTAAATTAAGTACTTCGAACTCCAGTCTCATAAAGAGACTAGAGGGGTGTGTTTTATCCTAAATACATATATTTTGAATATATACCTGGTGTGGTTGTCCTTTGATTTGATCATTCAAGAGATTATATACTGGTAAAACAAGCTGCTTTACATTCCTTCAAGACTTAGCCTAAAGGCTGCTCTCCATAGCTACCACCAGGACAGCTTTCAATAACGGTTGTCTTTAACCAATTCACCATAAGGGGTTGTTGAGACGGATACAGGGTGCCCACTAGAACTAGTGGACAGCATATATCAGGCCACCTTCTCACACACTCGACATCCTTTGTGGGACAGCTCAAATACAGCTCCTGGTTGTCCTTGACGCCTCCTGGTCCTTGTGGCTGAAGACTGCAATAGTGTTAAACAACTTGATCCCCTAGGGAGGGCGGGAACTTTTGAGTCCGATCACGTGGTGAGCGTGCTTACGCGTATATCCACGATACACAACAGCCGGCCAGACAAGGTGCCGAGTTGATGCCGGATACGTACTCGGTCACGGTGAGTCTTGCCTTACGGGTGTGTTTGGAAAGCCTAGCGGGTGCGTTTGGAAGGTTTTTTTCAAAGAAGAATGGTAACCTCTGTCATGCGGCTTGTCATAGCTATAGTGAGAGTATACGCTATAGGGTTAACAAACTGGTCGGCGACGGGGCTAAGGAGTAATGGTTACCACATAGTATAGGGACTTTTTTGATCATACGATGAGTGAAAGTTACTACAGAAGGGTTATTACATGCCAAATAACATCATAATATCATTGAATAACAAACACTTAGTGGTGGTCATATGGGGAAGTTAGATCTCCCACGGCCTCATGATTTTCGTTATGTATTACAGACTCACGTTAGGAGGTGACCGGAAGAGCCTTGAAGGAGTGATTACAGTCGCACACACAAGTGCCAGAGGGTAAAGGTATGCCCATGTTGGGCAATATCCCGGTAAATGTTTTGGAGGATATGCAGTCAGGGAAACAGTATATACTGCATAACGTTCTTCCTTTTTAATCAGATGCCAACTAATCTTGCTATGTGTTGTTTGTCTATCTCTTGTCTCCCTGTGTCTCTGATAGAAGTGTTTTTTATAGACAAGCGGTGGTGCAGGGTGGAGCGATAATACCCCACGCCCTGAAGAAATTGCCGTGAGTTTATCCTAAGGCAATGAAACATGTCGGCATTTTAATATGAGCAGACACACAGCACAGAATATAAATCGAAAGCCAGTGTGATCTAGCTCAAGTTTGTTAATAGTTGTGGGGTCGCATTTGGTGCACGAATCATTGCACAGTTATTTCCTATTACACACCCTAGCACTTTGTCTTTTGGGTCTTTACCCATTTATTTTCTTTTACACACTTCTTTCGTTGGAGTGGTGGTAGCTGATGATGAGATCTTGAGGTAGCAGGCGAGTACCTTCCTGCTTTATCCTCCCTGGTGTTGCTACCGTGAGGCACCATCACTCCACTTTCACCAATGTTTTCACTACAATTTTTTTCACCACATCAGAGTGTTAGAGACACAGGCCAGGGGCTACAGAGATAGTTTTCACTTCGTATGAAATTCCTTTTTCTTTCCTTTATTGGTGATTCATACCTATAGCAGTATAGATGGCGTAACCACTTGCTTTATAGATTGTCTAAAAATATATGACAACTTTAATAGGTGTATGAGCTGTGTTTTCACCGTGTGAACAGGTCATTTATTGTATACAAGTCTTTGAGTGGGGGACGACCTGTTCTCTGCCCCTACAGCTCCTTATTGTGTTTTGGCCTTGTGGCTGAAGAGTCAAGCTTCCCCTCTTCGCACCTGAAGCACCCGATATCGGTAGGTATTCGTCTATTGTGCCCCTGGTCACTGGCAAGTGACCCAGACTCTGTCCCCTCTGCTTTCAGATTCTTCACATCTTCAATCCAGGCTTGGATCTCTCCGGACACTTCTCCTCTTCCCGGCAGCAGCACTTTTCAGTCTTCTGCCATTGAAAACAACGACGCGACCCGACACCATTTGACACCTATGCACCCAGCTTCCCTGGGTGAGGTAACACAAGTACTCCGGTGCTCCTGTGGGTGTTGGCCTTAGAACCACCTAAGTCCAAAAGGGTTTGTTCCCAGTCCACTCCTAAGTGTCCTTATTGTTATGGTAGATAGGGCAACATCATAGTCAATCACAACATATACAAGAGATGTTTTCATATAGTCCTCATCCTGAACTTAATTTCTTCAAAGTGCTAATCCCTCATCCCCAAATCCACCTTTAAGAGAAGCAGGTTCACTTCCTGCATTTTGACTTTGAGCATTGTACAGGCAGACAATCTGTGGAGCCAGATTTAGAAGTGGGAGAGGGCAGTTAGTAAAGTGGTTGGTGCTACTTAATTGTTTTTACTAATCTTTGCTTCAGCAATACTGCAGTCCACTCGAGGAGTAGTAGTTAAAATATAGCAGAACTCACTATAGGTAAAAAGTGTGTGATGTTCTGGAAACTCTCACAAAATAATAAGACAATGCTATTAGGGAACTAAGAGGTAAGTCAGTTACCCTCTGTTACCTGTATGTGGCCTGGCTTCTTATTGCACAAGAAAGTTTTTTGTACACAGCACATCCTAAACTCAAATATTTGATAGTTAACAAAAAGGAGGCTCAGTGAAATAAAGTACTAGCCCAAGATCGCATATTTTGGTTAAGGAGGAAACTGGAGCAACATTATGAATTACTACATGTCAGAAATGGGATTTCTGGTTGGCTAGGGCAAGCGCCTAAGCCAGGCAGAAACCACCACCCCAGTCAGGGCAAGGGAGTTACAAGCTGAAGATAACTCCTGCTCATTCCCTTTGGTACTTTGGCAGGAGCAGTCAGGCTTATCCCAGAGGCAATGTGTAAAGCGTTTGCGCAACACACACACAGCATCAACACTCTAGGCACACCACAAAAGAAACTACACACAAGGTTATATAAAAAAATAGCCTTTGTATTACAATTAAAACACATTAGAACATAATCAAATATATATGTACACTGTGCCACCTGGCCCTAGGTATCATTTTACAGGGGATTATATACCTTACAGGGCCAATCGGCCCACTCTCATAACCATTAGAACACATAGCAGTGAAAATCACAAACAACCAGTAACTACTGGCAATAGTACCCCTACCCAAACACATTAGGCATAAATATAATCAGCAATGCACCATAGTATAACCATCATAAGGTGCACACATTACTGTTATGTTTCATATAGAGGCCCTAAAATAGGCATGACTCTAGATGTCCTAATATAGGCATGATCTTTCACCTACATTAGTTCCCTACACTACACAATAATGAGGTCTGAGGATTGAACCATATCTAGTTTCAGTTCTGGGTACAGAAGGAGGTTTTTTCCTTAAACAAAGGCCTCCTATAACATCTCTGATGGGCCCATACATTATGAATGAGCATTCATGAGGTTTCTTGGAAAGGAAGCAGAAACTACATCACCTGATTAATATCTATGTACAAGGTGTATCCCTTACATCTTCCTCAATCTGACAGTGACCCATACAAAACATACAAGGGACAAAGAAGCTCTAGATACTTTTGGGTATAAATACTCCACATCTTGCCAAGATAAGGTAGAGGGAACCGAGACTTCCAGGCCAACACACTGACCAGAGACGCTGAGGCTCCTGCATGTAGACACTCCAGCTAACAGTGGTCTAAACATCCCTTGCGGGGTGTCCAACTCGAGACATTCTCATACTTCAGGTAATCAGGTTCGACTAAAACCTAGAGGGATTCTTGTCTACACACTTAGTCACATGCTAGGTACACTTAGGTATATCTAGATAGGCATCGTAGGAGTACGCGCACTTTTATCATGCATTTTATATTCATGTATTTATTCATGCTTAATGCAAAATGGTAGAACTGTACTATCCTTTTATATTAATAATACTGCTAATCATATATCTCTGCTTCTGTCTAATGGTTGTTGCAGCTCATATATTTTACACGAGAATAACAACTGTTCAATAAATCCTTATTTAAATGCCCAGACTGTTTATTCTGTGTACCTCTGAGATAAACGAAATGAGCACGAGTGACTGAGCGAAAATAGTACATTGTTTCCACAGTCTTGAGGGATCAGGGTTGTCATGTTCTAAGGTTGCCAGAAACTATTCGCTCCCTGATAAGAGGAGACACTAGTGGCACTGTGAGCTAGCTTAAATGCAAACAGGTTAACATTTCTCGGTGGGGGTGTACAGAACCAGTCTGCCACCACTCCCACAGTTTATGTTATCCAAACGCGCAGGTCCTGCATGGGTACTATAGGAACTACACAACATTACAACCATATCAGGCATTAGACATTGCGTCATAGTTGGACATATCACCAAGCCTTGGTGAGAGCATTATGCCGAACACCAATACTGTGCATAGGAGCCATCCAGGGATACATCATTACATCTGGCTATCCGAAGGAGCAGTTTGGTCAGAGAAGGAAAACACATTCGTCCCACCTCAGTGGGGAGACTTCCCTCAATCCCCTCTGTCTGGGCAATGGCCGTGATACTAAGAGAATTACCACTGAAACAGCCTCTGTGCTCCTAATGCCCACAACTGAAAATAAAGTAATGCCCTAGGAAGCGGAGAGACCTCACTCCGTCCCCCTCCACCTGGCAAATAGCCCCTGGCAGCCCCACAGGCATGCGGGGTATAGGCCAACAGAATTGTGGCGGTCCCCTAATGGTGGTACAACTGTGGGTCCAGGCGGGCTCACGTACATGGGAGACCTTCCCTGGTCTCGGACATCAACTGGCAGGGGTTGCAGCAAGCACCTTGCGTGCCTTCCGTCGCATTGGCTCAACATGGGCAATGCCCCCACCCCACAGAGACTAGAAGCACACTCTGTGGCAGTCCCCAAACACGAAAAATGGCAGCAGCAGTCAGGTGATACAGTCACCATGACACCCCAGCACACCTCTGCGAGGGCTGAGTGGTTGGCCATCTACTAGAAGTTCTCCGTTTGGGCTTTTTCCAGCCATAAAAAAAATGGAGCGATGACTTTGTTCTCTCTGCAGCACCCTTCCTGATACGCGGTCCCACTGGCTTCGGCTGGTTTGCAGCGAGCCGCGGCTCCTGTTTCCAGCTTCAAAAAGGTTGCTGGGCAAAGCCCTTTTTGAATCCCCAGAGCTCCATATGCATTATACGGGGGATGGCAGGAAGAACCACAATGCTCGCACTGCCCGAACCACATCAACAGGGGGGAGCCTAAGCACTCCAAACACACCTCATGGCAGAATGAGCCCTCGCCCTGGGCTCCAATAACTAGAGCGAGCCACTTCCAAGAGCACAACTTGACCAGCCCTGAAGCTAAGCAGCGCTTCACCACGGGCTGACCCTGGAATGTTCTCAGGGTGTAGGGAGACATGCAGGTCAACACATCAGGGGCATTCAGCAAAGCTGCAGTCTTCCTGAAATCCCAGCAGGCTCCAGATCAGCATACTAGGCCAGTCCAAGTGGTGGTTCCGTCTGCCCGCATGCCAGTCCTTCTGGCCAAAGTTCCAAGCAAGTTCCAGTCCCACAAGCACATAAGGCAGAGCTGGGCCCAGGAAGGCCAGCTCACAGGGCCCACCAGCAGAGGGGGAGTCCTTTCTGGATGTTCCTCCTGGCACCCAGAAGTCCTTCAGCTCCAAGTAAGCACCAACAGGATACCTTTCATGGAGTCACAGCCCAAATATTTATACCAGCAAGGTCTCTGTTCTCTCCTTGGCACAGGTCTCTGTGCCCGGTCGAAACCAGTCCTGGGGGGACACTTAACAAGTGTACAACAACCTCCTGTGTTAGTGTAGGCTCTGGCCTTAGACACACCACAGAGGGGCGAAGCCAGCATTCTTTAAGGAAGGCACAGTCCTATTCAGGCCCAGGTGCTACTCCTCCCATGACTCCAAATGCAGATGTGCCTATTCAGTCTAGCACTGACTAACCAAGTCCCTCTGAAGCCACTGCACTGCCCCAGCCCCTGTCACTCCAGAACCAGACATGCAATACACATCAGGCAGGCACAAAGGGCCATATGTATCAAAATTGGTTTCTGCGATTCTTAGCGAATAAAATAAAAGATCGCAAAATATTAGCGATTCCCAGAAATTCGCAGAATAAAATGCGAATACCCATTTTGCGAAACCTTAATTGCAAAATCGGAAAATAAGGAATAGCAATTTAGAGAATCGGCAATTCAGGTGTAGCCTGATTTCATCACAACCAGGAAGTGTGACTGCCCATGCTGCACCTGATTGCCAGAAGCTTAATGAGAGGCTGGGAGGAGAGGGAGAGAATTTTGCACTGCAAGTGAGAGAAGGAGAAATGGATCCCTAAGAGAAGCAGCAGGAGGAGAATGTAAGAAAAAGGGAGCAAAAATTTAGTGAGAGGGAGCAGGAGGTGCTCATCCAGGAAATGGTAGTTAGCCATGAGCTCTTGTTTGGAAAGAAATCCCTACGTGTGCCTACGTGTGCCAGAGGCACGTAAAAGGAAAATTTGGCTTGAAATCCAAGAGAAGGTGAATGCCATCGGCGTGACCCACCGAACTATTGAGGACCTCCGCAAAAGGTGGTACAACATGCACAAAAGATTAAAGGAAAAGGTGACGACAAGGTTGGCGGAGGCAAAGAAGACCGGTGGGGGGACATCCACAGCAATTAAGTCTACGCCCCTTGAGGAGTTGGTGGAGGGCACCCTTCAGCCCGAGAGTGGCTGTGGCATGGCTGACCTGGACAGCTCCGACAATCCAAACACCAGACAAGGTAAGATGCATGCCATTACTCCCCTGATACATCACCACCTCACTCACACACTTAGGAAACACCCAGACACCAAACATGAATGCAAATCCAGTACATGTTAACAAGCACACCCAGAAATACATTATGGGAGATTAGTGCACATGCACCAAACAGTGGAGCACAGCAAGGTAGAATAAGGATGAGTAATTCAGAAAAGGCTAAAAACAGACAGATAGTACTCATGTAATTCAAAATCTGAGAACTGGATTGCATTACAAATTAATGTGTGTATTTACATTCACAGCACAACCTGAAACACAGGAATTAATTGCAGAAGGTGAGGATGCATCCACCAATGAAAACCAGGCAAGGGAAGAGCAGCAGGATGAAGGCAGACCAGCAATCCCTGTACCATGCAGACGGCGCCTCATTGTGCCACCTCTCCCACTGCTGGAGGCAGGACTGCAGGACACAAGTAGCGAAGCCCAGCCAGTCCAGAGCCAGCGTGCAGGACAGCACACAGCACAGTCCCCTGTCCATCCTAGTGAAGGGAGTGGGTCCAGACGCAGGGCACGGCCGTCCCCCAGCACTGCTGCTGTAGGTGAAGACACAGTGTTTTCCAAGCTTGAAGGCACCTGTGATCAAAGTCCAGCACCTGAAAGCTAAAGCATTAAGGTCAATTCAGCGCCAGTTTGCCACACAGTCACAACATGACCGAGATGAGGGATGGTTTCAAGGGTATGACAGGTGCACTTCAAGGACTGTGTACAGAGATGAGGAGACTCCTGGAAGTCAGGCGCAGGGAGAGACAATGTCTCCACAGTCGGCTGGACATGTACACCAAAGCTGTGAACCACCTGTCGACTGCCACGTCCCTGCTGGCACATCGGTGTGTTAGCATGCAGCATGAGATGGCTCACTGCTGCCAGGATGTGTCTAGGGGCCTGGTGGAAGCCACACATGCCGTGGACCAGCTGCGGGCAGCTGCCACAGGTGGCACAGGACCCCTGAGCTCATTGGAGAGTGAGGATCAGTCCAGCAGGAGCAGCATCACTTCACCAATTCCCCAGGACAGACAGTGGAGTGCGCAGCACAGGAGAACAGCTGAAGACTCAAGGGGGGACAGTGGGCAACCTGAGCGAGGGGCAACAGGCCGTGCCAGCAATAGATGAAGTGTGATCAGTGGCACATGGCAATGTGTGAGGCAACACATTGCCGCTTGACTCATGTATGAAGGGCATCCTTGCACCGTAACTCTAACATGTGCATGCAATTGTCATTAAGTGAGGCTGTGTGACAGATATGTTCCTGTCCCTAAGGAAATAAAAACACAGTTGTGCACCAATCTGTAGCATTGTGTCCTCATTACTCACCTAGATACAGTTCTGTGTGATCTCATCTCGTCTCTGGCAACCGGCAGCCGCACCAACACCACCTGCTGGTCTAAACCGTGGAGCTGGGCCCTCCTCATCTGATGACTCAGAATCTGTGAGCTCCACTGGGGTGCCTTTCTTGGTTGCGATGTTGTGTAGAATGGCATATGTGGCCACAATTTTGCAGCATGTCTCGGGGCTGTACTGTAGTGCTCCTCCACTCTTATGAGGACAGCAGAACCGACTCTTAAGGACTCCAAATGTTCTCTCAATGGCACAGCGTGTGGCTCTG
Organism: Triturus cristatus; assembly: GCF_964204655.1. Classification (NCBI taxonomy): domain Eukaryota; kingdom Metazoa; phylum Chordata; class Amphibia; order Caudata; family Salamandridae; genus Triturus; species Triturus cristatus. Next base: position 409,293,564 of record NC_140589.1, on the reverse strand, counting down.
TGGGTGCTGTTATACCTCCGCTCCCCTGTAGTGGCTGGATTCAGGTACGGAGTCAGCATGTAGTCACGTACAGCATACGTACTGTCACCTGCAGGGTGACAAGAATTAGGTCAAACACTGTCCAGCCACTTCAGACCTTTACTGAATGTGTGTTTGAAAGCCATGCATTTACCTAGCAGGAAGCCCTCACCAAACTTGCCATCTGTGAGTCGGCAGTTTATTCCACTGTGGCAAAAAAGGAATGAGTCGTGTTATTTAGCAACAATATCAGTGATGAGATGTTTGGCATTGCACACTACCTGTATGCTCAGGGAATGATAGGACTTGCGGTTCCTGAATACATACTCATTCTGTGAGGGGGGAGTGCGACATGGGTCATCTACGCAGCCAATTACGTGGGAGAATTGGGCTATCTGGTAGAAATCATGCTTGGTCTGATCTAGCGCCTGTCGTGTGCTGGGGAATTGGATGTGGTGATGCAGCCTCTGTACCATTGCATCAAGGAAAGTGTCGAAGAAGCGCGACAGTGCACTCTGAGAGACCCTTTCTGCTGCAGCTATCACCCCCTGAAAACTCCCTGATGCCAGTAAGTGCAGTGAGCACAGGACCTGTATATGGGTGGGAATGGTATGTGCCCTGTGTGTGGGATGTCCTAGTATGGGTTTGAGCTCCTCTATTAAGTCCAGGATGCTGTCTGCGTCCAACCTGTAGTTCACATGGATCTCCTCCTCGGTACGCTGGAACAGGGTAATGCGCGCTCTGAAGATCCTTTTCTGTGCAGCAGCTCTGATTCGCAGACTCCTGGTTTTCACATACAGCCCAGCCATTGTGAAATCCCCTGTAGCATTGTGGGCCTGTTTATATTGGTTGCACCTGGTTACCACCTGCTCAGAGTTGATGGTAATTGCGATGTGCAAAATTGCGATTTTCGCAAATTCACAATTTGCGATTTTTACCTGCATTTCGTTTTGCTAATTCGCTATTTGTGAGCAGGTTATTTGCGTGTCGCTGATTGCGAGTTCACATGTTTATTTGCAGATTCCCTGCCGGGCAAAATTGGTATTTGCAAAATTTGTGATTACCATTTTTGCACACCGGATGCCCTTCTTACATAGGAAAACTCTGTGTTGCGATTGCAAACACCGTCATTTTGCGACTCACAGTGTTTGCGATCACAAAACAGCCTCATACATATGACCCAAAGACACATAGCACACTGAAATGTCCACTTCTAAAAGTGTAATTTCTAAAATAGAGACAATAAATCTGCGCACACCATTACGCAGCATTTATCACCACTATTCCAAACATGCAAACTTGATCACATACTCCTCTCAGATCAGGAATTAACACTGAATCACTTATCATGGAATCCCCAATGCATTCCTATGAGAGGGCAGCCTCACAGTAGCGAGAAACCAAAATGGCTGTTTGTCACTACTAGGACATGCCACACAGTTAAGGCACATGTCCTGCCTTTTACCTATAGTGCACCCTAGCTAGGGCCTTCCTTAGGGGTGACTGATATGTATTAAAAGGGGAGTCACAGAAGTGGCACCCAATTTATGTGCCACGTCACAGTGGCAATAAAGTGCACGTGCAGGCCCTGCCATGGCAGAGGCCTAAGACACGTTTGAAAGGCCAATTGGTGGGTGGCGCTAGCAGCGCTGCAAGCTCACCAGTAGCATTTAATTTACTGGCACCGGGTATATTAGATACCACTTTACAGGGGATTGATAGGTAAATTAAATATGCCAAACAGGTGTAGACCAATCTTACCACATTTACAATAGAGAGCACATGCCCTTTACACTGGACAGCAGTGATAAAGTGCCCAGAGTCCTAAAACCACCAACACCAGGTCAGAGAAAATACCAGGAGGAAGGCAAAAAGTTCAGGGATGACCCTGCAAAAAGGGCCAAGTCCAAAACTACATCAAACACAACAGAGGTTTTTGCACAGTGCACATTAGGATAGCATACACCATAGTTTTATTTCTAGAGATTCCAATTTTATTAGGACATAACTGTGGAATCTTACTAAAGATTAGTAAACTAAGATGCCTCAAAAATGCCATAAAAACAATAATCTGCAGCAAAATGTCCATGTATGTGCTGCAAAAAGTCCTAATCCATGTGGCAGTATCCTGGGGTGTGTACACCTGGTATCTGCAATCCACAGGTGACATTTATCGTCCTATCCCATTAGCGTATAGTGGTCATAGCATATACAATGGGGACTGGTCAACAGTGCGCCTTGTACACAGTTCAAAAACCAACACTACCAGTCAACGAAAATATGGGGCTTTCTCTCAGATACATGTTCCCACATGCCCGTTCTTCATATATGTGCTCCTCTGTGATTCACTCAATGCATTTGCACACACAAAATCACAATAACATTGTAGTTATGGTACAGCTCGTAGTGAGGGTGATAGTAGTGGTGGCTGTGGTGGCTGTGGTGGCAGCAGTACTGATGGTGGTAGATGTAGTTTTGGTGATAGTAGTAGAGATATTGGTGATGATAGTGTGCATGATAGCATTAATGATGTCATTAGTAATGGCAATGGCACTCAAATTAAAGAGAGCGATGGTAGCACTGGTGAGGTTGATAGTGCCACTTGTGGTTACGTTTGTGATGGTAGTGGTTTTTAGCATTGTCAACATTAGTGATATTGGTGGTTGTGATAATGGTGGTGATGAAGATGATCATCATAGTTGTTGCAGTTATGATGATGGAGGAAGCAGAAGTATGGGTGGTCATAGTATTGGCAAAGGTGATAACGGTATTGATGATAATAATGTGGTGATAATGGATTAGTAATGGTAGTGGTGGTGGTAATGCTGGAAGTGGTAATTTATTATTGTGGTAATGGTATTGGTATTGAATTTGATGGTGGAAATAGTGGTGGTAATGATGGTGGAAGTAATTCTGATGGTTGGGGGATATGGTGGGAGTGGTTGTGTTGCTTGAAATGGTGATAGTGGTAGAATTTGGTTTTGAGGTGGTGGTAATAGTGTTGGGGCAGTGGTGATGGTAATGTGGCAGTGATGATGATGCAAGTAACAGGGCTAGCAATGTTGGTGGGATAATGGTTATAGTATTTGTGGTGCTAATATTGATGAGGGGATGATATATTAATGGTGGTATTGGTGCTTGTGATAATGTTGGGCGCCTTTGCTGACTCCAGCAGCTTTTAAACCTGCAGGCAAATGTGTCAACATAAACAGTTTTGAAAGGAAGTAAACCTACTTTGAAACACAACGTACATCACCCCTAAGTAGGCTGTATAACCCACAAGCTAGGCTGTCTAGTATTTGAAAGGCGTGCATACGAGTATTTAGAGTTGCCATGTACCCACAGTGTGTGACTCTTGAACACTATTTTCACAGAGAAGGGCTGTAATAGGCATGTGCAAACTGAGTGTAACAATTATTATTTGTGCAGAAGAGTCAACAAACATGCAAAATTATTAGGGGTGGGCGGAATTTGCGAAATTCACTTTCGTAAACTATCGCGAAAATGTTGAAAATCTCCGCAAACACGCTGGAAATATCGCGAAGACGCGGAAGTTTTTTACCCGCCTGTTCGCAGTATTTTCTGCGTGATCGCGGCTCGCCAACTTACCCATGTGGTTGCTCACAGGCGCGTCCATCTTGTTTTCACTTATCCCGCCCGCTTGCGTTCGATATGACATGCCCGTGTCCTCACGCTCTCGCTCGCGGTGGAGAATGACGTGTTCGAGATCTCAATCTTCTCATACTCTCGCGGTGCATGATCGCGAGAAGAAAGACGTGATCGTGCGACAAATTACGTGATCGCGCGACAAATGACGTTAATGCGGGCGTGAACTGTCGCGAGACAGCGCAAATGGCTACCAACAATCCAACATCTCGTGGAGAACGCGACCGGATCGGGAAAAGTTGTCGGCGAACGCGGGGATTCAGGTAAGGCGATCGCGCGCACGCGAGAATGTATTTTTTTACAGCGCGAGCAAGAAAAAAATTACCGCTAAAGTGCGGATTGCGGAAATTTTGACATTTTTGCGCTATCCGCGGAACGCGAAAATGCAAAATTATCGCAATTTCCGCGAGCGGGACGGAATTTTGGCCCAGGCCTAAAAATTATGTGTAATTACGTGAAATGCAAATCAGTCAATTCGCACTGTATTTTATCACAAAATTCATCCTTGTGGTGTTAGCATGCATTTAAACAAAGCAGTGTGAACAATAAGCATTCATGTTCTGTTGTACCTTGGCGTTTGTGGTAAATTTGTACCACAAATGATGCCATTCGTTGTACATTTATACTGACAATGCCACATATTTGAGTGTCATGGAGTAATAGCATCATTTTGGGAGTTTCACGTAAGTGTAATGCAAAATTCTCAACATCACATCTATTACACCAGCGTGATTTAAATTTTGCCTAGGCTGTAGCTGTTGTAGTAAATAGGTTCCATCCTTTTAGCCCCCTTAGATTTTTTACTTTTGGACTACCTGTGTTTCAGACCTTCACTGTGAGTGACTCCCACCAACTGAGTCTCATTCACAGTACATTCTGTTGAAATAGAGTGACAGTGCTAACTGCCAGTCTTGGCCTATTTAAGTAAGGCTGCTGCTTCGCAGTTAGGGTAAGAGGCTCTGGGCTGGTTACAAAGGAACAAATGAGTGCACATATGTGCTGACTGTGTGTGTCATGTGACCGTCATGCGTGGCCTGGCATATGGGCACAGGTAGGGTTTCAAATAATAGAGCCTTCATGGATTAATCCTGACCTGGGTAGGACTTATAATGTGAGTGGGCAATTATAGTGTAGGTCTCTAGGGCTTACTAAAGGTCTTTGGTAGTTTGATTGAATTACACGTTATATTTTTGTTCCACTTAGTCCTGTAAGATCCAGCTACATATCAGTCTTGGGTAGACATGCATCCCAAGTCCTAAACATCACAACTACAGTCCTTATGATACTTTAAGAATTGGCATCTTTCTCTGGCTCAGCTTAAAATCAGATTACTCTGCTCTCCAAAAGGATGCACAAACGTCTCCCCACACAATGCAGCCACTAATAGTGATTGACCCAATTCCTGGGCAAGGAATGTTCAGGGAGGAAATTTGTATCTGTTAATTAGCTTGTTGTGCTGCATCTGGGCTGGGAAAGCCCAAGCCCATACGTAACATAAGGAGGATGAGCTGAAAAATTGAGCGAGTTTACGCATGGGAATTTTAGTTAGTGAGTGTCGGAATGTAGCAGCTGTTGGCTGACCTCATCTTTAACTCTAGGGACAGAACAAGATGCAAGAAGCATCCTTACTGAAGTTCCAAGCTGACCAGTAGCAACTGAACCTGAACTGCACCATACCAGTGCCCTCTGCTGGAGTGAACCTTGCACCCTATGTTCTTTTGCTTGGGTTCTGCGAGCTTTGCAAATAGCCAGGAGAAACTGCTCTAGAATATGTAAAAAGTTGGGACTTAAAAACTTAAAAAATGTTTGACATCCATGGCCCCAGAGCTTCAATAGTTGATTGCAGCAACAGTGGCTGATTTTGAGAGGTCTTTGTTGGACACAGCTCCAAGCTCGCCCTTCTGGAGCATTATGATCTTCATAAAAGAAGACTAACTCAAAAGGTAGAAGTATTGACAATGCAAAGGCATAAAAAGAATCCGCCTCATGAGAAGACCTCAGCATCACTAAAATTTGAATTTCTCCCTGTCTAAGCTTTTCTACCAAAATCAACAACTTTAGCGGGCCTTCGAGAGAACTCCATCAGATAGAGCTTACACCCTTGCAACACTGGCTGTTACCTAAATAATTACAGAATTGCAGTTGGCGCTTTCTTACTACTGAATCACTATTTTAATGTGCAAAGTGTTAGCAAATTGTGACTAGTTGTGAAACGCTCATTTTGCATGTGTAATTTACCACCAACTCAAAACACGCGATAACCAGGTGAAATTACATAAGGAGCCCCAGAGTGCATTTGCGATTTCCACAATGGCTACTTTTGTTATGGTGAGGTGGATAAGGATACTGGCTGGTTTACAGAGAAGGAGGGGGAGTCAAGAGATCATATTTAGAGTCTACTACACTTGACCAGACAGAAGATAACATTTATGATAAGTGCAGATTTTTAATTCCCCTCATATTAAATTTAATAGATAAAATTGAACCTCAGCTAGAGAGAAACACTTTCAGGAGCAATTTAATCATACCGAACCATATGCAGTTATTGTGTTCACTGCACCTCTTAGCCTCTGGGAGCTATCAGGGTGTGAAAACTGCAGCAGGTGGGAAGTCCCAAAGTGTGCTCTCAGCTTTTTCAGAGCATTTCTAGATGCAAGGCTAAGTGAAATAAATTTCCTACCATACAACAGCTCGCAAAACCACAGTTTTATCAGATAACTCAATTCCCTCATATCATAGGATGCATTGATGGGACTCGTTCAAATATTCCCCCCATCTGACAATGAGCTTGTATTTAGAAATAGAAAAAACATTAATTCATTAAACATTGAAATTGTGTGCAATGCCTCCAATATAATTACTGATATAGTGGTCAGATTCCCAGGAAGTGCACAAGATTCCTTCACATTTCGCTATACTGGTATTTATGCACACCTTCTCAGAGGTTATTTTGCTTGAGGATATTTAGATGATAATTATTTCTATATTTGCCTAAGTATATAGTGGGAATGTAGCTTCATGTTGTCACTTAATCTATTTGTATTTTATTATAGGCGACACTGCATATGCTTTGCGCTCCTGGATTTTGACCCTTATATGTAAACTACTTCCCCAAGTGAGTACCACCACAATGGTGCACATAAATCGACAAGAAATGCAATTGAGGGGACTTTTGGAATGCTCTAAAGTTACTTTTGATGTCTTCAGAAGAGTGGAGAGGCACTCTTATATACAACAAACACCACCTGATAAATAGTAGCAACATGTTCTATATTGCACAACAATGCCACATTAAGAGGATTACCCATCCGAAGAACAAGAACTGCCAAAACCTCAAAATTATCCTCCAAAAAATTCAAGGGCATGAAAAGGTAGAGAAAGATGAGCTGAGATTGCTAGAGATTATTTTTAAACTAAGTAACACATTTAAACGTACGTACGGATGACAGCAATGTTTGTTCAACTACTGTATTTTATTTCCTTTGCTGCAGGATTTCTTTCAAGTTGTAAATCAAACAGAATAATGTGATTAATCAGACATGTAATTTTGACAGTACAATCTTTAAAGACATCTAAATATTAAAAACAGTAATTAAAAAAAATGATAATCCTTCTTCCTGTCTCTCACTCCACTCGGTCTTTCTATTGAGGTTGTGAGACATCTGTAATTAAACATTGACTGCGAGAGCAATACAAACTCATTGCTCCTGGGGCTGAAATTCTACTGAGGCTTCATTACTTCTCACTTTCACATCCTGGAAATTCATCAGTTGCAGAGATGTTTGACCGTTGGATGCTTTCCAAAGCCCTGGTGACTTGTACTAGGCCACGTGCTTTATCACCACTGTAGTGACCCATCTCCACTTGCATGTTCACCCTGTGCCTTGACACCGACTACTCTTAAAAAATTGAAGCCAAATATTTCTTTTTTTTAAGAACTCATTCTTTTTTCCTTTAAGGAAAATGAGTTGCATTTCTTTTTCAAAATTGGTTTGTGTAAAAGCAATCATAGGCATGGTGGTCTGCTACTCAGCAGCCCACTATCCCTGTGATGGCTATCATTCCTAATGGGACACAAACTGTGACCTACTTTTAATATTAATGATGAAGGTCAATTTGAGATGAAGTAGGTTTGGCTCATTTAAAAATAAAACTTTCATACACTAAGCTCACATAGAGCACACACCGCATACCCTCCTCTTCGAAACGTTGAACTCAATAAAGTTTGTGTGAACTAACTTCCTCATTGTGAGGTCATCACGCTGCTTCCGAAAGCCACTTTCGTAATTTGCGATTACCAAATGGGGATTCTCTAATTACAGAATCTCTACTTGGTAATCGCTAAATAGTGAATGTAAATACTAACAAATCGTAAGATTAGGAGTATCATATATCAAGAATACCGAGTTACTAAGTGGATCCGGATACAATTGCAGTTTGAAAATCGATATTAAAAATCATAGTACATCTGGCAATTAGTCTGAGGCAAAAATGATTGTGTTGACCCAGTCGTATTCAACCTGAGCTTCATTGTAATCATCCTGAATTCATTCCTTGGTTCCATTCAACTGTGAAATGTGACTACTGATTGGTGCATTATTTTTTTCTTGGTGATTTTTTTTTAATTTTTAAAAATACATATCAATGTTTCCCACCATTGGATGTTTGACATTTTGGCGTCATTTTGTTCATTCTATGTTTCCCTATTTGTAGGAATTGGGTGTGAGAGTGTGGCTAAGATATCACTCAAGACACCTGATCTTGGAGCTCCACGCCACCCGGAACAGCAGATGAAATAAGTGCAGTTTCTGGTATGTTAAACTAGCGCAAATACAATTTTTAAGCAGCGGAGTGTCTCCTGACGTGTTTTCGCCACATTCCAACATTGTTTATGGCAGTGTAGAGCTATTTAGGAGCTGATATGTCGGATGAAGCAATGTGGCCGCCATTTTGAAATTTTACCATGACAAACACTGGCTCTTCAGTGCTACAATCACTCTGAGGTACTGTCATATGAAGCACAATATGATGTTTCTATACGTTTTTTTCATATTTGACCCCACATTTGGCACTTTAATATTCTTCTTCTCTGGATCACATGCTTTCTGCAGCTCTATCATTGCATTTTTCTGGGAAGTCATAGCTACATACCTACAAGATTTCTAAAAAACCTGCGTTCCAATATATAGGCTTGATGGGTCTAGCGAGCTCCTTTGACTGAAATATTCTGTCAGACTTTGTTTTATTCAACATAAGACTCAGCTGGCAGAATTAAGAAACCTTTACAGTCCAGTAAAGGTCATTCTATTTGCCCATCAGACTCTGGCTCTTCTTCTTCTGTGACCTCAATGGATGGTGCAGGAACTTTTTTTAATATTGTAACTCATATGTGTTAGAAATGGCGTTCTCTTGTTGGCAGAGGTAGGTACCTTTGTCCAAATAGGGACCCTTGCTTCTAGTCAGGGTAAGGGGGATATACTTCTAAAAAAAACCTGCTCAGCCCACTGGTAGCTTGGCTCGAGCAGACAGGCTTATCTCAGAGGCAAAAGCATGTGTGAACACATACAGTAATACAGTGGTGAAAACACTACAATTGGACCTTACACCAGTTTAGAAAAATAAGTAATCTTTATCTAAACCAAAACAAGACCAAACAACAAAAATCCACATACAGTAATAAAAATATGACTTTCAGATGGTAGAAATAGTTCAGTTCAAAGCAAATTGCAGATGCAACACTTTTCTCCCAAAGTACCTGGGATGCATCACGCAAACAAACAAAACGGGCCGCAGGGAAGGTGATGCGTTGGTTCCTTACACTCAGGGAGGGTGATGCATCTGTTCCTTGCTGCGGGGGAGGGGATATGTCGGTTCCTTACTGCAGCACAGCGTAGGTGATGTGTTGGTTCCTTACCAGAGCGGAGGTGATGCATTAGTTATTTACTGCATGGAGAGGTGATGCGTCGGTTTCTTACTGCGTCCCCCAACGATGCAACAAACTTGGCACCTCGATGCTATGCGACGATCTGGAACCATGAGTGGATTCTTGCAGCTGCACAACAGGCCTTTTGCCGAACACGGTGAGATGATCTCACACTTCAGAGATCAGTGCATTCGAAGTGGCTTGCGGCGATTTCTCGAGTTGTGGCAGGCGCTGCAACCTTTTCTTCAGCAATGCATCAGAAACCGGTGCGGATGCATCTCGCTTCTTCGAAGTTGCATTGATTTTCCAGCTCCCTATGGAAAACAGTTCTGTAGAGGCCCAAAACAACAGCAGGCACCTCTTTGCAGGTCAGAACCCCCTGCAAGGCAGGTCAGGGGAGCTGTTGGTGAAGTCTTTGTGTCCCTGAGACTTCAGAACAGGAGGCAAGCTCGGTTTCAAGCCCTTAGAGATCTTTTCCTCCAGCAGGTGACAAAGCAAACAGCAAAGTCCTTTTCTCTTTTCCTTGGCAGCAGGTAGCCACTGCAGGCCAGCCCCAGAGAGCAAACAGTACAGATGCAGTATTCATCCTCAGCTTCTCCGGCTCTTCTCCTTGGCAAAGGTTCCTCTTGATTTCCCAGATGTGACCTAAAAGTCTGGGGTCTGGGCCCATCTTTTTATACAGTAAAATCTGTTGTTCTCTGGTAGCAGAGAAGCCCTGTGCCCAGTCAAATCCAGTTCTGCCCTCTCTGGTGCAGCTTCCTGGCAGGAGATGGACACAGCATTGTCCTTGGCAGACCAGGCCCATTTAGGTGAAAGGAAATCTCCTCCCCTACTCTAAATGTAACCCAGGTCTATTCAGCCCAGCCCTGACTCGTCAGGCTCTATGGAGCCACTGCCCCTCTCCAGCCCCTGTCATCCAAATGCCAGACATGCAATACACAAACCTAGAAGAGGCTCACTGGATGGCTAAGCAAGAAAATACCTACTTTCTAAAAGTGGTATTTTCAAACACTGAATATAAAAATCACCCTCACTAAAAGATGCATTTTCCCAGGGGCAGATATGTTTCTAAGATATTATAAACAAACTCCCAATTCTGTCCTATGGGAACAGGTAGCCTTGCAACAGTGCAAAAACGAAACTGGCAGTAATTCACTATCAGGACATGCCACTCATGCCAGGGCATGTCATACCTTTCACATACAATGCACCCTGCCCACAGGGGTACCTTGGGCCTACCTTAGAGGTGTCTGATATGTAAGAAAAGGGACAGTTAGGGCCAGGCAACTGGATGCACTTGCAAAGTCGACATGGCAGAACCAGACTGCTCACAGGCTCTGCAATGGCAGGCCAGAGTTACATTTGCAGGCTGCTTATGTGGGTGGCACAATCAGTGCTGCAAGCCCACAAGCAGCATTTGATTTACCGGTCCTGGGCACACACGGTGCACTGTACAAGAAATGGACTAGTAAATCAAATAGCAAATCATGGAAACACCAATCCATAACAGTAATTTACAAAGGGAGCACTTGCACTTTGGCACTAAACAGCAGTGGCAAAGTGCCCAAAGCATCTAGACCAGCAAAACGGAGTCCAACACACATCGAAAACACCAGAGGCAAGGCAAAATTTGCAGGGGAGACCCACCCCAATGGTGCCAGGTCTAACAATATGGTTTTCTACTTATTTGCTAATTGTTGTTTTCAGAGTTATATTATGGAATGTAAAAGATTTGTTTAACCCTATTAAAAGGCTCATTTCACCTCCTATAACCCTGACATAGTCCTTCTCAAGAAAATGCATCTTACTGATGTGGAGACTTTAGAACTAGAACCTTATTGGGTGGGTTCGATTTAAGTTTCTAATAAAAATAAAATAAATTAATTAATTATTTTATCATACAAAATTTAAATGTACTGTTATTACTCAAGAAACAAACTCCAAAGGTAAATGGTTGATTGTTAAATTGGTGATTAATATTTCATTAACTGCTTTTAATATCTGTGGCCCAACACTTACAAGATCAACAAGATACACTGATTCTACAGGTATTACCAGTTTCCAAGATGTCAGGTTATCTGACATGATTACCCAGCATTGGGATCTATTTACCAAATACTCACACAGTGCAGCGCAGCAGCCAAAAATGTTGCACTGCTTGGGAACGAGAAAGCAGGACAGAGATATATTTACAGAGATATGGCACTGTCCTTTCCTCTCTCTAGTGCCAGCACACAATCAGGCAGCTGTGCGCCATGCACATACCTTTGTACCATAGTGCAAGTGTGTCTGTGTGAATCTAGCAGAGGTTTTGTACTGGAAAGGTTTCCTTCCAGTACAAAACACAATGCTTAGACTAACTTCAAAACATTTCCCACTTTGTACGTTACAGAGATTACCCGCTGTGCATCTTACGTTCACCGCACGACAGACAATAGCGCGTTTTAGCAAAGTACTTGTTTATTAGAAAAACTGCTTTTAGAACCTTTAATGTAAAAATAACAGTTTTAGATTTATTGTACTGTGTACTGTGTGACGCTGCAAACTCCTTTCTAAAAACCTATTCTGCACTGGCACTTTCGCTGACCAAGGTGAGCTGGTGTAATTCCGCCCGTCAGAGCGGGTCACCGAGCACACGCCATCTTGGTCAGCGTTCTAGTTGGTTTGCTTAGAACAGTCCCCCCTATTTAAGGAGAGGGTAATGGAAGCGTGCAGCGCACGCGCAGCAGGCACGCCAGAGGCAAGCCTGTCTGCACCCGTCCGCGCACCGACCGCACACAGCGCCAGCCAAGCTGCCGGTCAGGAATATCACCCACCCGGAAATACCAGTCTATGTTACTCAAGGGAGCAACTCCTGCACATAGGTAAGCTGGATGCTATGGGTCCTAAAGAGGATACTTTGAGTAAGGGAAACATCATCGTGGCAGATTCCATTTCAGATCATCTTAAATGTGGCTTAGTCAATGTTAGATCCCTGGTTAAGCATTATCAGGAGGTCTTCATTTTGCTGGAATGCCATGACTTAGATGTTTTGCTTTTAACTGAAATTTGGACCCAAGCTGACTCGGCAGTTGAATTAGGGCTAGCCTGCTCCCCGGGATATAAAGCTTTTCACAAACCACGGCTAGCTGGGAGAGAAGGGGGGTTGGAATGATATTTAATGAGAAATGGAATTTTGCTCATTTACACATTGATGATGTAGAGAGTAAAGAACTATTAGGGTTTTCCCTTAAAGAGGCTAGGGGACGATTGTTCTCAGTTATAGTGTGTTTAGGCCCACCGGAGGACAGAGTCCCCAGTATCAGGCATTGATTGACATCTTTTATATTATGTCACTGATCCATTCCATGATGATTATACTGGGTGACTTTTACCTCTGAGATAACGGGAGTCTTGGCCCAGCCTTGAGAGTACTAGTGCAAGCATGTAAGAGTATTAACATGCAACAACTGGTGTTACAACCAACACACCAAGGAGGCCATGTCCTAGATCTGGTATGTGCTTATTGCGGGGAGGTAAAGGTGGTCGAAGTACTGCCTCTATGCTGGACCGATCATTTTTTAATTCATTTTCTGTTAATACCACCAAGAGTGAGAAACAAAATAACTCAGTCTGGGAACCTTCGACAGGTAAGGAAATGGACTAGGCTGCTGAAAAATAAACATATTCCGTTACTTACGGAAAATATATATTTGATTCCAGCAAGTCGGTGGAAGAAAATTATCAGATCTTTTGTGATCAGTTAAATCATACTTTGGACCAGATGATACCAGTGAAGACGTTAAAAATAGAGACAAACCCATCCACCCCATGGTATAGTGAGGAATTGAGATCATAGCAGAAAGAATGTAAACAGGCAGAAGGAAAATGGAGGAAACCCTACGATGAAACAGATAAAAGAGCCTTGAAAACACAATTGGTCCTATACAAAGCAGCGACTGCCAGGTCAAAAGCTGAATACTATGAAAAAATGATTCTGCAAGCACCTAACAGTGCTAGAATTATTTTTAATATAGTAAAGAACCTATCCAAACCTGCTTGTGTGACTAATAAGATCATAGATACGCAAAATCTATGTGATGATCTCGCAGCCTACTTTGATGAGAAGATCACCAAAATTATCGGTGGTCTTAAACAAAGAGACTGGTGTGGATAATGGAAATGATTTATCCGCACCAACAATGTCAGGGAAACAGGAAGAGGGAACAGATAAAGATCGACAGGCTACTCTGGAGTATTTCCAGATTCCCACTGAGGAAATGTTTAATAAATTAGCCTTGAGTGTTTCCTCTGGGTCGCCGCTGGACCCTCTCCCGCAGAGGATATGGAAAGAATCCAACTTAGAACTCTTCCACCAGATGCGTCAAATCTGCTAGCAATCACTGAATAATGGAAAGGTCCCAAAATGCTGGAAACAGGCAAAGGTGACCCTGTTACTTAAGAAACCTACACTTGATCCTCTTTGCCCGGCCAACTATAGGCCCATCTCCCTGTTTCCATATCTGGTAAAAATTATGGAGCGAGCAGTCAGGAAATCTCTTTCTCACTTTTTGGAAGATAACCACTTGCTAGACGAGGTTCAATTTGGGTTCCGTCATGAGCATGTAACAGAAACGGCCCTAGTGACAGTTCTTGACGATCTGACAATGCGAGCTGACAATGGCCATTCGGTCTTATTAGTGCTACTGGACATGTCAGTCGCATTTGATACAGCGAACCATAGCATTCTGCTAAAAAGACATATGAACACTGGAGTTAAGGGTCTGGCAGTAAAATTGCATCAGTCTTATCTGTTGGGTAAGCAACAGGCAGTGATCATTCCAGCCTTTGCATCCACATAGAGCTATGTCCAACATGGGGTTCCACAAGGACCGGTAATAAGTCCGATTTTATTTAATATATACCTGCGTCCACCCATCCCTATCATTAAATCCTTTGGAATAGAACTAGGCAACTATGCAGATGACACGCAACTTGTGTTTTCGTTGGAAGGGAATCAAGCAGTTTCTCCGAATAAATTTCATGAGTGCATGCAAAGTACTACAAACTGGCTTAGAAATAACTATTTACAATTCAATGGAGACAAATCAGAAATTGTATAATGCACCACGAATAAAATATCTCGCCCCCTTCCTATCGATTTCCGTTTTAACCCTACAGATAAACCGCTAATCGCAGCCAAAACAGTATGTAATCTGGGCGTTATGTTGGATAACAATCTTCAGTTGGATTCACAAGTCAACAAAATATTTGGTACCTGCTTCTCCCTGATCAGAGCCCTAGGGAAGATTCTTCCATTATTGCCAACCATTGCTAGGACACAAGTGGTGAGGAGCGTTATTCTGAGCAGGTTGGACTATTGTAATTCCCTGTGTCTTGGAGCACCAAACTCACTTATACTAAAACTGCAAAGAATCCAATCATTAGCAGCAAAGTTAGTTCTAAACAGGCAGTGCAGGTCCTCTACATTTTTGGCTCTGATGGATCTCAACTGGTTGCCGATCCATCAGAGAATACAATTCAAATCCCTCTGTATCGTCTTTAGGGCAGCACATGGAAAGGGGACCTAAACCACTGCAGAGAAAATTCACTTGGTAAATTCCCTCGAGAAATCTCTGCTCATCAACAGCAAATTTGGTGAATACTACAAGATTTAAAAGAACCAGGACTGGAGGCAGAGCCTTCAGCTCTGCAGCCTCACGGCTGTGGAATGAGCTCCCAACTGATATCAGACAAACTGAGAATCTGTTGCAATTTAGGAAAAAGCTGAAAACTTGGCTGTTCCCGAGGGAGTAGTAAAATAAAGATTTTACTGTTACTGACCAGCTCTGACATCCCTCCTTGTCCTCCCCCTGTCTTTATTTGTCTTTTTCCTGGGGTAGGCCGTTTTTACGTACAATGACTACATGGTAACTCGCAGCGCCAGGATACCAGTCAGGTGACAGTGCGCTATACAAGTCCAGCTTACATTACATGACATTACATATGTGTGTGCCGTACAATGCAACACACAGGCAAAGGCAGAAAAGAAAGAAGAAATTAAAGCATTTCTCCTTGATAGCGCCTATTTGGGCGTTATTTTTTAACGCAAAACCCAGCCTACTTTATTTAGTAAATATGGTTTTGCGTGAAAAACTATAGGTAGTTGGATGGGAACGCCCATACACTACACATGGAGTGCCCCCTAGGCACCAAGTTATGCAAAGCAGCATTATGCACTGCTTTGCTTTTGTTTTAAGTGAATGTTCTGGGCAAAACACGTTTTGTACTGGAAGGTAAATTGGGAATAAAAGATTTTTGTGTCAATTTGCATCACTTTTGTGAAGCAAACACTTCTCAAAATCTTAGTAACTAGACCCCATTATGTTTTATCCCCCTGTAGTTTTTTAAGCCTCTCATTATAATTTAACCTGGTTTTTATGTATGATAATTACTGCACATTATAAAAACGAAAACCCAGGTGTATGGAATTGTGGGTGGTGTGTGCGATAATTATCATTCATTATCCGTTTTACGCCTAAAATAGGGCATAACATGCTGATTTAGTTGCTTGTCCTAGTATTTACCAGGCATTTTTTAAATATATACAAGTGTGACCTGCCAAAATGTTTTTAGGTAGGCCTTTTTCAATCACACCCAGTATTTACTAAATACTATAAAAGCCCTAAAACTCATAATTCCAATAGGTGCGGTAACAGGAGTTACCACACATAGCAGAAGTTACCTGGTCACTGGTAATGAGGGTCCATGCATCTGCTCCCAATTATGGCTCCTTTATTATACAGTACAAAGGATATGATATTTCATGTCCTCGATATAGTATTATTTTGTGATATACACGCTTTAATATGTAATTTCTTTTTAATTGTTAATTGATATTCCCTCAGTTGAGCTACGGGTCAGTTACTAAGTGGAATGATAATATAAATTTGGAATGCTACCGAAGTTTCTTTGTAAATGAAAGATCAAAGGCTCAGTTTTAATTCAGCAAATTGATCCCTATGCTTGCCACTAAAGTATGGTGTGATTAATGCCTTCATTTGAAAAGGATGTGATATTTGGCTCGTTTATACACAAATCCTTGCATTTTCTGGGTTATTGGGCATATGTCACCGAATGAATGATCGGAAATTATTTAAATAGATTCATATCAGATACTACAAGGGCACTGAATGCAAACTTGCATGGGATCAGATTGAATCACCTGAGTTGTAAAACCTCCCATCTTTTTGGTGCAGACAAAGCCAAAGTATGAAAGGTTGCTTCAACTGATACGAATTGGCCATTTCCTTTTTTAGGTAAATGAATAGGGCGAGGTACGGAGTTAGTAAGGATGCTTGCCTTTGTTAGCTGTACCATGTTGAGATAGAGACAAACCAACATGTTTTGCTGACCTACTCTGACTTAATGTCTCTTAAGGAGATATACTTGAATTACCTGATTGATGTAGATTATTCTGGCCAACAAAAAGCCATCTTGAAACAACACCTCAATTCATAGTGCTTAATTAGAGAGGTGAAAAATAATACTCGTGCTGCTGTGGACTAAAGTATTTAATGAAATGCAGCGCTTACATTTATAATTCATATTGCAAGTTAACATTTTCAACACTGAATTGCTAGTACTGATAGATTTTTATGGTATGTATTACAAATCTAAAAAAACTAGATTGAAAGTTTAAATTCCAGGTTCCACTAAATCCTTCCTTCATGGTAATTATTTTAACCATGGCAGCTTGAAGGACTGAGTTTCTTTAGCTAGGTTTGAACCTTTGATCTGTACCATAAGAAATGTTATCATCAGTAATCGACTCACTAAGGGGGCATATCATCAAGCCCCGGAGATTAAATTATCGCCGTTTCAGTGCCCGTTTTCGGACGGAAAGCGGCGATAATTTTATCGCCTAATCAGCAAGGTCACGCTATCCTTACATTATCGCCCTTTCCCCCAATGCCCATCTTTGCATCTCTAATGAGATGCAAAGTGGGCGTTCCTGCCTTGACATAATTGGGGAAATGTTGCGACATTTCTCCAATTATCAATGGGCACGCTAACCTGCAGAGCGACAAGCAAAGTAGCGATAACCTCTGTTATCGCTACTTTCCTTACGCCTGCTTCAAGGAACGGCGATAAGATTATCGCCGTTTTAGCGGCAGGAAACTGCCGCTAAAGCATCGATAATGTGCTTGATAATCTGTCCTTGTGAATTCCCATAGAAGCCCAGGTTCACACCCGAACCTGGGCCTCTATGGGAAATCACAAGGGCCTTTTATCAAGCTCATTATCGCCGATTTATCGGCAGTTTCCTGCCGCTAAAGCGGCAATAATCTTATCGCTGTTCCTTGATAATATGGCCCGTGGTCCCTACTCATGCTATTAATCACTTTAATAGCATGAGTAGGGACCATGTTCAGTTTTTCTATGCACAGAAAGTGCAGTTTAGAATGTTTATCACAGACCAAGGAAGTGGCCAGTGAGTTACTACATGAGTCATCTTACCTAATAAAAAGTTTAGGAAGGTAGGATCCTTCTTCATGTGTACCCTCACTTTTTGCTTGGTGCTAAGCTCGTTTTTGACTAGTCTGACTAGGGTCCTGCTAATCAGGACCCCAGTATATCTGCTTTCTCACTAAATTGTTGTGTTCAGTACATCCCAGATTGGATACTGGGGTACCCGTGTCAGTCCCTAGCATATGGTACCCATGTACCCAGGGCATAGGTACCGCAGAGGTCTCCAATGGGCTGCAGCAGGTATTATGCCACCCATGAGAGACCATTCAAAATGGAACTATAGGCCTGCCGTTGCAGCCTGTGTAAGTTGGTGCATGCACCACTTACTAAAGTTATAGGTGTACTGTATCTAAGGGTCACTGCACTTAAAACCTATAAGTCACCCCTGTAGCAGGCCTTTGCAATCCTGAGGGCAGGGTGCTTCGTTCTAAGAGAGAGGGTGCCCCTGCATGAGCAGGACACCCCCGCAGCCTATGGAGTCCATTCTCCCCGGTCGTCAGTGAAGCAGCCATATACTATATAGAGGGGCATCACGTAACCGTGTGAGGACCATCTCGAAAACTGCAGCAACGAATCCTATCATGTTTGGTATCCATCCCCCCACACCGTAAATGGTGTGGGAGTTAAGATGCCAAGCACTGGGAGAGCCCTCATTTAGGCTCTCAGTGCTCCCAGTACCAGCCTTCTATATCCGGACAGTAAAAAATGGTTGCTGCCGACCAGAGACACATTTCTGCCCTCCTGCTGCTGAGCAGGGGAAGGCAGAGCAATAGGCATCCTATCACAGGGAGGTGTGACCACCTCCCAGACAGGATTTAATGTATTAGGGCTGGGTGGGTGTGCTTGCCAGCGCCTGAAAGTATGTATGAGGGGCACATTAGGTGTGCATAGTCCAGGTCATACCAGTCCTGGGACCTAGATTCGTCTTGGACAAGATTCCATACTGAAACCACTGCAATTCTACCATCTGGGCACTCTGGACTTGGATGGACTTCATTTGGGCCTGACTTCATTTCCTTTTCAGTCTGCTGCATCACCTGTGCACCCTACAGGGTCCATGCAGGACCTGTGGAGCATCCAAGTCACTTGAAGATAATCTCCCTTGGACGAAGCAGTCACTTCCCTGCGTTTGCAGGCACCTCAACACTGCTGACCGGTCTGCTGATCCCAAGCTCCTGCAGACTCCAAAGAGTTCAATGACACACATGGTGGTTATCTACGTCTCCCGAGGCCCGAGCTATTTTCTCACCGAGTTTGGTGTCAGAATCCCTCGTGGGGATGCATGAACTGAACCCCTGTGCGCCGCATACTTTTGCAAGTGCATATGCTTGTTGGAAACTTTGGGACAAGTGCATTGGGCTTCAAGTAGCCCCAACCTCCGGCAACTTCTTCCACCAAGATCTTCAGCCACACAGCCTCTTGGGCACCGTAGCCTGCTCCTGTTGGTGAGCTGGTCAAGTTCTTCTTGCGACTCCTGTCCATTTGAGGGTCCCCTTTATTTTCCTTGGGCTCCCCTGAGTGCTCAGGGCCTGCCCTGGCTCCCCTGCTTGTGGGGAGTCTCCTGGACATTGCTGGTCCCAACGTGCACCTACTTGATTTCCTACATGGCTTGCATTTGCCAATGCTTGTTGGAGCTCCCGTGGGACGCCGACCCCTCAGCACTCGACATCCTTCGTGGGACAGCTCGCGTCCGAGTCCTGGTTGTCCTCAGCATCGCCTAGTCCTCGTAGTTGCAGAGTCAATTTCACCGTCATCCTTCCTGAAGCACCCGACATCGGAGGGCATTAGTCTTCCAAGTCTCCTGGTCACCCCTGAGTGACATAGACTCTGTCCCCTCTGATTTCAGGTGTTTCAGGGATTCTGCACATACACAGAACTATGCGCAGGAATACCAGACTTTGGTGTATAGGGGTTAAGCCTTCCTACCGCCTCAGTACCCACAATCCCAGGACTGACAAGCTATAGTGTCTCACTCGCTCTCCTAAACAATCAAAAAGAGGCAAATTTTTAGACAACCCAGAACACAACACTCCCAACTCTCTCAGTAATCATGGTAACAAGGCATGCCCTTTCGCTCACTCACTCGTACTTGTCCAAAATAAGAATTGTCTGAGACACGATTATAATTTAAAATGCTTATTTTAACTATCGTGCTCCATAATGCAGTATATGAGCCTCAACCAACAGCAAAATGCATATACTCAACACAGTTAGCATTGTAGCAAGTCCATAATGGGAGATATCATCTTATAAAGTCAGTGGATACGGGCTATAAGGCCTAACCACCCTCCCCTTGGAGAGAAGAAGTATTATTACATAATAAAATATCTCTGGGCTTTGTCAGCAGACCCCATACCTTAGTGCCTGAATGGTATATCTACATCATAGGAACATAATGGCTCTTCTTCCTGGAACGGTCCCTCTCCAAGTGTGTGTTAACCAAACATGCATTACCATAATATCAAAGCACGAGTCTTCAGCAGCCGCAGCTGTGTTTGCGTGTTTTGTCTAGGTGCTAGGGACTGACCAGAACAGAATTACAAGGGGCATTGTGTATCGACCTTGCTCACCTTGTTCATACTAATCTCCAGGAACAGACTGAGAACGCACAAAGCAGATGGTTGTCATGTGAAAGGCATAAACAGAGTCTTGCAAAAATAAAGTCATGTAGTAACGTAGGCAAAAGCGGCATCATGGCAGCAGAGCTCATGCTAATTTAGCGATGTTGACAATGTCCATATTGGCCATACGACACCCTCCCCTTGGCCAGGTCGTAGCATATAGATGAAAGACCCAAACAGAGTTTAAAGTTTAGCAGAGTCAGAAAAGACAAATTCAGAAGTTACTCCCCAAAAATGTGTTTTAAGGCGAATTTGGATAATCCATCAAATTCCGTGAACTTAAGAATGCAATTTGTTCCAAAAGGTCACCCCTATTGTTCATACCAAAAAGGGATGCCATCCAGTTATGCAGTTTGAAGAAACATAAGTGTTCTTCGTAATCCAAAGCTTCCAAGAGCACAACCGGCCAACTTGCGTAATATTTGATGAAACCACCATTGTAAGAGGCGCTGTGCAGCCGCACAGGTATTCCATTCGGCCAACACTCCAAGTGCAGCCTCACAAATCAAACGGCCATTCCCAGAACAGGCCTGGTCATGGGCCAGTAAGGGACCCACCAACAGATCATAATCCGGGTCTGTGCCGGACGCATTGGAGAAGCATAAATCCAATGTCCAATAGAAAGGGCTCCGTCGGCAGTAGAACACAAGTTGCATGCAAGTGAAGTAGGTGAAGCAAAAAGTTAGTCCATAACTTACGCAAAACGTAGCTAATGGGAAGCATCCAAAAAGCTGTTGCATTCCGTCATGGTATAGTTGCAATTGGCCGGGTCTGTGCAGTACCACAAGATGGGCAGCCATTGCGTAACAGGAGCAGAAGTACCAGCATGCCACCCACCAGCGCTAGCATTAAGGGAAAACCTCCGAAAGGTGCTGGAAAAAATAGAATGGATAAAGGCCGGTATTACTCCAAAAATCGTCTGAAAAGAAGTCACAAGTCCGGATTCCACAAGTTTAAAAAAATGTGCAAAGCCTTCAGTATCAGACTCATTAAATATTTGGTGTATTAATGCCCCAAAATGAAGTTGGAGATTGGTATTCAGCAGTGAGTGTATCTCACTTGCAGTTCTCCCCACCTGTAATTCGAAGGTCTCGTGCTGATGTGAGAGCCACGTTTTGTTGAAACAAAAGTGCTTTGAGTCTGCTTAGTTTATTGAAATCTGTTTTCAAAGTTGGAATGGAAGGCCAAAGCGAACTATCTACAATCCCATGCGGGGTGGAAAAGGGACATTGCTGCAATAAGTAACACTTTGCAAAACTGTTCCTATATTTGGTATGCTGGCCCGTAAGCCACAGCAGTTGTGGTTATTCAAAATAAGATAACTGCCATTTGAAAGCAAAGTGAGCACGGAAATAATCGATGGGACGGGCTTACCTTTTAAAAGCCAGAGTAGGGGCAGAAACGTTACAAGCGCCATGCAATTTAAACTTGTTTGCAAACTAGGGAATGTCCTACTGTGGGATCGCACTCCTCCTCTGTTAGGAAAACTTTCTTATCCTCCCATAGACAACTGTAGGTGAAAGGCAAGGACCACAAATCATGAATAAATGCACTTCCCAGGGCTTCAAAGTGGCCTATCGGGAAGTTTTTCATGCAAGATTTAAACTGAAACAGCGAAAATGTCAGAGAAATAATGACATGGATCAACCACATGGCTGATCCAGTCACTGCTACAGAAAATGGTAAATATTCTAATTGTTCTATGTGTAACAGGATGTATGTTGCATCTTTCATAGACATAAACCTTTGTTTATCAGTTAAAGTAAATGGTAAAAACAGAGCAGAAGTATTCAAATAGTCCCATAGCACTTTTCCCATTTTGAGAGATTGCAATGTCCATGCAAACTGCATTACAGATAGCAATTGATTTTGACCATGGTGCAATGCAGATACATCACTTTGAACAATATCAATAACAGACAAAACAATATTATCAAGAGTATAAATACGGGACAACAATATGTTTCTGCTATTGTCGACAACGGCAATAACTTTTTCCAAATTAGCTTTGTCAATTTGGCGCAGACCGAATGCTGCTTCCATCTGCGATATTTTCCATAATTCATTATAAGCCTCATAGAAAAATGATATTTAGCTAGGTGATTTAGGACCCAGTATACATTCTGCCAAACTAATGTCGCACAACAAGAGTGACAGATGTTGTTTTACTGATGACAGTGTGGAGTGTCTCAACCATTGTTGGCATAATTTCCCAACGGAGTATGTGGTAACCGAATGAGAATGTGGATAACGTGGATCAGGTCTAGTCTGTGTGAAACCTGTTGTTGCATTATGAAAATGCAGTTGACATGCATTGGAATTTGTTTGCTACAAAAACCCTCCTGAGGGGTTAACATCAGAGACATTTAAACTGCCATTTCCAAAAAGGGCGTGCAGGACATTGAGTGTATGATTGGTGTGTTTACGCCAAGTATCATACTCAGCCAATAAAAGAATGGACGGAGTATTCAAATCTTTGGCTGTAGCCAAGTGAAAACAAGTATTTGTTGTACCATGTCATTCAAAAATATTATTTGAGATGGAATGAGACATGCATGATGCAAAGCTTCAGTTCCCTGGACCTGCCAAGGCTTAGTGCCCCAAATTAATTTTAAATCAATGGTATCCTTCCAGTGTTCGTAACCAAGTAAGGCCAAATCCAACCTAAATGAATTAGAATAAATTAATTTTGTGTGAGACAACATAAATTTAGATTGAGCAGGCATTCTCAACTTATAGAAATAGGACTCTGGATTGGACGTTTTGTAATCTGAAAAGTAGGTGAACTTATCCCGGAGCGTTTTAGAACTACCTTTTAGGGGAGTTGGACAATGTTCCGACTGGGTAAAATTAACAACAGGTCTTAACGTCTTTGATTTATGGAAGAAATGATGGCCATAATGTTAATAAAGGAATACATCTTCATAATTGGCCGAATTCAAATATAAATCTTCAGCATCAAATGCAGCACAATACTTTATATCGGAAAACAATTAATGCACTGCTTGCAGATCCCAATCATCTGAATGTATGTCCTATTTTAGCACGTCTCCTAGTGAAACACGAAACATGTATGGTATCTTGAGGACCTCAGTCGGGCCATGAATTTCGAATGCAACTTTAGCCCAAACGATGCCATCAGCAACAGGGAAGGCGGAAATGTTTATGAGGGCTTGATCGCGTTTCATGATATAGGACAATGTATGGGGAGCCAGAATTCTGTCAACCAACTGTTCAGGCAAATAGTGACCATTGATTAGCAAGAAAAACACTGTCACATATCCAACCCACATGAAAAGGAAAATTAGTACGAGCACCAGCCAGATGTATGTCCAAGGTGGGACATCTGAACAAGGAGATGAAAAACTGGTACGCGTCGGTGAAGTGGTTGCAGATAAGGACAAAGAAGAAGAATCATAAGAGAAGCTTGTTCGGTCCACATAATAACCACTTGCTCACAGGCTCATTAAAAGAGACTGTGCAGCATCAGACGGATGATGTAAAGGACTGTCAGGTGCTTCAACATGGGACTGATCCGCAGGAAAAGCATACTCGTCGTCTGCATTGGAGGAAGATGATGGTACCACACGCCAAAAGTCAATAATAGTTTCCATCACTCCCTCCACGATGTGGGTACCAGTCAAAGAAACTGTAGCCATCACATTCAGAGAAACACTGGGAGTCACACTGTTCAGAATCAGCCATATGGTGTAGTTTGACATTGTCAATTAAAATGTATCTAATTTCTTTGCGACCAAGCATAGAAGGTAAAATCACTGTACGAATACCCTTCAATCCAAGAACTGGGACCGGTGCACAATAAGAGGGACCAAATTCTTTCTTGCTCTACAGCTTTTCTCATACCAGATCTCCAATCTTAGGAAGCCAACCAGCAACTGGAATCAGTATTGCCGTTTCAGTGTAAGAGGGTGACTGTTCTGTGATGCAGCAGTCACAGGTCTTTTGCAGGTCCTGTAACATAGTAGAATGGTTATCTACGTCAAAAGTTACGGCAGCCGCCACAACGCCTAGACCATCAAAGTCTGGCACAAAGATTTTAATGCCAAAGAGCATTTTGTATGGGGTCCGCCCACCCAGAGATCTTCTTGGTAGATTATTAAGTGCATGTTGATCTCCATACAAATGAGTCAGCCAGTTCCTGCCGGTACCTAAGACTCTAGCTGTCAAAGATTGCTTTAAGTCACGGTTCATTCGCTTCACTATAGAATTGCCCTCAGGTCTGTATGGAGACAAACACTGCACCAGCACCCCCAAAGACCTCATTGCTTCCTTGTAAGCCTTAGAGACAAATACAGGACCTTGGTCAGAATGGAAGGTGCCACATGCAAACACCCTGACAAAGACACGCAAATCTCAATGACATTTTGAGCATCAGCACTGCGTTGTGGCCAAACCCAAAGGAATCTAGTCCATGAATCCACTGCAACAAAAATGTATTTATATGGAGTAACAGAAGTCAAGGGACTGCAGTGATCAAGATAAATACAGCCAAATGGCTGATTTGAAATATAAAGCTGTGTTTGTAGTGGTCGTGAAACCATAGATGGTTTAATTTGTTGACAAATGTCGTAAGAAAGCACATAATTACGGGTTTGACTATATAAACCGCGCCACCAATAAAGTTGCTGCAAGATAGAAACAGTTGCAGACACTCCGGCAAGCTCAGATGCCATGCCTTCATGTGCGGCTATGATCAAAGAAAGTCTGAGGTCCATGTTGGGAATCAGCCGATCCCACACTATTGTAGCAACAGAGGCATGTTTGGGGACAAATGATACGAATATTTAGAAGGGAACACCCTGCAGGTAATCTTTTCCATCCTTCGTAGCAGCTATGGCTGCCAGAATATCATTATCTATTTTAGTCATGGACCTTGCAACATGTGTAACAGAACACATGGCTACTGCAGATTTGGCTGCCTCATCAGCCAAAGAATCGCCAACAGCATGTGCTCCCACACGCTGATGGCTAAGAGGTTGTATACCCTGTGTGAGTGTCCTCATCTTACCATATAACGCCTGCAAAGCAAGCAAGAAGCCATCCTTCTGACCTGGGCACCCCAGACTTCTGCGACTGCATTGGCTTTAGGCCTAACTAGGCCAGCTTCTTCATTCGCTCGAAGCTTGGTGTAATCATCGGACCAAAAGGGATTAAACCAGTCTAATTTCTCTACCCCATGATAAGAGCAGTGACCAGATGTTGATGTTATTATCATTCAAATGTCCCTGGTCCATACGGGTGCACAGCGAATTGTGCCATTGAGGCGGGTTTACTCCGTATTCAATAATTTATTCATTTTTTCTTAACGTACTCCTTTTTCTCCTGTATAGTTTCTCTGCAATTATGATCCACACGCGGAAATGTTAGCCATTTTACACGGTTTCTTATGCTCCCAATGTGTCCATCCGGACCTCTATACAGGAACACGACTGAAGCTCTGTTCATCCAAGGCAGTGTTTATTCAAATAAAAACCCAATGCATTTCGGGCGGAAAATGCCCTTCGTCAGGGGTAACTAGAAAATGACAATAAAATCATATTCAGTTCACGTTATTTGTCATGATTTTACGCAAATCTATTCAGAACAAATCCACTACCATATTGCATAATCACTCATTTCCTTTCCCCACAGCGACTTGTGTAATCCACAATACGTGCACATATAACATGAGTATCATAGCATATTCTTTTCCATTTATCTCTCCTATTCATCCCTTGATGTTATCGAAACAGTCACCTCCCCTTCATTGATAGCCCAGTTCAAACTGAACAAGCCTGACAATATCGAGAAACATCCTCAATCCCTTCCCTCCAACTCCCTCACATGGGTTTTCACCCACCTTCCCGTCACCATCTTAATCATCGAACAAGCTGATAAACTACATATTTCACAGCACCCCATTAGTTACTTAGCATTTAATTGTTTATGCTCCATTGAGCCTAAGTCATTAACATAGCTTTTCCCCGAGTGCAATATCTCAACCATTTCTCATACCTGCCATAAGCTTTAAAAATCCTCTAGCCGCATCTGTGCTTCAAGAAGTGCTTAATCGTCCCTTTCCCCCACTCCTAATATACCGGATATCCCATCTATTACTCCTCCCAAATTGGCGCGTAATTACATCATTTCCAGTCATCAACATCTAGTGTGTGGAACAAAAAATACAATACCCATAATGCAATTGGATATGAACAAACTCAAATTAATGGAATATCAACTGCTACCACCATGACCATTTTAACCCAATTTGTTATTGCGAGGGCACTGTCCGCAAAATCCATATGTCATTTCAAATTAAAAAGTCATGTTCATTTAAATTCAGCACCGTCTTATAGATGAACGAAGATGTTTTCACCAACGTGTGGACTCGTGCAACTGTTCCATTTTATGCATTCATTTTCGACATGCGGGTGCTATCCTAAATTTAGGCATGATTCAAACAAAGTAGGGAATGGAATGCACACCATTTTTCAAGTTTAAACACATGTACTCATTTGAACTGTACCAAGACTGCGTGCAAACTGGCTCGATGCCATGCCCAAATGGCATCATTTAAACAATAGCTCCAAGAAATGGGGCAACATTTTACCCCAAACCAGTGCACAGCGAATTGTGCCATTGAGGCGGGTTTACTCCGTATTCAATAATTTATTCATTTTTTCTTAACGTACTCCTTTTTCTCCTGTATAGTTTCTCTGCAATTATGATCCACACGCGGAAATGTTAGCCATTTTACACGGTTTCTTATGCTCCCAATGTGTCCATCCGGACCTCTATACAGGAACACGACTGAAGCTCTGTTCATCCAAGGCAGTGTTTATTCAAATAAAAACCCAATGCATTTCGGGCGGAAAACGCCCTTCGTCAGGGGTCACTAGAAAATGACAATAAAATCATATTCAGTTCACGTTATTTGTCATGATTTTACGCAAATCTATTCAGAACAAATCCACTACCATATTGCATATCCGCGTGTGGATCATAATTGCAGAGAAACTATACAGGAGAAAAAGGAGTACGTTGTTATTAAGACTTTCAAGCGAACCTTTTTGAAAAACCTTGGAGCCCCAAACTTATATAGAAAACCCTCTTCCCCACCCTCAAAACGTGGCCATTGCTCTCAATATCTTCCCCCAATTAGTTTCCCCAGTGATAGTAAGTTGCATCCGAATGTTTTTAAACTGAAAGGCAAAAGAATACCATAGCAAATCCGGGAGAGCCAGACCTTCCTTCAGAAGTTTACATCTTAACTTCTTCCGGGAGAGCCTGGCACTTTTATTGGACCAGATGAAACTGCCTATTTTGCCTTGGATTTTACTAATATCCTTACTGGGAAAATCAGGGGGAATGGTACTAAACAAGTA
The DNA here is from genome assembly GCF_964204655.1 of Triturus cristatus. NCBI lineage: Eukaryota > Metazoa > Chordata > Amphibia > Caudata > Salamandridae > Triturus > Triturus cristatus. The sequence continues at coordinate 409,265,440 of NC_140589.1, read as the reverse complement.
TGTCAATTTTGGCAAAATGACCATCTTTACCAAGTTGACCTTGCCGTATATTGTCAGCGGTAGATTTTGCCATCTTAAAAAAAGGTGGTCTATCTCTTTCGACACCTTCATTAAGTTGATCTGAGGAATGTCATCCAGGTCTTTAACTAGAGTTTTCCCCAGATATTGAATTCCGTACTTATTCTGCCAGCCCAATTGTTGATGTTCCAGCACATTACCTCTGTTTTAGAGGAATTGGCAAGATAGCCTGAATATAAACCAAAATCAAAATCCTCCAAGAGGGCTTCCGCTCTTGGGAGTACCTCCACTGGATTGTTGGTGTATAGCAGCAGATCATCTGCATATAAGGCTAACTTACTACTGTATTGATGGACGCTAAAGGGAGTGATTAATTAATCCAATCTTAAAGCTTGAGCAAGAGGCTCTATTTATATATCGGTCAGTAAGGGCGAGATGGGACAGCCCTGCCTTGTTCCCCTTGTTATGTTAAAGCTTGATGTTAACATGCCATTTAACGGAATAACTGCGGAGCCGCCATGATAGCAGCCGATCAAGGTCTGTATAAAGATTGAACCAAATCCCATTATCTTTAGGGTTTCCCAAAGGAAGACCCAACACACCCAGTCGAATGCCTTAGCTGGGTCAAATGCCGCCACAGGCAAAGGCTCCGACCGGGCCACTGCTAGATCAATACTGCCTATTAATTGCAGAGTTTGCTCCTGAATAAACCTACCTGGGATGAAACCCTGTTGATCTGTGTTTATCAGCTGTGGGACTAGCTTGACCAATCTCCCTGCCAAAATGCTCATAAAGATCTTATAATAGGCATTAAGCAGGGAGATTGGTCTATATGAGTCGGTTTTAAGGGGGTCTTTCCCTGGCTTCAGGATGAGAACGATCGTGGCCTCCTTCCAAGATTTAAGAACTCTACCTTCTGGACTATAGATTTAATTAAATAGTTCACACAGTCTTGGAATTAACTCATCCTGGAGGATTTTATAAACCTCACCTGGAAGAGCATCAGTCCCCGCAGCCTTGTTGTTCTTGATCTAATTGATACACAATGTTATTTCACTCTCAGTTATGGGGGCATCAAGAGAAACTCGGCTGCCCTCAGTTAATACCGGTAGTTCTTTGTGCCGCAGCCACTTTTGAATGATCTCGGAGTTAGGAATTGTCTATTCTCTATACAGGTCTGAGAACAGGGACAGGAGGCACCTTTGCATATCCTCCAGTTTACATGAGGTCGCCCCACTCTCACTTCTGGTTAATTCACTTATATTATTTTTTGTGAATCTACCCGTGCCTTCCAGGCTAAAAGGGCACCCGCGTTTTCACCATATTCATAATTTAGCATTTTGTGAGCGGACCACTGGGCCTTTACCTTTTGATCCAATTTCCCCCAATACTTCTGCCGCAGACGTTCAAGATCATTAAGGACTTGTGGCAATTTGTCGTGCTGGGACTGAGGACAACTCACCCTTTCTCCTTCCAGCTTGCTTATCTCTCTTTCCAGGTTTTGAAATTCTAGGGCCTCTTCCCTATTCTGAGAGCATATCAAACTGTGTAGCTGACCACGTAAATGTGCTTTAAACGCATCCCAGACAAATTCTAAGGAGGTTGAGCCTATATTAACAGCACAATAATCAAGTGTGGAAGCTTTAAGTGCACATTGGACAGCATTGCCCTTTGCAATGTTCATCTAGAACTAAGACTTTGCCTTTTCCCTAGATATGAAAAGGAGATGGGGCATGATCTGAAAGAATACTAGGAAGAATAGAGATATCTAATAGATTCGCTAAGCCCAACCTATCAGTTAGGATATAACTCAATTCTGGAGGAATGACCGTGTTTTTTACTAAAAAAGGTAAAGCCTGATTTATCACCCTTTTTAGCCCTCCATACATCAGCCAACCCAAGATCATGAATCATATTAGTCATTGCCCGACGAATACGTGGGGCTCCGACATAATAACTATGATTAGATCTATCCCGTAAGGGATCAAGAAGGACATTAAAATCACCTCCGATAATTATTGGAGTAGTGGTTTCTACTAATTTGGCTTGCATTTTATAGATATGGGCTGGTTCATCAACATTAGGGCCGTAGAATGAAACTATAGTTAACTCTGACCCTCCGATTTCCAGCTGTGCTATAATCCATCTCCCTGACTGATCTGATAAAACCAATTTTGCATCTAGCTCCTGATCTAATTAAAATTGCCACCCCTTTATTATGAACAACCTGTTCAGATGAACAAAAGTGCTCAACCCAGTGATATTTACCAAAGATTGTCCGACATTCAGAATGGCTCCGGTGAGTCTCTTGTAGGAGACAGACCTGAGCAGATGATTGTTCAAGGAATTGGACATCTGAGCCCATTGATGTTCCAAGAGATACATTTAATTTTACTCATTAAAGCTGCAACATCTATCCGCTGACAAAGCTTCATTCGAGACATCATTCAGACATTCTAAGGATGGCTTGAATTATAAAACAAAGTTGAGATTGAGGATATTTTTTTGATTTTTCCCCATTGTGCCCCCACCCGTGCTCGCCCACTCCCCCTTCCTGCCCCAGTGACCCCTTCACCCCCTTACTACCCTGGGGGACCCCCCTTTCTCCTTCGAGTATAAGCCCTATGGGCAAGATCCCCTGGACGTGACCATGACAAGAGACTCAGTTTTATAAATAGTAAACCAGTCTCTCCAGGGATGCAGAGCGATACAATCAATACAATCAAGACAATCAGTACAATGAATATTGGGTATGTAGTCTCACCCCCTCTTCCTCCTATACCCCACTCCCATTCCTTATTTTATCGATGAGGGCATCTACTTCCTCAGTTTGACGCAAATTATGCATGTGGTTATTCCACATAATCCGGAGAGATGCCAGAAATCTCAATTGTGTCTTAGCCCCCAGTGAATTTAGGATTGCCATTCTTTTACTTAACTCCCACTGTTTTGTTGCTGTAATGTAGGAGATGTCGGACCTAATAGAGAAAGAAAATAGACTGGAGAAGGAATTACTTTTGACCAAACCTGCTTTGGATAACATTTTCTCCTTTAAAGAGTATGTGAGAAAATTAACTAAACTTTTTTTTCTTGCCTTTTGTTTTGCAAGATACCTCGTGTATGGGTCCCGATGGACTCGCTGAATATCCAGAGCCAAATCCAGTTCCGGGGAATCCTTAAGGATCGTTTCTTTAAAGAGGGAAATCACAAAGTTTTTAACGTCTCCCCCCTCCAGGTCCTCAGGGACATTTAATATTTGTAAGTTATTTTTTCTAGCATGATTCTCAAAACTATTTTATCCACTTCCACTGAGGATGAATGTAGTGCATCCTTAATTTTAGGGATTTCAGATTCGATTCAAGAATGTCCGTTCTCTGCGAAACGTCTTCAATTTTTTGCGCTAATGCCTCGCATGAGGCTTGGATTGCAGCTTGATTAGTTTCTGAGATGGAAAATCTGCTCCCTATGTCCTCCTTTAGCACTAGGAGGATATCAGCTAATGACCCAATCTCCACAGTGTTAGGAGGTAGCGTAGGGAGGCCTGATGGTCCAGATGATTCGGTAACTAATGATGGTACACCATCCACCTTCTATGTTGCTGGAAATATACCTAAACCATTTTTTGGGTTATCCAGAACCGAGTATCTGTTCGATACTTCTACAGAGGAGTGAACAACCACTTGTTGGTTTACAGATGTTTCATTGATTATCCCATTAGGAAACAGAACAGGGGGCTGAATAATTTCCTTGGGTGGGGGGTTCGGTGAAGGCCCAGACTGTATACTAATAGATGCCATAGTGTTTTTTTTATTTATCCCCCTATCCGGCGGATTAGATATCACTTTATAAAATGTCTTCACCGATGGGGTTATTCTGACTTTGGAAGACAACACTTTCTTAGCCCTCCCTTTCTCTTTTCCACTCGCTGGAGATATATTCTCCGTGGTAGCTTTCCCTTTGCCCTGCCTAGCAGTGGCCCTAATTTCTACAACCGGGGGCAAGACACGGGTGGATTTAGTAGAGTTAGTGCCTAAATCAAATTTAGCAGCCCTGTTACTTCGGGTGTACTGGCAAATAACTGGTTTAGTAATCTGTTTAGTAGTAGCGCTCTGGGGGGCACTGCAAGGGACACTACTCTCACCGTCCTCCATGCAATTCCGGGGGCCCCCCCACAGTGAAACAAAACCAGCCAGCCCTTTTAGACTTGTCTGTGCGGGAGAGACCTCACTGCAAGTCTCACAGACAGTCCTAACAACAACAGGTAAGCCTCTGTTTTGATGAAATTCCAAAGGCCTACCTTCACTTGGAAATGTGGTGTGCTTGAGGGAGAGAAGGGAGTGAACTCCTACCTCACTCTGATTCTCCAACAAACACCCCCTCGTCTGCTCATCGCACCTCTGGGGGACAGGCACGTAAGTGCTGACTCTGCCAGCAAAGACCCAGAACTGCAAACCAGGGATCCGCCGTCTCCACTCTCGAACAGCGCCGACAAACCGCAGCAGCGAGAGCTTCAAGGGTGCCGCGCCGTCTCGAGCCTCAAACACCATCCAGGATGCAGGAAACGCTGCCTCCAACAGAAGAAAATTGTAAGCACTTTCTATTTTGGGTAAAAAAATAAAAAAATATGGCAAAAAGATATACTCTTGGCTAGGTATAGTGTGGAGGGGGAGTCCGCCGCTTCTATTTTACTAAATCATCTTCTGAAGTACACACTGTGCTCTGTGGAAAGGTCCTGGTGGCGCACACCAGGGGAGCTTGACCGCGACCATTAGCTTCCGGCCACCATGTTCCCCCCGCCGGCAGACGTTCTTTAAGTTAAGTTCTGCCACTCTTACCCAAAGCACTTTATGCTTTATTGCGCTGCCTTAAGAGTCTTGATAATCGTTCAGAGACCAAATAAATACATTGTCATTAAAAGACTGGACACAGTAGTAGGAATCACACACAATAAGAGTGTTCACATTAGGATCTGCTAATTCTAGAGCTAAAACTAGAGCACGTGGCTCCACCAATTGCACTGTACAGTCTCCAAGTGCCTGTGTATGCACAATGGAAGACTTAAATTCACCATTTACAATTGAACCAGCCATAATAGCACAAGCCGTCGAATAAGCATGTTTGGACCCAATGGGCAGCTGAGCTGAGCTGTCGGTATAAATGATACTTGTACTGGTCCAAATGGAGCAACGACAACAGAGGAGGATGAACATGTTCATACTGTAAAAACTCATGTGTCTGCAATGTAGGATCAAAACTTAATGTGACATCAGCCGTTGTCAAAGAAGTAGCTGATTGTATCCAACGGGGATGTAAAGCTTTAGAATTCGGTACACTCACCTTAGTCACTGCTCCTAAAGCAGGTATAGGCGAAACCATAAGAATGCGTTTTCCCTGCGCCAGAGATCATTCCTTCAGAATCGCCATTTGGACCGCAGTCAAAACAATTTCAACACTGGAAAACCACATTTTCGTTGATGGGTACAAATGTGATTTGTATGCATTTGGTACTGTGTCACCTTCATTAAACATTAAGTAAGTGAAACCTACCGTCCCTGGCACAATTCATATTACCAGGTTCATAGAATTATCACGGGTTAACAAGAAGTTGGTCGCAAGTAGATCTGATTGCAAAGATTGAAGAATAAAGGTATGTTTCGAAAGCATCAGGGTCAATGCTGTGTAAGAAAGACACAGCAAAACCAAAGGGGATGATGGACGGAGTGTTGAACATTGCAAGCACTCAACCCCAGTCAACTGATCTGAGTTTAATCCATCACCATTCTTTAGCTCACTCCACCACCCTAGTTCAGACTTGGCCATATGCAAATCAGTCTGACCCTATGCCTCATGGGAAAAGACCAGCCCGAACTGCCAAGCCATGAGATGTTGCGGTGCATGAACAGCAACTTGAAAACAAGAAAGTTAATCGCTTGCTAGCTCAGCACAATTTAATAACAGATCACGCCACTTAGTGCCTCAAATAACTTCTTAGTCCTAGGCCTAAGTGAAGTGCATATATTGTCGTGGCATACATTTTGGTGCAAAATGGCCTGAGGACATTCTATCTGGGGATGGCCTGACACCGCATGAAGAAAGCTCTTGTACCGGCCCTGGAAAATAAGTGCCTGTGCTGAGCACCAGAAAGCTCCGGCATATATTAAGCACTTCCTGTATCCCTGACGTCAGCTACCTGGCACTCCTGGCCACAAGGTCATGTTAGTCTTGTTTTTCATAGTCCTTCTCCTTCTGGAGATTCTATGCCTGATCTTCTTGGTGTTGTTCCTTATAGTTTGGGTTCTCCTGGACCTAGTTCTCTGGACCTGACTCACCACTATCTTAGTATTCATCTTATTGGCCCTGGGCATTCTTTTCATAAAAATTGTCTTTCGGCTATTGTGTCCTTCCAGGTTCCCCCAGTCTTGACCTTATTGGCCCTATTCACTTGTGGTCCTCTTGGTCCTAGTCACCTGGTTCTCCTCATCGTCAACCTCCTAGCTCTTGTACCACATGTATTGATCCATCTTGCATCTCATGTCCTGGCACTCTTAGTCTTTGTACTCCTGGTTTTCATTGTCCTTGTTTTCCTTGGTCTCCTTGTCCATTTAGGATCCAGGTCCTCTCAATTCAGGTTCTCCTTGTACGGGTTCTCCTGAGCCTGGTCATTTTGGTATTCCTGCCTACCACTGTCCATCCCACTCAGCCTTTCAAATGCTGGTTGGCCTTTTTACCTCATATCCCCCTCACCCTGGTTCTGCTACTTGATTGCTCTACCCCATTTGGTAATCTGAGCCCTGGTTCCCTAGGTCCTGATCTTCATGGCTCTCTTAGCCCTGTTCCTAGTCCACCTTCTCATGATCTTTTCAGTTTGCCTAGTCCTCTTGCTGTGGTGTTCATGGTGCCCTAGGAACTGCCCATTCAGTCTTCCTAATCCCTGCCCTGCTGATCCTAGTATCCTGGACAAACTGACCATTGCCCTTTAGGTCCTGATCTTCTTAGTTCTATTCAACTGGCCCGATCATCCTGGCCCTCATTCCCTCTGCTCCTTGACCACATGACTTTTCAATAACTTTGCCTGTCATGTATCATCCTAGCCCTTCCCAGTTCTAATGTTCCTTGACCTCCTGTTCATACTAGTCTAAGAACTTCCTGACCCTGTACTTCATGGTCCTGATTTGATTGGTCCTCATTCCCATGTACTTCTGCCCTTAGCTGTTTGATTCCTCAGTCCTCTGATTCACAGGCTTCCGGTCCTGGACCTTTTCATCCTCCTCACCCTAATTCTTGTCCATCATTCCTCCTAGTCTAGCTCCCCTTGTTTATCTGGTCCCCTCATTTTCCTGTCCCTAATCCTTCCAATCATGGTCATCTTGGTCCATGGATCATGGTCTTAGTCCTGGTACTCTGTTGTGTGTCCCTCGTGTAATGCATCTGCTGATGCTAGTTTCACTGGTCTTGGTTTCCCTAGCCCTCCTTGTCCCCAGTGCACCAGCCCCATCCTACTCCTACTAGTCCTCCTGGTCTTCTGGTTTGCAGATTCTACCATGTTCTATTGGGTCTGGTCCTTATTATCCCTCTGGCACTGGTCCTCTTAGTTCCTATGTTGTGGTTCACCCAGGTTAATGTAGTTCTTGTCACAATTAACCCTGGGCGCGACACTACGCTTCGCCCACGTAGTGTACGTAGCGCTGCCTGCTTCGCAGTTTTCGAAGTAGGCGAAGCAGGCAGCGCCTACGCACACGCGAGGGCGAAGCGTAGCTGCCTGCCGCCCACCACCCGCCTCCCGCCCGCCCTACTTTTAAAAGCTAAAATAAATTTGTAATAAAGCAAATTAAAGGCACTTACCTGACGCGCAGCGTCTCCCGGGGCTCCCTCTTCCTGGTTTTCAATTTTCCTGACAAATGCGCATGCGCGGACGCCCGCGCATGCACATTTGTCAGGAAAATTGAAAACCAGGAAGAGGGAGCCCCGGGAGACGCCGCGCGTCAGGTAAGTGCCTTTAATTTGCTTTATTACAAATTAATTTTATCTTTTAAAAGTAGGGTGGGTGGGTGGCGGGTGGCGTGTAGTGGGGCTACGCGAAGCGCGTAGTGTGCGTAGATTCGGGCACACTACGTGCTGCTTCACGTAGCCCCACTACGCCCACTACGCCCACCCTTAGTCACAATGGCTAAAGATCCCCCTGAGTCTGACATTCTTGGACCTTATGATCCTGGTCCCTCTGGAAATAGTCTTTCTCATCCTTTATAACCCTCTGATCTTTCTAAGCTAGGGTCTCTAGGTCCTCTAGGCCTGTTCCTTTCTGGTTGTGGTCTTCCTGGTCCTTTTGCTCCTTGATCTGATGTCAGTGGTCCTGCCCTCATGTCCCTAGCCTTTTTATCCACTGGTTTCCTAGTACTTTATCCTCTTTGGTCTGTCTACTTGGGTCTGTGTTGTACTTGGCCCTTGTTGCAGAGTCATCCCCAAACTTTGGCCTTTTTCCCACCACTTTTTTTGCTGAATTTGCTTTTGCTTGCCTTAGGACTATGTGCATTTTACCACTGCTACCAGTGCTAACATGCTTATAGTCTTGTGGTACCCTATGTTCCCAGGGCCTGTGAATTAGATGCTACTAGTGGTTCTGTAGCACTGATTTTGCCACCTACTTAAGTAGCCCTTTAAACATCCCATGCCTGCCATTTCAGCTTGTTTTTCCAATTTTAAACTGCTATTCCAACCTGGCAAAATAAACCTTTTGCCAGGCTTAACCCTTGCTTTTTAATAGATATAAGCCACCCCTATGGTAGGCCCTGAAAAGCCCAGAGTTTTACATTTCCTGGTAATGAAAAACTCTTAATTTTGTTTTTCACTACTGCAAGGCGTACCTGTGCAATAGGATTACATTGGGTTCCATTATTACATTTAATGAGAGACAACTTTCTATTGGGAGCAGGAAGACAGTTCAAGTTTGGCATCTAAAGAATTGTAATTATAAGCCCTCTTTAGTGATAAAGTCAGGTTTTTAATTACACTTCTGAATATACCACTTTTAGAACATTGTCATTTCCCTGTTCCAACCATTTGGTGTCTGCTGCTTGCATCCTGGGTCACATTACTAAGTGTAGTTGGCATTTGGTCTTTGTGTAATGCTCCCAGACAGTGAGACAAAGGGGACATAGGTGTTAGCAGGATGAGCCACTCTGAGTTAACAAAGGGAAGAACTGTCACCTACCACACTTGCACACCACAAAGCCTCTGCCTGAGCATTCTTACAAAAGGTTTGTCACTAGTCTTTTGGGACCCCAGACAAGATTGAGCCAGGGCAGGGATGAAGGGGTGTGTGGTACCACTGTGAGGGTGGGAACCTCTATAAGCTTCTCCTAATTTAAAGTGGACCCCAGGTATAAATATTGGACCTCAGGCCTCAACCTTTCATTACAGTACTACACCTGCAAGGAAGAAGAACAGCTATTTTGATGAAAAGGACTGCGACTCTGCTAGACTCCTGCCCTGATGAACTGCTGCCCTGCTGTGCTGACTTGCTGCCTGATTCCTCTTGCCTAGGCGAAAACAACTAGAACATACATGCAACCTGTCTCCAGGACCACCAGAGTGACTCCAAGGGCTACTCCCTTGTAACCAGCACATGGACTCTAAAACTGTGATTCCTACCCTGCCAAGTGATGCCTCCCCAGTCCGGGTGCCTTGGAAGTGGTCATGTAGGCTTTGTGCTAGCCCATTTGTTGACCAAGTAGAACCAACGCAACTCCTCTGCTGCACTGCACAACCTTGAGCAAAAGTGACAGATCTCCTCTGCAGCATGCACTTTCCGGGCACTAGAACTTCGTACCTCCCTCACAGCCTGCAGTCTCAACAGATGCTGCATGATGCTTTATCAACACAGGCTCTAAAATCACACACCCTCATCAACGGTAGCCTCAATGATGGCACAGGTCTACATATTACAAGCCCAACGACTTCTTCAGAACCAGCCAGTGCACGATGCACCCTCCATGCAGGACTTTGCATCACAAGCCCCCTCGTCGACAGCCTCCTCAATGACAATGTAGGACTGCGCATTAAAGCCTTGCAGCTCCCCGGAACTAATGCTGTATGATGCATCTCTAACCTGGACCTCAAATCGCCTCTTCTGCACGATGCATCCTCGATGCAGGACCTCACCACACTTCGAAAGCATAATTTAAGGCACTCTTGTTCAGCGGGCCTGACTAGGGGCCATATGTATCAAAATCGAAATTTGAGATTCTCAATTTGAGATGTTTAGTGAATCGCATTTTGTGAATCACAAAACCCGATGTAAATAAAAGATCGCAAAATTTTAGCGATTCACAAAAATCCACGGTCTATTGATGCGAATACCTATTTTGCTATTCCTTATTTGTGAATTCGCAAATAAGGAATCGCAAATCTGAGAATTGGCAATTCAGGTGCAGCCTGATGACATCACAACCAGGAAGTATGACTGCCCATGCTGCACCTGATTGCCAGAAGCTGTGTGAGAGGCTGGGAGGAGAGTAGAGACACTTGTGCACTGCAACTGAGAGAAGGAGAAATGGATACACAGGAGAAGGAGAAGCAGCAGGAGGAGCATGTCAGAAAAAGGAAGCAAAAGTTCAGTGAAAGGGAGCTAGAGGTGCTCATACAGGAAATGGCAGTCAGCCATGAGCTCCTGTTTGGGAAGCAATCCCTACGTGTGCCAGAGGCACGCAAAAGGAAAATCTGGGCTGATATACAGGAGAAGGTGAATGCCATTGGCATGACCCACCGCACCGTAGAGGAACTCTCCAAATGGTGATACAATATTCACCAAAAATCTAAAGAAAAGTTGGCAACAAGGCTGGCAGAGCCAGGGAAGACCGGTGGTGGGACGTCCACTACAACTGATTCTACGCCTTTTGAGGAGTTGGTGGAGGGCACCCTGCAGCGGGTGTGTGTCAGCGGCGTGGCTGACCTGGACAGCTTCCGAACCCCCAAACACCAGACAAGGTAAGAAGCATGCTATTACTCCCCTGATACATCACTCACACCCAGGAAAGACCCAGGCACTAAACATGAATAGAACTCCAGTGTATGTTAACAAGCACACCCAGCAATGCGTTATGGGAGATGTAGTCACATGCACCAAACCGCAAAGCAGTGAGACCCAGCAAGGTAGAATCAGAATGAGTAATTCGGGAAAGGCAAAAAACAGACAGATAGTTCCCAGGTAACTCGAAAGCTGAAAAATGTATTGCATAACCGATGCGAGGCAGTACACCAAATTAATGTGTGCATTTACATTCAAAGCACCACCTGAAACACAGGAATCAATGGCAGAAGGGGAGGATGCATCCCACACTGAAGACCAGTCAGGGAAAGAGGAGCAGGAGGAAGGCAGCCCAGTAATCCCTGTGACGCGCAGACGGTGCCTCATGGTACCACCACTCCCACCGCTGGAGGCAGGTCCACTGGACACATGTGGAGAAGATCAGCCAGTCCAGGGCCAGCGTGCAGCACAGCACACAGCACAGTCCCCTGTCCATCCTAGTTCAGGAATTTATTCCAGGTGCAGGGCACGGCCGTCCACCAGCACAGCTGCCGTAGGTGAAGACGCGGTGTTTGCAGGGCTTGAAGGCAACATGCTAAAAGTCCAGCGCCTGCAAGCAAAGGCATGAAAGTCAGTACAGCGGCAGTTTCCCTGCACATAAAAACAACATGATCCAGATGAGGGAGGGTTTCATGGATATGACTGGTGCACTGGAAGGACTGTGTGCAGAGATGCGGAGAGACCGGGCAGCCAGGCACAGTGAGAGACAATGTCTCCACAGCCCCCTGGACATATACACCAAAGCTGTGAACCGCCTGTCCACTGCCACATCACTGCTGGCACGTCGCTGTGTCAGCAATCCAGCAGGAGCAGCATCACTCCACCCATTCCCCAGGACAGATGTTGGAGTGCGCGGCAGGGGAGAACTGCCGATGACTTAGGGGAAGGCAGTGGGCACCCTGAACAAGGGGCAACAGGCCGTGCCCGCAGAAGATGAAGTGTCATGAGTGGCACATGGCAATGGGTGAGGCAACCCGTTGCATCTTGACTCATGTTTGAGCAACATACTTGCACTGTGTGTTTAACATGTGCAAACAATTTGGACTCACATTGTGTGCACGTCAGGCTGTGTGACAGATATGTTCCTGCACTCAAGGAAATAAAAAACAAATTTTTACACCAATCTGTAGCATTGTGTCATCATTACTCACCTCGAAATAGGTCTGTGTGATCTCTTCTCATCTCTGGCAGCTGGCAGCTGCACGAACACCACCGGCTGGTCTGCATCGTGGAGCTGGCCCCTCCTCATCTGATGAGTCTGAATCTGTGAGCTCCACTGGGGTGCCTTTCCTGGTGGCGATGTTGTGTAGCATGGCACATGTGACCACGATTTTGCAGCATGTCTCGGGCTGTACTGTGGAGCTCCTCCACTCTTATATAGGCAGCGGAAACGACTCTTAAGGATTCCAAATGTTCTCTCAATGGCACAGCGGGTGGCTCTGTGGGTGCTGTTATACCTCCTCTCCCCAGCGGTGGCTGATTCAGGTACGGAGTCAGGATGTAGTCACGTACAGCATACGCACTGTCACCTGCAGGGTGACAAGAATCAGGTTAAACACTGTCCTGCTACTACTGAGCTTTTCTGATTGTGTGTTTGAAAGCCATGCATTTACCTAGCAGGTAGCCCTCACCACACTCCCAATCTGTGACTCGTTGGTTAATTCCACTGTGGCGAAAAATGAATGAGTCCTGTGTGCTGCCCGGGTATTTAGCAGCGATATCAGTGATGACATGTTTGGCATTGCACACTACCTGTATGTTTAGGGAATGATAGGACTTGTGGTTCCGGAACACATACTCATTCTGTGAGGGGGGAGATAGCGACATGGGTCCCAACTATGCAGCCAATTATGTGGGGGAATTGGGCTATCTGGTAGAACTCCTGCTTGGTCTGATCTAGTGCCTGTTGTGTGCTGGGGAATTGGATGTGGTGATGCAGCCTCTGTACCATTGCATCAAGGAAAGTGTGGAAGAAGCGCAACAGTGCACTCTGAGAGATCCCTCCTGCTGTGGCTATCACCCCCTGAAAACTCCCTGATGCCAGTAAGTGCAGTGAGCACAGGACCTGTACATGGGTGGGCATGGTGTGTGTCCTGTGTGTGGGGTGTTATGGTATGGGTTTGAGCTCCTCTATTAAGTCCAGGATGCTGTCTTCATCCAGCCTGTAATTCATATGTATCTCCTCCACAGTTAGCTGGAACAGGGTGATGCGCGCTCTGAAGATCCTTTCCTGGAGTCTCCTTCTCTGTCCAGCAGCTCTGATTCGCAGCCTCCTGGCTATCACATACAGCCCAGCCATTGTGGAAAACCCCTGTGGCATTGTGGGCCTCTTTAAATAGGTTGCACCTGGTTACCACCTGCTCAGAGTTGGTGGTAATTGCGATGTGAAAAAATGCTATTTTTTTCATGCATCTCATTTTGCGAATTCGCAATTTGCGAGCATGTTATTAACGAATTTCGCAAATGACGTGACGCTGATTGCGAGTTTGCAAAATTATTTGCAGATATGATGCCTTGCAAAATTGCTAATCGCTAAATTTTAGATTACCGTTTTTGCGCACTGGAACACTTTAATACATAGGAATACTCTGTTTTTCGATCGCAAACACCGTTTTTTTGCGAGTCGCAGTGTTTGCGATCGCAAAACAGCTTCATACATATGGCCCTAGGTTCTTGTAGGTGGACCGTGCTCCATAGTGGCCAGGTTGAATTTGTGACTTTGTTCCATTGTGGTGCCACTTGATAGCCACAGTGGCCACTTTGTACTTTTTGGCACTATGGGCCATATGTATGAAGCCAATTTCCGATCGCAAATGCTGAAATTCGCAGAATTTCAGCGTATGTGATCACAAATTAGCAGTGTGCAACGTATCACACAAAAACCCACTCGCAAAAGTTATCGCAAATTTTGTGATTCCCTATTTTGCGATTGCATTTAAGGAATCGCAAATTGCGATTCCTTAAATGCAATGTAAGAAGCACAAAAGAGATTGTGATTTGGCCTTAAGGAATCGCAAATAACCACCAACTTCAAGTTGGTGGTAAATTGCGATTTCACTTAAAAATGCACTATTTTGCATTTTTTAAAGTGCCATGTGGCACACATACATGCCCTTAGGGCATGTATGTGTGCCACTTGTGCACACATGCACATTTCAGGGGTGCAACAGGGTGTCCTTTTGACACCCTGGCACCTTTGAAATTGCATTCTCAATTTGCGATTCTCTAATTGCTAATCGCAATTTGAGAATGCCTTCCCATTCATTCCTATAGGCCTCCTATACCATAGGAATGAATGGGAAGGTATTCCTTATTTGCGAATCTCAATTTGCGATTTGCAAGTGAGGAATATGTGGGATTCACAAAATTATTAGCAAATCCCACATACATTGCATTTTGCGTCTCAAATTGTGATTCACTGCAAATCAGAATTTGAAAATGGAAAAACTCTATTTTGATACATATGGCCCTATATTCACAGAAATCTTTAAAATTGCATATCTCTGGTTCTACATTTTTGGATTTTTGTTGTTCTGGTCTTGTGTTTTTTTGTTAAAATGTATTCTATTTCTTTAATCTAGTTTGGCATTCTCCTTGTGTTGTGCTTTCTCTTTATTACTGTTTGAAATGCTACATAAATACTCTATAGCTTGCCTGTAAGTTTAGCCTGATTAATTTGGAGTTTGCTTGTGATTTCACACTTACAAGGATTGTGGTCACTGTTTGAGTAGGGTTCCACCCACCTCAACCAATAACCCAATTTCTTTCAAGTCTGCTACTCCTGGTCCTGATAGTCATCATCCCTCTGATACCGGTCGGAGTGCACACGTCCTCATAGCCTTCCTTGTCATTATGGTGCAATTGCCCAGGGCATTTTGTTCATTCTACCTCTTGTCCACCTGGTTGAGATCCCCTGTTTGAAATCCTCATGGCCCTCCTAATCCTTTTCACCCTGGTCCTGGTTCCTCTGGTTCTGTTTATCATTGTCCTACTCTTCATCTTCTATTTGTTCCTGGTTCCCTCTGGCATTGGTATCCCTGGTCCTCATAGATTAGGTCTCCCTGGACCGAGTTCTTATTGTCCTTGTTCTTGTGGCTCTGGTTGTTCTAGCCATCCTAGCAATCCACCCATTAACTATTATTCTCCTACTCATTATCCTCTCCTACTGCTTCCTTCTCTAGCGTGCCCTCTAGAAGCCTTTAGTCAGGTCTGTCATAAAGATTTACTTTTATTTTTGGACTTCCAGATTTCTTTTCCTGAGATATCATTGTCAAGCACAGAAATGAGGGCCCTGTAAAGGCAGGACCTTGCCCACCTAAAACACTGCTTAACATGTTAAAAATCAAAACTTCCATTCCCAAGACGCATTGTGCAGGTGACTAAAATGTCAATGTGGCTGAAGGGGCAGCTCTTGACATGGGACTATAAGTATCAATGCCCTAAACCTACTCTGCTGGGTGAATAGTATGAAAAAGTGTGTTTATTTACAGGCAGTAGAGTAAACCCCACCTGTGAATTACTAATATGTATTACTTACCTATCTCCTGCTTACACTTCCTCATTTTATAGAAGTTCCATTACAGTGTCTTAGTCAATTTACCTCCTGTGAGTTCCCCAAAGCACTGTGCCCCAAACACCAATTACCTACTGTATGTATCCTTCTCTTTGGAGCCCAGATACTACCTATCTGTCTGTATTTCCTGTTTGCTGCTGCTTGTGGACTTCTGTTGTGTTGCCAGATTTGAAATACTAAACAATCCCAATCCCTCCTTAAACAGAAGCCTAGATCTAACACAAGAACTTCCATAAGATGGCAAAAAGAGCCCAGCCCTAAATAAATCATCAAAAGGAGCATCATGAACTTTACAAACAGTGTTTTCTCATGAGGGAATAACAGATGTATGTAACAGGCTTTAAATCCATACTCTGTATTTGTCGCTGACAGCCAAATGAACCCTTACTTAAGCACAAAATATCTGTGTGCCATATCCTGAAGCTTACGTTTGATTTGTACGTGTCTTACTCAAATATTAAAATAACATAAATGTTTTTATTCAAAATTGATTTAACATTTATTCATCTGGAAATAGCTTAGCTTAGTTCATGCACTTAACCTTTTGCAAACTATTGAACATTTGCATATGCACTTACTTTCAAATGCTTCACACATGTTGAATCCCCATTACAAGATGGCCACCACACTACGGCCTGGAGTCCCTTTTTTCTTTATGTCTGGTTAAATAAAGACCTCCTTCACACTATGTATTTGGACTCTGATCAAATCGTATATCACATGTACTATTTAGTCTATGGCCAACTAAACAGCAGAGATTATGAACTATTTTGCCAGCCGCTGGGTAAATAGCAAAGATTTTTGTACTATCTGGCTGATGCACAGGCAAATAAACACTTTCTTTTTTTAACGGTCACTCCCATTTTTGTGTCGACTGATGCTATTGTTTTTTTACCTCTGCACATTGGGGCACAGCTGTCTAATCCCCAATACATGCACCCTGGCTCCTCAAAACATGATAGACTCCTACAAACATGACAGAATTGACTAACTCCTGATTGATATTTTAATTGTCCAGTAAGGCTATAGTATCTGGTGCAAGAAACCACATCAATGACATGGAAGGTCAAATGTCACATGTGGGCTGCAGCACTTGTTGTTCCATCCACTAAGGCTGACAAAGAAAAATGCCTTCAGGCCAAAATGTGGAGCTTTAAAACCTGTAGATAAACTTGCCAGAAGGACCATTTTTGACAAGAAAGAAATCTACATTTAAAAGTTAAATAAGCCACCTCTAGTTTGGACTAGTAACCCTCAAGTTTCAGTAACTAGTGTTGAGATGCTTCCACAGTGGCTACCTCCAAATAGATATTTTTAATGTACACCACTTTTGCTGATCCTATGGGGGAAACTAAAATGCATTGCTTTTAAGATTTATCCAAAATTCAGTCCAATGCTGAAGTTGGATTTTTTTGTAGAAGGAAGGCAACTTTTATAGGTTAGAGTCTGCCTAAAGCTCCAGTGGCCGCACATTTGAGCACTTTCTTCTTGATGTAGTTGTCAAAACTCCTACCAGAGCAAAAACAATATCTTAGTCCTTTGGCAGGAAAACCTGGGTGTAATGTATATGAATCCTCTCAGCTCAGAAAGAACAGTTGGGGAGGGTTCATAAACTTTATTGCCCGAAAGAGAACTGGGTGAGGCCTTCCCATTCATAGTTAATCCAAAAGGGAGCTCTGCAGAAGAAAAGTCATTTAATCCCACAGCACAGTGTAACCAGCTTACCACCTACCCAGTGAGAGGTATAGATTTACTCAGAACCAGTTTGGTATAGTGTGGAGGAGGCAACTGCTGATTTCCTTGACGCACCCCTGGTTGACACACCAGCCATCTTCAAGAGCAAAAGGGTACTGGTATGTTGAACTTAATGAAGAAGAGTGCTCTGTGGGATAGTTTGCATTAAGGCAAGCATGATGTACTACAGAAGTGGTGAGGTTTGCCTTTGGAATCTGTGTTCCCTTTAGTTAATGTCCCTCAAATTGGCTTGTGCAACCTATAAAAGTGGCAACTCATCCACAACTCATCAGTACATACCTGAACCTGTGACTGAATAGAAGAGGATTTGAACTGCTGCCTGTGGCCCATATGGAGACTTGAAGGTTTAGACCTGCTCAATGAGTACCTAAGATGGAAAAGTTGGCATTGAAGTTCTGTTGGAAGACCTCCTGTGTGACTTTAGGGGCACAACAAACTGCACAAGGTCTTTTTCCTGCTGACCATTAGCCACTGGACCAGGACTGAAACCTGCTGGTGGCCTCTTTTGGAGTGGGTCCTGGCCCCCTGGGTGCTGTGACTGAGGTCCTCGGAGCCTTAGCAGAGACCAAGAAGAACTGTTCCAGACAATCTGAAAAGTTGGAAGTTAGAACACTTTTGGATTGCTAAGAACTCTGGAGGCTTCACCTGGATCTCATCGCAGAGGTACCCTATTTTGAGAGGACTTGATCGGATATGTTGTCAGAATTACCCTGCTGAGATGTCCATCAGCACACAATTGTTCAAAATCTACTCTTCAACAATGCCTGCAGTTTCAATTACAAAAACCACACAAATCATTTCTCACTCACAACACACAGCAAAAGCATAGCTCCTGGGTAGACAGCTTATAGAGCTTTCTGAAAGAAGAGTACCCAGATCCTCAGAAAATGAGCTGACTGTGGAAGATAATTAGGGTTGAACCTCAGTTCTTTTGAGCACAGGTCCCAACAACAGCCATGAGCCAGAGAAGGGACATTTGGTCCAGAATCGTAGACATGGTGAATGCTGTTTCAAACACCAGACATTCACAGGAGGGTATCCACAAGTTGTGGAATGAACTGCAGGGGCAAATCCATTCACACTTCCAGGGAACACCAAGAGGCCCTCGCAACTCAAGATGGTTCTCCTAGGCCCCTCAGCCCCATGCCCTGGGAAGAGAAAATGCTCTTCATTCTCCACTAAAGGTACCATGGGCCTTCCAACAGAGTGCAAAAACAACAATTGATGGACAGAATGCAGAACAATGTCATACATCCACCCCAGTACAGAGATCTGGAGCTAAATCCATCGTTTTTTTGCTCACCATGCCATTCCAGTTTGAACCCAGCCATATGCAAATCAGTCTTGACCCTGTGCCTCATGGGAACAGTCCAGCCTGAACTACCAAGCCAGGTCCTCCCTGGACTGGAAACAAGCATCCTAGGACCGGTTTCAGGGTTTCACCCCTCTTCAGCCAGGATAGCTTGATTTCAATGGCATGGAGAGCATAGGACTCATGTCTGAGCACACCCGTCCCACTCGGGGTGACAAATGCAAAAACAACAGTTGATGGACAGAATGCAGAACAATGTCATACATTCACCCCAGTCCCAGGATGCTAGTTTCCGGTCCAGGGAAGACATGGCTTGGCAGTTCGGTCTGGACTGTTCCCATGAGGCACAGGGTCAGGCTGATTTGCATATGGCCATGTCTGAAATGGGGTGGTGGAGTGAGCTAAAGAATGATGATGGATTAAACCCAGATCAGTTGACTGGGGGTGAGTGTTTGATTTGCTCAAACGCTCCGTCCAACATCCCCTTTGGTATCGCTTTGTTCGCCTTAAGTTGGCAGGCTATGCCCAGACGTGGGTTCCTTGCTCACTTTACCACTGGATTCAAGATAGCCTGGCTGATGAGGGTTATGAACCCGAAACCGCTCCCAGGATGCTTGTTTCCGGTCCTGGGAAGACATAGCTTGGCAGTTCGGGCTGGACTGTTCCCATGAGGCGCAGGGTCAGACTGATTTGCATATGGCCATGTCTGAACTGGGATGGTGGAGTGAGCTAAAGAATGATGATGGAGTAAACCCAGATCAGTTGACTGGGGGTTAAGTGTTTGATTTGCTCAAATGCTCCGTCCAACATCCCCTTTGGTATCGCTTTGTTTGCCCTAAGTTGGCAGGGTATGCCCAGACGTGGGTTCCTTGCTCACTTTGCCACTGGATTCAAGATAGCCTGGCTGATGAGGGTTATGAACCCGAAACCGGTCACAGGATGCGTGTTTCCAGTCCAGGGAAGACATGGCTTGGCAGTTCGGGCTGGACTGTTCCCATGAGGCACAGGGTCAGACTGATTTGCATATGGCCATGTCTGAACTGGGGTGGTGGAGTGCGCTAAAGAACGATGATGGATTAAACCCAGATCAGTTGACTGGGGGTAAGTGTTTGATTTGCTCAAACGCTCCGTCCAACATCCCCTTTGGTATTGCTTTGTTCACCCTAAGTTGGCAGGGTATACCCAGACATGGGTTCCTTGCTCATTTTGCCACTGGATTCAAGATAGCCTGGCTGATGAGGGTTATGAACCCGAAACCAGTGCCAGGATGCTTGTTTCCAGTCCAGGGAAGACATGACTTGGCAGTTCGGGCTGGACTGTTCCCATGAGGCACAGGTTCAGACTGATTTGCATATGGCCATGTCTGAACTGGGGTAGTGGAGTGAGCTAAAGAATGATGATGGATTAAACCCAGATCAGTTGGCTGGGGGTGAGTGTTTTATTTGCTCAAACGCTCCGTCCAACATCCCCTGTGGTATCACCTCCAACAGAGTGGGCACAGGTAAGGGTAAGTGCAAACATGAGCACTCTCGCTAACAAATCTACCCTTTTTACACTGTGGCACTCCTATCCCTTAACACAAATCTCTGCACTAATGTCAACCTATGCGCACAAGTAGTCTACTTGACGTCTTTCTCAAATCATTACATTTCCAACGTAATCACTATTTTCCATGCCCTCACTCTGTCACACAATTCTCCTTAATACAAATAATATTAGCGACCTATTCAAACAGATGTAAATTGATATTTTGACAACTCACACCCTCCCCTATGTAATGACAACATCTATTAGGTTACTCATCCCACTCTTAGGTACACCCACTCTTAACACAATCAGATAGTCCATACTAACACTCAGAGCCACTGAAAAATCATATTAGAAATCACCAGAAGTAGAAGGTAGACATGACGAATCCATGTCACTGGGACTAAACTGCTCCGGATCAGGGTTTTCCTTTAAAATAGCAAATCATTCTGGAGGTTTTGTTCAATTTTAGTTACCCTATTGAACTAAGACACTTAATTATAATGATACACAAAATCAAGGAATGCAAAAGTGGTGTCACTGTGACATGGATCCATCTCAGTGTGTATGGTTATATATACTAATATATGGAAGGTATCTGAGGAGTAATTTGTTACACATGTAGTAGCACATCATGAATGCCAACATCAGCAAATGTAAGGAGCACAGTAGGCCATTGCCATCATGCAACCAAATCTCCTGTCTAGTAAAAAATAAGTGTCATTTCTATAGGCCTATATGCCTGCTCTGGCTTCTGTGATAACCACAGTCATAACTTCTGCTGTGCAGTCAAGACACACTACACCTGTGCATAAACTGTCAACATCACAGTGTAGTTTGGAAAGGGCTGGAGCAGGGCCTGCTGTGAGGAGGGAGACTCAGGGTACCATTGCCAATGTCAATGCCATGAGTAGAGGCCTGATGGGTTCAGTTACGGGGCAAGAGGATCAGCTGGACCAGATCACAAACAATCATAGTGGAACCAAATACAGATAATGCAGAGAAGACACATTAGGAAGTACAAGTTTCAATATAAAAAAATAAATGTGACTCTTCCAATGAAAGGTATTAATGGAATCCTCCTACTGTAAATATATAAAGACAGTGTAACATATCGGGGACAACTGGCCCACCAAATACAGTACAAGCCCAAATGTTAGTCATGACCAACACATTTGGCTGCCCTCGTGTTATCCACAGACATGCTCGGATGCAGACATAAGATACACCAAATTTCCACAGATAGGATACTGTTTATACCATCAAGTCTAGTTTGTAGACTTTCAGACACACATCACATTGGGTCATTTTGACACAACTTGTAGGAAGGTAGCCTCCTTCTGCATGGTTACTCCCACTTTTTTCCTGCTGCTATGCTGGTTTTGGACTAGTCTGACTGGGATCCTGCTAATCAGGACCCCAGTCTTTCTGCTCTCTCTCTACATTGTTGTGTTTAGTACTTAGTTACATCCCAGATTTGATACTGGGGTACCCTTATAAGACCCTAGTATATGGTACCCTTGTACCCAAGGCATAGGTACCCCAGAGGCCTTCCATGGGCTGAAGCATGTATTATGCCGCCAATGAGAGACAATTCAAAATGGAACTACAGGTCTGCCATTGCAGTCTGTGTAAGTTGGTGCTTGCACAAATTACTAAATATATAGGTTTACTATATCTAAGGGTCACTGCACTTTAAACCTATAAGTCACTCCTTTAGCAGGCCTTTGCAATCCTGAAGGCAGGGTGCTTGGTTCTAAGTGAGAGGGTGACACTGCATGATCAGGACACTCCTGCAGCCTACGGAGTTCATTCTCCTGGGTTGTCAGTGAAGCAGCCATACACTATATAGAGGGGTAATGAGTAAATACGCAATGACCATCTCGAAAATGGCTGAAAGCAATCCTATCGTTTTTGGTATCAAACATGTTGGAATCATACCCCCACACAGTAAACGGGCTGGGGATATGATTCCAAGTACTGGAAGAGCCCTCCGTTAGGGTCTCAGTGCTCCCAGTACCAGCTTTCTAGTCCCGGACAGCACAAAATGGTTGCTGCTGACCAGAGACACATTTCTGCCCTCCCGCTGCTGAGCCAAGCTCGAGCAGAGGAAGGTAGAACAATAGGCATCCTGTCACAGGGAGTTGTGACCACCTCCCAGACAGGATTTAGGGCCTCATGTAGGTAGCATACCAGTTACCACTTCTAAAATACCGAACGATACCGAATCGGTATTTTAGAAGTGGTAACTCGTATGTAGGTAATGAGTCGGTATTTTTTACCGATTCGTTACAAGTCGGTAATTACCGAATCGGTATTTACCGATTCGGTAATGAGGCATACCTTCCCATTGATGGGAAGGTATGCCTCATTACCGAATCGGTAAATACCGATTCGGTAATGGGGGGAACACATGAAAGGGTGGCAGGGTGTCACATTGACACCCTGTTGCACCCCTGATTCGGCCATGTGTGCACATGTGGCACACATACATGCCCTAAGGGCATGTATGTATGCCACATTGCACACTGCTACGCGCGTAAAAATGCATAAACACATACATTAATTATTTACCACCAACTATAAGTTGGTGGTAAATACCGACTCTAAAACACACCCACACACTCCCCCTACATCTCGATTTTGGATTCGGAATTTACCGAATCGGTAAAATTACCGATTCGGAATAGTTACCGATTCGGTAACATTACCGATTCGGTATTATTACCGAATCGGTAATTTTACCGATTCGGTAAATTTCGAAGCCAAAACTTGTCCCCCTACATACCAATAGCCAAAATACCGGTCGGTAACGGTATAATTACCGAAAATCGGCCGTTACCGACCGGTATTTGGCTACCTACATGAGGCCCTTAGTGTATTATGGCTGGGTGGGTGTGCTTGCCAGTGCCAGAAAGCATGCATGAGGGGCACATTTGGTGTTCCTGTGCATAATCCAGTTCAAACCAGTCCTGGGAGCTGTTGGCTGCTGCTCTGGCGTGAAAGGACATGGGAGTAACCTCCCCCTTGCCAGACCTCCCCTGGGAGGGTCTCCTGAATCATCCCAACCCTTTCCCAGTGTTACTTAAGGGCTACCCTGGGTGTAGGTCCCTAGTTGGCTTATTGGCTTCTTTGCAAGACGATCTTCAGGCTCCAAGTAGCCCAAACCTCAAGCACCTCTTGTGACTCCAGTGCCTCTGGCCTGTGGGTCCACTTGAGGGTCATTGTTGTTTCTTTTGGGCTCCCCTGATTGCTTGGGGCCTGCCCTGACTTCTCTGCTTGTGGTGAGTCCCCTGGACCTTTCTGTTCCCAGCTTTGCACTTTCTCAACTCCCTGCGTGGGTTGCATTTACAAAGGTTTGCTGGTACTCCAACGGGACACCGACCCCTCAGCACTCTATAGCCTTCCTGGGACATTCATACCCTGGTCCTGGTCTTCCTCAGCATCGCCTGGTCCTCACAGCTGCAGAGTGAAGGTCATCCTCATCTTCCCTGAAGCACCAGACATCGGAGGGCATTCGTCTTCCAAGCCTCCTTGTCACTCCTAAGTGACATAGACTCTGTCCTCTCTACTTTCAGGTACTCCTTTTCAGGAATCCACGCTTGCATTCCCATGGACACTTTCTCTTCTTCCAGCAGCGGCACTTTCCTGAAGTCCTCAATTGGGTTTGACGGTGGTTTCTGACACCACTTCACATATATGCGCCTGGCTACCCTGGTGTAGGTAATGTGGGTACTAGTGTATCTACAGGTGGGGTGGCTCTCCAACCTCTGTCTTCTAAGGTGTTTCTCCAGGGTCCACTGGGTAAGGGTCCTTAAACTTTAAAAATCCAACCTCTACTTGCACATTGTTGTGCAGAGCATGCAGTTGTGTTTCCTGACTGCACACACTCTCTGTGGGGTCCCTATCTACTCATCTTGAGTGGTTTCTTGGGGTCCCAGCACTTCACTTCCTCTCAACCCTATCTTGATCCGAGTCATGGTTCTTATGCCACTTTCTTAGCATATGGTTTGATTCCCCCTTGGGCCAATGTGTATTTTGTGCTATTTACTGTGTTTCTTTGCTCAAATATTGTGTGCATTGTGTTTATCTCCGCGTTGGAGATATTGGAACATACTAGAGAGTATTATATAATAAATACATATTTTTATAAATATTCGGTGTGGTTATTTTTCACGTAATCTATACTATAAGATTGCATTCTGGTAAAAAAAAGCTGCTTTACACTCCTTCAAGACTAAGCCTGAAGGCTGCTCTACACAGCTACCACTTAGAGAGCTTTCTAAGGTTGTCTAAGACCTCTTAAATCACCATAAGGGTTGTCTGGACTGGTACAAGATGCCCA
Organism: Triturus cristatus; assembly: GCF_964204655.1. Classification (NCBI taxonomy): domain Eukaryota; kingdom Metazoa; phylum Chordata; class Amphibia; order Caudata; family Salamandridae; genus Triturus; species Triturus cristatus. The sequence continues at coordinate 409,240,827 of NC_140589.1, read as the reverse complement.
CTTACATTAGTGAACATCATATACCAGGCCAACTTCTCACACAACTCTTGTACATTAGAATCACTTCATGATTGTGAGGAAGTGTACCACTAACTGAATCACAACCCTTTCACTAATGGTCAGGCAACTTTAATGCAGATCTTAACAAAATCATTATCTGTGCAACAGATTGAGGCTCCATCAATAGCTTTCTGGAAGTAGCACCCAGCAGATGACAAGATGACATGACCTAGGATGGATTAGGAAGATAAAATCATGAGAGTTATGCTAACATTGTCTTCACATTTTTTGTCTATCCCAACATTTTTACAAGGCAACCTTAACTGCTTTACAACTTTTTGGTTGTGAATATATATTAGTCTGAATTCAAATACATTATTCATCCAAATAATATTTTAAAAACACACAGTGGATATATTTATAGAGCATATAAACAAATGCCACATACTTTACAGTTGCTTACCATCAGGAAAACATGTTTTCAGTGGGTTCCCCTCTGATGTCAGAGCCTTTATCCTCATTACTGTCTTGCTGATGCATGTCACTAATATCACCATGGGTTTTTTACTAGTAATTGTCTTCAGAAATGAATTGTCTGTTCCTCCACAGGGCAATGCTGTGAAGCATTCAACAGACCACCATTGCCAGGAGAGGAGAGGAGGGTCCATCGTCATGTCCAGGCATCTGAACATGGTTATCTACGTCAAAAGTTGTGGCAGCCGTCACAACGCCTAGACCATCAAAGTCTGGCACAAAGATATTAATGCCAAAGAGCAGTTCGTATGGGGTCCACCCACCCAGAGATCTTCTTGGGAGATTATTAAGTGCACTTTGATCACCATACAAATGAGTCAGCCAGTTCCTGCCGGTACCTAAGACTCTAGCTGTCAAAGATTGCTTTAAAGTCACGGTTCATTCGCTTCACTTTAGAATTGCCCTCAGGTCTGTATGGAGACAAACACTGCACCAGCACCCCCAAAGACCTCATTGCTTCCTTGTAAGCCTTAGAGGCAAATGCAGGACCTTGGTCAGAATGGAAGGTGCCACATGCAAACATCCTGACAAAGACACGCAAATCTCAATGACATTTTGAGCGTCAACACTGCATTGTGGCCAAACCCAAAGGAATCTAGTGCACAAATTCACTGCAACAAAAATGTATGTATATGGAGTACCAGAAGTCAAGGGACTGCACTGATCAAGATAAATACAGTCAAATGGCTGATTTGAAATATAAAGCTGAGTTTGTGGTGGTCGTGAAACCGTAAATGGTTTAATTTGTTGACAAATGTCATAAGAAAGCACATAATTACGGGTTTGACTATATAAACCTCACCACCAATAATGTTGCCTTTGCAAATGCAACCCATGCAGGAAGTTGAGAAAGTGCAAAGTTGGGAACATCAAGGTCCAGGGGACTCACCACAAGCAGGGAAGTCAGGGCAGGCCCCAAGCAATCAGGGGAGCCCAAAAGAAACAACAATGACCCTCAAGTGGACCAACAGGCCAGAGGCACTGTAGTCACAAGAGGTTAACAGGGCTTTCCGTAGCCCAAAAGCAGGCTCCACAGGACCTCTCATTTTCACCTGGGCATCATTAAAGTGGACTTCGCTTGAATTTGTTGGCTCCTCAGAGGTGTCAAGAGCTAGGTATATCTCAGATTCCCTGAAACACATAATCACAAACACAAATGTAACTGAACTGTTTCTTAGATGGGCAAATAATAAGAAATAAAAATGACATAAACTCGGGCCGAGAATAACTAAGTCTATGTGCTGTCCTTGTGCCACTCAAGGCAATGCAATGATAATGCATAGTTTACATTAAGATTTTCACAGCCGTGCAACAGGTTAATTGTGCTACTTTGCTTGTCTTTGTAAAGAACTCCAATGAGCAATCGTCGGCCAAAACATCTGACATGTCCTCGACGTAATCCATCAGCTGACCAGGACAGATGTGCTGACTCCAGCCACTGGACCCAATGTGAACCAAAGCCCAATCGGGTAGTGGCTCAATGTGCTCACTGCACATGATGATTCGTGCAATCTCCCAGGTCCAGTTTCCAGCCTGCATGCCGAACATCCATGCATGCCATAAGCAGTCATCCTGGTGACCCCCCTGGTCGTGGTCCAACAGGTGACGCACACACACGTCAAAATCCAGGTCAGCTACCATTATGTTGGAGAGGCAGACACCCATGTACCACTCGAATATGCACGAGCGACAATGCAACACAGGCTGCACGCAGGTGATGTGCGCGAGGCAGAAGCTCAGACGGTAACTGATCTTCAGCACTGCCAATGGCAGTGCCCCCAGTACACGCAGCAGACGTGCTCGGTACAGCTCCACGTGACTGGAGTAGACCATGTGTCTGGGATGGTCAGCCATTGTGTCAGTGGCTCTGCTTGAAGCGGGACTGGCCTGCCCTGAGAGAGTCCGGAGGGTGAAATGGCCCAGCTCGGTGCAGTGTCTGTGTGCAATGGGTGCAGGCTTTGGGTGGGGTGGGAGTACGTGCGAAGACCATATCACGCACGCCAACTACGATCAAGGACCACTGCATGAGGGATGTGTACACGTCGTCTCACGCCAGGCAGTGCATAGTGTGGGAGTCACAAGCAAATGCCCTCGTACCTGTCAGGGGATTTTGGGCACATGCATGTTCCTGTTTGGAGCTGCAGATGTGCTACAGCCTGATAGTACAGATAAAGCACCTTTCACCCCTACGTACACTTCACCAGCTGCATGTAAACAGCAGACGTACAGAGGCCAGTCGTGGGTGTGGTGGGACGTCTGCGACCCTGGGAATCATGGATGATTTGCCCAGCACAATGCACATGAGCTGACTCACTGTGTGTTACGTTGACACACAGCTGCTCCGCCTTGCCACAGGCACCCACACTTGTGTGCGCTGCACGCTTGCATCACATGCACTCCTGCGGGACACCATTCCAACGCCTGTCCGCTCATGTCCAGCACAATGCCAACAACATGGCGATGCTGGCCTTCGAAGGTGTGCGCCCACTTGGGTATAGGCCGCGGCAGACACAGGTGTCCAGCCCATGGCTGTCCGGGACCTCGCAGCGAAAGAGGACAGGCAACAGACTCATGCATCTGCAATACTGATACACATCACACCTGGCATGCATGTGCCAAGAGACGGAGTGTTCTAGCGCTCCAACATGTCCCCGTACCTGCAGGCCCGCCCTCCTGGAACATGCCACATGGCAACATTGTGTACTGTGGCACTGGTGGCGACAACATCCTATAACAGAGACACACTTACCGCACTTCCTGCAACTGGCTAGGTCCAGACCACGGCCTGTCCACTGGTGAACCAGCACACGCAGCCTGTGCATGCAGGGGGGCAGGTGCGGGGCTACATTTCCAGGGTCACTGCCAATGCTGAGGTGACATAGCAACGTCCGCAGAAGACAGCACACTGTGATGTTGCAGGGCCTGTGCACATCAAGCTGACACAATGAACACACGTACACACTTGCTCAGATGGTGTGAATGGCTACGGGCATGTGCTCATGGCCACACTTATTAGCAGGCACACCTACCGAGTTACACCTGTGTAGGATGTGTGTGGGGTGTGTGCACACTAGCCAGCAAGGCCTGCCTGGCACAGTCAGAAATCGACAACAGGGTACATCGTAAAGGACACAACCATACAACCATAAAGGCCCCATGATTTGTGCTGCACAGAGTTAGTGGCAAGGATGCACTACATCCTGCACTGGCCTGGCACCACGGGCCGCTGACTTGTGGTGCACTGGGGCAGGGTCACGAGTGCAGAGCAGGTTCCCGTAGATGACAGGGGGCTTGTCGCAGAGTATCTCTGTGGACAGTGGAAGGTGTGCCCCGAGGGCAAGATGCAGAGGGCAGGACCACGCAGAAACAGACACTATGGTGGAGAGTAATGGAACAGACACATGTCGGACACCAAGTCCGGTCCAGCCAGATAAAGATGCAGAAAACCATCAGCCTCTGGACACAGTTGCTACCAAGGTCCAACCAGATAGTGCGCATGACTCATTGCACACAGAGTTAGTGGCACCAGTGCCGTTAGGGGATGCCACCTGTGATGAGGCATGTCCAATGGTGTTGGCTCCTCCACATCTTGGCCAGGACACATTTTCACATGTGTGACTTACTGGACCGCACTGTAGGCCTGAGGCAGCGATCAGCACGGGCCATTCACATAATGTTGCCGGCTTAGGTTGGATGGCCCCACCGGTCTGCGTAGTTCATGTTCGGTGGCACCACAGCTCACGGACTTGCGGTGAACAGGCTTGATGGCACCAGGTCAGTCATTGATATTGTGTGATCTCCTCCGTGACTCGGATCCGTGTTTCATCCGGACTGAGCTGCATCTTCCTCTTGCTCCTCTCCGTGCATTCACTGGTGTGGAGTCTGCCATTCGTGATTCGCGACTAGGTGCTGGAAGTGGGACCTACTGGTCCGCAGGGTAGGCCTGAGCCCTTATCCATGGGTCGCCGGCTGGCGTTGAACAGGATTAGTGGCACCACGTTTCGCAAGGAAACAAGACCCCATAGTTTCCAAATATGTGAAAGAACTTCCACATCAAATGTTTACAAAAATGATTTGATCAGCACACATTAAAGACAAAGAATCAGTTCCACCAAAGGAAATTGTTACACATTTCTTTATTCTTTGAATTTTATTCTCTTTTCTTCTTCTCTTTCTTTCTTTGTGCTGATAAAATCATTTTTGTACCCCTATGGAACTATGCCTCACTGATCGGGGGGAGTCTGGTGCTGTGACTGCTGCCCAGGCTTTGGGGTCACTGCCATTAAGGACTCAGGATACAGTTTCACATATGGGACCTACTTGACCGAAGAGGACACCGGTGTAGTATGTGTTTGTGGAAGGAGTAATATGGGCCAGCGTCAGGGGGCTAGGGATGGACTGCGGAGGCCGCAGAAGTCACCGAGGAGAAATTACTGCAGAATGGATGAGTCTGCTAGCCCAATGTGGTCCATGAGTTTCCACCACCAAAGCATCACATGCATCAAGTGAGAGGTTAGGCATTCACACTTATTGAACATTTAGGGGCATATTTACAAGCCCCTTGCGCCACCCCTACGTCACATATCCCATGTTAAAAAAGACGCAAAAGTGGCGCAAGGTGCTTGTAAATAAGCCCCCTAACATTTACTGCACCTGTATTCTTTAGCCATTCAGTTAAGGTCAGAAACATGGGATGTTGTCAAACAGAGAGTTGCCTGATGAGTCTAATCCAAAGAAAAAAGTCTCATGCCAGTGCATGTTGCTATTTCACATCACAGTGATTATCAATGTTTATATGAGGTAATATCCCGTATATTATGTGTTGACTGTTAACTAGATGCTAAGAGAGCTTTGTGGATACCTAGGAATCTCGTGCAGAAGTTCATGAGGTGTGTGAAACAATGTACTTCTCATCCTCAGTTCAGGAAGAGCTGCTGCTGTCTGCTTCAGTCCCAATGATCTGAGGCTGACTCTGCCCATCAATTACAGAAGCCACTCTCGCACCGGTAGGATGCAGAGGCCAGTTGACATGAGCCACCGCTGGCTGTGGAGCACAGATAAGAGAAAGAGGAGTGGTAGAGCCCCTGTGAGGCACACTGAGGGGTTTGATTTTCAGCACTGTCCAAAACGATGATCAACCTCGTCAATTATACGACAATGCCCTTGTGTGTGCTCAGCTATGCTCAAATTCTTATGTTGTGCTTCATTGCTTAAACTGGAGAAAAGGTGGAGTTCTAGCCACTTAATGAGGACTTGGGGCCTGATTTACTAAGGACTTGCATTGCCATTATGTCATGCTAGGCGAGACAATGTGGTAAATAATTTCATTACCGGGACTTAATTTGATACAGAAACATAATAAAATAGCTCAGTAAATAAGAGGCAGAATCCGTGGTATTAGAGGTTCGGAATGGGCTTTATTCCAGTGGTCGATTATAATCGGTTGCTCCAAGTTCCATCACCACGAAGGTTCAGGAAGTGAAGTACATACATTATTGACAATCAATTACTTTTATACAATAGGCATTACAGTGAGGCAAATACAAGAGGCGTAACAATTGATAGCAAAGATAACATTTCGCATGCGTAGCTGAAATAGGCGTAACTGGGAATGGTTTAAAGAACGTCATCAGATGTGATGTCATAAGAGGGCGGTTTCATGAAAGAATTTCGCAATGTCAGCAGAAATACTTGACAGATATGCGCGCGTAGCAGCATGACGTGTGATTGACGTGTAACTAGGGGGTGAAGGGGACTTGACATTTGGCTCTACATGTGGCGACAGAAGTCTGGAGGGTCAAGTCAACCTAATCCCAAATCATATCTAACATCCTATGTTTAAAGAACTATGTTATCCAAAAGAGAGGTCTCTTCGAGTAGAATCTTATTCTATACTGACTATACTGACTGTTAGTGCGTGTACAAGCATCTAAATGTCTACACTAGATGCGAGGGCGGAATCTTCCATATTAACAGGGCTATGAATTACTTGCATAAAGACAGAGAAGCCGGGCCTTTGTTCGGTAGCTGGAAGAATGTTTACTTAAACTACTAGACAGGAATGCATCGGGCAGGGAACGGAGTAGATAATTTCGAAGGTGAAATACAGTTTTTGGCAGACAGCAGGCTGATGTCAGGCTTCGTGAGCCGCGCAGAGAATGAGACAAAGTTCATGGTCACAGATGCAGGCTCAGACTGGAGTTTTCAGAGGCAGAAGGCAAGAAGAGTTTGATGACAGAATCAGGGCCTACTTGCCTGGACTGTAAAATGGCATAAGTGAACCATATAAAGGCGGTGGCCTTTCGTACTTAGGAATGGAATATCCGGCCCATTCATGGCGGATCAACAGAGGACATGTTAACGGTGGACGCACATGTGTTTGCGTCTTCATAACTGGAACTGGAGGGAACATACATGTATTTGTAACATGCACATAGAACCGTTGGGGTCCAAGATAGGGGACATAACTGATCAGAAAAATCCATATTTCCACATTCCCTCCTTGTCCCCTACTTGCCCGTCAAGAGATATCAATCTTCATTAATCCATTGATCTGTTCATATAGCATCATTTGTTCTTCTTTCTTCTTCCGGGATCTTGAATGAAAATCTTGATGTGGAATGCACGATGTGGCACACAGACCACAAATCGCTGGTCCACATTGTAGGCATAAGCAGCAACTGAATAGTATGAGAAAGCCAATACCTAGGAAGGATAGGACCTTCCATCCAAAGGTAGATAATACATTCCAAAACCAACCGGACCAAGTCCAGGTGCCTGGATTCTGGTGTATCTGGCTTACAATCTTATGAAGGCGAGTTATGGCTTTATATACAGATGGCGAATTTTCTGGTATGAAAATGCAACAGCTTGATCCGATGACCCTACAAGCTCCGCCCCTATCGGCCAGGATGACGTCAAGGACAAGACGATTTTGAAGCACAACAATCCGCATAGCAGACTGCTCTTCTGTTAAATTGCCTAAGGCGGAAATAGTTTCGTTCACTACTGCTTCAAGGGTTCTGGTTAATCTACGTATCAGCTTACTATTAGTAACTGTACCTATATAGGGAAAGAGACCTTTATTGAAATCTGTGTATTTTTCCCATGCTGTTTCAGTATAATCGACTATTGGGAGATCTCTCTGCTGTCTATTGTGTACTAAATGAGTATTTCTATGATAATCAGGAGGAGCTAGAAAAACAGGTGGCAAAAGAAATCCAATGTAGCAGGTACCATCCCAATCTAGAGGCAAACGTACATATGCCGTCTGACCACATATGAAATAGGAATGGCGGGAAGCTCTAAATGTAGACTTGCCTTGATCACTAAATTCTACTACAGTGGTGCATCTACTATGGCCCATATGTATGAACCATTCTTTCTTACACATAATTCACCTTTTACTGGAAATATTGACATAGCGGGCAAAATTGGAGTAGCTTCGGATTCGACGTTTAGGATCATAAGATTAAGCGTAAAATTACCTAATCCATACACTTCATTTTCGAGATCAGTTCCTGTTCTCTGGGGAAATCCCTCCTTGTTAGGATAGCAGACCTTAAGTAAAACTAAATTCAAATTTCCCCATACCCAGTTATCTTGATAAACTGCAGAATTCGAATCTAGAGAATTAATTAGACTAAACCATGCTCCACAGGAGCCGTTGTGTGTGAACGGGTATGGAAAGAGAGGTAGAATTCCTTTATAATTCTGATAGGGAGGGAGTCGGCCACATATCCAACAATTTGTAGCATTGCTGACCTGATGGGAATGATGTAACATATTAATAAACGTGTTATTGCGCAGCGCAAATCTATAAGACAACTCAAGCGGAGGTAATTCACTAAAAGAATGTTCGGCAGTAACATTGTAAACATGTCTAGAAATAGGATAATATATGTGCAACAATATACTTGCAGTAATTATTAAAAGACTTGAGAAAAACAAAATTAATAACGTCACTATGCAATGACTACGCAGTGATTTACAGTACGCCTGTCGTTTCAACATTTTTCGGGTGCTTTCTCTATTCAGGTCCAAGGGATACATGTCAGAGACAATTCAACCGCTTCACCTTGGAGAGGACTTAAACAATCAAATTGCTCGACTGATTGGGCCTGAGCTTTAATTTATAATGTTCGGAATCACTTTTTTCCACAAAAGGAAGTTTTGAGTCAATGGGTGAAGACACACAAGGTGTGGTATTCACTTCTGATTGTGGTCCATGAAATTTCTTGATATGACTTGAATGAATCCAGCCTTTCCTGCCCTCGATCTTCACGGCTGTTCTTGTGGTGAGCAACACCAGCTGGGGCGTCCTCCACCTAGGTTCCAGCTGAGTCTTTCGATCAAAGTTCCTCACGAGGACCAAGTCTCCCGGAACTACGTCATGGGGTTTCACCTCAGTGTTGTCAGGAAAAGCTGCAGCTACCTGTGAACGACAAGATTGTAGTGCAGACATCAAGGAAGCCAAATAATCTGTCAGCATATTACAGTCAATATCAGTTATTTTGCGTGGTATGGGCGTCCCCCACATATTTGGTGGTCTGCCGAAGATCACTTCATACGGGGATAGCCCTGTTCGAGAGTGTGCTACCATTCTCATGTAAAAGAGTGCAACTGGTAATGCTACTACCCAGTCAACACCTTTCTCTCTGCATATTTTGGACAATCTTATTTTCAGAGTCTGATTATGTCTTTCTACGAGACCCGCTGCCTCGGGGTGTCGGACACAGTGGAATTTCCACTGATAGCCTAACAGGAGCGAAACGTGTTTCATTAATTCGGACGAGAACGGCTGGCCGTTATCTGAGTGAACAACACGTGGTAAACCGTATCGTGGGAAGAATTCTCAAACCAACTGTTTGGCAGTAGTCGGGGCAGTGTAATCTGAAACCGGGTATGCCTCCGTCCAACGGGAAAGAGCACACACAACTACGAGAACATATTTGAATCCTCTACATCGTTCCATCTGGATATAATCCATCTGGAGGCCTTCAAAAGGATGATCAGGAGGCTGAAATCCACCCTGTTCTACGGGGACGCTTTTTCCTGGGTTGAACTGGCAACAGATCATACAGGTACGAACTTTTTGTTTGGCTGCTGCTCGTAAATGTTTATTGAACCAAATGTGTTGAATGCTATCTAGCATAGCTTTTTCTCCTAGATGTGCTGGACTATGTACAGTGTTAATTATAACTTGGACCATTGAATCAGGAAGGAACCACACAGACTTTTCCTTCATCAACCATCCTTGATCCGTTTGGATCCCTCCTAATTCAGTCCATTTCTTTATTTCGTCTGGTGTAGCATGTGTCTGTATGTCGATTACGTCAAGAGCGGGATCTTTAACCGTCATACAATGTGTTGGCGTCAGGACTATTGTCTTTGTCATGTCGGATGTTTGAGTTTGAGCAGTCTGTTTAGCTGTTCTGTCAGCTAAATCATTGCCTTGAGAAATGATATCAGTAACTTTCGTATGAGCTTTACATTTCATAATTGATATTGCAGTGGGTAGATGTATTGCATCTAATAAAGCATGAATGAGGGGTCCGTGCTGAATGTGGGCACCGTGAGAAGTTAAATAACCTCTCTCTCGCCACAGCACGCCGAAGTCATGTACAACTCCGAATGCATAACGTGAATCAGTGTATATGTTGACTTTTTTATTTGTGGCTTGAATACAGGCTTGTGTCAGAGCGACGAGCTCTGCTGCTTGAGCGGACAAGGTATTTATGCAATTTGTTTCAATGATTTCAGTGTCTGTTGTGACTGCGTAAGCGGCCACTAGTTCTCCTGTACTAGTTCTCATACATGAACCATCTACATACAACGTCAGGTCTGGGTCTGACAATGGGACATCGGTTAAGTCTTGTCTGGGTTTCGTCGTGATTGTAGTAACTTCAATACAGTCATGAGCTAGTGGGTCTGTTCCATTTACAGGTAAAAGTGTGGCAGGATTCAATGTGTTACAACGTCTGATTTCTATATGTGGCTGAAACAGTGTTAGTTCGTACCCTGTAAGTCTTGCTATAGTCAAATGTTGTGTTTGCGTTCGATTCACAAGAACCTCTACTGCATGTGGTACTTGAACTGTCAATGGATGTCCTAACACTATGGCATCGCTTTGTCTGATTGCTAAAGCTGTCGCTGCCACTGATTTCAGACACGCAGGCAAAGCCTGAGCTACGGGATCTAATGTACTAGAAAAATAAGCACATGGTTTGTGTGCTCCTGCTTGTTCCTGTGTGAGTACTGACAAGGCAGTACCTTCGCGTTCTGTAACAAAGAGTGTAAAATGTTTTCTGTAACATGGTGTTGCTAAAACAGGTGCTTGGCATAGAGCTTTCTTTAAGCTTTCAAAAGCTTGTGTATGTTCCTGAGTCCAAGGGAGAACAGTCGATGTGGCTGCCTCCTGTGTTGTCAACTGAATGAGTGGTTTTGCTAGAAATGCATACTGAGGGATCCACTGTCTACAATATGAAGTGAGGCCTATGAAAGCCCGCACCTCCTTTTGTGTCTTGGGTATTGGCATGTTAGCTATTAACTGAATGCGGTCGGGTGTAAGCTGCCTCCCCTCCTTGGACAGCGAGTGTCCAAGATAAACAACTCGCTGGACACAGAATTGCAGCTTAGAAGGGGACACCTTGTGCCCCTTTTCGGCTAGAAATTGTAAAACTGTCAGTGATGCTTTCTCACATTCGGGTTCGCTTCTAGCGGTGATCAGCAGATCATCGACATATTGAAGCAGAGCAGTGTTAACTGGCATGCGGATACTGTCGAGTTCTCGTTTTAGTGCTTGGCTATAGATGCTGGGGCTTTCTGTAAATCCTTGAGGTGCGCGGGAGAATTTAAAGCTACGTCCGTTTAAACTAAATCCGAACAAATATTGGCTTTCCGGATCTATTGGGACGCTGAAAAAAGCATTCTTGAGATCAATTACAGTAAAGAATGTTGCTTCGGAATCAATAGCTGTCAGTAATGATGAGATATCTGGGACCACAGGGAATTGTGGCACAATGCATTTGTTTAATTCGCGCAGATCAATAACCAATCGATATACTGGCGGGGCCTTCGGATCTGTTCATTTGAGAATCGGAATTATCGGTGAATTACATACATTGGAGTCTGTTTCTACAACCACTCCTTGGGCAATGAGCTCGTCAATGATTTGTAGTAAAGCCACTACAGCATCTGGTGGTAACTTGTATTGTCGCATTCGTGGTAGTACCACTCCTGCCTTTAGTGTAACTCGATATGGTGTAATATTCATGCAACCAACATCAGTAGGGCCTTGTGCCCATAGATGTGTAGGTAAAGTCTGTAATCGGGGATCCATGTCTCTAGACACATAATGACCTTTAAAATCACGTAAAAACAATCTTACTCCTTCCGGAGAACAACATATTATAGCTCCTAGAGCTTTCAATGTTTTTATTCCTAACAGGTTTTCTGGACATGATTTAGTAAGCAATAAATCTGTAGTTCGGGTCAAAGGTCCTATCGTAAGTGGAAGAGGCTGTGACACTTCATTAACAATAGGTTTTCCTGAAAAACCAAGGGAAATATTCTGCGAGCCTGAGAGGGGTACCCCTGGAACTTCACTACGTTTTATAGTTGTTCGACTTGCCCCTGTATCGAGTAAAAATTTTCTGTCTTGGCCTAATAATTCACTATGTACATAAGGTCCTTCTTGATCTACAGGGATCTCGATAAGGGGTAAGTCTACTTCCCTCTCTAGGCTTGTTCATGCGTATCGTTGATAATCAGGATAGTCGTACTGTGCGGTCTGGTACAGTTGTCGTGTCGTGGTTTGTGTGGCAGCAACAGGCAGCGCAGGTGCAGCTGGCACAAACTGTATAGACTGTTGTGGAGCTGGCATGGACTGTGCATGCTGCAAGGCTCCTTGTTCATTCTGATCCTGTCTAAGTGGCCGTGGTCTTTCTTTTGTAATACCTGTGGCGATATTACGCTTCAGGACTGGACAATCGTGTACATAATGACCTGGTTGTTTACAATAGTTGCATGTCCCTTTTACAGGTCCTGCTGAATCACCGGAATGTGTCGTACCCTTTTTATGTCCTTCAGTTGGAACTGTCTGGGAGACTAGCATTTTCATTTTCGTGTCTTTCATGCGTCTTTGTTCATGATCTTGTTCCTCTCTAATTCTATTGTGATGATACTGTAACATTTGTAACATTTGTGATGGAGTGTTACCTTGCCAGGTACTCTCGAATTTTAATACTCTATTCTTCACTTGGGGCAAGGAATTTTCAACTAATTTTGTCACAAACAGATGTGGGTATGATTCGCTACTTGCTTTTATGCCACTATTTATACCGAAACATTTTTCAAATCGCGCATAGAAATCACTAGTGTCTTCATCTTGCTTTTGTTTACAGGCTGAAATTGCACCCCAGTCTTCCTTTTTCATAGTTAATAAGCGTGGCAGTACCTGTACTAGTAGACCTGGTAGTGCTTTAGTTTTGTCCCCAAGCCCCGAACCTGGACCTCGGGCCTTTTCTTCATTTTCTAATGCTGTCCAGTCTATCTTTTGGTCTCCCACCTCCCACTCTTTTTCCTTGAGTTTTTCATAAATGCCAGCAGGCATCAATACCTTTAATATGGTCATAATGTCGGGATAGGTATACTCTCCCATGAGTAACATGTCTTTAATTTCTCGGTGGAAACCCGCTGGGTCTTTGTCATGACTGGGTACCACTTTCTTCATTTCTAGCAATTCTATTTTCGATATGGGTGTATATACAAATACACGTTTAAACTCATTGTCCTCGCCTTTTATTGGGTGTACCTCTCGTAAGGGATTCTGTCTGTCCATGTAATACGTGGTTCTTTCCTTGATGGGCAATGAGACATGTTCTGGGCATACAAAAAGAATGTACTGTTTTCTTGATTCTAGTATTTCTTTAATTAGCTTAGTACCTGAACCTCTCCATCTATTCGTGAGTAATTCAGTCAATATATCAGGTAAGGGACCAGGATCTGAATGTTGGCTTTTATATAGTATAAGAAGTTGTTGAATCATATAAATCCCAGCTAAACGCTGTTCATCTGGGGTGAGATTCAAAAATGTGTGTGCTACTGTATCATCACTATACTTCCCGGGACTGTCAACCCAATGGACAGCTGACCTGGCTAATTCTTGTTCATCCATAGAATCGAGAAAATGATAACCCCTTCGTTCTCGGAGTAATTTATCAGCTGCTTGGAATGAATGCTCGTTAGACCTTATATTTATTATTGGGGTTTGAAAATTCCTGTTATTTTCTAGACATATCGGACGTATCGGATCAGTAAGACATCTAGTACTATTACAAGATCTTCCTCTACCTACATAGGCTATAGTTTCTGACTGTCCTGTGGGCAGTCCTGATCCTTCTTCCTCGCTTTGTTCGAACTGGTCTACCGCTAATCTTTCTTCGTGTAGGCGTTCTATTTCTTTACGGATCTTTCGGCACATGGCTATTATACAGTTTTGCTTATCATGTCTCCCTTCTGATATATTCTGGCTCCATCTGGTAAGAATTTGCATTGCTTCCGGGTCTACCCCCGGTCGGTCTTGATTTCGGATCACACAATTTATAAGGAAACGTAACAGTTCCCCCTGTATTTCCACTTTCTGGTATTCCATAGCTCTGTTAATACATTCAGAATCTCGCCCTGTTTGGACAAAATGGTATATATTATCTAGATGCGCAGTCATTCCTGGTAACTTCCCTAAATACACCGCGGCTCGTCTGATACGTAATGATGCCAGGGTCATTTCGTCCTCTTTTCCGGGCACAGGATCATATCTACAATCTATAAGAAGCTCCTTAAGCGTACGGGCATTTATGAGTTTGGGGGTACGTGAATGTGCAGATTCTTGAAAAGTAAGTTTATTTATTCTGGGTGGCGTAGAAAAAATATTGGTAGCACCTCCGGTAGCCCCGTCTGGGGTATCGGGTGTGAAAGGATTCGTTGAACGTGATACAGCAACTATAGGTGTGGATACAGCTATAGAAGTAGCTGTAGGAACAGATGCAGAAACAGATGTGCTTGCCGGAACTTGTGTCAGAACTTGTTGCTGTAGGGATACGGGTACTGGATCTTGGCGTTGAACCTCCCTGGCAGGCGGTCTATGTGGGGCGGGATTAGCATACTCGGGAGCTGCGTCATCTAAATAAGAGGAAAGAAAAACATCTTCTGCGGTTCTAGGATGCCCCTTAGGATGTACCTTTATTGGAAATAATGGGGGTGGCAAGTCTTTTGGTATCCCCGGAGTAGCCTTAGGTAATCCTTCGGCCAGAAGGGGATACATACCCTTCATAAGGGCATGTCTTTGTCTGTCTACTTGTTCTGATTTCACTCGTGCACCCTCTTCAATCAATAGGTTTTCTCGGACTTCATTTGAATTCTCTTTACTCTTCTCTTCCTGTCTACGTGCTTTTTCTGTACGTCTATACGATTCTTTACGCCATAATTCAATGGCGTCTTTCTGTGATTGTCTAGCTTTCTTTTTCCATAATTCTTCCTCTACTTTCACGATGCACTCTGCATCCCAGGTCCCAGCCGCGGGCCACCTCTGACTTTCTGGTAATTCCTTAGTGTAGTCTACCCATAAATCAAGAAATAATATGGCATCTAGGCCATGTTTATGATACATGAAGTACCCTGGAGTGTCCCTAGGAGGAATAGGAACGGCTTCTTCGAGTACCCCTTTTCTAGTTGTGATCTGTCTTAATTTCGAAAAGAGCGGCATATTGAAAACTGATCTGATACTTGATTTTGAACAAACTTAATACATTAAACACAATAAGGAACAGTCATTCATACCACAATATGCAGAAAACATTTAACATTTAACGTTTAACTGAGCAACGATGATGACGGTCTAAGGAAAACTTAATCACTAACATAATACTCGACATTAACTGAATCATTCTGAATTTATATATTTGGTATACTAGATATACTGCTAAACAGTACAGATACACTGCTGGAACAGTGCAGACCGGATTTGTGTACCCAAACCCGTCTGGACCGGCACAACTTATGTGCACGCCAGAACGCCTCCCCAGTAATGGTACTCACCGGGTAGCTCGGAAACGGAAGGCCTCGGAAACTGGACTGAACTTGAACCAGACTGGACTCGACTCGAACACTTCGGACACTGGACTCGACTTGGGACTTCGGAAACTGGTGGGCCTCTATATACCTCGGATCTTGCTCTCTCAGCTAGGCTCTGGTCGGGATACTTCGCACTTCTCACCGCCTCGTCTGGGTGTTGATCGCAGCCTCAGTCGCCCCCGCTTAACCGGAGGGAGATACAGGAAATCCTGCTGGTACGCGTTATTGTCCGTCCAGCTGTGGCAGGAGACCGGGCCTGCAACGCACCGCCGGCGCGTGAGATGAGAAAGTGTCCCTGTTCGGGCGCCATTCATGTGGTAAATAATTTCATTACCGGGACTTAATTTGATACAGAAACATAATAAAATAGCTCAGTAAATAAGAGGCAGAATCCGTGGTATTAGAGGTTCGGAATGGGCTTTATTCCAGTGGTCGATTATAATCGGTTGCTCCAAGTTCCATCACCACGAAGGTTCAGGAAGTGAAGTACATACATTATTGACAATCAATTACTTTTATACAATAGGCATTACAGTGAGGCAAATACAAGAGGCGTAACAATTGATAGCAAAGATAACATTTCGCATGCGTAGCTGAAATAAGCGTAACTGGGAATGGTTTAAAGAACGTCATCAGATGTGATGTCATAAGAGGGCGGTTTCATGAAAGAATTTCGCAATGTCAGCAGAAATACTTGACAGATATGCGCGCGTAGCAGCATGACGTGTGATTGACGTGTAACTAGGGGGTGAAGGGGACTTGACATTTGGCTCTACATGTGGCGACAGAAGTCTGGAGGGTCAAGTCAACCTAATCCCAAATCATATCTAACATCCTATGTTTAAAGAACTATGTTATCCAAAAGAGAGGTCTCTTCGAGTAGAATCTTATTCTATACTGACTATACTGACTGTTAGTGCGTGTACAAGCATCTAAATGTCTACACTAGATGCGAGGGCGGAATCTTCCATATTAACAGGGCTATGAATTACTTGCATAAAGACAGAGAAGCCGGGCCTTTGTTCGGTAGCTGGAAGAATGTTTACTTAAACTACTAGACAGGAATGCATCGGGCAGGGAACGGAGTAGATAATTTCGAAGGTGAAATACAGTTTTTGGCAGACAGCAGGCTGATGTCAGGCTTCGTGAGCCGCGCAGAGAATGAGACAAAGTTCATGGTCACAGATGCAGGCTCAGACTGGAGTTTTCAGAGGCAGAAGGCAAGAAGAGTTTGATGACAGAATCAGGGCCTACTTGCCTGGACTGTAAAATGGCATAAGTGAACCATATAAAGGCGGTGGCCTTTCGTACTTAGGAATGGAATATCCGGCCCATTCATGGCGGATCAACAGAGGACATGTTAACGGTGGACGCACATGTGTTTGCGTCTTCATAACTGGAACTGGAGGGAACATACATGTATTTGTAACATGCACATAGAACCGTTGGGGTCCAAGATAGGGGACATAACTGATCAGAAAAATCCATATTTCCACAACAAGGCAACGCAAGCCAATAAGTGGGAATAGCCACCTTGCATGGCTCTGCATAGTTTAGTATAACTAAGGTACCAGCAAGACAGCACATTCCACTGCCTTGTGTTACCTTGCAGCAGGGAGGTAAACCATGGGTGGAGCTTGGCTATTCCCACTCATCCACCGATGGATTTTGGAACATCCCCAGATTTACAAAACATTGTAAACCTGGGAATGAGTCAAAATGGCACACATCGCAGAAACAGGTGTAATGAGGAGAAAAGGTGTTCCTTCTTGCAGAAAAACAATCGTGCCTGTGTTAACACTAGACAGCACACAGTGCAGCAGTGAAGGAAGGCAGCAGAAATGGGCCATATCTTTGTAAATATTGCACATTTCTGCTGTCTCCCTTTTATGGAACACAACAAAGCACAGCAAGTTGCCTTGCTTCACTGTGTTGCATGAAATGTTAGTGTAATTCTGCCCCTTACTATTAAATCAGTCTGCGCAGAGAAGACGTTACCCAAAAGAGATGCGAATAGGACAAGTTAGAATGCATGCATTTACAACGCATGCCATTACAACACAGTCATTACAGTGACTACGTTGTTACTACGCATACCATTACAACACAAGTCATTACAACGATTTGCTGTAGGGGGGCTATAGAGTTTGGAATAGCATAATTTACTATTCCAACTCCAGTCTTATGCAAGAGTAGGGAATGTGTTGGATTTAAAATCCAACATCTTCTGCCCCCTATAGCAAGTTGTTGTAACAACTTCGCTGTAATGGTATGCGATGTAACAATGTGGTCGTTGTAATGACCGTGTTGTAATGGCATGCGTTGCATCGCATGCATTGTAAATGATGTTTACCCAGAGATGCACCTCAGAAACACACTACAGAGTAACACATGCACAGAAGGGACACTGCATACTAGGTCATGTGCAGGGGAGATGTACTGCTCACTAACGACGAGAAGATGTTCAGCACTAACTAGTTTACAGCTCATCATTATAGTAAAGCCTGGGAGATACGCTAAAAAGAGACAAAGGAGGGTTTAAACAGAGAAAGGAGGAATAAAAGCGAAACAGGTTAAGACAAAATAATGGACGGTGAAAAGCTATGTTGAAGTTAAACTGATGCTAGAGATTGCGTAGAATGCAGAAAAATAGTATAAATTAAGGGGATTGACATTCTAGTTACTAAATCAGGTTCCTTTGCACACTACAAATGAGAATGATATTTTCAACAAATCAATGCTCGAAGTAACCAGTTTCAGCGCCTCTCTCTATATATGTTTTTCTGTGTGCTGCTGATTCAAATTGTGGAGAGCACTTTCAGCAATAAATGGCTGACGGGACCAAGCCATCACTGACTTACTGTGAATGTGAGGGATCAAGTATGACTGGGGGCACCCCTTATGCATCATCTTCCAGTGGGAAGACAAGATTAGATCCCTCTCATTGTTGGAGGCAGCCAGAAGACTCCTGGCCTCCCCCCCCCCCCAGACCTCCCCGGTGATCTCGGGTGGTTGTGCTGAAAGTGCAGCCTGAATAGTTTACCACAGCCCACGGGAGGTGCAGGAGCCACCATCCTTTGGGGTGCACATCAGAATGGCATCCCATTCAGGCACGTACTGAGCCACACAAGAGAGGCTGCCATCCTTCACCACTCACTATGCCGACACTGCAGGCACTGATAATTGTGACAAATAATGTATGTTGCCTAAAGATCCCACAAAATTCTTTAGTGTGCTGGGTGAACTGAGGAAGTCAGGCACATATCTGCGTCCTACAGGAGACTCACTTGCTCAAAGATGATCAACACTGGCTTTGCTAAAACGCCTTTCCTCGAAATATCATGCCCCAACTCCAGTTAAAAAAGCAAGGGTGTTGATTCATATTAGGAACGGTATGAAATGTTGCCAGCATCACGTCCTAATGGATAATCAGAGCCAATGACGATTAGTGGTGGTTGAATGGTTGGGAACTCTGGTAGCAATAGGAGTTGTCTACTGTCTGAATACTGGACAGGAATCATTCTTGCTCCCGGTAATACAGAAACTGTCGAGCGCCACCGATAATCCCCTTCTGATCACAGAGGACCCCAACTATGTGATGCACACCACACTGTGCAAACACCAGCAGAGGGTGTGGCACTCCAACACTGTCGGGTCCAACTGACGGACTTGGGCCTGAATGAGTTGTGGCGTTACCAGTGCCCATTTCAGTCCGACTATTCCCACTTCTCTGCAGTGCAAAATACATATGCTTGAATCGACCACCTCCCCGTGGATCAGCACCTGTTCTCTCAGATAGACAAAATCTCCAAGGAGCAGATGGCCATATGAGATCATGGTCCAGTATAGGCTACACTGTCATGGCTGGCCTCACCCCAGGGTCATAGGAGGGGGCTCTGGAGACATATAACGCTTCCCTCCTATGGAACCCAGTGGTATGACACAAGGTGACACCGGATATACAGGAATATTTACAGGCAATTACAAAGTGAAAATAACGTCTCGAGTAGTATGGGATGCACTCAAGACAGTCATAGGGGAATTTCTCCTCAAGGAGGATAATTACCTCAAAAGGATGAGGGAGCTTGAACTGATCTGTGCTGAAAGGGACCACAAGGACAGTCCCTCCAGGAATATCCGGAGGAGTTTGATGACCCTTTGTGGACAACTACAAGCCCTGAAATATGACAGAACTAGGGCACTCGTTTTTACGAGAACGGTAAGAAGGCCTCCTGGCTAGCAAACTTTATGCGCAACGCACCAAGGGGTATATCTGGGAAGTCAAGAATGCAGCCGGGCAACTTTGCACCACAGACGGTCAGAAAGCAGAGGTTTTTCACGCATACTATAGCTTCATCTCCTCAGAGTATGTACTGGAGATAGGTTCTTGGCAGGGGGCATTCCTGCAGGGACTCCCTCTACCAAACCTGTCCCAGGATGACAGTATCAACCTGGACGCACTTATCACACAAGCAGAGGTCTTGAATGCTATGAAGCATTTTAAAAAGGCCAAGGCCTCAGGCCAGGTGGGTTCACCTCAGCTTTTTCTAAATATACCCAGCACTAGATTGCATCACTACTGACAGAGTTCTACAAAAAATTATTCCATCCCTTTGGACTCTCTCCCACAAGAGCAGTAGCTACTATCTTGCTCATAGCGCACCCGGACATTGACCCAGGTCAGTCTCAGTCCAATCACCCAATTTCCTTTCTGAACCTGGACACCAAAACTATGGCAAAAATCCTAGCAACATGCCTGGAAACCCTTTAGCCTAACCTGATACCTGCTGACCAAACAGGCTTTGTTCCTACCCGGTCCACAAATGGATCAAACAGGTCCTCAATTTCATAGATTTGGCATGGAAACACCACAGGGAAGTGGTATTGCTATCCCTTGTCATGGACTGATTGATCCATGCTACAGTTTACAATACGTCATATGGGATTTTTGGAGCAAATTATTAGGCACGGATTGATGTGCTGTATGCCTCCTCGTGCCAGGGTTCACTTGAATCGGATTCAGTCACAGGAGATCTTGATACAAAGGGAAACCAGACAGGGCTGCCCTTTCTCCCCTATGCTCTTTGTATGTATTTCAGGCACTCTTCCTCTTATTTTGGAAGCCAGATATTGACCAGGTCTCTGCCATTGACAAAACCTTCATTGGGGCAGATCGGCGCCCATGATTTCGGTACCACACTAGTCCATACCATCCAAAGCAGGAAGGGCTAGGAATCCCTAATATTCAATTCTACTACTTGGCAACACATGTAAGATATGTGGTGGAGTGGCACAAGGGAGAAACTTTAAAACCATGGTGTTTTTCTAGACCAAAATATGACTGCCCAAACACAAGCTGAGTTCCCCTAGTAACCCAGATCACAATGCTGTTGTAATTTCTATGCTTTCCCAGTCACTTGGGCGCTGTTGATGCCTAGGACTACCTCTCTGGACAGAAAGGGATCACTAGCTACCCATTCCTGCAAATAAGAGACCTCTAACATATTTCAAGATGTTCTCGCAGACCCTCTGCACACAACACCACCAAGTGACACAAATATACTGTATATTAGTCTTCAATCAATTAATAGATTTGTAGAGATGTTCTTGCCACCCGTGAGAGTTTCCAGGCACTGGCAGGTTCCAGTTGATTAGCCAAATAGCCATGTCTTCAGGGACTTTGGGAATTCTGGAAGAGATAGGGAGGTCTGTAGATGAAAGGGTAACTTGTTGTTTAATGTCTTCGCTGCTGTGCAGGAAAAGGATCAACCTCTGCATCTGCTCCGTTTGATGCAGGGGTTGAGAGTTATAGAAAGGGATGCAAAGCAGAAGTATCTGGTGGGCTGATGGAGGTTTAGGTAGTGGTTCAAGTAGGCGGGTCCGCAGTTTATAAGGCCTTGTGTGCATGGGTCAGGAGCTTGTACTGGCATTGTTTCTGTACATGGAGCCAGTGGAGTTTCCTGAGGCCGGGGCTGATGATGGTATGTCTAGGAGGTCGAGGCCTAGTCTGGCTGCAGCATTCTGTATGGTCTTTAGTTGGTGGAGTAGGTGAGCCGCAATCCCTGTGTAGAAAAGATTGTCTTAGTCCATTCAACTGGAGAGGAGGGCCTGGGTGAGGGTGCCTCTTTACCTTTGGGGTAGCCATTTCAATAACTTACGGAGCATGCATTAGTTGATGAAGCAGATGTAGGAGATGGAGTTGACCTCAGTTGTCGTGTTTAGCTGGGTGTCCACAATGATACCTAAGTTCCTAGCATGGTCAGTGGGGGTAGGCGTAGGACCGAGTTCTGAGGGCCACTAGAATTCATAGCGACCTTTTGCTTCTGAAAAGCTGTACCTCTGTCTTGTTCATGTTGAGCTTGAAGCAGTTGTCCTTCATCCAGTTGGCAATGTTGGTCATGCAGTTGTGGTAGTTGGTGTTGGTCTTCACAGAGGAAGAGAATGAGTTGTGTATCATCAACGTAGGGTATGATGTTGAGTCCGTGAGTTTTCGCGATGCTGGCCAGAGGTGTCTCGTAATGCAAAGGCTAGTAGATGGTGTACATTTATCGTAAGTATTCAGCACATAAAGTAAACTGCAGTTGGTGGTTTCTCTCCAGCTATCAGACAACTGACTCTGGAGGAATGCACCTTTGATGCAACATTCTACATTAAATCTACACAACTACACACAATGCTGATTCCCTAAGTACAACTCATCTTCCTCCTTTTACTCAAACACAGTAATCTACCAAACATTAATGTACAAACACCATACCCACCCAAAGCAAGCGTATGCCAAATTATGTACAATATGGACACACACCATAAGGTCCACAACACACCCTCATTAATTTAAGTCCTTCCAGCACACAGATAGTCCTCAAGATACTTTGGTGGGATTCTGTGTCTCAGTAGGCTACCACTCCTCCCAACTCGCTCATCAAACACTGTCTCATCAATGTTTCCCCTCAATACCACAGTCGCAACTTCCCATCTAACACTTCCTCATCACTCATCAACATAAAACTATTACACCCCAGTACTTTGTCATTGCAACCGTCTTCCCTTCAGCCACCCTTCTCAAATTCAACCGCTCTCCATTTTCCAAGACAACAAACAACCCATGCACACTCCTCACCTTGAATGGACCCCAAAACTTCGTAAGTCCACCCCCAATACATTCTGACTTGATCTTCTCCCAATCACCTTCCACTATTCTATTCCCCTTCCTCTCATAATCACTCCCCTTGTCCTTCTCAACCTTTGCCTGACCTGAAATTACTTTCATCCATGCAGGCAGCATTTTAGTATTTTCTTTACGTCCTCTCATTACACTAAAGGGTATTTTCTTCATCACGCTATTCTCTGTGGTATGATACGCCCAAACCATGTCATCTACGATATCCTTAAAGTTTTTTCTACTCTCCACTGCCATTTGAATTACCCCCTTCACCATATGGTTAGCCCACTTAACAATACCATTTGCTTGTGGGTTATAGAATGAGGTACGTAAGTGCACAATACCACAAAATGTCAAATAATGTGTCATTTCTGCTGCAGTTAACTGTGTGCCATTATCCGTAATCAATTTCTCTGGATACCCTTCTTCTCTGAAAATCTCCTCTAACACCCTGATGATGTTATTTGTAACTTCACAAATGCATTTCACAATAAGCCACTTAGAGTAATCATCACCCATCACCAGACCAAATAATTATGTGGCCACCCCCCCCCCCCAATGGTCCTATTAAAGCCATACAATCTATATGCCTATGGTAGACCTGGATCCACAACGTTACCAATGACTGATTGATTCCCCACTCTCAATCTTTTCTCACCATCTGTGCAGTCCACACACCTCTCAACCCAATCCGTGACTTGTTGGTCTATTCCAAGCCACCAAAAATGTTCTCATACTCTCTTCTTTGTGAGTTGCTGAGCCAAATGACCTTCATGTGCCAATTTGAACAGTTCAAATCTTAACTCCTGCGGAGGAACAAACTGCCCCCCTTGACTTTTAACTTTTCCCCACACACAGACAACTCATCGAAAACCTTCCCAAATGGTCTCATCACAGGTGACACCGTACTCTCGTGCCTGCCGCCCTTCAAAATCATATCCCGAACCTGTTTTAAAACACCATCACCAGCCATACATCCATACCACTGTTTCTTTCCAATGGCCCCACAACTCACTTCCACCAAATCATCCACACTTGCAACTGCACCATCATTATCAAAAGATTTCAACTTTTAACGTGTCTACGTCTTGCCAAGGCCAATGCCAATGGCAATGGCAATATGGAAAACCAATCTGCCTGTTCATTTCTCCATCTTGGAAAGTATTCAATTTTGTACTGCTACTTTTGTACTGCTACTCTTGAAAATGAGCTGCCAACCTGGCCAACCTTGCAGATCCCTTCCACACTCCTCCTGCCAAAGGACTCAATAATGGCTTATGAGCCATACAGAACACAAAAGGAAACCCCCAAAAATACATACTGAAATACTCTGCTGCTGATGCAGCAGCTAATGCCTCCCTCTCTATAACTGAATAATTCCTCTGCAATTCAGTTTAAGAACCGGAAGCAAAAACAACCGTCTTCTGACCTCTCCTATGGACTTGAGCTAACACAGCCCCAACTCCCACCGCACTGACATCCACTATCAAAATGGATGTCAGTTTAGTGTCAAACCGTGTCAATACATTTGCAGCAAATATTTAATTTTTTATGTTTTCAAAAGCCTCATATTGATCCTCTGCCCACACGGTGTGGGTGCTCTCCATATAGCCTCGAAGAGATCCCTCTTGGGCTTGACACCCATCTCTGAAATGAAAAGAAATGAAAAGAGGATTTATTGAGCGCGATAGCTACCCTGAGGCGTCCTAGCGCTGGTGGACGGTGTGTGGATGAGAATTAGGACACTAGTCTGATTTATTGAAAAGCAGGGTTTTTAGCTGTCTGCGGAAGGAGAGCACGGTTGGGCTCTGATCGAATGTAGACCCCAGATACTCTACTTCTTCCACACAAAATTTGCATTTCTTTTTTTTTTTAATGTTAAACCTGCATCAGCTATCTTATCCAAAACTTCTTTCAAAACCATGACATGTTTCTTCTTTGTATCCCCGACCACCAAAACATCATCCTGACAGCATAAAACGTTTTGCAACCCTTTCAAAATTGTACCCATCATCCTTTGAAACACACTGGCTGCTGACGCAAGGCCAAACGGCATCCCTGTGAACTAAAACACACCATCATTGGTGATAAATGTCGTCAGAGCCTTGGAATCTCGGTGCAGCTTAATTTGATGGTACACACTACGCAAACCTAACTTGAAAAAAAGTTTCTCTTTTTAACAGTAGCAACAACTTGTTAATGTTTTGGAAGTGGAATATTATCCACAATTATATTTTGGTTCAAGATGCGCAGACCCACACAGAACCTGAAACGAACATCAGATTTACCCGTGATAACAACAGGAGAAATCCAGCTGGATGTCTCTATAGGTTCTATTACCCCCTGCTTAACCATCTCCTCCAACATACACTTCACTTCTTACCTTGCAATAATAGGGACATTACGCACTTTATGCTGTACAGGCACTGCATTCTGCCTAATCAATTTTTTATGTACATAACCCTTGAACTCACCTGCTTTTTTTGAAAATACTCCATTTGCTCCTTCACTATATTTTCCACCGTTACTTCATCCACCACCATGACCTGATTGGGTGCTCATGGATTGATGATTACATGCAGATCATACTGATGTAGCCACCTCAAAATCGGCAGTTCTCTCTGTGCTACATACACCTTTCCCATCACACATCTTTCCTGAAAACATTTCTCAGTTGACATATAACCTATTATGTCTATCTTCTCCCCTTTGTCCTTACCAGGATTGATATATTTTGGGAGTAAGCCTACTTTTGGCCAATGTTGCATTAACATATCTTTAAAGGACCATTGTGTAGAACAACTCAGGTGCACCATCAACTGGACACTTTCTCCTTGTATTGTAAACAACGCACTGGGCCTCGTCCTCCCCGGTATATCTTGCTCATCTATACATACAATCCTATCAGTTATTTTCTCAGTATCTTCTACACCTTCCTGCACAGCTGCCACCTGGAAGTTGCGGTTTACTTTACTCATCGTAGCAAAATGGCCTTTGTGTCCACATTGTCTACATTCACTACCTACTGCATTACAATTCTTTATATATGCCGAGTGGAAACTGCTCCCACACCTGGTACGCATCCTTTCAAGACATTTGCTAACATCTGTCAAGCGCGAAGTGATTCCCATATACCTCCTATTTAGTACCCCTTCTATCCCTGAATTAACGTTTCCTGTGTTGGTGCTAAGTACCCCTATCTCCTCCTGCTGGATACATGAAACACCTGTGCTGTTTCTTTTTTTTCATTTCTCTCATTCACAAATCAGACTGTTCTACCATCTTAGCTATCTCAATGGCATTACATAATATGGGATGTTTTGCTGCCCACAGCCTCTCCAGCATTTGTTTATTTCCACACTGGACAATCGATTGATTACTGATCATCTCATGCCTCATTGCTCCAAATTGACATTTCAAAGGTGGCTCTCATAACCGGGTCACAAACTGATCAATTGTCTCATCAACCCTATGTTGTTGCATTTAAAAATGATGACTGTACATAACCTCTTTTGCAAAATGTTTTCTTAACCTCGCTTTAGCTTCCACATACACATTGGCTATAGCTCGTCCCTCGCTATCAACAGCCAGCAGCCAGTATTTGAAGATATGCTGGCCTTCTTTCCCTAATGCACTTAATAACAACGCTTTCTTCCTTGCCACACTGAACTCTCTCTCATTTAAAGCTTTGAGGTAATTTTCAAATATTTCCACCCATTCAATTGATGGCACCCCTGCTTGTTGTAAGAATAATGGTGGTGGAATAATAGCTGCAAACATCACACCTCGTGTGCCTATCACCATCGTTCATACGCGTAGGCATCAAGGTCCAAGGTGTGCCTATCACCGTTTTCACCATGTCTCACAAAACCAATACGTACCAGGATAAATCCTTCCTTGACTTCTGAATGCCTCCTCTCATGATCAGCACACAAATGCGTTACCTCCCAGTTTGGTAAACGTATCCATGTGTGCCTATCACCAAAGTACACTCCACACGCCGACTTCCCTGTGTAAGCTGCTGCTTCTTGTCACCATCCGGATACTCAAACAATGATTTTCACTGCTGTCACCGCCGACACAGCACCATCAATAGATGTGAATATAGGCCATCCCAATCAGTTAGAACGGCCGTCAGAAGTCCGTTCATGTATGACAGGGGAATTGATCTTGTTTGTGAACGTGCACAGATGCCGTAACATAATGCTTTCGATGGCTCTCCCTTGTCTGGTTGTTGTCAGATACTCACAGGGCACGTGGATCAGCTTTGAGTTCCTCGCTGGTGATACAGCGTGATAGTCGGCATCAGACAGCCTCCGTGCATGTGAAGCTCAAACGGCAAGTCCCAAGTCTCTTCTTTTTTTTCCCACAACATGTCTCCTATAAACTTCGCTACCATGTTGATTGTACCGGAGACTACAATTACCTCCTCTCATCATGCTTTTTGGGACTCCCCAAAGTACAGTCCTCACTTACTAATATCTTCAGTGACACTTCAGGGTTCTTTCCCATCAAATTTAACATTGCGGTCCTTTGTGTGCGCAGCTGGATATGGTCCTCAATCTTGTAATTCAAAGGCTAGTAGATGGTGTAGATTTATCATACGTATTTAATAAGCACATACCTGCAGTTGGTGGTCCCTCTCCAGCCAGCAGACAACTGACTCGGGAGGAATGCACCTCTGTCACAAAACAGCATAACCCCAGATCACCAGTGATGCAACATTCTATATTAATGGTACACAACTACAAGCTATGCTGATCCCCTAAGTACACCAAGGTGTCATATATGTGTTGTAGAGGGTGGGGCTGAGCGAGGATCTTTGGGGTACTCCACAGATGATTTCCTTGGTTTCAGAGGTATATGTGGAAAGACAGACTTTTTGCATTCTTCCAGTGAGAAAAGAGACGATCCACATGAGAGTAACTTCTTGGATGCTTATGTTGTGCAGCCTTGTTATGAGTGTCGGGTGGGAGACCATACTGAAGGCTGTTGAGAGGTCTAGGAGGATCAGAGCCGCAGTCTTTCCTCGGTCGAGTAGGGCTCAGATGTCATCGGTAGCCGCTATGAGGACTGCCTTGGTGCTGCAGAATCTGCATTGGGAGGAGTTGAGTAGGAGATTCTGTTCCAGATGTGAGAAGAGATGTCAGTTGATGGTTTTCTCTAATGCTTTGGACTAGAACGGGAGCAGGAAGATTGGTTGGTATGTGTTAAGTTCACTGGGGTCTGCCAATGATTTCTTTAGTACGGTGTTCACTTCTGCATGTTTCCAGCCCTCAGGGAAGGTGGCATTATAAATTGAGGTGTTGAACAAGGTGATGAGTAGGTGGCTGATTCTGGCATCTCTTAGGGTGAAGATGTGGTGAGGGCACAGATCGTGTAGGGACCCTGAGTAGAATGTGTTCATGATGGAGGCGGTGTACTGTGGGGCAAGCTGGCTACATTTGGTTAGTGGTATGTCTGCAATGGTAGAAGGGTCATTGTGTTGCTTTAAGACGTTGGTGGCCTTGGGTTGGGGTTTGTATTTTGTGCAGATGTTGGCGATCTTGTTGTGGAAGAAGCTTCCAATGTTGTTCCTGAGTTCCTTTGAGAGGATAATGTTGTTTGTTGCATACAAGGCTAGGGGGGATATTCACAAGGACTTATCTCCGATTTTTCCCTTCTTAACGCATCAAAAGTGGAGATAGATTTAACACCCCATTCACAAGCTTGTGCAAATGTAGACATCACCAGTATTCCCGTGCTAACTGCCACAAAATGTATCTCCATGCTGGACACCACCAACTAACCCTAACAAGATGCAGTGTAGGCGTTCCTGTGCAAAAACACACTAAAAAAACACAACACCACTTTCACAACGAACTGCCAGATATGCGATGAGAACCGAAAACAGGCGATAAGCCGCGGTAGCACCAGGGATTTAACACCTGCCTTCTGCTGGTGCTAAGCAGGACGACCATCCGCAGCACGAAAGGGAGCTCAGCCAAGAGCCACACCTGAAGACCCACAGATGCCATGGAGACAAAGACCATGCACCTCTGATACCCATGAGGGCCACAACACCCACCACCACCACGCCTAGCCACCCCCTCCCACCCCCCGGACATACACATACCATGCACGACACAAGAGCCACAAAAAGTGCATGATAGCACACATTGCCAAGAAAAAACAGACATGTGTGGCCAGAAAAACGAGAAACAGTCACACAGCACTGAAGTAACAACCAAAAATGTTATTGAAACACAACAAAAAACACCAATGAGGAAGACTCCTGTCGGGTCCGTCAGAGAAAATCTCGACGTCACAGGCTGGAAAATAAAGCACAAAATCAGGACATGTGTCATGCGCACATCCAAGGAGCGAGACACAGAGAAGGAAAGAAAGCCAGAGAGAGAAAGAGAGGGAAGGAAAGGAAGGGCGAGAGAGAGGGAAGGGAGAGAGAGAGAGAGGGAAAGGAGAGAGAGAGAGAGGAAATGGAGAGAGTGAGAGAGAGAGATGGAAGAGGGAGAGAGGGAAGGGAGGGAGAGGGAAGAGAGAGAGAGAGAGGGAAGGGAGAGAGAGAGAATGGAGAGAGAGAGGGAAGGGAGAGAGAGAGAGAGGGGGAAGGGAGAGACAGAGAGAGAGACAGAGGGAAGTGAGAGAGAGAGAAGGGAGAGAGAATGAGACCCTGCCGCCGCTGCGCACCCAGGCCCCACTGCTCACCTGCTGCCACCGGTGTGTCCACCATTGGGCACACCACATGCCTGTGCATGCCCCAGGCCCCGGGCCCACCAACATGGCATGCTTCTCATCATGCGGACTTGCCCCGCTGCCCAGCACGTCCCACACATGACGCTGAGTCCTGAGTCATCAATGGTGGAGACCACATCAGTGCACACGTCACCATCACAGGCTGCACACCCGCTCAGCTATTTTGGTGCCACTAACCCTGTGCGCCGCCAGTCAGCGCAACGTGGTGGTCGGCCCATGTAGGCCGCAAGCTTCGGGTGCCACCAACCCTGTGCGCAACAACCCATGGGCCTTTTATGATTGAGGAGCATGGAGCACCGGCCATCCAGTCAGAGGGGAATGTGACGTTGTCCGCGCCTTATATTTGCGGGGTCACATGGCCTGTGACACCTGTGCCGGATGGGTGTGGTGTGCGTGCAAACCTGCCCTCAGGGAGTGGCCGTGACATGCTGACAACTAGACCAGTGACCTGCACACCACCAGCGAGTATGCCTGCGACAGGCAGCTATGTGGGCCCCCCATCGGAGCGTAAGTGGCATGGTCTGGCCTGGCATACGCCGGACCAGCGTAGGGCTTGCAACAATGACTCGGGGGCTCTGGGCATGGGTCTGTCCATGTCTGTACAAGGAAGTGACTAATGCCTGTGTGCCTGACGTAGTGTCCACTGCATCTGGAACACAATAGGCAATGTAGTACCCTGTGACTGACATCCCACTAGATGAGCATCATTGACGTAAGGGTAATCACTGCCCCTACATTCATCCACACATTCATAAATGAAGGATGAAAGACATGACACAGCAGTGCGTTACTGGATGTTCATTACACATCCAGTGGAGTTTCGGAGCTGGAGCGGTACAAGGCCATGCCAAGCACACTACACAATATTTGCCCGTGTAGGGCCAGCCAGAGTCCATCCTGGGATGACAAGTACTGCGGAAGAGGAAGGGTACAGTCCGCAGTCAGGTCGCTGTGTCATTGGTCATCAGACAGGACATGGCAGTCCATGTCGCGGTCCAAGGTGAGTGCAGCAGAGTGTGTCGGGGGTCAGTGGAATGTAATGGGGCCATGTGCGGCACCAAGCAGAAACAGGTCAGATGGCGAAAATGAATGCTAGTGCCTCCTTCTGATCACAATCCGATCCACGTCCTCATCCTCGGATGTGTGCTCTGCCCCACATGTGGGTGTTGCAGTACCGGCTGCAGCACTGTGTGTCACTGACTCCTCAGGGGCAGAGGAGGACTGTCTGCCACACTGTGTGGCAGTGACACATCAGGTGCCAGAGAGGATACGCCTGCCACACTATGAGGCACTGACACACCAGGGGCAGAGATGTGGATGGTGTGCGGGCAGCAGCATTCATTAGCGCCACACCTTGTGTCAGCAATGCCATAATGAGGATCTGCAAGGCATGGTAGATCCCAGCTACATTGCGCTGATGTGCAGCAGTGGCTGCTATCCTTTCCGCCTCCATCTGCACCATGTCCTCCATGGCTCGTTGGAGACCGTGGAGCGGGCCGTGGGTGTCCGTTAGGGACTGGAGCTGATCCCTGATGGGACCTAGACACCCATGGATGGCGTCCAGTTTGGTAGCCATGATGGAGAAACCCACCCACACCTGCTCAGTCGTCTCCCTCTGGCCTGCAGCACACGGCATTGGAAGGCCATGTGTTGTTCCTGGGGGTCTTGGGAAACTGCGGGGGCTGTGGGTGCCTCCTGCTGGGTGATTTGGGAAGTGGGTGGGGTCTACTCGATGCAGCTGGGCTGGCCTGATCCTGTAGGTGAGTTGCAGATGATGTCAATGATGTTTTGGAGGGCTTGGGGGTCGATGTTGGGGGTGTCCTCATCATCAGTGAAGAGTGGCTGGGTCTGCTCTGCAGGAGCTGTTGACGTTGCCTCTGCAATGTGAAAGGGAGATGGTGTATTACAATGTGTTCACATGTATGTAGCCGCATGGTACTTGTTGACATTCAGACAGCATGGCATTGTACTTTGTGACAGTCTGTAGATCAGCGCCATGACCCAAAGTCATTGTGGGTGTGTACTGTGTTCTGCTTGATTGTGCATGTATGCCATTGTGGCCATCTCCACCCGTCCCCCCAGTACCTAGTGGTCCCTCACCCTGTTGCTGTTATGTTGTGTCCTGTCGAGCCATGTCTGGTCCCCCGACTCCGGCCACAGTCTCCACACTTATGACTGTCAACACCAGATCCTCCATGTCATCCAGCACGAGCTGTGGTGCTGGGCTCCCACCTCCAGTCTGAATTGCTGCCTTCTGGTCTCCTGCTTGATGTTAATCCATCGCTTCTTCCATTTACCTCTTGTGCTCCCCGACAGCATTCACCATGTCCACGATGTCCCGCCATATTCCATTTTTGGTGCCCAATGACACGTTGGAGGTGACGAACAGTTGTTGATGGTGTTCCATCACCTCCGTGACCAGGATCTTATTTTCCGGCGGACTGAACTTCGTCTTCCTCTTGTCCTTTCCCTTCCCTGTTCCCGAGGTCCCAGGCTGGTCGTCCTGGGTGCTTGTGGGATTGCGCTCGTCCTCTGCGCCCGCTCTGGCTGCCTCCATGGTGCTCGGATATTGGTCAGTTTGTGTTTGGGTGTTTTTTTCTACTTTTATAGTGATTTTTCCCACCTGCCATGTGTAATGCAGGCCTGGCGCAGCTTATTGCTGATTTCCTCATCGCACTTTGGCCCATCGCATGTTTTTTCGTGTTGAGGTTTGTGTTTTTATCTTGGTTGAGGTGGTTGTATCGTGGACATTGGCAGCGGTTTAGGCAGACTATTGCATGCTATCGCCTTGTTGTGAATACCACGTTGACCTGGGGTTATTTTCTCGCGATTTGGTGATGTTTAGCACACATTCTTGGGAATATACCCCTAGGTGTGTGGAATATCTGGGCACTAGACGATAATCAATGTAGCCCATACACACATGCACAACAAACTTCACAAGACATGCACAGGGTAGGGAATCACTCTATGAGATTGTGCATATATGGTATTATACTCCAGCATAATTGCACAGATGGAATAACACCATCTGGGGACTACTGGAGGGGATGTGGGGGCACAGGGACCCTATGTCATATGCTGTGGACTCGCCCCCACTTGGTCTCGTCTGGTGGGAGGTTTTGTAAATTGTCACGACCATTGGGGGATAACCCCTGGCCAGAGACCACACCTCCTGGGGTAGCCTTTTGGGGCTCCCCCAGTAACACAATTACCCATTTCTTTCCACCAGGAGTAAGAGGATATTCCATCTCTTCTTGGCATAAATCAAGACCATTTTGGGCCTCTTGGGGAGGTGCACCGCCCAGAACACCTCAATGTGGCTACAGAGAACCTGGCATCTCTTGGCCAATGAAAAAATAACATAAGATATGCATGATGCCTCTGAAAAATTCATCACAAGTATGGGACACCATCTTAGAGTACCTTAGTCAAGGTAAAAGAGGTCTTACTTGCCTTGGGCATCTCTGAGCTCTAGGCCTACTATCTCACTATAGGTGGCAAACTAATGCTGCTTAATTGCTCGGGGGTGTCAAAATACCAAGACTCTGATGATCTCACTCAGTAAAACGGCACAGTCTGGTGGGGGGGCTTGTTGGGGCTTAGTTACATACTGCTCATTGCTGACTGTTTGGCTTTACAGGCGGGTGTGCCAACTGTACTGTTGTATGAGAGAACTTTAATACAAATTGATTCAAACTTAAAAACTGTCAGTGAACATTACGTTAGTAACTTCCGCAGTTTGCTCAGTTTGTAAAAAAAGAACAAAGATTCAAACGAATTTTGTACTAGCTATCTTTATTTGATATTCTGTGCGTGTTCAAAATAGCCTTACATATCGAGATAGTTATGATTCAAAACTTGCCACTATGGTCGCAAACAACGGGGTTTCTGGCATGTGCAGCCTTCATGTGAACTTTCCTCGAGCTGTTTGTCTTGTTCACAGAAAAAGCTAGTCTGATGATCTAAAAGATTTAGATACACCAAGGCTCTTCACAGAAGCGATCCTTGAGGAAAATGACATGAAAAACATGCTGCGGGTGTTCAGGCCTCAGGGAGGTGGTGCGTGCTGACTGGTCCATTAGAGATATCATATTGGTTTTCCTGTTTGCTACGTGCAGGAGATACCATTTAGTAAGGAGCTGTCTGATGCTTTCAATAACACGTAGCAGCTTGGTTAAACAGAACACATGCGTATATGTGCAGCAGGTACTCAGTAAAGCAGAACGTGAGCCAGAATGTAGATCATTTCGATTTCGCTAATGATTCAGGTCAGGGCACCAAACTAAGGTATTTTTCATGGTGACCACTTTCTTTAATTGAATGCCTGTAAATGCGTATCACACAGCACACAAATACGCGCAATATATTTGGAACTAGAATAGCATTTCAGGAGGATAGTGTAGATGAACCATTTTAATAGTATTTCTAACAGTAGCTTCTATTTATCAGCATCATTCTCATATATTTTTAGACTTGAAACCTTCCACTCCACAATGTAACTTGAGGCTTGTTGCAGTAACTTCAACCCAGCTTCTTTAATAATTTCAAATGAATTTGAGATTATGACTGCCCCAAGTTTAATAATCTTTGCTCCGTTCTCACATTCATCCTTCCACAATGTATGCCTACTGGTGGTTTATGTTCTTGAGCCATGGCTACCCAATGAAGTAGCATTTAATAATATCGAGGAAATAATGCAGTTTGTAATAAATGTGCAGAATTATTGTGTA
Organism: Triturus cristatus; assembly: GCF_964204655.1. Taxonomy (NCBI): domain Eukaryota; kingdom Metazoa; phylum Chordata; class Amphibia; order Caudata; family Salamandridae; genus Triturus; species Triturus cristatus. The sequence continues at coordinate 409,206,513 of NC_140589.1, read as the reverse complement.
TGCTTTAATGAAACATAGAAAATGTGTCTAAAAGAAGAAATTGTAGTAGGCAACCATATTTCCATATTTACTCATACAAGGCCTCAAATGGTGGAAGTAATATTGCCTGACAAGCTTAAATGACTAGAAAATGGTTAATGTGCAAAACATGTTTATTTCTTGACCTTTTCATGGTTGTGTTTTTCATAATGAATCATAGTTGCATAAATGTTTTCAGATAACTCTGCAAAATGTTTCACATTACACAAAGATCACTGTTAACTAATGATTAGCGATTTGTTATTTAGTGAGGTAATGAAGAAAGTTTCATATGAAGATACAGGATTTCTAAAGGGAATGAATGATGTGAAAGTCTAAGAGAGTTAACACTGTATTTGATAAGAAATGTTTCACTTGATATTGCTGTCTGTGGACTATTGCGTTTTTGGTGGGAAGAGGAGGAAAGATGCTGTCCCCATGGGTGCATCGAAAGCTGATTGGTTGATCGAGTAGAGAAGAAGCAACATGAAGATTGCAATAATAATTTGCTTGTCTTTAATAGTGCTTGTTCCTACAGCAGCACCGGACCCTTCTTTTCACTTCATCCACATATATCTCCAGTCCACGCTACTTTCAGACTCTACTGAATTTCTTGAACCTCTCTCTATTTGAAGTTCTGCTTTGATCAGTAACTGAATTATTGAGCTGATTTTAATACCAAAGTTTTATGATTTTTCACTCACTCTCCCAAAATGGAACACTTTATGGGTTCCAACTGACACCTTCTCTCCCAATTAATATAATAGGGATTCTTTCCTTTATGGAACGTGCTGAATGCACATTAATGTGATTTGTTGATTGCTTATTGATTGATTATTGATTTCTAATTAGATTCTAATGAATAAGATTGATAAATTTGACTTGTTACCTTAATAATTATAACTTACTAATAGGTTTGAATAATAAAAACCGGTTAACTTATACCAAACACTCATTATTGACAAATTATCTTTTATTTTTTATTTATTAATCTATTTATTTAAGTATGCATTTGAAGACCCTTGATACATGAGACAAGACATAGGGTGACAATTACACATGATTAGACAGTGTCCAAAAAGGAAAAAATCTAGGTCTTAAAAATTGTGTTATCTTTGTTGTGCTAGATTTGAGATTACAAGTGCTTTTGGTGGTAGAAATATATGATGTGTAGTTTTACTTGCCAGTTTGGAACTCTATGGTTAGATTCCGGATCCCTTCTCAGTAGAGCTGGAGGACAGTTCTGTAAACTTGTAGCTGGAATCAAGGCTGTGGCTAGTGTACAGGTAAACACACCTACTTGTTATGTTATGTTAGGGATATTTTTAAAGTGCAACGGTTACCCAAGGGTGTCCTGGCGCTAGTTACTTCTCCTTTAGAAAAAAACGGAAGGAAAGAGTTTTATTTAGCAAAAAGCCAGGTTTTTAAACCCTTTCTGAATGTTAACAACTCAGTAGCATTTCTCAGGTTGAACGGAAGGTCATTCCAGGCTTTTGCCACAGAGAGAGCAAAACTTCTCCTACCCCACAAAGCTTTTTTTGTGTGTGGCACTTGAACATTTCTCAGGCCCACCAAACTCATTATTACTTGAGTGACGTTCCTTCTCAGGATGGTTGTGAACCAGATTGTTTTACAAAGTTTTGGAAACTGCACCCTAACACGCTAAATTACTTCCAAAAGATGCACATTATGTATTGTGAGCTAATGAACCCTACACAGTAGTGAAGTAGATTTAGACTGATGTGAGCGATAAATTGACTTTTAAGTAACAAAACTAGAACTTTGTATAGATTTTTGTTGGAACGCGTGAAAAGCTTTGTTTCTGTGAAGCATTCTTTAATTTGTCATAATGCTGAGTACAATGACAGGTGAAGTGCAAGCTGTCAACAATTGTAGCAAGTGTTAAGACACATATCGAATTGGCCAGCAGAATAAACATGGAAGCAAGCATGAACCGATAAAAAAGGAGAGCAATAGGGCTGGACTTATCACTGGGGTAGAGCTGTTTAATATCTATTCACATGTTGCGTGAGACAACATAGGGGCATATTATCAAGGACGGCGTTAAAAATTATCGCCGCTTTAGCGGCAGAAAACTGCCGCTAAAGCGGCGATAATGGGCTTGATAATATGCCCTTGAGAATTCCCATAGAAGTCCATGTTCTGGTGTGAAAATGGGCTTCTATGGGAATTCTCCAGAGCAAATTATCAAGCCGATTATCGCCGCTTTAGCGGCAGTATTCTGCCGCTAAACCGGGCGATAATTTTAACGCCGTCCTTGATGATATGCCCCTCAGTCCTTAGAGGCATCAGTGAACTACACAACTACCATGAAGTTAGTACGTCCTTCTGAGCCATTTTATAAGATTCCATACAGAGCTTGCATGGCACATTTTCTGCAGATGTGAGTGTCACGCTAACATAGTCACTTCTCACAGGGCATTTGCAGAGTATGACAAGGATGCTCAGCGTGGATATTAATATTGGTTAAGGTTTGGATCTTAAGAGGTGACTTGAATTAAGTGGTATTTATCCTTCAGCAATATTCACAGCCTAATCATTATTTGATCTGTTGCCTGGTTAATGATTACTTTTCATTCTCCAGTAATAGGCACACCGTGGTTACCTGTTCCTTTTGACCATTGAATGCTTCATCTGGATTTCGTGGTACAGTTATGATAAAAATATTAACTTGATAACTAGATATAGTCAGTCAGTCAAAGAACTTTAGCAGGTACATTAAATTTTAGAACAACTGAAGTAGAATAGATGCAGAATATTACTTTAAAAAATCAGTGCAGTAGAGAGATGCGGAACATTATTCCCCCATCCTACCTCCTTTTTCTTATTTCATCCGGAAGAACCTTTTATAAAGTGGGGCAAGTGGAAAGTTGAACTTTTTAAATAATGTACATTTGTGTGGCAAAGGTCTAAGTTGATAAGAAAGTTGCCTTTGCACAACACAGTTAATGGTAAGAGGGTCAAGAGATTTTAGGAAACTTGCCTAATCCAGACTGTCCAATGGAACTGAATGATCTGGAAATATGATGAAAGAAATTACAAAATTACTATTTACTGAGAGACTCTACTATTGTGGAGTGTAATAATTTTAGCCATAGAGAACAATCTGAGGGAGAGTCTATTGAAGTCTACATAACTACTTTGAGGAAATTGACATCAAGCTACACATTTGGAGCAAAAACATAGGAAAGTATCAAGGATTATTTCCTTCTTCATTGTCATTCTGAGAAAATTCGAAAGGAGCTCTGGCTAAAAGATAAGCAGTACTTTTGGGGGTTGGTAATAGTGCAGGAGGATGTGCATGAGCTATCCAAAAATGTAATAAGTGCAGTAGTATGAATGTTGTTTCCTCATCTTCACAGAGTAAGAGTGATAAAAGTATTGGACATTATAAATGGCTGGTTTAAAGGTGCTTTATGGTCGGTCAAGTGGCTACCAACAAGGATTGTCTTACACAGATTTTTTTGCCAAAGATTTGGGAAAATGTGACATTACAGGAAGTGTTGTCAGAGCTTGGTTACGAAGAATCCAAATAATGTTAGAGAGATATGTGATGAAATTGTGCTGCAGGTGGGTGGTAGTTGTGCAGGCAATCCAACTGAAGTTGTAGCAGCAGAAGGTGTGAACATAACTGTAATATTTGACTCTTGCTCAAAGCCAATGATCATTCCAGATAGGGTTTATGAATAATGGTTTCACTCAAAGTATAAGCTGTTAAATATGAAAGTGATTCCAGGTGGATATGAGATTAAAGAATTAAAACAGGAGAGTGTTTTCAAACCACTATCGAGTTTAAGAGGAGGATGATTGCTGCTAAAGTTTATCTGTCTATGAGAGAAGATGAAATAATATATTGGCTACATCAGAAAGACCTTAGAGTCTTCTTATACCATAATGGCAATTCTCAAATTTGTCTATGGCAAGAGATTGTGAGAAAAGTTCAACTGATGAAAGAAATGTTAATGAAGCTTGAGAAAATATTTATTTTGTTTTGTTTAGAGAAGATTTGGTTTGTTTGCATGGATGTATATAGCGATTAAGTTGAGAGATTATGCAACACCTGATGTATCACATGTCATAAAAATACCATTAGCAGTATATCAGCATGTGGAAGTGAACTTCAAAGGTAGGATTGAATGAGTTTGATTGTTCAGGTTGAAGCTCTGAGTAGTTGGCCATTATTGAAATTATGAAGAAGGACAATAAAGAGATTTGGTTATGTGTAAATATCAGGGCACTCAAGAAGGAGATTGTGATTAAAAGATGTGCACTGCCCAATATCATTGACATGTTGCTGATTTTGTCAGGGCTAGATTCCTCACAATGCTGGACCTGGACCCCACTTCTCATGAGATACAGCTCATGAAGATTCTCAAGACTTAACTGCCGTTATAATTTGAATGGGAGCATTTCAGTTTGTGTATATGCCATTTGGGCTGGTCTCCTCTGCTGCAGACTTTTTAGTGGCAATGTCACATTTGCTAAAAGGGTTTAAGAAAGTCAAGTGTTATTAAGACTATGTTCTAGTCTGTAGCAGTAGAAGAAATGAACATGATGAAAAGTATTAGAGAGATCCAAAAAGTATGGACTGACATTGCGGCAACCAAGTGTTGATTCGCAAACGACATTTCCTATGTTGATCATTTTATCACTAGTGCTGGGATGAGGCTGGAACAGAATTTGGTAGAAGCTAAAACAAACCTAAAATAACCAGTATTAAGGAAAAACTCTTGAAATGTAAGGGCATGATTGACATTTTTTATAGGTTCATACAAAATGTTGTTGTTAAAGAAGGATGAAGAGTTACCATGAGATGATGGCTGATGGGAAATGGTCAATGAAATAAAGGACAGGTTGAAAATGCCACCTAATTTGCAGGGTTTTTAATCATTCAGAGAATGCTTAGTCACCACTGATGCTATCTCTGTAAGTTTGGGAGCTGTGTTGAGTCTGGTGGTCAATGGAATAGAGAATACTGCAGGTTTTGCTAATGATTACTTAAAGGAATAGAGCTAAAAAATGTGGCCATCGAGCAGGAGGCTTTAGCGTTTAGTGGGGCTTTAAACAAACTTACATCTTTCCTCTGTGGTGCTGAATTCAGTGTCAGGACAGATATTCCTTTGTGCGAACAATTTGGGGAAAAAAAGTGTTAGATGATGTATCTGCTAGAATCAGAAAGTGGGTTGTGGGTCCTACGGAGTACATGTTTTGTGTGTGTTATATTCTTGGTGCCCAGAATAAACTAGCTGACTGCTTGTGAAGGTTGCTTCAGCAAAAAGTGAGAATTGAGATTACAGACCTTGATGATGATGTGGTTAAAAAATGGGGTGCAGTTCTCTAGTAGTAATTTCCAAGGAAGATTGGAAGGCTTGTGTTGATGATGACTCTGCACTAGCCAAAGTCATTCCATTCAGGTTGGCCAAAAGAGAAATGTAATGCAGAGGACATGAAAGATTATTGACCTCTTTGGAAATAGTTTTGTATGCTTTTAGATTCCTGATCAGAGAGACCAGATTGGCAGCGCTTGTTTACCTGAAGGTAAACTGGTAGGTAGCACATGAAAGCTGATTGGTGTTGCTGGGACAAAAAAGAGGCTGAGGTTTGATTAGTGGTGGTCGGGACTAGACTTAAAAGTTGAGTGCAGGATTTGTGAATGTAGTGAGTGATGGAGAAATAATAGAGTCCTGAAGACACATACCACGCACATGTCTGTATAAGGAACACAAGATGGTCCTTGGCAAGAGGTGGCAATGGACATAATCAGACAGTTTCCTGGTGGGACAGCCATGCTCTATGTATTTGTTGTTGTTCATGTACATTTGTGCTAGCCAGAAGTGCAGGCAATGAGCCATATTAGTTCAAGAGGCTTCATCAGATTCTTAGAAGGTGTTTTCTAGAGGGAGGGATTCCCATGTTAGATGGATACAGGTGTGAAATTTTGTTCAAAAGAGTTTGAAAATCTTCTTGAATTAGGTGGAATCACACACCACAAAAGCGCTCTTTACCATCCTGAGAGAAATTGTGTGGTGAAAGGTTGAATAGGACTATCGATGAAAGTATTCTGCTTGCAAACGCAAATGGTCTTGACTGAAGGAAAACTTTATGTCAGACCACTGTTAAGACACCTTGTGAGTTGTTCAGAGAAATAAAGCTAGATAGCAAGATGGTTTTTGGGTGGATACATTGGACTAAGGGGTGGAGTAGCAGAGTAGAGGATTACATTTGGAAGCTAAGTGAATCTGTGCTGAAAAGGACAGTGGGTTATGATCTAAAACAAAAGTGTGTAATGTTGTAGTGAAGGTGGGTAATATGGTGAGGATACATGTCCTAGTGAGAACCAAGCTATGGTCAAAAGTTACCAGGCCTTCACAGGTGGGTATAGGGTTTTTGCAATACTGCTAAGCTGGAAGATAGCAAGATATGGATCATGGGTAGAGTGTCACTGAGTAATGGTCCTTCTTAAAGTGATGTTGAAAGAAAGGTGAGCTAATACACTACTAGACCTGTTTTTGAAGATACAGTATTTGGATTAACATGGTACTCATCTCACAGATGCGAAGAGAAATGGATCCTGAGGAGGCCTTCCTATTTGAGAGAGCATGAGTCAAGATACATACATTGCGTTATCACTTAAGAAACCTTACCTTTAATATGTATGTTCCTTTTCCCTTGTTCATAGTTGCAAACCTTATTTCTTCACTGTGCCTTGCTTTGAGACAATCCTGGTGTGTCCTTTTCTAAACTAGTGTAAGCATTATGTGCAATGTCTTCTTTATTTTGCCATTCTTAGGTCCAACCTTGGCAGCGTGCATGCGCTGTCTATAAGACCTGTTGTATTCTCTATACAGCAGTGTAATCCCGCCTGCTGCTTACCATTGGTTCACTCCTCTATAGGTCTTCTTTGGTGGCTCCTCATTGGTTGGCACTCTCAATACATCATTTCCATTTGTCTCTTGAGGGCATTGGCCAACTACAGTTTCATTGTGCTGGAACTGTTTATTTGTGCCTTTGGGGACTACTTCAATAAAGCAAAAGCTTAAACATACCCACTGTAAAATGCAGGCTGTCTGTCGCTTCCTCACTCTATGCTGCCTGACAGCAGCCCCACGTTTCCAAGCTCACCTCCTCTTTCCAGACTACACAAATGATACACACCATGAACAAACTCTGATGCAAAGTTTTCTCTCTTACCCCACACCTAACACATATACAGCAACACAGCAACTCTCTTAACCGCCTCTCAACCATTGGATAATTTAGAACCGTACTACATAACCCACATGCTGCACCATCACCCCTAACTCCTACACCTTCTGCCCGAAACAGACGCAAACAAAATGAGCAACATGCTATTCCTCACTACTTCGCTTCTCCATGTCTACTGCACACAAAGGTTACACTACAAAAACAACACAACTCACCAACTCACTCTCAACCACTGTCTCCATCACCTACACACACAGACCCATAAAAATGCCTATGTCGATTGCTAGACGAGGAACAAGATACAGAACAGCTACATATGGCTCTCCTCATACAGCTAATACCAGCAATATGGACACACCTGCTACAAGCCCACAAAATATTGCTAACTCTTCTACAAGACAAAGACACACCAATACCAAAGCACATTCTCTAAAATGCCTACTAGCAAATACTTGACCACTCTCTGAAAACAAACATCATGTTTACGACCTTCTCACTGAAACAATGCTGGACAATGGTTGAGAGATGATATGGCTCCAGCCCTCCATGAACCTGTTCCTCTAGGCTATCAAACTATCACACACAATCGAAAAGGCAAAAGAGGAGCTGGCCTGGCTGTTGTGCTCAGGAAAACATTGCATATCACTAAAGCTGACAACGTCTCTGTTATAAATGGGATTTCTGGTTGGCTAAGGCAAGAGCCTAGGCCAGAAGGAAACCACCACTCTAGTCAGGGCAAGGGAGTTACACACTGAAGATAACCCCTGCTCCCCCCCTTGGTAGCTTGGCACGAGCAGTCAAACTTATCCCAGAGGCAATGTGTGAATCGTTTGCGCACCCCAAGGTGCCTGCCACCGGGTGCAGGGATCAACAGAGAGGCACCATAGGTGCCCCCCTACTGGGGGCCCCCAAATACAGTTTCCGAATGCATTTTCATGCTGGAAACACCGGCACGAAAAGGTAGTGGAAAACTGCCATCATACTCCCTTGGTCGGAAAGAGGCGGCCGGGCGAGTACTGAAGGATTTGCGGACGGCGCACGGGCTCTCCTAGCCCATCATAAGCCATCTGGAAATCCGAGTCGGATTCCTTTCCAACCGAGCCCATCTAAATGGCTCGGTCGGAAAGGAATCCGTCCGGCACGATGCGGGCGGAAGGGCTCCCACCATCGTTCAGAGCCCTTCCGTCTGAAATCACAATTGGGCACTTAGAAACACAGCTAGCATCCAGTACAGATCTAGACATAATAAATTGTGTTAAAAAACTATATGAATGGCTACAGGAAGCTTCTGATATCCTCATACCACTAAAAACTGCAAAACAGAACAACAGAAAACAATCATCATGGAGAAGTATAGACATAAAACAGATAAAACAGCAAATTAGAAAGCTGCAACGTACCTGGCTCAAAACAAACACCAATCAAAACAAACTTCACATACAGAATCTTCACAGATTATACAAATGAGCTATTGCAAAAGCTAAGGAAAGTTACCATTGGGCAGAATTCAAAATACTGAATGTGCAAATAAAGAATTCTATAAACTTCTTACTGAAATTCATAAACCAAATTGCCTAGAAGAAGCTTGTCCTGATACTCACAATTTCACAGACAAACTGGCAAATCATTACACTGCTAAAGCGGAGTCAATGGACTCATATTTAAAACAAATAAAAAGCACCGCCACCTACGCTTTTTCAAAACAACAATCCAAGAATACTCAAACCCATCCTCTCCATTCCTTCCCAAAAATTTCTCCTGATTAAATTATGGACCTAGTCAAAGCAAGCAGGCCCGCCGGATGTCCTGGGTGGTAAACTCAGCTCCGCTGGCAGAGTTTGTGGAGTTTTCTGCACTCTGTGCTCTGCGGAGCTCACAGAGTGCATAAAACTTCGCTCTGCACAGAGCAGCAGAGTTTTTTCTCTGTTCGCACTAACCAATGGTAAGTTGGCGATCGTGAGCTGTCGCTCAGGTAGAATTTCTACCCAAGCAGCAGGAAGATCGGCGCGACCGGCAGTTCATGCTGCACTCTGTGGCTCGCGAAATTCCGCAGAGATTTTTTGTCACATTGTCGCATAGCATAACTCCGCTAACTACACCCAGGCCTTACTCCTGGCAGCCCTTCTGACTGTGTCCACCACAAATCTTCAAGACAATACTTCTAACAATACCTGCTGCCACACAAGTAAGAAGAATCATCAACAATTCCTTAACTGCAGGAATATTTCCAGAAGAACTAAAAAAGTCAAACATACGACCATTACTAAAGAAAACAAAATTGGACCCACTGAACCCTGACAACTACAGTCCTATTGCAAATAGACCTTTCCTGGGCAAACGGATAGAAACAGCAGCATTCACCCTGATGTCACAATTCATTGAAGATAATGTCATAGTTTCAGACTGCCAAACCGGATTCTGTCCAGGAAGAGGCACATAATCTGCCCTCGTTGCCATCTGGGATGACCTTAAGAACACACTTGACTGCAACAGGGTAGCTGCTGCACTACTCTTGGACCTCTCCGTTGTCTTTGACACAGTTGACTATGACACTGTGATACAAAGACTCTACGAAGCCGACATAGAGGGGACTGCTCTAGCCTACTTTCACAACAGAACTAATATCATCCATATACCCCTTTCTTTTCCAAAGTGTACTTCACAAAAGCAGGGGTCCCTCAAGGCTCTATCATCTCACCCATCCTTTTCAACATCTACGTGAAGTCATTACCAGCACTGATCAATCAATTTTATCTCATGGGCTATAACTATGCAGATGACACACAAATACCCATACAACCGGAATGCCCGAAAAACATTAGAAACTCACCAATTTACAGTTGTCTCAAAGCCGAGGATCAATAGATGACATGGAGCAATCTGAAATTAAATGCTTCCACAACAAAAATACTTATGAGTGGAGATTAGAAAAATTATGACCCACTCGCCACATAGCCTGATGATCTGGGAACACTGCCAAAAGTATCAAAGGAAGTAAGAAACCTCAGAATGACCATGGACTCCAAGCTATCAATAAATGCCAAGTGGACAAACAAGCAAGATCAAACTTTGTTACTATTGAAACTCTGCAACATATCTTCGCCCACCTGGGATTTCCACACAAGGTCCAGGCTAAAATCTCTCTTGTTCTGTTCAAACTCGATTACGCCAATAGCCTCTACCAACTTTCACCTTTAACAACTATGAAAAGACTACAACTGATTTAGAACTCGGCAGCTAGACTCTAAAATATAAAGCCAAAAACCCATATCTTTCCTGCCTTGAAATTCGTACATTGGTTACAGGTTGCCAGAAGATCCACATTCAAGCTACTTTGTATCACCCACAAATCGATACATGGAACAGGACCGCTCTTTATCTGGAATAAAATCTAAAAAACCATTCAACAAAGGAACCTCCACTCTGTAGTGGCACCTCACCTCAAAATCCCACCATACAAGAAAAAAAATGGCTGTCACATCCTTCTCTGTTCAAGCAGCCAAACTATGGAACTCTTTACCCCCAAACATAAGATCCACATTTTCCTCATGTTTCTGTGGTGGAATGTTCTGGAATCTGAGTTAATCCACAAATTTCGCCCCACCCCACGTTCCCCAAAGTTTTCTGAGAAAAATGGTATGTCACTTGTGTGGGTAGGACTAGTGCCTGCGATAGGAAATGATGCAAAACGCAACATGGACACACCTCAATTTCACAGTGAAAAATGACCCTTTTTTGGGAAAGTGCCTAGCTGTAGTTTTTGAACCCTAGGTTTTGCTGGCATCTAGGGAAACCTAACAAACCTATACATTTTTGAAAACTAGACACTCAGTGGAATACAGGATGGGGTGTCTCGACTGCCTCTCGCCAGGTTCTGTTACCCAGAATCCCTTGCAAACCAAAAAATTGTCTAAAAAAACACATTTTCCTCACATTTCTGTTGTGGAAAGTTCTGTAATCTGCGTGGATCCACAAATTTCCACCCACCCCACTTTCCCCAACGGCTTCCAAGAAAAATGGTACCTTACTTGTGTGGGTAGGCCTAGTGCCCGCGATAGCAAACGGCGCAAAACGCAACGTGGAGACACCACAATTTCACAGTGAAAAATGACCCTTTTTTGGCAAAGTGCCTAGCTGTAGTTTTTTAACCCTAGCTCCGCCGGCACCCCGGGAAACCAAGCAAACCTATACATTTTTGAAAACTAGACATCCAGGGGAATCTATGATGGGGTGACTCGACTGCCTCTCACCAGGTTCTGTTACCCAGAATCCCTTGCAAACCTAAAAATTGCCCAAAAAAAACATTTTCCTCACATTTCTGTGGTGGAAAGTTCTGGAATTTGCGTGGATCCACAAATTTCCACCCACCCCGCGTTCCCAAAAGTCTTCAGAGAAAAATACTACCTCACTTGTGTGGGTAGGCCTAGTGCCCACGACAGGAAACGGCGCAAAACGCAACGTGAACACAACACAATTTCACAGTGAAAAATGACCCTTTTTTGGCAAAGTGCCTAGGTGTAGTTTTTTAACCCTAGCTCTGCCGGCACCTAGGGAAACCTAGCAAACCTATACATTTTTGAAAACTAGATACCCAGGGGAATCCAGGATGGGGTGACTTGACTGCCTCTCACCAGGTTCTGGTACCCAGAATCCCATGTAAACTTAAAAAATTGCCCAAAAAAATTAATTTTCCTCACATTTCTGTGGTGGAAAGTTCTGAAATGTGTGTGGATCCATAAATTTCCACCCTCCCCACGTTCCCCAAAGTCTTCCAAGAGAAATGGTCCCTCACTTGCATGGGTAGGCCTAGTGCCCATGACAGGAAACGGCGCAAAACGCAACGTGGACATACAACAATTTCACAGTGAAAAATTACCCTTTTGCCTAACTGTAGTTTTTGAACCCTAGCTCTGCCGGCACCAAGGTACCAAAGTAAACCTACCAAGCCCACACAGTTCTGAAAATTAGACACCCGGGGGATTCCAGGGAGGTATAGCTTGCGTGGATCCCCCAACGTTTCCTTACCCAGAATCCCCTGCAAACCTCAATTTTAGCTGAAAAAATCACTTTTTTTCACATTTTTGTGTTATGGCATCACCGGGCTGACACAAATTTCCTACCACCCGGCATTCTCCCAGGTCTCCCGATAAAAATGGTGCCTCACTCGTGTGGGAGGCCCAAGTACCCGCAACAGGCAAGGGCCCAAAACGTATTGAGGCGACATCAAAATTGCCTATCGCCAAACTACCTGGTTTTGCCAGGGGGTTCACCTGGGTTTTCAGCCCCGTGCTCGGCCGCCATCTAGGGAAACCTACCAAACCCACACATTTCTGAAAACTAGACACCGGGGGGATTCCAGGGAGGTATGGCTTGCGTGGATCCCCCAACATTTCCTTACCCAGAATCCCCTACAAACCACAATTTTAGCTGAAAAAATCACTTTTTTCACACATTTTTGTGTGGGAAAGTTGTGGCATCACCGGGCTGACACAAAATTCCTACCACCCAGCATTCCCCTGGGTCTCCCAATAAAAATGGTGCCTCACTCGTGTGGGAGGCCCACGTGCTCGCAACATGCAAAGGGCCCAAAACATTTTGTGATAGGCAATTTTGCCCCCCAAAAAACCCTGGCGTCTAGTGGGATTTTTGCCCCCCCCGCAGGGCAGATTGGGGGCTAATGCCTCCATCTGCCCCCCAGGGGGGCTGACAGTCCACTCGACGCCAGGGAGTTTTTGGGACAAATTTTAATTAGGGTGGGGGCTGTCCAAACGGGCATGCCAATGCCCCCACCCTAATTAAAATTTTCCCCAACAATCCTTGGCGTCTACTGGGCTTTTTGCCCCCCCGGGGAGCAGATTTGGGGCTAATGCCCCCATCTGCCCCCCAGGGGGGTAGGAAGGCTGTAATGTTTGCTGGGGAGGGGATGGGGGCATGGGCATGCCTGTTTTGGGCAGCCCCCACCCTAATTCAAATTTGCCCCAAAAAAATCCCTGGTGACTTGTGGGTTTTTTGCCCCTCCAGGGGTGCAGATTGGGGCCTAATGCCCCCATCTGTCCCCCAGGGGGGGTTGAAAGTCCACTAGATGCCAGGGAGTTTTTTTGGCAAATTTTAATTTTAGTGGGTGATTCCCAAAACGGGCATGCCAATGCCCCCAACCTAAGTAAAATTTGCCCAGAACATCCTTGGCGTCTACTAAGCTTTTTGCCCCCCCCGGGGGCAGATTGGGGGCTAATGCCCCATCTGCCCCCCAGGGGGAGCAGGAAGGCTGTAATTTTTGCCGGGGAGGGGGTGGGGTCATGGGCATGCCTGTTTTGGGTAGCCCCACCCTCATTCAAATTTGCCGCCAAAAATTCCCTGGCGAATGGTGGGCTTTTTTCCCCCGTAGGTGCAGATTGGGGGCTAATGCCCCCATCTGCCCCCCAGGGTGACTGAAAGTCCTCTGGACGCCAGGGAGTTTTTGGGGCAAATCTTAATTAGGGTGGGGGCTGCCTAAAACGGGCATGCCAATGCCCCCACCCTAAGTAAAATTTGCCCGAAAAATCCTTGGCGTCTACTAGGCTTTTTGCCCCCAGGGGGGCCAGGAATGCTGTATTTTTTGCAGGGGAGTCGGTGGGGGCAAGGGCATGCCTGTTTTGGGTAGCCCCCACCCTAATTCAAATTTGCCCCCAAAAAATCCCTGGTGACTAGTGGCCTTTTTGCCCCCCCCGGGGGTGCAGATTGGGGGTTAAGGCCCCCATCTGCCCCCCTCGGGGACTGAAAGTCCTCTAGACGCCAGGGAGTTTTTTGGGCACATTTTAATTAGGGTGGGGGCTGCCCAAAATGGGCATGCCAATGTCCCCACCCTAATACCAATTTGCCCTCAAAAAATTCCTGGCATCTAGTGGGCTTTTTGCCCCCCCTGAGGGGACAGATTGGGGGCTACTGCCCCATCTGCCCTCTAGGGGGGCAGGAAGGCTGTAATTTTTGAGGGGGTGGGGTGGGTGCATGGGCATGCCCGTTTTTGGCAGCCCCACTCTAATTCAGATTTGCCTAAAAAAATCCCTGGTGACTAGTGGGCTTTCCCCCCCTGGGGGGGCAGAAAGGCTGTAATGGTGGTGGGGGTTGGGCGCCTTGGCGTGCCAATTTCGGGAAGCCCCACCCTAAAAAAGTTGTGTGAAAAAAATCTCTGGCGTCAAGTGGGCTTTCTGCCCCCCACGGGGAGCAGTAAGGCTGTAATGGTGGCTGGGGGGTGGGGGCGTTGGCGTACCTGTTTTGGGCAGCCCCCACCCTAAAAGAAATGGTGCAAAAAAAATCCCTGGCATTTAGTGGGCTTTCTGCCCCCCGGGAGGGCAGATTGGGGGCTACAGCCCCCATCTGCCCCCCAAGGGGGGCCGAAAGGCTGTAATGGTGGCAGCATTGATGTGCCCATTTCGGGCAGCCCCCACCCTAAAAAAAATGCACCAAAAAAATCCCTGGCGTTTAGTGGGCTTTCTGCCCCCCCAGGAGGGGCAGAAACACTGAATTTAGCCCATTTCTTGATGAGGGAGCGAAGGCCCTTTTCCAAGGGGCCGCTGCCCCCTCTCTGGTGTCTAGTGGGTGGATCCCTGCTTGGGGATCACCCCACTGGGGATCGCCCTTCTGGGGCGATCCCCAAGCAGGGATCCACTGGGGTACCATTGGAACGGGGAGATTCTCCCCTTTCCAATGATACCTCTCCCGTCTAAAGGCTCATTTCAGTTTCAGTTTCTATGCAATGACGACAGCGCTATGTGCGCGCTGATCTTCATGGCACAGAAACCAGGGAGGGGGCCTCGGGAGCTGGGGCGGCTCTTCCCCAGCTCCCAAGGTCACAGTGGTGAAATAGAAATCCCTCTGCTGTCTGCAGCAGAGGGATTTCGTGCCCCTGGCCTTATGACGGGATGGTTCCGTCATGAGCACAGGGGCACCGATGCTCATGACGGAACCATTCCGTCATGAGCATCGAAGGGGTTACTAAATGTAAATATTACCTATAGTTAAATATATTCTAAGTCTAACATGTTTATAAGTGACTGCATAAATAAGGAAATCTTATATCATAACTATTTACCTACAATTGCTTGACTATTGGATTACAAAAAATGAAAACAAACATATTTATTCAAAGTACAACACTTTAAAGTCTGAGTTTATTAAATGCAACTTTAATCTACATGTTGGACCCGGCCTCGTAGCATGGCTCTACTTGTCCCCGCACCACCTAACCTGGTACCTGCAGCCCCGAGCCCACGGCCTAGCCGATCCTTTCCACCAGAACACACGCACCCGACCCGGACATCCTCGTCCATGGCCTCTCTCCCTTCGGCCACCCCGGGCCCGCGTGCCCACTTCATGCACCAAGATGGCCGCCCGGCCCCAGCGCGACCCGGGCCTAGCGGCGCCACTCCGGCTGGAGGACACCACGCTTGCCAGGGGATGAGAGAGGGAGGAGCAGTTCTATCGCACCTCTGAACTCCCCTGGGACGATGAGTTTCGATCGGCCCTCCGGCCTCCCTGAGAGCTGGCTCCACGCATGCTGGGTGTCTGGGACTCCTCCCGACCCGGCCCTGAGAGGATCAAAAGACAATGGCAGGAAACCCCGACAAGCGACCCCCAGGTGACAAGACCCCTGCCTGCACAGACTCCGGACATCAAAGGGGGGTCGACCTATAACAAGGGGTGCTCTGAGACTGTCCGGCAGATTCAACGCTGGAACAACGAGAGCCTGCTGACGCGGTCGCGGCTCCTGGAACTTAGAACCCCCTGAGCCCTGCTGAGTGACTCGCGGCTCCCTGAAGATCGTAAGACCTCCGAACTGTACCTGAGCCCTGCTGAGTGACTCGCGGCTCCCTGAAGATCGTAAGACCTCCGAACTTGTACCTGAGCCCTGCTGAGTGACTCGCGGCTCCCCGAAGCTCGTAAGACCTCCGAACTTGTACCTGAGCCCTGCTGAGTGACTCGCGGCTCCCTGAAGATCGTAAGACCTTCGAACTGTACCTGAGCCCGCTGAGTGACTCGCGGCTTCCACCGACTCCACTGGTCCCGCCGGACCCCAACGACAACAAGCCTACCCCCCAGCTCGAGGATTGTGAGCTGTGCGCCGGGTACGTCCTTGCCTTGAACCTTTCACCAGAGACTGTCCCGCTACCCCCTATCCCTTCCGAGACTCATTGAGCCCGCGCTCCCTGTACATAATTGCAGTGCTAACCTGTTTGATAAAGAGTGATTCCTAAGAACGCACGGTGTGGTGTTTCTGTGTCGTGTGGTGCCAGAAGTACGATCCTCGATACGGGATTCCTCCTCCTGAGGAGTCTCCCGCCAGTGCCCGGCTACGATACTTTGAGGGTGGGTCTCAGGGTAGTCAGGACCCCCTTTCCGGGCTCCTCTGAGGTCGCCGTCTAACATTGGTGGCAAGCGACGGGATTCGGGCCCATCACCTAGAGATCGTACCGTGAACGACAGACGCACTACCGACAAGGATGGCAGAAGGAAACGTCATGATCCCCGCAGAAACCAACGCCAACAGGGTGTTCCAGGTGGAACAACTAGAAGAATACACGCACAAAGAACTAAAGCAATTCTGCAAAGAACTTAAAATCGCTACCACCGGTCTCAACACCAAAGAAGATTTGCAGAAAGCACTGAAAGCTTGGGTGGATGCCGGGGCCTCCCGCCCGAAAGGCACGGGGGAGCGCCCCGACGAAGCCGAACCCCCCCAAGGCGAAAGCAGCAGCAATCAGGTGCGAGGCATCGTACCAGACGGGGGCCTATCCCCGGAAGAACTCGCGGACAGAGAGAGAAGCCGCAATCACGAACTCCAGTTAGCCGAACTCAAAATCGAAGGCGAATTAAAGTTAGCGGAAAAAAAGCTAGCAGTAGAGCAAATGCGCGTGCAAGGCGAGCTAGAAGAGAAGAAGCTCCAACGGGAACACAAAGGAAGGAAGCTCCAACTAGAGCACGAGCGCAGCTTGAAGGAAATCGAGCTCAAGGCCAGAAGCGAGGAAGGGAGGCCCCCGGGAAACCGAGAGGCGGCCTCCCCAGCGGAGCAGAAGGTCCACATCCCCAAGGACGTGGTCAAAGAATATTATAAAAACGATGACATTCAACAATGGTTCAGGGCCTACGAGGTCGCCATGACCTCCCATCGGGTCCCGCAGAAGGACTGGGGGGCGGGGTTGTGGGGACGGTTTCTGAGCGAAGGAAGAGACACCCTGCTCGACCTACCCATCTCTCTGCAGACCTCCTACAGCCACATGAAAGAGGCTCTACTCACAAGGTACGGTCTCACCCCCGAGATGTACCGTCAGCGATTCCGGGACTGCAGGAAAATCCCGGGCACCACCTGGGTGGAATATGTAAACTTTTTCAGTCGGGCCTTCGATGGGTGGATCAAGGGCAGCAAAGTCACCACCCTTGAGGAACTCACCAACCTCATGTTGTGGGAACACCTGGCTGCGAACTGCTTTGTGGAACTACGCCAGCATCTGCTTGACAGCAAACTCACCGATCCCAGGAAGCTGGCGGTGGAAGCAGACCGCTGGACCAACACCCGGGTCCCCCGGGGCATGGTAGGAGAATACCCCCGAGCCAGTCAGGGACCACCCCGCCAGAGAGGAGGAGGGAACCAGGGAGGGCAGCGAGAGTCCCAGCCTAGCCCCCCAAAGACCCAACCTCCACCTTTTCCAGCGCCCCCCCCACCAGTAACCAGACCCCCCGGGAGACGGGGACACCGGGTAACCGTCACTTGCTTTCGTTGCCAGAAGCCCGGGCACTACGCCAATGACCCAGAGTGCCCCATGGCCACCCAAATCACCCCTGCAAGACAGATAGCCAACATAGCTCTGGGGGAGGAGGTTGAGGAAACCGGGGAGTGGGAACCCGCAGCTATGGCCCTAGTATCCCTGGGAGATAGAGAGATGGTCCCTGGTAGCCTCCTGCCCTCCAACACGAAGAAATACGGGCAGCTCGTCAAGATCAATGGCCACCAAATAGAGGCCCTGCGGGACACCGGGGCCAGCATCACCGGTGTCCTCAGGCACTTAGTCCCCGAGGAGCAGATCCTCCCCAACGTCTTTTGCCCGGTAATTTCCACAGATAATAGAGAGAGTATGTGTCAGGTAGCCCTGGTGCCGTTTGAGTGGGGTGGGGTGACAGGTAAACTGAGGGTTGCCGTAAGAACCTCCCAGCCGGTCGACTGCCTCTTAGGGAATGGCCTGGAGAGTTCTCCCTGGAAGCACGTCGAGCGCAAGGCCCACCTAGGAATGATGGGGCTCCCCGAGTGGGTGTGCGCCACCACCCGATCTATGTCAGCTCGACTTCCCCCCCTGGGAGAAGTCGAAGACGCCCCGACCGAAGAAGTCAGAACAGTAACCCCCGAGGGTCCTCCCGTCCCCCCATCGGAAGAGCCAGTCGCCAGCGACGAACCCTCACCGTCCGACACCGCCCTGGTCCCCGAGTTAGGCGATCTACCCGAATTGGCCCAATGGCGCCACGAGGGCGGGCCCACCCGGGAGGAATTTTGCCGGGAGCAAGCCACTTGTCCTTCCCTGGTCGGACTGCGGCGCCAGGCCGAGGGCCAAGCCGCAGGCGACCAAACTGGAACGCACCGAATTTATTGGGAAAATAACATTTTGTACAGTGAGCAGAAGTCGGTGGAGCTGGGATCCGGACGGGTGCTGGTGGTACCCCTCCGCTTCCAAGACTTCCTCCTGGGCTTAGCCCACGACGTCCCCCTCGCCGGCCACCTGGGTCAAGACAAGACCTACAGCCGTCTCGTGACCCATTTTTACTGGCCTAGAATGAGAGCAGCTGTAGAAGCGCACTGCAAGTCCTGTCCCACGTGCCAAGCTAGTGGGAAGAGTGGGGGGGAGCGCAAGGCTCCCCTCCAACCCTTCCCGGTCGTCAGTACCCCCTTCGAACGAGTCGGGATCGACATCGTGGGGCCCCTGGACCCCCCCACCTCCCAAGGTCACCGGTTCATCCTGGTCCTAGTGGATCACGCCACCCGATACCCTGAGGCTATCCCCCTCCGCACCGTCACGGCCCCCGTGGTGGGCCGGGCCCTGATGGGGATCTTTTCCCGGGTGGGTTTTCCCCGCGAGGTCGTGAGCGATCGCGGCACTAATTTTATCTCGAAGTACATGACGTCCCTGTGGCAACAATGTAGAGTGTCCTATAAGTTCACCACCCCGTACCATCCCCAAGGTAACGGCCTAGTAGAGAGGTTTAACAGAACTCTGAAAGGGATGATCACCGGCCTAGAAGAGCCCCTCCGGCGTAAGTGGGACGTCCTGCTCCCCTGCCTCTTGTTCGCTTACCGAGAAGTCCCCCAGAAGTCCCTAGGGTTCAGCCCGTTTGAGTTGCTCTATGGACACCCCGTCCGAGGTCCCCTCAGTTTGGTTAAGGAAGGGTGGGAGGCGGCACACCAGATCACCCCACGAGATGTGTTCCAATATGTTCTGACCCTCCGGAACCAGACCAGGAAGTTCCGAGCACTGGCCGAGGCCAACCTAGAGGCAAGCCAAGAAGAGATGAAGCGCTGGTACGACCAGAATGCCACTCTGGTCGAGTTCCAGCCGGGCCAACAAGTATGGGTCATGGCCCCCGTGAAGCCAGGCGCCCTCCAGGACAGGTGGGCCGGGCCCTACAAAGTGATTGAGCGGAAGAGTCAAGTCACATACTTGGTGGACGTCCAGTCGCCTCGGGATCCCCTTCGGGTCCTTCACGTGAACTGCCTCAAGCCTCACTTCGTGCGGACAGAACTGAGCCTCCTGCTGGCCACCGATGACGGGGCCGAAGATGAGTCCGATCCCCTCCCGGACCTCCTGTGTGTCAAGGAGCAGGATGGCTCCGTGGAAGGAGTGAACCTCTCCCCAGCTCTCACTGCCCAGCAACAAGAAGACTGCCGCCAGCTCCTAAGACAATTTGCTGACCTCTTCTCCCTGATCCCCCGAGTCACCGACTGGTGTGTCCATGACGTGGACACCGGGGACAGCCCGCCGGTGCGACACCGAGCATACCGGGTCCCTGACCGGGTCCGGTCCTGCATTCAAGCTGAAGTCTCGAAGATGTTGACCATGGGGGTAATCGAGCCATCTGACAGTCCCTGGGCCAGCCCCGTGGTCCTGGTCCCGAAGGCAGCGGCCCCCGGTGTCGCCCCCGAGCTCCGATTCTGTGTGGACTACCGGGGGCTCAATGACGTCACCCAAGCCGATGCCCACCCCATTCCACGGGCCGACGAGCTCATTGACCGACTCGGGGCAGCCCGGTTCCTCAGCACATTCGACCTCACCTGCGGATACTGGCAGATTGCGCTCACCGAGGGAGCCAAGGAGCGGTCCGCCTTCTCCACCCCAGACGGGCATTATCGCTTCCGCGTAATGCCCTTCGGAATGAAAAATGCCCCGGCCACCTTCCAGCGACTGGTGAATAGAGTCCTGGCCGGGCTGGAACAGTTCAGCGCGGCCTATCTAGACGACATCGCCGTTTTCAGTTCCGAATGGAGTGAGCACCTCCAGCACCTCCAGAGGGTGCTAACCGCCCTGCGCCAGGCAGGCCTCACAGTAAAAGCCAGCAAGTGCCAAATTGGGCAAGGATCAGTAGTCTACCTGGGGCACCAGGTCGGGAGTGGCCAGGTCGCCCCTCTACAGCGGAAGATCGACGCCATCTTGGCCTGGGAACCCCCCACCACCCAAACGGAGGTCCGAGCCTTTCTGGGCCTCACTGGTTACTACCGAAGATTCATCCGGGGGTAGGGCAGTCTTGTCGTCCCCCTCACAGAACTCACATCCAAAAAACAGCCAAAGAAGGTACAGTGGACAACTGCCTGCCAGGAGGCGTTCGATGCCCTAAAGAAGGCCATGTGTACTGCCCCCGTCCTCCAGGCTCCCGACTACTCCAAGGAGTTTGTAGTCCAAACCGATGCCTCCGAGCATGGCATTGGGGCCGTCCTGTCCCAGGTGAATGACCAAGGCCTAGACCAGCCCATCGCCTTCCTCAGCCGGCGGCTGTTGCCCAGAGAACAGAGATGGAGCACCATTGAGTGCGAAGCCTTTGCCGTGGTCTGGGCACTCAAGAAACTACGCCCCTACCTGTTCGGCACCCATTTCAAAGTCCAAACCGACCATCGGCCCTTGCGATGGCTCATGCAGATGCGAGGAGAAAACCCCAAGCTACTGCGGTGGTCAATCTCCCTCCAGGGGATGGATTTCACCGTAGAACATCGCCCTGGTACGGACCACGCCAACGCTGACGGCCTCTCCCGGTTCTTCCGCCTCAGCGAAGAGAACCCCCCAAGATGATGGGCAGTTCTCTCCGGCTTTCAGCTGGGGGGGACACGTGTTGGACCCGGCCTCGTAGCATGGCTCTACTTGTCCCCGCACCACCTAACCTGGTACCTGCAGCCCCGAGCCCACGGCCTAGCCGATCCTTTCCACCAGAACACACGCACCCGACCCGGACATCCTCGTCCATGGCCTCTCTCCCTTCGGCCACCCCGGGCCCGCGTGCCCACTTCATGCACCAAGATGGCCGCCCGGCCCCAGCGCGACCCGGGCCTAGCGGCGCCACTCCGGCTGGAGGACACCACGCTTGCCAGGGGATGAGAGAGGGAGGAGCAGTTCTATCGCACCTCTGAACTCCCCTGGGACGATGAGTTTCGATCGGCCCTCCGGCCTCCCTGAGAGCTGGCTCCACGCCTGCTGGGTGTCTGGGACTCCTCCCGACCCGGCCCTGAGAGGATCAAAAGACAATGGCAGGAAACCCCGACAAGCGACCCCCAGGTGACAAGACCCCTGCCTGCACAGACTCCGGACATCAAAGGGGGGTCGACCTATAACAAGGGGTGCTCTGAGACTGTCTGGCAGATTCAACGCTGGAACAACGAGAGCCTGCTGACGCGGTCGCGGCTCCTGGAACTTAGAACCCCCTGAGCCCTGCTGAGTGACTCGCGGCTCCCTGAAGATCGTAAGACCTCCGAACTGTACCTGAGCCCTGTTGAGTGACTCGCGGCTCCCTGAAGATCGTAAGACCTCCGAACTTGTACCTGAGCCCTGCTGAGTGACTCGCGGCTCCCCGAAGCTCGTAAGACCTCCGAACTTGTACCTGAGCCCTGCTGAGTGACTCGCGGCTCCCTGAAGACCGTAAGACCTCCGAACTGTACCTGAGCCCGCTGAGTGACTCGCGGCTTCCACCGACTCCACTGGTCCCGCCGGACCCCAACGACAACAAGCCTACCCCCCAGCTCGAGGATTGTGAGCTGTGCGCCGGGTACGTCCTTGCCTTGAACCTTTCACCAGAGACTGTCCCGCTACCCCCTATCCCTTCCGAGACTCATTGAGCCCGCGCTCCCTGTACATAATTGCAGTGCTAACCTGTTTGATAAAGAGTGATTCCTAAGAACGCACGGTGTGGTGTTTCTGTGTCGTGTGGTGCCAGAAGTACGATCCTCGATACGGGATTCCTCCTCCTGAGGAGTCTCCCGCCAGTGCCCGGCTACGATACTTTGAGGGTGGGTCTCAGGGTAGTCAGGACCCCCTTTCCGGGCTCCTCTGAGGTCACCGTCTAACACTACATATATATGCCTTCCATGTATTTATATATCTTTATATTTATTACTTTGCTTCTTATTCAGCATATACTATGTAGTACCCTATATCTCACTGTTGGACTTGGCCCTTTTTGCAGGGTTATCCCCACACTTTCTGCATCTTCCTCCTATTTCTTCGTGACCTATGTTTGTTGGTTTTAGGACTCTGGGCACTTTACCACTGCTGATCAATGCTAAAGTGTATATGCTCTCTTGTTATTATGATTGGTCCTCCCTGATTGGCATAAGTGATTTACTAGTAGATCTCTAGTAAAGTGCACTAAGTGTGCCAGGGCTGGTAAACAACATTCTACTAGTGGGCCTGCAGCACTGATTGTGCCACCCACATGAGTAGCCCTGAATAGATTCCTCAGGCCTGCCGCTGCAGTGCCTCTGCGCAGTTATGCTAACTGCCATGTCGGCTTGGCAAGTGCACCCACTTTCCAGGCCCTAACCTTCCCTTTTCCTACATATAGGATACCCCTATGGTCGGCCCAAGGTACCCCCCTGGGCAGGGTGCAGTGTATGTGAAAGGTAGGACATGTCCTGATAGTGAAATACTGCCAATTTTGTTGGACTATCCTGCCCCATAGGACCGAATGGGGAATGCTTTGTAACATTTTACAAGCATATATTCCCATAGGGATAAGATCAAAATATAAAGTTTAGGCTCTCTGAACTCAGAATGTATTCACACATCTTTTACTAAAGATGTTTTTTAAATGGTGTGTTTGAAAATGCCACTTTTAGAAAGTGGCCATTTTCTTATTTAACCATTCTGTGTGCCTCTGCCTTTTTGTGTATTGACTGCCTTGTTTTGAAGTGACAGGGGCCGGGGAGGTGCATTCTCTCAGATAACCAACGGGGGTTGATGTGTCCTGCCTTTTCTGAATAAGTCAGGGCTGGGCTCAATAGACCTGGGCTGCATTCAAAGTAGGGGAGGAGTTCTCACTAGCATCTGAATAGGCCCGGTCTGCATTTAGAGTGGTGGGAGGAGATTTCCCTTGCACCTGAATAGGGCCTGTCTGCCTTACACAATGCTGACTCCACCTCCTGTTGGGCAGCTGCGCAAGAGAGGATAGAACTGGTTTGGACTGGGCTCAGAGACCCTTGCACCAAGAGAAGAAAGGCATTTTGGGGTATAACTATTAGACCTAAAACCCCTGAACTTTAGACTACTTCTGGAATCAACAGGAACCTTTGCCAAGGGGAGGAGTTGGAGAAACTGAACTGCCCTTGCTGTGTGTCTGGCGAAGGCCTGCAGTAGCTTTTTCTGCCAAGGAAAGGAGAAGGACTTCACTGGGTTCTGTGTCCCCTGCTTGAGGAATGTCTCGAAGGGCTTGAGTAGAGCTTGCCTCCTGTTTTAAAGTCTGAGGAACACAAAGACTTTGCCCCCAGCTCCCCTGAACTTCCTTGCTGGGAGTTCTGACCTGCGAAGAGGTGCATGTGACTGTCTTGGGCCTCTGGAGGTTGTTTTTGCTATTGGGGGCTGGAAAAGCAACGCATCAATGAAATTGATGCATTGCTCTTCTTGCAACAGTTTTTCCAACACAACGCCGTGGTGCGAGCAGAATCTCCCCGCATCTCCACACTGCTGCCGAAACCAACGCAACGCTTGTCGCTGCCGCAAGAAACGACGCATTGAGGGATGAAGGCCAAAAATATCGGCGCAGTGCCGCGCGCCACATCGTTCACCGACGTATCTCAGATTTTCACGCATCGTCCCTGTGTGGCATGTTTTCCCCGATGCATCACCCGCGGATCAGAGTCCTCTCAGAATCGATGCATCGCTTCCCCCTACAGACCAGACACGACGCATTGCTCTCCTGTGTACAGCGGAACTGTCGCATCGCATCCATGAAGGTCTCAGGAACGACGCATCTCTTTGTTTTTCAATGCTTCTCATCACTGCGCCTGTTTGACTTGGTGAATTTTGTCACGTCAAAAGGTACTTTGCCAGAAATCACGCATCGTTAGTTTTCTATGGACTCAGTAGCTAAAAACTTTTGAAAGTCATTTTTCTTTATACTTGTATGCTGGATTTTTGTCTAGATTACGATACTTTATTTTTCGAAACCGGTGTGGTGTCCATTAGTGGTGTTATCACTGTGTTACTGTGATTGTTGGTGCAAATACTTTACACATTGTCTTTGGGATAATCCTGTCTGCTCGTGCCAAGCTACCAAGGGGGTGAGCAGAGGTAATCTAGAGTGTGTATCCCCCTTATCCTGACTAGAAGCAAGGGTCCCTATTTGGACAAAGGTACCTACCTCTGCCAACTAGAGACCCCCATTTCTAAAACTCATACTATATATCTCGAAATATATCCTCTGCCTCTACTCTGACTCATTTCAAACCTCTTTCTACTAGTCTCTCCAATGCACTACCTATTTCTCACCCTATACCTCTATCAATATATCCTCTACCTCTACTCTCTCATTCCTCCCAAACCCCATACCACTACTATTGTCCTAAAGATATCTCTTTCTAGACTCTCCCGTCCCTACCCCTCCTTGCATCATCTCATATCTCTTTTACTATTTAGATCTCCCAAACAAGCCTTTCTAAAACTCCCCCTTACTCTTCCCCCTCCACCTCCCCTTTACTCATCCCAAATGCCCTCCTACTGCTATGAACTAAAAAAAAAACATTCTAGACCCTTCCCTCCAATCTACCTTTTCAATCCAAATAACGGACTAGCATGTCCACCACTCAAATTATTTAAATATTTACCTATACTAATTGCCCATTAATCCTGTTTGGGTTCCGGAGTAGCATGTTAGCCGCCAAAAATCGCTTCAACACCTCATTAGGGATAGCAAGTGCAGGAAAATGGCTGCAGAGCTGGAGCTCCCCAAAGAAGCTCTGGGGGGGCAAGGGATCACCTTTAGGTGAATATCCCTGGTTATGCCCCCTTTCCGCCCTGCTGTTCTTCATCCCCTTATTAAGAAACGCAAACGTTTGTCTCAATCCCCTGCAAATAAAAAATTTGGCTTAAGACCTACCTGGAGTCCTGTCTGCGATGACGACGCTGCCCGGATCTGCCGAGGACCGTAGTGAGGAGTGAGGTCTTCCCAGTCTTGGGGGAAGCTGATGCCCCAGCAGCGCCTGCTGGAATTTCTTTCATGCTTGAGTTTCTTTCCTGCAGGAGTTTTTTTCTGGCATTTCACCGAACCTGGAGATCTGGAATGGTGATAAGGATCTGTTGGGTGAGATATGGATCACACACCCCCCATCCTAGCTGGAGTGGTGCTGGAATTGCCCGAGCGCTGGGGTTGGAGTCGCCCTGCGGCTTGACCTTGGGCCACAGCACTATGGGTGCAGAAACCCCTGCCTGTCGATCGTCATGGCTCCACTCCCAGGTGAAGTGAGGAGCACTCCTCTTACTCCCCCTCACCATTGCCAAGGTCCAAGGATGCCACTTGCCTGAGGGTCTGTTCCTCCGGAGCCATCCTGCTTCGCTGGTGAAAATACCGGCAACCGTTATCACCAGATACTCCTGTAATGAACACGGCCGGAGTGTCACGCTCATCTCTGTGGACCGGGGCCCGATCTGCCCTGCGTTGCCTCCGCATTGCTGGTGCCCGGTGAGGGGCTGGTCTTGCTCCCTGGAGAAATCCATCTGCGCTGCTTTGTCTGGTTAATGAGCACGGTGCCAGAGGGTCCCGAGAGACTCACTAGTGTCAGTATGTGTACAGTATGATCGCCCATTTTATTCGCCACGCTTAGTGTCCTGGTTTTGTTGGTCATCCATGTTGGCCTCCTCCATCGTGAGTTGAAGAAGGGCGACCCCTTCCATGAACATTAGGTACTGCCTGCCATGGATCAAGAAATAGACCTGAGACATTCCCATAATTGGGCGGCCATCTTGGAGTGTGTTCCTCCTTATTTATCCCACATAGGGGCCTGCTTACTTTGCATCAGCTCCGCTTAGTGGGAATGGGCTATCGCCTCTAAGGACATCCCTGAAACGAACAACTATTAATCTGAGTGGCGTAGCCAGCAAGTTTGAGCTCACGGTGTAGTGAGCAATTGGGCCTCATTCGTACACTAGCCCTCTAGCCACTACCCCAGATTAGCTGGCTCTCACAGATGTTAGTCCTCCTGATTTTACCTGATGGTGCATGGCTAGAAATTAGCATGCAACTGCCCATCCCAACCTAACCCCAGGTTACTCTCCCTCTGCATACACATCAAACCCCTGGTTATGTCCTGACCTCTGCCCACACTAATTACCTCCCTGCACCTCCTATGGTTGGTGCACACATCTGCCCAGTAGATTTGCTCATCTAGACTTCCTTAGTGGAGACATGGCCGGTGCGGATAGGGCACCGAGACCTCCGAATCGCCTCTCTCCCAATCTCGAGCTGGCGGGCCAGAGTGCTTTCAGAATCCTATATCCCAGAACCTTTAAAAAAATGCTGCAAAAAACTTCATACATAAACTACTCAAAGCCCATCTGGAAACCCATATCTCAGACCCCTTCCTCTCCATCAATACAGGTGATACCTTAAATGATCTCACCTTCTACACTAAATGGCATGCTCAATGGCAGAAGGCCATCTGCTCTCTCCTTAAGATCTCCACTTCCCTTAATACTCATCATAGTCTCAGAATGATAGTTGTGCCCTCCTCAGCCTATAGAGAGAATGCTGCCATTTCACTCTACAAAAATGGAACCATCCTTATCCAAGGTTCTGACCGCAACCCAATGCCGTTTGACAACTTTTTCCCCACCATCATGAAGACAGTTGCTAGCTTCAGTGCCACCCCACTTGGAGGTGATGAATCGATAAGGATCCCCCGTCCATGCAAACTCTATCTCCCGCACTCTAATTCTATCTCCTGCCTCGCTTCTACCAGCTGTTAACACTATCTCTGTCCCGAAGGTCCCCCTGTAACTACCTCCCCTCTGATTACCAATGCCACCACATCACACGTGGTTCTGAAGGGCACCCCTCTAGCCACCTCCACTCAGATTAACAATGCCACCGCATTTCACGGTGTCAACGATCCGCGACAGCACGCTCCTCTAGAGAGTCTACTTGCTTCCCCCTTCACGGTTAGCTGGTTCTTACTGTCCTAGCTCCACGGTTTAGAACGCTGCTCCGTTTCTCCCTAGGATCCTGGCCCCCTGCCCAATCAGCAATGTTGTCCTGGTCTGACAGGTGGGCAATGGTCACCTCCTGTCTGTCCCCTCCTCCCCTATCCTTTGCATCCCCCCAAGCACACAGCTCCATCTCCCTGAATTCCCAGCCCTTGGGCCCTCTCACTCGCCTGAAGCCCCAGGTTCCCCTTCCCCCACTAGCTATACTCTGCCGCAGGATTCCCAGGACCTAGCCTCATCCCCAATCACACACCTCAGTGGAAGCCCACCTTAATGAGATTGCTCTCTGCCTACAACAACTTAAGGCAGATGTGTGTAGCCTCTAACGCATCACTGAGGATCTATCAGTTAACTCCATACTAAGCCGCTCCGTTATGACCAATCTCCATCTTCGCTCACTCTCAGTCTGTGGCTGTTACCACCACCCTCTCTTCCCCCAGCCTAGGCGATCCTCTTCTAATTCCACACGCGCATGCCATAGTTGACCTTCCAATCCACTCCCTAATGACCCCTCTCGACCCTCCAGATGTAGAGCCTCATTGTCGGACAGTGATATTCACTCTCTCCTACTCTAATATGACCTGAAACTTCCTTCCTCTCCATCAAACTTGCATATAATTGAATTAATCCCCACTGATCCCTTCCTACGTCCAAACTCAACAACTTTAAATGCAAATAACCTCACGTTTGTCACCCCCACTCTGCCTCTGCCAACAGACACCCCAGTTAGTCTCAAATGCGCGCTCCTAAACTGCAGATCGGCTGTTAAGCACCCTGCAGATATTGCCGATCTCATCCTTGTCCAGGGTCTGGACCTTGTGATGTTGACCGAAAACGGGCTAAATGACTCAGCCGCTCCCATCCTCGACTTTCTAATTCCTCCCAACTTTGATATCATTAGGTTGGACAGAACTTGTGGTCATGGAGGAGGCATCGCTTGCTTGCATCGTAGTAATCTAATTGTGAAAGTCATTCTTTCCGACCTCCTGCCCTCTTGTGAATATTTATGCATTGATGTGACGGGGGCAATAATCACTCAAGCAAACTGCACACGTTCTACCACCCCCCTCGTGAAAAACTTCCATTCACAGAACAGATCATGGACATTATTTCAGCCAACGTGGATTTCCAAGGCATGCAGATCTTCCTGGGTGATTTCAACCTCCACTGGAATGATGTAAAGGATGTGATGGTTAATAGCCTTAAATTCTTCCTACTTAACCTCAACTTTATCCAAATATGTGACAGCCCTACGCATACCAAAGCAGCCACGTTAGATCTTGTCATTGGTAAGCCCAACTCTTTCCGCCTGAAGTCAATCCTCCCATGTGACTGGACAGATCACTATTGCATCACCTTCCTCGTCCTTCCATTGGTTAGAGCTTGCAGATCTCAAACCAAGAACCCAAAACAGTTGAAAAGTTGTTTATGGAACATCAATTTGCAAGACCTTAGGGAGCTCTGTGATAACTTCTTGCCTCCCTCCGAAAATGTCGGATGTCCACGACCTGATGGCCCACTATAACCACGCAATGCTTAATGTTCTGGACTCAGTGACAACACTTCAGCTCAAAAGAGGGTCTGCTAAACTATCCAAACCATGGTTCAATGATAGTCTTAATGCAGAAAAATTAAACCTAAGACTTGCAGAAAGAAAGTGGCGATCTTATCCCTCCTTGGAACATCTCTGTCACCTGAGATCAGTGCGAAGCATATACAACAAACGCATCAGATGCTCGAAGGCTACCTTCTTTAGAACGCAACTAGATCAAACAAAAAAACGTCCGAAAAAACTGTTCGAACTCATCAAGTGCCAATCCAATAACCATCCTAACCTCTCGGTGCGGGGTGAAGGGACTCTGCCGAACTGTGAAGAATTTGCTGTTTTCTTCAGGGATAAGACTACCAAGATCGAGCCTGAACTACCTACGGCCCTTGATCACCACTTGAATGGTCCGATGAACACCCTTTGCCCCTCTGAGTCGAATATCTCTGATCATATACAGCCCCTCCACCCTAAAAACAATGCATCATGGAGCTCTTTCCAAACTGTGGATGAACCCACTATTCACAAGATGCTGTTGACCTTGAAACCTTCCAATCACCACAACAACCATCTGCCCTTGAGCCTGTTTCCGGAAGTGAGATCCATCTTACTATCCCTTTGGACGACGATCGTCAATGCCTCTCTTATGCAAGGTGCTATTCCGGATTGCCTTAAATCAGGTCAAGTTACCCCGATCCTAAAGAAACCAAATGCGGATATCACAGACCTTCTTAACTTTCTCCCAATCACTAACATTCTCACCTTGGAAAAACTTTTGGAGAAATGCGTGCTCGCTCAACTTAGTCATCGCATTGTTCATTTCCAACTCCTGGACCAATCCCAATCGGGCTTCCGTCCAGATCATAGAACAGAGTTGGCGCTAACGCACATTGTGGATGATGCGCTAAGAATGCTGGATCACAATGAGTCGTGCATACTGATCCTCCTCGACCTCTCGTCAGCTTTTGACACTGTC
This sequence comes from Triturus cristatus, assembly GCF_964204655.1. Classification (NCBI taxonomy): domain Eukaryota; kingdom Metazoa; phylum Chordata; class Amphibia; order Caudata; family Salamandridae; genus Triturus; species Triturus cristatus. The sequence goes on along the minus strand of NC_140589.1, from coordinate 409,176,056 downwards.
ATACATGATCACCTAATTGACCTCCTAGATCACAGAATGGGGCTGTCTGGGCCAGTTTTAAGCTTGTTCTCTTTGTTTCTTCAGAATAGATCCCAATGTTTCAAGGTGGCCAATCCCTGTCCCTCCCTGCACCAGTCACCTTGGGTGTTCCTCAAGGTTCAGTATTGTCCCCCACGCTCTTTAACCTGTTCATGGAGCCTCTGATGGACGATTTAAAATCTTCCAGCATTCGCTATCATATATATGCGGACGATACCCAACTATACCTGAAGATCACCTCTCCTGAAGATATCCAGTCCCTCAACTCAGTCTTGCTAGAAACACAAAGTTGGCTGCCACGTAATCACCTGAATCTTAATGCTCTTAAAACGGAATTCTTACTGATCTCACCCCACAACCAATCCCCCGTCATGGAACAATGGCTGAATCAGTTGACGGCTCTTAACTGCAGGCCGCACCTCGTAGATTTGGCAAAATCTCTGGGTAACATTCTAGACAAAAGCCTGAACATGCAGAAGCACATCAGCTCCCTCACTAAAGGAGCAAACTTTCAACTCAGCTTACTCTTCCTCCCTGCTCATGACCTCAAGGTTGTAGTACAAGCATTAGTGATTGCAAAGCTGGACTATGGTAGTGCAACACTTTGTGGTCTGCCTAGAATGAGGACGGCTCCTCTTAGGGCTACCCTTAATTCCGCTCCTAGGCTTTTAACTGGTACAAAAAGATACCACCACATCTCTCCGAACTTGCATAAACTGAATTGGCTTCCATATGAAGCTGGGATTCAGTTAAAAATTGCATGCACCGCTCACAAAGCCTTCCACTTCAAGACACCGTTGTATCTAGCACAGAAACTGGAACTCTGTGGGTCTAGAGCTTCCAGATGAGCCAGTACCCTTTTGCTTAAACCTCAGAAATTCAAGAAAAAGAAGACCTATAACCAAGCCTTCTCAGGGATGGCTCCAAGGATCTGGAACTCCCTTCCCCCCAAAGTCAGGGTGAATCCTTCTTATGTCTTCTTCAAGAAAGAGGTCAAAGGGCTCCTGATGAAGAAATGTCTGCCTTAGCCTGTCACCTTCATCGGTTTCTAGGCCCATACCCGTTGACTCTGGCTCATACACCTGGTTCACGATTAGTGCTCTCCTTTTGTATGTTCACACACAATGATGTACAGTCTGCTTAGTACCCGTTTGATGCATATTCTGTAAAGCTCTATGATAACCTCGGTGGTCATGTTCATACACTACAATGCATAATCTGTTTATACTTTACCCGTTTGTTGCATAATCTGTAAAGCGCTCTGATACCCTCAGTGGTCATGTTCGCGCTATATAATACTTTCAAAATAAAATAAAATAAATAAATAAATAAAATAAATGCAAAACCTTTACTCTTCCATTCCTCCACGATCCTTTCCAATCCAAATAGTAGACTAACATGCCCACCTCTCAAATCAATTTCATATTTCCCTAGACTAATTCTCCACTAATCTTATTTTAGTTCCAGAGTAGCGTGCTATTTGCCTAAAAGTGCTTCAACTAACACAACAAATGGAGTCTACGGGTCTAAACTAGTCTATCAAAAGAACAGTAGTGACACGACAGCACATTCAAACATAAAAAAGTCCTCATAAAGAGGGCCAAGTCCCATCACCCACCGAGGTGGCATGCTTCATCATCTGGGACCTCCCATAACCACACCTGGTGTAGTTATAGAGCTACAACTCCTTAGATTACTGTAACAAGGAGGAGCTCAGGGATGTTTTGATTCCTATGGTTGGTAGGATAAATTATCTCAGAGTGAAAAAAGCTGCCATAAGTGTGGTGAGTCTAATTGCAGTGTGTGAAATAGGAAAGTGATTTAAAATTGATTAGCATTGGAAAATTAGTTTATTTAGTATCCAATGGCATCAAGCTAAAAACAGCAGAAATCGTGAAGGGAATGCGTCCTCAAACTATTTTGGAGTCATACAACACACCTTTGTTTGTATAGTGTTTTTATAGTCACACAATTTCATGCTGAAACAGATGAATATACTATCTTCTGTTTTCCGTGGCATTAGTTAGTTCTTCTTTTCTGTCTTCTAGAGCGTTGCCTCACGCCCTGAGTTGTAACCAGGAGTGTAGGTCGCATCCCCGACTTATTGCGGGTAAGAAGATAATGCAGTTTGCACGCATGATAAATGTTTATGTATGATACATTTGTACTATGTCAAAAAACATAGAAGACACGTTCCAGCACATTCATTTTCTAGCATCATAATTCTGTTTTTTGGTTTTTAGGTGATTAAGTTATACTCCTACGGTGCCACATATCTACAGATAAGTAGGTACTTTGGTAGGTTGTATTGTTCCTTTTTTCACTTATCACTCATTCACTGTTTTGCAGTAGTGTTACCTTATGGTCCTGACGAAAGCCACTGTCATTTGGTAGACACAGGTTGACTGAAACATGTTGACCCACGAGGACGTGTCCCTATAACGTTTGAGGACGCTTTCCCTTCACGATTTCTGCTGTTTTTAGCTTGATGCCATTGGATACTGAATAAACTAATTTTCCAATGCTAATCAATTTTAAATCACTTTCCTATTTCACACACTGCAATTAGACTCACCACTCTTATGGCAGCTTTTTTCACTCTGAGATAATTTATCCTCCCAACCATAGGAATCAAAACATCCCTGAGCTCCTCCTTGTTACAGTAATCTAAGGAGTTGTAGCTCTATAACTACACCAGGTGTGGTTATGGGAGGTCCCAGATGATGAAGCATGCCACCTCGGTGGGTGATGGGACTTGGCCCTCTTTATGAGGACTTTTTTATGTTTGAATGTGCTGTCGTGTCACTACTGTTCTTTTGATAGACTAGTTTAGACCCGTAGACTCCATTTGTTGTGTTAGTTCGAGTGATTTGGGGATTTGTCTGCGCAGGTCTTTAAAATTCCCTGAGACCCTTTAACCAATTGTTTTTGTTAAAAGTGCTTCAACACCTCATCAGGGGTAACAAGTGCTATTTAAATGCAAACCTTTCCCCTCTTCTATCCTTCCACTATTCTTCTCCATCCAAATAACAGACTAACATATTCTAAGCTCAAATTAATTTTATATTTCACTATACTAATTCACCACTAATCCCTCATGGGTTCCGGAGTAGCGCGCTACTCGCTGAAAAAGTGATTTGACGCCTCGTCGGGGGTAGTAAGCGCTATGCAAATGCAACTACAATAAAATACAATACAATTTATACAACGCTATGTTTCCTGCTATACACAAATATTTTATGGTTGTTACCCAGCAAAATAGATGTTACCATAGTTCTACATCGTTTTTGCCATGGCATTTCATGTAGAGCATCCTTTGGGAAAAGCATATTAAAATATGTGAAGCTGTTCAATACACTGCTCCAAGTAGTTTGAGGTAAAACATGCATGGCATTCAACTTGCTTTTACTGATATTATTCCAGACAGTAGTTATTGAGATAATTGTCATATTAGTTCCAAAAGTGCACATTGTCTGAGTCCCTCACAAATACAGAGCGTTAAGCGGCAAAGATGCCATTGACAATTAGTATCAGAAATGAGCCAACAATGACTAGTACATTCAGTGCATTACAAATAGTGCTGGCAACACCATATACAATGGAATTTAGAGCACGGTATCAGAAAAACATTTTTCTTTGAGTTCTTCAAAAATGTGAAAACATTGAAAATAGACATATATGTTATAAGTATGACGGAGATCATTATAGCATCGGCGAAGTGTTAGGATTAATTCAGTTTAGTTATTACTACTTGTTGCACAGGGCAATAAGACACTTGCACAGGGCAACACGACAAAGAGAACCTTTGCAAGTGGTTATCTACAATAATGAGGAGTGACAACGCAGAAAACACAAATGGAAAAATACAGATTTGAAACATAGCCGGATGATTCGTTGCTGAAGCACACTTGGTGATATATACAGGTTTTTGTAATGAGAAGGAGAATCATGGGCTAAATGTCATCTGTCAGAATGACAGAGTGACTTCAATGCTCGTTTTGGAACTTCACGGTGATCTACAAGTCACAAGTGCGAATCCCGTGGAGGCAGACCCAGCCTTCTATCCTTCTGATATAGTGCATACAAATGGACAGACTACAGTATGAATGAAGGGACACTTCTTTTCTCTAAAAAAAACATGTTCTTCCAGAGGTCTCAAAACACAAAATTAGTGTGTTATGTTTGAAAATCCCATTTCTGCTAAGCACTCATTTCATGCTATATAAGGTTAGCAGTGTGTGACTTAATATACGTCATTTGTATTCACGTTATGCAACCCACTGAATTATCCCTGCAATGTGCAAGCTTTAGTTAGCCAGTGTAACTCCATTTTGTATTTCGTAATCCTTATTAGGCTGCTTAGGCCGTGTCTGCACTAGGCCTCCTTATTTGTATTGCTTGCCTCAGCAGAACACTGTATTTCGGTATTATTTTCTCTTCTGTTCAAGGCTGTTTTCTGACTTACTAATGAATAGGCCATTCTGTCCTCACATACCTATCCAAGTGTGTAGTTCTGCTCCCACGTTAGGAGACACTGAGACTCAGTGCAACCTTGAGTTACAGATAGCATGTACCCATCTGGCAGGTGGTAGCCCATCCTTCTGTGCCTTCTTTGTTCATGTTCGGCTCAGGCCGGTAACTTTCCCCTGTGGACATGGTTGGAGGCTTCTCGGGAGGAATGATTACTCATTACAGACTGTTGGGGGGATCAGTCCCTCGGCAGACATCTTAGGGTGCAGGTCAGATTTGACTCCTCTGCAGAGTATTGCTACTAGATGCTTGTTTTTATTCTGTACTGTCTGACCAACACTTTATTCTTGGGAAGGCAAAGCAGGTGGTTGTAAGTAACCCGGGTGGCCCCTAAGGGCCACTTCCTTCAGTTGGTGCCCGAACAGGGACCCTGGAACTTGACCCGACTCACCCGCAATAGGGTTGCAGGGTCGGGGTTGAGTCCGGTCGGTTGGGCGTATCAGGGTACCCCAAACAATCGAGTTTGGTTCTCGAAGCTGCCCTGCCCGTCTGATCGGGCGACTCCTCATCTAGTGGTCATCGGCTGGGGTTCTGAGAAGGCAAAACCTTGGAGTTGATCATTTGGTTGGAAGAGTCGGCAGTGGAGAATAACTTGACTCGACCTGTGTGCACCAGGTGAGTGATCTGATTCTTGGAAAAATTGCACCATTCTTGAACGGTACGAGCCTACTGGCAGTGTATTGGTACAGTCTTTGGACTGTCTTGGTGCAGTTTTCGGACTGCCTTGCTTGAACGGCATGAGCCAACGGGCTGTATCTTGGTATGGTCTTCTGGCTGTCTTGGTTTGAACTTGGTGGGTTTGCGGACCCTTTTAAAAGACACAGAGTGTTTGTGAACAGCCGCCAGGCCAAAGGGAAATTTGGCCCGCACTTGAAACAGTCTGGGGCTCTTCGCGAACAATCTGCCAGACCAACTGGTAAATTTGGTCAATGCTTGAAAAGGTCTGGGGCTAGAGCCTGTCTTCTTGAACTTGGTACAGTCTCCGGACTATAGGGAGAAGTCAAACCGTTTTGGTTTGGTTCTTGAATAACAATTAATAATGATCTTTTCTTTTTATTACTGTGTCTTATATTAAGAATATATTCACACAAGAATGAGGGGTGAGAGGAAAAACGACCCTTCGCGACCTCCTGCGCAGTATTTTAATCACACAATAGCAAAGGGACAATAACTCTTGATGGTAGAGAGTGAGTACTGGGAACGCACACAAGATTGATTAAAACTGCCCTCACACACAGCAAGCTGTGTCATGCTTCATCATAGGGCTGTTAACACACCTTCGCGCAGACCAATGCTGAAGGTGGGGCAATAGGGAGGGAAAAGACAATACAACATAAATCGAAAGAAGGAGGGATCACAAGTGAAAAAATGTGCAGAAATAGTGGTTTAAAACTGGTATCAGGGAGTCCCTATTACAATTTTAATACTGGGTACCCTGTCCAGATTAAAAATGGACTAGTGGATGCTGGGTTGGGGAGCTTATAATGAGACACCGACCCCTCCACTCTGCAAAACCGTCGACATGTTTCAGCCGGCAAAATGTACTACCCCTGATTGATTGATTGACCCTGGCTTTCATCAGAACTCTCAACAATATGATCCCTAGGTACTAACCCTTCCTCCTTGAGGTCCAGGAGTAAAGGTAAAAGTCACCCTACTGAGTCACTGCTCAGTTGAAATGTGGTAGTGACCCTTGCTCTCTGAGAGGAACCAAGTTCATTTAAAATCTAGACTTGAACTGGTGGGGGACTGAAGACAGCTCCCTATAGTCACACTTTCATCAAGGTGAGCTGTGACCCAACACACTTTGTCTCTCCCGGCGCTGCGTAGAAGTGTATTAAGATGCCTTGTCTAAGTAAATGGTGGTGTTTTGGAAGTTGGTGTTGTTCTACTGAGGCTCAATTGGAAGAGAGTCAGCCTGCGCCTCCGGAGGGTACCCCAAATTTTGATGTATACGTCAAGCATGGTATTGGCCCTATCATGTTTAGCACATTGGGGAATAAACATGCGAGGAACAATGGTGAGTTACAGTGGCCACTTACTGGCTCCTATGATGAACAAAAATAGAATTTCTTGCAGGACAAATTGTTCACCAAAAAGAGCAGGCAGTTGATGTTTGAGTCTCTAAGAGTATGGCAGGAGGAAGCAAAGCAACGGCATATGAGAGCAGAGAAAGGGGCCTGGAAGAAACTATAACGCAGAAAGCAGTGGCCTATGAAAGGGAAAGATAGAGAAAGGCATAGAATTTGCAGATAGAAATTTCGATTGCAGATTAATAAATGCTATGTTACCAGAGAGGAAGGTGATGTTTTCATTGAAGAGCTATTGGATTCTCGCCCTCCTCCACCTTAAGCTCCTGAGCGGATATACCCAAGGGTTCCAACATCTCATTCCCTGGCCTCGGGTGCCGCTCTCTCTAGTAGTTGTGCCTGTAAACTCAACGCTTCAGCCCCAGCCCCGCCCGCTTCCTCCCTACTCACACAAGTAACAGGGGCAGAAGCCGTTAGCTCTCCTGTTCCGTCTACTGCCACTGCACCCCCTTTTACTCCTACAACACTGTCTCCTTTCATTATGATGCCTGACTCCTTATCTGCTCTTTCTCCCTCAAGTATGACACCCCAAGCATTGCCGAATGGCGAGACCCCTGCAGGCAGGGATTGTGAAGGGAATTAGGCGGCAGCGCAAGACCTCATGGAGAAAGTGTTGGTGCGTTCTGCTGTGGGTGATAAGGAAAAGCAAATCATGATGAATCAAGCAGTTCAGTGGGCCCAGGATGCGATCTACAGTGTGGGGGATGTGTGGAGTGTGATGAAAGATTATGAGCCCTTCACACAGCAGCATGCTCTTAAGCACATGTCGGCCACGCTAATTGGACTGTGGGAGCAGTGTTTTCATGGTGTTGCACCGCAGATTATCTATGACATACGGGACAGGGTATATGCTACACGTATGGCTCCCAATGAGGTTTTTAGCAATGTAACAACATTGGTGGGTTAGCAGGGAAGATTGCTCCAAAAGGTTCTGGTGATGGTGACCCAGTGCCCCATGAGGGAGGACCATCCCATTTACCATCCTGAAATACCAGAACTGCACGACTCCACAAATAGTGTAATTAGGCCACAAATCAACCCTCGGTTTCAGGAACAGTGGATCTATACTCCTTGGAAGAGGAGTGAGGTAATATCCCTTAAAGGTCAGTTGCCGCACCATCGGAAGACCCCATCTGCTTACTACAAAGAGTTGACAGAGGCGGCCTCCTCCACGGTGATGACGCTAGCTGATATTGAGTTGTTCTTTGGCCTGTTGGTCCCAGTGGATGTAAGGAGGCAAGTGCATACACAGGATCATGTAGTGGAATTGGGAGGTACATGGGATCAGATCCGGGCATGGGATAAGGAACGCAAGCGTGGCAACAAGCAGGGGGCGGAGATACTGGTTTTACCGGGTCGCATTATCGCATATATGCATTCCATTATGCTGCCGAGATGGGTGGATTGGGACAGGTTGACTGAATGTCATTAGAAGGAAGAGAGTGTGTCAGATTTCTTTACTATGTTTGAAGGGGTGTTTCTCTACTGGACCTGTTATTGGAAGGTGCTGTCCGGTTGTTTGTCAGCAGGTTCATTAACAACCTGCTTCCTGAGATTGCAACTAGGTTGCAGGATTCAGAAAGTACTTGGAGCACCTCCTCCCCTTCGATAATACTGAGAATGGCACAGTACTATGAACATAGAGAGAATGAAGAGAGGGACAATGTGGAAAAAATGTCAAAAGAGCTGAAAATGAGGGTGTTGATGCAGCAAGTTGCAAGGGGAAATAGAAGAGGAAGAGGGTCCGGTCCAGCCCAGCGGCTGCCCCGGTCTAACAGGGGTGGTACTTCGAGTGCACCTATTGGGCTCAATCAATGTGCATATTGGAAACGGGAGGGACATTGGTGGAATGAGTGCCCGGAGTTATCACAGAGAGGTGAGGCCCCGAGAGGTTGCGGATTTGGAGGACGTGGAAGAGGAGGCCTGGGGAGATGTGATCAGACAATACATCATCTAATAGACAGAGCTGGAACTATTTTGATGACCCCGGAGAGAGACAGTACTATTATGATGAGTATAACATGACGAAGTGACTGGGATGTCTCACCGCTAGGACAGCCAGGGACAGGGCAAGGGACCAGTTCCAGTGCCTGTAGATCAGCGCGGACCCTATGTCACTGCAGATTTATAAGGTACGACAGAGAAATTCTTAGTTGTTACAGGGGCTATGAATAGCTCTGTTTCCCGTTCACTAGTCCCAGGGGCAGCTCTGTCTGGCCAAAACAATGTTTCGGTGGGTTTCTCAGGCATGCTGGTCGTTAGCCCCACTTACAAACCTGTTGCTTTTACCATTGGCCCCTTTGCGATTGATTCACCATTTCTATTGACGTCAAATTGTGGGAAGAATTTGTTGGGATTGGATTTGTTAAAAAGTTTGTATGCGACAATATTTTGTTCTCCAGATGGCGTTTACATGATTGTTGGACCGCAAGTGGCACATGCTAAACTATGCCTCACAAAGGATGACCCCATCCCCGCTGAGTTTTAAGATGTACCACACACACTGTGGGCTACAGGAGACACAGATGTGGGATTACTCCAGATCCAACCGGTCTCTATACAGATTAAGAACAATGCGGTATTGCCACGTATTCCTCAGTACAAGATATCCCAGGCAGGAGAAAAGGCCTTATTGCAAATAATACAGGATTTGAATAAGTCTGGTGTTTGAGGAGACAACGGCGAACGTGTGTAATAGCCCTGTTTTTCCTATTCTTAAAAAGACACCCTTGGATTCTTCTGGTGCTCACCCTGATGTTTACCGCTTCCTAATTGACCTTAGAGAGGTGAACAAAATAGTCGTTTCCCAGTATCCTGTAGTTCCAGACATTACCACGTTTTTAACAATGATTCCCCTGTCAGCAAAATTATTTTCTGTGATAGATCTGAAGAATGCTTTCTTCATCATTCCAGTCCATACAGATATCTGTTTGGATTTGCAATAGCCGGAAGGAGCTTTAGATTCTGCCGTGCTCCACAAGGCTATACAGAAAGTCCTAGTATCTATAGCCAAGCTTTGAAAGCTCAATTGGATTCTTTGGAGCTTACCCCTGGTAATGTGCTGTTGCAGTACATTGATGACCTACTTGTGGCTTCGGACACTGAAGATGGTTGTAAAGAGGCCACAGTTAAATTACTGTTGCATTTGGCACAACATGAGGTGTCCCTTTCAAAATTTCAATATTGTCAACAGGTGGTCACCTATTTAGGTCACCTACTGTCGAAGGATGGTCGCAGACTAACACCTGAATGCATAGCTGCTATTACTAATATGCCTCTTCCTAAGACTCAACGTGAGGTACGCACGTGCATTGGTATCACTTCGTATTATCGTCACTGGATCCCTAACTATTCCCTACTAACAAGTGCATGAACCCTTGCCTTGGACATCTGCATGCCAGAAAGCTTTAGAGAAATTAAAGGTTGCACTTTTCTCTGCTCCTGTGCTTGTACTCCTGAGTCCTGATTACCCGAAGCCTTTTGTGCACTATGTACACAAGGCAGATGGTTGCGCGCTTTCTGTTCTAACACAGGGTTTGGGTGGTAAGCAGAGACCCTGTGCTTATTTCTCTGCTATTCTTGATAACGTTGCCATAGCTCTCCTGAGCTGCCTGAGAGCTGCTGTGGCGGTGGCAGTTTCTATCAGACAATCGGCAGGGCTCATCCTTGATACTGATCTCACAGTAATGGTACCTCATGCTGTGGATACGCTATTGAATAAGACAAAGACGCAGCACCTTACTAGAGCGCGTCTGTCTGGATATGAATAAACTTTGTTTGCTCTGCACATTACCATCAAAAGATGTGCTACTCTGAACCCAGCCACGTTACTACCCCACCCTTCGGAAGAAAAGGACAATGTAGTCCATGATTGTTTATTTCGGTCTGAGGAAGAAACAAAGGGACGGGTAGACCTGACTGATGTTCCCTTATCTGACCCCAAGGTGAATTATATGTCGATGGCTCTTGTTTCAAACTACCGGATGGCACTACCACTGCAGCTTATGCAATCACAACATTACACACAGTAGTTGAGACATCCCGTATCCCATACCAAACGGCCCAAGCTGCAGAGCTGGTTGCTCTCCTTAGGGCTTGCGAGATGAATGAGGGACTGACTGTCAATGTCTACACCAACAGCCAGTACGCTTTTGAGGTGGCCCATAACTTCGGGTGCCTCTGGGTGAAGAGAGGGTTCCTGACCTCGCATGGGTTGCGAATACAGCATGGTCCATTGATACATAGACTGTTGTCAGCGTTGGCTCTTCCTGATAAGTTGGCAATAAGAATATGTAGCTCCCACAAAGCAGTAACAGACGATGTTGGAAGGGGAAATGTGTTTGCAGATCATACAGCGAAGGTCGAGACAGCTGGATCAAAGATGAAAAAGATGCTAATGGCAGGCCCTGCTAGGTGCGTTCCAGACAATGCAATGTTCGCGGACACATTAGAAAATGTCAGGGAAATACAGAGTGAGGAGACCGTGGATGAACTGGCAATATGGGAGGAGAGGACAGGGCATTTGGATGAGGATGGGTGCTGGACTGACTTGTCTGGGAAACAGAGATGGTTGTGTCCCAATGCCTATGTGCTATCTGTTGTTACCATGGCCCACAGCCCAGTTAATATTACTGCCAAGAGAACTTGTAAGCAACTGGACCCAGTATGGTGGAACGATAATATCTCCAAGGTAGCCAGACACCTAATGAAACACTGCATCATTTATCTGAAACATAATCCTGGGAAAGGTTCTACTACACCCACAGGTAACTTTGCACCGCCTTCCTTCCCTTTCGAGGTTCTCCAGATGGATTTCATCGAAATGGAACAAGTTAAGAATATGAAGTATGTGCTAGTAGTGATTTGTGCATTTAGCAAATGGATTGAGGCTTACCCCAATAAAGAGAATATGGCTATGGCGACGGCGAAGGCACACTTAAAAGCGTTCTTCCCATGCTATGCATTGCCACGTTTGATCTGGAGTGACAAGGGAAGTCACTTCATTCCAAAAGTAATTGAATTGGTGTGTAAAGGCTTGCATATCAAGCAGAAGTTTCATGCAGCGAACCACCCCAAGTCAGCAGGCTTGGTTGAGAAGTACTATGGTACTCTCAAACTGAAGTTAGCGAAGATTTTAGAAAGCACAGATTTGCGATGGCCCGATGCTCTACCTTTTGTCTTTGTTATCTACCAGAGCGACAGCGCATTCTAAGAACAGGGTTGTACCCGTACGAGGTGGTCTTCGTCACCCGCTAACGTCTGGGGTGTCCCAAGACCCAAGCGCTTTTCCGAGATGGAGTGCCCTCTACTTGTGGACTATCTTTATGAGATGACTAAAGATCTCCGTCCTATCCACCAACAGGTTCATGCCACGCTGCAACCATCAGCTACAACCCGAGGACTTGTGTTGATCAAGATCTTCAATGGAAAACCTGCCTAGAGCTGAGGTTGAAGGGGCCACTGCTTTTCCTGCTCGCCACCCGCACTGCGGTGAAGCTTGAAGGCCGGAAGCACTGGGTGTATGGATGGCATGTCAAAAGAATCAATCAATCAATCAGGGAATTTAAGCACGCTACTCACCCATGAGGGTCTCAAGTCGCTGAGGGGGTCCGCAGATCTGTTTAGCTGAAGAGCCAGGTCTTGAGGGTCTTCCTGAAGGTGTTCAGAGAAGGGGGGCATCTGAAGTCTGCCGGTAGCTCGTTCCAGGTCTTGGCTGCAAAGTGAGAGAAGGATCTTCTGTTTGCTCTGGCTCTGTGGATGCACGGGGTTCTGGCCAGTGAAAGGTTTGAACATCGGAGGTTTCTTTTTGGTACGTGGAAGTTGATTCTATCGTTGAGGTATTTGGGTCCTTTGTTGTATAGGCATTAGTAGGTGTGAATGAGGATTTTGGAAATGACTCTTGTCTTCACAGGGAGCCAGTGGAGACTTTGAAGGTGTTGACTGATGTGGTCGTTGTCTGGAGTTTGCGGAGTAGGGACTTGTTGATGCCAGCGTAGAGTGCGTTTCCATAGTCCAGTCTGCTGGTGATGAGTGCCTGAGTGACTGTCTTCCTTGACTCAGAAGAGATCCAGTTGAAGGTCTTGCGGAGGATGCGGAGGGTGTTGAAGCAGCAGAGAGAGAGGATGAGCTGGGTGTTGTCAGCGTAGGATACAATGTTGAGGCCATGTTGTCAGACAATGGCTGCAAGGGGGGCCATGTAGACGTTGAAGACGGTGGGGCTCAGGGATGAACCCTGTGGGACTCCGTAGGTGATTTTCTTGGGGTCAGAGAGGAAGGGTGGGAGTCTGATCCTTTGGCTTCTCCCGGTGAGAAATGATCAGATCCAGTCCAGGGCTGTTCCTTGTATGGCTGCATTGTGTAGTCTGGTGACTAGCGTGCAGTGGGATCCAGTGTCTAAGGCTGCTGATAGATCGAGTAGGATGAGGGCTGCGGAGTGGCCTTGGTCCAGGGGGGTGCAGATGTTATCTGTGGCGGCGAGTAGGGAGGTCTCTGTCCTGTGGAATACCTCTACCATTTCCGTATGATCGGTAGGTCCTCAACGGCAATGCTGACCAGGAAGGGGAGCGAGTGCCCTGTTTCGCTCCCTTCTCTGATGCCCGATTTAGGTGGTCGCAGATAGACGAAGAAAGCGACGCAGTCTTATTTGAGGCAGTCCCCTAGAGATAAGGCCCCCCCGATGCTCCCGGTTCTGGTGCTCAGACATATGAGTCTCAATGCCCTGTTAAGCCTGAATTTCTGCCTCTTTTTGTTGATGAAGAAATGCCTGGGGTGGCCAGGTATAACTTGCGGCCCTGACGGAAAGACAGTGCGCCAGTAGGACAGTCCAGAAGTTAGGGAAGGACTTTAGCTTAGGGTGTAGGTGCTATGTTTAAGGTGCCTGCTTTAGATTAGAGTGAACTACACTGATGCACTGTCATGGATACTGGACAGAATCATTGACGGTGCTTGCCCAGGAGGGAGGGTGCCCTATCCTGAAAGAAGAGGATTTGTCTTCCAGCAATGGCTGCGATCGCGCAGCTCCCCCGTGGGAGTACTTCGTAGCACTGTCATTGATGAACAACAGGAGTCTACCAGTGAGGCTCTGAAGGACACTGGGTGATATGTACTCCTCTGGTCGGTTGTATTTTGTGGCTCCGATTCCTAAGGTTTCTTTCTATGGACCCATTTGGCCGTACAGTCATGAATGAGGAACAGCCTCTGGTGGCTCCATCACTACCGCAGAATGGTCCTGGTTGGTCTAGTTGGTCTACTGGGAGTAGGGTAGTAGTGGTAGTGTTACTTGTCATAGTAACAATAACACTATTTGGGGTGGTGTGGTATTTAGAAGAACAGCATCCTGTACACACTTTGATAGGGACTGCCCCTGCTCCACCTGAGCATTCCCTTGTTACACTGGCCCCGCATAAAGAGATACATAGACAGACTTATGCCCAGAATGCTCTCCTGCAGATGCATCATCAGGTACACAGTACCACTAATGCCACAAATTGTTGGGTGTGTGGGTTACTTCCCTCAGTTATGCACAACAATAATCTACTAGTCGTTGCCCCTATCATACTTGGGTACCTGTGAGGCCTCGTTCCAGTTGCTTTCTATAGTATATATGCACTATCATGCCAACACCATGAAAATGGTACAGGCTGATTATGAAGCAGTATTGGGGTACATAGTGGAACACCAAGGATATACACCTGGTGCAGATGGAACGGAGGGTACCCTACATACAGAAGCTTGTTTGGATATTTTTTAGGATAATAAGAATGTCACTTGGTTCCAAAATGAAATGTTGGATTTCCAAGGATTTAATGTTACTGAATATTTTAAATGTTTCCAAGAACAAAATATGACTGAAGACAAAGCCATGCCCGTCCCTGTGATCAATACAGCAGCTAGTTTCTATATCGAAGGTTCAGGGAATGTTCCAGTACGACAGAGCAGTTGTAACTATACATTCCGATTGAACACTACTAGAAGGCCACCTTTGCTCACACCTCCAAATGTATACTTCATTTGTGGGGAACAGGCTTACACATGGCTTCCCAGGGGATGGTCTGCAGGGCCGGACTGGGAAACAAAACCGGCCCTGGCAAAGGCTGCCCCCCCTCCCCTTGGGGGTGCCACCAAGCTCTTTTCCAGGGCCGGTTTTCGGCCGATTTTGTTACAGGGCCGATTTTGCAGCTATGCTGCAAAAACGGCCCTGTAACAAAATCGGCCCCCAGGGGCCCAAAACCGGCCCCCACCCGTGCAGCACACCGGGAGATTGCCCGGTGCCCGCTACGGCCAGTCCAGCCCTGATGGTCTGGCCGGTGTTATGTCTCTTTTCTTTTACCTCCCGTTTACATTGCACCATCTAATTATCACAAGGATCATAAGCTACAGCGCAGGGATCTACATTTGCATCGGGCCAAAAGAGTTGTTAATCCTGAAGATATAGATCAAACAGATACTTCCCTACAACAATTTACTGACATCATGAAGGGCATTCTGCCATTCTGGGTCCCCATGTTTAATAGTCGTAATAGAGCAGTTAGCTCTGCTATGCAACACTCCCTCCCTAACACAAGGTGTTAGAGGTCGCGCTTCCTGTACCCTTTTTGTCTGTAAAACGCATGAAAACTCCAAGTCCCAGAATGCTTTGCCAGAGGGAGTACCTTGTATGCCTTCCCATGCTGCCTTGCAATAGATCATGTGACTGCTGCCGGCATATAGGCTGCCTGCTCACAACCACGAGTGCTTGGCCTTACTTCCTGCATTAGGACCACGCCCCTTTTCCCTGTTTGGATCCTTCCTGGACCGGTTCCTCGTCTTCCTATGATTCACACGTGTTTGTGGAGCCAAACCGACGGAACTCTACATCGCGAGCCTGAAGTACCGTGAGTTGAGCTGCCTGTAGAGTCTAAGACTGTTCGGACCCTTGTTTTGACACGTGCGCTGGAAGCGCCTCTTGCCGCTAGCGCGAGGAAGCGCTGTTGTGATTATAGCCGGATTACCTGCCTGTTCCGTTAGCGCTGGCTACGCGCTAAGTGATTTGCCAATTGCCCCCCGCACCGTGAAGCGCTGTTGAACTCACGGTTGCCGCAAACACTGGTAGGCGTTGTTCTTGGAGGCTCGGGCTGACACACGCTCCAGCATCATCTTGTTTGACCCCCACCAAGTTTCCTATCGTTTATGACTGGATTAGAAGGCTCAAAGCCTCATCTGGACAGACAGTCCTGTTTCTTTACTTAACCGAGAAAAGCATCGACAAGGAGAAAGGACTATTGGATAGAAATAGAGGCTTATCTTGTTGATGAACACTAAACACAGCGCATTGTAAGACGCTGTATGTATCCTTTGTTATGTGGACTTGATATTTCCAAAGTCACCCATCCTGTTTCCCGCCTGCCCTCGTCCCACTGGTGCCACAGAGAGGAGCAGGTTCTTCATGTTTTGAGTACTCCTTCGTTTCCTTTTTCTCAAGAAGAGTCCTTCAGTCCACATTCCCCAGGTCTGCTTGTGTGAGTATGAGAAGGCATAGAACGTAAGGAATACAGCGTGGGTGGTCACGAGGGATTAAGTCTTACAAATTTCTTGTTGTTTTCTGTCTCCCTGTAAGAACCCTGACACCCTTGCCTGATATCCCGGTAGAAGACCTGGGGGCCCTTTCTGGTCTCTTCGCCCTCTGGGGGGTCCATGTCTTCCTGTAGTGTGTCTATACCCATAGGGGACTGGACCCTGAGAGAGCGAAAAGACGTTATCTTCGCTCCCGTGGATCTTGGACTCTCTGTCGTTGGACCCAGAACCGGACAGAAAGGCCAAGCCCACATATCTTTTAACATTCCCTGAGCGAAGATGGATCAAGGCGCGTCATATGATGCGTCCAGGGTAGAACCGTTGCACCTTGAAAACCCTGACATTACCATGTCTGAATTAGCAAGTACCGTAGTTACATTACAGTCAGAACTTAGAGCTTTAAGGGGAGAGAATCAGCGTTTGGTAACAGAATTAGGAATATTAAAAACACACACATCGTTGGAGACGGTAGGAACAGGAACACTTCCCAAACAGAAGCGTAGTTATATTCAGCCAGGTCATTTTCACCTCCCATCCTCAGACGCATCCGTGCCTCCTGCTTCCACGTCTGCCCCGGTTAATGTAACGGTTGTCACTCCACCCCATACTCCCTTGACCATGCCTGAACGGTTTAATGGGGATAGCACTAAATATGCAGTCTTCTTGAACCAGTGCCATCTCCAGTTCCTTTGTCGAGCTGCTGCGTTCCCTGATGATGCCGCCAAAGTAGCATTCATCATATCGTATCTGAGTGGAAATGCTGCTCTTTGGGCAGTCCGGTTAGTGGACAACGACGATCCAGTTCTCTATAATTTAGCACATTTCAAGGAAAGGATGCAGAGTATATTTACTCGCCATTCTTATATGCATGCCAGCGACAACGAGTTACTGAACCTGAAACAAGGTACGAAGGACCTTCTTACGTACATAACCACGTTCAACCGGTTAGTCACTGAGACACAGTGGCCTGAAGAGAAAAGAACATCCCTATTTTATAGGGGGTTAAGAGATGACTTAAAAGACATTCTGTCTCAGATTGTTGATCCACCAGAGGATTGTGCGTCCTTTATTGATTTAGTGGTCAAATTGGACCATAGGCTGACAGAAAGGAAGGGAGAGAAGTCAAAAGGAGAATACCCACGTCTTTTTCTTTCAAGGCCTGACAAAAAAGATCCCAAAGATTCGAGTGAACCGATGCAGATTGGGGGGGTCAGAGGCCCTTTAACTGCTGAAGAAAGAGAAAAACGACGACGTTTGAATTTATGCCTCTACTGTGGTAAGGGAGGGCATTTTCCCCGAGAATGCCCCGTGAAGCCTAAAAAACTAGGTAGTAGTATCGCAAACAAATCCGGGGCAGTTTCTGTTTCGGAAAACTGAAAGGCTTGGTAAGTTTAGAGATCGATTTCCCAAGTCCTTCAGTGTCTCAGATCTCGCAGTCTGTCTCTACCCACTTGTCTCCTGTGCCCAAACATTTTATCATTTCGGTGGTCTTTATTCTGCCCTCTCAACATAGAAAGTCTATGGCTATTTTACTAGATTCTGGGGCTACTGGGAATTTCTTAGATATAACGGTAGCTAAAGCCCTTGGGTTGCAATTTATCACAAAACCCCATCCCGAAAGGGTTCGAGCAGTGGACGGGTCAGAGTTGTCATCGGGGTTGATTAAACATCAAACCCCAGATATTATCATGGTGTGTGACAATGGGCACTCAGAGGTAATCTCTTTCGATCTCATAGACACTCCCACGTTTGGGGCCATATTAGGAGCACCATGGCTGCAACAACACAATCCCCACATAGACTGGGTCTCTAGAACAGTAACGTTAAGGTCTTCTTTTTGCACACTGCACTGTTACAGAGAAACTGCACTTTGGCAAACGCCTTTATGTTGCGCTACGGCGTCCTCCTACGCCACGAGTCTGCCTGCTGAATACCAAGATTTTGCTAGTGTATTCGATGAGGTGAAGGCGACAGCTCTACCTCCGAATCGAGCATATGATTGCAGGATTGATTTAATCCCTGGAGCTGAACTGCCCATCAGTCGAGTATACGCGTTGACTGAACCTGAGACTAAATATCTTTATGACTACTTGCAGGAGATGTTGAAAAAAGGTTTTATTAGACATTCTACCTCCCCTGTCTCTTCGCCTCTTTTTATCATCCCCAAACGAGAAGGAGGATTGAGAGCATGCCTGGAATACCGCGCTTTAAATAAAGCTACGGTGAAAAACAAATACCCTCTTCCACTCATCTCCACTCTCCTGGATCAAGTACGTAAGGCAAAAATATTCACCAAACTAGATCTCAGAGGTGCGTACCATTTGATTAGAGTAAGAGAGGGAGATGAGTGGAAAACGGCATTTCGTACCAAATTCGGTTTATACGAGTACTGCGTTATGCCGATTGGCCTCTGTAATGCTCCCGCAGCATTCCAATTTTTTGTGAATGAAATCTTACGCGATTATTTAGATCTCTTTGTCATCGTCTATATTGACGATATCCTAATCTATTAAAAAAACGAGCAAGACCATGTAGAGCATGTGAGGCTAATACTGCAACGCTTGCAAGAACACCATCTATTTGCCAAATTGGACAAATGTGTGTTTCACACACGAAAGGTGGACTTCTTGGGTTTCGTTATCTAGCCAGAAGGGATTCATATGGATCCAGCTAAGGTAGCTGCTATCACCAATTGGAACAACCCCAAGACCGTGAAAGAAATACAATCCTTTCTAGGATTCGCTAATTTCTATAGAAGATTCATTCACCACTTCTCTGAATTAGTGTCTCCTATCACTAGACTGCTAAAGAAAGGGGTGCAGTTTGACTGGGATAAAACCGCTGACACGGCTTTCCAGGCCATAAAAGACAGATTCACCTCTGCCCCCATAATCAGACACGCCGATGAGACCCTACCTTATTTTGTAGAAGCGGATGCCTCACAATATGCAGTGGGCGGAGTATTGTCGCAGCGCGACAGGAGTTCGGGTACTCTCCATCCTGTGGCCTATTTCTCAAAGACTCTCTCACAAGCTGAACAGAATTATACGATCGGGGAACGAGAATTGTTAGCCATAAAGATGGCTTTTCAGGAGTGGAGGCATTATTTATTAGGGTCACCCCATACTATCACGATCTATTCTGACCATCGGAATCTACAATTCTTTCGATCCGCTAGGGCCCTCACCCCCAGACAGATGAGATGGGTGTCTTTCTTCTGTGAATACGACTTTATTATCACCTTTCGGCCGGGTGCAAGGCATGGAAAAGCAGATGCTTTATCCCGGTTAGGAAAAGAGCTCAGTATCATGGAGGAAGAACCCGTGCCCATCATTCCAGAAAACAAGATCGTGGCTTTGGATACACAAGAGGAGGTTACGTCTGACTCCTTTCTTGCCCAATTAGAACTTGAGTATAAAAAGTTAGGGCAGGAGACATGGTTGGCAGAGCCGTTGAATACAGTGGTGAACGGCTTGTTTTATCATGAAGGAAGGCTGTTCATTCCCCCACCTGAAACTCGTTCACTAATATTGAAATGGTGTCATACTTCACCCCTGGCTGCACATCCTGGAAGTGACAAGACTCGTCAAACATGTCAACGGTGGTTCTGGTGGAAAGATATGTATCATGACATCTCTGAATTTTGCAAAGCCAGTTCCACCTGTGCACGACAGAAATCCATGCATTGTGCTCCCGCTGGTCTATTACGACCTTTACCTGTCCCTGAGTGTCCCTGGTCCACTATCAGCATGGATTTTATCACTGATTTACCTACAAGTAGGGGTTATACAGCCATCCTGGTGGTGGTGGATATACTATCAAAAATGGCACATTTCATTCCTCTTAAAAGACTTCCCCGAGCCACTGACCTCATTGACATCTTCATCGACAACGTAGTGAAATTACATGGTTTGCCCTCGGTCATAGTGTCAGACAGAGGACCCCAATTGGCAAGGACTCTGTAAGACACTTCAGATAGATCACCGACTCTCGTCCGCTTATCATCCGCAAACGGATGGACAAACGGAGAGGACAAACCAAACTCTTGAACAGTTTTTGAGATGTTTATTGAGTACTATAACCAGTGAATGGAGTCAAGCTCTTCCCTTAACTGAATTCGCCTACAATAATTCCACACATTCCGCTTCCAAGATTTCTCCTTTTTTCTTTGTAACAGGGCAACACCCAAAATTTCTCCCTTTACATCTACCCCTTGAAATGCTAAACATTCCTGCAGTATATGAACACCACAAGATCCTTAAATCCGTATGGGAACAAGCTACTAGAGAATTACTGGAAGCCAAACAACACATGAAAGAACAGGCAGACAAACATAGGCGCCCGGCTCCTGTCTACTCTGAGGGGGATCAAGTATGGTTATCCACGAAGAACCTCAGACTAACAGGACCGCGTAAATTCTGGCCCAGGTATATAGGACCTTTCCCTATAACTCGGATAATTAATCCGGTAGCCGTGAAACTTGATCTCCCAACAGACATGCATATACACCCCGTTTTTCACATTTCTCTCCTTAAACCCTTCATCCCTCCCTCTAGTCCGGAGCCTCCACCTCCTCCCATCACTGTGAACGGTGAGCAAGAGTTTGAAGTCAGACGCATTGTTGATTCTCGCAGACATCGAGGAAGGTTACAATACCTAATAGATTGGGTGGGGTATTCTCCCGAAGATAGAACATGGGAACCCGCAGAGAATGTACACGCCCCAGTCTTAGTCAGGAGATTTCACGCCTTGCATCCCTCCAAACCCAGACCTGTGATTAGACCGTTAGGGGGGAGAACTGTTAGAGGTCGCGCTTCCTGTACCCTTTTTGTCTGTAAAACGCATGAAAACTCCAAGTCCCAGAATGCTTTGCCAGAGGGAGTACCTTGTATGCCTTCCCATGCTGCCTTGCAATAGATCATGTGACTGCTGCCGGCATATAGGCTGCCTGCTCACAACCACGAGTGCTTGGCCTTACTTCCTGCATTAGGATCACGCCCCTTTTCCCTGTTTGGATCCTTCCTGGACCGGTTCCTCGTCTTCCTATGATTCACACGTGTTTGTGGAGCCAAACCGACGGAACTCTACATCGCGAGCCTGAAGTACCGTGAGTTGAGCTGCCTGTAGAGTCTAAGACTGTTCGGGCCCTTGTTTTGACACGCGCGCTGGAAGCGCCTCTTGCCGCTAGCGCGAGGAAGCGCTGTTGTGATTATAGCCGGATTACCTGCCTGTTCCGTTAGCGCTGGCTACGCGCTAAGTGATTTGCTAATTGCCCCCCAGCACCGGGAAGCGCTGTTGAACTCACGGTTGCCGCAAACACTGGTAGGCGTTGTTCTTGGAGGCTCGGGCTGACACACGCTCCAGCATCATCTTGTTTGACCCCCACCAAGTTTCCTATCGTTTATGACTGGATTAGAAGGCTCGAAGCCTCATCTGGACAGACAGTCCTGTTTCTTTACTTATCTGAGAAAAGCATCGACAAGGCGAAAGGACTATTGGATAGAAATAGAGGCTTATCTTGTTGATGAACACTAAACACAGCGCATTGTAAGACCCTGTATGTATCCTTTGTTATGTGGACTTGATATTTCCAAAGTCACCCATTCTGTTTCCCGCCGGCCCTCGTCCCACTGGTGCCACAGAGAGGAGCAGGTTCTTCATGTTTTGAGTACTTCTTTGTTTCCTTTTTCTCAAAAAGAGTACTTCAGTCCACATTCCCCAGGTCTACTTGTGTGAGTATGAGAAGGCATAAAACGTAAGGAATACAGCGTGGGTGGTCACGAGGGCTTAAGTCTTACAAATTTCTTGTTGTTTTCTGTTTCCCTGTAGGAACCCTGACACCC
Organism: Triturus cristatus; assembly: GCF_964204655.1. NCBI lineage: Eukaryota > Metazoa > Chordata > Amphibia > Caudata > Salamandridae > Triturus > Triturus cristatus. The sequence continues at coordinate 409,154,002 of NC_140589.1, read as the reverse complement.
TTGCCTGATATCCCGGTAGAAGACCTGGTGGTCCTTTCTGGTCTCTTCACCCCCTGGGCGGTCCATATCTTCCGGTAGTGTGTCTATACCCATAGGGGACTGGACCCTGTGAGAGCAAAAAGACGTTATCTTCGCTACCGTGGATCTTGGACTCTCTGTCGTTGGACCCAGAACCGGACACAAGGACAGTACCAACGGTGTCGAAGGCTAGGAAGACCCACCCATGATGGGAACACTAATTGCAAGGTGATCAAGGCGAGTGATTAAGACCCTTGGGACCCCCTATTTACTCATTACGGGTCCCACCTCGAACTGTGAAAGGGTAATATTTATTTCATTTTTCTCTACTGTTGCTTTTTTCCTCTGTGACCAAAACACCTCTTACCAGTGGATTGTCTACCACATACCTTAAACGCAAGAGAGCATTACAGGGTTCCCACTTTTGGACTCATAACACCGACTTTTACCAGATCTCTTTGCGGGCAAAATGGCACTCATTCTGCCAAAAATAGCAATAGGATAACTCTCCCCACATGAAAAGGAAAAGGAAAAGAAAAAAAAAATGGAAAGAGACAGAGGACTTTGCCTCACAACTCATCAGTGAAAGGAAGAAAGGACCATTTTCAAGAAATAACATACAGAGAGGGTCATAGGACTTCGCCCCAAAGCTGTCCCATTCATAGAAAGAGTGATAAGACTACCTCGCAGAGCTCATGATATTCTCAGAAAAATAAGCGGCTATCTTGGACTGGCTTCAGTGCCTTTAGGATTGAATAATTCCCGAGCAGACACGAACAACCTCCAATGTTTTGGACTCAAGTTCCCATGTACACAGGTGAGAAACTTACCTAGCCCTATTCCCACTACCCTGCTCTGACACCATCCTTACACCTACACAACTTGACCTGCCAGTGACTCCATTTTTTGTCCTAACCACCCGGCACAACTGCTTGCCCTCAGCCCCTCCTCTCATTACCTCTCTCCACACCACAGTACATTATACAATTACAGCCCTGCTGACACAGTTTTGGACCCTCACCGGTCAATAAGCATGACCGTTCACAACTCCTCCCCCCATAACCACCCCCCTCAGTACCTCTCCCCCACCACTGCACTTTACATATTCACATCCCTGGTTACTCAGGAATGGCCCCCTCTCATCGGCCAAAATGCACGACCGCTCATAACTCCTCACGCCGGATGTCTCCCTTCTAGCTTTAGCTCACGCCTCCCACCTTTCTGCCTCCTCAGGTTAGTGTTCAATTTCACGATGGAATTCTCAGGTCAACATACATACACCATCAAATACCCCTCTAACCTCTCAAAAAAGCAGCTAAACGTTTTAAACATTCTCTGCTAAAAACAAATCCAGAGATCCCAATATCAGACCCCTACTTCTCTACAAACAAGGGCTCTATAACCAATGACATTATTTTTGACACTAAGAGAAGAGCTCAGTTCTCAGTTCCCTCATCCAGGAAAACAGCATATGGTCTCAAGGTCTCTATAATTCCCTCTCTGATTTACACTGCTGCTGCAACGATCACCATTTATCATAATGGGAGTATCCTCATGCAATCTTACTTGATAACATCTTTCCTCTCATCAAGGATAATGTCTTCAGAACCTCTCCACCCTCCACAGGCACCCCTATCTCCATAACGCCCCCATGTCCACTCCGGAATCCCCCCAAGGTACTCACTTTGTACAAACCAATCTTTTCACACTCCCATCCCTGTGCCAGCAGACACCCTTGGTTTTGTGAACCACTCCCACAACACCTACATGACCACTCCCTCACCCAGTACCCAAACAAGTAACATCTCTTACAATCAACCCCCGAACACCAGGAACTCCCTCACACCACCAACTTTGGACTCTCCCCCTAAGCCATCATCTCATACAAACCAATCTTCCCACAATCCGAACTCTGTGCCGGCAGACATTCTCGGTTTCGAGAACCTCCCCCACAACACCTACATCACCACTCCCTCACCTAGTACCCAAACAAGCAACATCTCCTACAATCGACCCCCAAACACCAGGCACTCCCCATTACACTAACCTCAATGCACACCCTTCCGAGACATACCCTCTCCCCGGATAGCCTGACTGGTAGCTCTCACCGTGCAGACTCAGTTCACTGCTACCCTCCTATCCACACCCCAAACCCATCCACCCCTCCTCTACCCTAAGACCAAACAATTAACACGCCCCCACCCCTGACTCGAGACTCGATGAAATCCTACTTTCACTAAAAAATATCAAAGACGACCTCCAAATGCTATGGAACTTGATCTGGTAGCAACCCAAGATCAGACGACATGCTGAAGATGCAAATTTGAACCCCCACTGCAACAGCCCCACAAGCCAGTACCAGTTGCAATTTCGATACCCTAATCAACCACCTCCAAGATGGAGAAGAGTTCCTTACCGCAACACCACATTCCGACCGGTCCGCAGGAAGAATCCTCTATCCGCCAAGGATATACACTCCCTTCTCCTTTCTTATGATCTTGCCCTTCCCAGCCAGAACACAGAAGACTTAAACAATCTGAAGAAACTCTCCCTAATCGAAACCATCCATGTCAATACTCACAGAACACCTAATCACATAACTAGAGGTATGACCCTAGAGAATCTTGTGCAAGTTCCGCTAACACAGGAACCTTCAACCTCCACCAGGCCACATCTCAAATGTCTAATTCTAAATTGTAGATCCGCCTCAATACATGCAGCTGACATTGCTGATCTCACTCACGAACCTGACCTCCTATTCCTAACCGAAACATGGTTAAATGAGTCATCCACGCCTATCCTCAAAATACTTATTCCCCCCAACGATGACATCACCAGACTAGACAGACCCGATAGACCAGGAAGCGTTATTGCCTGCATTCACCGGAACAGTCTCTCAGTGCACCGCTCACTTTCACTGGTTCTATCCTCATGTGAATAACTCTGTTTAGAGATCACAAGTAACAACAAACCAATCTGTTCAGTGCACACATTCTATCACCCGCCAGGTGATAACCTCACTTTCATAGAGCTATTTATGGAGATCGTGACCACAAATATTGGTCAACACAATACCTAAATATTCCTCTGAGATTTCAACCTCCATTGGAATGACCTTAACGACCCGGCAGCAAATAGCCTCAAAACATTCATCTCGGACCTTGACCTTATCCACATCTGCAATAGCCCCACACATGTCAAAGGCTCAATCCTTGACTTGGGTATTGTAAAAATCCAGATGCCATTCAGCTTAACACGATCCTCCCATGTGATTGGTATGATCATCATTCCATCACTTTCTTCATCAAGGAATCAGTTAAACTACGCTCAGCACAATCTACGAGACCTACAATATGGAAGAGAAACCTAAAAATCTCCCTCAATGACCTATCCTCATCCACCAACGTCAACCTCTTGCCCCCCCCGGACGACCTATCTGATGTTCAAGCTTTGACAAACCACTACTTTAACTCTATGACCACAATATTATATACAACCGCTCCACTACAACTGAAGAGGCTCTCCACAAAAGACTTTAAACCCTGGTACAAGGGTAGACTCAACGAGGACAGACGAGCCTTTAGACTAGTTGAATGGCGATGGAGGTCATCACCTTCCCCTGACCACCTCTAACTGCTTAGAGCTACCAGAAACTCCTATTATAGAACGATTAGACATTCAAAAGCAAAGTTTTTCAAAAATCTGTTAGACTAAGCCAAGAACCGACCCAAAAAACTATTTGAACTAGTTAAAACTCAATCTATTGGACTACCTCACCCTCCCAAAGCTGGTCAACACACACCACCAAACTGTGAAGAATTTGCCTCCTTCTTCACAACAGAACTCTTGAAGACGGACCTACTTAAGGCCTTAGTAGCTCAGACTGACACTGAGATGGATATGTCATTACACACTCTAGCAACCCCAATCTCTTGCACATCTAAGCTCGCCCTAAAAAATAACCCCTCATGGTCCTCCTTCACAACTTACAGTGAAGAAGCAATTCTAAAAACACTCATGTCCTTGAACCTTTCCAACCACTTCTCAGACCCTCTCTCTGCAAACTACCTAAAAGAATTCATACCGCTGCTTCTGCCACTTTTGACAAAGATTATCAATGCCTCTCTACTCCAAGGAATTATTCCGGAAATTCTGAAATCAGGACAGGTATCCCCCATCCTAAAAAAAACAACGGCGGACTCCGCAGACTTAAATAACTACCGACCAATTTCCAACATCCCAACTCAGGCAAAACTCCTAGAAAAATGTGCACTCATCCAGTTGGACAACCACATCACCAATTTCAACCTGCTCAATAACTTCCAATCTGGCTTCCATGCAGGGCATAGTACTGAAGCGGCTATGACCCACATAGTTGATGACGCATTAAAAATCCTAGACCAGAACCAATCCTGTCTACTTATCCTGCTTGACTTATCCTCGGCCTTTGACACCGTCAAACATGATAACCTACTAGACTTCCTGAAATATAGAATGGGCTTATCAGGATCAGTACTAAATTGGTTTACCTCTTTCCTCCTAAATAGATCCCAAAGTTTCAAGGTCAATCAATCCTTGTCCATGGCCGTCCCTGTCACATTAGGAATCCAGCAAGGCTCCTCCCTCTCACCTACACCGTTAAACCTATGCATGGAGCCGCTCACTGCTATCCTCAACTCATCAAATATCCACTTTCACATGTACGCAGTTGACACGCAACTATATTTAAAGATAAACTCTCCGGAGGACATCAAATCTCTCAATCTAATGTCTTGCCTGATGGAAAATCACTTCAAAATCAACGCCCTCAAAACTGGATTCCTTCCAATCAGCCATCGTAGAAGAATGGCTTAAACAACTAACAGCGCTCAACTGGCAACCTCTTATAATTGATTCAGCAAAATCGTTGGGAGTAACTCTGGACAGTAATCTAACCATGCAAAAACATATCAGTGCCGCAGCAAAAGGAGCAAACTTTCAGATGAACACCTTGAGAAAATTAAAACCCTTCCTTCCAGCAAGCGACTTTAAACTGGCAGTCCAAGCACTAGTAATCCCTAGACTAGAATATGGTAGTGCAAATCTCTGTGGGCTCCCTAGATCTACAACTGCCCCCCTAAAAGCATCACTCAACCCAGCGGCCAGGCTCATCACTGGTTCCAAAAGAAATTGCCACATTTCCCCCGACTTCAAAGCTCTCAACTGGCTTCCCTTCGAAGCAAGAATTCAATTAAAAATCGCCTGCATGACGCACAAAGCCCTACATCACAACACCCCGAGGTATCTGGCCCAGAAGCTGGAGCTCTCATGTGGAAACAGATCCTCCAGGAGCGCCAGTAACCTTCTTCTGAAGCCACAAAGATTTGCCAAAAGAGAAAACCTACAACTGCACCTTCTCTGGAATTGCTCCAAGGATCTGGAATGCGTTCCCCCAGAAACTAGATTGAATCCATCAACGGCCTCTTTCAAAAAATAAGTTGAATCTCTTCTCATGACGAAATTCACTTGATCTGTGTATCTGACTCTTAGAACAACTAGCTTCAACGTAAGACATTACTTTGAAATAGAATGTTTCTTTTGTTCAACTACCTTACTTGTAAAATGCTCTGATACCCGCAAGGGTCATGTTTGCGCTATATGAAACCATCAAAATAAAAAAATAAAATAAATATTTGTCGCCTTGCCAGAGTAGTTCTCGGAGTTATTAATACTATTGTAGTTATACTGACACATTTTACAGTTGAGCGTCAGGCTACGAGACTCGTTGCTCTTCAAAACCGGATGATTTTAGAGATCATTCTTGCTGATAGGGGTGGAGCCTGCCACGTCATCGGCAGCAGTTGTTGTATGTACATACAAGATAATGCCCCTAATGTATACTCTGCGATACAGAAATTACACTCACTTGCCTCAGAGATCCATCAGGATAATGGTTTATGGTCTCTCACAGGGTGGTTCTGGGGTCTGCTGAAATCATGGGGTTAGAAGATACTACTTTTCCTAGTAGCTATCGCAGGTGTAATCTATACATGCTGCTTATGTATCAATTGCCTTCCAGTCTGTTGCACCTATTGTATCAGCAAGCTTACTCCTACCCCTAAATTGCCAGGATGTGATAATAAGGTCTCTTCTATGATGATGCCGGATATCCAGGACATAATGCTCATCGGCGAGGGCATTTTTAAATACTAAGTGGATTTTGATACTCATGTACTGCCTTATTCTCCCCTGTAACTTGAGCGACAATGCATTTTCTTTCTCCCCACTTAGGATTGTAAAGACCCTACCGGATAGCCCAATACAGCAATTAGCCATCCATGCTAAAAGGAGGGTCTGTTAGGTTTCAAAATCCCATTCCTGCTATGGACTTGTTTCATGGTATATTAGGTTAGCAGTGTGTGGCTAAATCTAAGCCATTTGTATTCACAGTATGCAGTCCACTGAGTTAAATCCGCAACATGCAAGCTTTAGTTAGCCAGTGTGAGTCCATTTTGTATTTCGTAATCCTTATTAGGCTGCTTAGGCCATGTCTGAACTAGGCCTCATTATTTGTATTGCTTGCCTCAGCAGAACAGTGCATTTCGTTATGATTTTCTCTTCTGTTCAAGGCTGTTTTCCGACTTACTAATGAATAGGCCATTCTGCCCTTGCATACCTATCCAAGTGTGTAGTTCTGCGCCCACGTTAGGAGACGCTGAGACTCAGCGTGACCTTGAGTTGCAGATAGCATGTACCCATCTGGCAGGTGGTACCCCATCCTTCCGTGCCTTCTTTGTTAATGTTCTGCTCAGGCCGGTAACTTTCCACTGTGGGCGGGGTTGGAGGCTTCTCGGGAGGGATGATTACTCATTGCTGACTGTTGGGGGGTCATTCCCTCGGCAGACATCTTAGGGTGCAGGTCAGATTGGACTCCTCTGCAGAGTATTGCCAATAAACGCTTGTTTGTATTTTCTACTGTCTGACCGACTCTTCATTCTTGGGAAGGCAAAGCAGGTGGTTGTAAGTAACCCGGGTGGCCCCTAAGGGCCACTTCCTTCAAGTTCATGTTGGATTAGAAATTTGCTATTCATACGCTTTGCACCTCTGAAAAAAAAATTGAGAGTCAATCCCCAATGAAAAGGTGCAAATGATCAGCTATTTTAGTACTTCTATGACAAGGCACATTAGCTGCTGTTGAGAATTCACAGATATTGTCGCTAGGATGCCTGGGGAGCTGTGCGGAGTACCGGTTTCTCAGTGTGCTACTTTCAGTGTAATGTGACAGCCCAAAAGCTCCAACCTCCACTGTGTGTAAATGTCAGGATTTAATAATAATTTTGAAATTCCCCAAAGGAATATTGCTGATGATCTCAATTTTCCACCTGTTCCATCCAAGGTACAGAATAATAAAACATCAATTTGGACACGGGGGACAATGTGGTAAGAGAAAAGACATAAGAGACACTAGTTGGGAGGGATGCCAGTAGCAGTCTAGGGCCAGCTCACACCCAAAGCTTGGATGTCCTTGAAAGAGTAAATGCAAAAGTGTGAGATTTGTAAATGTCTGACATTATTGGCATTTATAGTTTAACTCAAGCTCAGTGAGGAAACACTGCGACCAGTTCTAGTCTTACCAGAAATCAGGCCTTGAGCGGATGCAGAGCTGCCAGAATGGACCAAGGGTCTTGATTGCGCAGAATGCGTTTAGAGGTTATCACAGAAGCTGATACCATTGCCGCAGAGGCACTGCCGAGATGCAGAGCTGAAGCAGTGTTTTGGGTATGAAGCACAGAGAAGCAAGTGAGCAAAAGAACGTAGCAGGCAAGAAAGGGTAAACACAAAAGTGAGAATTGAGCCCAACGGTTTCAGAGGACAAGCAGGGTCGGAGATTGGACAGGTGAAAAAATAACAAACAGAGAGGGATTGTATATGCCAAGTGATGAACTGATGGAAGCGAAGTAAACTCAAACAACTGGGAGATGCTTCAAGACACAGATCCAATGCGTAAATGAGAACTAGTCGAGCATCCTTGATCCTGTCCTCTGCACTTGCCAATCCTGTTCTCTTCTGAATTTACAGGATGGTCTAATCCCTGCATGCATGGTTAAATATATTGCCAGCACCTGCCAAATTGTACACTTGAGGGTTTAATGTGCATTTGCAAATGTTTTTTTTTTCTCTTTAAGTCTTTAAGTCAGTACCCTTCTACCATTTGAAGGGGAAATTCTCCATCATTTTGTGGTGTAAAACCCAGATTTGTCGTAGATTTGGGTCCGATCAGAGCCTGCGAATGCCCATAGTCACAATCGTTCATGGCAATCCATGATTTGATCCATACACTTCCCACCTTTGTAGGGGGCTTACAACTGTAGATTTCTCTGCACTCATGGAAGAGACGCTTATAGTAGTGACATCATTTACACTGGCGGAAGAGGTGTGGCGCCGCGGCCAGGGCGACTGACTCAAGAATCTGGGGATCACGGTTCGATTCCTGACGCCGGCGGCAGATTAGCCCAGCACCATGTGACTCTGGGCAATAGCTTGCTTAATCTTCCCGACGGCCCCCAGCGCCTAGAAACCCTTACGGGTGATTGTTCGTGCTTTACAAATGTGGATTATTATTACCTATAAGGAATCCACATAAGACCTCCTGACAGCCATTTTCAACCGTAAACATATGTTTGCAGCAAAAAAATTATTTCTATTGGACTCCATGCGAGGGACCCAAGTAAACTGTCCCTGAAATTCTTCACTGTCTTAGTTTTCAAATATGGATTGCAATCCCAACTACACTTTGTCCCATCAGTGTCAAAGGAGACACTTTTTATGAGGAGGGATTTTACATTGCCAACAAAAAATACCATGTATTCTCTATTCATGACATTCTCACATGCTGGGGTTAAAAAATACTCAGGCCTGTGGTTGCCTATGGGCATATTTTCTATAATATTTAAATTACGCCCGTGTAATTTTGGGAAATAAACGCTTGTTACACAAAATTCCTAAAACAACGTAATTACGCCATTTTGCATAATTATTGCTATTTATGGGAAACATTTACCATGAAAAGTGCTGTAAAAAAGTACTCTAAAAACACAGGAAACCAGAACGTGACTGCCGCTTTTCAGGTAGGTTTTGTTTTGTTTCACCTCGCATCAAAAATTGACACATGAATGCATTTCACTATCAACATAGCTCAAAATGATGGGTTTACTTTTCGCAAACCTAACTTATGTGTACTTTCTCATATATTAAGGCAACTTTTTATGTAATATTGCGAGAGCAAATGACTTCAATTTCGTGCACCACCTAATTTTCTCACTAAAACCTAAAAAGCAAATTATCACTTACTGAGGATTTTTTTTAAAAATATTGGCTATAGTGAAAAAGAAATAAGAGATGCAAATGATGCCGACACTGCTGTCTGTGATTGACTTCTAATGAATTGGTTTCCTTTGCAAAAAAAGTGTTGTTGTTCAATTGTTCAGTGATTGTACCGATGGATGGTGTACTGCTTAGGTAAGGAAAATGAATATCTCTAAACCGTTGCAGTTGTCTGCATTTAGTTCAGTGATGTTGTGGCCTATGTTCCACTGAAAGAGCAATAGAATTCTTGGCTATACTGAGGCTGTGGGAAACTGACATTTTCTAGTAACATAACATCATCAAGCGATTTGAGACGAAGTGGTTTTTTCGCCTCTGGTGAACTGGAAAAACATTTAAAAAAATGCCCACTCTTGGTGGGCAAGAATAACATATTTGTGCCGCCCTGAGCTTTTTGCAGAACTGAAGAAGGCTGCGTTGGGACCTCACTGTGAAGGCAGGCAGCACTGCTGCCCTGCCAGGCTACAGCTTTCAGATATGGCCTGCGGGTATATAAAGATACCATAGGCACGACCAAGTTGAAGTTAAGATAAGGTAAAACTTTATACCGGAGTGGAGCAGCAAATCTTTCCCAGTGGCAATAAGAGAATAGTGGATAAAGAATCCTGATTTGTAGCAAAAAAGCAATGACTTTTGTTGGAGCTGGGTAATGATTGGCACTTTCGATATTGCAGTGCTTTTTGCCCTTAAATATATTCGAAACCCATACCTCCAGTTCACCCTATTTGATTTTAAGTACGTAGTGTTTGTTTGCTCATCGAATTTTTTTCTACCTTTAAATATGGCTTAGCAAGTTTATTGTATTGTTTTCTGGACTTTAACATTGAAAGGTACAGTTAGTGATGGTGTCTAAACAGGAATCAGATGAGGAAGTATATTTAGTAGTTTATTCCAAGTTGAAGATGGAACTTATGCAGCGACCCCACCAGGAGCAGTATGTTACTTGCTCAGTCCAGCTCTCAACTGACTCCTAGAGTCCAAAATGCCAACATTCCGATACATCACATGAATGTCAACATTCCACAGTATAACTAGACTGTCTAAACAGAAATGCAAGACACTACACATCTTCCCCTTTATACAGGCAACACAAATGTAAGGTATAACCATAACAATAAAAACATAGAGTGGGCGATGAGAAAGCAACATGAAGAAAAACTACAAAGCAAGAACATCAAGAATAAGATGAAAAATCAACAATAAACCCTTGCGCAAGGTGATACAGGAACTGGCAGAACTTTTGAAGAAGAATAATCCAGGACTTTTGAAGTGAATCAATGGTAGAGGTTCCGTGCACAGAACTAAGAAAGCTCATGAGTATTAAATAAATAAAGAAGAATGAAAATGCAGGTGACAAACATCAAGAAGAATTTGCAAAACAATTCTAACATAGTTTGAACAGTCTAATCTGCGAAGAAAATAACGAGTTTCATTCATCATACTTAATCAGAAGAATGTGAAAAATTAATTTCAAGTGACGTACGTCAATGCGCAAGAAATTGCACAGATCATGAGAAATGAACTGAATGCAGAAATTGAAATGTGAAGTACGAAAAATGCTGATAACATTGCAGATAAAAACCAATCTCAATTATCACAAAAATTCCATATAAATTGAAAGTTACAACGCTGGAATTTGTGAATAAACAATTGTGAGAAATAAGCAGAAATAAGTAATAACAAGAAAAGCTTGTAGAACAACATTTGGAATACAACAATAGAATCATTAAGTATCCATTAGAAAATTACAACTGCTACATAATACTTACCGGTGAGCAAATTCTCACCCAATAAGTGGGACTGTAAAAGGAGATCATGCCAGAACATAAAAATGAAGGTGCAGTGGAAACATGAGTAGAAATTACATTAACTATGTATCACAAAATCAGGAATGAACATGAACAAAAGAGTTAAGGTGCAGTGGTAACTTGAATGAAAATTAGATTAACCATGTATCACACAGTAAATGTCCCCAAAAACAATAAAATAAATAAGGTAGTCACCATTGCCCATTAGCGTAAATATGTGGAAAGAGAACATAAAATGCTGTGCGAATCAGCGCAGAGGCCTCGCAGCAGGAACACATCAGAATAATGTAGATGCAAAGAAATTGTGCGAATCAACGCAGAAGGACTCGCGGCAGGGATTCAAGAAAACTTTATAAACTGCAAGTTGTAGACAATAAAGGTGTAAATAAAGTACTCACGCACTTCGTGCCTTTTTTAATGAAGAAAGTACTCTCACCAACAGTACCTTGAGGAAACAAAACACTGTTGAAATTGCCGATGTCCTGCACAAGAAGAAGAACTGGAGTACAGCAACCCATTAAGGTCAGAAAAAGATCAACGTCCCCAATGTCGCGCTAAATTTAGAAGATTTCCTGTGAAAAGTTGCTCTTGAGGAAGTTTGACGCTGCTGCTGCTCTTGAAAAATAGACGTGGTTGGCACATAAAACAACTTCGCAATATAGATGGAGGCAAGCAAAGTAGACAAACGCAAGATGGCGACATGTTTTTAGACGATGTGCCGGGTGGCACAGTGTGTGAAGGCGGTAGAGCGTACAGAAGCAGCAAAGCAGGAACGAGCAGCATAAGACGTCATGGAGGCTTCAGAGAATAAAGCAGGTAAAAGCGCTTGCTGAAGGATGCGCTCTGAAAACAGCTTGTGCAAAGTTTGAATGTGGAATGGCAGTTCAAGTAGTAGCGGTTAAACTGCCAAAGAAGTGAAACACAGTCAAAGTTTAAAACAACAGAAAATAATCGAAAATAATCACAAACCCAACTACAAAGCTGCGTGTCGGTGGTTTGCAGGCAGAATAGAAAATATGCACAACTCCCAGTGACACAACAGATGCACTAAATTGGCAAATTACTTCAGGACATGGAGAACTGGCTGTTCACCCAATTCCCTTGTGTTAGACCTGTCAGCCCTTTGGGTGGTCCCTCCTCATCATTATTTATTTTGTCCCACTTTTGCCTCAGACCCTGTTAGAATTTTTCCTTTTTGGGAACCACCAGACTTTTTAGTGTTGCTGCAGATTCAGGGAGCCATTTTACCTACCCCTGGAACTTCTGTCTGAGGGCCTGGAGCACAAAATGGTGGCCACCTGTGACATCACCAGCACCCACTGGAACCTACTAGAACCTTCTGCAACATTCTGGAGCCCTGTGACAGTTGGAGGCGGTTTAGAATGTTGGGAAGCTAAGACAGAGAGTTGGCAGTTGGAGCTGGCAGTTGGCACCTGACTGGTGAAGAGTGAGCAGCAGAAACCTGAAGGAGGAAGGAGTGAGGCAGCAGGGGTGGAAACTTGTGCCTGGAGTGGGGTCCATAAACCCACCCTTGATACTAGTCCCTACTGACTGAGCCCAGCCTGGAGCCCTGTGTGGGAAGGAGCAAGAAAAACCATCCTAAGGACCTGGACAGCAGGAACAGGCCTTAGAATCCAAGAACAGCAAGATCCTGACCTGGATACTGGTTTCCCTGGAGTCCGACGTCGAGAAGCCTGAGACCCGGAGCCCGAGGTGGAGAAGCGGCGCTGACTGGAAAAGCAGACGTAGTACCCGGAGCCGCCAGAGGTCGAGAGAGGGCGCCGACGGAGGTCGTAGAAGTACCAGAGGTCGAGGAGGAAGTCACCCGAGGTCGAGTGAGCGGCGTCGACGGGGGAGTGAAGTCCGCCCTCCGGAGTCGCCGGAGACCGAGGTGAAGCGTGCCGGAGGTCGGGAGTGAGGATCGCACTCCGGAGTCGCCGGAACCTGAGGAGAGGAGCACCGGAGGTCGGGAGTGAGGTCGCACTCCGGAGTCGCCGGAACCCGAGGAGAGGAGCACCGGAGGTCGGGAGTGAGGATCGCACTCCGGAGCCGCCGGAAGTCGACATCGAGCCAAGGCCGGCCGACGTCATCGAAACTGAGGTCGCCATCGGACCGGAGCCGCCCGAAGTCGACATCGAGCCAAGACTGCCCGACGCCATCGAATCGGAGGTCGAGATCGAGCCGAGGCCGCCGACATCGAACCGGAACCGCCTACCGGCGTCGTCAAGAACTGACATTGTGCCGAGGCCGCCGACATCGAACCGGAACCGCCTCACGGCGTCGACACGACTCCAGCGGCGTCGGAGCTTCAGAAAAAGGGCAGTAAGTGGAATAGAGGGCGCCTAAGGCCCTGTGGAATCCTGAGAGACTACTCTAGGGGTTAGAGAGGTGCTGGAACCAGCTTGACTGTGCCAGGGGTGAGCTGAGACTAATTCAGAGGGGTTGTGTAGAGTGAGAGAGCCAGGTCTCTAGTATCCCCCCCTTGATCTACCTCAGTTTAGGCCTCAGCCTTGTCCAAGCCAGGGAGTAGACACCCTCAAGCCATCCACATAACTACAAGCTGTGCCTGGGCCAAATCAGCCCATAGAAATCTAAATGTGATCTGATTCTAGAAGTGTCACTGTCAGCTTTTAATTATTTATTGAGAGCACTGTATTTATTGTATTTAACCTATTTATTGCTTCACTGTATTTATTGTTCCACAGTATTTATTGTCGCACAATATTTATTGGTTTACAGTATTTATTGCCTCAGAATATTTAATTGCCTGTATGTATTGCACTTATATTCATGCCTTAATTATTTATGATCACCCCTATTTATTGAATCATTACGCCAGTATTTATTTGACCTGCACTATTTAGAAAGCCTTGTATATTGTGATTGTGTTATTATTTATTTAATCAGCAACTAAGAGAAAAAGAAGATAAACAGAGATATTTTCATAATTTTTACGGTGTAGAGTCGTTTTTGGAACGGATGCACGCATGGTTATTGTATGGGTATGACGTATGCTTAGCACGGTGCCTGATTCCTGACCACTCGAGCCAAGCTACCACTGTGTATGTCTGGAGAGACCCCGTTACCACCAACCCTTCCGGTGTGGGAGTGGAGTATTTCCAACATAATTGGTGTTCAGTGGTGCGATAGAGCTGTGCCTACGTATACTCAACAATAACTGTGGGTAGTCCATAGGCCTACACCGGGAGTTTTCTCAAAGCGGCCTTCCTAATTGTGGGTTTTTGTTTTTTTCCAAATTTACTCTGGTGGTGGGAGGAGGTATTATATAAGGTACCCCCCTGCATAGTTACTGCAAATAACTGTCCTCTGACCTGAGTGGGCAAGATGGAGTTTGTACTGGAGAATTTAGAAACGTACACTGTGGCCCAACTCAGGGAGTTTTGTCAGCGGGAGGGGGTGTATTGTCCCCCAGGAGCAAAGAAGGGTGCACTCCAAACCAGCTTAAGGGCTTGGGGGGAGGCACGACGAGAAAGCAAGGCTGAGGAGGAGGACAGGGATAGAGAGCCCGACAGTGAGGGAGCTGGTTTGTACCAACCTGAGGTGGGGAACCTGTCAGCGGGGCCCAGGACACTTTCCAGGAAGGGCAGCAGTGCCTCTAGCGGTGGCTTGTCTGAAGTGGAGTTAACAGACCGGAGGGAGAAAAGACAGCTCACATGGGACTTAGCAAGGCTGGAGAAGGAGAAGGAGGAACAGCGGATGGCTCATGAGATAAGGCTGAAAGAGATAGATCTTCAGATCCTGAGAATCGGGGCACACCCTGTACCTAACGGTGGCAGCGAAGAACGAGAGTACACCAGGGAACCCAAACCCTACCTGCCAAAGGACATAGTAGCTAGCTATGGGGTGGGTGACGATATCGCCAAGTGGCTAGCGGCCTATGAGGTCTCGTTAAGGGCCCATGGGGTTCCAGAGAAGTACTGGGGAGGGGGATTGTACAAGCACATGCCTCCAACTGGTAGGGATGCATTATTGGCCCTCGAGGAGGATGAGCAGACCCACTACCCCACCATGAAACTGGCGCTCATAAGAAAGTTTGGACTAACACCCGAAAAGTACAGACAGAAGTTCAGGGGTAGTCACAAACTGGGCACACAGAATTGGGTGGACTTCCTGGACTATGAAGGCACTAGAGGGTTGGATTCAGGGCAGTGAAGTGAGGAACTACGAGGGGTTGTTTGATCTAGTACTGAAGGAACACCTGCTCGAGAAATGTTTCCCTGAACTGCGTCAACACCTGGTGGATAGCAAGCTGACCAGTCCCCGGAAGCTTGCTGAGGAGGCGGACATTTGGGCTAGTACCCGGGTGTCCACAAGGGGGACTGGAGGGGATACTCAAAAAGCCGGACAGGGCGCCCCCCAGAAGAAAGAGGGAGGGGAAAAGAAAAAGGAGTTCTCCAAAGGCCCCCAAAATAACTTCCAAGGGAAGGGAACAGGATTCACCCCTAGGGCTAACCCACCCAGAAACCCTAATCCTGGCCAGAGTCAGCAGCCAAGGGTTGTCCATTGCTATGAGTGCGGTGGCGTTGGACACTATAAAGGAGATCCGAAGTGCCTGAAACGACCACCCCCTCCCATTGGAGGAAAGACCCCCGGAGTAGCTAGTGTAGTGCTCGGGGAGGAGATGCCCTTAACTAAGGGAAGGGAGTGGGCGGGTGTCACTTTAGTGTCCCTGGGAGAACGGGAGATGGTTCCTAAGATCCAGGTGCCCGCAAATACCGTAAAGTATGGGCAGTGGGTCACCATCAACGGCCAAAGAGGGGAGGCTCTGAGAGACACAGGAGCCAGTATGACTATGGTACGTAGCCAACTGGTGTCTCCAGAGCAGGTAATTCCCGATGTACTCCACCCAGCCGCGATGGCTGACGGCAGAACAGGCCACTATCCAGTGGCCGAGGTTCCCTTTGAATGGGGGGGGGGTTGCAGGTTCACTTCGAGTTGCCGTAAGCCCTGCCGTGCCAGTCGATTGTCTACTGGGGAATGACATGGAGCACAACGCTTGGAAGGAGGTGGAATACCGGACTCATACTGAGATGCTGGGTACACCTGACTGGGCCTGTGTGAGCACAGGGTCCGCGACTACCCGGAGAGGGAGTTCGTTTCGGCTGGAGCCTGGAACAAAGGCCCAGCCAGCTGCCAGTCAAGGGAAGAACCGAGGACAGGAGGAGCCTGCCTCGGCGTCCACACCCCGTAGGACGGATAGGCCACCGGAGGTGGTGGACCAGGAGTCTGCGGTGGGGGACGTTACCAAACTGGGGGACCTACCCATCCCGGCCGAGTGGCACGTGGAGGGAGGCCCGTCCAGGGAGGAATTCTGCCAGGGCCAGAGGGAGTGCCCTACCCTTGAGGGGCTGAGGTGACAGGCCCAAGCCCAGGCAGCAGGGAACGTTGAAGGGAACTACAGTGTTTACTGGGAGGATGGCCTCCTCTACAGTGAACCCAAGGCACCCCTACACGGATCGTCACGAGCCTTGGTAGTCCCTCAACGTTATCGAGCCTTCCTTCTGGAATTGGCTCACGAGATCCCATTGGCAGGACACCTGGGGCAAGACAAGACCTTCGCCCGTCTTGTCCCACACTTTTATTGGCCTGAAATGAAAGTGTCGTCCGATACCTACTGCCGGACATGTGTGTCTTGCCAAGCCAGTGGGAAAATAGGGGTGAAGCTGAAAGCTCCCCTGGAACCACTTCCTGTCGTTAGCACCCCCTTTGAAAGGGTGGCCATCGACATTGTGGGTCCGTTAGATCCGCCAACATCAGCTGGTCACAGGTTCATCCTGGTTCTGGTGGATCATGCCACACGGTACCCAGAGGCAATACCTCTGAGGACCATAACAGCACCTGTTGTGGCTAGGGCCCTGATGGGAATCTTTACCCGAGTGGGTTTTCCCAAGGAAGTTGTGTCCGACAGGGGGACCAACTTCATGTCAGCGTACATGCGGGCGATGTGGAAGGAGTGTGGAGTGACCTACCGGTTCACAACTCCTTACCACCCTCAGACCAATGGTCTGGTGGAGAGGTTTAACAAAACCTTGAAGGGCATGATCAGAAGTCTGCCTGAAAGCCTGCGGAGGAAATGGGACGTCCTCCTACCCTGTCTACTCTTTTCTTACAGGGAAGTGCCACAGAAGGGAGTGGGCTTCAGCCCCTTCGAGCTTCTGTATGGGCACCCTGTACGTGGACCTCTCAACCTGGTGAGAGACGGATGGGAAAGAACTCCCAGAAAGCTTCCCCAGGACGTGGTGAGCTACATGCTGGCCTTCCGGAGCCAAATGGCTAAGTTGTGGAAGCAAGCTTCTGACAACTTGGAAGCCAGCCAAGCAGTGATGAAGGCGTGGTATGACCACAATGCTCACCCGGTGGAGTTGGAGCCTGGCCAGAAGGTGTGGGTGATCGAACCGGGAGAGCTTAGCGCCCTCCAGGATCGCTGGTCAGGACCCTTTGAGGTGTTGGAAAAGAAGGGTAAGGCTACCTACTTGGTGGACCTGAAGACCCCTCGTCAGCCCCTGCGGGTGCTGCATGCCAACCGCCTCAAACCCCACCACGAGAGGCCCGAAGTCATCTTGATGATGGTGACTGACGGAGGAGAGGACGTGGAAAGCGAGCCTCTCCCTGATTTGTTTGCGTCTCAAGAGAAGGATGGGTCGGTGGAGGGAGTGATTCTCTCCCCATCTCTAACTCCTGAACAGCAGGAGGACTGCCGCCAGGTCCTGGGGCAGTGCTCTTCGTTGTTCTCCCTTGTCCCGGGTAGGACTCACCTGTGCGTCCATGACGTGGACACAGGAGACAGCCCACCTGTGAAGTCCAAGATCTACCGGATGTCAGACAAGGTGAAGGCCAGCATTCACAGTGAAGTCACTAAGATGCTGGAGCTAGGAGTGGTCGAACCTTCTAGCAGCCCCTGGTCCAGTCCGGTGGTACTAGTACCAAAAGCTGCACCACCGGGTGCCCAACCGGAACTGAGGTTCTGTGTGGACTACCGGGGACTGAATTCAGTGACCAAAACTGATGCTCATCCGATCCCTAGGGCGGATGAATTGATTGACCGGCTGGGAGCTGCCCAATATCTAAGTACCTTTGACCTTACTTCTGGGTACTGGCAGATTTCTTTGACCGATGGAGCAAGGGAAAGGTCAGCCTTCTCCACGCCCAATGGCCACTACCAGTTCTGTGTGATGCCCTTTGGGCTCAAGAACGCACCTGCCACGTTTCAGCGCCTGGTAAACCAGATCCTCACCGGAATGGAGAGTTTCTCTGCTGCTTATCTGGATGACATAGCCGTCTTCAGTAACAGCTGGGAGGATCACTGGCGTCACCTGCAAGCTGTTCTCCAGGCCCTGAGACAAGCTGGATTGACGATCAAGGCCAGCAAGTGCCAGATCGGGCAGGGGTCGGTAGTGTACCTTGGACACTTGGTGGGTAGGGGAGCGGTGCAACCCCTCCAGGCGAAGATCGAGGCCATCATGGCCTGGGAGCCCCCCAAGACACAGACTGAGGTCCGAGCTTTTCTGGGCCTCACGGGATATTACCGCCGCTTCGTGAAGGGGTACGGTACCATCGTAGCCCCCCTCACGGAGCTCACGTCCAAGAAACAACCTCGACGGGTAGTCTGGACGGAGGCTTGTCAGCAGGCCTTTGTGAGACTGAAGAAAGCCATGTGCGAGGCCCCGGTCTTAAGGGCCCCAGACTTTTCCAAGGAGTTCATTGTCCAGACAGATGCATCAGAACATGGCATTGGGGCAGTGTTATCGCAACTCAACGAAGAGGGTCTGGATCAACCCGTGGTCTTCCTATCCCGGAGACTACTTCCCAGGGAACAGAAGTGGAGTGCAATAGAGCGTGAAGCCTTTGCAGTGGTATGGGCTCTGAAGAAGTTGCGGCCATACCTGTTTGGCTCGCACTTCCTGGTTCAGACCGACCACAGACCCCTTCGTTGGCTGATGCAGATGAAGGGGGAGAATCCCAAGTTGTTGAGGTGGTCTATCTCCCTACAGGGAATGGACTTTCAGGTGGAACATCGGCCTGGAGTGGACCACGCCAATGCAGACGGTCTCTCAAGGTATTTCCGCCTTAGTGATGAGAACTCCCAAGGGGTTGGGTAGCTCTCCCCACTTTCAGCTGGGGGGGACGCGTGTTAGACCTGTCAGCCCTTTGGGTGGTCCCTCCTCATCATTATTTATTTTGTCCCACTTTTGCCTCAAACCCTGTTAGAATTTTTCCTTTTTGGGAACCACCAGACTTTTTAGTGTTGCTGCAGATTCAGGGAGCCATTTTACCTACCCCTGGAACTTCTGTCTGAGGGCCTGGAGCACAAAATGGTGGCCACCTGTGACATCACCAGCACCCACTGGAACCTACTAGAACCTTCTGCAACATTCTGGAGCCCTGTGACAGTTGGAGGCGGTTTAGAATGTTGGGAAGCTAAGACAGAGAGTTGGCAGTTGGAGCTGGCAGTTGGCACCTGACTGGTGAAGAGTGAGCAGCAGAAACCTGAAGGAGGAAGGAGTGAGGCAGCAGGGGTGGAAACTTGTGCCTGGAGTGGGGTCCATAAACCCACCCTTGATACTTGTCCCTACTGACTGAGCCCAGCCTGGAGCCCTGTGTGGGAAGGAGCAAGAAAAACCATCCTAAGGACCTGGACAGCAGGAACAGGCCTTAGAATCCAAGAACAGCAAGATCCTGACCTGGATACTGGTTTCCCTGGAGTCCAACGTCGAGAAGCCTGAGACCCGGAGCCCGAGGTGGAGAAGCGGCGCTGACTGGAAAAGCAGACGTCGTACCCGGAGCCGCCAGAGGTCGAGAGAGGGCGCCGACGGAGGTCGTAGAAGTACCAGAGGTCGAGGAGGAAGTCACCCGAGGTCGAGTGAGCGGCGTCGACGGGGGAGTGAAGTCCGCCCTCCGGAGTCGCCGGAGACCGAGGTGAAGCGTGCCGGAGGTCGGGAGTGAGGATCGCACTCCGGAGTCACCGGAACCTGAGGAGAGGAGCACCGGAGGTCGGGAGTGAGGTCGCACTCCGGAGTCGCCGGAACCCGAGGAGAGGAGCACCGGAGGTCGGGAGTGAGGATCGCACTCCGGAGCCGCCGGAATTCGACATCGAGCCAAGGCCGGCCGACGTCATCGAAACTGAGGTCGCCATCGGACCGGAGCCGCCCGAAGTCGACATCGAGCCAAGACTGCCCGACGCCATCGAATCGGAGGTCGAGATCGAGCCGAGGCCGCCGACATCGAACCGGAACCGCCTACCGGCGTCGTCAAGAACTGACATTGTGCCGAGGCCGCCGACATCGAACCGGAACCGCCTCACGGCGTCGACACGACTCCAGCGGCGTCGGAGCTTCAGAAAAAGGGCAGTAAGTGGAATAGAGGGCGCCTAAGGCCCTGTGGAATCCTGAGAGACTACTCTAGGGGTTAGAGAGGTGCTGGAACCAGCTTGACTGTGCCAGGGGTGAGCTGAGACTAATTCAGAGGGGTTGTGTAGAGTGAGAGAGCCAGGTCTCTAGTATCCCCCCCTTGATCTACCTCAGTTTAGGCCTCAGCCTTGTCCAAGCCAGGGAGTAGACACCCTCAAGCCATCCACATAACTACAAGCTGTGCCTGGGCCAAATCAGCCCATAGAAATCTAAATGTGATCTGATTCTAGAAGTGTCACTGTCAGCTTTTAATTATTTATTGAGAGCACTGTATTTATTGTATTTAACCTATTTATTGCTTCACTGTATTTATTGTTCCACAGTATTTATTGTCGCACAATATTTATTGGTTTACAGTATTTATTGCCTCAGAATATTTAATTGCCTGTATGTATTGCACTTATATTCATGCCTTAATTATTTATGATCACCCCTATTTATTGAATCATTACGCCAGTATTTATTTGACCTGCACTATTTAGAAAGCCTTGTATATTGTGATTGTGTTATTATTTATTTAATCAGCAACTAAGAGAAAAAGAAGATAAACAGAGATATTTTCATAATTTTTACGGTGTAGAGTCGTTTTTGGAACGGATGCACGCATGGTTATTGTATGGGTATGACGTATGCTTAGCACGGTGCCTGATTCCTGACCACTCAAGCCAAGCTACCACTGTGTATGTCTGGAGAGACCCCGTTACCACCAACCCTTCCGGTGTGGGAGTGGAGTATTTCCAACACCTTGGATAACATAACGCCTATCGGACGGCAGTTGATGTTAGCAGAAACAGGTGGGGCTAGAAATCCCCCGAACGACATAACTTCTGCATTTCTTAGTCGTGGCAGAAACCTTCGGGCAGTCAGCTCGATGCACAAATACAAAAGAGGGGCAGGAGAAGTAGACATCAAAACAAAGCACGCTGGCAGGACACGCTGGCAGAACAGGCAGAAAGGCAGGGGAATCCTCGATAGATTGTAGGAGAAGCACGCCAGCAGGCAGCACATTACAGCAGTGACTGGCACACTTGGGATGAGGGCGACCGGTGGAGTGGTAACCGGTAGGGCTAGCAGGGTGCCAGTATGCCTATGAATTAGTAGTTAGAAAAAAAGGAAATCCATTACCTTGAAGATGCATTAATTTTGAAAGTCCTTGAAGTAGCAGGCGGAAGTTCACCCAGACCGTCGCCAAAATTGTAGTGATGGTGTATGAATCAGGAATCAGACGAGGTAGTATATTTAGAAGTTTATTCTAAGTAGAAGATGGAAGCTTATGCAGAGACCCCACCAGGAGCAGTATGTTACTTGCTCAGCCCAGCTCTCAACTGACTCCTAGAGTCCAGAATGTGAACATTCCAACATATCACATGAATGTCAACATTCCACATGATAACTAGACTGTCTAATCAGAAATGCAAGACACTACAGTACTGTTTAAATTTAACATGCATTTGTCTGGAGAATTGCAAGCTGCCGTTCCAGAGCTGCTAGGAAGGGAATTGTGTTGTGACTTACAAAGACTGCTTTTATTAAGTTGAAAGATCCTTGTGTTAGTCAATGGAAGAAAATCATTAAGTTTAAATAATAAATCAGGCATGAGAAATATCTTGTCAGTCGCATTTGTTCTGTGGAATATCCGCATCTGAGATTACATCCAGGCAAAGGAAAATGTTGAGAATTTGGGTAGTGGGCCTGGTTGAGGAATTGCGTTTGGAGAAATAAAGCTTATTTGGCCCAATGGGTCAGCAGAATAGCTGAAAGTTGATTATGAAATCTCATTGTCTGGATATATCCTGACTGTACCTCATATGTTATATCATAGGACATTATTTTTATCCAATTCTTCAGCATCATGACTACATCACTTGGTAAGTATAGGTAAGTATAGGTATGTTGATACAGAGTAATCAGTGATACGTATCTACTTACCGTGAAGATGTACAAGTAGCCACTGTAGTGGATGCAATTGTATCTTACAATAAAGCGATGTTGTTGACATTGATGTAGTATTATAGAAGCATTGGGTTTAATTTCAGGTGTTTATCACACCATATCCATCTTAGATGCAAAGTCTCTCACCAGCCAGCACCTACTCTCTGTGCCCCCATCCTATATTGCACCTGAAATCTCACATGTTCCGGAGATTTCAAATGGAGTGTCCCTTCAAGGGACTGATGTAAGCCTATTCTATGTGCATCCTGACAGTGCCACCCACAATGGCCTACGTTTTGATGGCTGAGCTCCACGTACATCTGGATGATAGCTGAGTATTCTTTTAATGGAAGAAGAGCATGAAGACTAGAAAACACTTTAAATGATTGCTCCTCAGGGCCGAAGCCTTTCCAATCTACTAACTACTGCAATTGCCTTCTTTTAAAGCATGTACAATCTTATGTACTTCATGCTCTGTTTCAGCAATAACCAGCATTGGTACAGGATTTGGAGCAAGATGCATTTTTTGCACAACAAACAGAGACACATAAAAGTTAGGATTCATTTTATAGACTGGGGCAACTTAAAATGCACAGTTCTGGCATTTACAATATGTTCAGTGGTAAACTGGCCAATGATTTAATGCTTTTAGGTCACAACTTAGAAATCTTTTTTTAAATGTAAGTTTTTTAGTGAGTTAGCAAATATATTCACCCACTTTATATTTGGACTACGGGATTTTGTTTTGCATCAGCATATAGCCTATATGTAGCCTTTGCTTTACTAATAATTCCTGTTCTGTCCTCTGAACATTCAAATAAATGTGTTCTGTCTCGCCATTTATCTGGAGATTATAAATAGTAGACAGACAATCGCCCATGTCTAACTGAAAATACATTCCAAGTAAATTGAGAACACATGTCAATTATCAAAATTGGTGGTGTCCCATGCAAAGAAATCATATGGGGCCTCATGTAGGAAGCCAAATACCGGTCGGTAATGGCCGATTTTCGGTAATTATACCGTTACCGACCGGTATTTTGACTTTTGAGATGTAGGGGGGAGTATTTCATGATTCGGTATTTACCGAATCGGTAAAATTACCGAATCGGTAATATTACCGATTCGGTAAATTTACCGATTCGGTAAATACCGAATCATGAAATGAGATGTAGGGGGAGTGTGTGGTGGGTGTGGGGATTCGTTATTTACCACCAACTAAAGGTTGGTGGTAAATGACGATTTGGTGAAAAAAAGCATTTTTGTGCACGTTTAAGTGTGCAATGTGGCAGACATACATGCCCTTAGGGCATGTATGTGCGCCACATGTGCACACATGGCCGAATCAGGGGTGCAACAGGGTGTCAATGTGACACCCTGCCACCCTTGCATGTGCTCCCCCATTACCGAATCGGTATTTACCGATTCCGTAATGAGGCATACCTTCCCATCAATGGGAAGGTATGCCTCATTACCGAATCGGTAAATACCGATTCGGTAATTACCGAATTTTTCCGAATCGGTAATATTTACCGACTCATTACTAGGGGTGGGCGGAATTTGCGGAATTAACCTTCGCAAATTATCGCGAGAATGTTTAAAATTATCGCAAACAAGCAGAAATATCGCGAAGATGCGGAAGTTTTTTTCCGGCATGTTCGCGAGATTTTCTGCATGGTTGCGGGTCGCCAACTTACCCATGTGGTTGCTTGCGGGCGCGGCCATCTTGTTTTGAGTTGTTCTCGCGGTGCATGATCGCGAGAAGAAAGACGTGATCGCGCGACGCATGACGTCACTGCGGGCGCGAACTGTCGCGAGACAGCGCAAATGGCTAAAAACAATACAACATCTCATGGAGAACGCGACCGGATCAAGAAAACTTGTCGGCGAACGCAGGGATTGAGGTAAGGCGATCGCGCGCGCGCGAGAATGTATTATTTTACAGCGCGAGCAAGAAACAAATTATCGCCAAGCTGCGGAAACCGGAATTTTTGACATTTTCGCGCTCTCCGCGGAACGCAAAAATGTCAAATTATCGCAATTTCCGCGAACGGAACGAAATTTTTGCCCAGGCCTACTCATTACCTACATTGCATTTACCACTTCATAAATACCGAATCGGTATGATTCGGTATTTATGAAGTGGTAAATGCCAGCCCACCTACATAAGGCCCATGATGTTTAAAACTATGTGGAAACTCTTTAGTAGAGGTAAACAAAGTCATTACAATGAAATGTCTCTTTTTTAAATGATATAAGTAGCTGCTAGAATAACAGTACAACTTACACTTTTGTGAAATTTTACAATACCCCCGCAGACATGAGATACAAAAGTAGAATCGACAGTTGTCTCAAAAGACCCATAGGTCTAGTATGTCAACCTACAATTTGAGCACAAATGGAACATGTCTGAATTCACTGTTCAACACCTGGAAAAACAGTTGGCTAACAATGTATTTTTGTTTTTAACTACAGCTAGCGTTTTAACCATTCTGTGATGCCCATCAGTCTTCGGATCATGAATCTGACTCTTATCATGATGCCTTAATTGAGTAGAAGAGACTCCCCTTGGTACAATAGTTTAGCTTTGTTAACTTGTCTTCTTTTTCTCCATGCCAGGGTTTCTTCTTAATGGAAATAAACTCTGTACAAACTTCTATGAGGAACATATCAACATTAATCAACATTAGTATAGAGTGACTATTTTGTATTCTACTCAGAAAAATCATGGCAAATTCACTAACTGCTATGGTTTAAAAATCAGGTTGATTCTGATGAATAAAGCACCAGTCTTTATACTATTTGGACACAATTTTTTGCTTCTCTCAAAGTCATAAGAAAATCGATGTCCATCTGAGTTATGTAGCGGTTAACACCGTCTGAGTTTAAGAACTGTATTTCAACGTTTACTCTGTTCCTAGCATCAAATAAATAATGTCACACTCTTCAAATGACCTCTATATTGCTAAACGTTCTTTATCTGTGATGTTATTATATAATTTTGCTGTGGCAAACATTTGTGAAAAGTAGGTCATGGAAGCACATGTCCAGTTTCGGGAATCATCTGCGTCAAAACACCTTCCACAGCATGATACATGATGTCCATTTTTACTACTGATGGAAGTTCCACACTTGGATACACAAACTAGAGGTGCAAAAAAACAATTACTTCAGGCCAGATATTGTTTCGATTTGTATTGATTTTTATTGTTATCAGTTTATAACTGCATCATTTATTTATTGTTTTGCAATTGATTTTATCATCTGTACCTCGTTATTGTTGTATAACATTGCCATTCTACAAGCAAATATGGATCTCTGATCATTTCTTTCTGTATTCTGTTTGTTTTCTGAAAACTCATAACAAAATCTTTTGAGCTAGGGCAAAAAAAACATTTTGTCAAAAAGCAAAAGACTTGATCAATCTCTTTTGACCATACAAAGGTAGCTTCTTTGTGAAGAAGTTTAGTAATAGAACTTTAGATTTCAGAGAATTGATGAATGAAACATATTCAAAAATCTGCAAAGGAAAGCTTGCACAGTTTTTACAGAGGCAGGTGTGAAGCATTTGAATATTGCTGAAAGTTATATTCTCATCATTTAAAAACCCCCAGGGTTGATTATATATGTTAGAAATTTTAAAGAAGATGGTGAGAAATATCTACTTATTTATTTCAATAAAAAGACACTCTCATAATCTCTTTAGCATTGCTTCAACAGGCTGTACAGTTGTCAGACTAATTTGAGATGTCATTTAAATAATCTTTACAAAACTCTTGTAAAATCCATCCCAAGACTTCTTCAATAAAACAAAGAAAGGCCTGTGGAAAGTTGCAGGGCATAAAGGACATGACTTGATATTCATCAAGTCAAACCATAGTGTGAAATGCAGTTTCCCACGCACTGCCATCTTGGACTCTGACTAAATGATAAGTTCCCTGAGATTAAGTTTTGTAGAAACCTTTGCACGTATGATTTAATTTTAGATAGATATCTAATATATTGGACACCAATTTTTACTGTAACCTAGTTGATTGCTCTATAATGAATGCATAGTCTTAGCTCTCTATCCTTCCCAAGCACAAAAAACAAGGTTGAAGAAGATAGAGACTATGATGACCTGATGAATCCATTACCTAACTTTTAACCAAAATATGTTAAGGTCTTCTGTCTCAGATTCCGTGATTGTAAATGCATGAGTGTATGGTAACAGGTTGCCAGGATTCTAGATCGTGCAATCATCGCCTCTATATAGAGATACAATACTTGTTTTCTTCTCATCAAATACATCAAAAATCTTTTTATAGCAGGCAGGTAAGGTAGGTACACAGTGAAAATGAGTTGTTAAGATGCATTGTAATGCTCAGACAGGCAACTATGCGGCAATTATTTGGTTGACGAACAGTTGTGGGACATTATGTAAATTTGATTTTAATAATTTTGCAGTCTATTCAGTGATACAATTACGAAGCAGTAGCATGCTCAAAATCACTTTAAATTCTGGGGCGGAGCATCAATAAAACAAACATTTTCATGATGCTTTCCAGAGCTTACTAACAGTAGTGAATGCTTATGGAAACGTAAAGGCCCTGGTGATAGCACTGAGCCATCTATTCAGAAAAGTTTTCTGCCATCTGTTAACACTGAGAAAATGTGAAATCCATATAAGTCTCTTAACCCCTTCACTGCTAGGCCTTCCCCCGCCCCCCACCCCCCCCCGTGCTAAGCCTTTTTTTGGCTATTTGAGGTAGTTCGCGCTTAGGCCCCTGTCACTTTTTGACCACATAAGGTATCCACACCAAATTTGCTCCCTTTTTTCCAGCGTCATGGGAATTCAAAGGGTATCCATGGTTCGTGGATTCCCCTGTAGGGGACCCAGAAAGTAGCCAAAATACAGCAAAACGTTGTTTTTTGGGGGAAAAATGGGAAAAAAGGGCTCCAGATGAAAGCGTCTGTTTTTTTCCCTGCAAAGGTATCAAAAAAGGGGTTGTGGTGCTGAAATCACCATCTTCCCAGCTTTCAAGGACAATCAGACTTTTGTCAGAAAACCAACATTTTTTACACAGTTTTGGCATTTTTCTGGGACATAGCCTATTTTTGCTATTGTTTGTGCTTTCAACCTCCTTCCAGTTAATGGTAGAAATGGGTATGAAAGCAATATTGGATCCTGGAGAGCTATACATTTTAAAAAAGTAAACAAAAATCTGAATTTAGCAAGGTGTCATTTGTGTAGAACCTTTAAGGTTTCCTCATAGAAACTAACAGTTAAATATAGGAAAAATTGAAAATTTGTTGAAAAAAATAGCCATTTGTGTCAACGTTTTCACCTGTAACGTCTTCTAATTATACAGCTGTATGAAGCAATATACCGTTACATTTGCTGGACCTTTCTGGTTGTGGGGATATATAGGACTTATAGGTTCACCAAGAACCAGACGAACAAAGAGCCAATAACTGAGCGGCGTCTTGCAATGTATTTTTATTATGTACCGGGTACATAGCAATTATTTTGGGAAAATGTATACATGGAAAAATTGGTATGAAAGACACCTATGTATTTCTGAAATGGGAACAAAATATAGAGTTTAGAAACAGTAGATATTTGCACATTTCCGAAATCAGGAGTACCCATACTAGCATGAGAATTATAGGTCATTTTTCAAATTTTTTTTTTTTTTTAACAACAAATTTTATTTTGTTTTTTGTTGGAATGTCGGGGATTAGCCCAATAATGACATGCAGGAGACAATTACATAGTATCACGATAATTCCAGTATTTATACCAAATTTAAACACCTGCCAAACATGCAGGGGACATAACTCAAACAATTTGCAGACAGTGTCAGATCTCAAGATTTGAATAAACAATACATTAGCATAGGAGATCATTAAAAAAAACAGTGCAAGATAATCCAGATATTATACTTGACAGACGGGACATCTATAAGGGGTCTGTAGGCGGTAAGGGGGGAAATTCGATCCCTTGGTATGACGCCCATACGGGTCCAGATTTTCCAATGCTTGGCCGGGTAGCCTTAAGTTAGAAATACTGCCGGTTCGGCCCCCATACACCTGTCCAATTCTGTCTTCCATTTGCCCAGTGTAGGGGGAGACGTCCCTTTCCATAAATGCACTATGTCTCTTTTAGCAATAATGAGAGCCAAGAACAGCAAGTGTTGCTTATATATATTGCCCCAATGTCGTCGGTGCTATGTAAGAGGAAGAGTCGCTGGTCAAGCGGGAGTTCCCATGCTTACACCTCCTGGAGGCAGGATCTTATTCTACGCCAAAAGGTTTGCAAAGCTGTGCAACACCAAACTGTATGCAAAAATGTTCCCTCTCCTCGACTGCACCGCAGGCAAATGGGGATGGCCTCACACCCATCCGCCGGAGTCTAGTCCGTGTATAATAAGCCCGGTGCAAGTATTTAAATTGTATCAGGCGGTATAGTGTAGAGACCGCCACCCCCGGGGGCTAGCTATGGCCTCGGCCCAGTCGTCATCTGTCAAGGCAGGGATATCGACTTGCCATGCCAGTCGTGTCTTGTCGAGCGTTGTTTACATGTGGGTTGTTAAGGTCTGGTATATCTGCCTGATCTTGTGGAGGCCTAAATCACCCATCAGCAGATGGCCCTCTAAAGGATGGAATTCTGGAAGGGTCTCCAGTGTGCGGACAAGGGAGGTAAGGGTATGGCGGAGCTGTAGGAATTTGTAAAATTGTGATTTATGAAATGTATACTCCGTTTGTAGTTGCTGGTAGGATTTCAAGGAAGTGCCCAGCATCACATTGCCGAGAGTCGATATCCCCAAAAGGTCCCATCCCCAGAATCCCTTCAAGGAGGCCACAGGACGAAGGTAGGTACCATGCCACAGTGGAGTTGCCCGGGTAAGCTTTCCGTTCCAACCCATCTGTCTGTCAGCCCGCCAAAGCAAGATTATGATTTTACCTGCTGGAGGCATGACATCTAGGCGTGTGGCACTGTACAGGAGATGTAGGAGGGGGGTTCGCTTCATTGCCGCATGCTCAATCACATATGCCAGATCCAAGGGGAGTTGTACCACCACTCGTTTACCACGAGCAGATGGGATGCCACGTAGTAGGAATAGATATCAGCCGCTGCGATGCCCCCGCGATACGTGGACGTGCTGTGAAGAGCGACCCTCACCACTCCACCATTCCAAAGAAATCTGTTTTGTATGGCGTTGACTTGTGCAAACCAGGATTGCGGGATATGATAAGGGAAGTTTTGGAAGCAATATAATATACGGGGCAGCGACACCATCTTAAAGATGGCCGAGCGTCCGTATAGGGACAGGGAAGGGAGGACCACATGAGGTTTCACTGTTGAGGCTGACAAGTAGCGGAGTGATGTTATGTGCCCAAGAGATTTTGGGGCATGGTGACACGAAGATGCCAAGATATTTAAACCCGTCTGTGGCATGGGAGAGATGCGACGCCCAAGCATCCCGGCCTACAAACAGTATGGATTTTGCTGGGTTTGGAGTGTAGGCCAGTAGTTCTCCCAAATACCATGGGGATCCCCAGGATGCGAGGCCCAGAGAACCAAGGGTCCGTGATGAAAAATAGGACATCGTCCACGTATGAGGCGATACGGTCCGAGCACGACGGTGACCATCCGAAGCCCCGGAGAACCGGGTCGCTTCTGACCCACGCTGCCAAAGGTTCAACCGCAAGGGCGAACAATAGCGGTTACAGGGGGCCCCTTTGTATAGGAAATTCGGATGAACGATGTCCAGCTATGCGCACTGCTGCCGTTAAGTTGGTATAAAGTAGGCATATATACGCAATGAATCGCGGACCAAAGTTAATTGCCTCAATCAACTGAAAGAGATATACCCAGCTAAGGGAATCAAATGCTTTATCAATATCGGCCAACAGTAGGGTTGCCGGCCGACCCAGGGCTGGGGCTACCGCTAAAGCATTATGAACCCGCCGTATATTGTGACGGGTGGCTCTCTGGGGCGTGAAGCCCAACTGGTCGGGGTGGATCAAGTCAGGAACACAGGCACGAAGACGATTGGCCAGGACTTTGCCTAATAGTTTTGGCTAGAAATTAATGAGGGAAATGGGGCCATAGGAGGAGGGATCTTCCGGAGGGCGACACGACTTAAGGAAAAGGACTATTTCGGCATGTCGCCAATCCTGAGGCAATATGGCAGATACCATGGCTATCTGGATTGTGGCCAGCAGGTGGGGGCCCAAAACGTGGATATGGGGCTGTAGGAATTCCGCAGGGAATCCATTGGGACCAGGGGCCCGCCCCGGGTTAAGAGCGTTGAGGGCTCCAATGAGCTTGTCTACTGTAATCGGAGTCTCCAGTTGTTCGCGTAGCTGGTTTGAGAGCCGTCGTGGCGGGATATCCCTGAGGAACTCCGCAATTAGATCGGCTTAGATTTGTTCATGTCTGGTGTATAGGGCCGTGAAGTGCCACGCAAATTCTCCGGCTACCCCCTCCGGCAATGTATATAGTGACCCATCTGCACCATGGATGGGGGGGACTATCGCCGGAGAGGTATTCGCCTGACATAGCCGGTGGAGAATTGTACTCAATTTGTCCCCCCACTGGTAAATTCGGTGTTGCGATGCCTCCCAGATTTCTTTAGCCTCTCCCATTAAATATTGTTGAAGTTCTTGTTGCGCCTGTAGCAGGTTGCGCCTGGTAACTGGGCTAAGGTCTCTATTAAGTTGTAATAAGAGGGTCGTCTGGCGCGACTCAAGAGCCGTCATTTGCTCCCGCCGTGTACGTTTGCAATTGGTATGGTAGCTGATCTCGGCGCCCGAACAGTAGGCTTAAGGGCTTCCCATAAAATGCATCGGTCGGAGCGGAGGGGCCGTTGTGGTCCAAATACGAGGAGATAGCTGTGCGGAGCATGTCCTGATAATCCGGTCACCAAAGGTGCCAGGGGAACATGTGCCAGCAAAACGGGGGTTTGTGAGATCGCGTGTGAAACTGCAGGGTGACCAGAGAGTGGTCAGAGAGCCCACGAGGATGGTGAGTTACACAGGAGAAACGGTGAACAAAAATGCGGGTGACGAAGAAATAATCTAATCAGGATTGGGACTCATGAACTGAAGATAAAAATGAGTAACCCTGCTCTGAGGGGTGATACTTCTGCTAAACATCAGCCCATCCCAAAGTGGATACCAGAGAGCCCAATTTAGTGAGACCCGACAATGGTTGAGGGTCCGTACTGCGTTGTTGGTCTAGAGGCCCCATCGTGTCGTTCCAGTCACCCCCTAAAAGTGTCAAGTCCTCATGGAGGTCCCCCCAGACACCTGTGATCTTATCCATAAAGGCAGTCCCTAACAGGGGAGTAGCATATATACTTCCAAGAGTGACCCGTTCGCCATAAAGAATGCATGTGACAAAGAGGAACCTGCCCCCGGGGTCTATCTTGTGGGTGATGTGTTGAAACTAGACCCTGTGATGTATTAAAATGGTCACCCCCGGGATCCCCTGGTGAACCCCACATGATAAATGTGATGGAAACCAAACCGGGCGAGGCATAGGGCCTTAGTACCTTGCAGGTGAGTCTCCTTCAACAGAAGGATATCAGCCCCATATCTCTTAGCTTGACGGAAGCCAGCACCCGTTTCACTTTATTCTGATGACCCCTAACATTTCATGAAACCACTGTGAGGTCCCCGAGAGGGGCCGCATCACCTGGAGCCATCATCCTATGCCGTAATACATATAGCAAAGCAGATATCGAGATCTATGAAGTATGTCTGCATATAACGAATAAAACAAACTAACACTACATTCCCATAACGTCCCACCACCCCCACCCGACACTGCCATGAACTAGGAGCATCTGTCACGGCATGAGGCACAGCAGGCCCCCAACAGGGGAGCCACGGGCCCCCACACCAACAGTACCCAACTCACCCAAAAAACATTCAGAAAACAAAAAAAGAGGGGGGTGACCCTAAGAGTCTTTGGCCTGGAAGTCCCATGGCCTAGCATCCATGCCCGCTCAGAGGAAAGTGCTTTCAGAGAAACATTAATAAAAAACACTCAACTTGCTGTTGAGAGTCAGTGGTGTGTCGAAACCATCAGGGGGGCTGCTCTGGGCTCGTTGACTGTCTGCTGGATCCGGAGCCATGACGTCTCTTAGATTTGGGTCATCAAGACCTGTGCCGTCGCGATCCGTGTGAGGAGTCTGAGTCCCTCAATGACGGTGAGCCTGGCCGGAGTTGTGGGCGCTCCTCGGCCCAGGCAAATACGGGCTCTGGGGTGTCGAAGAAGAAAGATTTGAAGTTAAAGATCACTCTCATTCTAGCCGGATAAAGGAGCATATATTGTAAATTCATGTCTCGTAACTTACGTTTTGCGGCTGTAAAGGACTGGCGCTGTTGCCTGACCAGGCGTGTATAGTCCGGGAGCACCATGATGGGCTTCGAGTCGTGTTGAAAGCAGTCTTTGTGTGTCCTGGCATGGCGCAAGATGGCATCCCGATTGATGTAGTTCAGGATTTTGGCAATTACTGGTCTGGAGTTTTCACCAGTGGGAGGTTTTTGGGTCAGGGCCCGGTATGCACGCTCCACCACGAAGCAGGAGGACAGCAGGTATTTAGGCATGAGGTTCGTGAGCCACTCAGTGATGAAGCGGGTCATAGAGGCACCCTCGCTTCCCTCTGGCAGGCCCACGAAGCATAGATTATTGCGTCGCACCCAGCCCTCTGCATCTTCCACCCTGGAGCCTAGTTCTTGCGATTCCACCGATAGTTTATTAACTTTTTTCTGTAGGGTGGACACCATATCTTCAATGGTCGAGACCCTCGTCTCTGCCTCGGTGATGCGATCCACAGCCTTGCGGAGATCTTGGCGCAAAAAGGACACCTCCGAACCCCACCACACCAATCTTGGCCTCCAACGTGTCCCTGGCGTTGTTGATGGCCGTCAGAACACGCCCCCTCACCGCCTGTGGAGCTCCTGGTGGGTGCAGTGAAATGATCCAGGGTGCCCTGTTTGGGGCCAGCACCGCACGGCTTGTCCCTACCCATCGCGTGGAAGGTGGTGGTGGTCACAATGCAGGGTAGATCTTCTGGGTCTTAGGGCACCTCTCCTAAAAGCCTAGGCACGGGATTCACCCAAGAGGGGAGGGGGCCCACTGGTACAACTGGGCACAGCACACTGGGCGCCTGCCACTCTACGCCCGCACCTCCTGCAATGTATGCCGGTCTATGGGAGTCCAGGCCCCCTCATCACTCAAGGCTCAGCGGTCGCATCCTGCGAGTCGCATACAATGTGAAGGTGTAGCGACGAGGCAGCCCCCAGGGGTAATCTTGGCAAAGCGTGGCACCAGGGAGGATCAAAGGTCAGTCAGGGCCACACCGATGTTCTAGCGTCTCCCCGCGGGAGGCAAAGTATGACTGCGCCAGAGAATCAATAGTGGTGTGCCGCGGGAAAAAACTATAATTGGCGAGTTTATGCACATTAGGGCTCTGAGGCTGCCAGTAGGGCACAACTGAAGCATCGAAGGCTGCCAAGGGCTGGGTGAGGGGGAAAGAGCATTAGGTCGCAGCCCTCCGCCGCCGCAAGCACTCACCTCAGTTGGCTGAAATCGAGCCTTACCTGGCTCCGACACTCCGTCTGCACACCCCCCCTCCGAAGGCTGTTGCCCGCAGGTCACTTGCCGATGGCTCTTGCTGGCTCCTGTGGCGATTTTGGTCCCCTCAATCCGTCGCCGATGATGTCTGTAGCGGCGGCTGGCGCAGAAGTCCTGAGCAGGGGGAAGGGGCTGACCTTCCATTGTGCCCAGTCGTTGCACCCCTCCAATCCTGCACTCGGGTTGATGGGAGGGGGCCACCAGATAATATGAGCCTCGCGCCGGGCCGAATGACCATCAGGTCCAGCTCACAAGCACCGTTACGATGGTTTCCCTCTGTGGCCTAGGTGCCGAAAGGGGAATGGTACTAGTGCTGCTCCGAGGCTTGCCCATTCGACACCACTCTGCAATATATGCGGTACCCCCGCAATCAGGGGTGCAAGCCTTGTAGACTGGGCACCTCCAAGTAGGATTTTGCAAGGAATATTGTCGGATTTTGGTGTGAACGTGCAGAGCCCGTGTATGCTGCGTCCGCCATGCTGGCTGTCCAAGCCACGCCCCCAAAATGACTTCTTTTTACACAATGTCTTTCATTTGGAAGGCAGAAATGCATCAAAGTCAATAGCTAATAGCAATTCTTCTACAATTCTGAGTTCCCCTAAGTCACCCAATAAAAATGGTACCTCACATGTGTGGGTAGGCCTAGTACCCGCGACAGGAAACGGCCCAAAATGCAACATGGACACACCACATTTTCACAGTGAAAAATGACCCTTTTTTTGCAAAGTGCCTAGCTGTAGTTTTTTAACCCTAACTCTGCCGGCACCTAGGTAAACGTAGCAAACCTATACATTTTTGAAAACTAGACACCCAGGGGGATCCAGGATGGGGTCACTTGACTGGCTTTCAGCAGTTTCAGTTGGCTGCAATCGAGCCTTACCTGGCTCCGACACTCCGTCTGCACACCCCCCTTCCGAAGGCTGTTGCCCGCAGGTCACTTGCCGATGGCTCTTGCTGGCTCCTGTGGCGATTTTGGTCCCCTCAATCCGTCGCCGATGATGTCTGTAGCGGCGGCTGGCGCAGGAGTCCTGAGCAGGGGGAAGGGGCTGACCTTCCACTGTGCCCAGTCGTTGCACCCCTCCAATTCTGCACTCGGGTTGATGGGAGGGGGCCACCAGATAATATGAGCCTCGCGCCGGGCTGAATGACCATCAGGTCCAGCTCACAAGCACCGTTACGATGGTTTCCCTCTGTGGCCTAGGTGCCGAAAGGGGAATGGTACTAGTGCTGCTCCGAGGCTTGCCCATTCGACACCACTCTGCAATATATGCGGTGCCCCCGCAATCAGGGGTGCAAGCCTTGTAGACTGGGCACCTCCAAGTAGGATTTTGCAAGGAATATTGTCGGATTTTGGTGTGAACGTGCAGAGCCCGTGTATGCTGCGTCCGCCATGCTGGCTGTCCAAGCCACGCCCCCAAAATGACTTCTTTTTACACAATGTCTTTCATTTGGAAGGCAGAAATGCATCAAAGTCAATAGCTAATAGCAATTCTTCTACAATTCTGAGTTCCCCTAAGTCACCCAATAAAAATGGTACCTCACATGTGTGGGTAGGCCTAGTACCCGCGACAGGAAACGCCCAAAATGCAACATGGACACACCACATTTTCACAGTGAAAAATGACCCTTTTTTTGCAAAGTGCCTAGCTGTAGTTTTTTAACCCTAACTCTGCCGGCACCTAGGTAAACGTAGCAAACCTATACATTTTTGAAAACTAGACACCCAGGGGGATCCAGGATGGGGTCACTTGACTGGCTTTCAGCAGTTTCTGTTACCCAGAATCCCTTGCAAACCTAAATAATTGTAAAAAAAAAACACATTTTCCTCACATTTCTGTGGTGGAAAGTTCTGGAATCTGCGTGGATCCACAAAATTCAAAGCACCCCGCATTTCCCAAAGTCTTCTGAGAAAAATGGTACCTCACTTGTGTGGGTAGGCCTAGTGCCTGCAACAGGAAACGGCCCAAAACGCAAGGTGGACACACCACATTTTCAGAGTGAAAAATTACCCTTTTTTTGCAAAGTGCCTAGCTGTAGTTTTTGAACCCTAGCTCTGCCGGCACCTAGGGAAACCTAGCAAACCTATACATTTTTTAAAACTAGACACCCAATTTTCATGTCGCCTCAATACATTTTGGGCCCTTGCCTGTCGCGGGTACTTGTTCCTCCCACACGAGTGAGGCACCATTTTTATCGGGAGACCTGGGGGAACACTGGGAGGTAGGACATTTGTGTCAGCAAGGGTGATGCCACAACTTTCCCACACAAAAATGTGTGGGAAAAGTGTTTTTTCTGCTAAATTGGAGGTTTACAGGGGGTTCTGGGTAAGAAAACATTTGGGGAGCCATGCAAGCCATACCTCCCCACAATCCCCCGGGTGTCTAGTTTTCAGAAATGTGTGGATTTGCTAGGTTTCCCTAAATGGCCGCCGAGTCCGGGGCCAAAAACTCATGGGACCCCCCTTGAAAACCAGGTTGGTTAGTGATAGGTAATTTTGATGTCGCCTCAATACGTTTTGGGCACTTGCCTGTCGCGGGTACTTGTGCCTCCCACACAAGTGAGGCACCATTTGTATCGGGAGACCTGTGGGAACAATTTGTATCAGCCTGGTGATGCCACAACTTTCCCACACAAAAATGTGTGGAAAAAGTGATTTTTTCAGCTAAATCTGAGGTTTGCAGGGGATTCTTAGTAAGAAAACTTTGGGGGATTCACGCAAGCCATACCTCTCTGGAATCCCCCAGGTGTCTAGTTTTAAGAAGTGTGTGGGTTTAGTAGGTTTTCCTAGCTGGCAGCCGAGCACGGGGCCAAACACCCAGGTGACCCCTCTTGCAAAACCAGGTTGATTTGTGATAGGCAATTTTGATGTCGCCTCACTGGGTTTTGGGCTCTTGCCTGTCGCGGTTACTTGACCCACCCACACAAGTGAGGTCCATTTTTCATGGAAGACTGTTATTGTGCAGGGGGGTTGGGGGCTTGGGCGTGCCCAGAATGGGCAGCCCCCACTCCTAATTTACATAAAAAAGAAATCCCTAGTTTCTAGTGGGCTTTCTGCCCCCCGGGGGGCAGATTTAGAGCCCCTGCCCCCATCTGTCCCCCAGAGGGGGCAGAAAGACTGGAATGTTGTGGGGGGAAGGGGTGGGGGCCTTGGCATGCCCATATTGGCCAGCCCCCACCACTAATTATAATTTTGAAAAAATCCCTGGTATCTAGTGGGCTTTCTGCGCCCCAGGGGGAGCATATTGGTGGCTACTGCCCCCTTCTGCCCCCGGGGGGGGCAGAAAGACTGTTTTTGTAGCTGGGGGTGGGGGCATCGGCACGGCCATATTGGGAAGCCCCCACCCCTAAATAAAATATTTAAAAAATTCCCTGGTATCTAGTGGGCTTTATGCCCCCCTGGGGGGGTAGATTGGGGCTACTGCTGAGATAGCCCCTTGAGCACGTAGAAAGTGAAACTGAAAAGAGCCTCTTGGCTCATTTCAGTTTCATTTTCATTGCAATGACATCAGCGCACCATGCACATGATCGGCATTGCAATGAGTTTTACTGCCATCTCCATGGCCCACGTAAACTGTCAGCCATTTTGGATTGGCCTTCCCCTTCTAGCATCAAAGAGACACAATGCTTCCTTGGTTTATCCAATTTTTATTGGAGGTTCATAGATAATTTTCTTCTGTTAATCTGCAACATTGCCCATGTAATTAGAAATCTATATTTAGCCATGGCTTTCAGTGATACTCTTTAGTTGATGAAGCCTTTCAAGCA
Source organism: Triturus cristatus (assembly GCF_964204655.1). NCBI lineage: Eukaryota > Metazoa > Chordata > Amphibia > Caudata > Salamandridae > Triturus > Triturus cristatus. The sequence continues at coordinate 409,116,056 of NC_140589.1, read as the reverse complement.
CTAAACCAAACCTTTACTCAAGCTCCACTCTTACGTCACCCTGATCATACTAATTTGTTTATTGTTGAGAATGATTCCTCTGATGTAGCTATTGGAGCGGCCCTTTCACAACTTCAAGAAGACGATTGGCTGAAACATCCAATCTTTTAGGTCTCCTATTCTGTCCGATGATGAGAGGAACAGTCCTGGAAAGAGAATTATTAGCCATCAAAAATTCTTGCTTGAAGAATTTAGATTTTTCATAATGAGAGCACATGAACCATTTGAAATGCACACAGATCACTGCAATCTCCAGTGATGCAGGAATATACTGGAATATACAGTGTAAGAACAGTTGCCAAATCCACTGAGCTTATTGTTTCAACCAATATTACTTCATTATCACTCATATCTTTAGTCCTAAAAATATCCTGGCTGACGCTCTCTCACAAAGATACCTAGAAGGATTATTGAAGTTGTTCAATCATTTCTTGAACAGTTTGGAGCAAATAATTTCAAAGTTTCTATGAAAGAATGGGAGCCATGTCTGGATATGTGTACAAAAGATGAACTGTTGCCTTCAAGGTATAAGCCCTATTCATCACATCCAAAGACCTAAGAGCAGAAGTCTTTAAGATGTGCCATGATTCTCCCATAGCCGGTCATAGGAGAATTGAATAGACATTTGAACTCATTCTGCTATCCTTTTGGTGGCCATCCATTCGATATGATACTGAGCTCTATGTTGGTGCCTATCCTATCTTTGCTCAGGGGAAATCTGCTCATTACCGTCCCTCCGGACGCAATCTCTCCACAACCAGCAAGAACCTTGGAACATTATCTATACTGACTTCCTCGTTGCTCTCCCTTCTTCTGAAGGGAATCAGGTCAATATCCCCACCATTGACTCTTTTTCCAGTATGAAAACAGTACAGTACCTGAAAACAAAGTCCAGGAGATTTGTTACCCTCCCATTTTTAAGATTGCCTCATCTGCCTCCCTTTTGGTCCTCCATTTCTTTTGTAGGTTCCTGGATAAACAGACAGATTCTGGTGGAGGGCATACTGTTGCATCCCGCTCGGGGGCTGTGGCCAAGGCCATGTCAAGTGGGCAGCGTAAGCACTTCTGTAGGAGCCAAAAGGACCACTGGAGAGACCATGGAGACACTGGCGGGCTGCCCTAGTTCCTCAGCACACTTACTTTGAGACAGCCATCCTGCTGGTGTGTCCTGGGGCACCAGTCTTCCTTCTGGGGGCATGGCAGGAGACAACCTCAACATCTCCATAGAGAGTCTTCTTCCCAGAATCCTCTAGTGAGGATTGCTGGGATAGATTATACTGCCCAATCCAATATGTTGGTTCCCACACATATTTGTATGGAAACCTGTCAATCCAAAATGGTGGCATAATTTCCAGTGAGGCATTTCCTGTTTTCTGCCTATTTAAGGAGAGGTTTTCCGCTCAGTCCTCGCACCGCAACACTTCCAGTGCTCCAGGCCTTTCTTGGGGTTTCTCTGGGAATTGACTTTCCTTCAACCTTTATGACTTTTGATATTATTCCGGTTGTCTCCTGTTGACTTGCATCTTCTCCGCCAATGCGCTGAATCCTAATTTGAAGTTCTTACACTGACTTTTAGTCATCTTGGAGGATTTTTGCCCGCTGGCTTTTTCTTCCCAGATGGGGCCAATTCCAAAAGGCAGCTTTTTGCTTAGGAGCTTCTGTGTAGGCAACAACGTGGCTACTGGAAGGGTTCTACCGTATCTTTGGCAGTCAAGAACTGTGAACACCTGGTGTTGGAAATCTCAGACCAGGCAGAACACACCACTCTAGTCAGTTCAAGATAGATATACAATTGAGATAACCTGTGCTCACCAGAGCAAGCATGCCTATCAAAAGAGGCAATGTGCAAAGTATTTGTGCAACCCACACACAGTAAAACAATGAATACAACAGAAAAAGGGACTCCACACAGGTTTATAAAAATAACTTAGTATATTAAAACCAAACAAGACAAAAAATGATAAAGATCAAACTAAACACTTTTTGATTTATGCACATTGTATAAAGGTAAATGCAGAGATGAATAAATTTACTTTAATTAATCATTAAACTGAGTGCAGTTGTAAAGATCCGAGTCAGGGATCAGGAAATGGACGTTCTGAATGTTGGAGCATCAAAGCAGTGCTCCACAAGTGCTTTGAGGGTAACTCTCCGGTCTGTGCCTCAAGACCGATATGCTTTATATAAACTCAGAGGCCTTCAACAACATGCAGCTTGGGGGCAGAGACCGCATAGGTCTCAGGAGTCCCAGTACCTTTTGGGAGGGTTTTGCTGTGACTGCCACGCAGGATTTTTCTTGATGTCATGATGACAAGATGCACCCATGGATGCAGTGAGATCCTTTAATATGAGTTCAGTGCCATGGTGTCCCACGCTGATCCTTTCTTCATATGGTGCTAACTGCAGCAAGTGGATGGAACAGCTTCCCTCCGTCAGAGTTTGAAGCAGGGCACATAATTGCCCTGGCAATGCTTGGAAGTAGGAAGGCAGTGATGGAGAAAATGTACTTGCGTTCATTGGCACTCTACTGTTGTTTGACAATTAAACACGGGTCCTTCATTGAAACAAACACAGGCTGCTTTATCTGATCAGGATTAAAGCGCTGATTGTAACAAAACAGAGGTCTTTTCTGGTGCAGAGTGGAGCACTGGCGTTCACAGATGATGCACTTGTTCTCACAGAACGGCTCTCACAGCAGTGTAGTTACAACGGACATGAAGTCTTTAATGGTCCTGAGACTTCAAGAACAGGGGGCAAGCCAATAAGCCCTTGGAGAATGCTCTGAGTTCAACACAGCAAAATGTGGCAGGCCAGCACAACAATGCAGGTAGCAAAGTGGCAGTCCCTCCTACAGCTCAACAGTAGTAGGGCAACACAGCAGAGTGGCAGCTCCTCCTGGCAGCACAGCAGTCCTTCTGGCAATGTGCAGAAGTAGAGCCAGCAGTATTTGGTTACAGACCCAAAAAGTGTCTGATTTTAAGGGATCAGAGACCCCAAAGTGGCTGTGATGAAGGGGGTTGCTTCAAGGGAGCTCTATGAAGTGCACAAGGAACCCTTTGAAACCAGTGGAACCCTTTGAACCCAGTACTGTCTGCCAGGCTATCTGTGGGGGGTAATCAGCCCTTCATGTGAGGACAGGACACTACCTATTAAAGTATGTCAGCCCCTCCCATTCCTCCCTGCCCAGTGAGACCCATCAGAATGTAGGTGAATGCAGATGCAGTTTAGTGTCCTGTGTTGTGGCTGTCTAGAGAGAATGCACACATGTAGATGTCACCTAGCCCAGCCATACCCAGATGTGTATCGGAGACAGGCTGTGAGTCACACAGAGCAGTAAGTGCAAAAGAATGTCCACTTTCTAAATGTGGCATTTCCAAACTGGTAATGTTAAATCCATCTTCACTAGTAAGGAGGATTTCTCATTCATAATACAAAGATATAAAGCATGAATCTGATCAGGAATTACCAGTTATACAAGTATAAGGGGATTCTCAATGCTATACGATGAGAAGGGTAGGCCTCACAGTAGTGAAAAACAAAATTGTCCGTTTGTCACTACCAGGACATTCAAAACATACCAGTACATTTCATACCTTTTACTTACAAGGCACTCTGCCCTTAGGGTTACTTAGGGCCTACCTTAAGGTGTGTTTTTTTTTTGTAGGAAGAGTTGAATAAAAATCATATAAACATCAACCTGTACAAAACCCTGTATGCCAAACATAAATATATACAAAAGGGAAAAAGCCTTTTAGAATACATCTTCTAATACAAAGAAGAAATATACATATTCTAAAAAAAGAATTCTTGCATTAATTTAGACCATAGAGGTAAGTGTTCCTCTAACCCTGAACCTGAATACTTCCCTTAAGACCCCAGCCTTTATGTTTCGCATACTGGTTTTTATGAGAGTGTAAGGAGAGGAATATTTATGGTTATTGACCTGCGAAGGTGGTTTTCTTCATGTCAATCCACATAAACACGTCCGCGCTTTGTTGTTGTTAGATTTGTGTGACACTGAATTAATTTTCGATAAGAAATTGTTTTCTGCAATGTGATGTCCTGATGTACTCTTACGAATTAATCTCTGTATGATAATTGTGACTGTCTTTGTGTTGTTTCTCTCTTTTGTATATTGTAATATTTTTGACATTTTATGTATGGTTTTAAATAGATTTCCGCATGTAATTGATAAGAATTTGCTGTATAACTGAATATTTTTTATTAAACTGAATTTGGAAGTGTTTCAATACCCTGTGGAATTTATAGCTCCTTTAAGACTATGTTAATATATGTGTTTAGAGGACGCATGGAGTGGTTGATCTGACAGATAAATGAATACAAAGGGAATTATATACTTGACTTTTAAATAATCTTGTAATGAACTTTAAAGAGGCTGATAGGTCTGTATGAATGAATGTTCTCTTTAACCTTCCTTTAAAAAAAAAAAACCTTTCAACTGATGCTAAATTAAATGAAGCTGGAATCTCACCCACCTCCAACACATGATTAGCTAATTTTAACCATTCTGGATTTAACCCCTTCGCCGCGGCGCGAATTCCGCCGCGGCGCAGGGGTGGTGCAGGGTGAGCGCGGTGATGGAACCACACCGTCATGAGTCACGGGCGAGTTGTGCTCATGACGGCGTGGTTCCATCACGACTCCGCCCACTCATTATTTCGCCCGCACAGGCAGGGAAATAGTGCCACGTGGGCGGAGCAGCCGCAGCATGACGGAACCACGCCGTCATGAGCACATGCCGCCCGTGGCTCATGACGGCGTGGTTCCGTCATGCATGTGGAAGGGGTTAAAACTGATGTACATCTTTTATACATTTATGCCGGAAGACCGTCTTCCCCACAGGCTTTGCCTTTAGCTAAGGATTTCACAACTAATTCAATCTCGTTAAGAGGGATTTTTGCTTCCAATGCTTGTACTTGGTTTACCTTTAATATTGTAATATCAAGCTTATTTTGAAAATTATTGAGTGCTCCCAAATCGTCCAGCTGCTCAGTGCTATATATTGCATCGTAGTGCTTGGACCTTACTCCTGAATTTGTTGAGAGTCTCTAATATATCTCTTTGTCTCTGCGTCTAATATTGATGTTATCTTATTTTGTTCTTGACAATCTCTTGTATGTCAAGCCACAAGCGTACCCCCGTACTCACTGTCCTGAAACACCTTTTGAAAATATGCATTACTAGACTAATATCCGCATTCAAATGAATACTCCTGCATTCGTAATCTAGCTTTCCTTAGTGCTTCCTTGTTAGCTGTCCTCCTTGGCAAGCGTTGCGTATCCACACTTGCCTGATTTAATTCTGTCTCAAGCTCAGCCCAGAGTATCGACCTTTCTTTTTTCTTCGCGAGCACTCTGAAAATGTTGTATATGTTGATTGTAGCTTTATAAGCCTCCCGTACATTCTCAATACCAGTTGAATTAATATTTATTTTAAAGTAATTAACTATTTCCCTATGTGTCTCATTGCACCACTCCTCGCCTTCAAGGTTTAATTTGGTCCATTTTTACTAAGGCAAGATCAGAAAAGGCATTTTGAATATGAGAATATGCCTTTGGCTGCAAATTCTTTGCAGAGAGAATATAATCAAGTCTGGCAGCTGACATACATCTCCCTGAAAAGCATGAATATTTGTATCATACAAATATTGACAGTGAAACCCTACAGCTGCTAGCACCTTATCTACAATCCCCAAGGTTATCAAAAATATGTGTGCACACAATCTGAGTACCCACAGTTAAGGTGCAGTCCTTACTAGACTTAACAATGTTTAAATAAATGAGCAATCGGTGCACCACCACAACAATAATGTAACAATTACAAAATCTGTATCCAAGGTTTGTTCTTCAAGTCCTCTTTTTTATAAACATAAACATATCATGCAAAATCTACCCTACATGTTGCATGATATGTTTATTCAACAAAAAGAGGACTTGAAGAACAAACCTTGGATACAGACTTTGAAATTGTTGCATTATTGATGTGGTGGTGCACCGATCGTTTGTGTTTATATGGGAACCTTTCCCTTCATAAATCTGATAGGCCTAGTCCTCTCTTACATTCTAACATGGCTATTGCCATTCGTGGTTTAATTTGCCTGTGTGTATGTGAGGATGAATCCACATCAGGATATTTCAGAAAATTAAAAGTAGTTTAAGGGATTTCCAATGCTGATTTATGAGAGGGGTAGACCTCATAGTGGTTGAAAATGAAATAGGCTGTTTCACACAACCAGGTCATAGCAAACATAAAAATATATGTTGTTCCTCTTACTAATATGGCATTCTGCCCTTAGGGTTACTTAGGGCCTACCTTATATGTGACAAGTATGTAATAAAGGGGGACTTTAAGGCTTGGCAAGTAGTTTTAAATGCCAAGTCGAGGTGGCAATATCCTGCACACACAGTCACTGCAGTGACAGGCCTGAAACAGGTTTGAAAGACTACTTCTGTGGGTGGAACAATCAGTGCTGCAGCCCACTAGTAGATTTGAAGTACAGACTCTGGGTATATGGTATACCACTTTACAAGGGACTTAACAGTACAATAAATAACTCACATATCACCAATTAGCACTTGTTTAGGGAAGAAGCACATGCACTTTAGCAATGATTAGCAGTGGTAAAGTGCTCAGAGTCCTAAAGCCAACATTAAACAAGTTCAGAAAAAGAGGAGGAGGAAGGCAAAATGATTGGGGTTACCCCTGCAAAAAGGGCCATTTCCAAAACCTGGACATCAGGATCAACCCATAGCCAAGTCCTTGAAAGAATGGTCCGTTCATAGACAATTCAACTTGATAATATCATTTCAAGCTGATTTCTGGTTGCTTGCATTTAAAACACTTCTGTTTACATTCGGATTTGTAGTTTTACACTCAAAAATTACCCAAATGAGATGTGCAGTAATAGCATTATCTCAGTTACTGTGTATATATTTTGAGAGGCAAAATTTCCAAAATCCCACCAACTACATCGGTGTGGTAAACATTTTGCTCCCCCCAATTCCTATTCTAGTAAGATAAGACAAAAGGTACTTTGTTTTGATCATATGGAAATAGCATTGGTTTAAATACGAAATAGAAATAAGGAGCAAAGTCATTATCTTGGGGTGTTGAGTAAATCTCTTAAATAGTGCTAAAGTTATAATGGGTAGAACCTAAGGGTATGACTGCACATTAGAATTATAGTCTTCAATAGGAGATGACACAACCCAATGACCAGTAGCCTTCAGTTCTGTAGGTAACAGTACTTAGCTGGCATATTTCTTGTCAGGCTTTAATAATTAATCTATTTCTTGCTTAATCTGTAGCAATGCATTTAGTATAATTTTATTCTCAGACGTTCTTCAACTGACCTACAGATGTACCTTGGTTGCTGCATCTAAAATTTAGGACAGAGTCGAATTGGAATCCGTCTCTCAGTTGAAATGATAATATGGGGTTAGCAATACGTCAAAATGAAGTAATCCTGCATTCCAAGTCTAGTGGGAGTGATATGCACTTCAACACTTCACCTGTCCCACAGCCAACCCTAGTCTGACATCATGTATTTTAGAAATATACCTTGAGAAAGGGAAATTGGACAAGAAAGAAAGAGAGACGTTGGATATATCACTTTCTCTGGTTGCACAGCTGGGCTTGATCTCCATTGCAGGAGCATTAATTTCTGAAGGCAAGAAATTAATTTAAATGTGGCTGTGTAATTGGCTTTGGCATGTAGATGATGTACGTGCTGACAATAGCTGTATTTACACCTCCCTATTCTAGACTGAAACTTCATATTTTTCCTGAGCTGAAATTTAATTAGAGTTGGAATAATTAATAACTGTGAACAACAATCTGAATTATCATGCTTTGTTTGTTAAAGATAGCTGCCTTCAAGTTTTTGTTATAACATTCTGTGTCCATAATTAAGTTCATTGTAGCTTGTTGATAAATGTAATATGAAAACTGTTCATTATATATCACAAACAGCAATCATATACTCATTCAAATTAATACCTTAATACTACAAGGTTCTGATGAGTGTATAAAGTCTGTGCAAGATGAGATGCCACTCACTCCTGTTGTAGAAACATTACAAATACAATAGTGAATCCATTATTTATTAGAATACTCCCTCTGTAAATGAACATAGTACACAATAAGAGTCTGTCATCCTATCTGATGACTACTTATTTAACAAACAAAGTTTAAAATAAGGTTTAGTATTCCTGATAGACAACTTCGTTAAATACATATACATTTACAATATAGGCTTTCACATTCTGTAAGTGATGCATTTGAACACTTCTCTGACTCCAGAGATGTAAATGTATATGTAAATGTATTTATATAGCGCTGATGACCACTACGGGTATCTCAGCGCTGTACTCATACCGCTGAAGGAACCCTTCCTGGCTTTCCGTGTGAAGTGTCCACTCCTGGGCACCCCCATGGTGAGGCCAGGCATTCCAGCGCTGTTGGGGCCGTTGTGGAGATTAAGCAAGATATTGCCCAGAGTTGCAGCGTGGGACCCAAGATTAGAATAGGCACTGAGGTGAGAATAACCGGTCTGAGGAATTTATAGCCCAAGACCCTGCCACGGCGGGAATCGAACCCTGGTCCTGGACCAGTGCTCTGCATCGAGGTCTGCCGCTCTAACCATTGAGCCACACTTCTCCACTTGTCATTAGTCAACTTGTCTTTAGTCAACTTCCAAGAATAACTGGTTATGAGGATTCAAAACTTCTAAACATCAAGACCCAGCTGGAGCAACCATGTGTCACAAATGCTTCAAAAGGATGCTACAGAACACAAGGAACTAAGGGTCAGATGTACATAATTTTGGGAAAGTAATTTCCAAATTGAGATTTTCTATAAATGGCAATTAGGACATCTCTAGTCCTAATTTATAAAACATGTTGAGAATCAATTAGCGATTCCTGGTGGGTCACAAATCAACCTATCCCATGAATATTAATGAGGTAGATCGCAGTTTGCCAATACTTACTCAATATATCATTCCAGAAGTTCTTAGGATAGGCTAGATGTCCCCACTTCTAAAGAAATCTACACTTGACACTGATTTTGTCTCAAACTACTGGCCCATCACTATTAGTAATACCAGCTCCTTAATTGGCTTTAGGAAAAAAATAAAAACTTGGCTTTTTCAGTATTGGTCGCAGAGCATGCTGATTGGAGTCCCCAGCACCAAAACACCCGTGGGCATTCGTGCGCTTTTATAAATCTCATTAACATAACATAACATGACATAACATCCCTCTTTCATCAGCTAGATCATCGAGTAAGCAGTATACACTTAATTCCAATATCACATGAATAGCACCTTTTTCTAAAGGAATTCCAAACAGGGTCTAGTTCACTCTGCAGCATTGAAACAGGTAACACTTCATAAATATTACCTTCAGGTTCTTCTCCTACCATTTCAGTTGTCACCATTTCATTCAAATGGGCACGTCTAGGGCCCACAGATCCCTATCAGCTATTGAGTCACAACATGAGCCGTCCTTACCCCATCATCAATATAGAGCCCACTGGGGCTCTACTCACTAATAAACACATCACAATTCATCAATATGATGATAGTACACAACAGTACATGAACGTCTCTTCCACTGCACTCATCCAAATACCCCAAACACTGCCTGCACCTCATCCAGACCTGGATTTTCAGGATCTACATGAAACTCAATACCACCTTGGTAGAAATCTTGCCAAGAACAGCAAGATAGAAATAATCCAAATTTGGTTCAATTACTTGAACCTTGAAGACTTCAAACTCCAATTTTCAGCCAAAGCCAAATCACATTGTCTCATACAGGACGCCACCATAACCCTCAAGGAACACATTGCCACAAAAGAAGATTTGGCCTGCTACCAGCTCTTCCTATTAAAGAAACCGTTTCTCCCAGAAAGTACCTTCAGAAACTGCCGTTGGCCACATCATAGTCCCACAACTGGATGGTAAAAATGCCCTGACCCATGGTGCCCCAAATTCCACAGTGGCCCTTCCTAAAGTAGCACAACATGTTGCAACATGTATCTTCCAGGGCATGAGAAAAAGTTAACATATCACCTCCATCCTGATGGAACTCCAGTAGCTCTCATTTCTGGCCCACACCATCTTCAAAATCATCTGCATGATATATAAAGCCTTCACAACCAGCGGCTCCAGCATGTCCAGCTGACAAGCTCACTAACTCTGGTCTGGTTGGTCTTGGCACACACTGGACCTGGTTATTTACACTGAATCACTTTAGATCCTTGTCTCTCGCAAAACAGCTATGTAAGGACCATGTACGTGTGGTCATTCAGTACACTATTATTCAAATGATTGACATATGTTAGCAATTCTACGTATTTGAATTATTTTAAAAAAAAATGTAACTGCAAAATATCACCTTGCACAATATCACCATGGTAAGTGTACATAGGACAACATAGATTTACCATTCTAAAGTCTCATATCCTTACTCTGGTGATGTTGTGCAAGCTGATATCTTGGAGTCAACATAATTGCAGGTCCATATTTTAGGTTGATGTTCTGGTACTCATGTTTTGAATGTATTATTTAGAAATGTGTACTCACATTGAATGGCTGAAAGTGTTTAAGTAAATTCCATAACTCTATAACCTACAGTGTGAACCTGCCCCTCCCTCTCTTCTGCAACCTATCAGAGCTCATTAAGGAAGCAGGACATGGTTGATGCCCATATGACTCCCTGGAAGACACCTTATGCACCCACTAGGTGCTGAATCTACCAAATCTACCAAGTGATGTGTAGAATCCACCAAATCTTCCATATCTTATAAAGAGATTTGATGAAACAGGCATATTGAAGAACAAGCACTCAACTCACCTTTCAGAACTAGATAACTGTGCTTGCGAGTGAAGGTATGTTGAGATTTATGAGCCAGCATCTGTAGATGCATCTCTCCATCTCTCACTTTCTGTCTCTTAAAGAAGCTCTTTGGTCTACTCCTCACTCAATAATTGACAAGTATAACCTTGGGCATCCCAAGTCATTATCTTGTTCTTTTAATGAAGTAACTTCACCTCACTTTATTTGGGTTAAAAGGTTTTAAGAAATGCACTACAGATTTTTGGATTGTATTTAGGAGAGTAGATGAATGGATCATTGTTTTATTTGATTTGATACATAAATGTTGTTGTAATGTGCATTTTTAAAAGCATATGAAATTATAAATATCGATTTGGATATAAGATCTATTTTCCATGTCTTTTGTTGTGTGGGTGGCTATGATGTATATTTTAAACATTTTAGTTAAAATTTATATCAAATATTATTTAATTGGTCCACATGGTAATAACTAAACTACAGTGTTAACGTCATGTCACAGTGTTGGACTCTCTGCAGGGTCACCCTTAAACTTTATTGCCATCACCCCTCGTGTTTTCTGAATTTAATTTTCTGCAACCTATCAGAGCTCATTAAGGAAGCAGGACATGGTTGAGGCCCATATGACTCCCTGGAAGACACCTTATGCACCCACTAGGTGCTGAATCTACCAAATCTACCAAGTGATGTGTAGAATCCACCAAATCTTCCAAATCTTATAAAGAGATTTGATGAAACAGGCATATTGAAGAACAAGCACTCAACTCACCTTTCAGAACTAGATAACTGTGCTTGCGAGTGAAGGTATATTGAGATTTATGAGCCAGCATCTGTAGATTCATCTCTCCATCTCTCACTTTCTGTCTCTTAAAGAAGCTCTTTGGTCTACTCCTCACTCAATAATTGACAAGTATAACCTTGGGCATCCCAAGTCATTATCTTGTTCTTTTAATGAAGTAACTTCACCTCACTTTATTTGGGTTAAAAGGTTTTAAGAAATGCACTACAGATTTTTGGATTGTATTTAGGAGAGTAGATGAAAGGATCATTGTTTTATTTGATTTGATACATAAATGTTGTTGTAATGTGCATTTTTAAAAGCATATGAAATTATAAATATCGATTTGGATATAAGATCTATTTTCCATGTCTTTTGTTGTGTGGGTGGCTATGATGTATATTTTAAACATTTTGGTAAAAATGTATACCAAATATTATTTAATTGGTATACATGGTAATAACTAAACTACAGTGTTAACGTCATGTCACAGTGTTGGACTCTCTGCAGGGTCACCCTTAAACTTTATTGCCATCACCCCTCGTGTTTTCTGAATTTAATTTTTGTTAGCCTGAGGACTCTGTGCACTTTACCTTCGCTAACCTGGGCTAAGGTGCTTGCTGGGGCACATTATTCAAAACATATTAAAATTGGCCTACATCTTATTGGCACTTTTAATATACATAGAAGTCTCTAGTAAAGTGGTACAACAAATACCCAGGGCCTGTAAATTAAATGCTACTAGAAGGCCTGAAACTTTTACTGGGTCACCCATTTGGGTAGCTTTTTAATACATGGCCCAGGCCAGCCATTGTAGTCTATGTGCAATTTAATACAGTCAATTAGACATGAAAAAAATAAACCTTTTGCCAGGACTAAAAGTCCCTTTTTAAACATATAGTCCCCCTCACTCTGATCCCCGGTAGTCTCTAAACAGCTCACAGGGCAGGATGCACTGCATTTAAAAAGTTGTCTTAGCAGTGAAAAAAATCAGACATACATTTTTCAATACTGCTCCCATAAAATAACATTGGGTTGCCTTATTACATTTAATAAGTGATGCGAATAGGTGGAAATATAATCATCAAATAACTTTAGTTCAAGCGTTAAGATCATACAAGTTGCACATACATGGATACAACATAAAACATGCAATAAAACATTAAGCATGTTCCCTCAGGTAACCCATTTAAAGGTTACAAGCATGATAAAAAGAACATCTCTACTATACATTATATAATGCTTTAGGGGCTGAAGAAAAGTGGATGATGTCAAAGAGCAAACAGTTTCCACCATCACAGTGACCTATGTATAGGAAAGTAACAAAGGGTAACATTGCTAAATTGCAGATACATTTATGAGACAATGGTAGAAGGGGAATGTCCAATCAGTAAGAGACGGAATTAATAACATATAATCAATTTTTTTTAGAACAAAATTAGAAATCACAGTAACACCTCAACACATCCCATTATCTTTAAAATCACTAGAATTAAGTAGAAATGACAGTTAACTAGGCCTGGGCAAAATTTCTGTTCCGTTCGCGGAATTTGCGATATTTTGGCATTTCCGCGTTCCGCGGAGAGCACGGAAATGTCAAAATTTCCGCATTCCGCAGCTTTGCGATAATTTGGTTCTTGCTTGCGCTGTAAAATAATACATTCTCGCATGCGCGCGATCGCCTTACCTGAATCCCCGCGTTCGCCGACAAGTTTTCCCGATCCGGTCGCGTTCTCCATGAGATGTTGTATTGTTTTAGCCATTTGCGCTGTCTCGCGACAGTTCGCGTCCGCAGTGACGTCATGCGTCGCGCGATCACGTCTTTCTTCTCGCGATCATGCACCGCGAGACAACTGAAATCAAGATGGCCGCGCCCGCGAGCAACCGCAGGGGTAAGTTAGCGACCCGTACCATGCAGAAAATATCACGAACGGGCGGGAAAAAAACTTCCGCATCTTCGCGATATTTCCGCTTGTTTGCGGAGATTTTTAACATTTTCGCGATAATATGCGAAAGTCGCTTTCACAAATTCCGCCCACCCCTACAGTTAACTCAAGCCAACTTTTCTAAAAATTTATGGGCAACACCTGCTCTTTCCCTAAGCTAAAGTTGCAGCATCTAATCCAAACTGACAGCAAACATTTGGCCATGGAAAAGAACACCACCTTAGAGATGTCAGAACTAAGAATCCTAAAAGCCTCAATGTGCTGCTTAGTTCCCAAATTCTTGCATAGTAGACCCACCCATTTTGCTCTCTGGTTTCGAAACATCGGACAGAAAAAGAATATGTGGGTAATAATTATGGATACCTCCACAGATGTGGGGCACAGATTTCTCCTAACAGAATCCAATGCCAACTTACTATAGAACTGCTCCATTGGTAGAGTCCTAAATCTGAACTGGATGTACAATTTCGGGGCCTAGGTAGGAGTGATTTCATCAATGGTGGGCTCATTGTAAGAACAAGATTTTGCATCTAGGAACTCTAATTTTAAAGTTTGTATATACTGAGTTACCATATGGACAGCTTCATTTTCCAGTAAATCCCCTTAATGACCTGCTTTAGAAGAAGAATACATCTCTTCAGGGGATGTCAACATTTCTCCAAACCTAGTTTCCCGAACAGACCTTTCACACATTTCAACCATGGGATTTTCCTAACAAATTCTGGAAACATTAGATCTTTATGGCCTCTCCGATATGGTTCAAGGGCTAGTAAGGCCCAGAGACAGAACTAAAAGGTTAAGAGTTGGCAGTATATCTTCTGGAAAATGCCAATCTGGGCAAAATCCAAACTCACTGGAATCAACGGAATGCTGGCTGGAAGTCCCAACAAAGATCTAACAATCTTGTTTTCATCCATAGACAATATTTTGGCATTTGCACATCTCCAAATTTCGGCTCTGTACCCCTAGGGCTTTTACATTATAAATCTCAAGAGCCAGAACCACCCTCTTGGAAGATGTCTGGCGGTCAATCATTCAATTAATCAGGGCATTGTATAGTGCAACTGCTCATCAGAGAGGGTCTCAAGGCACCGGGGGAGAGCGGCTGCCTGTTCTGACTGGGTTGAGGAGTATTCGAAAAGCCAGGTCTTGAGGTCCTTCCTGAATTGGGTCACCGAAGTGGATTGCCTGAGGTGGAGGGGCAAGGTGTTCTAGGTCTTGGTGGTGAGGTGGGAGAAAGACCTTCCTCCGGTTCTGGCCTTGTGGATCCTGGGGCCAGAGGCAAAGGTGAATTGGGAGGATCGATGTTGTTTGGTGGGTGCGTAAAATGTGAGGCGGCAGATCAGGTAAGTTGGTCTTTCGTCATGTAGAGCTTTGTAGGCATGAGTGAGGAGCTTGAAAGCGATTCTCTTGTTACCTGGGAGCCAGTATTGTTGTCAACCTTGAGCAACAAAGGGATGCTTCATTCAGCTGAGCTGAGTAAGCAGCACAAGGCTCTTTCACAGGCATTACCGACCCCTTTAGCATATGCAAGGCCTTGCCTCATTTAGCAGATCTCCAAACCATGGGACACAGCAGGCAATGGAAGCATCCAACTCTGAGGCAAAAGAGTGTTACACTTTATTGTCATGGACAGCCGAGTATAGGCACCACCCAGAGCCCAACGTCAGGCAAGAGTACCTTGGCCAGCAAGTTTTGGAGGATGCTCGGGAGGTATCCAATAAAAGCTCATACATCACCCCTCAAGAATAAGAGGAGATGGGGACCTGACGGGCTTCTGTAAATGAGAATTGATAGGTTTTGAACACCTGAGAGACATTTGGCCAGGCCCTGATACAGGTTGAAGAACTCCATCAGGAATTTGAGATCGTGGAATTGGAATGTTATATATCTACAGCTGGGACACGCCCTCTGGAGACACATCTTGTGAGAGGAGCAACTACCGGAAGCATCGCCTCTGGAGAATTACCTGCTTACGGAATCTATCCCTGATAAGGGATTGTCCATAATATGTAGACAACTGTATTCATTCCTATACACAATGTATGATGAGCAAAGTTCAAATTAAAACAGTTTACAAAAAAAAACAATGTGAAGAGATGGTAGCTTCATACGCCCCAGGGATTTCCCTCACAAGCAACACTCAATGCATCGTAGCCAAACTAGTGACAGAGGAGGTAGTGCACACTGATGGCATTTGGTCATCCCTAGGAAAACACCATACAGTTATCAGTGTATGCCCTACAATACCAGTCCAATAAAATGGACATACAGAAGTAATTACTCAAGACAGTTGTGATCTTTGTCACTGGTACTGACGAAAAACTGTACGAGCTTAACAATCTCACTAAGTGAGCCCAATGTGATTTACAATTGATACAAGAAAATTGTACTCGTGCTCCGGTCTTGGGCAAACAATCATCCCTCCTTGTTATACCTGGCACCTTACTTACAAATCTAAAGCAAACCACCAAGCGTTCATTAGGCATACAGTTACAACTTTCCGATTCCAATCAACTACTTCCTAACTTGGAGTCTCATAGTCTATCACAAATCAATACCCCAAGTCCTCCCAGCAAGAGTGGTCTTGATCAAAATTTTACTGACACCACTATGTATAATGTCCGAACACCCACAGTGGCTCAGAATTATTTTCTCAAATAAGCAGCAAGTCTCTTCAGCTAAAACCAAGCCCAACTTGCCAAACAAGGTTCCAGGCCACCAGAACAATGTTGAAGCTTCATGAAAGTAAAGATGGAAAGGGTCAAACAAAAGATATGATACCAACAAACAGCTTGCAGAATGTCCCATCTTCAGTATAGTGACAAGGACCAGCAAGTTGGATTCCAAAATACCATTTCAATCACACATTATACCAGCAAGGGGAAAGTTCCAAATGCTTGGATGCAGGTAAAGGTGATACTTCAAGCAACCAAAGATAAAGTAAAACAGAGGAAACAGATGTTAGAAACTTTCCAAACCCAATCAGGGCATCCTTGAATGTTGAGGACGAGAGTAGCTCATCGTCAAGTGTAGACACACAACAGCAAGGTGACACCCAGGATGAAATGGCAAGGGCAGAACTCACAACTAACAGGCCTCCAACCATTCCAGTGGGAGGTGAATTTGTTGAAAATTCCCCATCTTTAATGAGGGCAAATATAAAGCATGAAGGGCACAAAAGAGATCAGGAGCTAATCCAGATGGCTGCTTCCCAACCTAAGGCACCAATTGAATATCTTCTCGTTTTGAGGACTTACCAGCACAATTCAGTGGGTACTCTTCCCCCTTGGGCACAGGAGTCTAGAACAAACCAACATACCCTTTATAGAGGGTTAATGATCCACCTGTCACAAACATTGTAATATTTTTTCCTGAATACTAATCTGAGGGTAATTGGGCCATATTAAAAATGGGCAACATCTTAAGGGTCTTTTCTCTGATCACAAATCTGCAAACTCTAAGGTCAACAGATCTCGTTTCAATTGGAGTTATACAACAAAGAAATTCTTTGGAAAATGAAGCAACTTACACCACCTGGAAGTGCGCAGACACAAGCTCAGAAAGTTTTAAATGGATGACTGACCATTAGGAAGTGGGGAATAAGGTTGACGCCCCACCATAAACCATGGTATCCCCTTCCTTTAATAGCTGCAGACCTAGCCAGTGACAGCTTCCGTCCACCTGCAGCTACATTCTCAGTTCTCAAGGGTGCTCTGGGAAAATCATCACCAACATGAACCTCACCCAGAAATCAGTCAGGAACATATAAGTACACAATTCGTTCACAAGAAATAGACTGGAGATGGCTCTTGCAAACAAAAAATTGCACATTGCACAATCTGTGACAGAATCTTGAAAAACATGCGAAGAGCAAGGAGACCGTGTTCATGAAACATTAATGATCTAGCAAGCAAAACATCTAACCCACAATTTGTAGCCTACTTGCAAACTTTTTGACATCATTCACCCACCGGAGACATGGCTTGAAGATCCACTCCACATAGAGGGATTTTCAAAGTATTCTGTACCAGCCTGCAAAGGAGCAAAATATGGCCTTCCAAAGAGTGGCCTGGCAATATGCACGTACAAGATAAGCAAAGACTCATCCAGAGCATTACATTCAAGCTTGCTGGCAATAAATGCAGTTCTGAGTACAATCATCAGCCTTTACATACATCCCAAGAAGAGGCTAAAGGTTTTGAGACATTTTAAGGTTCCAGCAAGAGGAACAAATGACAGATCTCGTAGTTGCAGGTGACTTGAACTTACACCTTCCTGTGTCCAACACTGAAGATTACCTCACATCTGCGCGGTCTCTTCAGAGGGATATACTGGTCCAGGGCAGAAACTGAACCAGCAAACTGAACAAAAGGGGCAAGCAGCTCCTAGGTGACTTACAGCATTTACGCTTTGTGGGCTCAATGGACAATTCCTAGGGGACAATCATCCAGATGTCTCGTATCACTCAAATTCTGCCAGCTCCACAACTGACTACACTTTTGTCACTTTATTAGTAATGTGATACGTATACTTATTTCATCTCAGTGAGAAGGGGGGCAGAGACCATCTACCTCAAGAGGTGACCTTCCAGGCAGAAACCACAGCATTCAGACAAACAAAGGAGTTACCTGGATCAGTTCTCATGATTAACAACAAAAGGATTATATACACTGGCTCAACCATAAATGCCATGTTGGAATCATCAAAGGCTCTGTTACAATAGCAACACAAAAAGATGATGGAAAAAATGCTGAACACTGTCAAAGATTCACCTCCAGTCACAAATCTGGGTCACATTCATCATTTGTTTGCTCACCATGTCACCCCTGTTTGGACCCAGCCATATGCATATCAGTCTTGACCCTGCTCCTCATCTGAACAGTCCACCCCAAACTACCAGGCTAGTCCTTCCCTGGACTGGAAATAAGCATCCTGGGACCAGTTTTGAGATATCAATCCTTATCAACCATGATAGCTTGAATCCCTTGGCATAGCCAGCACAGAACACATTTCTGGACATACCTTTCCCACTTGGGGCAACTATAGCAACAAAAAAGATGATGGATGGAATACTGAACATTGCCAAACCTTGACCCCCAGATACACATCTGGGTTGAATCCATTGTTTGTTTTTCTAAACAATGCCACCACAGTTTGGACCCAGCCTGTTCAGCTCAAATCTGTGACTGGGGGTGAGTGTTTGACAATGTTTAGCATTCTGTCCATTATCTTTTTGTGTTGCTACTGTTACAACAATGCCTGGCAATCCCCAATAACACCCTAACTATCTGGGAGTTTTTCACCAAAGGGTTCTTTGTGAAATTCACTTCTCCAGCAAGAGCATGGGATCAAGTGCAAAGTACCCTGCAATATGGGTTCCTCCCCTTGGCATAAATTAAACAACTAAGGATGCTAAAAAGAGCCATAAATAGGGCATTAATATCCCTCCACCAAAGGTTGGGGGATGCCCACTGACAATCAACGCTGAGATAGCATAAAACCTCACTTAAAATATGTAAATGAGCAATGAAAAAGCAGCAGGATGATTTACCATGGGCCAAATTACTTTGCGATGTAAGAAGCAATGACGCAGCAATATTTTGAGCAACAATGAACAAGCAACTGCACTCTATTCAAGGGGGAATCAGCTTCTATCTTCTAGAAGAAACTTGGGCAAAGTTTTTTGTCTGATCACTTTTAACCAGCAACTGATTGGAGACATTAGCAGTCAGGTCCACAACCAAACACAAACAATAGACCTTAAAGGATATGAACTGAGGGCAGATCACCCAACAGTTGTTCCCTTTCAGCTGATAGCAGGCCCCTCCATTATAAGACACTTGTGATGAGTGCTTAGACAATTAGATCCCAAATATCAAAGGGCAGACGCAAGGGGGCCCCGGGTCCAAACAGTATTCCTTCAGCTCTTTTCAAGCTTGATGCATATTATCTGGTGGCAAATCGTGCACCCATTTCCAATCACATCCTTTCAGAGGGAAAAAAACTGCATCGTTGAGAGGGTCCATAACTTTCCCAATTTTCAAAGACGGAGACAAATCTTCGGCTAAAAACTATTGACTCATTGGGCTCATTGATAACGAGGCCAAACACTTTGCATGTACAATTCTTGAAGACCTAACATCTTGGGCCACTAAGAATGTCATAATCCTGTTAAATCAAAAGGGTTTCTCCAACATTACTGGAACTACAACAAATAAAATGGCTTTATCACTACTAGTCGATGGAGGAAAAGTAGCAAAGTTGTCATTGCATTTGTGCTTCATTTGTTACAGGTCAGCTTTTGACCATGCTGATCAGGGGAAACTGTGGCTGCAAATGGGATACTGGAACATTCAACCTCCTGTAATCACTCATACTACTAAACACAGATATGTGGGTGAAGATTAAGCTGAGCACTGGATCTAATCTTCCCTACAAATCCCAACAACTAAAGGCTTGAAGCAGGGGTGTGTGATTGTGCCCACCCTGTTCAATTTCTTCTTGGAAGATCTAGCACCTAAGTTGAACAAGTAGTGACTAACACACCCTCATCCTGGGTGGAATTTTCCGCTTTAGTCTCCTGTATGTGGACGATTTGGATCTAATAAGCCACACACAAGTAGTGTTACTGTGGTCACTTAACCACACAGTGGAATAATCCATAGAAAACAATTTGGCTATTAATCTAGAGAAAACGGAAAATATGTCAATCAATAATGCAAGGAGTAGGACCCGGAGCTAACAGTTGGCTAGAATGCAGCTTAATTGGGTAGATGAATACAAATATCTCTAAGTCATTAAGGATCAAGATGGGTCAGTCACTCATCACAAAGAGGCCATGAGAAGAAAAGGCAACACACTGGCCATAACCTTCAAAACCTATAGAGGAAACTACTGGGTTCAACTTTGATGCCACTACTCCAAATCGTCCAAGCAAAGCCTTTGCACACTATGGCTAATGAGAGCAAACCTCTGAGAGGTAGAGAATCAGCTACCCTGGACAACATTATGCCCAGAATATACAGGATGATTTTTAATCCCCCCAAATACACATCTCCAGTGCAGATAAGGTTGTAATTCAGTCTCCAGAGCAAACTCCGGCAAGGCGCTGTGCCTGTATAAACTACTGGAACAAAGACAGGAATGCAACTCTTAACACCTTGAATTATCATCTATGGAAGGAGATAAGAACAGGGACACCTCGGCTGCCAGAGCATACCTTAATGAGACGCTAACTATAACTGGGACAACTGATCTCTGGGAGATCCCTAATAGTCCTTTGTGCTTTGAAAAGCTGGTGAATAAAACAATCAAATCAATCTCTGTGCTTGAGAACAAGGCTACTTTAGCTAGAAGATCTCATGCCTGGCTTGTTAAGACCAATTATAGATCTGCCTTCTCTCAACTATACCTTCATACTGTATACAGTAATAATGTTAAACAGAAGTTTTTGAAATATCATCTTGGGCTCCTTCCATCGTTTTTACATGTACCTCTGTGGCAACAAAATCCAGGCTCGATCAGCTGCCGCTTGTGCGACAGAGGCATAGATGAGCTGACACATTTAATATTACGCAGAAAGAGCTAATGGCCAATCTTTCAATCAAAGAAGTATTAGTACACGAAGGCAGGCTATGTTGGGTTGCTTTGCCCCAGTAAATCTGCAGAAAAGCTGATGCCGTGTGACAGTTCTCATAATGGTTCAAGGGAAGATGGCAGCTCTTGACACAGCTGTTTTAGATTTCCTCATACACTTTATCTGCCTTATCGTTTTGCCTCATATGGTCAATCGCCCGACCTCACTGGCCTTGTACATTCTACTCTCTACTTACCCCAGTGATTTTACCAATCACTGGAGCTGCTACTATAAATTAATTAAGAACCTGAAAAAGAAAGGGTGAATTCTGATTATCCGAGCTTGCAAGGACTGGGGACTCGGGCATGCAGTTACATTGTATCTTGAGACTTTGCACATCCTATTATCTGATTACGTTCAAGATTTTGCGCATTCTGGCTAATGAATTTATTTATACAGGGCGTAGGCAAGCACTGAGAACCCGTTTCAGTATACACTTTATGTATACGTTACCGTTTCTACTTTCCATCTTGTGACCCTGTATACCCCCTATTCAAGTGTTTTTTTGCTTTCTTCCACATTTTGTCTAAATATTTTTAGCCAGGCCAAGAGGAAGGCGTCATTAAATCAGTTCTGATGCATGAACTGCTCCCTGGGTGGGGCTAGAATTGCAAACTGAGGTTAATTAACCATGTCGAAATGTATCTTATGCTGCGAGCCTCTCTATTCTGCACTGAACATCGAGCCACTGCTGTCTAGTTGTGCATTTGATCGTCATTTAACAATGATGTTTTTTGTTACAAATGGCATTGAAACTAATGGTGATATGTGATACTGTATTTCTGGTTATGTTGTTTAAAATGTTGTAACTGTTTGCAGTGGTTTTAATTTACCGAGCAATAATAAACATAAGCTTGAAACTGTTTCCATATAAGTATGATCTAGTGGGCAAAGAAAAGCCAAGCAGAAAGTGTTGACAAGAAAAAGTAATGTCTTGTTATTTCCTAAAAGTTGCTACAGGCACAAGGTAATATCCTCTTATTGGATCTGGCCAGAAAATAAGGGGAATAAGTGCTAACTCATGCTTTTAATCTGCTGTAAAGTGAATTGCATTTTAGGAACAATTGTGTTAATGTGAAATCGTTGGTCTGAGTTCAGTTGAGAATCTGTAGTGCCGGTTTGGAAATAGTAAAAAAACACAAAATATAGATCAGGGAAAGCTTGGAAAAAAACGAACCAACAATACTTCATAGTATGTCTCTGGAAAACGTGCTATTATATCGTGCAGTTCTCAATTGAGGGACATTAAAGACAGGTTTTGGGTTGCTACCGGGTTAGCAGACCGGAAAGCGCTGCAAGACTGGGAGTGGTAGAGGGTTTTAACCCCTTCCCTGCTCATGATGGAACCACTCCGTCATGAGCCACGGTTGCGCTGTGCTCATGACGGAGTGGTTCCGTCATGCTGCGGCCGTTGGCCGCCGCTCCTCCCACGCGGTGCTAATTCCCCGCCTGTGCAGGCGATTAGCGCAGTGGGCGGAGACGTGATGGAACCACTCCGTCATGAGCACAGCTCAACCGTGGTTCGTGACGGAGCGGTTCCGTCACGAGCACAGCGCCACCGCGCTGCCCCCAAACCCCCCCCAGCGCCGCGGCGGAATTCCTGCCGCGGCGAAGGGGTTAAGGTGTGAGAAATGTTTTGTATTTCAAACCTGTCCCCGGACTCAAAATGGCATAGTAAACACTAAGGGCCAGATTAGGAGTGGCCCGTCACATATGATAACGATAACACCCGATAAATTCAGAGATTGTTCAGATTTGGTCCGATCGATAATTATCGATTATTGTGACTTTTTGGAGAACAGACACAACATGCAGATGCTGGTGCTAACTGAGTCGAAAATGCATGTCCAGTTAAATACTGAACTCTTACTGCTTTCTAAATTCCAGTAGGTTTGATTTATAGATCAGGTGGAAGGGCAGCTGTCAGAAATGGGATTTCTGGTTGGCTAAGGCTTGTGCCAAAGCCAGGCAGAAACCACCACTCTAGTTAGGGCAAGGGAGTTACCCGCCAAAGATAACCCTTTCTCACCCCCTTGGGAGCTTGGCACGAGCAGTCAGGCTTATCCCGGAGGCAATGTGTAAAGCATTTGCGCAGGCACACATCAACAACATCCCAGGCACACTACAAAAGGAACTCCACACAAGTTATATCAAAAATAGCCTTTGTATTCTCATAACACATTAGAATAGTAAACACATAATATACATGGTGCCACCTGGCACTGGGTAATATCTACAAGGGATTATTTACACCTGACAGGGCCAACTGGACCACTGTCAGTACCATCACAAAGTGAATTTAGTAAATGTAGAATTTATCATGAACATAGAACACAACCAGTAACTACTGGTTACTTAGCATCGGCCTGTAACATAAACTACATTATGCACAGCATCACATCAGGCGCGAATTATATTCAGCCCCAACCTCACCAGCATAAACACATTATGCAATTCTCTCAGAAGTCTAAACACATTTGACCCTAACCTCCTAAGTATAACTACATTAGGGGCATAAATCACGCAGTGGAACATAATCTCACTAGCATAAACCATGATATGCAAAACAACCTCATAATCATAAAACACATTTAGAGGTATAACACAGGGTGTGTAAATCCTACTAAATGAATAGCATTTCCTAGCACCACAATCACATTAGGGCCTGGCGCCCTATTAACCTAAGACTCCCAAAAGTCAGGGCACACTGCCTAGCAGCTGAATCCAGGTGTGCAACTGCGCAAACCTAAACGTAGCAGCTGCCCAATAATTGCTGGGCAGCTGGGAAGGTATGGGGCAAAGGAGTGCATCTCACTCCTAACTCAAAACAGGCCCCTAAAGAACTGCTACTCACCGGGCAGCTGGGAATAGAAAAATAGGCCCTGACACAACTGTGCCATCTGGGCTTCACTGGGGCTCTGGAAACAACCATGCCCCACGTTGCAGTTGCCCTCTTTCAAGCAGGGCAACTGTAAAGGAGGATGGCCAACGCAGGGAAATCACGAGGCCCTCTGGACCCTCTTTCAATAAACCTGTCCCTTCGTTGGAGCAGCCCGCTGCCAGACGGGGCCGCTCAGGCACCGACAATGCGCCTCGATAGGCCCCTAAGACTCTGGGGCTCTTCACAACAACTGCCCCTAACACGTGGAAGCATGGGCACCACTGGCCGTTGGGACCCCCACTGGGGCCCTTTAAACAATTATGCCCACGTTGGAGCCCTGTAGGCTCTGGAAATCACTATGCCAAACGTTGGGGTGGCCCGCTGCCATCTGGGCCCGCTCTGACTCGGGACTGCCGGAAAGGGGCCACGATCGGCACAAACATTGTGCCCCCACTCACCGGACTGGTCTGGAGGCGCTCCTCACGGTCTCCTCTTCACCCGGTCCCTCATCTGGGACCGGGGCTTTGCCAGCGCTGCACACGCGGGGCACTCTCTCCTCTTAGGAGAGCCCCGCCTGGAATCGGCATCCTGGTGAGGCACGCGGGGCTCCCTCTTCACAACGGGAGCCCCGTAGGGGCAAATCGATCTTCCCAGTCCGTCCCAGTGCGGTGTGGGCTCCCGCCTGGGCCTCCAAACGCGGCGTTTCATTTCCGATCGCATGGTTCTTCCCCTTCCGTCCGCTAGGCCCCGCCCACAACCAGGCAGGCCGTGGCGATTTCTTTGGCGGCGGCAATACGGGGTAGGCTCCTGTCATTTTAAAATATAAGGCAGGGTGGGCTCCTGCTATAAAGATAACAACGTAAGCAGGGCGGGCACCCGCTAATAAGCTATAAAAATAAGCAGGGTGGGCACCCACTCGATAAGACAGGCACAGATCAGCGGGGTGGGCTCCCGCTCGATCCTGAAGCACGGGAGAATCCCTACAATGGGGATTTCCTCTATCCCAGACGGCAGCTGAATGCTGCGGAGCATACACGCTCCTCTTTTTGGGCAAATAAAAATAAAGTGCTCACAGGGCGCTAGGATGCAGTCAAGGTACTGGTGGGTGAAAAGCACAGAGCTCCCAGGGTGCACAGGCACTCAAAGTTCTGGAGGTCTGGGACTATGGAAGAAAAACTACAGGGTCCCAAAAAGTCCTTAAGGCATCAAGGGGGCAATGCAGGGCTCAGGGATGCAAGCCCTCATGGCAGTCCTCCCTGGGCCCCAGCAGCAGCATGCCCCAGCAGGAACAGCAACCAAGAACTGAGCAACCTCATGGGGTCACAGCCCCTTCCTTTATACAACATTTCCCTTTGTGACACAGCACAGGGCTGGGGGGAAAACCAGATGCAACTGGTTTGGGAAGCTTTGGATCACTTTGTTTTGCTCAGCTCCTCTCTCCTTTGTCAGGTGGGGGCTAGGTGCTCAGACGCACCACAGGGGGTGGAGCCAGCATTGTGGAGGGAAGGCACCGTCCTATGCAGGTCCCTGGTGCAACTCCTCCCTTCCATCTACATGTAGATCTCTCCATTCACCACCGGGCAGACTCACCCTGGCTCCTGGAATTGCCCAGCCCTCTCAGCTCCTGTCAATCACAAGCCAGACATGCACTCCACATCAGGCAGGCAGACACACAGCACACAGAAAGGCCAACTTCTAGAAGTGGCACTTCTCCACTAGTCACCACAAATCTGCGCACACCATTGCGCAGCATTTATTCTCACTAGTTTGCACATACTATATTCGGCCCTGCACTCCTCTCACACCAGGAACTACCAGGGACACACATATCCCCCATGCATTCCTATGGGAGGGCAGGCCCATCTCACCACACATACACAGAGAGCGCACGCACTTTACACTGGACCCCAGTGCTAAAGTGCTCAGAGGCCTAAAATCACCAACACCAGGTTACAGAAAAAGGCTAGGAGAATGCAAAAAGTTTTGGGGTGAACCTGCCAAAAGGGCCAAGTTCAACAGCAGCCATGCAGCTTAGTGTATGAATCTTTCGGCAATATGAACTCTATATGTATTACATTATGTTTGTTTGTCTGTACAATGCAGTTCTGTTTTAAAAATTTAGCGGAGGCACACTTATAAAAATCATAACTTGAGTATTAGCAGACAGCACATTCCCCCTCTGGATGGTTCTTATAGTATTATTGCCAGACCCTCTTCAAAGGGCCGTGGGTTAGGCAGGAGATGAGGTTGGTTGCCTCTGATGTCCTGGAGTACTTTCTACTTCTGCTCTGGAAATTGGGCGTAATACAACCCTTTTTGCACACTTGACTCTTAGGGTAGTCAGAGCGAGCAGCCACAGAGTTCTAGAGGGGGTAGCATGGGGGTGCTCAAGCTCAGAGCACAACAATTAACCAACACACCGAATAAAGCAAATGCCCATCCCGATACTTATCATTTCAGGAAAAAGCATGTTAATAACACAGGTGAATGCAATACTATGCACCTACAATAGTCATTCATAAGTCAGTGTTTCTGGCCCCTGTCATTGCAGGTCTTACACCTGTGTGCTACCTCTCTGCCAGGATCTTGGCCCTATTATAGATAGGGCACACTTTTTCTGTTGGCCCCACTGTGCACCTTAAAGCAGGTGCACTGTGTACAAACTGGAGAAGTGCACCCTATCATGTAGAATGTGCCTCTTTGCCTCTGCGCCTGTGCCTATAATGGTGAATGCAAAAACAACAATTGTTGGACAGAATGCAGAACAATGTCATACATTCACCCCAGTACAGAGATCTGGGCCTAAATCCATCGTTTTTTGCTCACCATGCCATTCCAGTTTGAACCCAGCCATATGCAAATCAGTCTTGACCCTGTGCCTCATGGGAACAGTCCTGCCCGAACTGCCAAGCCAGGTCCTCACTGGACTGGAAACCAGCATCCTAGGACCGGTTTCAGGGTTTCACCCCTCTTCAGCCAGGATAGCTTGATTCCAGTGGCATGGAGAGCACGGGACTCACGTCTGAGCATACCCGTCCCACTCGGGGTGACAAATGCAAAAACAACAATTGATGGACAGAATGCAGAACAATGTCATACATTCACCCCAGTACAGAGATCTGGGCCTAAATCCATCGTTTTTTTGCTCACCATGCCATTCCAGTTTGAACCCAGCCATATGCAAATCAGTCTTGACCCTGTGCCTCATGGGAACAGTCCAGCCCGAACTGCCAAGCCAGGTCCTCACTGGACTGGAAACAAGCATCCTAGGACCGGTTTCGGGGTTTCACCCCTCTTCAGCCAGGATAGCTTGATTCCAGTGGCATGGAGAGCACGGGACTCACGTCTGAGCATACCCGTCCCACTCGGGGTGACAAATGCAAAAACAACAATTGATGGACAGAATGCAGAACAATGTCGTACATTCACCCCAGTACAGAGATCTGGGCCTAAATCCATCGTTTTTTTGCTCACCATACCATTCCAGTTTGAACCCAGCTATATGCAAATCAGTCTTGACCCTGTGCCTCATGGGAACAGTCCAGCCCGAACTGCCAAGCCAGGTCCTCACTGGACTGGAAACAAGCATCGTAGGACCGGTTTCGGGGTTTCACCCCTCTTCAGCCAGGATAGCTTGATTCCAGTGGCATATAGAGCACTGGACTCACGTCTGAGCATACCCGTCCCACTCAGGGTGACAAATGCAAAGCTATCCTAGCTGATGACGGCTGATAGCCAGAAACCGGTCCTAGGATGCTTGATTCCGGTCCAGGGAAGACATGGCTTGGCAGTTCGGGCTGGACTGTTCCCATGAGGCACAGGGTCAAGACTGATTTGCATATGGCCATGTCTGAACTGGGGTGGCGTATTGGGCAAAAGAACGATGGATTTAACCCAGATCTCTTGACTGGGGGAGAATGTCTGCATTGTCAGCATTCCGTCCATCATTTGTTTGTTGTAACGTATAATATGGTGAAAGCGCAGAGGCAAAGGGATTCCCTCATTTGCATGGGGCCACGCCCCCATTAAAATGAGGGAATGCTCTCTTGAGAAAGCCCTGGCAGTGCATGTGCGCCAGCACTTTTGGTATTACAGAAGGGGCTGCATAAACATCTGCGGCTTCTTCTGTAATACCAACATGCCCCGGGGTTCAGCAAAGTGAGAGCACATGCCCGATGTGCTTCTGAGGCCCTTTCTGAAATATGGCCTCTGGTTCTGAGTTTCCCCTCTTTTTCTAGGGGATTTCAAGAGATGCATGAGTAAGGTTCAAGAGCAGCACAAACACCCCCAAAGTGGAAGTTTTAGTCTTAGCCCTTTACAGGATGATCAAGTCCTCTGAAGATCATTTCAGGTGCCTGACAGTCTAGTGGCATATATTGTCACTTTACAGAGCAGTGGCACACCAGCAGTCTTCAATTGAGTTCCCTCAGTGCTGAGCAAGGGGCCGTGTTTTACAGTGTACCTGCTTAGCCTTCCCTTCACTGTCAAGGTGGCCTAGATTGTGTTGCCACAATGTAACCCGGTCCCTTGACAATCAGCAATCCTGAGATGACACTGTATCAACAGAACCATTAGTAGGTACAGCTTTAGCCCTGGCATGTTCCATTCCAAAATTCATCAAATGCAGCCGACATATACTAGTAAGCAATTCAGCAGATGCAGCCCAGAATGCGCCTCTCAGTACTTTGGCAGATACAGTCAGCACAGGACAGTCACAGACATGTGATCACATACCTACTGGGCATTCAGCAATTATGTCATCATGGAATTGGAGCTCCTGTCAGGAACTATCAAGAGAGAAGGAGCGTCCTCTGGCAATAGTGTCCTTATAGACCACCATTGGTTAGTCTAATTCTAGGTGCCCAAAAGCTGCTGGGGATGTTACTTTTTGGACAGTCTCTCTTCCTTTAGGATCAGGAAGACCCATTCTCTCTCCCAGCAGGCAGGCTTCTAGGAGCTTTAGGACAGGTACAAAACTGTACAAGCAAGACATCAAGCCATCAGGTGATATTCCTCCACCTCTGGGAGATGGACTGTTAGCCTGAGAGTAACTCATGTTGCACAGCATTCTTCTGAATACTCTGTGGAGCACTTCCTTTCTTGGTCATAGAGGAATTGGAACTGAAACAAAGTGGTGAAGTTAGGATGCCCCTTTTTTACATCACTGGCAGACAGGAGATATAGATTTAATGTCTCAAATTGTGGAAACCGTTTAGGATTTATCATCTGTCTAGGGTCCTTTCCAAGGTATCTTACAGACAGAGCCTTGGTGCAAAGTGATGGATCTCACAGCAGGGTGTCTCCGTACAGGGGCACCTACAACTGAGTCACAAAGTGTTGTGGGGGTTCAGCACATGGCTCACATCATCCTAACCAAAGGTTAGTAAAGCAAAAGGCATACCCCACCTAAAGGCTGCTGCACTTCACAGAAAATAGTCTTCAGTCCCACCCCTACAGTTCATCAAATGGTAGTTCTCAACAAGAGCAAAACATCAACTCCTTTATAACCAAAATATCTCATAGAATATCCAAAGGACTCCTTGCTCTACTCCTGTCACTTCACTGTCTAGTCTTCTCCCTCCTGCTGAAGGAATGTGAGCAATACTCTTCCATTGTCTGGCAGTACCCTCCATCGTGTCAAGGCTAGGCCAGGGGTACATAAAATGTTCCACTGGTCTCAATTACTCTGGCTCAATCAGACACATCACACATTAACCACACGTGCTTTACACATGCAAATATGTTTAAGACACACTGTGGATGTTAGTGCAAAGGACAGGGCAAACACAAAAAATCTGAATTTTAAATGAGTGAGACAGTAGGCCTCTACTTCTGTGACCTAGATAAAAAGGTCTGGTCGACCTATTCATCCTTTGAAACAAAGTGTGCTCCCATCACCACTCTATTTACTAAACTAAATAACAGAAACAGGAGACTTCTCTCACAAATAAGTGCACACTTGTTGCGCTCCTCCAGCTCACAGGGACAAGTCCATGACCTCTTCTAGCCAGGAGCAGATCTTTGCCTTGGCCTCTGCACACACACTGGATTAGCATGACCAAGTGCCACAAATATAAAGTCAGCACACCATATACACTAAGTGAGGCACTCAGGGTGGGGTTATATGCCCATTCACCATGCAGGTGTCATTCCTAATCCAACAGCTATTGTCAAATAACAAACATAATGACACTCATTTTATCAACCTCTGAACGATTGAAGGGTGAGTGAATACAGCAGCTTTTCAAACCTGTGACTAAGGGGTCTATTAATGGGGAATTCATGCAGTGCAGTTTAGCAAGTCACCTTGCTGTGCTGCACTGCATAACAGGATAAGGACAGCAATGTGCCTTATTTAAGGCAATATGGCACATTACAGTCTTTCCCCGACACTGGTGCACATTTGACTGCCTAACGCTAATGCAGGCACCCTTGCACCATGATGCAAAGTTACCAGCTTTACATGCAGGACTTTTTTTGTGCAGGAAGGGGCACTTTCCTCCACAAATAGAATCCTGGGAGGCATATTCTTCTTTCTATTTGTGCTGCAGAATGCATCACATATAAAAAGAGGAAGAAACAAGTTGCGCCTCCACTAGGAAGGTGTAAAGTTTTGGCGCATTCCCAGGTCTGCAAGTTATTTAAAATCTGGGAATGCATCATAATCCAAGGGAGTTCACGGAAAGCCTTCCCAGAACAGAGTAATTCAATGTAGCGATTTGCGTTGCGTTGTGTTACTCCAGCTTTCTGGAGCCACTACGAGCAACGTAAAGTTGCTTTGCCTGGCTTCAAAAATGTGTCTTAAGGTTTCTGTCACTCTTGCACCACGTTGCACGGTGCAAGAGTGATGCAAATGGCCTCATAAATAGGCTCCCCAGTGTATGTATAATTTTTTTTATACACATGCAGTCTCAAGGAAAACCTCGATTACTGGCCTATGTTTACACTGGTCATGTCATTCTTGTTTGTGAGAGATCAGGTTCCAGTGGAAACAATCAGTGTGTGACTTTAAAAGTGTTCGGGCAACTTGTTGTTCTAGTATCTCCTTTGATTTTTCTACTTGGAGGTGCACTTTGCATACATTTGTCATAGTGGTGACCCCCATTTTTTGTATATACCCATGAACCTTAAAATAGTTTACTGTATTATCAATGGAAATAATTATATTACTTCATCCTAAATACTTCCTATCTTTCCCACCTATAGGACATGGAGTCAAACACTGAGCCCTCCTGTGTGTGCATTGTTTATTAAGTGTGGAAAAGTGGTTTATTAGTTGTGGTGGATTGGTGTCCACCACACGTAATAATGTTACTATCTTACCAGGTCAAAGATTTCAGTAATTTAACCCTGAGCTCAACCACGTTCGCTGTTGGCACAGGAAAGGCAGGCTTAACTTAGAGAGAATGTGTGAGGCATTTAGAAGTACCAACACAGTAAAAAGGTTGAAAACCCATTAGAAATCCCACTCCAAATTAAAGAAAGAAAATAACTTTTTATATAAAAAATGACAACATTTCAATAAGGGGACCTGGTGATATTACGGTTCAGAGATATAAGTGAAAATAGCACTAGAATGTAAATATACCAATGAAAGTGAATGGTTGTGGTAGACATGCAGCTAGGTATGTTTTGAGGCTGATTGGGATTGAACCCACGTTGGAAGCACCAAGTAGATTGGCCCTGTTAGTGCCTGTAAGTAGGGAAGTTCAAAAGAGTTTCTGAGTCTCAATCTGAAAAGGAATTGTGGAATTTTTCTGAAGAAAACCACTTGTCTGCCCAAGACAAACCTTAAATTCAGTCTAACATCGTGAAACTGTTGGCCAAATAATTTTCAGAGTCACTTCCTGTCAGAAAATCTTTCAGAGGGCCACCGGGCATGCAGGGATTCCTGGACCCAAACATTGTGTCCTTGGGCTCACCCTAGACTGGATCCTGAGCAAATGAGCCTGTCTGTACTGAACTCTCAGGGGTACTGTAGATGAGCAGTCAAAGGCTCCCTCAGTGAGGGCGGAGTGCAGATACAGATTAGTGAACATGACTCATAACTCAGTGCACCCAGCAAGGTCAATAAATCAATGTCCAGTCAAATTCTTGCTTTTATATGAAAAAGTTGTGTTTGATTTTTAACTCTACACATTAAAAAAAATAATAACATTTGTAAGCAACTACACACCCCTTGAGGTCGAAACTCTAGTGTTGATCTGGAAATTCCCTGTTCCACCCACTTCCTTGCAATGTGATCGGGGTTATTTCCCATTCACTGGTGGCCACATCCAGGGAATGCTCACTACTAGGCCTCACTCAGATCTCCCCTTTCAATTTTTAGGAATTTGTCAAAAGTGTTTATGGCTCCGCAGCACCTTCCGCAGTGAGCTTCCCGGGGGCCCACAGGCCTGATTCAAGTCTTTCCTTATCTTGTAGCACAGAAGTGTTCAGCATTTTAGTGGGAGCCCTTACCACCAGAACTCACAAACTCTGCTCCTGTTAGGAGATTTTAGGTTGCTTGTGTTTCATGCAGTAGCACCCGGCAGGTGCAGAGTCTCTCCTGGGAAGCACTGCCAGCTTTCTCCTGTGATCAGATAGGCTCTTAACCTGCGAAGACGCACTAAGTCAGTCTTCCCCTCACGGAAGGGGTTCAATCTCCCAGCTCTCAACTGGAGCCCAATGATGGTGCGATGTCTTCCTCGGTGTCGTTGACTGTTCTCTGGGGTCATCACGGGAATATCTTGAATCGCTGGCTCAATGGCCGGGACGTCTGGCAAAGATCAGCATCCCCTCCTTGCATACAGGGTTGTGACGGCACTTAAGGACACAGCACTGACTCCTCCTGTGCAATTGCACACGCCACAGAGGCCCCTCTTGGTATACAGTGTTACCGCTAAGGCTGTCACGAGTCTTTGGTAAATCTTGTTACACAATCACTTTAACTGTGGCCCCCTCTGTCATATGGGGTAATTGCAACGATGCGACATAGGCTTGGGGCTCCCCGCACAGTTCTTGGAACCCTCTCCTGGCATACAGGGGTCACTGAAACAATACTGCACACAAGCAATGACCAGATCGATTTAAAGCTGTATCCTCACACCTCTCAAAGGAAGTCCTCCCAGTAAGGTTCCCCACTGTACCTTGTTCCCTCCAACACTCTCCTTATCCTCACAGGGCACACTTGTGCTTGCAAGCAGGAAGGTGCTGTAGCTTCAGGCTCGAGGGCAGGTGTTCTTGGTTTCCCTGTGTGATATCCCCTCACTCAGCAGGGAGACTTGCAGGCCCTAGTCCCAAGTCTCTGTCACAGACAGAAGACTTGCAGAGCTTCCCCCTCTCACACAGCACATCTGGCTGCTTGGTAGATTACAACCTCCTCTTCTTATAGCTTATTTCCAGACACCAAATGTGAGTTAGGATCAGTCTTTTTGAAGTTTTATGTTGGGGTAGTGATCTTCTGAACACTTTTATTTCTCTCTTTCCTCCTGGAAGTCTGTCTGTCACAGCAGGAGAGCCACTGAAGCTGATAGTCCTACAACACAGGCCATAGGGGTGACTAGATTTCACACTTGGATGTCAGCCACAGTGACATGTGCATCAAAAAGTTAATCTTGGGCTCCCAGTCCTATTCTTTATGATTCCCTTATCGGACTCTTCCCTTTTCTGAGATGTGCCCAGGTCCCCTTCCTTGAGATGTATCTTCTATTATGAGTTTATGTGGAATAATATTCATATGTTGGTGTTTAACACACCAAATTCTGCACAATATGGTACATACCGTATGTTTTCCCCTGTTCCATGCAGGCATACATACTTTAATTACATGCACTAATGACACATATACTGCAGTGTACTGCTCTCTCCCTGTACTGTACCCTTCAAAGGCACATATACATCCAGCACAGAGTCACAACTCCTGTGCTGCACAGCACTCTACATCTTCCTGATGTAGGCTAAGAGTGAGTTAAGCACACAGCAGTGAAATGTTTAAAAATGTGAGTGAGCCTGTAGGCCTCGCTCCAGTGACACAGGCTAAACAGGACCTGCTTACTACTACTGATCACTACACAGTATGCTGCCACCACACACACTTGTGCTGCTTAATTCTCAGTGAAGGAGGTAGCCTTCCACCACTATGAGGGTAGAGCCTTAGGCATCTCTCCCGGTCCAACAAGACCGCAACTCTTGAGACGGGCCTGTGTCATGGCACTCATGCATTATCCGTTTTTGCCTGTGACAACAAAAATCTGCACTATGGATCAAGACAGCAGTACAATTGGACACTGAGGGCAGGAATAGAGGTCCTTCAACAAGTAGAGAACTTTTTCGGTACCGGCCATCCCCTTCCAGCTCTGGAAAAAAGTTACCAAACTTTTGGTGCCAGAACAAATACAGGAGTACACTTCCAAGGTCAACAGCACTATTCAGTGGAGCACTTAGAAACACTCAGGGTGTCTTCCAGAGGGCAACGCCATAGTCAGGCCTGGGTGTAGTTCGCGGAGTTTTGCTACGCGGAACTCTGCAAAGTTACAAAAAAACTCTGTGAAGTTCTGCGAGTGCAGTGGGAACTGCATTTTGTGCTGGTTTCCTGCCGCTCGGTTAGAATTTCAACCCGAGCAGCAGCTCGCACTCACGAACGTATGATTGCACGCAGGAAAAAAACTCCTCTGCACATCGCGAAGCAGAGTTTTCTGAACTGCATGTAGTGCGGAGTGCAGAAAACTCTGGAAAACTCCTCGAACGGAGCGTAGTTCACTGCCCAGGCCTAGTGTAGATCCAGTTGCTACTGGTGAGTTGAGATACTACACAGGAATGACCTCCTAAGGTCCTTCCCAGAGTTCATAGATGCCAAGTACAGCAGGCTCAGTCTCCCTTGAATCTTTTCACAAGTCTGTCAGTATTCTGAGGAAGGCTCGGTGAGGGTTCAGCTTTGTATGGTTCACCAGGCTGGGATAGAGGTCACCCTAAGACACTCCTTGTTCCTCTCTGATCAATGGAGTAAAGGTTCCCATGTTGTAGTTTCTTTTTGTTTTACTGCAAACGGGCCTAACAGGGCATGTTCCAGGGCATTTTCAAGATGGCAAAAGTATTTGGCCACACTAACTTGGTTTCTGAGGGATGGAGGTGTGTGGGTATTAGGAGTTTACTATGATAATCCTAGTGTCCTCCCACATTTAACTTTAAAACTGTAATCAGGCAAAATAGTAGAAGAACATTGTCATACAAAAATATCATGTCAAGAATATGGGGATATCAAAAATATCAGCAACAGGAATATCAAAGTGTTGTTTTTAATTTAATTGTAAGAATATCTGTAGAAAATATTGTTATATATAATATTGTTTGTAAGTGCTTTTTTGTATGTAACTTATTGTAGTGTGTTTGATTGTATATTTATTTAAAAAAAATAGTTTTTAATAAGATCAGTATCAGTTATGAAATTGATGGAATTTGCATTTTTAGTTGTAATAATATCTATAAACATAAATAATGTTTTCATACTTTTGTTTGTAGCCAGATGTTGGATTTTTAGGGCAAAGTAGAATGGAGATTTTTTTAATAAAATGTTGTGATAATAATTGTAATGATATGCAAATTAATGTTTTATAACCTTTACATTTATTTTGTTACATTAATGTTTTTAATACATTTTACTTTAATGTTGGTTAAAACATATATTATGGAAATAAATTTTAAATATTTTTTATAAAACCTTAATAAAAAATTGAAATATTACAATAATTAAAAGTGTATTCAAGAATGTATTTTAATAAAGGAAAACATTTAGAAGTTATTTTTATATAAAAGTTTAAAATGCTGTAATATCAGGACTTAATCCATCTGATTTTCAGATCAATTGTAAAATGATAAAAGTCTTGATTTTATGCAAGAAGTTGTTTAAATGAGGTGCTCCTACTCCAATACATTCTAACATCAAGGGCATTCAAGCCTAATGTGTTAATAAGTGTTAATGATTTTATAGATTTGAGCAGCACAGTGGCAATTTACTGATATTAAACCCTAACATCAACAGCTCATTTTGATGAAGATACCTACCATGGGTTTAGTTATTAATAATGCAATAGCAGTGGTATATTACTTTCTTAAACATTAATATTACTTTAAAGAAATCATTAGCAATCATGCATGAAGATTTTGTGGGCGATTACGATGAGTGTCTGAAAGCCTCTAACCTCAAGTCGAAGCTTTGCAACAATCATCGTTGATTTCAATTCCGACTGGCTGATTGTGTTAAAGCCGGTCGGAATTGAAACTGGCCGGTCATTTCAGCAGCTACAAATGGAAGGCGTTTCTTCCTTCTGGATTACAATGCACGGTTTCTGGCAGGGTTTCCATACCGGCCTTTCTGACATGGATACCCTGTTGAAAAATGTGTTTGGGGGCCCATTGCAGGGCACCCTTCTGTTTTTGGCCTCCAGTTGGAGGTTGAGGGGGCATCAAAGGTGCCCCCTTGTTGATCCCTTCACTTTGTGGCAGGCACCTTGAGGTGCCTGCCCGGGGTTCAGGGATGAACACAGACTCCCATTCCTCTAATGGAGTTTGTGTTACGGCTGGTTTATGGCTCTTGACGTTTTCTCCACTTGGTTAAACTCAGGTGACAGAAACTTCAAATTTACTGGAGAAGCAAGTACTCAATCTGTGTCTTTTTCGGACCTCTTACTGTACCCTAAAGAAGGAAGGATCTATACTGAACTGTTTCAGAAACCCATGGCGAGGAATTCATTGTTAAGTTATCATAGCTTCCATCCGCGTTCCCTACTCACTAATCTCCCTGTGGGGGCAATTCCTTAGGCTGCGTTCGAATTGTACTAAGTAGACTATGTATAAAAACATGAAAAAAATGTAAGTGTGGAACTAGCAGCAAGACAATACCCGAATCAACTTATAGAGGGGGCGGCCAGGAGAGCACGCAATATTAACAGAGAGGCGTAGCTTGAATCACATGAAAAAACAAAAAGTGATAGAATGGTTTGTGTGACTACCTTCAGCAACCTAACGGATAACATTAAGAAGGCCTTCAATAAAAATTGCCATATACTAAATACAGGTAAACTGAATTTGGATAAAACATTGTTTTCCTTAAAACACAGTAGCAGTTTACGTGACTTATTGGTACATACGAGACCAAGGACAAGACAGCTCTTGGCTAGACAGCCAACATTATGGGGAGCATTCCCAGTGACAAGACATTTTCCATGTGGTACCAGCTCTGTGTGCCCTTTTACTCGGCACACTAGACAACTTGATATAGCTTTAGAAACACCATGGCAACTTAATAACCATACCAATTGTAATACAAGTGGAGTAATTTATATGATCATGTGTTTGTGTTCACTTCGGTACATTGGCATGACCACACGGAAGGTCAAACATAGGATCATCGAACATCGGAGTGCTTTCAGATGTAAGAAATCCAATACACACATGACCAGACACTATCTAGAAATGGCCCATTCAGAAGATGACTTGACGTGGGTCATTATTGATTAACCTAGATATGACATCAATATGGGCCCTTTAGATAGAGTCCTTTTTCGACGTGAACAGAGATTGGTGTTCCGTACCAAGAGTCTAATTACAGGGCTCAATGAAGACATTCTGTGGTGTTCGCTCTGAGATAGTCATTGAGTTATACTAAGAATATAAAATAACCATGTCCTTTAGGTACGTAGAACCATGTAGAAATATATGTATGATATTACAACAACAATAATAACTCCTAAATATACTCCTATGATGGAGTTTATGTTGCCTAAACCAATGCAACAACAATAGATTACAGGAGCAACTCCTGGGGCACTGTGGTAGATGCTCGTTCGGGCACACGAACGTAAATGGCGGCATACAAAATATCCTAATGACAGATTACAATACAAAAAATTACACCGTCAATATATGAGCGACATTGCCCTAGCTAAAAAAGTCTACCTGGGGCACAGGATAGACCAGGCCGCGAACTCGCACAGAGAACTCTATAAAATAGTTAAGGAGTTCTCTAACCCCCCGCCTTGCCAGCCCGCCACAACTGCGTCCCACGAATGGGTTGAGACCCTTTCCTCTTTTTTTTATAACAAAATCAATGATATTTACAAAACATTCACCAATCTTACTGTTACTGATCAACCTCTCAAGCAGTCTACTAATATAGCCCCTCCCGCTCCCATCACCATCTTAAAGGAATTTCACTCATTCACGGAAGATGAAGTAACCCTCACAGTGAATAGAATTAAGTCAGGCTCCCCAGCAGATCCGGCTTCTTCCCTAATTCTGTCCAAAGTTGCCCTCATTTTTACCCCTCACCTGACCAGAACTTTTAATCTCTCACTCTCTCACTCGACGGTTCCCTCACACTGGAAAGAAGCCGTCATCAGACCCATTTTGAAAAAAACTTCCGCTGACCCATCACTACCTTTGAATTATCGGCCAATCTCTCTCCTTCCGATGTTCGGCAAGGTCTTGGAATCCCTAATTAACAGCCAACTCACTAAACACCTTGAATCTAATAAATTATTAGATCCATCTCAGTCAGGATTTAGGGCGTTTCACAGCACCGAAACAGCCCTACTTGAAATGGTGTACAATATCAGGCTTGCTCTTGATGCTAAACAGTCCGCCATCCTGATATTACTCGACTTATCCGCTGCCTTCGACACCATCTCACACAGCATTCTATTAGAGCGGCTGGCGGAGGTTGGTGTCGAAGGCTCAGCTCTATTATGGATCAAAAGCTACCTGACTGGACGGAGCTCTAAGGTCCAGATTGGCAAATTTTCCTCCACAGATCAGGAAGTAGATAAAGGTGTACCACAAGTCTCCATATTGAGCCCCACGCTTTTTAATCTTTACGTGTCTCCTCTGGCAAAATTAATCAAAGTTCACGGATTCAAAACCGTGTCCTATGCAGACGACACACAAATCCTCATCACCCTGGGAACTAATCCTACTAATGTCAAACTTAGATTCCAAAAATGCATGCTCGCGGTAAAAGACTGGATGTCAAACAACTACCTTTTACTCAATGCAGGCAAAACAGAGATTTTGCTCTTTGGAAATGCTCATAAGTACTGGACAGATGATTGGTGGCCATCATCGTTGGGACCTTGTCCCCCCCCCCCCAAGGCAACAGCCCGTAGCTTAGGGATAATGCTAGACAACAAACTCACCATGGCTGACCATATTAACAACATTGCCCGCATCAGCTTCGGGCTCATGCGCAACCTACAGAAAATCTTCAAGTGGATCCCTTTTTCTTCCCGTCTGCCTCTAATCCAGGGACTAATTATTAGCCGCCTGGACTATGGCAAAGCTCTTTTCGCCTCTATAAACGAACATCTCTTGAATAAACTCCAGGTCCTTCAAAATACTGCAGCCAGGATGGCTCTTGATCTTCCCCCCGCACCTCTTCCGCCCCCTGTTTGAGGTCGCTCCATTGGCTTCCTATAAAAAAGCGTATTAAGTTTAAAATGTGCTGCCTGGTTCACAAAACTCTGAACGGCAAAGGTCCAACTTATCTAGCCAATAAGTTGACAGATTATCGCCCGACTAGATCACTCAGATCCTCTAGCAGGCACCTTCTTACCGTCCCCAAAGTACGAACCGTCAGAAACGGAGACAGATCCTTCTCCAAAATTGCCCCTGAGAGCTGGAATGCTCTTCCTTTGTTCATTAGGCTAGAACCCAACCATCAGAAATTTGGTAAATTCCTGAAAACCTAGCTATTCTAATGCTGATTGACCGCACGCCCATCATCTGATGATCTGCTGGCGCTATGAAACCTACTGGTGATATACGCACCTTACAAATGCCAATACATACATACATACGTACATACACACATGCTATGCAGTCTCTCTAAAATAACGTTAATCACACGAGTCATCTGCTAGTATGCTTTTTGGATAAGATGACCTGTCAATCACAATCTTTCTGTAGAATGACACTGTGTTAAAAAGCAATGAGCTTTTTAATTATTCATCTTAGGGATTTAATATTTTTTTCATTTACTAGACATATGACATCCTAATCCAGTGGATTTATTATTGCATAAATCTTCTCGTAATAATTATACAGAGTACGTGTTCGATGATATTTCATACGAAAACTACAATTCCTAGGACCACAAGGACCAGGAAGTGCAAAGCACTACTTCCGGGGCATGATGCGAGCAATAGTGAAACTGATATTCATAACCAGAGGGTAACGAACATCTTTCCCCTTCGGTCCTTACTTGAAATGAGGCAGAGCACAGAGATGGAGGTAAGGTTTTGCCGCCCAGGTTCAGCGCAAGAGACACGGTGATTACGCGAGTCCGGGGGCTTCCTCTTGTATCGGCGTCTATTGTTTGCTTTTCCTTTGCTTTTCCTGCTATGAGTCAGACACGGTTCTGTACATATGTCTGGATTAAGAAACACTGTTTAGCCATGTTAGCGAATGCAAGCATTCACTTAGTCGGACTGAGGCATATATTGGACAGGATCAGCCCTATATAAGACAATGCTTTGTCACTTCGCAATTTTAAAACTCTCATCATGCATGGGACTCTATAAATAATACACAATATCAGGAGATCGCTTATGCAGGGGAAATGATTATAATGCCACTTATATTGAACATACAAGAAGCATAATCGAGACAGACGCATACACTCAGTCAGTGCTCTGAGAAAATAATACGAGAGGTTATTATATTCTATTATATACTTGTTCCATTGGTTGGGATTGAAATTAAGGAAAGTAATGATCCTAGATTAAGCGAGAGTTTTTATGACTGTGTAAGGCAGTAGTGAGTGTATAACATGTTCAAAGCAATAGAAGGAACATGATACCATATGACAAGCTGAATACCTATGTTTGAAATAGAGAGGGTCTGTATTTTTAAATTTTAATTTTTATGGTATGACTTTATTTTCATGTCTACACCTTCAGACTCCTGAGATCTGTCAGTAAATGACCCCTGGAAGGTGGAGGTACATTAGTAGTACCTAAGTGGTGACATGTGTAACCACTATAGCATGCTAATATGAATTTTTTGTCACGTGTGCTGTGAGGTGGGTTTCACACCTGTGTGTGTACAAAAATATTATGGGACATGTATTTGCTATGTACCAAGTCTAATGAAGGTTTCTACTTCTTGCAGATTGTGGACCGGACTGCAGCTGGTACCACTTTGAGTAATGCCATTACATTAAAGTATGTTATTTTTCACATTTTAGTATTATTATTTTTGCACGAAAATAGCATAGTGACTACAAGTGGGTCCTGACGAATGCCATGAACCAGTAGGTCACACAGGCAGACAAATGTTGACCTTGACTTAATAGGGAAAATCTATACCCCTTTTTCTAAATTAGCTTTTTCAGCTCTAACCAACGGGGACACCTATTAAAGTAAATGTTATCTCTCATGAGTTAGTTTTAAATCACTTTTTATTTCATTTGCACTCTGTCCCTCACTCTGACTTCCATTGGATGATTTAAAAACACCTCACACTCCTCTCCTGAAGGAGAGTTGGAGCCAACACTGTGTACCTTGCGGTCACAGTGTGCAAGAGGGAACCCAATGATGAAGCATGTCACCTTTGGGTGAGTGAGGGCTCTCGTCTTAATAACACTAATGCTCTTTTTCCTTACACCTACACCATAGTTAGTCTTTGTCATATAATTTACAAAAGTCCCTGTACTTTTTTGTGAGTACAGCGTACCACAAGTTTCCATAGAGGAATGGGAGTAACAACAGCACCATGTGCGGTCACATTGTGATTAGGCGGTTGGGAGCTCTGACCAGAGGTCAGTCGGTCCCGTTTCCACGGCGTCAGCCCGACATTAAAATAAGCACCTTTTTGTGTTTATTATTTAGAATTGAATATTATTATGGTTATTATTAGCTTAAAAACAAAACATTTGAATTGTAAACATTTTTTTAATACATTTTCTGGAAAATATTTTATAAATATTCTTTAACTTTATTTTGTTATTTTATAATTTTTAATAGCTTTTCATTTAATATAAAATAAATATATATTAATTATATTGTTTTAGAAGGTATTTACTAATTAAAAAATGTAAATTCTAAAAATACTTTAAAAGTTAAAAATATTAAAACATCATTTTAAAAAGGGAAAAGAATGAAAATATTTATATAAATGTTAAATGATACAAAGATTTCACATTTATTTTGTTTTTAAAATATAATTTTATATTAGAACTATATTTTTAATTTGTTAAATAAAAAATCTTTCAATTAATTTTTTATTTTATGATTCTACATTTAAGTATTATGATTTTATTTATTTTTATGGCGTAAGGTTCAGGAATGGTAGAAAATATTTTTATAATTATATTAATTATAAATGTCATAAACATGTTTTTATATATTTTTATGTTTAAATATGTATATAGCTGTGTAGTTTTGGATAGTATCTTTTAAGAATAAATTATATTGTATTGTTTTGTAAAAACAATTGTGTGTGCTTATGGAGTATTGACTGTGTAGAAAATGTTAATTGTATTACCTTCTTTCAAATGTTTACGATATAAGTGGATATAGTAAATTTAACCTGTTTAGCATCTAACACTTTCTTCAAATACCCTTAAATTTGAGTGGGAATAGTAAATGTATCCCCAATAGTTTCCAACATCTACCCCCAATATGTTTAGTTTGGAGATTGAATAATATATCTTACCCCTTTAGGGCATGATTACGAGTCTGGTGGTCCAAGGATTGAGAAACCTGTGGAGGTGGCAGTGGCAGTCCAGCCACTGCCGCACTGGTGGTAGGACCACCATGTTACAGCTTTTGTGGTAAGACCGCCTTTGCACCACTGCAACCACCAGGGAACTGTGTTCCCTGGTGGAAGTGTGGTGGTCAGGGGCTCACAATATGCTGTTGGGTCCACCTCCACACTGCCATGCATATTACGAGTTTCGGGACCACCAGCAGTGTCAAGGAGTTTCTCACTCCATGAAACTGCTGGCGCTCATGCAACAAATTCAGCGCTACAGGGCCCCCTCATGCCCCATGCATGGGGGTGCATGCAGGGCGTCACATGTTGCACTGACTTCCCGTCAGACCATTAAAAAGTCATATTATGGCAGGCAGGTAGCGACCCTATTTGGTGGTCCTAGAGCAGGTCCTGGGGCGGTGGCATGGTAGCCCCCTCTAGGACCACCTAACTTGTAATTGGGCTCTTAGTGTCCAACACCTACCACGGATATGGTCAGATTGGAGTGAGAACAGTAAATGTCACCCCTTTAGTGCCCAACACCTTTCCCAAATATGGTTAGATTGGAGTAGGTATAGTAAATGTCATCCCTTTAGTGTTCAGAAAATTCTCTCAATATGGTTAGGTTGGAGTGGGAATAGTATATGTCACCCTTTTAGTGTCCAACCCCTTACCCAAATTGATTTAGATTGAAGAGTGAATAGTAAATGTCATCCCATTAGTGTCTAATGGTTTCACCAAATTGTTTCAGATTGGAGTGGAGAATAGTAAATGTCACCCCTTTAATGCCCAACGATCTCCCAAATTGGTTTAGATTTGAGTGGGAATAGTAAATGTCATCCCTGTAGTGTCCAACACCTTCACCAAGTTGGTTTATATTGAAATGGGAATAGAAACTGACACAGTTTTAGTGTTTTTTAAGGGGTTTATATTGAAGGGTGACTATTTAATTTTATAATTTTAGTCTGAAATACTTTATGTTAATTGTATTTGTACATAGTTGAAATAGTTTGTTTATTTTATTAGTATTGCTGGTGTTTAGAAATATAATAAAGATATATAGCTAGTTGTGTGTTTGTAGGCACCAATATTATTAATTATATTTTTTACAGAATGAAGGCAGTTAACATTTTATCCTTATATTTATGTTTTCAAAAGTTTATTTGATGTATACTTTTACATAAAAAAATATATATAAACATTTATATCAAGTTCTGTAAGTAAAAACTATTGTCATTATTATTGTTATTAAGAACAAAGCAAAGTATATTTAAATACTATTTTTTAACATGTCTTACATTGTTTTATATACCTATTTTCAGCATCATTTGAACATATTTTTAACTATACGTGAAACAATTGTAGATATTTTATACTATTATTTAATTCTTATATTAAAATTGGTTATCATTTAAAAAAAAATCTTTGACATGTTTTACATGTTTAAAAATTATCACTTTTTTTATACATTTATTTAATATGTTGACTTTATTTCCCATTCATTTCTAAGAGGAGATAGCCTTTTTTTGTTTCATTGAGTAGCAATTTTTTTCTGCTACCTTCATTTTTTGTAGTATGTGTTATTTTTACTCTATTTTCCTGAAACCAGGTCACTGTAAGGTGCTGCTGCTCATTGAAGCATGCAAACCCTTTTGAAGGGTTTTGATTTTGGGCGGCTTGAATGAGAGGTATACAAATGAGTTATAGTGTTGGTTGTGGCTTTTTGGTATATTTAGATGTATTTATAGTAGTTTTGCTAATACTTTAATGGTTAACTGTGATGAACATTAATTTT
Organism: Triturus cristatus; assembly: GCF_964204655.1. Taxonomy (NCBI): domain Eukaryota; kingdom Metazoa; phylum Chordata; class Amphibia; order Caudata; family Salamandridae; genus Triturus; species Triturus cristatus. The sequence continues at coordinate 409,071,372 of NC_140589.1, read as the reverse complement.
CTCTCAGATTCCCTCTTCTGGGTTGCCTGATATGTTTTTTTAAACCCTTTTTCTGTTTGTTTTTTTTAAGGTTCGTGCATACTTTAGATTACTTTGAGGAATCTCTATTGAATCTGTGAGCATTTTGGATAACATTTTTCCCTTTTTTGGTAGATTACTATTTTTGACTACTTAGATACTGGGGTAGATTTGCAGCTACAGAACAATGATATTTATATTATTGTTTGTGTAAACTTTATGTGATAGCTATTTCAAATTGTGTGGTTTATGTGTTGGATTGGGTTTGATTTTAGTTTCTTACTTGGTAACTGTTACATATTTTATTTAAATAATTGAAGTGTATTCTATTTAATTTTTGACTGATGTAAAATAAAATATATTTATTAATTATAAACAATCAATTGTAATGTTGGTTTAGATTTTGTGATACTTTTATAGGACTTTGGTAGGTTAATATTTATTTTTTGATGTGCTTTGGGGTATCATTTTTAAGTAATGAACTTTATTTCTTTTGAAGTGTTTGACGTTAAATTGTAGAATGTTGTACAATATTTTGGTTTGCTTCTTAAGTTTAGGGACAATTTGACTAACAGATTGCTCCATTCGCGTTGTTGGTATATTTGCTCTTTTTGAAAGGATCCTCTAAATGTATTGAGTGTAGGTCACATTCTCCCTAGTGTGGATTGGAAGGCAATGTGCCATCCTTCCACTGCGTTGTTTGTTTTGACTTCCTGTGCAAAGGTGCTGTCATAGACATTCCACCATGGTATATGGCTGTTGGGTTGGCGTCTGCGTCCAGAGCGATGCAGTCTGCCAACCCAAGTGTATTTGAATGTATCCATTAGGGGGCTTAGTTTGTGATCATTTTGTTAATGGAAAGGGCTTTTTATTAGTAAATTGTAGTAGTTGGCTACCTCTGTGTCAGGTCCAAAAATACAAGAGAGGGGTCCTATTTAACCAAAGGGATAGGACACCAACCAAAGACACTTCTGTCCAAAAAAGTAATCCCTTTGGACTCTTTTATTAATATCATACCAACGTAACTCTCAAAACACTTCAACCATTCCTTTGTTAGCACCAAATAGAGACCAAAATTGTAGTATAAATTCTATAAATATTTTATTCTTAAATCTTCATGGACTTGATCAAAAAAACGTCTTTGTTTCAATAAAAAACACATATATATGTACATTAAAAATATTTCATTGCACAAAACGGGGAGAGTACATCAAACTAATAAAAGTCAAATCTCAAAACACAATAGATTATAACAACACTCCAAGTATAAATGCAGATTTTTGTAATGACTTCCAGATAATATTGAATGACACTTTTTCTTTTATACTTATTTTTCCAGATCAAATACTACTTAGGTGCTGTTGTAAACCAAAGCAAGCGACGCGTTTCGGTGGAATAATTGGATTCACCACCTTCTTCAGGCTTTAAGATTTTCACACATGGTCTCCCACCACATATATCTAAAAGAATATTAATAAAACATTTTATATAATTAAAACCATAATATAATCACATATTTGTTCATATCATTCTTCAAAAAATCATTAAAACAGTTTGTCAACAATATCCTCAAAAGCATGTCATTTAGCATAAGTTAAAACATTTATATTACAGTCTTGGTTTAACTACTGGTGCCAACCACAGGAGCCACACATTTATACCCAAGCATAACCATACAGACCAATTCTCTACTCCCAAACCAGGTTTAATGATTCACCTAATAAACTCATAATATTGATGATCTTAGGTATTACCCACCAGATAAAAGAGTGTGTATAAGGGGATCTCTGTCTCCCTACTGACCGTTTCCTTTTTTATGCGGTCCGACAACAAAGAATGCGAAATCAGGGACATATATTGAGCACCCTAGAAAAAAAATATATATAGAGAATATAGTATGTATATTTCAGTGAAAAATGGTAAACACCAATTAAACAGGCACACTCATTGTCCCTTATGCAATCACCTTAGGAAAACTAATATTATTAATCACCTTATATAGTCTTGATTTTATATTTTTCAGGCAGGTTTTTTGAAGATTTGTCACATCAGGGGACTGAGCCTCACTGGTAGTACTGCAAGAAAAATTGTTTATGTATATAGAATTAATATATTCTGTTATCCTCATTTTATCCCCAAATTATATCTATTCTCAATACCTTAATTTTTCACTTAATGTAACTCAAGCCACAGGAGCTATGGCCCTTCAGCAAAGGTTCTTAATAGAAAACACGATGCAGCGTTCCGTTATTGTTTACGGGGTCTTGAAGCTGTCCAATATCTGAAAAAAAATATATATATATAATATAATAATCATGCGGCATTAATCTAACTAACTTAACACCCAATGCCAGCCATATAATACGAATCCAGGGTCCGCTTAAAACTCTTCTATAAAAATAGGGATAAGGTTTCCTAATAACGCTAACGTCTCATTTTCTGTATAGGGTATCTTAAATAATCTAGTCAATTTTACTCTCACCTTTATGGCAAAATCAACCCGCAACTCTCACAAAATGCTATGAGGGCCCCTCTCGCCAGGTGTTATAAAAAAAACCTGACCCGCCTACTAATTTGTGATTCCCTCAAAGAGTATTAGTCAAAGCTTAGTAGAGACCCTTTCCTCTGAGTTTATATAGGTCCCACAGTTAAAAACCCAAACATGCACAGAACGGCCAACCGCCGAACTCAAAATCTAAATCAACCCAAAGGCAAATGTTCCCAGGTCAAGCGATCCCATTTTGACGGTATGGCCAATAATTAAATGACTTCCATAAAAACTCTCTCAAAAGATGACTCCGCTACCCCTCACCGACTTACTGGGATTAAAAAATCTCCTTGCGTGCTCCTCGAATGCATACACCAATCGATAACCATCCAGTAAACTCCGGCTCCACTTTTAAACGTTCCTATGTCCCCTAATCGGCAACAATCAAAGCCATGAACAGAGGACTTGAAAACACTAAAAACGGCCACCATCTTTAAGTGGCAAAGTCGAGGCACTCTACTTTAAAGTGTTGTCCTCTCGTATATTGTCCATATACTTCTTGAAAATGAATAGCCATTCTGTCAAAAAAACTATGTGTTAACCGCCTGCCCTAATTGTCCTGGCATTACAACAAAAATCGACGCCACTCAATTTTCGTTTGATAAGCGCCGTAAACAAAGGACTGCAAGAGGCTAAAGTGCAGCCGCCATCTTTGATTGGTGATAACGAGGCTTTAATTTTTCTCCCTTGATGTACTGTCTATATAATTTGTAGCCATTCTATTGGAGAACCATACACCATTCACCCACACTAGTTATCTTAGCTTTTGAGGTTAACAATGCTATTGTTTTGCCTATGTAGGCGCCAAAAACTGTTAAACAACAGTGAACTCCATTGAATACATCAAAGGCCACCATCATGCAATATTATCACTTGACTGCCCAATAATGGTAGTAGATCCTTTTATTAACGGAACCACAGCAACAAAACAAGACACTTTTTAAAATAAGCCCCATCTTCATAATAACCCACATTATTCCTCCCCTATGTTTAAATATATGATATTGCATGTCTCCCTAAGCAATCCATTGTTATTTTTTAAAAAAGGGGGTCATCATCTGCTTCTTATAGGTTTTAAAAAAAAAAACGTTTTTTTTTTTTTTTTTTTTAGTTTGGTAGAATTTTTTTACATTATCTTTAAATTAGAGGATGATGTCGAAAAAAAACCCTTTAACAGATTTCCTTGTGTCATAAAGGCCTTTTCTACCACCTCCTGCGAACAGCTAGTTTGCTGAATACATATCTAGAAGTTATTACCTACATCACCAAACATTATCTCTGAATTTGGTTTAACAATTACTCCCACTCTTCACGCTAGTTGAGGCCTTGCCGTATAGTGTTAAGAATCGAAATGTGCCACTGTTCCCTTGCTTTCCTTTTTGCCTCCATATTACCTCCTCTTTTGTTCATAGTTATCTTCTCTAAAATGAACCAATCAAATTCTGTTTCCTTGTGTCCTTGTTCAATATATTGGGCCACTAGTGGTGCATTCATTTTCCTAGTTTTAATCGCAGATCGATGTTCCAGGAGACGTGTTCTAAGTTCATGGCCCGTCTCCCCAACATACAGTAGTCCACAAGGACATCTTATAAAGTAGATAATGTTTTTACTACGGCAATTAGTAAGGGAATGCGCAACAATCGTCCTACTATTGCATTTCTGTTCCTTAGCAACTATGCATTGTGAGCACAAGGAGCAACTACCACATTTGCTATTTCCTTTCACTATTGAATTATCAATCGTTCTTTGTTTCTGTACTGGGTCCTCCCTATATGTATGAACTAGTTGATTGTGAAGATTATATTCTTTTAAAGGCAAATATAGGTTTCTCCAATTTGACGCTCTCATCGTTATTCAGTATATTCCAGTGTTTGTTTATCACATTTTAAATTTTATTGCTAATGTTGTAAAATTGACTCACAAACACTATTTTCGACATTTCTTTCTTGCTTTTAGATTTTTCAAACATAGCCTCCCTGTTATAAAACCGGGCTTTTTTGAATGAATGGGATATTAGTTTCCTTGGATATCCTCTATCCCGTAATTTGGTTTTCAGTGTCTCAGAATGTTTATAAAAATTCTGTAAATCTGTACAATTTCTCCTAAGATGAAGAAACTGACTAAATGGCATATTGTTCCTCTGGGATCTGGGGTGGAAGCTGGAATAATGGAGTAAGCTGTGTTTGTCCATCGGTTTGGTATATAACTCCACTTCCAGTCTTCCACCCACTGCCCCAATCGTAATATCCAAATAGTCAACACTCTCCGTACTATATTGTGCCGTAAATTTAAGATTTTCATCACCTAAGTTAAGCCAACTCAAAAATTCCTCCAATTGTTCAGTTGGACCATTCCATATGAAAAAGACATTGTCTATAAAATGATGCCACTCACTAATATTTTCATAGAATGGTGCTAAATCATTATAAATGTGTTGTTTTTCAAACTCACCAACATATAAGCATGCTAAGCTTGGAGCGCAAGTTGCGCCCATGCTGGTCCCTTTCTTTTGGCGGAATAACTGATTTTTAAATAAAAATATGTTATTCTTCAATACCAATTGAGTGCATTCCACAATAAATCCTTTATTGGCTCCACCTATTTCTGTGCTTTCCAGAATCTTCTGGATTACCTCCACAGTCGATTGCTGTGGGATATTGGTGTATAAGGACTCAATGTCCTGAGTTACTAGACATTGAGTATCCCTACAAAATGGTTTGTTTTCCACTAGGCTAATAATATGGGTGTAATCTTTAACATAAGATGTAAGTTGGCCTACAAGGGGTTTAAAAAAAAACCAATATACTTGCTTAATGGCTCTAACAATGACCCCAGGCAACTTACAATCGATCTCATGGGTGGATCCACATGATCCTTGTGCACCTTAGGCAAACCATATATTGCCGGGATCTTTGGGTTGGTGTTATGGAGGAATCTTAGTTCCTCATCACAAATCCATTCTTGCTCGTTAGCATTATGTAAAAGATCACTACACTTTCTAATTAAAATCAAAAGGTCCCTTTCCTGCACCTTTTCATAATGTTCTTGGACATTTAGCAATCTGAACATTCTATTGCCGTAATCTAGGGTATCTAATACAACAATCCCCCTGCCTTTATCGGCGGGTTTTATTGTTATAGAATAATCTTCTCTAAGGGGGCTTATGGCTATTTTCTGTGCTCTGTCAAGGTTTTGTGGTTGAATAAATTCTTTTTTCAGAATATTTTGAATATCAATTTCAACCACTTTCTCGAAAATCTCAACATTGTTCCCAATTTGGTTTAGAAAGGGGGTAAGCATGGATTTTGGTGTAAAACCAGTGACATTATCTGTCTCTCTTGTTGGTTTATTTTCAAAAGATCTCCGCTATCTTATTTTTCTAAAAAAATAATCGTAAATCCCTTTCTAGAGGCCAATTCTGATCCTGGAAAAAACGGGTACGAATCGTCGGACGGAGCATTTTCTCCGTCCGACTCGTACCCAGGAAAACCACCTTACAAACCCGCAAGTACGATTCGTACAGAAACACCATTTCCGTACAAATCGTAAAAAACACCGACCGGCTAAAATATACCCACAATTCCGATCCGGGACACCGCGTACGCGACATTCGCACGGAGTCAGGCAGCGTTTTACAGACCAGCAAGTACGATTCGTACCCACAGCACTTCGCACGGCAATATTTTTACGGGACCCAAAAAGTGCCGGAAAAGCGAAGTACGCCACAATGCACGGCAAAAAGGGGGCCCGGTACGTACCATACCCCCATCCCTACATGTCCGCACCGTACCCCCAGCACCCCCCATGTCCGCGCCGTACCCCCACCCCCATATGTACGGTGCGTACCCCCACCCCCTGTATGTATGGTGCGTACCCCCACCCTGTGTAGGTACAGAGCGTACCCCCAACCCCGTAGGTACGGAGCGTACCCCCACCCCGTGTAGGTACGGAGCGTACCCCACCCCGTGTAGGTACGGAGCATACCCCAGCACCCCCCCATGTCCGCGCCGTACCCCCCCCCGTATGTACGGTGCGTACCCCCACCCCCCGTATGTACAGTGCGTACCCCCACCCCCATAGGTACAGAGCGTACCCCCACACCGTGTAGGTACGGAGCATACCCCAGCACCCCCCCATGTCCGTGCCGTACCCCCACCCCCGTATGTACGGAGCATACCACCACCCTGTGTAGGTACGGCGCGTACCTCTACCCCGTAGGTACGGAGCGTACCCCCACCCCCGTAGGTACGGAGCGTACCCCCACCCGTAGGTATGGACCGTACCCCCACCCCCCGTATGTACGGTGCATACCCTCACGTGCTGGGGGTACGTACCGTACAAACGGGGGTAGGGGTACGCTCTGTACCTACACGGGGTGGGGGTACGCTCCGTACCTACGGGGGTAGGGGTACGCTCTGTACCTACACGGGGTGGGGGTACGCTCTGTACCTACGGGGGTGGGGGTACGCTCCGTACCTACACGGGGTAGGGGTACGCTCCGTACCTACGGGGGTGGGGGTACGCACCGTACCTACATGGGGTGGGGGTACGCTCCGTACCTATGGGGGTGGGGGTACGCACCGTACCTACACGGGGTGGGGGTACGCTCCGTACCTACGGGGTGGGGGTACGCTCCATACCTACACGGGGTGGGGGTACGCTCCATACCTACGGGGGTGGGGGTACGCACCGTACATACGGGGGGTGGAGGTACGCTCCATACCTACGGGGGTGGGGTGGTGGTACGGCGCGTACATGGGGGGGCTGGGGGTATGGCACCTACATGGGGGGCTGGGGGTACCGCACATACTTGGGGGGTGGGCTGGGGGGCTGTTCGGCGCGTATGCGGGCACATGTTTGGACGTCTCCATGGTTGCTATGGGAGTTCGCTCCGTACTGTGTTTTTTCCATACGGTTGTGCATTCGGACGGACGGGACGGATCGTACTTGCGTGCTCGGACTTCAGTTTCCCGATTCATACGTAAAACTGTCCGAGGACGTGTCGGACACTTTTTACGACCCGAGGACGTGTCGGGGAATTTTCCCAATGCGATTCGTATGGATTTTTTAACATACGAATCGTACTTGCCAGTTTGTACGGGACTTGTACGATTCGTACGTAAAAAAATCTGGATACGATTCGTACGGGGAATATTTTTAACGGATCGGAATTGGCACCCTAGTTGGAATCTATTTGTTTTAGCTGTGGGAACAAAACTGAAACCCCTGCCTAGTACTTCTGTTACACTGTCACTCAAGGTTCTTCACGATAAATTGATAATTGGAATCTTCTTTACCGCCAATATCTCTGGCGTCTGGTTTGCATGTATTCCTGTGGGGGTTGATTGCGAACTTGTTGTTCCCCCATCTGATTCCCATTGAACCTGCCTCTTCTGTTTCTCTGTTCTAAAAAACACCCTGTTGTTCACTCTGTCCTCTGCTGCTTTCTTCCCTATAAGTGTAGTCCTCCTCGCTACTTGACTCAGATGTTTCAGAAAATTGTATTTGTTTTCTGCTCCCCCGGGAGTACCTGGGTCTTCTATATGTATTTTTGTCCCACCCCTGGTCATTTTTCTGGTCATAGTAATTTTCTTTAAGGAAGGGATAGGCCAACTCCTGACTTAACCGATTTATATCCTTCCTTAATTTATTTGTTTTCTTATTAGTTAAATACTCTCTATACCCATCTACATCCTTATTAATTTCTTCCAACTTAAGTTTAGCATCCTCAAGAGCTGTTTTTTCTTTAAGTTCTGATTCTAATTTTTCTATTGCCTCCCTTTCTATGATGATTACCTCCTGTGCCGTTTCTATGATCAGGAGCATCCAATCACGGCTACAGCGATTCGATATTTGTGTCCAAATTTAAAGAAATTTTTTGTTCTCAATAAACAACCCATGTTCATTAGGTATCTGTAAGCCGATTGGTATAACTCCAGATTTAACATATTCGATCAAAAACTCAGCATGGACCTCAGTTCGTATTAATTTCTTCTTTAAGTTTAGCAGGGTGCCCCACTTCTCACCTTTCCCTGTAATAACCGTAAATGTATTGCCATTCTTAGAGTTGAATATTTTATTGTACTAATCCTCACTAAAACCAAAGGTTTTTAATTTGTCCTAATAAAGCTGGAAGACTGCCAAGCCTACCTTGAGGAGTGAGCTGAAGAATGATGATGGATTAAACCCAGATCAGTTGACTGGGGGTGAGTGCTTGCAATGTTTAACACTCCATCCATCACCCCTTTTGGTTTTGCTAAGTTCGCCCTAAGTTGGAAGGGTATGCCCAGACATGGGTCCCTTGCTCACTTTGCCATTTTATTCAAGATAGCCTGGCTGATGAGGGTTATGAGACCAAAACCGGTCCCAGGATGCATGTTTCTGGTCCAGGGAAGACATGGCTTGGCAGTTTGGGCTGGACTGTTCCAATGAGGCACAGGGTCACACTGATTTGCATATGACCATGTCTGAACTGGGGTGGTGGAGTGAGCTAAAGAATGATGATGGATTAAACCCAGATCAGTTGACTGGGGGTGAGTGCTTGCAATGTTCAACACTCCGTCCATCATCCCCTTTGGTTTTGATGCCTTCTAGGCACAGTAGGAGTATTAATGGGGTCCTTCCTAGTTTGGGCAATTAAACGTTTTAAAGTAGGTATATATAGTAGTTTCCTGGGTTGTTTTTGGAGACCTAAGGCAGCATATATCTTTAAGGAATTTTGTTTGGGTTTCTGGGAGCTAATGCTTGCTTCTCTTATATCAGCAATATTTCCCTTACTTCTATTTCTGTCATATTTGGGGGGGAGTTGTGCTCTCCTATATGAATTACAACATCATCCTTTGTTGTTGCCCTCCCACAATATGCATTAGAACAATATTTGGTTCATCTTCAATTTATATTTTCTGTTGATGTACTTTCTTGGCTGCAAGTGAAGCCCATCTGATTTAGTAACTGCTTTACTTTCTGCTAAGTTATGTACATTGTGGCCTCTGTCATTGTATCTATATGTAGAATAATAGTATGAATATATACAACATATATTTTTGTATGTTTGTTATGTAAATGTAAAATTATGCAACTATTTCTATTTTAAATACTTACATGTATGTTCTGTTTAAATGTTTCGCAGAGTCTTGCTGCTTTTCAATTGGGGTGATTTAATGTGGAGCAGGTGATTTCTTTTCTGTTGGATGAAAACATGTTAGTTTCAGCTTATATGTTAATTTGTTAGTTGTTTTTAAAGTTGTTAGGTTTTGTTTTTCTCACTATTTAGGTGAGTTTACAAGCTTTTTTATAATTTATGTATTCTTACTTTCTTATATGTTTTCACTGGCTAGTGGTAGTTTTTTTTCCTGACAGTTCATCGCTTTTTCAAGTTGGTGTTTTGTCTTTTGTTATGTTATGTGAATTTGTAGAGTGTGGCTAATCACCCGTGAGGGTATCCAGACATTGAATGGAGCAGGCCTGATGGAGGAGGGGGAGACCATGCCTGTTTTGTCTGGAAGAGTCATGTCTTGAGGTTCCTTCAGAAGGCCATATGGGAGGGAGAGGTTCGGAGGAATTTTGGGAGGTTGTTCCATGTCCTGACTGGTCTTCTTGATTGGAGGGAGGTGTGATCTTGCCTGGGAAGCAGATCAAACGTTCTTTAAATTAGTGTGCCTTTTATATTGTTGATTTAATTGTTTGTCTGATTTCCTTGGTTAAAGCTATTTCTACTTTTAGTTCCTTGGTTGGTTTAAGTTTAGTTAGATTTTTTTTATCAGTTATGTCCTTATATGATAAACTCGAATTTAGGTTTATTTTGAATGTATGATATATAGTTTGATAGCTTTAAATACACATTTATTTATATGTATTTTTTAATATTTAGGTTGTTGTTTATATGTTTGTAGTTATTGGTAATGGGCCCGATTCACAGAACTAGGCCTGGGCCAAAATTCCGTTCCGTTCGCGGAAATTGCGATAATTTGGCATTTTCGCGTTCCGTGGAAAGCGCGAAAATGTCAAAATTTCCGCATTCCGCAACTTAGCGATAATTTGTTTCTTGCTCGCGCTGTAAAATAATACATTCTCGCGTGCGCGCGATCGCCTTACCTGAATCCCCGCGTTCGCCGACAAGTTTTCCCGATCCGGTCGCGTTCTCCACGAGATGTTGGATTGTTGGTAGCCATTTGCGCTGTCTCGCGACAGTTCGCGCCCGCAGTAACGTCATGCGACACGCGATCACGTCTGTCTTCTCGCGATCATGCACTGCGAGACAAGTGAAAACAAGATGGCCACGCCCGCGAGCAACCGCATGGGTAAGTTGGCGAGCCGCGACCACGTAGAAAATACCGCGAACGGGCGGGAAAAAAACGTCCGCATCTTCGCGATATTTCCGCGTGTTTGCGGAGATTTTTAACATTTTCGCGATAATTTGCGAAAGTGAATTTCGCAAATTCCGCCCACCCCTACACAGAACTAGCTTAAGACAAAATCCTAAACTTACTAACATTTTGGTATTCACTGAAGGCACTTACTCATTTTGGTATTCACAGAAGTTAGGACTTCTAACTTTAGGACTCCTAAAGTGAGAAAACTCCTCATTTTAAGACTTTCGGTATTCACAGAAGGCATTTAGGAGCCCTAAAGTTAGGAGTCCTAACTTTACTACTCCTAAACTGAGAAAAATCCTAATTTTAAGACTTTCGGTATTCACAGAAGGCATTTAGGAGTCCTAAAGTTAGGACTCCTAACTACTGTGAATACCGAAATAAGTAAGTGTCTTCTGTGAATATCAAAATGGTAGTAAGTTTAGGATTTTGTCTTAAGTTAGTTCTGTGAATCGGGCCCTATGTTTTTTGGATTGGATTGTTATGATTTTTGGTATATAATGTATTGGATGAATGGTAAAGATTGTGTTGATGTAATATAATCAAATTTAGATTAGTTTAACCCCTTCACCGCGGCACGAATTCCGCCCCGGCGCTGGGGGGGGTGAGGCGTGAGTGCGGTGCCGCCATGCTCGTGACGGAACCACGCCGTCGTGAGTCACGGGCGAGCTGTGCTCATGACGGCGTGGTTCCGTCATGACTCCGCTCACTTGCATTGATCGCCCGCACAGGTGGGGAATCAGTGCCGCGTGGGCGGAGCGGCCGCCAACGGCCGCAGCATGACGGAACCACTCCGTCATGAGCACACGGCGCCCGTGGCTCATGACGGAGTGGTTCCGTCATGAGCAGGGAACGGGTTAAACAAGATTATAAATGTTGTATGTTTATTTCCAATAATATGTCAAAAGTGATGTTAATATTTATTAATGAATATTTAAGTATTATGGCTATAATATTGTAGTTGATATTGTATGAATCAATATTTTTGCCTCATTATATGCTTAGTTAAAAATAAAAATATTTATATATTTGCTTACAATATCTCTATTTTAGATATAGCTATTATATTATATTTTTGTTCTTGATATCTTTGGTTATACCAGTTAAGAAAAGGAAGTTGATATTTTTTCATTAATAGTTAATTTCCACAATTTTTGTGTTTTGATATTGTATGCATCAATATTATGCCAGTGATGCTAACAAACCAACAGACAGATGTCTGATAGGATTAAAGCAGGGACTTCAAAAACCAGACAGGTGTTACCCAAGAATTTTCCTGGTATCCTGTTTTCTCCCTTTGAAGGGAGCAAAACGTTGACAAATTGCATAATAGACTGGTACAGTTTTTAGTTCCATATGGGCAGGCATACTCCCATGTTCCATAACGTGTACAGATTACATCTTTATAATCTGTTGTCATTTTAGCACTGGCATTTACAAGTACACATAATAACTCTAGATTTGATGGAAGATCAAAAATCATATTGATAACATATGCCAAGAAGTGAATGCACTAGAAGGGCTGAGGCTTAACTCTGCCAGCTCACAAAATCTTCTGGTAATGACTGATCACATGATACACAGAACATTTAAAATTATCAGTGGATGTGGCATGAATATATGATTCAGAGACAAAACATGTCAGTGCATGCTCAGACCAATACCACTGTACCTGTTTATCATTAGTGTCTTAAAAGGCAGACCCAAGCCCCTTATTAGGAAAGCTTAAAGAACACACCTTTTTTGTGTTGTAGTACTGGTAAGATAGTGCTGATAGCTGATACTGCGTCAGACAGACCTGTCATGCAATCAATGACACTGGGGTATCAACAGAAGGGGCACAGCCATAAATCCTTTTGGTGAACGTGCGCTTTAGAAGTTCTTTATAACATAACATAACAGTCTTCACCCTGCAAATTCTATTGAGTTCAGAGCAGTCACCTCTGTACAATCAGGTCAGCTTATTGTGAGGACCAGTAAAGAAATTCACCCTCATTCACACCTCATTCAACCCTGTGCATTGACTGGGAGTAGCTGAAGAGGTAAAGCAAATTAGCACCTTGAAAGTTCAGTCAGGTAAAGGATAACTTTCTAAAAGTTAATTTTCCTTAATATTTATCAAATGTCCGAATTCACCATTGAATTGTTTTTTAATAACTATTAAACATAGTGGTTTCATTATTTTGTTTTCCTAGCTAGTCCTTTCCAATGCTAGCAGTTTTAGTAACAGCATCTGCAGTCTAGTTTTCTACATAGGACAGCTGGGCCTGCTGCAGGGAAAATACCTTTTTAGGACTTCTCACTGTAGGGATATCTTAACGTTAATTTTCTACATGTCCCACCCTTAAATACTATGGACGCTACCTTGTGCGCTGCAAGGCCTTCTTAGGGTTGACTCACTAACTTATCTGTCTAAAAGATTATTATAACAAGTTGCACTAGTTATTTGAACTGCAGCTGGTAGGCCTGAAGCCCTGTTTACCTTGATACACTACTGAATGACACAATAAGGGCCCGATTACGAGTTTGGTAGAAAGGGAGCAGGCCGCCATGCCACTGCTCAGCTCTCACACCGCCAAACAAGGCTGACGCCCACCAGATTACGAGTATTATCGTGGTCTAATGGGCAGGCGGGGTGGTGGTCCTGCAGTGGTATAGTTTAAAGTCTTATATGTGAGCCTTTATCATTAGCGTCTTAAAAGGCAGAACCAAGCCCCTTATTAGGAAAGCTTAAAAATGCTAATTTATTGTGTTGTAGTACAGGTAAGATAGTGCCGATAGCTGATACTGCATCAGACAGACCTGTCATGCAAGCAATGACACTGGGGTATCAACAGGAGGGGCACAGCCATAAAACCTTTTTGTGAATGTGCACTTTAAAAGTTCTTTATAACATAACATACAAGCCTTCACCCTTCAAATTCTATTGAATTCAGAGCAGTCACCTCTTTACAATTAGGTCAGCCTATTTTGAGGACCAGTGAAGAAATTCACTCTCATTCACACCTGTGCATTAGCTAAGAGTGGCTGAAGTAGCTCCTTGAAAGTTCAATCAGGTAAAAGATAACTTTCTAAACGTTAATTTTCCTTAATATTTATCAAATGTTCGAATTCACCATTTAATTGTTTTTTTAATAACTATTAAAAATAGTGGTTTAATTATTGTATTTTCCTAGCTAGTCCTTTCCTATGCAAGCAGTTTAGTAACAAAATCTGCAGTCTAGTTTTCTACATAGAACAGCTGGGTCTGATGCAGTGAAAATAGCTTTTTCGGACTTCTTACTGTAGGGATATCTTAACATTAATTTTCTACATGTCCCACCCTTAAATACTATGGACACTACCTTGTGGGCTGCAAGGCCTACATAGGGTTGACTCACTAACCTATCTGTCTAAAAGATTATTCTAACAGGTTGCAGCCTTGTTTTCCTTGTTACACTACTGAATGACACAATAAGGCCTGATTACAAGTTTGGCAGTGTGGGAGTGGGCCGCATGCCACTGCCCAGCTCTCACACTGCCAAACAAGGCTGACGCCCACCAGATTATGAGTATTATCATGGTTTAATGGGCAGGCGGGGTCCCGCAGTGGTGCAGTTTAAAGGCTTATATGTGAGCCTTAACTGCACTGCCTCCGGACCGCTAGTGCATGTTCCTGCATGGCAGAGACTGTGCAGTCCATACTATTTAGGAACGGGTTGTATGAACAAGACTAAGAGGGGGCCCAGTAGGTCCCCTTTTTCTCCTCACGGGCAGCACTTTCATGGAGTACGAACCTCCATGAGACTGCTTGCGGTGTGGAAAGTTATAATATGCTTGGTGGTGCCACAGGGCACCACCAAGGATAATGGGCTCTCATACAGCTGCTTAACTTTCAGGGGTCTCTGATCGCTGGTGGGTGTGGTGATGCATGATGAGCCGACTTATTAAGTCGCTATTCAGTGGTCGGACTGCCACCTTTGTGCCACCACGAGTTTGGTGGTTAAAATAATAATTAGGCTCTATGCACTACAGTCCACTGGCGACAGTTAACTTTGCATGTGCTGATGCAGTTTCTACACCATGTACTAAGGATAGTTAAAACACCAATTAGGTATTAGCTAATTTCTTCATCGTTTAGGGGACCAGAGCACGTACACTGAGCACTGTTTGTCAATATTTCAACTCGTCATCAGTGGCTCAGCCTAGGTCAGCCCGATGACATCGAGGGCAGGCAGCAGCAGGCCTATCAGGTAATAAAGGCAGTGCCCCGGCAGCCCACAACCAGTAATCATCAAACAGGAATACAACATGCCGCCTTGTAGCACGAGATTCAATACATGAAGAATTATGGAATAAGGGAGACCTGGTTGAATATGACACTTAAATATTGACAACCCTGATGAAGTCCTAAAGGGAAGAAACATGTTGGCTGGGCTGAATGGACTGCTTCTGTCAAATTGCATTTGTTGAACAAAATTGGATTTTAAGTGACTCACAAGACTCCTGAATACCTACTGTACATTTAATCATGATTATTTGGTCTATTGCTGGAGAAGAGTATAATCTTTGGAACTATTAAAAGGACTATCTTACATTAAGGAGCACATGGTCTTGACAATCATCTTCATAATTGCAGAACATTTGGATTACAAGATTTTAAACAACAAATGCACCTTAAGTAGCTCATTTGATATTTCTTTGGATAGTTGAGTCAAATGTACACCAGTTGGAGTGTCAGTGTCTTATCAATTATTTGTCACTACAGAATTAACATTATTTTTTGTTAAGTAATTTTTATTGAAGCTTCAAAAGAACATACAACTACAATAGTAATACACACTAGAAACATATTATTAACAACTGAAATTATATAATAGGAAGATTACTTCCAATACATAATACAAATCTAGATATATCAATTAGATGGATTTTCTTTTTCATAGAAAACGGAAAAGGTGGAGTAAATGATATAGAAGTGGAAGGAAAAAGAAAAGTAGAGAGAAAAAGGAAAAGAAAAGGGAAGAAAAAGAAAAGGAAGAGAAGGATTTAGAGAAAAAAGAAAATAAAAAAGTGATTTTGAAGGTATAGGTGATTGAGAAGAGGGATATGAAGTGAAGGGTATCCAATATAAGTAAGATCTAATTTTCTGCTGTGCCAGTAGCGATGAAACATTGTCTATTCTATGTTTTCGCAAAGAAAATTCCACTATGTAGAAATAGAGAACTTCGAAGTATCTTTCCAACAAGAAAGTATAATTTTAAAAGCAATTGCAATAAAAGGATCAAATAGCATAGGTTTGGGGAAAAAGCAATCAAAATCAGGTTACATAGTTCCCAAGAAAACATTCTGAATTGATAAAGGAATATTACATAGAATTTTTTAAAGTATTTATTAGCAACTATTTTCCAAAACATAAACAAATGAGAACAATAGTAAAGGAACAAAATTTAAGTACCTGTGGATGCAGATTAATACTAGCTTAATAGAGAGGGCAATGGAACAAATTTTGAAATACATTCAGGTGTAATAGCATCTGTATTAAAAACAAAAAATAAAGACTGGGTGATACGAGCAGCTTGATATATGGTGATCCAATATTAATTTTGGAATTTATAGTAGTAATTGCAAATAACATTTTATATAAATAAGCAGTTTTGGTTATGTAGTCACGGCAAATATTATATATTAGTGTCAAGGTTAGGCATGATATAATGTCAGAAGGGAAATTATTAGTTGATAAAAAGGATTGAAGAGCAGAAGATATAAGATTATTGTCCTGTAAAAAGGAGCTTGGTTGGTTAAATTGTGTGTTGTAAGTGAGGGAACAGAATAACAGAGTTGTGCTGTACGAGTTGATGAACAAACATAATACCTTTCCCCTTCCAATGTTTAAAATAATATTTTTGTAGAAACTCAATACATTTGTGATACCAAATAAAGAAGAAAGAAAACATTGATTGAACTCAAAAACTGTAGAAAATGTTGTATGTAGCAGATGCTGATAATGTTTTAAAATACAATTGGTCATATAAATTACATCAGTAAATTAGAAATCCCTCAATAAAGAACGTTCAAATACAATCCATCATGGTGTGGTAGAATCTTGAAAATCATTAGTTAAAACATAAAATTGTTGAATTAAAAAAGCTGAATGATACAACTGAAAGTCAGGAAAACTGATACCACCTTCATTCTTGAGATGCCTAAGTTTAGACAAGGCAATATGTGCATGTTTATTATTCCAAAGAGATTTGGTACAAATCGAATTGATCTGAGACAAATAGGAAGTGGGTATTTTCAAAGGTTGCTTTGACAATATATATAAAGGACATGTGGTACAATCATCATCTTTATGGTATCTAGCCATGGTAAAATCAGGAGAGACCATGATGAAAGTAATTTCTGAAGTTTATGTTTTAGAGCAGTAAAAGTATATCTAGTTGTATTTGAAATAGTAGATGAACACCAAATACCAAGGCATTTGATTTTAGGAGGGCACCAGCTAAAATTAATGTCAGCAAACACATATTGATAGCATGAGGGATTCAGTGGTATAATTTCAGTTGTGGACTAGTTCAGTTTAAAACCAAAAATATTGGAGTATAACTTGATTTCTTGTAAAAAACAAAAAGGGTTTAAAGAGGAGAGGGTTTAGACATGTATATTAAAATATCATCAGCATTAGGGGTGGGCGGAATTTGCGGAATTAACCTTCGCAAATTATTGCAAGAATGTTTAAAATTATCGCAAACAAGCAGAAATATCGCGAAGATGCGGAAGTTTTTTTCCGGCATGTTCGCGAGATTTTCTGCATGGTTGCGGGTCGCCAACTTACCCATGTGGTTGCTTGCGGGCGCGGCCATCTTGTTTTGAGTTGTTCTCGCGGTGCATGATCGCGAGAAGAAAGACGTGATCGCGCGACGCATGACGTCACTGCGGGCGCGAACTGTCGCGAGACAGCGCAAATGGCTAAAAACAATACAACATCTCATGGAGAACGCGACCGGATCAAGAAAACTTGTCGGCGAACGCAGGGATTCAGGTAAGGCGATCGCGCGCGCGCGAGAATGTATTATTTTACAGCGCGAGCAAGAAACAAATTATCGCCAAGCTGCGGAAACCGGAATTTTTGACATTTTCGCGCTCTCCGCGGAACGCAAAAATGTCAAATTATCGCAATTTCCGCGAACGGAACGAAATTTTTGCCCAGGCCTAATCAGCATAAGACAACAATTTGGTTTCACAGGAATTATTTTTGACGCCTTAAATAAGGGTGTTACAATGAATACGTCTGTGAAAAGGTTCTAGACAAAGAAAGAAAAGCAAATGAAAAAGGGGACAATGTTGTCTTGTGTCTCTATGTAAATGAAAATAAGGGGACAAGAGTCCATTAACAAAAACACTAGCACAAGGGTCTGAGTATAATAGTTTCACAAAAGAAATACATTTAGGACCAAAACCAAACCACTGTAGCGTAGTGAACATGAATCCACACTTTGTGCAGTTCAAAAGCCTTTCTGGCATCAAGAAATGATGCTGCAAGGGGTAATTCTATTTTTTACTAAATGCAAGAATATTAGAGATTATTCTAGCATTGTATGCAGCATGTCTACCCTTAACAAAACCAGATTGGTCAGATTTGACAAGTAGGGGACTATATTTTCAACATAGGATGCTAACATTTTAGCAAACATTTTGCAATCATCATTTATTAATTGAAGAGGACAATAATGTTTACAAAGGGGGTGTTCTTTATCAAGTTTAGGAATAATAACAATTAATGCGTCTAAAAAGAAATGTGGCCTTAGAATCTAAAAGAAAAGAATTTAAAAGTTCTAGTGACTTTGAGGTATAAATTGAAGAAAAAGAAGAAAATACTTATTTTGGGGGGGATTTATTAGCATCTATAATCTCCTGAAGAGTTGTGTCAGCTTCTAATGGTTGAACTTTGTCAAGAATGGAAGGAGGTTTCGTGATATCATTGAAACACTATGCATATTGTGTTATAAAGGGATTGTGTCTTCTGAATATAAAGATGTATAATATTCTTGGAAGATTTTGGAAATATGAGCATCTGTAGATACAATTTTGTTGTTAAGTTCATTTGGAATAGGGCCAATATTTTTACATTCTGATTTCATTTTTCATTTTGCGAGCTTTATTTTGACCTCCTTGATATTTTGAATTTACTTTTACGATTATATAGTGGCATGTTTATGAATGGTAGCTTTAGATTTGATCAATTCATGTAAGACTGAAGAAGATTTGGAGGTAAAATAAGTATGGTCTGGTATTTTGATGTGCTGTGATAAAGCACTGTATTGGGCACTGAGCAGTTTTTTTTTCTTTTTGGCTGAATAAGCTATAATAAAGGCATGAAAAGAGGCATTGAAAACATCCCAATTGTTAGGAGTGGATGTTTGGTAAATTTTAAAAAATCATCGGGAAATGCAGTAACTTTTGTAATGAACAATTATCAGATAAGAGAAAACTAGTACATTTCCAATGGCCAGTTTTAAAGCTGGGGAAAGATAAATAAAAAAAACAGGACTGAATGGAGGGAAGTAAGGGTTTAGTAACTAAAATATAATTGATTGCAGTGGTGGCCAGCACAGGTAGGAGCAGCGGAGGTTGGGGCGGGGCAGGATGGAGATCGGGGACATCGACAGATAAAGGGATAAGAAAATTATACAAAACAAATAAAGAAAACACTGACCTTGCACTCACCAATGCCGCAAGTACAAGGTAAGTGGTTTTCTGTATTTTTTTCTTTAATTTTATGTGAACCTTCCTCTCTGCAGGGTTAATGGAAGAGACGACACAGATGATGAATGACACAGCACAATCTGCTAGCTGTGCCACTGCTAATCTCAGTATATATGCTAGAGGGATAGCCCTCTCTACAACAATGAGAGTACGGAAGGCCATGAGCTGCACTTTCTCCGATGAAATAATTCCAGCCATGTAAGCATTCCTGAAGGCAGTGAGGCTTTTGCCCCTCAAGAAATTGGGTCACCTGTGGTGCTTGAACAGACCGATAGGCCCAGGAGGGTGGCATCTGCAGGAGTTCTCATGGCCATACTGGTAAATGATAGTTCAAATCCAGAATACCAATGAGAAGGAGCAGATGAACAGGACAAAAATAAGATGCTATCTATGGTGATGCTGTGGAAATAGAGGCAGATACATTTGGCAACGTCATTAGAAGTCTGGAGTGGTGGTCACAGAAGAACAGCGCTGAGCTACAAGCACAGCACAGGTTGGATGGTACATGGTAAAGAGAAACAAAGACTTCCTCGTTGGAAGGCAGTAGAAAGGTAGAGCGGCTAGTGACAAATGCTCAAGATGATCTAGGAATCCACGCACATAGATGATTGCTAATAAACTTAAGTATACGAGGGACTGATGAGGAGTATTGTTTTGAGTGTGAAGAAGGTAGTGATGGCCAGGGAATGGCAGACATTTTCTGGTTAAGAAGTTGTTAGGCAGTATGAATTATAGTGCAACACAGGACTGGTTGCTGATGGCAACAGACTTGACTAGAGAGGATGATGAAAGGAGTTGATGTAGATGGTAGATAACACATGGAAAGTGACACAATCCATGTTGCAGAATGAACAATGGGCATTTCAACAAAATAGTATTTTTCAGGATGTCTTGCAAGTTTATATATTAGTGGTCAAAGGACATTGAGTGCATTGCAGCCATTCAGGAAATATTAAATTTGATTTCAGAGCCAATCGACATACAATTACTAATTCCTAATGACCTAATTCCATTCGGTTTCTCTATTCAAGTGAATAACATTGGCTCATTTCACTGTTGTGTTTTCTGGGCACTTGCACGTGGAAACCAACCTCCCGGTACGAGCTCAATGCTTGGCGGGTAGGAAGGTCTTGTGCATCACTTCCGGTCCATAGCACTTCAGACGCACGGGGCAGCGGTCTAGTTGCTGCACCCGGCGTCGGAGGAAGTAGCATAAATCCAGCCCATGGAGCGATCGCCCTCGGGCTAACTCTCATTACGGGGCCATCCTCGGGGGAGCACGGTCAGAGGGGCTCGTTTTAACCTTTTATTTTAAAAACTTAAAATACTGTTTTACTTCTGCTGCTTTTAAAATTACTCTGCTTACCTTGCTGATTTTGCACATTGACTAATTTCACTGCTGTGTTTTCTGGGCACTTGCACGTGGAAACCAACCTCCCGGTACGAGCTGTGTTCAATGCTCGGCGGGTAGGAAGGTCCTGTCCATCACTTCCGGTCCATAGCCCTTCAGATGCACGGGGCAGCGGTCTAGTTGCTGCACCTGGCATAGGAGGAAGTTGCATAAATCCAACCCATGAAGCGACCGTGCAGCGGGCGTGCCGCTGGCGCACCGAAGGCACACCTAAGGCAAGCCCGTCTGTGCCCGACTGCACAGCGGGCGCGCCAGTGGGGCGCCGAATGCACGCCAAAGGCAAGCCCGTCTGCGCCCGTCCACGCCCAACCTGTATCTTTTCCATCAGCACGCATCAGGTATTCCTGTGCACAACTGCGGCAGTTAAATAGCGAGCCCAAGGCCATCTGCCTCCATCATATGCGCTCAGAAAACTCCTTATCCAAGTGTCCCTACTGCCCTTTCTCTTTCACCCCCCATTTCCTGCACCTCCCCCATCAAGTGTTGCACATAGCATTTTGCTTTTAAATTGTAGATCCCTCCCCAAGCACTCTACAGAAATTTCAATCCTACTTCAAGACCTCGCCCCAGAGGCTCTATTTCTAACTGAAACCTGGCTCAACGCTAGCTCTGAACCTGACATAGTGCAAACTCTGCCCCATGGGTATGTAATTCAAAGGGTAGATAGAACCACTAGCAAAGGTGGAGCAATCGAGATCATTTATAAAGACCACCTCACCTGCCGCCTACTTGGCAGTCCTCTCCAGGAGTGTGAGAACGTACATTTCATTTTGGAATTTTCCCCTCTCCTCTCGCTCTCAGGCATTCTGATCTACCACCCCCCCCCCTCCCCCCCGGGTGCGGTCGGCTCTTTTTGTAACTCCCTGTTAGAAACAGCCATTGATCTAGCCAGAACATCCGCTAATTTCACGCTCCTTGGTGATTTGAATTTACACTTCAATGATCCAGGAGCTACCGCAGCAGATGAACCAGCTAACGACCTTGAGGCACTCCAGCTGGTGCAAAAGGTTTGTCTACCTACACATGAGCAGGGACACTGTCTTGATCCTGTGTTTTCAAACCTGGAGAATTTCCAGTGAAGCGATCCTATCCCCATTCCCTGGTCGGATCACCACCTGGTGCCCTTAGTCTGGCATCCTCAAATATCTACACCCCTCTCCCAGCCCATAAGGACCCTCACTCGACCCTGGTCCAGGCTCCCCCAGGAAAACTGGATCCAAGAATTGGAAATTAATAGACCCCAGTTGGTCCCCTGCCCAGTTGCAATGTATAATAACTTTTGCAGCTGGATAGAGGATTCACTGGACCAGGTTCTTCCTAAAGCCTGGATCATAAAAAGAATAGTTCACAAAGATCACCCCGGTACTCTATTCACTTTGAAACAAAGTTGTAAAATATTAGAAAGACGGTGGAGGAAAGACTTTGCACCCGACAGTAAGATCACCTACAGAAAGGCCATATGTAAATATAGAGCTGAGATGAAGAAAGCTCAGGCATCCCTTTATGAGGGAAAAATCCGGCTAGCCGCCAATTCTCCAAGAGAGACCTTTTCTATCATAAAAAGGCTCCTCAAAAGCCCAATCCCTCCGGCTCCTGCAGATCCTCACGGTACCCTCTGCGAAAAGCAGGCTGAATTTTTTGACACAAAAATTCAGAAAATCATCAAAACCCTTTCATATATCGACCGTTTATTTACCAACTTTCCTCTCGATCCCCCCTCCACTACACATCGCCTGGTGCTCTTTCTTCCACTCCCCATGGAAACGCTCTTGACTTTAATGTCGACAGTTAAAAGTAGAACCCCCATGAGACCCAGCCCCTATGAGCATCCTATTAAAGGCAGCATCCACCATTGATCCTACGATCACCCAGGTTATCAACACCTCACTTAGCACAGGAACAGTCCCTCCTAGCTGGAAAGGAGCGATGGTCAAACCCTACTCAAGAAGCCCCAGCTGGACCCTGCAGACCTTGGCAACTATTGCCCTATCTCCCTTCTGCCTGGGATTGCAAAAATCACGGAAAAATACATTAATCACATTCTTTCAAATTTTCTCGAAACTTTTCATCTACTACACCCGTCCCAACCTGGCTTCCGCCCTCGGCAGAGCATGGAGACGGCATTGCTAGCGGTGGTGGAGGAAAGCAGAACATTTTTGACCTGAGCGCAGCATTCGACATGGTGAATCACCAAGTCCTGATTCACCGTCTCATCAACTTGGGAGTAGCCGGTACTGCTCTAAGTTGGCAGCGTTCCTTCCTAAAAGGACGATCATTTCAGGTTTTTTGGGAAGGAGTGTGTTCCAAACCTCGGCCTCTCCGGTGTGGTGTACCTCAGGGCTCATCCTTGAGCCCTACGCTATTGAACGCATACATGG
Source organism: Triturus cristatus (assembly GCF_964204655.1). NCBI lineage: Eukaryota > Metazoa > Chordata > Amphibia > Caudata > Salamandridae > Triturus > Triturus cristatus. The sequence continues at coordinate 409,047,897 of NC_140589.1, read as the reverse complement.
CCCCCCTAGCCTCGATTGTGGTTCCTTTTGGGATCCATATGGTCACCTATGCCGACGACACCCAATTGGTTGTAGCATTAAATCAACCCACACATTACTCTACGACTCTAAAAGCATGCCTCATGGAAGTTGTAAAATGGATGGGTCTATCCCATCTGAAATTGAATGGTGAAAAAAACGAGATCATGACCTTTGGCAACTTTGATAACACAACACTTAGAACCCTCTGACCAGCATGTATGGGCCAGGCTTCCACACCCAAGCCAGACATAAAGAGCTTGGGCATTTGGCTAGACCATAATTTGACTTTCGAAACGCAAGCTAGAAAGACAATAGCAACCTGTTTCAGCCTGATCAGAATGGCCAGGAAAGTACTTCCCCTGCTTCCCCCCATAGCTAAGAAAACCATGGTGCAATCCCTCCTATTGTCAAGGTTAGACTACAGCAATGGGCTTTATCTGAGAGCCCCTAGCTCTGTGATCAATAAACTGCAGATGGCCCAGAACTGTGCAGCCAGATTGCTGACGGGAACTCCCAAATTCCTGGCCGCAAAACCAGCCCTCCGCCTACTACACTGGCTCCCAGTGAAAGAATGAGTTATGTTTAAAGCTCTCTGTATAGTCCACAGATCCTTGCAGGGGACTGGTCCACCTCATCTCTCGGCGGTAATTCAGCCTTATAGAGCAAGGAGAGAACTTCACTTGAATGATCTCCACCTAGTCAACATCTCTAGAATCAAACGAGCCAGAAGTGGCGGTAGACTCTTTTCTCCTAATGCCGGCAGGCTTTGGAATGCTATGCCCCTCCACCTCTGGAAAGAGACTGTTCATCTTGACTTCCGTAAACAACTCAAAACCCTCCTGTTCCCCTGAATTCTGATGCTCCATCGGATCATGAGTTTCTGCCTAGCGCTGGGAGGCCTTCTGGTAGCCATGCGCTTTACAAATGTCCTTTTCATTTCATTTCATAACATTTGCCCTCTGCCCCACCCCATAACCTCGATGAGGTACCTTTTGTTGACAGAGTATTACTTCCAACATCCTGCAAGAGCCGTCAACATTACAATAATCATGTGATATGAAGGGGGTTGATACTTTAGTGGAAGCACCGAGTTAGGGTGCGTCCCTGCACTTTGATGTATTCTCCAATGCCACGATTCCCTGAGTATGTAGTGTGCCTTGAATGTCTTCTGTCATTCTGTATTGGTGTTTTTCCCTGGATGTTAACTTTGCAAAGCTCATATTCTAGTGCCTCGTTTTTTAGGTTCTTCCTCTTGGCTTAATTTTTCTCTCCCAGGTTTGCAGGCAAGCAAGCCACTTTTCATCTTATTTACTAGGGCTGGCCAACTCATTAATTTTGCTAGACTGTTTCAAAAGGGGAATCATACAATAGAAGCAAGAGGTACAAGCTAATCGATCCTCCAATTGCACATATTCCTACTCTTAATAGACTTGCAGAAACGTAGTTATAGAAAGTATAATTCATACACTAATTAGTATGTCTCTTTGTGACTTTACTACTTTTATATCATTTTCTCTATTACTTCTTTTAAATCAGTTTCAGAATTTTAGTGTGTAGTACTTTTTACTAAAAAGTTGTCAGGTCCTGCGGTAATTTTGCACACATTTCTTTGAGATATACAAGGCACACATACCAGCTGTTAAGCCAAGATTCACTAAGAACTGTGCTGCAACCTAACCAGAATGTCTTATTTAAGTTGGTAGGGCTACTCTCTGACTAAAATAATATCCCAATTTCTGATACCGCTTATTAATGCTCTGGCTCAGACACTTGTACCACAATCAAAGGTTTTAATTGACTTGGGCTACAGCAAAACGACAATTAGCTCCTTTGTTTTTTAATGTTGTTTTAGCTTTTCTCCAAGTAGGCCTTAACTGATTTTACTTGTGTGTCCCTATTGTATCCTGGGTTTACTCTCCCTTAGTAGGCCCAGGAAGCTAGAAATCTTCCCGTTCATTCTCCTCTCCATTTTCGGTAGTAGTAGCAGTAGTAGTTGTTTTTGTTGTTATTATTATCGTTATCATTATTACTATTACTAATATCATCATATTCCAAGTAGATTGTTCCGCCATGTACATCCTGAAGGTCCTAAGCCTATTTGCATCAACTGTGATGAGCTTAGTATGAATTTGAAAAAAGAGGTTGTTTTCAAAACCCAAGTGTTCTGCTGAGTGTAAAAACGGTAATCATATATGATAAGACGATATTGGGACAGCCGATCTTGCTCTCAAACATCTCAAAAAAGCATTTTAATTTAAATATGTACCACTGCTGGAAGCCTACGAGTCTTCGACTAACCCTAAGATCTCCTTCTGAGCACATGCCACCTGCCCTCGGTGCATACCTTTCATGTACACTGTCAGCCTTTATTCTCTAACCCTTTTAAGCTTTTGAACACCTCAGTCCCAGGCAGGGGCTGGGTTGACTTATACCCTCATGTCCTCCATCTCCTTTGATGTACCCAGACGATGGACTTCTTGCAAAGGGGTCAAAAGGTGGGTGGAAAACAGCACCCATTAGCCGTAGCCCTATGTCATGCTTTCAGTTATGCAATTCAAGATGGCTCACACTGGAAAAACATAATGCTAAACTTTTCCTTGCAGCAGATTGTAAATCCAAGTATACATTGTCAGTATCAGTACAAAGTGTTTATATTTACCACATAGCGATACATAAATTGCTTTACATGCCTCTAACAAACATTTCCAGAATTTGAAAAAAACAGAGTCTGTGGCATATTGCTAAAGGGGTTGACATTTTGAAAATCTCTTACAGACATGTCTACACTTAGGGGCATATTCTCAAGGAGCTATCGCCGAGTTAACGGCATTTTAATGCAGCCAAAGTCACGATAAATTCATCACCCCATTCACAAGCTGGTGCTAACAGCCTATAGCACCAGTTTACCTGCGATAGCAGCCGCAAAAAACATTGCCACACATGACCCCCGCAACTATCGCTAATGAGATGCAGAATAGGCATTCCCAAGCAAAGAGCCGCGACAACACCACACCGCAACATTCTCAACGACCAGCCAGATCGGCGATACGACCACAAAACATACGATAAGGCGCATTAGCAGCAGGAAACTAACACCTGCTCAGACCTGGTGTACAGTCGGATGACAACCTGCACCATTAAAGGGAGCCTAGCCCAGAGCCACACCTGAAGAACAGCATGGAACTACTGATCATGCAGCTTGGAACCCCATTAGGCCCACAACACCCACCTCCACCACCCCCAGCCAGTCCTATCAAGGCTCCTCAAACCTGTCATGGATGCCATCATCAGTATGGTACCCCAGTACCTATACTTCCCCCACACTGCGTAGGAACAGCTGGAGATCAAGCAAGGCTTCTATGCCATAGCTGCATTCCCACACGTGTTGGGGGCAATTGACTGCACACATGTCCTACTTGGGTGAAAAGTCAAAATATCGATTTTTATATATCGATATGGCAAAATATCGAGTTTAAAATATCGAGTGGACATAATATCGACTGTCAAAAACATAGTGGTGCAGAATCTCGACATGCAGGTAAGATATATTGTTTGTCATAATATCGAAGTTAGTAATATCGACAGTCATAATATAGTTGTTAAAAATATCAATTTTTTTGTGTGTTTTAAGTGTTAGTATATGTGTGTATTATTTTTGTAATGTATGTTTGAATTTTTTTAAAGTAATGAATTTTATGTTGATTAATTTTTGTGTAATTTAATTCCGATGCGGGTTGTGGGTTTATAAGGGAATGGGATGGGAAGTAATTTAATGATATTATATTTTGTAAGAATTATTTAGAATTAATTAATTATATGTTAATTACTTTTTGCATAATTTAATTCTGTAGCGGGTTGTGGGTTTATAGGGGAATAGGGTGGGAAGCAATTTAAATGTAATTAATTAATTATTTTATTAATACATATTTTAGGGCATCATTAGGATATAGGGCGGATCGCCACCGCCCACATGGCGGTGGCGATCCACCCCACATCCTTCCCTGCCCGCCACTCATTTCCCCCGCCATATTAGAATGGCATGGGGGACCGTGGCAGACGGGAAGACCTGGATATGGATGATGCTTCTAGACACCGCCATCCATATTACGATGCCGGCGGGCGGCAGCCTTTTGCCAGGGAAAGGCATTTGGATCTTCAAGTTGGGGGCCCGATGCCGGCCCCCAGGATGTTGGGGGCACATGGGGGTACCTATGGTACCCCCCAGCATGTGCATGCACACCCTGGCAGGTGCCTGTCATGTTGTGCATACATATGCACAACATACACTTTTGACATTGCGGCGGGTGCTGCTGAGAGCACAGCCAGCCGCAATGTCAAATATGCGTGATGAGCCCGCCAGTGTGGTGGGTGCATCCTAATAACCCCCACGGGACCGCCGCATATATGGCGGGCAGTCCCGTTTTCCGTCGGGATGGCGGGCGGGCAAAGTCCGCCTAGCATCCTAATGATGCCCTTAGTATTTCATAATTTATATTGTTAATTAAGTTAATTCATTTAGTATTAATTAATTATAAATTGATTATTAATAATTAATTGGTAATTATGTTAATTGTGTTATTTTTTTTATGAGTGGGTTGAGGGTTGATAGGGGAGTAGGGTAGGAAGTAATTTAGTTTTAATGTAATTTTCAATATTTTATATATTATATTTATTAAAAGTAATTTGTTTTGTGTGAATTAATTTAGATTTGATTGTTATTAATGTTCTTAATTGTTTTTAGTTAATTAATGAATTGTTAATTAATGATTTTAATTTATTAATATTTTACAATATTGTTGGCAACGTTTATAGGGGAAAATAGTGGGAGGTAAATTAATTTAAAAAAACAAATTGCTTGTTAATTAATGTTAATTATATTGCAGGAGTTGGTATACTAAATTATTCCCCTACGCTATCCAACACTTTCCCTACTGTTACACTTGGTGGAGTGGGAATATTAAATTATTCCCACCCGCTATCCAACACTTTCCATACTGTTGCATTTGCTGGAGTGGGAGTAGTCATTTTTACCCTCCCTCTATCCAACACTTTCCCTACTGTTGCACTCACTGGAGTGGGAATAGTAATTTTTACCCTCCCGCTACCAAACACTTTCTCCACTGGTGTAATCATTGGAGTGGGAATAGTAATTTTTACCCTCCCGCTATTCAACACTTTCCCTACTTTTGCACTCACTGACGTCCAAATAGTAATTTTTACCCACCCGCTATCCAACACTTTCCCTACTGTTGCACTCCACTCACTGGAGTGGGAATAGTAATTTTTACCCACCCGCTATCCAACACTTTCCCTACTGTTGCACTCACTGGAGTGGGAATGGTAATTTTTGCCCACCCGCTATCCAACACTTTCCCTACTGTTGCACTCACTGGAGTAGGAATAGTAATTCTTACCCACCAGCTGTCCAACACTTTCCCTACTGATGCACTCACTGGAGTGGGAATGGTATGTCAGCTGCTCTCATTGGGGCTACCTCATTGTTCTGGATTTGTAGCGGCTGGAGCACAGCCGCGAGAGCAAGCCCACTGCGTGAAGCGGGCCCGCATCGTTGCCAGGGCGGCTTCGTGTATACAGCGGGAGGCGGTGTTGGTGTGTCAGCAGTGCAAATGAGTGGCGGACAGTGATGCAGTGTTTCACTAACCCACATGGGATTAACTTTATTTTAATTTCTCGCACTCTCAACAGGCTCACATGAGTTTTACCAAAAATACTTCCAGGACAATAATGCCAACGTACCTGTTGGCTGCTCTCATTGGGGCTACCTCATTGTTCTGGATATATATATATATTCACTGAAAAAACCATAGGTTTCACACATGTTATAGTTAGCTGGACATTTTACTGATAAAAAACCTATGAAATTCCCCCGTTATAGTTAGTGCAGGCAACTATAACTCACGCGACCGCAATCCTCTGCTGATGCTAATACTGTATTTAGACACTTATTTGCCCATGTCTTCTTCCCACAAGGGCGGGACTTGTTATTCAATAAAATGAGGGTTCTCATCTAGTCCGTTTTTCCTCGTCATTGCAGCCAGTGATCAAGAGCATGATGTTGCTCGAAACGCGTATGGCATGATTTGGGAGGTTTGAAGCAAGCTGTCTAATCCTGCTGCCTGCGGTGATTTGTGCATTACCCCTCCGCGTGTAGCATCTCTCAAAGGGCAACCTTTTGCGTGTGATATATATATATATATATATATATATATATATATATATATCAGCCAACTTTTCTTGCTCGGTTACAATCACCGCACCACCTGAACAAAGGGCGCGTCGTCCGTCCGGATCGTCCGGGCTCGATCCGTATTAAATGCTCCAAAGTACCAGTACTCAAAAGTAAAGGATGACGACGCCGTGTCTTGCAAAAATTCAAAATTTAATTCTCAGCTGTTGGACGCGTTTCGCCTGTCCCGCAGGCTTGTTCACCAAGCCTGCGGTTGGTGTTGGTGAACAAGCCTGCGGGACAGGCGAAACGCGTCCAACAGCTGAGAATTAAATTTTGAATTTTTGCAAGACACGGCGTCGTCATCCTTTACTTTCGAGTACTGGTACTTTGGAGCATATATATATATATATATATATATATATATATATATATATATAATATATATATATATGTATATATATATATATATCCAAAACACTTTTCCCAGCTCTTCCCGCTTCCCGTCCGGCAAGACAGCGAAGAGAGAGTCACGGACACCCGTTTTCTTTGTGGCAAAATCAGGTCTTTATTCAGTTACAGCTTACGACGCGTTTCGGATAACAGAGTATCCTTGTTCATATATATATATACATATATATACGTATATATATTTTAAATCCACATCCTTGAAAATACCGGGACACTTTCACCTCGGTGCAATCCCAGGGTCCAAGGTTCCCTGTTGTTTCAATGCCGTCCCACACTGCGCCAAAGCACACCATGCACTCCTTCCAGTCGAAAGCACGATTACGAGATCAGGGCTTAAAAGTGGTTTCATTCAGCATAAACCAGCCATACATGCCCAACGCGTTTCGGCGTCACCGCCTTGCTCACGGGTAAGTTCCGCCATTACAATTCCAATTTTTTAAACATGACGTGAACATAATGAAAATAGAAAAGGTACATTGTTATATAAACAAAATCGTGATAGCACACCAACTGTTGCGGCCATATATATATATGTAATTACATTTTAAATTATGTTTTTTACGTTTTATAATTAAAAATATTAATATTTTTAAGGTTATTAAGTTAATATATATAATAACAAATACAAATGCATTTTTTTTACATTACCTTTATTATTTATTAATTTTAAAGATTTTTTTATTATTTTTAAGTATGTTTTACTTAATTATATTTATTATTTAATTAATTTTATATTACTTTTAAGACATTTTAAAAAGTCGATATTTTATCAAACAATATTATTTACAACGATATTTAGGAATCAATATTTTTGTACTTACCTGTTCGTAGATAGGAATTCGATATTCTGTCACTATATTTTTTCATCGATATTCTGGCAGCTCGATATTCTGCTCCCCGATATTCTGTCAGTGATCCGTCCTATTTGTGCCCCCTGCCGACACTGTACACAATTACTGCAACAGAAAGCACACGCATTCCATCAATGTGCAGACAATAGTGGACCACCGGAGACTCTTCACCAATGTCGTCACCAACTACCCAGGCAGTGTGCATGATTCCTTAATCTTCCGACAGTCCATCATCAACCGACGCTTCCAGGATGGCACCTACGAAAATACTCTTCTCGTTGATAAGTACCAAATGAACACACCACATACCTCAACTCCACAATCATGCAACTCACAACTCTGGGAATGCACACGTTACAAACTCACATACAACATGCCAAACAACATTCCCACCTACCAGACACGACAGCACAACTTATTGTGGCAACATGGGCTAGCCATGCACACAAGCCATCAATGGCATGGCACCTCAGCCACACAATAGCAGATTGTGGGTGGAGGTGGGAACCAGGCATGTGCGAAGGAGGCAAGTGACCTATTAATAAGCATAATGCCAAGTGTGGCGTGAATGTGATGGCCAGACTGCTGTATGCAGACCACACACATATCCATGTCGACACACGCCACTGGTGTATGGAGTGTAGTGGGCAGTGGACACAACCATGTCATCGCAGCAGTGGTGTAGACCTGGGACATGTAACCATGTTAAATCTTCATGTGAGCATAAGCGGGGTGGACAGGCGTATGACAGTACTGCGTAGGGGTGTGGCTCTTCCACGCATGGATCAGGGTGTAGTTCAGTGTGGGCCTTGCCAAGGATGTGACTGATGCATGTGTCTCTGTTGTAGTGTCTGCGCCACCCGTCACACAATCAACAATGTTGCCATGTGGCATGTCCCCGGTGTGCGTGGTTGTCCAAAGGGGTACATGTGATGTTATGTTATGTTATTAACATTTATAAAGCGCGTCTAATACCCGAAGGTGTCCTGGCGCTATAGAAGAGAGGTCCATTCTTAAGTCGAGGCCAGGTATGAGGGCATTAACGTGTGAATAGCCATGTTTTAAGGGCCTTCCTAAAATCTAGATGGTTTGTGGTGTTTCTGAGATGAATGGGAGAGTGTTCCACGCTTTTGTTGCTCTCACTAAGAATCTTCGCCCACCCCAAAGCGCTTTGCTTGCCCTTGGGATGGAAGCTAGTTTTGCCCCTGAAGACCGCAGGCTTCTGCCGGGTGAATACCATTGAATATGATTTATCAGATAGGAAGGACCAATACTGTGTAGAGCTCTATGTGTGATACACATAGCTTTGAACAAGACTTGTTTATTTACAGGCAGCCAGTGTAACCTTTTGATCTCTGCCGAAATAGAAGCATATTTGGGAATACCAGAGATCAGTCTAGCTGCCGCATTTTGCAATAATTGCAGTCTTTTCAGTAGTCCCTCCTGAATATTAAGGTAGAGGCTGTTACAGTAATCTAATCTTGAGAGTGCCAGAGCTGATATAACTATCCTTTGGGATTCTTTAGGTAAGAGGGGCAAGATCTTTTTACAGGACCGCAAAGTATGCGAAGAAGCAGAAACTACTGCATTGACTTGATCTTTGAGGGAGATATTATTATCAATAATGATTCCCACATTTTTTACTTTTTTACTAGGAAGAGGTAACGGTTCCATAGTATCTGGCCACCAGGCCGGTGTCCAGAAGTTTGGGTCGTTTCCAAAAATCACCACCTCTGTTTTGGAGGTGTTCAACTTGAGGCAGTTCTGGGCCATACAGCTGCCTACTGACGTCATACACTCCTTAAATGCAGATGCTGTATTTGATGGTCCTCCCGGAAGTAGAAAGACCACAATCTGCGTATCATCCGCATAGGAGGTAAGGTTGAACCCAAAGGATTCTACCAGGGAGGCCAAGTTTTTTACATATATATTAAAGAGTGTCGGACTAATAGATGATCCCTGCGGAACACCACATGGAAGGGAGAAAGGTTTAGCAGTAAAGTCTCCAAGGGTCACCGTTTGTACTCTGTCTGCTAAAAATGACTTGATAAGTTTCCAGGCTTTTCCTTTGACTCCAATGTCGTTGAGCCGGTCCATCAAAAGACCATGATGGACTGTATCGAAGGCAGCGGATAAATCAAGCATTATCATTGCTGCCTTTCCTCCTTGATCCAAAATGGCTCTAATCTCCTCAGTTGACTTAAGAAGCGCTGATTCAGTGCTATGTCCCCCTCGAAAACCATATTGTGTGGGATCTAGCACCTGGCCTTCTTCCAAAAATTTGCTGAGTTGTAAGTTCATCATTTTCTCCACAATTTTTGCGGGCAAAGGGAGTCTAGATATAGGTCTGAAACTGTTTGGTTCGTTGGGATCCAGATGTGATTTGTTCAGGAGCGGAGGATCGACGCCAGTTTCCATGTTTTAGGGAAGTAGCCTTGAGCGAACATTGTGTTAAAAATAGTAGCTAAAATAGCTGACACTGGTTCCGGGGCTAATTTTAATACTGGAAGGGGGCAAGGGTCATTAGGAGAACCTGATTTGGTTTCCTCCAATAATTTTAGCACCTCAGTGACTGAGACAGAGTTAAAAGTGTGGAGCTGAGTGTTATGGTCACTTAGACCATTTGTAACTACCAACCCCGAAACAGATGTCGCATTTGTGGAAAGTGCAAATGTAGAAAAAATGGCTTCAACCTTATCAAAGAAGGAATTGGCTATTTTATCACAGAGTCCTTGACCAGTTTCTATGGGAGGCGGGGACGGAAGAGCCAAGATTGTGACTGTTTTAAATAATTCTTTAATAGAGTTTTTTGCCTTATTAATTTTAGTGGCAAAGAAGTCTTGTTTAGTTCTTATAAAGCATTTGTTTATATTGGTTCAGAGAGTCTTTGTAAAGTTTTTTATCCTGTAAATCCTACTTCCTTCACCAAGATCTTTCCAGGTGTTTACAAAGGAGTTTTTTATCTCTAAGTTCTTGCGAGTACCATGGAGAGGATGGTCGGACTCTGAAATTGCGACAACTTATTTTAGGAGCCAATTCTTTACACACTCCTTCCTACCAATTGGAGTAGTTCAGTACTGCTTCGTCCAGATCAGGCGAAGGATTAGGAAAGGTATCTGCCAGGCGAATGTTAAATTCGTCAGCCTTTACTTTTTTCCATGGACGATACATAATTTGTTTGTTCATTATTCTATTTGTATCTTGCGAGATGGAGGATACTAAGAATTTCACTGCCCTGTGATCAGACCAGATTACTGAGAGAGTATCAGTGAAAGTAACTTGTGTATTGTTGGTGAATATGCCGTCTAAGGTATGGCCTGCTTTATGTGTAGCTCCGCGGACAATTTGATTTAAGTCTATCAGATTCAAGAGGTCTATTAAATTCCTAGGGCCCGATTCACAGAACTAACTTAAGACAAAATCCTAAACTTACTACCATTTTGGTATTCACAGAAGGCACTTACTCATTTTGGTATTCACAGAAGGCACTTACTCATTTCGGTATTCACAGAAGTTAGGAGTCCTAACTTTAGGACTCCTAAATGCCTTCTGTGAATACCGAAAGTCTTAAAATTAGGATTTTTCTCAGTTTAGTAGTAGTATAGTTAGGACTCCTAACTTTAGGACTCCTAAATGCCTTCTGTGAATACCGAAAGTCTTAAAATTAGGATTTTTCTCAATTTAGTAGTCCTAAGTTTAGACTTAGGACTACTAAATTGAGAAAAATCCTAATTTTAAGACTTTCGGTATTCACAGAAGGCATTTAGGAGTCCTAAAGTTAGGAGTCCTAACTATACTACTACTAAACTGAGAAAAATCCTAATTTTAAGACTTTTGGTATTCACAGAAGGCATTTAGGAGTCCTAAAGTTAGGAGTCCTAAATTTAGGACTACTAAATTGAGCAAAATCCTAATTTTAAGACTTTCGGTATTCACAGAAGGCATTTAGGAGTCCTAAAGTTAGGAGTCCTAACTATACTACTACTAAACTGAGAAAAATCCTAATTTTAAGACTTTCGGTATTCACAGAAGGCATTTAGGAGTCCTAAAGTTAGGACTCCTAACTTCTGTGAATACCGAAATGAGTAAGTGCCTTCTGTGAATACCAAAATGAGTAAGTGCCTTCTGTGAATACCAAAATGGTAGTAAGTTTAGGATTTTGTCTTAAGTTAGTTCTGTGAATCGGGCCCAAGGTGTCAGGGTCTTCCTCAGCTTCTAGGTGACAGTTAAAGTCCCCTAGAATGGAGAAGGAGCTTGCACCTAGTTCATTTTCCACCCAACTGCTGGCATGCTCTATAAACCTAGATTTGGGACCTGGTGGTCTATATACCAAGGTACCCTTGAAATTACTTTGGTGCGAGAAAGAAAAACAAAAGTCTAAAGATTTGCAGTCAGGGATGGATGAGCTATTAAAGGTTGCGGTTAATGATTCGTGGTAAATTATAGCTAATCCACCACCTTTCTTGTTTTGTCTATTAAGGGTATGGCAGATGAAGCCTGAGGGAGTGGCTTTCACAATATCAGGACCTGAGGCTTCGTCCGTCCATGACTCTGTTATAAACGCAATCTTAATATCTTCATTTTCGATTAATTGTGCACATTCAGTGCTGTGTTTAACAAGAGACCTTACGTTTATTAGCAGACATTTATAAGAGTTCTTTTTTCCATGCCCTAGTTTCGATTTATTCAATGGCTGAATGGTATTAGTCGGCTTTGAGTATTGTATAGGCATATTACTTCCACAATTTGCACAACATATTGTATCACTGGCCAAAATGGAGTCAGGAATAATACACCTACATCGGGAGTTCCTCTTCGGGTTGTTTAAACTAAACAACATCGAGGCGGAATAAGTTCGATGTCTGGGTTTTAGTGGGGAAAAACGGGCAGGGGGACTCGCGCTGTGCGCGGGCCATGCGCGGACAGGCGCAGCCGGGCTTGCCTTAGGCGCGCCTTCGGCGCGCCAGCGGCGCGTCCGCTGCATGCGCCCTCTGCGCGCGTCCGCTGCGCGCTCTCGCTGGCATCCGGATTATGAAGGCAGGAAGTATGACGCCTAGAGCGCCGACCTGCCTTCACCTAAGATGCGCCTCGTCCCGAAATCACCGAGGGCCAGAGGAAGTAAGATGTGCAAAATAGCAAGTGCAATAAAGAATAAAATGTCAATCAGGAATATTAAAAGTATTAAAAGTGCACTCCTCACAGGTACGTTTAAAATAATGCAGCATATAAAATCAATATCAACAATTATGCCCCACACTCACGAGTAACAGCACCGTCCTCCCGGCTCAAGCCTCAGGGGACCATACAACTACTGCGCGCTCGCGCTGGCATCCGGATTATGAAGGCAGGAAGTATGATGCCTAGAGCGCCGACCTGCCTTCACCTAAGATGGCGCCTCGTCCTGAAATCACCGAGTGCCAGAGGAGGTAAGATGTGCAAAATAGCAAGTGCAATAAAGAATAAAATGTCAATCAGGAATATTAAAAGTATTAAAAGTGCACTCCTCACAGGTACGTTTAAAATAATGCAGCGTATAAAATCAATATCAACAATTATGCCCCACACTCACGAGTAACAGCACCGTCCTCCCGGCTCAAGCCTCAGGGGACCATACATGGGGGAGGGCATGCCCACTCGGGGTCAGGGATCACACATGCGAACTGTTGTGTGTGCCGCTATTAGCGCAGTATGAGCCAAAGATGTTCCCTCAACTGCATGTTGATTTCAGCCAGGCAGGTGCTCTACATCTGTGTCAGCACTGTCCTTGCAATGGGCCTAAGCACACATGACTGACCCCATTCTGCGCAGCATCATCACTGTGTCATACTCAGGCCTGTAGACATTCGCAGGCAGGCATGTCAATGGTCTGCCGTAGGGGTGCATGTGATGTAATCCCGCTGCGCACACCAGTGAATGTGCTGAGGGGAGGTGCTGCAGTGAGGCTACGTAGTACACAGTGATACAGCTCATTTGCAACACACAGTACATGTCATACAGGAATCACTAAGTCATACATATCACACACCAATGAACCAGTGACCCTGCCAACACATCATGCACTATGTAGTCGGGACTCATGTCTCTCTGCACTGTCACAAGTGACCAAGGATATGCACTCTGCGCTTGGATGATGAAACCCCTCCGAGGCCTAAACACACAGGACCAGAGTCAGTACAACTTGGCGCACAAATGCACCAGGGGCATCGTGGAGTGCACATTTGGCATGTTGAAGTCACGTTTCAGGTGCCTGAATGTCACAGGTGGTAAGCTCCTGTACAGCCCAGACCCCGTGTGCAAGATGATCATTGCATGTTGTGTGCTGCACAACGTATGTGTATGCAGCAATGCCCCATAGATCCGAGTGCCAGATGCACCGGATGATGATGATGATGAAGATGAGGCAGGTGGACCACACCCCATTGCAGCCGCAGCAGGAATAGCCCACAGGGACTAATTCATTGACAATTTCTTCTCTGGTTGACGTCACATTGTGTGGGTCCTTCCCAGTAATTGCAAAGTACGTTGACTGCCACAGGCACTGCATGTGCTAATAAAAGCATTCTGATATACATTCACTGCGTGCATGTCACTCATCCGTACAGGCACTTCACTCAGACAAGTGTGAGTGTGACATGTTGTGCTGCCAATTGAGGGATTTGTTGATGGATGGTGGGTGTGTCACCTCTGTGCAGTGAGGCTGTTTATGGTGTCACGTATTCGAACTGCCAGTTCTGTGTCACAGTTGTTACGGTATCCCACTCTTCGGCTTTTCACTTGTGTCCCAAAACATTCCATTTTGGCTGTCATTTGTGGCCTTCAGGTGACAACAGAGATTCTCTGGGCTCTGAGTCACTGCCCCTACATTCTTCTGTGCTTTCATTCTTGTTTGGTCATGGACATGACACGTCGGGGTGCAGGGGGTGTTGTTTGTTCCTCTGCAATGTGAGGGAGAGATGCGGTTTCACAGTGTGTACCATGTTTGTTTCCGCATTGGCGCAGGTTATGTACTAAATGCATGTCAATGTGCATTGTGGCTGCTTGTGGAGAAGTGCCTATCTGATTTGGACAATAGTCATTTGTTCTGCATCACAGCTGTGGGGTTGTGCTCGCACGCTGTCATCTCAATGTTTGTTGACTCTGCTTCTAGGTAGGATTTCCTGCCAGACGCATGGGATTTTTTGACCGGACGCTGGTTTTCGGTGCTTTTTGTACTGCGATTGGCCTCATCCCCGGATTTGTTGCGTTCACGTTTTGCATTTTTGCAGCATGGCATTGATTTTGACGCGTCAGTTGATGTGTTATCCGGTGACTATCGCATGGTGCCGCCATGTTGAGAATGCTTTGTTAACACAGCGTAATTTTCCCGCGATAGACTGTGATGTTGGAGGTTGCTTTAAGTAACTTTTGCAATGGTTATCAGATGTTTTTGAGAATATTCCCCACAGTTTTTTCTTCCTCTGCATGGCTGACATTTTCCCAGAACAACACATTTTCTGGGCAAAGATTGAAAGGCGTTAATTATCTAGCTGCACCCTCTGAATATGTATTTTCCATTAAGTCCATATCCATTGAGCATGTTTGTGAGCTCCCACCTTCGTTCATCCATATGTGCCGGCGATCTTGTTTTTTTATGTGCTCTATTACCAAATGGATGTGTCTCAAAAAGCAATACGAAACTTCTCCTACTGATCTGACACCGGTGTTTTGAAATAGACAGCAAATCTATGTGTCACGGAGCACATTCCCGTATAAATCAGTAACTGGAAAAGCAAATTGTTCAGCACCGCTGATGTTGTTATATAGCTGTCAAGCAATTCTGTTTAAGAAAATCTTTCTAGACCAAAATTCTATTATTCCTTTTTTTGCAGATGTGTGCCTGACGCTCATATTTTATCTTAACACGCCAGTGGCCAGTTTTATGACGAACTGCGCTGGATCGGCGCAGATTCGAGTGCTTTTTTTAATGCGCCTGTAATGTGTAGAGTGTATTTGTTTAACCTGATGTTCTTCAAGTTAGGTCTTCATTAGGCAGGGCCCAGCTAATTGCGATATTTCGATTAACTCCAGTTACTGCACATATTACAATTATAAGTTTTGTCATAAACCTGACAATATTTATCAGGGATAAATGCCTGGTATATACCAAACATGTGATTTTCGTAGAACATGTACAACAATCCACATTTTAGTCCCTAAAAACTCGGAATGAGGTGATATTTATGAGTGTGGGCGAGTGGTATTTTATCACACCAATTACCAGTCTGCACATTAGCATCTGAGTTAATTATTTAGATAGTATGGCTCAGAAAGAGGGACACTCAGCTCATTGTTTACATAATGGATTTAATGATTTTACTTCACACACTGAAGCATTCGGTCTCGCCTTTGGTACCTTATCTGTATTTAGCTAAGCAGCACATTAGCCTGGGTGCTGAAACATCTCATGTTCTTTAACATGGAGGGAAAGTGAGCACCAAACTGAGTGGCACACCAGGTATGGTATAGTCCAAAGCTCTGATTTACATTTTTTAATATAAATTCAGGGCCTTTGTTGGTCATATCACTGAAAATACAAGATTTAAAAAGAATTATTGTCTACGGTGCTTGTGGAAGACAATTTCTATGGATTGGAATCTAGAGAATGCTAAAGTGATTCTGGTATTTTACTGACCTCTCCTAGTTGTTTTCTATCAAAAAAAGTTAAATAGAGGCAGTTGCCAGAAATTTTTTAAAAAGAAAGTCCTTCAGCAGAAAGCAATTCAGGTATTTTACTGACCTCTACTGGTCATTTTCTATCAAGACAGTTAAATAGAGGCAGTTGAACAAGCAGAAAGCAATTCTGGTATTTTACTGATCTCTACTGGTCGTTTTCTATCAAGACAGAAAAAAAGAGGCAGTTGAACAGAAAAAAAGTCCTTAAGCAGAAGCAGACAAGTCCTAGGGCTGATCTCCAGAGCTCACAAAGTACATACACATATAAGTATATACTAAAGTATATACAAGAGTTCTCGAATGCTCGACCTAAAAACAAGTGCTCCATCCTACGCTGAGCTACAGCAGCTGTTCATTATAGGGGCCAAAGTCTGATAACTTTTATTGTTCTTACTGAAACTACAATTCTGGGATAGTATATTAATGCAATGGGTTAGTATTATCGTTGGGAGTTTCAAAGACCTCTTCTGTAGACAGGGTCAGACTGGGGCAAGAAATAGGCCCAGGCACCAAAACAATAGAGGCCTTCAGTAGCGAAGCAGATAGCTAAGAAGTGGTCATATCAGATAAATCAACAGGAACAACTCGCCAACCTGGTCATAAAACCGAACCAATAACTGTAAAAAACAACTGTGAAAAACAGTCCAACACACAGATCTGTCAGACCAGCCCATCTGACTTTTCCTGAGTACCTTTAGGCCAGTCATATCCTCTCTGTAGATGGAACTGATAAAGTTGTACATTGTCCTAGTCAATGCAAAACTTGAACCGTAAAGTGAAATAAAAGAGTGCTAAATCCTTGTTTTTCCTTAATTTAGTATGTGTTTGTTTTTCAAATGCCATAGACACAACCACCTAATAGTAAGTCTGATTTGAGAAAATTAGGTCACATGATTGATGAGCACATTTACTAAAAACAGAATTATGCTACAAAAAGGTTTGATTCACCATCATTAGTGAATCAAATGGAGTTCTCAATTTAAGACTTGGTGAAATATAGTCTTCCCCACCCTCGTTTCATTAGTGGGTGGCACAGCTTCTAGCCACATACCATACAGAAACAGCAGTAGAGAAAGGGAAAACAGCACAGAAAAAAGGACTACTGGTATGGGCACCCTTGAGGACTGAATTTTTTAAGGCTGGATGGAGAGTGAGCCTGCTATTGGATTTCGTTTATGATATTATGTCTTAGAGTTTGTACTTAATTATGAAATGCATGAGTCACTTTACGGTTTAATAAACTATAACTATATTTGTGATGCACAGGCCACTTTATGTCCTTAATGCATTGTAAAATATTTGTCATATATGAATTAATTATCTATTTATTGCTGCTTTATGATATGATATAATTGCTGGAATTGTTGATTGGCTTAGGAGGGGTTGACATTTTAAAATACAATTTAAATATGAAAACAAAGAATTGTAAGGCTTTCTTTAACTTTGGATGTATCAGTCCATATAACGCACCATTGTACTGGATGTGCACTAAATTACAAAATAAAGAAAAGACCCTACAGCCTATGTAAGTTGTATTTAAATATTTCTCACAGTATTAAGTCCGGCCACTCCACCTATATCACCAATAATGCTTTTAACTGTTTCCTTTAGCAATCTGCATTCAACAGGGTAAAACATAAGAACCTAATTTACCTTCTTGAAAATGGTTGGGACTATCTGGTCCTGTTTTAAACTATTTTGCCTTGTGTAATAAAGTCATCCTTTTTGCCTTGATCTTCCGCTTTTCTTTTACTTGGTATTGGTGGTAATTGACTCCGACTGTGTTCTGGGCTCTGCTTGCCAGGCCCGTGGTGCTCTGATGATAAGAATATGCAAATTAGGTATAATAATAATTGTCACTGATAGCCTAGCTTTAAGTCCCTAGTATATAATAGGGCTGGTAGGTTTAGAGGATCAGTAGACTTAATTCACTTAAGTGTACTAACTATGGTGCCTTCTGTCATTTTGAAGGCAACACTACATTTCAAGCTGTCTTTACCTTTAATGTATATGCAAATTCGACTTTGAATTTAACGGTGCTTCCAAAGTCTCCAACTACCTTAATATTGAATATATATGTCAACCTTAAGGTCCCCCCCAAGAGGCCCCTGTGTAGGGTGCCTTGTACCTATAATCAATGACATTTTAAAATATATTTTATAAGCCCCAGTGAGGGAAAAACTGCCAATTCTGTTTTCCCGCATTGTAGTGAATACCTCCATAGCCTTACATTAAGATATTTTATTGAAGTATAAATATTGAGAGGAGCGTGAAAATATACTTCAAGGTAACAAATTAATAGTTAAGATAAATCCAACACATTGCCACTGTATAGATTTATAATAACTATGAAAGAAAATACGTTACTAAACTTTCTTTTCTGTGAGTCAAAATCCAGTCTTTCAGCTGCTCTCTCTGGGCAGGCTGCTCTAATGAGGTGTGAAAACCCTGCTAGAGAGACAGTGGTTTTCCCGTGGACAAAGAAATACAGTCAGAAAGCAGGAAGAGGGTGAGGGGTAGCCAAACTAGTCTTCAAAGGAAGAGTGACACTTTAGGACAGCACAGGTTGACCCCCATATCCTGGCACACCAGACACACAGGAGTACCTGTAATTAGATTAGGGAGTGGGTTGGAAGGGGTGTGTTCAGGAAAATTAGCCTTACCAGTACACTGGGTTAGCCTGATCCAGTTCTTCTGGAGAAACTTTCTCCATTTTGGATTTTGAGAGAATAGTGCTTTCTGGGACAAGACTATGCCACACTTGGGAGTAAGTGGTCATACACTTAGGAGGTACCCTGCATCCCATTGGTCAGGGGTGCCCCCCTCATTGATACCCGGGAACTCTGGATAAATATGGAAAAGCTGCATAGCTCCTTAGATCTGCTGCCTGAAACTACCAGGAGAAGAAGGACTGCCCTGCTGAAATCTGCAACCGAAGGATTACACTCTGAAGCACTGCACCTGCTGCACAATCTGATACTACAACCTTAAGGACTTTGACTTGCTTTGAGAAGGATTGAAAAATGGACTCCCTGCAAGCTACAGGTTAAAAAAGCTCACCTACATCATCTCCACCAACAGTCCCTATCCCGGAGTGCGTCCAGTGGACTTTTGATGCCTTGGCCTGGTGTTCTGTGGGAATTGTAGTCTAGACATCCCAAAGACCATCTAAAAGATTCCAGACCCTTGCATTTTGTTTTAGACACTTTGATCCCTCAAGAGGATAGTCAGGAAGACGTTCCAGAAGTCTGGAGTAGTTTGGAGCAACATTTGGAAAAAACTCCATAAGGTGACAGACCCGACGCCGAGAGTCAAGCCGGTCACCTTCAACCACGACCGGCCTGGATTTCAGGTTCATTCCGCTGAAAGCTCCAGAAGCTTCATACTTCCAGGGTTTGACTGAGGTCTCGCAAAGAAGCAACCCAACTATGCTGCATTGAAATCTGACTGCTGGAGGGGACTGCTTGATGTCAAGAGAAAATCCTGCAGGAAAGTTTCTAAGTCTGAAGGTAAAATTTTGACCACACCTTCTTGCTCATTGTATCCAACCAGGACATAATCGCGATTGGCCTCAAACTTTGAGTTCGTCCTGGTCACTCACAACTAGGGTGCCGATTCCGATCCTGGAAAAACCGGGTACGAACCGTCGGTCGGAGGGTTTTCTCCGTCCGACTCGTACCCGGTAAAATAACCCTACAAACTTGCAAGTACGATTCGTACGGAAACACCATTTCCGTACGAATCGGAAAAAACACCGACCGACTGTAAAAACACATACCAATGTGATCCGGGACAGCGCCGGCGTGATGTCGGGACGCATGCAGGCTGCATTTCACGAACCAGGAAGTACGAATCGTACCAACACCAGTCCGGACGGCAATATTTTGACGGCACCCAAAAAGTGCTGGAAAAGCGAAGTACGGCGCGATGCGAGCGGAATTGGCGGCCCGGTACGTGCCGAACCCCCCCAGACCCCGCGGATGTACGTGCTGTACCCCCACCCGTGTATGTACGAGACGTACCCCCACCCGTGTATGTACGAGTCATACACCCACCCGTGTATGTACGAGTCGTACCCCCACCCGTGTACCCCCACCCGTGTATGTACGAGACGTACCCCCACCTGTGTATGTACGAGTCGTACCCCCACCCATGTATGTACGAGTCGTACCCCCACCCGTGTATGTACGAGTCGTACCCCCACCCGTGTACCCCCACCCGTGTATGTACGAGTCATACCCCCACCGTGTACCCCCACCCATATATGTACGAGTCGTACCCCCACCCATGTAGGTATGAGTCGTACCCCCACCCGTGTACCCCACCCATGTATGTACGAGATGTACCCCCACCCGTGTATGTACGAGACGTACCCCCACCCGTGTATGTATGAGTCGTACCCCCACCTGTGTACCCCCACCCGTTTATGTACGAGACGTACCCCCACCCGTGTATGTACGAGTCGTACCCCCACCTGTGTACCCCCACCCATGTATGTACGAGACATACCCCCACCCGTGTATGTACGAGTCGGACCCCCACCCGTGTACCCCCACCCATGTATGTATGAGTCGTACCCCCACCCGTGTACCCCCATCCGTGTATGTACGAGTCGTACCCCCACCCGTGTATGTACGAGACGTACCCCCACCCGTGTATGTACGAGTCGTACCCCCACCCATGTACCCCCACCCGTGTATGTACGAGTCGTACCCCCACCCGTGTATGTACGAGACGTACCCCCACCCGTGTATGTACGAGTCGTACCCCCACCCATGTACCCCCACCCATGTATGTACGAGTCGTACCCCCACCTGTGTACCCCCACCCGTATATGTATGAGACATACCCCCACCCGTGTATGTACGAGTCGTACCCCCACCCGTGTATGTATGAGACGTACGTACCCCCACCCGTGTATGTACGGTGCGGACCCCCAGGTCCACACCGTACATACACGGGTGGGGGTACGTCTCGTACATACACGGGTGGGGGTACGACTCGTACATACATGGGTGGGGTACGTCTCGTACATACACGGGTGGGGGTACACGGGTGGGGGTATGACTCGTACATACACGGGTGGGGGTATGTCTCGCACATACACGGGTGGGGGTACACGGGTGGGGGTATGACTCGTACATACATGGGTGGGGGTACGTCTCGTACATACACGGGTGGGGGTACGACTCGTACATACACGGGTGGGGGTACGTCTCGTACATACACGGGTGGGGGTACACGGGTGGGGGTATGACTCGTACATACACGGGTGGGGGTACACGGGTGGGGGTACGACTCGTACATACACGGGTGGGGGTAAGACTCGTACATACACGGGTGGGGGTACACGGGTGGGGGTACGACTCATACATTCATGGGTGGGGGTACACGGGTGGGGGTACGACTCGTACATACACGGGTGGGGGTACGACTCGTACATTCACGGGTGGGGGTACGACTCGTACACACACGGGTGGGGGGTACGACTCGTACATACACGGGTGGGGGTACGACTCGTACACACGGGTGGGGGTACGTCTCGTACATACACGGGTGGGGGTACATGGGTGGGGGTACGACTCGTACATACACTACACGGATGGGGGTACGTCTCGTACGTATGCGGGCACATGTCTCCATGGTTGGTATTGAAGTTCGCTCCGGACGGTCTTTTTTCCATACGGGTGTACATTCGGACGGACGGGACAGATCGTACTTGCGCCCTCGGACTTCATTTTTCCGATTCGTACGGATAATCGTCCGGGGACGTGTCGGACACTTTTTCCGACCCGAGGACGTGTGGGGAAATTTTCTCAATGCGATTCGTATGGACTTTTTCCCATACGAATCGTACTTGCCAGTTTGTACGGTACTTGTACGATTCGTACAGAAAAAAATCCAGATACGATTCGTACGGGGAAAAATTTTCCAGGATGGAATCGGCACCTAGATGTCCTGAATTGGCACTATATGGTTTTCAGCGCTAGGAAGCATTTATTCTTTAAAAATTCATATCTCCTGTTTCCTACATTAGATTTTCGTCGTTTAGATGTCTTTTTCTTCATAAATATATAGTATCTTTGTATAAATTGGAGTTGGATTTTTATTGTGTGTTGTGTCCTACTTACTTAATACATTGGTGTTTTAAATGCTTTACACACCTGTCTCCTAAGTTGCACCTTCCTGCTCCTTGCCAGCTACGAGGTGTTAAACAAGGGAATTATGTTTTGAGATCTTGATTGGCCCTTTTATTGTGTTTGTGGCCTTATTACTAGTTGTACATCACTATTTATCATTATTAATAATCAATTTTCCAACACTGGTGTTCAACGGTGAGGATACGTACTTGTGTTTAAATTACAGTATATAGGAAGATCTTTAAAAATCCTCTAAATTGAATAAGTTCAAAACTTTTTATTTTTGAATTTTAGAAATTTGGACTAAACTGAATTCTAGTGCATAGTTTTGATTTGTCTAAACTTGTTCTATTTCTTATTTGCAAAGTTTTTTGTTGTGCCCCAACACGAGGGATACCATGGAGCTGGATCTGGCTAACCTGACTAAACTCACAACGGCTGAGCTTAGGGTTCAGTGTTGGTATAGGGGGATACCTACTACTAACAGGATATGGAAGACAGAATTCATTAGATCCCTTAAGGCCTAGACAAAATCAGCTACAGAGAATGAAGAGTAGGGGTGTGTTGACACTTCCAGCATCATCCAGGAGGAGGATGATCATGATAGTTATCCCATTGCTTCCAGGACTAGGTATGCCATTCCCATTTGGTGGCAGGAGAGGAGGTCCCTCCACACTGGAACTCCAGCTGTCCCTTGCAGAGAGACCGCTAGCCCTAGATGAGAGGAAGTAAGACCTAGCTAAACAACAATGGGAGGACAAGAAAGCAAGAAGACATGGTTGCAGGGATAATGAAGAAGGTGGGTTTCATCTCAGGCTTCCCTAGGGAATAGTTCCTATGTACGTAGAGGGTGACACCATAGACAAATGGCTGATTGCCTTTGAAAGGGCCCTGAAAATGAGAAGGGTACACTCTAAGTATTGGAGTTCTCTCCTGTGGTAGTTGATTGCAGTAGCTGGCAGGGATAGGCTCCTGACCCTAAAGGGGGATGGATGAGACAGAGTCCTGCCCACATTTGAAAAGAGGACTAGTAGAGAAGTTTGGTCTTACTATAGAACAGTACAGGGTAAAGTTCAGGAACACCCAGAAGGTCAACTCCCAGTCATGGTTGGACTTGGCGGACATCTCAGAGAAGGCTCTAGAGGGCTGAATAGAGGGTAACCAAGTAAGCACTTTTGAGGGGCTATACTATTTAATCCTTAAAGAGCACATACTGAATAATTGTGTAGAAGAGAAGTTACGCCAGAACTTAGTAGACTTGAAGCTGTCTTGTCCCAGGGAACTATGCAAGACAGCTGATGAGAGGGTGAGAACCTGGGATTCCAATCAACACCAGGGAGTGATAAAAAGAAGGGAGGACAGGTCTCCCCCGCCAGAGGAAAGCCCATGTGAAAGAAGGTCAACAACAGAAAGAGTCTTCATAAGACCTACAAAAACCTGTGCAAAGAGGGGGGTGACCAATCCAGCTTCAAGGAAGGGGTTTCAGGGAAATAGATTATTTGATCTCTATAAGGTGGGTGTTGGACTTGGCCCTTTTTGCAGGTTCATCCCAGAACTTTTTGCCTTCCTCCTGTATTTTTCCTGACCTGCTGTTGGTGGTTTTGTGACTCTTGGTACCTTATAATGCTGATCAGTGCTAAAGTGCATGTGCTCTTTATGGTAAATGTGGTAAGATTGGTCTACACCTGTTTAGCATATTTAAGTCCCTTGTTCAGTGGTAGCTCATAGAACCAGGGCCAGTAAATTAAATGCTGCTGGTGGGCTTGCAAAGCTGCTTGCGCCACCCACCAAAGTAGCCTTCCAAACCTGTCTCAGGCCTCTGCCACTGCAGGGCCTGTGCACACAGTTTACTGCCACTGTGACATGGCACATAAAGTGGTTGCCATGTCTGTGACTCCCCTTTTACTACATATCAGTCACCCATAAGGTAGGCCCTAGCTAGCCCTATGGGAAGGGTGCAGTGTAGGTAAAAGGTAGGACATGTACCTTAACTATCTGGCATGTCCTGGTAGTGACAAGTAGCATATTTGGTTTCTCACAGCTGTGAGGCTGCCCTCTCGTAGGAATGCATTGGTGATTCCCTGAAATGTGTGTTCAGAGGTAATTACTGACATGAGAGGGGTAGCATGATCAACTTTGGTATGTTTGGAATAGTGGTGATAAATGCTGCGTACTAGTGTTTAGGTATTTATTATCATTATTTTAGAAATGCCACTTTTAGAAGTGGGCATTTCTGTGTGGTATGAGTCTTTGGGCCTGTCTGTTGTGTATTGACTGTCTGGCCTTGGAGTGACAGGGGCTGGGGAGTCAGCACTAGGCTGAATAGGCCTGGTCTACATTTGGAGTTGTGGGAAGAGTAGCACCTGAATTGGGCTGTGCCTGCCTTCCACAATGATGGCTCAACCCCTCTGTGGTGTGTCTGGATCCAGGGCTTACACTTACAATGGGAAATGTGTTTTTTAAGTGCCCCCCAGAACTGGTTTGGACTGGCTCAGAGCCCTAGGCAGGGAGAACAAAGACACTTGGCACTATAAATATTGGGGCTGTGATCTCATGTCTGTTGAGCTGATTGAACTACCACACTACGTGGATGGCAGTGCGCCAGGAGGAACCACCATTTGGGACAAAGCTGCTGCTCCCTGGTCGGCTAAAGGAGCTGCCCCCTTGCTAAGAGGCCCTGCATGCTGGCCTGCCTGTGCCTTGTTTCCTGCACCTTGGCCGGAGAGATAAACGCATGG
The DNA here is from genome assembly GCF_964204655.1 of Triturus cristatus. NCBI lineage: Eukaryota > Metazoa > Chordata > Amphibia > Caudata > Salamandridae > Triturus > Triturus cristatus. The sequence goes on along the minus strand of NC_140589.1, from coordinate 409,022,777 downwards.
TGAGCGCTGTGCTGGCAACCTTCTCCCACTGATCGCTGCATGGTGGGTGCTTTTTCTGGCCCTGGAGAGAAGAGCATTTTGGTTGCTCTCTTCTTTGATCACTGAGAGGTGGGGGCTTCAATCGGTTGTTGGAGCCCTAGGTGGGGCCTCACGCTCCAAGAACAGCGGGCACAGAGGAGAGCACTCGCCCCATGAAGAGATGCCGCAGAGTTGAGGTCTGGTAGAATGGACCCGCCCCGGAGTGTGTTGTCAGGCAACCAAGGTGTTTTGCTGGCCGAAATGTCTGGGGACACATCGGCGTCATCAGTCACCCTAGCCTCAAAGGGCTGTGTGGCCGTGCTCAGCCCAGGGAAGCAGCAACTCTATTGGAAGCCATCTGGGATGCGAGTGTATGCGAGACCAGTGTGTCTCTGTCCTGGGTCATGCTGTCTTGGACGAAGCAGCAGGAGACCTGTCGAGGTCTCAGGTGTGCCCCCCGGAGGGAAACGGGCCGCACTGTTGTTTTCCGGCCTGAAGAGCCACTGGCAGAGCCCCATCAGGTGCTTTCACAGTACCAAAGAGATTCCCGCATTTCCCGGTGTAGATGGGCTGGTAGCCCAGGAGTGCACAGGGACAACCAGGGGCCAGGTTTCTGCCTTTGTGTGACTGACCCAGGCTGGCGACACCCCTGGCAGCATTTGGAAGCTGATTTGGAGAACTCGTGCAGGGGGTCAAGTGGACCTCCGCAATCCCTATTGGGGAAACGCCCATGACCAGGAGCGTTCCTTTTTTAAAAAAAGAAAAAAAAAAATCTTTATTGAGATTTTACAGTTTTTCTCCCAGGGTATCAGCACAGTAAAAATGACCGATTAAACAAAACAACAGAAATGCAAGGTTTAGTGGAGGGAAGCGGAGAACACAAAAACAATCAAATAATTCGGCAAGATACGAGGAGACCAACAACTGAAAAATAGACAATCAGCAGAAATAAAACAGTTATGACAGCAGAAAATATATAACATAAATCAAACTTCCCATATTTTAATTATACTTGACCAGTTTATACTAGCCTTGTGTTGAATTTTATTCATTTGAGGGGCAAGATGGCCGCTGACTGACGCCACGGAAGGCAGTGCTGACCTTCCTCTCCACTGTGAGTCCCTGCTGAGAAATGGACGAATAACTCCAAAAGGATATGCCTCGCTGGATTTGCTCTGAGAATGTCCTGATCCCGCTGACTCAAGAGGCTGTTGGTTCTAATGAAACTCCGAGTGGTTGGATTTTTTACCGGATTACCTGTACTTTCAGCGCAGCTCTCACGTGGGTTTTCACGGTGACGTGCAGCTTTCACTGATTTCATGGATTGTACAATGGATTATTTTGCCTCTCCAACGCTGGTTTTGAACAAGAATGGCCCCAAAAAACAACATAAACTCTGAAAGATCAAGGTGCTGTGAAAGAGGGTAAAAACGCTAAGGATTCCAAAAACTTAAAAGAGGCGGCTAGAGAAACCAAAGAAAGGAAAGAACATTAGGGGGTTTCGGACTCTGCCTGCCTGGACTTTGGAACTAACCCCGAACAGACACGGTGCGACGTTCCAAAAAAGAGAGGTGAGGTGAGAAAAACGCTCGATGTTGGTGTGGCTGGGGGGACAAGATTACGGACGGCTACAACCGGCGAGAATACTCTGCGCCAGCCATCAGTAATGGAGGCATTTGAGATGTCAGGCACTGCAGAGATAGTCCCTGGGAGCAATATGAGCTTACCTGTTTGCCCTCCTATTTTGATCCTGCTCCAGGGAATCGAAGCTGCTCCACAGGCGGGTGACCCGGCTCAGTGCATGCAGAAGACCTTTCTTCCTACCGCCGCCCAGATGCATTCTGGATCTTGTAGTTCTTCCTCCGATTTTCTGCTTCAGAGAAGCGATAGCATTGAGCTGAGCTCGGATTCAAATAGAATCAGGCAACCCGCAGGAAATAGGGCAGATGAATTGCATTTAATTCTGACATGGGAGGGGGCGAGCCCGTCGACAATGGCCTGCACAGTGAACGCCCATATTGGCAGCTTGGGTAAGGGCAAAGAGAAAAATACGGGTGGAAGTGGTTCTTGTAATAATGCAGTAATAGTTGATACGATTTTAGACGCTGAGGGTACAGCCTCGCAGTCAGTCCAAGGTCATTTGGAAATATCTGCAAAAACGTACCCAAATACGGAAACTCTGGAGATCCAGACCGGAAATATGAGCAGCAGCTCTTGTGAGCTGGACGATCAAGGGACTATCTCTACTTGGTCAAGTGCTCCCTTGCTTTCCCCAGAGGGTGACAAGTTCTTTTCACTGAATGATGATTCAGACACATCTCAGATCAGTGAGCAGGAATCATCACCAGAGAGTGTTTCATGGGATGAGTCTCCGGCCACACAGAAGAGGCATCACAACCAGTCTATGACCGCTAGGCGACGGGTCAGGACAAAAGGCAGACCTTTAGATTCAGCTAGCAGACGGCTCGAATGGGATTATTCAGCTTCAACATTAACAGCCTGCACTGGCAGTGGGTCTGAAGTAGGAGGCACAGGTGGAACTAACGACATTGGCAGTATATCTCCGTGTCCGACATTGGAGCTACTGTATGTAACTCTTAAACAAATGCCGGGCGACGCCAGGTAGGAAAGCAAAAGGTTGCAACTCGCTACAAAGAAGCTACAAGGGGCAATCCGCAAAGCGAATAAGCTATGCTCTGATATGTCTGAATGGATAACACATGTAGAAACTCAAACTGTTGCCGTGGAGGAGGAGGTGCAGAAACTGCATATATTTAAAGCTGCACAGGAAAGACAAGCAAGGGATGTAGACTGGAAACTCGAGGACTTCGAGAATCGGCAGCGCCAAAATAATGTCCGGCTGCTCGACCTTGAGGAAAATATGGAGGGAGAGAACATTATGGCCTTCGTTGTGAAGTTACTGAAGGGTGCTTTCCCAGACTTGTCCCACTGGAACTGGGAAATGGAAGTGTAGCGGGCACATCGCTATCCAATGTTTAGGAGAGCTCTGTCTAAAAATCAAGGGGAACGACCGAGAGCGACATTGATCTTCATTGGCAATTTCTTGCTTAGGCAGGCAGTTATAGACCGAGCTAGACCCGATTAAAAAAAATCATCAGAGGGTCATACCTTCTTTGCTCGGCCGGACTTTTGCCACACAACGGTCGAGCGGAGATGGAGGTTATGTTATGTTATTCGTGATTTATACAGCACACGGCTACTCCGAAGAGTGTCTCGGCGCTACAGATGACCACAGACAACCAACAAAAGCAGAAAGAAACGCCCATAGATGCCATCCAATAAAAGTAGAGGAGGGAGAGCTAGAGCTGAAAGAGCCACGTCTTCAGATTTCGTCTGAAGGTCAAAAGATCAGAATTCGGACGGAGTGAGATAGGGAGACCATTCCAAAGGCGATAGGCCGTGACCTGAAAAGATCTTCCTCCGACCCGTGAGAGTCCAAATTTAGGGATTAAGGCTCGGGACTGAGAGGAGGATCTTAAAGAACATTGAGGAGTGTAAGGCTGAAGTCTTTCTCGTAGGTATGGGGCCCCAATCCCGTGAAGGGCTTTAAAAACCAAAACCATAGCCTTAAAGTAAATTCTTTTTTTCACTGGAAGCCAGTGAAGTGAAGACAGCAGTAGGGAGGTATGAGTTCTAGGCTTGGTAAGAAACATAGCCCTGGCTGCCACATTTTGGATAATTTGTAGCAGACTTAATAGATACTCGGGAAGACCCAGGTAAAGAGAGTTTACATAGTCGAGACTTGACAGCACCAGAGCCTGTACCACAGTTATTCGGTGTGATACAGGAAGAAGTGGAACTACGTTTTTCAACACCTTCATAATCTCGAAGCATGTACCAGTGACAGATTGGACTTGCGTCTTCATAGAAAGAGCAGAGTCAAATTCAACCCCCAGATTCTTTACAAGTGTCACTTCCGAGAGCGGGGGAGACATATCCTGTGGCCACCAAGAGGGCCAGGCTTCATGGGCTTGGGGGGCCCAAAAAAATATTTTCCGATTTATCGGAGTTACATTTTAACGGGTTATCATTAAACCAAGTAAAAATCTTCCCAAGACAATTTCTTATACATTCCCCATCGAACTCCGAACCCTTATCACTAGTGAACAACAACTGAGTGTCGTCCGCGTAAGATACTATTTTGGCTCCATGTTTTTCTGCCAGAAGGGCTAGGGGGGCAATATACAAATTAAATAGCGTAGGGCTAAGGATAGATCCCTGTGGAACCCCGACATTCAAGACAGGGATTTCAGCTGAGAAAGGGGGTGCCCACACTGTTTGAGACCGGTTACTGAGAAAGGATCTCATCCATTTCAAGACCAGGCCTCCGATCCCGCCCCTCTCCAGCCTTTGTAATAAAAGATTATGAGGGACGGTGTCGAAGGCCGCGGAGAGATCGATCAGCACCAACACTGCACAACTACCCCTATCCAACACAGTTTTAACAGTCTCAGCCATCTCCAGCAGAGCTGTTTCTGTGCTGAAATTGGCTCTAAAGCCTGATTGACTAGGGTGGAGAAGATTATTCGCTTCGGAAAAATCTGTAATGACTATATTTCCAAATTTTTCCAGCACTTTGGCGAAAAAGTGTAACAAAGAAATCGGTCTATAGTTGCTGACATCGTCGGGGTCGACCTTGGGTTTTTTAAAAGTGGTACAATTTTGGCACTTTTCTAAGTTTGTGGCATAAGGCCCTCCTGTAAAAGAGACTTTAAAATAGTATTCACAGTGGGATTAATCACTTCCGCTATGGCTGATAGATTTTTAGCAGGACAAGGATGGGAGGGCTAACCAGATTTAAGACTTTTCATGATAGAAAGGGACTGATTAAGGCTAATGTTAGGGAATTGCGTAAGACCTGTGACTTGCCTAAAAACCTGTGTCTTAACTTCACAAGATTTACTCTTTAAAGAGTTTTGGATGTCCGTAATTTTATCATGGAAAAAGCTAGCCATCCGTTTGATCCAATCACTTGAAGGGGTGAACAGGCATCTAGTGGAAGAAGGGGAGGAAAAACCTTTCACAATCGTGAAGAGTTCCCTACTCTTATTAGCTGCCTGTTCAATCCTTGTCATTAGAAACAATCTTTTCTCCTCGCGTACTTTCTTATAATAATCCTTCAAGGCTAGGCTATAAGTGGCTATATCTGCGGGTTTATAATGTCTACGCCATATCCTTTCCAGGTGTTTACAGGCGCTTTTACTTGTTTTTAATGAGATAGTGAACCATGAGGCTGAGACTCTTGTAAATGTTTCCACCTTCATTTTAGGGGGTGCCAGAGTCTGAGCCTGATGGTTTAGCCAATTTTCCAGAGATGATACATCTTGATCAGGCTGACCACACAGTGGGGGAGGGCACAAACTTAAGGCCCTCTGAATTGCCTCGGGTGTCATCAGGTTAAAAGCTCTAGAACTACTCCGGGAAAGAGACTTGCCCGTAGGCCCTGCTTTATTTAACTCTTTCCTGATATTGAACTTTATTAAGTAGTGATCTGACCACGTTAGAGCGAGTGGGGCCTCAGATGCGATCTTCACAGAGGAAAAGACTTGATCTAGGGTATGTCCTTTTTCATAGGTGGCTTGTTTGAGGTAAGGGGCAAGATTAAGAATATCCAGGGATTCATACAATGGTATAGTAACGGGGTCCTGTGCCTTATCCATATGAATATTAAAGTCGCCCAAAACAAGACACTGGCTGTGATTAGCCACAATGGAAGCTGACAGCTGACCTATAGATTCGAGAAATCCATTGGTGGGGCCGGTAAATCAGAGCTCCCGCTATCGTTTGATGGGCTGAAACATTCAAAAGAAAACCCAAACTTTCTGCACTATCTAAATCGGATAGAGCTAGAGAGGTACAGCTGAGGGAGTTTTTGAAAATAATGGCTAAACCGCCACCCTAACCTAAAAGGCGGTCTTTCCTCATAATCGAGTACCCTGCTGGAATAGCATCGGCAATCGTCGGATTAGAGGCTTCAGTGAGCCACGTTTCGGCTAAAAACATAACATCAGGGTTAAGGTCAGTTAACATATCATAAATCTGAAACTCATGTTTCTTCATTCATCGAACGTGTATTTAATAGGAACATCTTTAAATGATTATCCTTGTGTTCCTGAGCTGAACCTTGCAACGTGGAAGAGAAAAAATCCCTGGGTGATTCCAAAACAAGTTGTGGAAACCAACAACAGTCTTTACACCCCGAAACCAACTCGCTATCTAGGGCATAGAGGTGTGGGCGACACACTACATACCTACGGATGTCGTGAAGATCTTGTGCACTATATTTAATGGTAGCACGTTGTTTCACTAATAAACCGCCGCCCTGTGCTGCCCTGTCCGCCTCCGGGACGCGGACGGGCGCAGACGGGCTTGCCTTAGGCTTGCCTTTGGCACGCCAGCGGTGCACCCGCTGCGCGCATGCGCACCGTCACGTTTAAGTAATGCCAGCTTGTAAAAAACAACTAGACCGCTCTGTCAACAGGCAGGCGGTGACGGTCCGAAGCTGGACTACGATCAAATCAGGTTCCCTTTTAATTACTTTTTTAAAAAGCCCCACCAGAATTTCCCCACAAGATAAAACACACAGTATTTCCCATAAAAAACAACTTTTCCAAGGTGATGTCTAAAAACGAAGGTAATGTCTAAAAACGATTTTTAACAAAGAGTATCACACTAATAGTTAAAAGACTTTAGCAGCACGAGAGAAGAGATAATAAGCAGCAAATTTAAACAGCAACGCCAGAGCGAAGCGTTTGTCGGTATCAGGGCTCGCACGTTCGTGCAGCGTCACGTTTAAGTAATGCCAGCTTGTAAAAAACAACTAGACCGCGCCGTCAACAGGCAGGCGGTGACGGTCCGAAGCTGGACTACGATCAAATCAAGTTCCCTCTTAAATACTTTTTTAAAAAGCCCCACCAGAATTTCCCCACAAGATAAAACACACAGTATTTCCCATAAAAAACAACTTTTCCAAGGTGATGTCTAAAAACGAAGGTAATGTCTAAAAACGATTTTTAAAAAAGCGTATCACACTAATAGTTAAAAGACTTTAGCAGCACGAGAGAAGAGATAATAAGCAGCAATTTTAAACAGCAACGCCAGAGCGAAGCGTTTGTCGGTATCAGGCCAGATGATTACCCCGTTTCAGGGAGCGGGTTGTGAAGTCTTTTTGCTCTTCCCTGCACGGCCCAAGGTTATCCACAAGGGGAGGGCTAGAATGTTTTTTTCTGAGATAAAAGCCCAAGAGTTTCTTACTGAACTAATTGAATCACAAGGGGCGAGGGCCCTGGCCGATGTAGTAGAGAGTGAAAGGGGAAATACAGGGAATGACTGATGTTTCCTTCAAGACGGTATATGCACACCCCAAGGGGATAAATGTATAAATGTATATGAAGACTAGCTTGGTTAGTAACCATCCGGTTAGCAATGTACTATGAGTTATAGGGCACGGGATAAAGAAAGTAGTCTTAGGAAACGTTCTGTTTGTTTATTGCTGAGACATGGTTCTTTGCTGAAAATTGGGGGGATGGCCTGGGGTTTATTTATTTTTTTAGATTGATTTAAGGATCTATCCATCGGGGTTAGGAAGTATTTGGTATTGGGGCTCACTTGGGGGGGTGCAAACGCTGCAAGAGAGGGAGTCTTCTCAGTCACACTTAGGTCATGCTTGACCTAATTGCCTGTGTGGGAGGTAGGGGGGTGGGGTGGAGTCGTGGCTGGTTCGGGGTGTCCTTGGAGTGGGTTGGTGTGGGTTCAGCACAGTGTGAGGTATTTCGATTTGCGAGGCTAATGAAGGGGCAGCATAACTGGACTCAAGATGGCTTTGTCTGGTTATTTGAGGGGGCTCCAACAATGAGTATGAATGAAAAGGCGGGGTCTGAGAGACTTATTGTAAGAAGGATTTATAGTATGGAACTGAGAAATCTTAAGACATGAGTTTGCGGATTCTGACAGTGAATATCTGTGGGCTTAATGACCAGAATAAGAGGAATAATTTGGCTGAAATCTTTACGCGTAGACTTCCTTTGTGTACAAGAGACACATATAGAGGGCAGTAGAGCTCGTATAATGGAACAACTTGGGCTCAAACTGTTGGCATATATGACACAGGGTTTTCAAACTCGGGGTGGCAATCCTTACCCGAAGGAAGGATGTCAGGGTCCTCAGAAAGTTTGTAGATCAATGGGGTCGATGGGTAGTGATCGAATGCTATTTAAATAATCTAAAATGTGTGCTTTGTTTGGTGTATGGCTCAACATGTGATGATCCGGAACTCCTAGAAACCTTGGATTCTAGTCTGGCAATGTGGCTGGCTCTGATAATAATTTGCGGGGACTTTAATATTAATGGCTTGGGGATATGATGGGGTTTGCTAGGTAGTAAATACTCCTGAAAAAAAAAAAAGGTTGGTTCTGCCCTAACTAATCTAGTGCGTAACAATGGTCTTACTGATGTATGGGCATATTTGAAACCCTCTGATCCAGGTAGTACTTTTTTTTCTGCCCCACATAAGGTAGTTTCCCGGTTGGATTATTTTTTTGTTTCAAATCAATTTATCATTAATTCTGGCATAGAGAGGCACCCTCGTATTAAATCGGATCATAACCCGTTAATCTTGACAGTGAATTTTACGATGACAGAGAAGAAAAATTTGGGATGGACCTTCGAACGGAGGTTGTTATATGATCCTGATTATATTGTATTCATGAAGGGGTGGATCAAGGAATTCTGGGATTTTAATCGGGGGAGCACTAGTATCAGAATTGTTTGGGATACTTTTAAAGCGGGGGTGAGAGGAGAAACAATAAGTTACAGTTTACGTTGTCAAAAGAAGGAAAGACTCTGGGAACTGCTAGTCCGGGAAGAATTAAATAAACTTGAAGAAGCCTTAGCCACCGCTATCTGCACTGGAGGATCGATAGACAGAATATTATCTCAGCTGGCTATAAAAAAGGCTGAGGCGGGAGAGTATCTTGCTAAGAAAGCAGCTGAGATGTATTTGTCTAAAAAAGAGCACTGCTATGAATTTAACGAGCGGGTGGGACATACCCTGGCTGTAAGAGCTAGGCAAAAAATGGCAGGTGGGGAGATTTCTGAAATCTGTGATATCAACAGAAAGGTAATAACAGACACATTGGGTATTCGAGAAACTTTTAGGCTGTTTTATCAGCATTTGTAAAGCACAGGACCATAAGTGGCGGTAGCGGATATTCGCAAATTTCTAGATAAGGTAGCTATACAGAAGGTAGACCTTGCAGACAAGAAGGAACTTGAGAAGGTGTACTCCCCGGAGGAAATATGCGGTGCTTCGCAGGATCTGCCTCCTGGAAAAGCAGTCGGTCCGGATCAGATTCCGCTGGAATTTTATAAGATTTTTAAAGACTCTATCGGACCAGACTTTATAGAAGTTATGTTGCTAGCCCAAAAGGATGGGTTGGCCCCCGAATCCTGGGCGGGTGCAGATGTTGTTTTTTTGAAAAAAGATAAACCATCTAGAGAGCCGGGCTCATATCGCCCTATTGCATTACTAAATAGAGATGTAAAAATCTTCTCTAAAGTATTGGCTACGCGACTAAACGGTATTTTAAAAATAACTATTCACCCCTGTCAACACAGGTTTATAATGGGTCGGGGAACTACACAACACGTACTGCGGGTGATCACTCTCTTTGATGTGACGAAGATCTCAGGAGACCCTATGGCTGCTCTGTTATTAGATGCAGAGAAGGCATTTGATAGGGTCTCCTGGGATTTCCTGTGGTAATCGATGAGATGGTTTGGGCTGGGGGAAGGGTTTATTAAGTCTATTCAAATGTTATATGTGGCACCTACGGCTTGTTTAAGCCTAAATGGTAATTATACTCCTCCTTTTAATATACAGAGAGGGACATGAAAGGGGTGTCCGTCCTCACCCCTGCTATTTGCTATTTATATGGACCCCCTAACAAGGTTATTTGAGTCTAATGGTGGAATTTGCCCAGTTGTAAGTCAGGGGGTTGAATCTAAAGTTCTTGCCTATGCTGACGATGTGGCTATTGTCACCGTAGATCCACTCTCGGCACTTGAAGCGGTCAATTGCATAAGAGTTTGGCACATACACTTGATATGCACTCAACAGATCCAAGACTCAAATAACAAAGAATCGGTTCGTCAACTACGAGGAATCTCGTGTTGCAGACTCGGCAATCTATCTAGGCATAAGGGTCACATCAGACTTAGAAAAGTTGGTGGCTATAAATATGGACCCTGTAATTAGGAAGGCAAAGTTTGACTTTGATAGGCTGAATAATCTTCATTTGTCTCTTGTGGGACAGTGTAACGTCATTAAGATGATGTTTTTACCAAAAATGTTGTATTTGTTTAGGGCAATCTCTTTGGAATTTCAAAAATCCTGGTTTATCATTTTGGAAGGTTTAGTTAATCAATTTGTTTGGGCACACGGGAAAACTAGGAGGGCTTTAAGGTATATGTCACTGCCACGGGAAAAAGGGGGGTTTTCAATTCCTGATTTCTGTAGCTATTGTTGGGCCGCTGCTTTGCAATATATGGGGATTTTAGTTGGGTCATGTCCCGGGGATACGGAAGGGGAAATTGAGCTCTCAGATGTCTACAAATTATTATTGGGTGAACACGCTGAGAATTGTTTTTGGAAATTTACAGAGCCCAGCTATTATAAGAGGACACAATTCAAGACCTTGTTATCGGCCTACAAGATCTGGGGGGGCCCTAAAAAAGAAGATCGGTCTGGGGAGACTTCATTATTTTACGGTGCTCTACAAAAATCCTACCCTTCCGGAAATCTACTCAGATGAGATTATGGCCAAATGGGCTATAAAGGGCATTCAAAAGGCTGGGGATATAATTTGGAATGAATGGTTTCGTCAATTTAGTGATATTCAGATGGAGTTTGGGCTGGAAAGGGGTAATTTTTTTAAATATTTACAGCTGTGTGTTTTTTTTGGCAAAAAAATTGGTGGGGGCTAGCGGGTTTAATAGCAATGCAATTATTGACATCATGCAACGCAGTGCTAAGGGATCTATTAAGCTAATATATGCTGAACTGATTAGCTTAAAACAGGATGACTTAACTAAACATGAGAGTAAATGGGCTGAGCGCATAGGGGCTGCTCCAGACGCACTTACTAAATCTCTAGAGCTGGCCCAGACGGTTTTGTGCTCTGCCAGGCTTCAGGCGCAACACTTTAGAACTATTTTCTCTCTATATTATACTCCGGCCAAAATAGCACAGTGGGGTGGGCTATCGGGATTATGTGTCCAAGATGTGGGGGGATGGAAGCAGATTTCGTGCACATGTTCGCATCTTGCCCTCGGCTGCAAGGGTTACTGGAATCAATTATGGAATTTATAGACCGCTCACTTGGGTTAAAAATTATATTAACCCCTGAAGTAATCTTGCTAGGAATTAGTACCATGAGACCAAATGAGACAGCTTACCAATTCCTCTTTGTTGCTATGGTGGCTTTTAGGATCAATATTGCTTCTGCTTGGCTAGATCCTCTTCCCCCTACCTTTCCGCAATGGTTGGCTCGGATGCTCTCTGTATACACACTAGAGAGGGCGATTTATGAAAGCAAGGGGAAGAAAGCGTAGCAGTTGGGACGGAATATCTGGGCTCCAATAATAAGATGGAAGGAATCAGATTGACTGAAAATCACCAAGGGATGACCAGGAGGGTTCCTGGTAAATTGTGGCTACTGCATTTGTATATGCTGCTAGCCTTGTCGAAGGAGCGCAGGGACTGCTCTTATTGTTGTCCATACCGATGGGCTGTGTTATGCCCTGATGTAATTAGGTTTTGGGGTTACATTGCCAATGTTGGTACCCTACACATCCCTACAGTGATTTTATTGATGTGTGCACTCTGAGAAGTGTTTATTATGGTGTACCGCTATTGGGTTTATGCATAATGTGTTATGCTGAAATGTGATCCAACCAGGAGTTACTGGTTGTCTTCGCTAATTGTGATTTATGTATTGTTGACGACAATGGCCCGATTGGCAAATGATTCACGTAATCCCTGTAAAGTTATGACAAGTGCCTGGTGGCATAGTATATATATGTGATGGTGTTCTAATGTGTTTTATGATAATACAAAGGCTATTATAATATAACCTTGTGTGGAGTTTCTTTTATGGTGTGTCTAGAGTGTCGCTTCTGTGTGAGTGTGTAGCACAAACGCTTTACACATTGCCTCTGGGATAAGCCTGACTGCTCTGCAAAGCTACCAAGGGGATGAGCGGGAGTTTAGTTTGTCAGACTAACCATCATGCCCATCAGGGTCACCAGTAACACCACATTCATGCCACATCATCTTCAGATAGCTGGAAATAAAGTGTGTGCTTATATCTGTAACTACCCCCTTTGAGAACCACTCTAGTGAACACACCACGTAGGGCCCTAGCCACTGAGGGAGCAGTGACTATCCTTAGGGGTAGTGCTTAAGGGTATCTGCTGGCAAGGTGAACTACCACCAAGATATACTTGGTCCCTGATGCAGTCAGTGGTTCTAGGGACCACCAATGTCCACCCTCACCCTCTCAAAGGGAGATCCAATATAATAATAATATCCACATTTGTAAAGCGCGAACAATCACCCGTAAGGGTCTCTAGGCGCTGGGGGTCGTCGGGAAGATTAAGCAACCTATTGCCCAGAGTCACATGGTGCTGGGCTAATCTGCCGCCGGCACCGGGGATCCCCAGATTCCGGAGTCAGTTGCACTGACCCCCACCCTTTTTCACTTTGTATTGTTGGCAACTGACTCTGACTGTGGCCTGCTCTGCTTACCAGGTGCACCACCAGTGGTCTGAATATAAGCATATGCAAATTAGGTGTAATGATAATTGGTGCTGACAGCCTAGCTGTAAGCCCCTAGTATTTGATTGGGTATGTTGGTTTAGAGGCCCAGTAGACTTAATTGCACTTGATGGTGCACTACTGTGGTGCCTGCTGTCGTTTTAAAGGCAGTACTGTCTTTCAGGGTGCATTTACCTTAAATATATATTTAAATTTGACTTTGGATTAAAAGATACTTCCAAAGCCTTCAACTATCTTATGTTTACATATGTCGCCTCTAAGGTCTCCCATAGGTGCCCACAGCAGTAGGGTCCCTTGTACCTAGAAGCAGAGATGTTAGAAAAAATGCTTTATAAGCCCTCATGAGGAAACAACTGCCAATTCCATTTTTCCCCACTGTAGTGAATGGCTCCATAGGCTAACAATGAGATATTGTATTTAAGTATAAATATTGATAGGAGCTATGTACAAATGGACCTAAAGGTCTCAAATTTATAGCTAAGAACAATTCAACAACTTCCCACTGTTATTTTTATATTAACTATGACAGAAAAAAAGTTAAGCTTAATTCAACTTTATTTTCTGTGAGCCAAAATTCAGCCTTTCAGCTGCTCTATCCTGATTGGCCAGCCTTGGCCCAGACCGGGCAGACTGCTCTAATGAGGTGTGAAGAGCCCTGCTAGAGAGACAATGGGTTTACTGTGGGTGGAGAAGTACAAGCTGCAGAGCAGATGGCAGAAAGGAGGAGAGGGGTAGCCAAATTGGTCTTCAAAGAGAGAAAGGAAAGACTGTCCCCCACATCCTGCCACCTCAGTCACACAGGAGCCCATGGAATTAGATGAGGGAGCTGGTTGAAAGCGGAGTGTTTAGGAAAATTAGCCACACCAGTAAGTTTGGTTAGCCTGATCCAGCTCTGCCTTGGAGAAAGTGGTCATACACCTGGCTGGCACACTGCATTTGTCTAAGATGCACCTCTGCTGACTGAAACTACCAGGACAAGGACTGCCCTGTTGGGATCCGGATCTGCACTCAAAGGACTGCACTCCGTAGCACTGCACCTGCTGCACAATCTGGTACTACAGCCCTAAAAACGTTTCCTGGCTTCAAGAAGGATTTAGGTGTGGACTCCCTGCAAGCTACATGTTAACAGAGCCCACCTGCATCATCTCCACCAAGAGTCCCTATCCTGGAGTGCATCCAGTGAACTTTTAACGATGTTGCCATGTACATTGTGAGGAACTGTAGTCCAGACATTCCAATGACCATCTAGGAAATTCCATCTCTCTGGATTTGTGTTTTGGACACTTTGAGCCCACAAGAGGAACTCCAGGAAGAAGTTCTAGAAGTTTGAAGACGTTTGGAGTCACACTTTGAAACAGCTCCATAAGGTGACCGACTTGACGTCGAGAGTCAAGCTGGCCACCTTAAGCACGACCCAGCCTGGATTTCAGATTAATCCTTGTTGCAAAGTCATGCTATGTCCAGGGCACCCCATTTTTTTGCTGACTGGTTGTGGTAATAACTGCTATTGTCTTTCCCTGGGTTGTACCTTGCCAGTCCAAGGGCCAGTGCTATGCTGAAAACACACTTAGAATTCAGTGACAACACCTACATACACTAGGGTACACTATGGGTTAGGTTATCCCTATGATTGGCATCACCTCCACTATAAAGTCCTAGTACATAATAGGGCCGCTGGATCAAAACTACCTTTAAGTCCCTCATATATAATAGGGCATGAGCCTCTAGAGGGCAGCATCCATTTCTGCACTTGCAAGTGTGCAGTGCTGAGGTCTGAGTTCAGTTTAAAAGCAGCCCTGTGTTGCAGCACTGCTTTTAACATGCAAATTGTGCCCAAACCTAACTTTGGGGCACTTAAAAAATATTTTGGCATATTAGGTACCCCCAGGGTCTCCCCTCGGGGTCTCATTGGTGGGGGGACAGGTATTTATAAGGAGGACCCTTATAAAATAGGTTTATTGTGCCTTGGGTTTAGTGAAATTGCATATTTCTGCCCAATATTGAATTATAGCCCAGTGGACCTAACTTACTTCAAAAATACTACAGAGTAGAAGAGTGGACTCACTGCAAGCTACAGGATAGCAGGGCTCACCTGGACCATCACCACCAAGAATCCCCAGCCTGGTGTACTACCAATGGCTTTGTAAGGGTTTTGTCTGAGTGTATTTGGGACTTGAAGTCCCAGACATTCAGGGACCATCTTGAAGCTTCCAGATCGTTGGAGGAAGTTTTGGACACTGTGAGGCCCACAAAGGAACTTCAGGTAGAAGTTCCAGAAGTTGGAAGAAGTTTGGAGCAACTTTGGAAAAAATCTCCGTAAGTGAATCGACTTGACCTGGCCAGCCAAGCCAGCGACTCTCAACTTCAAGGCTGCCTGCCTTCCAGGTTTGTCCCACTGAAAAGCTCCAGAGGTCCCACTTCCAGAGTTTGATGGGAAGTTGGTAGAAACCCAAGCTAGTAAACCCTCATCGAATCCAACCTGGTAAAGAGCATTGAGGGATCCTGGAAGAAAAAGCTCTGTAAAAGTTTCAAAGTCCAAACTTCAAAAAGTTGATTGGGACCAACCGTGAGAGTCAAGCCGCAAACTATAACCATGAGCACGCCTGGATCACTGGTTCCTCCAGCTGGAAAGCTCTGGAAGTCTGACTTCCATAAGTTTGACCAGGAGCGCGTCACAAGGCAAGCCAAGCCAGTGAACCCTCTTTGGATTCAAACTGGCTGAGAGCTTCGAGGGACATCGGAAAGAAAAGCTCCAGAAAGATTTCTATGTCAGAAGGTGAAAAATTTGACTAAGACCTACCCCGAGGGGTAGTTGTGAAGGACTCCATCGCAGTCCACCTTAAACTTTGACTGTATCCCTGTCTACTGCGACCAGATGACCCAATAGGATCTATAGGTTTCTATGTGCTATATACTGCTAAATCTTTAGAAATTCATATCTCCAGTTCCCTACATTGGATTTTTTTCATTTTGGTGTCATTTGTAAAGATAAAAATATTTCCTATTTTTATAAATTTATGTTGGATTTTTATAGTGTGTTCTGTCCTAATTATTTACTGAACTGGTATTTTTAAATGCTTTACATACCAGTCTTTTAAGTTAAGCCTGCCTGCTCACAGCCAAGCTACCATGGGTTGAGCATTAGAATGATTTTCTGAGACATATTCTGAGCCTTTTATTGTGTTGGTGGCATTACTGCCAGTGGTCGATGAAAATTTACCATAACTATGAATCCACTTTCCAACAGTCTTGCTGAAAGCTCTGAAGTTCCAGAATTCTAGCATTTGAATGAGAGCTTGCGGAGAAGCAATTAAAACTATGTTGCATTGAAATAGGCTTGCTGCAGGTAACATTTTGACCGAGTCTTCCCGCTTAGTGTATCCAATCAGAGCTCCATGGTGGTCTGCCTCAGACATTGACTTTGTCCCGGTCAAGCTCAACCAGATGTCCCAAAGTGGTACTATATGTTTTAAAGCACTTGAAAGTTTTTATTCTTTAAAAATTCATATCTCCTGTTCCCTACATTGATTTTTGTTGTTTTGGTGTCTATTTGTCTATATTCTATAAAATCTCTTTTTTAAATTGTAGTTTGATTTTTATTGTGTGCTGTGTCTTACTAATTTAATGTATGGTGTTTTTAAATGCTTTACACACTTGTCGCCTAAGTTATGCCAGCCTGTTCATTGCCAGCTACCCAGGGTTGAGTAGGGGAATACTTTATTAAGACCTTGACTGACCCTTTTATTTTGTTTGTGGGCTTGTTACTAGTCGTAAGTCACTACTTATCACTACCAATAATCCACTTTGCAACACCTAGTTTCTTCACAGCTGGGCCGAAAGAATCAAGCCTAATCAAAAATGTTCTGACAGGAGGTCCTCAAGTTTCCACACTCTCTCCCAAATGATTAAACTTATACATTGAATCCCTGACTGAGATTCAGAAACAATATAACATCCTTTACCACATGTATGCAGATGACACACAATTGTACCTGAAAATCTCCTCACCTGAACTTATTCCTACTCTCAACTGCACTCTACCAAAAACTCAACAATGGTTAACCCACAATCATCTCATGCTCAGGACTTCCACAACTGAATTCTTTTTGATCTCCCTAATAACCAATCTTCCTCCATAGATGAATAGCTTATACAACTCACAGCTCTTAACTGCACCCAACACAGTGAAACGACCAAGGGAGTCAACTATCAATTGAACACTTTAAACATAATTAAACCAATCTTGCCGCTAGCTGTCTTTCAGTGTGCAGTTCAAGCCTTAGGAATATTCCGATTAGATTAGAGGAGTGCTACTCTTGCAGGCCTACCTAAAGCAAGGCTGGCACCACTAGGAGCTATGCTGAACTCAGCATCTTGGCTCATCAAGGGATCAAGAATTTCGACCACATCACACCAGACTTAAAAAAGCTAAAATGGCACCAGTATGAAGCAAGGATCCAGCTGAAAATGACTCAAAAGGCCTTCCACCACAACACTCCTGGCTTCCTGGACAAATAACTCAAACTATCTTGTGGTTGCCACTCCTCAAGAAGCGCCAATTCTCTAGTTTTGAACCCTCAGAAGTTCAACAAAAAAAGAAGTTACAACCACTCTTTTTCTGATCTGGCTCCAAGAAAATGGAACATTCTTCCCATGGAAATCAGGACAAACCTTTCAGCGAGCTCCTTTAAAAAATAAGTAAAAATGGTCCTTTTGAATAGATTCCTCCAATAGCACATCTGAAGGCACTTCAGCTTCTTGACTCTACCAGATTGTTTATAATTTACCTGTATCGTTCTTTGCTTATTGCTTTGTGCATAGGTCTTCAGCTGACACAATTTGTTAGTATCAGTGTTAGCATGTATTAAACATAAGGCTATGTCTATAATAATTAATAATTATAATAATTTCCAGTAATGAAGAGGCATGCTTAGTATCTCTTTCTGTTCATTCATTTCCAATAATATACATTTTGACATCTCTTTTGTATTGCTAATTAAGTCATTGCATTGTACGTGGTGAACAATATTTTTACCCTTTTTACTAGTGGCAATAATCTTTATTAATTGCTATGCATTTGTTTACTGTAGTGGTTTAAAGGAACTAATCATTCTTTTTCTGTTTCTGATTAATCATATGCCTCTCCAACTTACATTAGTTTGTTCACGTAGGCTACTCAAATCCTAAACGTTCAAAATCATCTTTGAAGTCCCCAAAAGACTAATCTCATCCAAATTCATCATCAGCACCTGCATGGAACCAAGAGAAAGTCTGCACAACATTAACAGCATCACAGTACATCAATCTGTAGACACACACATCTGTATGGAAGTTTTCTCTACCCTAGACATCTAGTACCTCATGTACTGCCTACACCCTAACTAGACCTGGATGTCCAGAATCTATGTAAAACTGATCCCCATCAAAACAGCACATTTTTCAGTCAAGAACAACAACCAGCAAAACTTAGGCCAAATTGTCTTGATGGCATGAACCTCAATGGACTCAAAACCCAACCAAAGTCAAGTAATTCATGTTCACCCTTGATATGTGCCTCACTATCAAATAAGGCACTGTCAAGAAATTCAAGATGTCTTGGTAGCAACTCTCTTTTTCCACTGAAGAAAGTGAAACCATTCCTCTAGAAAGGGACATCAGCACACCTGTAAAAGTACTCTTATTATTGCACCTGGATGGTGGCAAGGCCTCCCTCCATTGCATCCCAACATTCACGCTGGCTCCTCTTTCAGATATTCTACACATAGCAACTGTTTGGACTTGGTCCTTTCTGCAAGATCATTTCCAACCCTTTGACTTCCCTCCTCCTATTTTTGCTTACATTGGTATTGTTGGCCTTAGGACTCTGCACAATTTGCTACTGCTGACCTTTGCTAAAGTGCTTCTGTTCTCTGCCTAACACATGCCAACAGTGGCTTATACCCAATTGGCATATTTACTTTATATGTAAGTCCCTAATAAAGTGGCACTGACTGTGTCTAGGGCCTGTAAATTAAATGCTACTAGTGGTCCTACAAGTAAAAAATAAGGGGCAACCCAATAATGCATAGCGAACATGGTTATCAACTAAGTAAATGGTCAATGGCCAACCAGGGAATCATTTATAGAATTTTTTTTGAAAATGATCTACTTGAATTATCTGTCCAAACAATGACTGTAGGAACTAAATCAAAATAGAAATGTGAATATATATTGATAGAGGAATTAATCCTACAAAATGGGAGGACACAAATGTAGATTGAAGACAACTCCTTGTATTCAAAATATATGATTCAGGGGTACAAATCACATATTTCCATGCAAACATTAACCTTGTAAACAGATCAAATTCTATGGCTATAAAAAATAATAAATATATCTGCATGCCTGAATGATATCACATAATGCCCGTGATCTAATCAAAGTGACATACATACTCATGACTTGGAAAACAACGATAGTGCCTATGTGAGCTAGTGGAATCAATTTTGATAGCACATAAAATGAGCCAGAATACTTGTCAAGTAATAGATACCAAAATAAATCAGGAAGACAATGACTTCCTTTATAAAGTAGTAATAATAGCCCTCACAGTAAATGATATGGTCTACACCGTCTGTGGATCACAAAATCAATATGAATACATGTGTTATCACTAAGATGTATCAACTACAATTCCTGATAAAGGAACCCACCTATATCCCAAATTAATCCATCAGAAAGTTGAAGAACCACCAAAAAATTATTAGGGGGACAGATTCTGAGTTTGACTATATTTTAAACAACCTTTTTGGCAGACAAAACAGGGGTAACTCATCTTCAAATAATAAATCAACAGCAGGCAGTTAGTCTCATGGGTATAGTCACTATCAATCATTCAAGGCATTCACTTCTGTATTTATGCATACCGAGTGCCAAAACCAATCACAACCACTAGAATTTCAACAATACCGGCCATTTTAGGTGGAGGTACAAGGTTTCGTTAGATTTCTTAGGATTAAGACCAATACGAGTCAGATGTTTATACAGTATAAATAACTAAAGTTAGTGCCAACCCCAGTATCATTATCACTCAATGTTGATGTGATTATGGTAAAATGGCGGCCATCTTATAGAAGAAAAGAAGGATTTGAAAAGAAATGCCAGAGAAAGTTTCTGATTGCTCTGGATGACCATATTAGTAATGACTATGTTGCACAATAACTGATGCAATATTAAATAATACACAATTTGAAAAGGTGTGCTGGGGGGAAACAATGCCCATGCACAAAATTATGGTGTATGCTCTGTCTTGGGGCAGCCACTAACTTGCGCTGCACTGGGGCAGCGCATTAATCTGAAAACTTTGAGCAGCTGCTCCGTATTTTCACAGTGCAAGCAGCACTGGCACCCTTTCAAAGGGGATTAGAGATCCCCTTGCAGGCAGTGCAGTCAGTGACTGCACCCACCTGCAAGGGGATGTCACGGGGGAACCATAGCACCAACTTTAACACCTGCAGAGGGCTGCTCTAAAGGGGCACACGGACAGTGCGCTACCTTTTAAATGGCACACTGTCCGTGCGCCTTCTAAGGGCTTCTTTGACTCTGCTCCTGTGTCTGTAATATGGCGCGGGCGCAGAGTCAAAGGAATGACATCATTTGCATAGGGCACGCCACCTATGCAAATGAAGGAACACCCTCTGTTGATATCGCTGGCGCGTTAAGTGCACTATCGCTATTATAGGAGGGTAAACACAAGCATCTGCGCCCTTTCTATAATACCAAAGTTCCCCAGGGGCACACAAAGCAGATGAAAATGCCCGTTGATCCCCGGGCACCTTATGTAACATGGCCTCAGAAAGGTATTTATCACAATGTGTTCAATATCATTAATGATTTAACATGTTGTCAAGTATATAAAAGCAAGTCTCATTATTGTCATAGTCAGGATGCAATAAATTAAAGTATATCAAACAATCGTACAAATTAATAATCAGAATGGAACCAGTGAATGACTATATTTTAAATCTCATAAGAAAATACATTAAATTAAGTATAAAAAACATTACAAATAGGGTGTTGAAAATATGATGTGAAATATGGAAAATATGTGAATTAACATATTACGTTATCTAACATCTGACATGAAAGTGAACTATAGACAAGATATCGAGTGACCAGTCAGTTTTTAGTGGAAGCAATGAGAGAAACAAAAGAATGTGTACTTCATATCATAATGATAGTAACAAGTGTTGATAACTTAAAGCATTGTTACCAGTTAGATTAGACAATGACATTTGAAACAAGTTAAAAACACTAAATGAGATTTACGAATGGAACAATCTTTCAGAAAAAACATGGTTATCAACTAAGTAAATGGTCAATGGCCAACCAGGGAATCATTTATAGAATTTTTTTTGAAAATGATCTACTTGAATTATCTGTCCAAACAATGACTGTAGGAACTAAATCAAAATAGAAATGTGAATATATATTGATAGAGGAATTAATCCTACAAAATGGGAGGACACAAATGTAGATTGAAGACAACTCCTTGTATTCAAAATATATGATTCAGGGGTACAAATCACATATTTCCATGCAAACATTAACCTTGTAAACAGATCAAATTCTATGGCTATAAAAAATAATAAATATATCTGCATGCCTGAATGATATCACATAATGCCCGTGATCTAATCAAAGTGACATACATACTCATGACTTGGAAAACAACGATAGTGCCTATGTGAGCTAGTGGAATCAATTTTGATAGCACATAAAATGAGCCAGAATACTTGTCAAGTAATAGATACCAAAATAAATCAGGAAGACAATGACTTCCTTTATAAAGTAGTAATAATAGCCCTCACAGTAAATGATATGGTCTACACCGTCTGTGGATCACAAAATCAATATGAATACATGTGTTATCACTAAGATGTATCAACTACAATTCCTGATAAAGGAACCCACCTATATCCCAAATTAATCCATCAGAAAGTTGAAGAACCACCAAAAAATTATTAGGGGGACAGATTCTGAGTTTGACTATATTTTAAACAACCTTTTTGGCAGACAAAACAGGGGTAACTCATCTTCAAATAATAAATCAACAGCAGGCAGTTAGTCTCATGGGTATAGTCACTATCAATCATTCAAGGCATTCACTTCTGTATTTATGCATACCGAGTGCCAAAACCAATCACAACCACTAGAATTTCAACAATACCGGCCATTTTAGGTGGAGGTACAAGGTTTCGTTAGATTTCTTAGGATTAAGACCAATACGAGTCAGATGTTTATACAGTATAAATAACTAAAGTTAGTGCCAACCCCAGTATCATTATCACTCAATGTTGATGTGATTATGGTAAAATGGCGGCCATCTTATAGAAGAAAAGAAGGATTTGAAAAGAAATGCCAGAGAAAGTTTCTGATTGCTCTGGATGACCATATTAGTAATGACTATGTTGCACAATAACTGATGCAATATTAAATAATACACAATTTGAAAAGGTGTGCTGGGGGGAAACAATGCCCATGCACAAAATTATGGTGTATGCTCTGTCTTGGGGCAGCCACTAACTTGCGCTGCACTGGGGCAGCGCATTAATCTGAAAACTTTGAGCAGCTGCTCCGTATTTTCACAGTGCAAGCAGCACTGGCACCCTTTCAAAGGGGATTAGAGATCCCCTTGCAGGCAGTGCAGTCAGTGACTGCACCCACCTGCAAGGGGATGTCACGGGGGAACCATAGCACCAACTTTAACACCTGCAGAGGGCTGCTCTAAAGGGGCACACGGACAGTGCGCTACCTTTTAAATGGCACACTGTCCGTGCGCCTTCTAAGGGCTTCTTTGACTCTGCTCCTGTGTCTGTAATATGGCGCGGGCGCAGAGTCAAAGGAATGACATCATTTGCATAGGGCACGCCACCTATGCAAATGAAGGAACACCCTCTGTTGATATCGCTGGCGCGTTAAGTGCACTATCGCTATTATAGGAGGGTAAACACAAGCATCTGCGCCCTTTCTATAATACCAAAGTTCCCCAGGGGCACACAAAGCAGATGAAAATGCCCGTTGATCCCCGGGCACCTTATGTAACATGGCCTCAGAAAGGTATTTATCACAATGTGTTCAATATCATTAATGATTTAACATGTTGTCAAGTATATAAAAGCAAGTCTCATTATTGTCATAGTCAGGATGCAATAAATTAAAGTATATCAAACAATCGTACAAATTAATAATCAGAATGGAACCAGTGAATGACTATATTTTAAATCTCATAAGAAAATACATTAAATTAAGTATAAAAAACATTACAAATAGGGTGTTGAAAATATGATGTGAAATATGGAAAATATGTGAATTAACATATTACGTTATCTAACATCTGACATGAAAGTGAACTATAGACAAGATATCGAGTGACCAGTCAGTTTTTAGTGGAAGCAATGAGAGAAACAAAAGAATGTGTACTTCATATCATAATGATAGTAACAAGTGTTGATAACTTAAAGCATTGTTACCAGTTAGATTAGACAATGACATTTGAAACAAGTTAAAAACACTAAATGAGATTTACGAATGGAACAATCTTTCAGAAAAAACAGACATAACCTTTTTCAAAGTGCAGACAAAGTTGTCCATTCAAAAGCAATAGTCAACCCCATTATAACACTGTCAGCATTCAAGATCCATTTGTTCTCATGCATTGTTAATAGGCTGTTAGTGTTGTGAATTCTAACATTAAGTTTGATAACATCATTTAGCCTACATACCATATCTTTGGTGGAATGATTGAGTTTAACAAAATGTTCAGCTAGCAGTGCATGCTCCATTCTGCATCTAATAATTGACAGGTGTTGCACAATCTCTTTGAGTATTTGTAGTGTAGTTTTCGAATATAGGGTAAGCCACATGGGAATTGAATACAATAAATAACATTTGCGGTGTTACAATAGGAAAAGGGCTTGGAGGTCAAATTGAGTCCATTAAGTGTAAAGGTTTTCACTATTTCACGGGTATCACAAGCTGTGCAGTTTCCACAGAGGAAAGAACCAACTTTTGGAGGTAGATTTAAGCACTGCGGTATGGTGCATTTCATAGGTTTAATGTATGCCTTTACTAGTCTGTCTTTCAAATCAGTACTTCTTTTACATGCGAAACAAGGGTTTTGTCATGAAAAAGTAGAACACAATTTAATAAGTTCAGTGTTTTTGAACAATTTATAAAAAAAAATTTGCAATGTTTGAAAGGTAGACACACACACCAGTCTGGAATCTTTTGGTCTTTCTTTGATTTGTAAAAGCAATACTCTATGATCCTACCAGGCACATTTTAATGATCTTTACAGCAGTTTGTATGGATAACCCCTTGCTTTCAATTTTCCTGAGAGTTTCTTGACTTCATAGAAGTATTCTTCTCTCCTGGTGCAATTACTGCATAGCCGTTAAAAATTCTGAAAAGGGAGATTATCTTTCAATGCTTTGGGATGATGACTGTCCTATTTCAACGAGGTGTGTTGGCTCCAATGTTAGAGTATAGAGTAATATATAGTTTATTATTCCCAACTTTAATGGTTATCTCTAAAAAGTTGAGATTGGCGGAACTGAATTCTAGTGGGAACTGAAGATAAGAATTTAAGGTATTCAACCATTTATGAAAAAGAATAAGTGAATTGATATTGCTATGCAAGATCATCAACCTAACATCTATATACCTTAGCCATTTAGGGCCTGTAGGAAGCTGGCTCTGTATATACCGTACCAAAGTAAGGTTTAGTGTGCACAGAGTCCAGTGGACACCCAAAGGTTGGCAGAGGTTAACGCAGACAGCACCTTACTCTCTATTTGTGGTAGTGTGGGTGAGAAGTAAGGTCTTATCAGAAGGTAGTGATAAGCATTTATTGTACAAATCATTTCACACACTCAAGGACTGACCTCTGACCAATTGGTTTGTATAAAGTATTATTTAGTTATATTTATTTTTAGAACCAAGCCAGGCCTGGTACAGGTAGGTATAAAAATACTTTGAAAACATATGCAGTTTAAATACAGTTTGGATACAGTAAATTAGTTTACAGTAGAATTACTTTGCAATTACTTTACTTACGCAGCCAGGTATCTCGAGATGCAAGGCTGGTGCATTTCCTGATGTAAGGAAAAAGGAGACAATGCATTTTGTAAATTCAATACAGATTTACAATACTACTTTCAAGCCACATTTAGTCCTGAGAAGGCATACCTAGATTTATGGCTCATTTGGTGAGTGTATGGATAGTGTATGTGTGATTGCATGAATGTATGGGGACTGCCTCGATCACTGGATGACTAGATGGGCAGTGCCTGAGTGAATTGTTGAGTTCATGAGTGGTGGCTAGACGAGTCACTGAGTTCAAAAGTAGTATCTGGGTGATTCTGTGAGTGCATGGATAGTACCTGGGTAAATTAATCGCAGGGACTGGGTGTTTGGATGAGTACATTGGTAATGCCTGAGAGATTGCATGGATGGTGCTTGGGTGATTACATAAGTGCATGTGTAGTACATAAGTAAATGGATTAGTATAAGGGTAGTGCCTTCTTCATTCAGTGAGTGCATGGGTAGTGTCTGTGGGACTGGATGAATGTATGGGGACTGCCTCAAACATTGCATGACTATATGGACAGTGAATGGATGAGTGAATGGGTAGTGGCTCCATGCAATAAATGGGTGAGTGCAAGAGCAGTGCCTTGGTGATTCCACGAGTGCTGGATAGCACCTGGTTGACTGAATTAATATATAGGTAGTGCCTGGGTGACTACATGAGTATATGCATAGTGGCTGTTTGGTTGTATAAGTGCATGGGTTGTCCCTGGGTAATTTCATGAGTGCATAGGTAGTGCATGGGTTGAAAGAGGAGTGCATTGGTAGTGTCAGTTGGATTGGATGGGTATAAGCATAGTGTCCAAGTGAATGTAGGAGTGCAAGGATAGTGTTTGAATGATTGGGTGAGTGCATGGGTTGTGCCATATACAGTAGATTATATCCTTTACTTTTTAAGCCTTTTAGCTCTACAATATGTCTTAAAATACTTCTTCAAATGAGAAGATACATTATACTTCAAAACTCTCACATTATTAAATATTATAGAAAACACTTTCAATGCCCACCTTTCCAGTATGAGAAGGAAAAACTAACACATACAACTTCTTGAAGACAAATTTAGAGAATATGTGGTATAAAACAGACATATTCTAGTATGTGTAGCCTTCTACATCTATTCTGGAACGTGTTGTGCATCTGTTGACTCTAACTTCAAAACTATGTAGTTTATCATATACAGGTGTACAAATCTTATCAGTTGTACTAGCGTATTGAGTCACAAAAATAGACATCTGTTATCTAACTATGCATCTCAAAAGTTCTTGGATAGAGATTTTAATACACACCTGCCCTGTATAATGAGGAGTAAATAGCTTTTAATAAAAGCACTTTTCTTATTTTATGCACTTTTGTAAAAAGTGTTACTGCTCTCCAGAAATATGATGACACTTTTCAAATAGTGTAAAGGATGAACAATATTTATCTAAGAAACAAATAACATATCATTAAATTGTAAACAGTTTTCCAGGTTATCATGCATATTGTATTATGTTTTCTTACATTTCAAGTAATTTAGATATGCCATCCAGTAAATTTATTTCACATTAGTAGTATTCTAAATTTCAACAGTGGCTATTGTAAAGAAGAAAAAAATTATATGTTTAAGAACACCAAATTAATTGAGAATTACATACGATTTTCAATTTCCCTTTTTTTGTTATTCTCAGATTGCACCTAATTTCACCATACACATTGTTTGCAATGTCCGATCATCATTTAGCAGCGGGGTAAAAAAACAATCAAATTCATTGTAAAAAATAAAAATAAAATAAAAATAAAATTAGCAAAGGACATCATTATCAATATGGGTAGTTATGTGTTCTCCTTTTTATATTTTCTTAATCAGTTCTTTCATCTAATTACATCTATTATTTATCAAAAATACCTTTCTCAAAACGTAAAATCTCATTTACAGTGCTACAAAATAGACAACAAATATATAAAATATTTGCTTTTAAGCACATTTTTCCAAATGTAATATCAATTAAAGCCAATAATCATCCAAACTCTATTTATAAACCCCACTAGTTTCCAGTGCTGTCTACCTTCTCTTAGCATCTTCCTCAATAGGCCGAATGATGTACTCACAACTTTGCTGCAGAAATAACTTATAACAATTTGGTAATTCATTAGGCAAACCAGCTTTAAATTCCAAGTGGGCATCATTGGAAAGTGTCCGTCCTTTATAACACTTCAAGTAAACAGTATAGTGTCCAGATATTGTAGTAGGTCCATCATGGAAAATATTAGCCACGGTTGTAAAAGTGCTTCCTGAAATAGGTATTTGACTTCCTTTAAAATTTTAAATCTTTGTTTGCAATTTTCTTCCATTTGCTCTGCAACAGTGTGGCATTAAAATGAAATATTTTCTAAATCTTTCTATATGTAATGTAGACAACATCTCTGATCTACAATGCGAACATCTCATATCTTGAGTGCTGTTTTTATCAGTTTGTTAAAAGGTGCTGATATGCAGTCTGGTATTGATAAGTATAGGAATCATTCTCTCTGTATTTGAGTGGTAGGAGTAAATGAACACTCTTCACACTTATGATTCCATCTGTAACTTAATCCAAATAAGTTTTTATTGCGTATTCCTTCCTGTACGAATACTCCAAGCATAAGCATTTGAAATTCTTGTGCATTGTGTTGTATGTTGAGAGTAAATGTCAATGAGCCCTAGGAGAAATACACCTGGTGGCTAATTCTAGGATGATACTGCTGTGTTGCCTGTATTTTGGAAACTAGCCACTGTATCTCTCCTGGCAAAAATAACTGGCTGAGAGGTCACCATTACAGACCTAGCTCTCAACTTCCCTATCCGTCAAAAAATCTTTCTGGACCCCACTCAGACTGGCTTCAGGGAATCCAATAGTATTGAGGCCACTTTGCTGGTCGTACTTGATAACATCAGACTTCTGCTAGACCAGGGTAAAGCTGCCGCCTTGATCCTCTTGGATCTGTTGGCAGCTTTCAACACTGTTTCCCATGAAGTATTGCTAATAACCTTCTATGATAAAGGGCTTCATTCTAAAACCCTCCAATGGTTTTACTCTTTTCTGCAGAACATATCTCAATCAGTACAAATGGGCTCATTTTCCTCCAATCCCAAATTCATAGAATATGGCGCTCTGCAGGAAGCCTCCCTCAGCCCAACCCAAATCAATGCATATGTCACTCCCTTGGCTATGATTGGTAGGAAATGGGGCTTCAGTATCTAGTCTTACGCTGATGACACCTAGCTATTGTTTGAGTTTGGAGAGAATCACAAGACCACAAAAGGAAACTGAGCCATTGCCTCTCTAAAACCGCTGATTGGATGTCAGGTCACTGTCTGAAACTAAATGCAGACAAATCTGAAACACTGCTTTTCGGCAACTTAGTCTGGAATGCTCCCTGGAGGCCCCAGCCATTAGGCTCGGCCCCTGTGTCTAAAATGGTAGTGAAAAATCTGGGAATCTTGATAGACAACGCACTAAACATGCATGATCAAGTACAAGCTCTTTGTGGTAAATGTTTTGCCACTAATTACTTAGTAGACTTTTCATGTGGATCCCTTTGAACTGGAGGAAAGCCATTACCCAGGCCCTTTTGACCAGCAACCTTGATTATGGGAATGAGCTGTTTGTTGGTATGGCTGACTACCTTTTTTCCCGTTTACAGGTTGTTCAAAATGCTGCAGCCAAGCAGGTTCGCAACAAAAACAAGTACAGTTCGGCCTTGGCCTGCCTGAAAGAACTACACTGGCTGCCCATTAGACATAGAGCCAAGTTTAAGCTCATTTGCTATGCGCACAGAGCATTGCATGAACTTGGCCTTAGAATATTGCAGGACAAATTGCAATTTTATGTCCCCTCTGCTGATCTCAGCTCAGACAGTCACGTTCTAGCCAAAACTCCTCACATTAAAAGAGCTAAAGCGGGGGGTCACTCCTTTTCCTATTTAGCAGCCACCCAGTGGAACCGCCTTCCGCTAGAGCTTTATCAAATCGAGGATTACGTGAGTTTTTGAAAAAAGCTGAATACCTGTTTTTTCCTCGGGACATAAACAGTGATACCTTTGGATCATGGCTCTAGAATTACTGCCTTTGTCATTTTCTACGTCCTTTTTCAAAACAGGTTTGCCATTTATCCTAGCGCCTTGATGTTCCCTGGGATGAATGTTGTGCTTTACAAATACAAATACCATACAAATACATGCTGGAAGTGGTGGTCAAAGAGGGCGCTTACAAAAGAGATGAACTGGCAATGCGAGTTGATGAACTGGAAAAGAGATGCCAGTGGCTGACTGATAAAGCTAAGGGTGGAGGAAATTGGTCCAGATGGAACAACATATAGATCAGAGAGATTCCAAAATCAGTTTCTGACACTGACACATTACTTTCAAGACCTGTGCCATTCACTATTGCAAGGGCACAGAAACACCGAGATAGAGCTCAATAGAATGCACAGGGTCTATAATGCATACCATGTGATGAACATGCTGATGCTTGGTCTCCTAACAAGCGCTTACCTTTTCGGAAGGAAAGAGGAAATTGTGAGGGTGGCGAGACAGACTTTGTACCATGATGCTTTGGCTACAACCCTGGCCAAGCTATCTAGAGAAACTATCTCAGAGAACATAAAATCCCATAGCTTCCTGACGCAAATGTCTTTTCATTTCAAGGAAAAATCAACTACCATCACTACACATGAAAAGGCAGTGGCACTCTTTGGTCTTGAAGACGTCTCCCATTCTACAAATGCGTGCTGGACTATCACCACCTGCAATGGAGAAGGCAGAAAAATTATAAAAGAGAGGAGACATGAAGCCTTGAAAAATTAGCAGACCTCCTCCTTACTCAAGGGAGATGACCTTTGGGCTTTAGCTAATTGCCTTGCCATGGGGGGTAGAGTCTTCAACTCCCTTAGCCTTATTAGAAATGATATTTCTGGGCTTCTAAAAAGTACAAATTACAGAAGACCAGCTAGAGGGCAAGGATGGAGCTAGAGTGGGAAGAAGACACACCCGGACTCCCGAGAGCTAACCCCATCACCATTGACAGTACTGACTGTTACTTGGCCTACACTTGTAATGTTGTGTATGTTTGTTCTGCTGTTTGTGATTGTGTTTCAATATTTCCCAGGCCTCAAATTCAGTATATTGAAAGGTAGCACAATGCTATACTCGCTAGACATTGATTATCCCTGAAAGTCAGAGCAACATGAAACAGCACAACACATATCCCCCTAACAGTATTCATGTCTCAAACCTCTAAGGGATTAACAATAGCAACACTAAACATACATGGTCTCAATTCATCAGTCAAGAGAAAGTCAGTAAATCACTGGCTTATCATGAAGGATATAGATATCGCTTTCCTCCAAGAGACCCATCTATTGGCAGGCGACACAAGATTATGCCCATCCCGATACTTCCCCATTAGGTCTTTTAGTCTGCAACCCAAAATATGAAGGAAGTGGAAATTTTATTGGGTGCAGGTGTCCCCTTTAACCCCATCTCAACCCATAGGGATCGGGACGAGAGAGCTATTTTAGTCAGATGATCGGCTCTGTCTGTGGAACTAATGATTACAAGGATCTATTCTAGGCCTGATTGTTCCCTTTCCTGGCAGCCGATGCTTGTGATAACCTTGTTTTAGTGGTAATTTCAATGTAGCTATGGACCTGGCCATGGACAGATCACACCTTACATGGCAACTGATATCCCCCCACCGTCCCTGATCCAGGGCATTGATTATTTAAAACTGACAGACGTGTGAAGTAGCCAACAAAAAGCAGAGTGGGACTATACACAATACTCGCATGTCCATAGATCCCACTCTTGGATCAATTATATTGTTGTTTTCCCATTGGTCTTCCCTTGGTTGAACTTCTCAGAAAATGGGAAAAGAGTGCTACAAGACCACGCCCTAGTCACAATTCACATGAAAGGGACATCCCCAATTCCTAAATTTTGGAAAGTGAATTAGATAGTGTTCCGGGACCCCGCCGTGTGGAGGAAATTAGGGAAGTGGTGACACACTATTTCAAGGAAAATGAGTCAAAGGAACTTATGTGGACCACCATATGGGATGCTGCTAATGTGGTTATATGTGCAGAATTGATTAGTCATACCTCTGCCTTTCTGAGACGGCGTGGGCTCAGTGGTTGGAGCTGGAGGCCGAGAAAGCCAGATCGGACTGCGAACCTGAAACTAAAGCAGGCTGCAGTATCTAGAGATCCAGGAAGAGTACCTACTGGCCATCACTGTGCCCTACCTGGACCTGGAGGCGAAGGAAGAATTGGAGAAGGAGATAACTGAGGAGGTAATATTGCTAGCTATAAAATCCCTTCCAAATAATAAAGCCCCCTGCCTGGATGGGTATTCAAACTTCTTTTACAAAGCCTTTGCCTGCCTATTAGCCCCATTCCTCAAAAAGGTTTTTAACTCCTTCTTGATAACTTTAGAGGTGCGCCC
This sequence comes from Triturus cristatus, assembly GCF_964204655.1. Taxonomy (NCBI): domain Eukaryota; kingdom Metazoa; phylum Chordata; class Amphibia; order Caudata; family Salamandridae; genus Triturus; species Triturus cristatus. The sequence goes on along the minus strand of NC_140589.1, from coordinate 408,991,318 downwards.
TCAATGAGGGAATCCTTTCTTATATTGATCCCCAAGCCAAATACAGATCCCCAGCAATGTGGATTATACCACCCAACTGCATTATTGAATAAAGATGTAAAAATCTTTAAAAAAATCTTAGCCTGCTGATTGGGAGAGGTCTGGCCACAATTGGTTTCCCTGTATAAAGCTGGCTTTGTTAGGAATAGACAAACAGGTAAAACATTAGATTGGCTCTCAACATGGTCGAAAAGTAGAGGTCAATAAAGCGGAGGTACTTCTGCTGTCTCTTGATGCAGAGAAGGCCTTCAAGTGCATTGATTGGTCATTTTTGAAGAGGACTATTGCCAAGACAACTATGGGAAAACATTAATACTGGCTAACTATCCCTCGATTAAGCTTTGAATAAATTCCTGCCTATCTGACTCGATTCATTCCAAAAGGGGGCAGCTAGCATAGGTGTCCCTTTTGCCCCTGATTTTCTCCCTCACAATGATCTAGATCACAGGATCATGGCTGACCCACTGATCATGAGTGTTTCAAATAGACAGTCCCACAAAAGCTGGCACATTTTGCAAATTACTTTCTATGTTTTTTGACAAACCCACTGAGATCACTACCTGCAGTCTTGGATGAGCTAGAGCACTTTCACCTCGTTGCAGAAATAATCGGCAGTGCAAGTGGGAGGGGAAGTTCATACCCTTGAGGAGATTGTGCCAAAATGGGAATGCCATGGTCTTCAAGAGGGATTAGATACCTCAGAGCTATATTTCCTTTAACCATAAAGGAGGTATTCTCCAGCAATGTCATGACTCTCTTGAATACCATGTTCAAGGACCTATACAGATGGGGCAGACTTTAGACTTACGGGTGGGCATAATAAATTGTGTGAAGATTCTTGGACTTGGCCCTATTGGCAGGTTCACCCCTAAACGTTTTGCCTGTCTCTTAGCCTTTTCCCGGTGTAGTGTTGGTGGTTTTAGGCCTCTGCGCACTTTAGCACTGTGACCCAAAGTAAAGTGCATGCTCTCTCTGTGTTACATTTGTAAGGTTGGTCTGCCCTCCCATAGGACTGCATTGGGGATATGTGTGTCCATGGTAATTCCTGTTATGAGAGGAGTGCAGGGTCGAGTTTAGTATGTGCGAACTCGTGAGAATAAATGCTGTGCAATGGTGTGCGCAGATTTATGGTGACTGGTGGAGAAATGCCACTTTTAGAAGTTGGCATTTCTGTGTGCTATGTGTCTGCCTGCCTGATGTGGAGTGCATGTCTGGCTTGTGAGTGACAGGTGCTGAGGGGTGTGGGTGGCTCCAGGAGACAGGGGGAGTCTGCCCAGTGGTGAATGGAGAGATCTGCATGCAGATGGGAGGGAAGAGTTGCACCTGGGACCTGAATAGGGCTGTGCCTTCCCTCCACAATGCTGGCTCCGCCCCCTGTGGTGAGTCTGATCCCGAGCCACCACCTGACAAAGGAGAGAGGAGCAGAGCACAACAAAGTGCTCCGAAGCTCCCCCAAACAAGCTGTATCTGGTTTCCTAAGCCCTGTGCTGCGACACAAAGGGAAAAGGGCATATAAATATAGGGGCTGTGACCCCATGAAAATGTTCTCTCTTGGGCTGTTCCTGACCTAGGGGGGCCTGCTGCTGCTGCTGGGCGCCAGGAGGGACTGCCACAAAGGACTGCCTCCCTGCTGGACGGCCCTGTGTACTGGCCTGCCTGGGCCCAGCCTTTGCCCCCTGGGCCTTTGACTTTTACCCTGGGGGGCGCTTTTTAGGGAGAGGGCTGGTGACTTTGCCCTAGCGCTTAGAGAGCGCATATATTTTGCATTTGCAGCTCTGGGCTGCTGCCTGGGTATTCCCCCACATTTTGTGCCTTCTGGCGTGTGTCCACCCCGCATCTTGACGCTTGTGTGCTCATTTGGGAGAAGCGGGTACCCATCCCGTGTAGTGGTGCCGACTTGTTTTCTTAATAGGAAGCGGGTGCCCACCCCGTGCACTGTGGCCAATTTTTATTCTTAATAGGAAGCGGGTGCCCACCCCGCGCATTGTGGCCAATTTCTATTATTGATAGGAAGCGGGAGCCCACCCCGCATTGCCCCCGCACTTGGATTGCACGAAAGGCTCACTGCCGCGACCCGGGCGAAACAGGAAGTCAGGCAACCTTCAGGGGGCGGGCCGCGAGACGGAAGCTGAGTCCAGCCGGAAGGGAGAGAGGCAGCACGGCGGATGGTGCGTGGGTCTCTCGAAGGCCGGGTAGAGCCTCACTGGTGCTGAAGTCAGGCGGGAGCCACCCCACCTGCATGGTCCTGCTGCCAAAGGAAAGAAGAACCGATCAGGAGAGGAGCCCTCGCCAGGTTCCTGCTTCTGCCTACCTGGGAATAGGTCCGGTGCAGGAAATCGCCGACCGGGCCCCCATGTCAGAGGGAGAGCCCCATGTCCTGTAGCAGTCTTGGGATTAAGGCGGAGGGGGCTCGAGGCACATTGCCGGTGCCTGCCCCACCGCAGTTAAAAGGGACGCGCCGCACAGCACCCAGGGAGCCCAGTGAGTGGGGCGCGGTTGCGAAGGGGTTGGGGGGATGTGTTGGGACACATTGCCGGTGTCCGCCCCATCATGCCAATAATAAGTTCTTTTGGGCACAGCTGCTGAGCTGATTCATAGAAGGGACAGCCGCTCCACCGTTGGGGGTAATTTTGGTTCAAGGAGCCCCAGAGTGGGGCCCCCGAGTACCCCTGCCCGTTTCTTCGACAGCTGCCCCACCTAGCAGTGGGCAGCTGCAATGTGGGGCCATAGTGTGTTAGGAGCCCCAGTGGGGGCTCAGGAAGCACCCCAGTGCCAGCCCCATATTTCCTTGGGGGCATTTTCTCTTGGAGTCCCAGAGAGGGGATCAGGGGACACACTGGTGCCTCTGCTCATTTTCACAGCTGCCCAGCAATTAGTTGGCAGCTGCTACGTTTAGGAAGTTCAGTGCGCACCTTTACTTCTCTGTCTACACAGCCAGCCCTGACTTTTGCGGGACATAGGGCCTTTTGAGCCCCTGTGAGAGGCCAGTTGGCCTGGGGCCAGTTCCAAGTTGTGTGTCCCCGATTGGGGCACACTGTGTTTATACTGATTATTACCTAATGTGTCTATGCACCATGATTCCTGCCTAATGTGCTTTTACGTAGGAGGTTGGTGCATAATATGTGATGCTATTGAGGTTTGGGCCTAATGTAATTATGACTGTTATGCCTATTGCGCAATGCGTCTGCCTAATCTGTTTTATGCCTCATGATGCTTACATAGTGTATGGTTGAGGTTAGTGCATAAGGGGTGATCCTAATATGTGTGATGCCTAATGTGATAATGCTGAGGTCATTATTGTGCCAGTAGTTACTGGTTGTGCTCTACATTTACTATTTGTGCTGCAACTACTGGTTGTGTTCTACGTTATGCTACATCTTACTTTTACTATTTCTACTAAGTGATGATTCTATTGGTGGTCCATGTGGCCCTGTCATGTGTATATAATCCCCTGTAAATGTTGCCCAGTGCCAGTTGGCACAGTGTATATTTTGTGATTACCATCTAATGTGTTTTATGATAATACAAAGGCTATTTTTGATATAACCTTGTGTGGAGTTCCTTTTGTGGTGTACCTAGTGTGTTGCTGCTGTGTGTGTGTTGCGCAAACGCTTTACACATTGCTTCCAGGATAAGCCTGACTGCCCGTGCCAAGCTACCAAGGGGGTGAGCAGGGGTTATCTTTGGCGTGTAACTCCCTTGCCCTGACTAGAGTGGTGGTCTCTGCCTGGCTTTGGCGCAAGCCTTAGCCAACCAGAGATCCCATTTCTAACAAAGATGAACCTACTCTACAGATTATTGTAGCTCTTCCACTTCCTCCGGGTCTCCAGAAACCTTCATATGGAGTAGGAGACAGCCCTGTGTGGACCAATCCTTGTTGATGAGGAGTCCACAGAGGTCCAGAAAAGGGGAAACTGGAGCGTTACATTCTGGCAGCCCAGATCAGTCCAGCTACAGTGTATTGTTCATTGAATGCAAAAAAGACCTGGTGCAGGATGGAACAGGAATGCAGCTCAATACTCCTGCACCACTTACTTTGGCTGCCACAGCAAGAGGGTGACTTGACCCTGCCCTAAAGTGCACGATGAAGATAACCTTTCACCATCGGTTAAAGTCTCAGATGACAAAGGGGGTAATGACTTATCCCTGCCCACTGACCTAAATGACTGGAAACCTGGACTTCCCACCAGGGTTCAAGGATAAACATTACCATGCACGGGGAGGAGGTGAACCACTTTGCCTAGGCCACTAAGAATCACAACACTGCACCAACAATTTACAGCTAGCCCTGAGGGACTTGTACTGGATTAGTCATCTACTGCACTGGGTGTGACAACCAAAAGTCTGCACATTAAGGGCACATGACTAAAATTGAAGATATATTTACAGAGGGGGGGCTTATACAGAGCGCTAGACAATCCCACCCCCATGCTACAACTTTCATACATGCAAAAATGGGCTGCTGACCACAGCTTAGAACTGACTGAGGGAGATTGAATCCGCATTTGGAGACAGGCCGCATAATCTTCACTCTGCCTGCAATACAGGACAAATGCCTTTAAAATAATGATCATCTAGTACATGACACCCATCTGATTAAAAGCCATGGTGAATGGCCCTGATGGTCCTGGGAGGGCTATGGACTGAGGGGAACATGATTGCATATGTGGTGGAAGTGCACCTACATGCAACAGTTCAGGAGTAAGGTAATGAAGGTTAAAAATGTATTCTTCCCCACGCAGACTGGGTTTACTCTGTTGGGCATGATAGACCACAAGGAACTGACCCAAGTTTCCCCCTCACTGGCCAGACTACTCACACCATTTCTGTTGGCAGCTTCTGTGGTAAGACCACAGAATTGGAGAGATTTGACACCACTAATCCTAGGCATGTGGTGGCCTAAAATCTGGAACATCCATGCAATGAATAGACTGACTGCATTGGTACGGGAAACCATGACAAAATACAAAAAAGCCTGGACCCCATTCCATACATACATAAAATGCATTTGAGGAATCCCATTTCCACTTGACCTGATATGTTTGGGAGGAGAATGGGCTGAAGGGGTAGAGGATTTGGGGAGCTCTCTACGGGGTGGAGACCATGACCAGGCTGTTTCAGGGGGATTGTCTATATGCTTTCCTGGAATGTATAGCTCAGTGGTAAATGTTAGGAAGGCGAGCTCATTAAATCTTGAAAGTGTTGAATATAGCATGAGTTCTAAAGCTGTCTGTACCTGGGATTTAAAAATGGTATTTAAAGTGGTTAAAAAAATTAATTAAATAAACCACCCGATGTTTACCACAATGGAATATCCATTCCTCTTCCATCACTACTCTGAGCTGCCTAAATTAATCCACCTTCTGCCAAGGTGGCCCTTCCTGCACATTAACAATCATTTTTAAAAATGGCATTTTACAAGTTCTATGTGTAAAATGCCATTTCAGATTGTTTATGTGTAGGAAGGGACACCTTCCTGCACATAAACAATCATCCCAGTGAAGCAGGCATCCTTGCACCATGGTGCGAGGATTCCTGCATTGGTGCAAGGCAGCCAATTGCGCACCAGCATTGGGGAAAGCACAGGGATGTGATATATTATTCTAAATATGTTGCATTCCTTTGCTTTGAAAGTGCCTCAGAGTGCATCAGCCAAAGGGATTGAGATGTTACGCTGCACCAATGCTTAGCCAAAGGGCTTGCGGTGTAGCGCTGCAGCACTTTCTTGTAAATGAGGTCCGTTGGATTTTGGGGTGTAAAGAGGTCTGCAAAATTTTAGAAGCATTTGAGAAAATACCCAGGCTATTATTATAGATTAGCCGGGAGTGGGGAGTCTTTACTTAAGTGAGGTTACAAAGCTTTATCATGAGGTATCTGCCTTTGAGGTACAACTAATAATTCAATGACGTGGAACACTGATACAATAAGCATGTGAATTGCTCACTTACCACTGGTTGCAGAAATATTAAAACGTTACAAAGAATGATATATGTTAAAAAAAAAGAGTTGCTCTGTGGAACTCGCATAACGTTTTCAGGGCAGAACACTTAATTAAATATTTACATTATTACATTAACTCATTAACTCTTTATTTTTATTGCATTGTCATGAGAATACCCTTAACAGTAGACAAATGTTAGGCATTAACGATTGCGAGAAGGAATGGCAGAAAGATGAAGGCAGAAAATTAGAGAATTGGTATAGCAGACCTCGTTTTATCTATGGCTCACAATTCTTGAAATTGTCTTCGTGAAATAGGTTTAAAGATAACTTGAGTGACCACAAAAAAGCAGATAATTTTAAACAATTGAAGGGAATTTTACGCATGAATATTTTCTTAAACACTGCGTTCACTAAATAAAATGTAACGTTATTATCCTGATAGAAATGTTTTAAGAAGGTAGTAGCAGTATCACTATTGCAATAATTATCTTGCTATAAAAATACTTCCCTGGTCAATATTCTCGACAGTTAGACTGACCTTTTGGATGCATGCACAATGAATAAAAAAAATAAAAATACATTTGTGTTACCATTTTCAGTATTACTTGGAATTTGTTTGCAAGAGGATGCCAATCTGCCCTAACTGTTTCTGACAGCTGAAGCAGGAACAGCCAGAAACAGATGTTAAAGGACTAACAAAAATAAGTCAGAATGCCCTTGAAGATATTCGAACAACATGCAACATGACAGGTTTGCAAGTACCCCTGATCTGCTAAATCTGAAATGACAATTATGGCACATTTGTCATGACTGTAAAAAGCAGTTTGTGTCAGACAGAAACTTCAAATGTCGTCTTTCTCTACTTTCATTGTGCAAAATTAAAAAACATCACTGTGTGTGTGTGTGTGCGTGTATATGTGTGTGTGTATATTATTTCCACTGGAAAAAAAACGGTTAAAGTGATTTTATAGTAAGGAATTGTAATAATATCTATCTTCATATTTAAAAAACACTAAAAACTTAAACTTAACTGAAAAAACACATTTTAAAGGAACTTTCAAGTCAGGTGAAAATGTATTTTAAAGCAGATCATTTTGAACAAATAAAACCAATACATTTCACAGTTATAGTTATCTCAATTAATTATAACTGATGCCCAAAGTAAGTATAGCTTGTGTTATCATCATACACTGGTAATTACCTCACATATTGCTTCACTCGTGAAAAAATTAACACATATGCTGACTCCCTGGGCCCTAGCCAACCAAAGGGGGTTATTTTTGTTTAAGTGCCAATTACGGTAAAATAAAAAAAATATACATTTTGTGCCCAGGGGGTATATGGGTTCAGAAGGAAATCCCCACCAGGCCTAGGGGTCAGGGATCCCTACCCTGCCCCCTTTTATCAATGTTTTACCTTTTTTGCTAGGACTCAGGACTGAGCCCTAAGATGGATGCCACCACATCATTGTTGATATGATGGCAGCCAATAAGATCTCATCTTGATTTTTGTCAAAGTCAAAGGTATTTATTGAGCACACAAATCACCAAAAAAGGCTCCATGGCGCATGCGGAACTCCAGTAGACAGGCGGTCAAATCTAAACAGCGTTATTTCTGATCAAATAGCCACGTTTTTAATTCATTCCGAAAACACTTGTGATCGGCGATAGAAAGAAGATGAGACGGAAGCTTATTCCAGAGGTAGGGGGCAAGAAAGGAGAAAGATCGTCCCCCACTTCGTACAGTGTGTACTCGTAGTGGGGTAAGAAGAGATTTTGAACTGAATCTTAACATTCTTACTGGCTGGTATCTGTTAATCTTTTTCGCTAAATAACAGGGCCCAGTACCATATGTGATCTTATGGGTGAGGCATAGGATTTTAAAATGGCCTCTCTTTCTTACCAGAAGCCAGTGGAGGGACCTCAGACTGGGGGCTGAGGGAATCTCGGTGGAAGATTTAAGATAAGTCTGGCAGCAGTGCTCTGCAGGATCTGCAGTTTGGAGAAGAGATCTTCATTTAGGGAAGCTAATAAGGCATTCCCATAGTCCAAACAGCTTACAATTAGACCCTGCACCAGAGGTTTCCTGGATTCAATAGGTAACCATTTGAAGATTTTATTTCGTTTCCGCAGGCTCACATCGCAAGTGCCCAGCACAAGATTTACATGATTTTTCATGGACAATTTATTGTCAATAGTTATTCCAAGATTGCTGACTGCTTGTTTAGGGGATGGAAATGGGCCCAATGCCTGGGGCCACCAATTGTTAGACCAATACTGTTCAGCCCTGCCAAACAAGATGATCTCTGTCTTGCTACCGTTGAGCTGTAGTATGTTATTGCCCATCCAGTTGTTAATGTGGATCATACAGTTTTTAAACTGGATCATTGTGTTAGTAGGGTCTGGACCAAACTTAATCAACAGCTGAGTATCATCAGCGTATGACACGTCCTCAAAACCATATGACCTGATTACCCTGGCCAAAGGTGTTACATTGAGGTTAAAAAACATAGGGCTCAGGATAGATCCCTGGAGAACTCCTATGCTTACTGGCCTACTACATGAGGCCAGGATATCTATATGTACGGTGGTTGAATGGTTCCTTAGGTAGTTTTTGAACAAGTCTAGGGCTTTTCCCCTGACTCCCACCTCCCAGAGCCACCGTTCTAAAATGCAGTGGGAGATGGTGTCAAAGGCGGCTGACAGGTCCAGAAGAACCAGTATAGCTGATTCTCTTTTATCCAGGGGCAACCTGATATTCTCAACCATTTCTACTACTGCCGTTTCGGTACTATTTGCCGACCAAAACCCTGATTGCGATGGATCAAGAAGCTCCTGATTTGTCAGCGCCGTGGATTTTCTGCGTTGTGAAATGTAGATTTTTGTAGGCTTATTTTCTCAAGAACTGCTGAGCGTATTTACACCAAGTCACAAAAAGCACACTTTCTGGACCAAGATCTAGCTTTCTGCCAAATTTGTTGTAAATCCATTCAGTATTTTTTTTTTGTCCTCATTTCACCAAATATGCGTCTGCAATTCTTAAAAAGCCGCCATTCCGACCTGTGCACCCCGCAGCTACTGCATTCGCTTTTGGTCTGTACCCTTGTCCAGACCTGCCACATTGTTGCTAGCCTGGTGTACTCATAGGGCCGAAAGGACTATACAAGTCCCAGACATCTACCCCACAATGTAAAGGCCTGCCAGATGTTCACACAGTTCTCTTCTTCCTCCTCCCAGGTCAATCGGGCAGTTGCAAACGCAGCTTTAACCCAGTCTTCAAGCTTGGGGGCAAAGGATCTCTCCAGTTCATACATATTTCCCTCCATGCTCTTAAAACAAGATATAACAGTAGACCTCTATGCGTCATCTTCTTACTAAAAGTACCATCATCCCCAAAGAAGACCGGACTCACGTTTAAAATAATTTTTTCTCTGAAGATACCACAGAAGGCTTTCTAAACTCCCCTCCAGAAAGCACTGAGTCTAGGACACTCATGAAAATATGAATGTCGTTGGCTTTGATAAGGTCGCATCTTGTACATTTGGGGGTGGAGAGTGGGGCAATTTTACCAATCTTTGCAGGGGTATAATATAGTCGATTCATAACAAAAAAATGATTCTTTTTTAGGTTTGCCAGCTTAACGTACTTATACAAAAGCTTCAAAGAGTATTCATATAGATCTTCAATATCTACATTCCAAGGGGACCTGATTCCAAGCTAGATGTTGTGAAGGGTATTCCTTCTCCTCTGCCTCTAGGAACTTCTTATAACATTTTGAAATTTCCTTGCTCTTAAGGTTTACATCTTGAAGGGTTTGCTCCACCTCCTAATCTCCGTGTATATCCCCCTTCTCCGCTGCAAAGCAAGAGACTGATTGCATGTATGTAAATCTGGAGACACCACTCCCAATCCTATCTCTTAAGACCTCCCATGGGTGTAACCCCTTGCGATATTAAAAGTTCTGACCATATGGTGACATCTGCTCTTCTAATTGATGTTGCAAGACTGCCCTTGAGACATAGCGGGTGCCCTGGAGATTACCAGATTGGAGCGAACTCGGAGTAATACCCTATCCCCATCTGCTTCTGACCATGTACCAAAGACTAAAGGCAGCCTTCAGTACTTTCAAACACACTTTTTTAAACCATAAGTCAAGTCTAAATACATTTGATATTTCTCACAGGGACAGTGGTTGCCAGAAACAGCACTTTTGCTGGCCACTAGGTAAGTTTCTAATGTTTCTAGCTCTAGAAGGTTATCGCCTCTTTCAAATTGTTAAGTGGATTGTCACTTTCTTGTCTTTTCACTATTCTTTTCTTAGGTTTCTGATGACAGTGGATTATGGCATCATGGAATGGATAGCGTTAGAACACTGGACTCTCTGAAGAGCGCTAACAGGATCTAACCTCAAGTAGATCTGCAGAAAAGTAAGCGTGCATCTATGGTAGTGTTGCCAGCCGAGGAGAACACCTGTGTCTTATGAGATTTGGCCAGATCTCAGTCAGAGAGCCATGGGTGAATCACATTTTATGTTTGGGCATGCTGTCCACTGCTGACAATGTACTGTGGCTCTCCTGCACCCTTAGTTATGATGGGTATTTTTGGCAGTACCGCTTAGTTAAAATTCCTTAGCTGTCTTGCCCCGCCGGGGTGCTGTGACAGCCGTCCCAGGGATCATCCCATTGGTTTAGGTTTAGTTGAGTGCCTTTAATGGAAGGGACACACCAAATGTGGAGTGTGAACATGGCTGTCAGGTTCTCATGTTCTATCCTCTGGTCCATAACCTTTTCTCCATACTCTCTTGAAATCCAGAACTGCTTTCAACTTGAATTTAGGGTGTCTCTCTATTTTAATTGGCGGTGAATACACTTGTGCGTGTGTTCCTCCAGACCTAGTTCTAAAAAAAGACAAGTGAAACACTGGGTATATTGCAGTGGCTGTTGGTAAGTCAAGTTTGTAGGCTACGTCACTAATCTTTTTAAAACCTTAAAGGGACCTTTGCATTTTGGGTGGAATTTGTTGTGACCATTCGAGCATAAATATTTTGTGGATAGCCACACTAATAGTCCAATTCCAAGATCACGGCTAGGTGGTCGATATTTATCAGCTTGCAGTTTAGAGCATTCGTTAGCCAAGGTTAAATTGTCTTGAGATGATTTCTGTATTTTGACTAGTGTTGGAAGGCGGACCCCGAGGAGTCGCCGAGACCACCCAGGGGGGGCCCTCACACTGCACGAAGTAGCCGAGCGCTGCAGAGAAGCCTCCTGAGAGATCCTTCTCCTATCACGTACTAGCACAGTAACACCACCACACAGGACTCAAGGAGGTTGTCTCAAGACGAGCAATTCTTTATCAGCACTTAAAGGTTACGGGATCAATATTTACACGAAAGGGATCGAGGGATCCACCAAAAGTCTCAGTGTCTCTTTAGAAGGGTAGGGGTAGCGGGACAGTCCTTGGCAGGAGCTCGGTACGAGGGTACCTGGGGCCCAGTTCTTATCCTCAAGCTGGAGGACCTCCGGATCTCGGAGGGGTCGAGCCGCGACGGCGTCAGCAGGGCTCTGGCGTTCAGTTCGTGGGGAGCCGCGATCAGGTCAGCAGGGCTCTCAAGATGGTTTCTGCTCAGCTCGTGCCGCGACGTCGTCAGCAGGGCTCCGAGGGAGGTTTCAGCGAGGTTGGGCCGCGACAGCGTCAGCAGGGCCCCGATGTTCCGGGGGGCTTCAAGGTTTCAACAAGAAGGAGCCGCGACGCAGTCTGCAGGGCTCGTGGTAGTTCAAGCAAGAGTTCTTCTCCGTAGGGTCGGCCGCGATTCGATCAGCAGGGCTCTCGACTCCAGGATACAACTGCCGATCTGTGGCGGGGTCGCCCCAGATATAGGTCTGGAGCCCTTTGATGTCCGGACCCTTGCGCCCGGGGGGGGCGGAGAGGCCGGGTGGAGGTGGCCAGACGCCCAACAGGGGAGGCGCCAGGCCCAAGAGAGTTGCAGGGCGATCACACCTAGGGATGGGAGGACAGTTGGGGGTCCCATCGATACTGTCCTCCGCCGGGGGCGGGGAATGGTTCATGTGGCACCCCCTGGCCAGTTCTTGGTGCCTCGATGTCGGGGCTTCGCTGGGGCCGAGGCCGGGTTGAGCGGGGTCACGCCGGCTGGCGCACAGAGTCACGTGGATGCCAACAAGATGGCGGAGCCCCGAGGGGTATGCGACCTCGTGCGGCTCGGGATGAGGGGTCTCGGTGCAGTTCGGAAGGGTGGCCCGTGAAGGCCGGGGCGGGGAACGGGCACAATCCACGGGGGTAAGGACCATGCCACGAGGCCGGGTCCAACAACTAGTTGTTCATGGAATTCTTGTAGTACAGGTGGCAAATTATTTGTGCTTTCATCAAAGTCCATCAATCAAGGGTGGAATCCATAAAAACTATTAAATGGTGAATATCCTGTTGAAGTGAGAATAATGTTATTGTAGACAAATTCAGCAGCCCGCAAAAAATCTATTCACTCTTGACCAGACTGCAAACGATGACAGCAAAATAACTGTTCCATGCATTGATTGACTCTTTCAGTCTGCCCATCTGTCTGTGGATGATAGCTAGATGAAAGTCTTGCATATTTGCATAGTAGGTCGCAAAGAGATTGCAAACTTGTTGACACATTGTGAACCTCGATCAGAGATAGGGACAGGAGTTTTGCCAGGAAATGTCACTATTTCTCGAAGGAAAGTCAATTTTCTTTGATGTGGGCACGGACTTCAATGGGATGAAATGGACCATTTTGGTTAACTCTATTGTATTTTTAGGTCAAGGGAGACCAGCTAGCGTGTTTGAATGACACTATTGCAAGGATTGTGATTATGTGGATACAGTTGAAACAAATAAAGCTTTCTTTATCACAAATAAACCATTCAGCAATGTTCCATCAGATTTGTGAATGAGGTGTTGGGCTTCTTATATTTCTTGTGCATGTTGTACCTCAGTCAGGAAGGTGTCTGAGCTTAAAGCCCCTACTAACCTTTCTTGTAGAAGTTTCAGAGGCAGGCCAGTCATGTGTTCAGAGGTCACAAGATCATATCTTGATAAGGCATGCACCTTACCATTCCTTAATCCAGGCTGAATTTGAATTACAAATTTATAATCGCTGAAGAATTTAATCCAATGAAATTGTCTTTCTAATATTGCTTGGGCTGATTTAGGAAACTGAAGGTTTATGTGATCGATTAAGATTGTGACTGTATATTTTGCATCTAACAGATAGTGTCTTCACTTTTCTAATGCATTTTTACTATCAGGAGTTCCCTGTTGGAAACCAGAAAATGTGGTTCTGCAGGGCTTCATTTGTGGGAAAAGTATGCCACCAGATCTACCTTGTCTTTCTTGTGGTTTCTGAAAGCGCACCTTCCACTACTGCTTGGGAGGCATCTGCTTTCACCATGAAGGGCTAAACATGATCCAGGTGAAATAGAATGAGTGCTGTCAAAAACTGCCCTTTCAGTGTGTTTAAAGTTTGTGCGGCTTCTTCTCCCCACATAATTTACCTCCCTTCTTTAGTAGTTTAGTGATTTGGGACACAATGCTATCATTAAGGAAAGTAAAAGTTTTAGAACCCCCAAAATCCTTGTATCTCTTTTCTATTTTGTGGGGACTTTCAGTGTATGATAGACTCTACCTTTATTGGCTTCATCTGATTCCCTGGGGAAAAGATGATAAAACCTAGGAATTCCACATGTTCACATTAACAGAGCACTTTTCAAGTTTGGCATAATGGGGGTTCTTATGAAGATTCTGCAGAATGGCTCAGACATGCTTAACAAGTTCATCATTTGAGATTGAATAAATCAAGATATCCTCTACATAGATGACGTGACATCTGTTATTATGGCAATTGATGCATTTGTCGACAAAAATGAACTAGCATTCTTATTAATAGAATCACCAGTTCTGAACTCTTCATCTACCTTGACACACATGTCTATGGTCAGGGAGGCCCTGCAGGCCCAGGCAGGCCAGGGATTACTGATTGATGGTTCACAAGTGAGAGGGTATAGAGCTGGCAGGCACACACTCGGGCAGGAAACTCTTTATCAATTGCACAGATAGGTGCCGCAACATTACAATTATCAGGGGAGATTGCCCCAGTAAACCCCACATGGCCGGTGGTGGTTCGTGCTCCTAAAACCACCATAAATTCAGATGCAACATTAGTTAGGAAACCTTAACCAATCTGGGCCTAGCACATGCAGTGAACATTCGCTCCCCATGTCGGATATCTGAGCACATTTACCACTGGCCACACTGTGTTTATGCAGGTCAAGCCCCAGCTGTAGTAACCATTGACCATTAATTTATGACACCAAAGACAGCAACCAACATTCCTCATCATATACGATACACTAGAAATCTTTTATGGCTTTAGTAATATTGTATTTAAAGACGCTTCTAACTCAATGTATATTGAGATGATCCTCAGACCTAGTGCCTGTAACTGTTCTCCTGGGCTAATTGTTTAATTAAACAAACTGTTCCTGTTTTGCCAAATCATCCTTTCTTTTGTTTTTAAGGAAATACGATTCAAGAAACATTGTGGTAAACCACACTAGGAGGATTGGGACCTCCTAACTGACTGCAGCTGAAGGAAGGTGACCCCGCCCGGATGGATTTGTGTTGCACAACAAGAAAGGAGAAGAGACAGTTGATTGGAAGTTCTGCTGAATCCTCTGGGCAGAGGTCCGCCCTGAAGCAGCCTTCAGGGCGGACCTCTGATGAAGCTAACATAGTCTAAAAGCATTTGGTGTATGTCAAACTAGGGAGAAGCATAAAAAGATAACCTTAGCATCCATCCCCTGATGGGATCTGACATATTATCTATTTTATATGTCCCAACTATAGCAGTCATAAAGTGGCCTCAAAGGTGTTCCCGCAGAAGTCACCTTTGTTCGATAGCTGACCGCTAGCTTAGGGGAATATATTGTAATACTGTGTATAGCCCTTGAAAACACCCAGGACGATGATTTTTGTGACATAGCTAATCCTGATTTGGAGGAGTTGGCACCTCAGTCTCATAGCTTTTTAGTTCAATGGTTTCCCAGTGTTTCTTAACACCCGTCATATCTGGAAGGAATGTGGGAGGTGCATCTTCCCTGAACCCGGGTGATTCAGAGCGGAATTCATATAGAGAAAACTTGGACCCAGGAAACAGGGTGTAACGCATGTTTGGCTAGGAGGTGCTAGTGATTCCAGAGTAATTACTAAACGGTGTCTATGATTACACCTTTGTCTAGGAACGGATAGTGGCAGACTATCCAGCTCACTTAGGAATGTCTTCCACACTAGTTTTCTCTTGCAAGAGGATATATTACGATGAACACGTTTTTGTTTATAAAGTAATTTTTTTCTGTCAACAGTTATTGAAATGTTTCATTGTATGTGATGATATTGTTTGATTTTCTCTGAAAACTATATAATATGACAATTTGAGTTTATGAAGATTTGCCCTGTGTTACAATACTACAAATGCAGTCTTATCTTATTTTATTGAATGCTCATTTGACCTGTTTTGATGAGAAAAATGTAGGTGCTGAGCTGATAGTATGTAATTTGTAAGAGTTTACCATGTACAAATTGCCCCTACGATTTGAGAAACCAAAATTGCAACATCAATTAAATTGTATTATCCAAATTACAAAACTTGTCATGGAATCCCCACTAAAGCACATGGAGACTAGTTTTCCCAAACAAATAAAAATAATTAATATGTTTTGCCAAGAGTGGCATTCACACACAAAGGCACACACATTTCCCTGGACTAAGGAGCAACATTTGGCACGCACACAATTGAGCACACTAAAACACATGTAAATACCAGATATACAGGTCAGAAGAGACAATAAAGGAGCAGTGTTAGAATTGTGGGCTATCTTTGAAAAGGTTCAATTCAATAACCCCGCAATGCTGATAGCAAGCAAAGCATCAGCACTTCTCCCACAAAATGCAAGGATTGAAGTGCTCACACCTGCTCCCCTTGCATTAGAATATTCTAAACCAATAATAGTAGCAGCCGACAAACCCCCACCGGAAGAAGGTTAGACAAGTCCAATCCTGAGAAATCTAAAACCATGTTTCTAGACAAGGTCCACAAAAGCTCGACTCCCCATCCACCAAACTTTAAAGTCGTGCAAACAACACATTCCCACTAGGTCAGGTGAGCCCAAAAGTGTGTCTGGGAAGTATATGGTAGTCCTCAACAGTGATACAGCGAGCACAGGAGATGAAGGGAGATCCAGTTACCCGGTAATCGACAACTAGAGTGGGGTCACAGAGTTTGCCCAGGAAGCCAAGGAATATATGGAAAGCAAATTAAAGGGTGAAGCCAGACTGATTAAGGCAGCCCACGGCTCTGAGCAAACAAAATGAGGTTCGCAAGATATAGGGAATGCAACATGGAGTTTAAGCAAGGCTACAGGGCAGCACACTCTCCTCGTGAGGGAAGTAAAGCCAGGTACTGGGCGCCACTCTGGAATGAGTCAGAGGTTGATTAAAAGCTGTTAACAGGGCTCAGAGTCACATCATTTAGGCATAGGAAAGGAGCTTACTGAGAGGTAAAGGATCAGGGCAGCCTGGTACTTATTCACTCCTGTGCGTGCAAATGAAGGGAGTACAATGAGGATATGTGCTGCTCCTCATGAGTGCAGGACAAAGACAGGAAAACCCTGAGGGAGATAATCGCTAAAATGGAAGGCAAAACCTTTGTGTACTCATCTTGCGACCTGTTAGCCTATTGGACTGAGGCGAGGGTCCACTATGACAGGCCTTGGCCAAGGGAAGGATTGTTTGAGCCAGAAGACATGGCAGAGTCAGCAGACTGCATCAGGCATGAAGTGTGATTTTGTTTACACGCAGCAATGACTTGTGAGATGGGAACAGTATTTTAAGGATAGACCCGTACAGTCACCTAGTATGAGAGTGTACCTGTTACTACAAAAGGGCGCGGTAGGCATTACATACATACCATGGGCCCAGATGGATAAAGAGGGTTTGAGAACTAAGTTACCGCCATTGCTTGATGGGGCAGGGAAGCTTCGAGAAGAACACCACAGATATCAATCTAGTGATAGAAGATAGTAAGAGTCTGCTAAACAGTCTAATTTGGGTGCAGACGAATATGGTGTTCACTCGAGCTCTCATTCCAGAAATCACAGCATGACAGGGCTGAAATTAATATGCACCGAATCTTGACCGCCGTAAAGGAATTATTCCCTGATCGCCCAGATGTAAGAGGACTTATGGAAGAGACCATGAAGCCAGAGGAAAGCATAAACAATTTCCTGAATAGAATGAGGGATAGATGGTGACAGAAAACCAGGCCCACAAGTCACATTTTTTACAGTATTCTTAGTGGGGCTAGACACCAAATCCTAGTGGGAGATACAAGGTCATATACTCCACCACCATGAGAACAAGCAAAAGAAGGAGAGAGAGAGAAGAAGGAGCAGGCCCAAAGAGACACACTGAAACATGCAACAAAAGTTGAAAACAACGCCCTCAAGGGCAGTGATGGCCTCAACTTTACATATCAAAAACCAAAGGAAATGATGGACGGAGTGTTGAACATTGCAAGCTCTCACCCCCAGTCAACTGATCTGGGTTTAATCCATCACCATTCTTTATCCCACTCTGCCACCCCAGTTCAGACATGGCCATGTGCAAATCAGTCTGACCCTGTGCCTCATGGGAACAGTCCAGCCCGAATTGCCAAGCCATGTCTTCCCTGGACCGAAAACAAGCTTCCTAGGACCGGTTTCTGGCATTTCAGCCGTCTTCAGCCAGGCTTGCTTGAATCCAGTGGCAAAGTGAGCAAGGGACTCACGTCTGAGCATACCCTGCCAACTTATGGCGAACAAAGCAAAAACCAAAGGAAATGATGGACGGAGTGTTGAACATTGCAAGCACTCACCCCCAGTCAACTGATCTGGGTTTAATCCATCACCATTCTTTAGCCCACTCTGCCACCCCAGTTCAGACATGGCCATGTGCAAATCAGTCTGACCCTTTGCCTCATGGGAACAGTCCAGCCCGAACTGCCAAGCCATGTCTTCCCTGGACCGAAAACAAGCTTCCTAGGACCGGTTTCTGGCATTTCAGCCGTCTTCAGCCAGGCTTGCTTGAATCCAGTGGCAAAGTGAGCAAGGGACTCACGTCTGAGCATACCCTGCCAACTTATGGCGAACAAAGCAAAAACCAAAGGAAATGATGGACGGAGTGTTGAACATTGCAAGCACTCACCCCCAGTCAACTGATCTGGGTTTAATCCATCACCATTCTTTAGCCCACTCTGCCACCCCAGTTCAGACTTGGCCATATGCAAATCAGTCTGACCCTGTGCCTCACGGGAACAGTCCAGCCCGAACTGCCAAGCCATGTCTTCCCTGGACCGAAAACAAGCTTCCTAGGGCCGGTTTCTGGCATTTCAGGCGTCTTCAGCCAGGCTTACTTGAATCCAGTTGCAAAGTGAGCAAGGGACTCACGTCTGAGCATACCCTGCCAACTTATGGCGAACAAAGCAAAAACCTTTACATATGGCACCAGTCACAATGGGGACGCCACCGCAAAACTTTAGAGAGTACCAAAACAGGCAGTCCAGGAGCACAGCACAATTATGGTAGTGAAAGACAGGAGGGCTGGTTGCAACCAGAACCTAGAGAGTGCTACTATTGCCACAGGCGGGGTCACCTTGTAGAAAGGTTCCAGAAAAAGGCATAAAATGAGCAGCATTTACTGCAAATCTCAGTGAATCAGTGCCATTGCCACAAACCGTCACAAATGCCCGCCTCAGTATCCAGCACAGGGTTATCAGAACGTGCCCTATGCTTAGCCGCAGAGAGATCCTCTGGTCACCTCACAACTGCAGCAGGGATGGAGCAATTGGGCAAACATGTGGCAGCAGCAGCCATAGACAGGGATCCCAGCACAATGGGACCAGGCCACAACCCCAGCAGGGAGGGGTGTCAGTGTGGGGAGGTAGAAGATTTTCTCAATCACAGAACGTAATCAAAAGTAATGTAGGCCCCTCTCAGTACATGAAGACAGGAGATAGTACATAATATCAACAGCCTGACCCCAGTAGTATAGCTCGGATGGTGAAGACAAACAGCATTGGGGGGCCCAATTGTTTTACCTATTTACAGGAACCCAGGGTTATTGTGCTCCATGTCAATCCACACCAAGAACAGGTATAAATCATGAGTCTGTGGGAACACAGAAAAGCACAGCTTGCCCAAAGTCCCCCACAGAATGTTAGGCCCCACTCCGCTGGCTGGCTCACCAAGGAGGGTTTGGCTAGCCATTCGCCAGGGGCAAGGCAGTCTGATGAGAGGGCAGAGGGAAAAACACAAAATATATATTGGTGTGGAGAGTATGCACTAAGCCTGGGCATTGAACTACGCTCTGTTCGCGGAGCTAGCGAAGTTTAGGCAACTTCGCGATTCGCACAGAGCGCGAAGTTGCAGATTGCTACGCAATCTAGCGCGTAGCGTAGTAGTTTTGCTTCTCACGCGTGCGGTAACGTATTACCGTGATTCTGCGATTGCCAGCTTGCTTTTCTGTCCGTTCGCGAGCGCCACGAGATGTGTAATATGGCTGCCCAAGCCCGCGAGGGTGTGCGAACGCGAACACGTCATTCGGGCGCGCAAGCTGACTTCCGGCGGCTGTCTTGGTAAGATCGCGATCCCGAACATGCAAAAACTATAATCTGGCGAAGAATATCTCGCGATCTTCATAAAACCTTCTCCAAAATGATCATTTTGCTCAGAAAAACTCCTCAGATTGTGATTTTGCTGTAGTCTTTTGTGTAAGGAGGAGTACTTTAATTTTTTTAACTCTTTTTTTCAAGAGGAAGGAAGTGCCCCAGAGTCTACAACTTCCTGTTCCTGTCCAGCAGGCTCCTCCCAGTGCTTTGTGCATGTGCTGTTCACTTTCATTTGGATTTGGAGCTGGAAGGATCACTTTTTGTGTCTGTCTGCTGCATCATACCATTGGATTGGATTTATTTGAGGACTTTTTGATTTGAGATTTAATTGACTACAAGTAAGTTGGAGAATTGGTGTGTTTGTTTCATTGGTGCTTATATGACCTAAATTTTTCTGGGTTTTTCATTGTTTTTTAAAATTATTCTTGTGGCGGGTGGCCTGTGCTTTCAATAGTGGCCTAGTTGTTTTTCTCTGCAATTTCAGCCAGTAGGGTACCCATGGGTCCATGTTTCGTGGTGTCTGTAGATTTTTCAACATCATGTAGGGCATGGATGGCATAGGATTATTTGAAATGCTAAATGTGGCTGTGGTGTATTTCACTGTTGGTGTGTGTGTGTGTGTGTGAAATACCTTTTGTTGGATGTGTGTGCTTGATGTGTAACTTCTTTCCAATCCTTTCGTAGCCCTGTTGATTTTCATTTTTGTATTAAAGCTGTGTTGTTTAGCATTAGCAGGCCTCCATTGTCAGCTCATATATTATAGGGCTGCTTCAGTTCATTGTTTTCCATGGCCTGTTGTGACTGTGAGTGCCCATGTGGCTTGTGGCAATTTTGCGGTGGTAGTTTAGTAGTGTGTGCTTCTTTTTCCATAAAGGCCTGCAATTCTTTTCTTTGTTCCCCTTGGCTTATGCTTGTTGTTGTTGTGTCCTCCTGGCCATGTATGTGGCGGCCATTTTGTGAAGGCAGGCATTGTGCTTTTGCCATAGGCTTACATTGACTGTTCCAAGCTTGTGGCCTAGTCTGCCAGTCGGTAGTCAGCCTCAAATCTTTGGTGCGTTATTTAAATTTACAGTTTGTGTTGTCTGTTGGCTTTGGATTTCGTTGCAAAAGTTTTTTTTTTGGGGTGGAATAGC
Organism: Triturus cristatus; assembly: GCF_964204655.1. Classification (NCBI taxonomy): domain Eukaryota; kingdom Metazoa; phylum Chordata; class Amphibia; order Caudata; family Salamandridae; genus Triturus; species Triturus cristatus. The sequence goes on along the minus strand of NC_140589.1, from coordinate 408,970,469 downwards.
ATTTTTTGGGTGTGTGTTAAATAAATAGGGCTTTTTAGCCAGTACTTAACCCTAGGGATTCAGCTCGCGTACTTTTGGTAACTCTGCACAGCGCGACAACGCGGACTTACAGTTTTCGTCATTTTCGCGCTCTCAATATGCGTGTTCGCGAACGCGATAGAGCCTTTTTGTACAGTTCGCGATCCCGAACACGCAGCATTTGCAATCTGGCAAACAATATCTCGCAAGCAACATAAATCCTTCTCGAAAACGCTTTTTTTGTGTATTTTGCTAAAAAAACTCCTCAGGTTGTCATTCAGCTGTAGGTTTGGAGCACGGAGAAGCTTTTATTGTTTTTGAAAATATTTTTATGAGAGGAAGTAAGTTCCACAGACACTACAACTTCCTGTTCCTGTCCTTTGTAATCACTTTTTGGTTATTCTTGTGGTGGGTGGCCTGAGCATGTGTGTGGCGGCCATTTTAGGAAGGCAGGCATTGTGCTTTTGCCATAGGCGTACATTGACTGTCTTCCATTTCTTGTTGTTGTGGGTGTGTGGTGGCCATTTTGTGGAGCCATCCAAGCAGTGTGCTTGCTTTTGCCATTCTGTTCCAAGCTTGTGGCCTAGTCTGCCAGTAGGCCCAGACGTAGTAAGCCTCAAATCTTTGGTGCGTTATTTAAATTTACAGTTTGTGCTGTCTGTTGATTTTTTTTTTTACACCATGGATGGCTTTGGATTTCATTGCAAAAGTTTTTTTTGGGGTGGGATAGCAGTTTTTGAGTGTGTGTTAAATAAATAGGGCTTTTTAGCCAGTAGTTAACCCTAGGGATTCAGCTCGCGTACTTTTGGTAACTCTGCACAGCGCGACAACGCGGACTTACAGTTTTTGGCATGTTCGCGCTCTCAATATGCGTGTTCGCGCACGCGATAAAGCATTTTTGTACAGTTCGCGATCCCGAACACGCAGCATTTGCAATCAGGCAAACAATATCTCGCGAGCAACATAAATCCATCTCGAAAACGCTGATTTTGTGCATTTTGCTAAAAAAACTCCTCAGGTTGTCATTCAACTGTAGTTTTGGAGCACGGAGAAGCTTTTAATTTTTTTAAAATAATTTTTATGAGAGTAAGTAAGTTCCACAGACACTACAACTCCCTGTTCCTGTCCTTTGTAATCACTTTTTGGTTATTCTTGTTTTGGGTGGCCTGAGCATGTGTGTGGCGGCCATTTTAGGAAGGCAGGCATTGTGCTTTTGCCATAGGCGTACATTGACTGTCTTCCATTTCTTGTTGTTGTTGTGGGTGTGTGGCAGCCATTTTGTGGAGCCATCCAAGCAGTGTGCTTGCTTTTGCCATTCTGTTCCAAGCTTGTGGCCTAGTCTGCCAGTACGCCCAGAGGTACTCATCCTCAAATCTTTGGTGCGTTATTTAAATTTACATTTTGTGTTGTGTGTTGAATTATTTTTTCACACCGTGTATGGCTTTGGGTTTCATTGCAAAATGTTTTTTTTGGGGTGGGATAGCAGTTTTTGGGTGTGTGTTAAATAAATAGGGCTTTTCAGCCAGTAGGTAACCCTAGGGATTCAGCTTGCGTACTTTTGGTAACTCTGCACAGCGTGACAACGCGGACTTACAGTTTTCAGCATGTTCGCGCTCTCAATATGCGTGTTCGCGCACGCGATAAAGCATTTTTGTACAGTTCGCGATCCCGAACACGCAGCATTTGCAATCAGGCAAACAATATCTCGCGAGCAACATAAATCCATCTAGAAAAACGCTGATTTTGTGCATTTTGCTAAAAAAAACTCCTCAGGTTGTCATTCAGCTGTAGTTTTGGAGCACAGAGGAGCTTTTAATTTTTTAAAAATATTTTTTATGAGAGTAAGTAAGTTCCACAGACACTACAACTTCCTGTTCCTGTCCTTTGTAATCACTTTTTGGTTATTCTTGTGGTGGCTGGCCTGAGCATGTGTGTGGCGGCCATTTTAGGAAGGCAGGCATTGTGCTTTTGCCATAGGCGTACATTGACTGTCTTCCATTTCTTGTTGTTGTTGAGGGTGTGTGGCGGCCATTTTTGTGGAGCCATCCAAGCAGTGGGCTTGCTTTTGCCATTCTGTTCCAAGCTTGTGGTCTAGTCTGCCAGTACGCCCAGAGGTAGTCATCCTCAAATCTTTGGTGCGTTATTTAAATTTACATTTTGTGTTGTGTGTTGAATTATTTTTTCACACCGTGTGTGGCTTTGGGTTTCATTGCAAAAGGTTTTTTTTGGGGTGGGATAGCAGTTTTTGGGTGTGTGTTAAATAAATAGGGCTTTTCAGCCAGTAGGTAACCCTAGGGATTCAGCTCGCGTACTTTTGGTAACTCTGCACAGCGCGACAACGCGGACTTACAGTTTTCGGCATGTTCGCGCTCTCAATATGCATGTTCGCGCACGCGATAAAGCATTTTTGTACAGTTCGCGATCCCGAACACGCAGCATTTGCAATCAGGCAAACAATATCTCGCGATCAACATAAATCGATCTCGAAAACGCTGATTTTGTGCATTTTGCTAAAAAAACTCCTCAGGTTGTCATTCAGCTGTAGTTTTGGAGCACGGAGAAGCTTTTAATTTTTTTAAAATAATTGTTATGAGAGTAAGTAAGTTCCACAGACACTACAACTTCCTGTTCCTGTCCTTTGTAATCACTTTTTGGTTATTCTTGTGGTGGGTGGCCTGAGCATGTGTGTGGCGGCCATTTTAGGAAGGCAGGCATTGTGCTTTTGCCATAGGCGTACATTGACTGTCTTCCATTTCTTGTTGTTGTTGAGGGTGTGTGGCGGCCATTTTGTGGAGCCATCCAAGCAGTGTGCTTGCTTTTACCATTCTGTTCCAAGCTTGTGGCCAAGTCTGCCAGTACGCCCAGAGGTAGTCATCCTCAAATCTTTGGTGCGTTATTTAAATTTACATTTTGTGTTGTGTGTTGAATTATTTTTTCACACCGTGTATGGCTTTGGGTTTCACTGCAAAAGGTTTTTTTGGGGGTTGGATAGCAGTTTTTGGGTGTGTGTTAAATAAATAGGGCTTTTCAGCCAGTAGGTAACCCTAGGGATTCAGCTCGCGTACTTTTGGTAACTCTGCACAGCGCGACAACGCGGACTTACAGTTTTCGGCATGTTCGCGTTCTCAATATGCGTGTTCGCGCACGCGATAAAGCATTTTTGTACAGTTCACGATCCCGAACACGCAGCATTTGCAATCTGGCAAACAATATCTCGCGAGCAACATAAATCCATCTCGAAAACGCTGATTTTGTGCATTTTGCTAAAAAAAACTCCTCAGGTTGTCATTCAGCTGTAGTTTTGGAGCACAGAGAAGCTTTTAATTTTTAAAAAATATTTTTGATGAGAGTAAGTATGTTCCACAGACACTACAACTTCCTGTTCCTGTCCTTTGTAATCACTTTTTGATTATTCTTGTGGTGGGTGGCCTGAGCATGTGTGTGGTGGCCATTTTAGGAAGGCAGGCATTGTGCTTTTGCAATAGGCGTACATTGACTGTCTTCCATTTCTTGTTGTTGTTGTGGGTGTGTGGCGGCCATTTTGTGGAGCCATCCAAGCAGTGTGCTTGCTTTTGCCATTCTGTTCCAAGCTTGTGGCCTAGTCTGCCAGTACGCCCAGAGGTAGTCATCCTCAAATCTTTGGTGCGTTATTTAAATTTACATTTTGTGTTGTGTGTTGAATTATTTTTTCACACCGTGTATGGCTTTGGGTTTCATTGCAAAAGGTTTTTTTTGGGGTGGGATAGCAGTTTTTGGGTGTGTGTTAAATAAATAGGGCTTTTCAGCCAGTAGGTAACCCTAGGGATTCAGCTCGCGTACTTTTGGTAACTCTGCACAGCGCGACAACACAGACTTACAGTTTTCGGCATGTTCGCGCTCTCAATATGCGTGTTCGCGCATGCGATAAAGCATTTTTGTACAGTTCGCGATCCCGAACACGCGGCATTTGCAATCTGGCAAACAATATCTCGCGAGCAACATCAATCCATCTCGAAAACGCTGATTTTGTGCATTTTGCTAAAAAAACTCCTCAGGTTGTCATTCAGCTGTAGGTTTGGAGCACGGAGAAGCTTTTATTTATTTTAAAATATTTTGGAGAGAGGAAGTACGTCCCAAAGAGACTACAACTTCCTGTTCCTGTCCTTTGTAATCCCTTTTTGGTTATTTGTGGTGGGCGGCCTGAGCATGTGTAGCGGCCATTTTGTGGAGGCAGGCAATGTGCTTTTTGCATAGGCCTCCAAGCTTGTGGCCTAGTCGTACAGTAGGCCCCGGGGTACTACTCATCAATCATCACAGGTGCATGGAGTTTAAACAACTGTTTTTGTGTTGTGCGTTAAATTTCAACATCATGTATGGCTTTGGATTGAATTGTAAAATGTGGCCTTTACTTTTTTACGCGTGTAGATTTCACTTTTTGGGTGTTGTAAATAAATTACTTTAGTTTTTGTGTATATGTTCGTTGTTGTTGCTCCCTGATGCTGCATCCATCCCATAGGATGCACAAATTTTTATTTAGGGCAAACAGGCTAGACTACATTTATGTTTTTGTTCTTTGCTATTCTTCTTCCTGAGTGTACACAGTACAAATACAACAGGATCCCTGGCCTTGTCAGTCTCTTAATGGCTGGCTATACTGTTGTTGTTCACTGACTTCATAAAATGTATTAATTGTGACCACCCACCAGACACTAATAAGTTATATATATTATGGATCTTTTGACTGATGTTCTTCTGGCTTTTTTGCTTTTAGGTGTACAAAAGACAGAGGAGATGTGTCATCATCATCCACCGTTGTGGTGCCAGACCGACGTCCTGCTGCTGTACACAACGTGACGTGTGAGTCACCTGACCAGGCATCTCTGCAACTTGTGCAACTGAGTGCTGTTTTGACATCTGTTGAAGATGCCCCCAAAGAAAGCAGGTAGCAGGTCCTCCGGTACCAAGAAAGTTGCCATGGAGAATAAGGAACAGAAGAAGAAGGAAGTGTCACTTAAGTCTGGTTTGCCTCCCAAAACCTTTTTTGGTACACCAAAAATGACGCCTGCAGCAGCGGTGTCGGGGGGCCAAGCTGGGGGCAGCACCTCCACATCAGTGGGCCCAACCCACCAACCCAGGCCCAAGCAGATGAGTCTGGAAGAGGTAGCCAGCCTTATGGTGGAAAGCAGTGATGCTGAGCCTGAACTAAACTTATCGCTATCTCAAAGTAGTACGCAATCAACGCAGGAGGGAACACAGCAGATAAATGGTCAACAGCAGCAGCCACCGCCAGCAATAGTAGCTGTTGTTCCTCCCGAAGTAGGGGCAGTTCAGGAAATTGAGCCTCATGCAGAGGAAGAAGAGGAAGCCACTCCTTTAGAAGTTCCATTGGCTTCCAAATCCCCAGCAAGGAAAAGGAGGGTAAGTACATCAAGTTCTTCACCAAGCCCCCTTTCTGATGATCTAGATGCCACTTGGAAGCCACAAACTGAGTCTGAGAGGGAAACACATCACAAGAGCAGGCATGGGAAAAGGAAGGTTCCAGAAAGCCTTACACTTATGGATGTTGATGTAGAAGAGCAGGATGATGATGATGATGATGATGATGAGCCAGTCACCACAAACATCACTAAGTGGCCTGAGGAGATGGAGACCAACATTTTTACACTATCCAAAATGGCTGCGAGGGATGTAGCACGCATACCTCCAACACAGGTAACACCACCACGACCTCCATCTTCCATATTTACATTAGCAAAAGGCCGGCAGCGTCCTACATCCAGCACAAGCACCACCTCAGCAGAAGTAGGTAGTGGTACTGCACAGAGTCAAATGCAACACACACCCTCCAGTTCATCTGGCATTGGAAGTGGGAGTGGCACCTCCAGCAGGAGACAAAAGTTAAGCTCCCCAGTTTGGGACTTCTTTACGGTTAGCGGAAAGGAGGAGAACATTGTGTCATACCTCTGTTAGTCGTGGTAAGCTTGGTACAAACTATGGTACCGGAGGACAAATGACCCATCTGAAAAAACACCACGCAATCCAGTGGGAGGAGCACCTTCGTCTCATCAAAACTGGAACCATTACTGTTGGGCATAAACGAGTAGAAAGTCCGCTCACGGTGGAACAGGAAGAAGAGGGAGACATTCTCTGTGGTAGTGGTGCACAAAGTAGCCCTGTCCCCAGCACTGCAGTGGTAACGCCCACATCCTCAGCCACATCTCATTGGCACAAGAGTAAGAGTCAGCCTGAGACACCAAGCAGTACTGCTGGCCCAAAAAGTGCGACGTTGACCACAGGAAGGAATACCATGCAGCCTACCATTCTTAGCATGTTTAGTAGGCCGGAGGGGCAGTATGAACGCAACCACCCAATAGCACATTTGTACAATGCAAAGCTGGCTAAAATGTTAGCACTGGACCTTCTCCCTTTTTCTTTTGTTGAAGGGGTGGGTTTTCTTGAATTTGTGACCACCATCTGCCCAAAATGGAAAGTTCCCAGCCGCTACTACTTCCCAAGAGTTGCTGTTCCAGCACTACATCTCGACGTGCTGGAATTGCTTGGAAAAGCCTTAAAACAGAGTGCTGTTCAAAGTATACACCTGACAACAGACATGTGGACCAGTTGCCAAGCCACTGATTACATGTGCATCACGGCACACTGGGTCTCTTTTTCGGGTGTTAAAGATAAGATATCTGACGGTGTTGTTGACACCGCTGAGATTTTTAAAGACACTCGCAAACATGCAACTGTAGCCATGTTTGCTATGGAGAAATCTCATACTGCTGCAAACATTTTGGATGAGTTTAACAGCAAGGTGTTTGAGTGGCTGCGACCAAGAGGGATTACCATTGGTTTTGTTGCCACGGACAATGGCAGTAATGTAGTTAGGGCCATGAAAGATGGTGGCTATTTCAGGGTGCCATGTTTGGCACACTGCATTAACATTGTTGTTCAGGACTTTCTGAAAAATGAAAGCAAAGTCAGCAGCTTACTGACCACCTGCAGAAGAATATGCACACATTTCAACCATTCTTTTAAAGCCCGGAAGCAGCTGAGGGTCATTCAACGTGAGCATAAAATGCCAGTCAAAGCACTCAGCCAGGAGGCGCCAACACGTTGGAACTCAACGTATTACATGCTTGAGCGTCTGTTTGAGCAGTACATACCACTTAATGCGTATGTCATGAAAAGGTCAGGGGATCCTACTGTGAAAGGCATGACAGTCGAGATGGCCCAATGGGACCTCGTCAAATGCCTGACAGAGATGCTACTTCCTTTTGAGGTCTTCACACGTGAAGTGAGCAGGGAGGACTGTACTATGGGCCAAGCTATCTCATTGTTGTACATGCTAGAGCAAGAGCTGAAGGAGGTGTTAGAAATGTACGCAGGTGTGGATGACAAAGTAGACGCATATTATTTGGCAGACACCTTAGTCGCTCGCTTATCTGACAATACAAGGATTCAAAATAACATTGTGTCACATCCACATTACATTACTGCCTCAATTTTGAATCCACGTTACAAATTATTGCTGCGCAGTAATGAAGTAATTCCTTTTTCAGAAGTGGATGTTGCCCAGTACAAAACTTTGATAGCTGAGGAAGCCACTGACTTTGAAAACGAAAGGATCTTAATTAGAGGCCCCCCCGGGCAGAAAAAGTACTGCAGGGCACCCAGAGTCAAGTTCTACTTCAGAGGCCAAGAGCAGTGCGTTTGCCTCCCAGCAGTCAACAACACTGCCAGCAATAACATCAACAGCACCAACAGGATCATCAGGCACATTTAAAAAAACGGCAGGTGATTGGTTTCTACGGAAAGGGTGTTGTACGTCCATGACTGATGCAAAGGCAAAAGAGGCCCAGGAAATCGGAGCACCCCTGAACATTGAGCGGATGGTTCAGGCCTATCTAGATGACACAACAGAGGTCTTCATGGAGCAAAGCCCATTGGTGTATTGGTATGGGAAAAGAAGCCAATGGCCAGTGCTCAGCAGGCTGGCGATAAAGTATGTGGCTTGCCCTGTTGCAAGTGTCTCTTCAGAGCGTGTTTTCAGTGCTGCTGGTGCCATTGTTACTGTCAAAAGGACCAGTCTCTCGCCCAAAAGCGTTGAGAGGTTAACCATGATCAAAATGAATCAACACTTTATACCACCGGAGTACAAAATACGTGAATCACAGCCGGAAGAGGAGAGCGAATTCGATGACATAAGTAGCGGGTTGTTAGACGTACTTCTGTCCGAACCACCAGAGTTTGAGGACGAGCTCCTCTTCCCTGACAACTAGGCTTTCAAATTGTTCTTCCTTCCTTTATTTGTGTGTGACTGTGTATCTGTTTTTCTGGTTCAAAATCTAATCACAACAAATCCATCAACAGTCTCCTCTTTTTATTTCCCTATTGGAGTTGCACGTCTGTGCATAACTGTCCACTCCACTCCTCAGGGTCCTGCTCCATCTTCCTTACTCTCCCTAAATACATTTCAAGCAAGCCAGACATTGGATGGAGATGGAGAATAGTACAATACATGTTGCCTCCAACAGTCCCTCCATAAGAAGTGAAACGTGAGTCCAGCTATATTCCATTTTGTTTCCAAGCCAAAAGAAACTCATCACTGACTTCCAGAAGGCTAGGCAGGCATCAGATCAGACAGCCAAAGAGAACACCAAGTCAGGTAATGAGTGATTATTGTGAATGATGGTTGCATGCATTGCATTGGATGCTGGCTGACTACGAATAATTGTGCATGAAGTAGAACTATACTAGTTTATCGACAAAGTAAAAGTGACTCAGGTGTGGTGACACTTAATGTTTCCTTGTTGTGTAATAATAACCACATTGTACTCCTACCACTGCAAGTGCCGGCCAATATCCGTTGCAATTTTGTAATATGGAATATATTATAATTATAAACTTAATCAGTCACTACAGACTGAGTTGGTGTTGGAGAATACGTACCACACGGTCATCATCATGATGCTGCTGAGCATACTATCTTTGCACACAGTCAGTTGGATCGGAGAAAATTGATGGAATAACTGCGTTTCATGGGCTGACTTAAAAGGTAAACAGTTTGAACAAGAACCACAGCAGACCTAGGCTAGATGTCCATGTAGTGGTGTGGAATGGAGTAGAGTGTAGTGGTATGAGGGACAGTGGCGCATTGATTTAGTCACTTCATTTGGAAAATGCTAGGTTGCTGCAGTGCATATGACATTTCTCTGGCTCGGTCAAAATGTAAGTAAGGGGTAGGGTGCCGGGCCTGTACCGCGGTTCTCCTGTTCTGTGGCTGTGCTGGCTCCTGAATCCTGTCCCGTTGTTGTTGTACCTTAATGCTGTAGAGTAAACACTGTGTAGCCTATCCAAGCTGCCTCAGTCTGAAAGTGTTCTCTCCAGAGTGTTGTCTTCTCTTCTTGCACTCCACTGTAATTGAGTTTATTGTTTTAAATGCAGTAATTTTTCAATACCCCGTTTGTTTTTCCATCTACACTTACCTGTGCTATAGTGGGAGAAACGACTCACACTTACCTTATCAATCCGCATCAGGCAGGCAGTGGTACTCAAGATTGATGTGCGGAGTGTCCATGGAAGGGAGGACCAAGAGGAATGACGAGAATGATGCAACTCCACATTTGGACCAGGATAATACAGTAACTTTAGAATCATCATTCGTCTTTAAATTTATTTGATTGCTTTTTTCTCTTCAATCATTACAACTAGGCCTGGGCCAAAATTCCGTTCCGTTCGTGGAAATTGCGATATTTTGGTATATTCGCGTTCCGCGGAAAGCACGAAAATGTCAAAATTTCCGCATTCCGCAGCTTAGCGATAATTTGTTTATGCTCGCGCTGTAAAAAAATACATTCTCGCGTGCGCGCGATCGCCTTACCTGAATCCCCGCGTTCGCCGACAAGTTTTCCCGACCCGGTCGCGTTCTCCACGAGATGTTGGATGTTGGTAGCCATTTTGCGCTGTCTCGCGACAGTTCGCGGCCGCATTAACGTCATTTGTCGCGCGATCACTTCATTTGTCGCGCGATCACGTCTTTCTTCTCGCAATCATGCACCGCGCGAGTATGAGAAGATTGATATCTCGAACACGTCATTCTACATCGCGAGCGAGAGAGTGAGGACGCGGGCACGTCTAATCGAACGCGAACAGGAGAAAGAGACCCCGAACACGTCATATCCAACGCGACAGGGACAAAGAGAACGGGATCATGTCATTTACGACACGCCGGCCGAAGTAATGTGAAGCTCGAGAACTCTAACATGTAAAATTTTCAATTTGGAGAGGAATATCAGCTCTAGCAGCATGAAACCTTCAGCAAATGCTGATTTTGGATGAAAACAACTCCTTACATTGACATTTGGCTGTCCTTTTTTGTGCAAGGAGTCCTTTTTTTAAAAGGTGGAGAGAGGGAGGAAGTGACACAGAATCTCCAACTTCCTGTTCCTGTCCAGCAGGCTCCTCCCAGTGCTTTGTCCATCTCCTGCTCATTCTGCCTTTGGATTTTGAGCTGGAAAGATCACTCTTTTTGTCTGCTGCATCATTGCAATTGGATTTGAGGATTTTTGGAATAGGATATTTTACAAGTAAGTGGTTGTTGTGTCTGTTTGATTGTGGGCATTGCTGTTGTTGTAAGTAACTACAATTTATTTTTGATGATTAATTATCATCATTCCTTTTTTATTTTTTTTATTTTGTGGGTAGTAGTAGTAGGCCCGAGCTAGCCATGGGCATGGCCTCATGGGTGTGTGCATGATGAAGCAACTGTTCCTTTTGTTGTTTTTTGAATGTATTTCATTTTCAAGCACATTTAGGGCATGGATGGCATTGGATTGAGTTGGGGAAGTGTGCTTTTTGGGGGTGGTCTTTGTGATGTTGTTGGGCCTGGCCATGTGGCTGGTGGCCATTTTGAAGCCTAGGCCTGCAAGCTTGCCTGGCCTTGTCTGCCAACAGGCCTGGTTTTTCATCCACTAGGATCAGAGCAGGTAGCCACAGCTTTATTGATCAAGTGTTTTCTGTGTGATCTGTTGAATTTAGACATCATTTAGGGCATGGATGGCATTGGATTGAGTTTGGGAAGTGTGTTTTTTGGGGGTGGCCTTTGTGATGTTGTTGGGCCTGGCCATGTGGCTGGTGGCCATTTTGAAGCCTAGGCCTGCAAGCTTGCCTGGCCTTGTCTGCCAACAGGCCTGCTTTTTCATCCACTAGGATCAGAGCAGGTAGCCACAGCTTTATTGATCAAGTGTTTTCTGTGTGATCTGTTGAATTTAGACATCATTTAGGGCATGGATGGCATTGGATTGAGTTGGGGAAGTGTGTTTTTTAAGGGTGGCCTTTGTGATGTTGTTGGGCCTGGCCATGTGGCTGGTGTCCATTTTGAAGCCTAGGCCTGCAAGCTTGCCTGGCCTTGTCTGCCAACAGGCCTGCTTTTTCATCCACTAGGATCAGAGCAGGTAGCCACAGCTTTATTGATCAAGTGTTTTCAGTGTGATCTGTTGAATTTAGACATCATTTAGGGCATGGATGGCATTGGATTGAGTTGGGGAAGTGTGTTTTTTGGGGTGGCCTTTGTGATGTTGTTGGGCCTGGCCATGTGGCTGGTGACCATTTTGAAGCCTAGGCCTGCAAGCTTGCCTGGCCTGGTCTGCCAACAGGCCTGTTTTTTCATCCACTAGGATCAGAGCAGGTAGCCACAGCTTTATTGATCAAGTGTTTTCTATGTGATATGTTGAATTTAGACATCATTTAGGGCATCAATGGCATTGGATTGGGTTGGGGAAGTGTGTTTTTTTGGGGTGGCCTTTGTGATGTTGTTGGGCCTGGCCATGTGGCTGGTGGCCATTGTGAAGCCTAGGCCTGCAAGCTTGCCTGGCCTTGTCTGCCAACAGGCCTGCTTTTTCATCCACTAGGATCAGAGCAGGTAGCCACAGCTTTATTGATCACGTGTTTTCTATGTGATCTGTTGAATTTAGACATCATTTAGGGCATGGATGGCATTGGATTGAGTTGGGGAAGTGTGTTTTTTTGGGGTGGCCTTTCTGATGTTGGTTGTCTTAAAAACATGCTTTTTTTGTATGTGTCTGGTGTGTTGGTGTGCAATGCATGCACCCTGCAGACCTTTTTGGGGCCTGTGTGAATGTTCGTATTTCCATTTTGTTGCATTAAAAAGGCAGAGCAGTGTGCTTTAGCATGCATCCTTTACCTGGCTTTTATAGGCCTTTTGTCAGCTCCTGGTGTTTCCCAGGCCCCCGGCTTGTTTGTGATTTGTGAGTGTCCATGTGGGTGGTGGCCTTTTTTGGTGTTTGGACTGTGAGTTATTAGTGTCCTGCTTTTGCCATAGGCCTGCATGGTTTTCCTATTGGCTATTTGGCTTACTGCTTCCATCCATCCACCCCCTTTGCCAGCAGCAGCTCCATGGATACTAAGATGCTCAAATAATTTAATGGTCCACCCCACTTTCATTACATTTTTATTTTGGTGGTTATTATTAACTTTCCTATCCTTCCTGAGAGTGTAGTGTGTGGCTGTACACAGTAGTATAACATAGCTCTAGTTTAAAAAAAAAGTAATAAATGGCTAGACTATCTTTTGTTTGCACTAGTACAGTACTAAGTAACTGAACCACAACAACAAATGCAACATTTCACTGATGTTCTTCTCCTGTCTTATTTGCTTTTAGGTGCACAAAAGACAGAGTAGGAGGTGTCATCAGCACCACCCGGCTACCCGTTGTACTGCCAGCCAGACAGAAGTCCTGCTGTGCATCACGTCCACGTGTGACCAGTTGTGCATCTGCATCCTGCCTGACATCTGAAGAAGATGGCCCCAAAGAAAGGTACCAGGTCCAGTACCAAGAAAGTTGCAGGTGAGAAGAAGGAACAGAAAAGGAAGTGCCATTAACCACGACTGGTGGTGTGCCGGCCAATGTTTTTTTTGGCACTAAAAAAGTTACGCCTGCAGCAGCGTTGTCCGGGAACCAAGCTGGGAGCAGCACAGCGGTCCAACCACACCAACCTAGGCCCAAGGGCTTTAGTGTCGCAGAGGTAGCCAGTCTACTAACGAGCAGCGATTTTGAAGAAATGTCATTACCGCAAAGTAGTACACAATCAAGTTCAACGCAGGCGCAAACTCAGCAGATCAGTGTGCAGCCGCCACAACAAGAACAGCAGCAGCCGCCGCAACAAGAACAGCAGCAGCCGCCGCAACAAGAACAGCAGCAGCCACCGCAACAAGAACAGCAGCAGCCGCCGCAACAAGAACAGCAGCAGCTGCCGCAACAGCCCACCATAGTAGTTGTTGCTCCTGACGTAGGGGCATTTCAGGAAATCGAGCTTCCTGCAGACAAAGTGGACGAAAGTCAAACCACTGTTTCAGAAGATCTATTGTCTTCCAGACCACCAGCAAGGAAAAGGAGGCTTAGTCCATCATCATCTTCTTCAAGCCCCGCTTCTGATGATCGTGATGACACTTGGGTCCCACCAGCTCGGTCTGAGCGTGATATACGCCACAAGACAATGCTTCTGAAAAGGAAGGTCCCAGAAAAACTTAGAGTTATGGAGGTAGATGTAGAAGAGGGGGGTGATGATGTTGATGAAGGCGAGCCAGTCATCACGCACATTACTCCCGCCCCAAAGGGATTGGAGACCAACATTCTCACCCTATCCAGAAAGGCTGCTACTGAGCGGGATGTAGCACGGATCTCACCAACACAGGTTACAACACCACTACCTCCAGCTGCCATATTTTCCAAGGCCCGGCAGGGACCTACATCCAGCTCAACCATCTCAGTAGGTAGTGGTAGTAAAAGTCACAGTGTAGGTGCACAGGGTCACACATTTTCAAACACCCCCTCAAGTTCATCTGGTGTGGAAAGTGGCACATCCAGCAGTGCCAGAAAGTTCTCCTCCCCAGTTTGGAACTTCTTTTCTGTTAGCGCCAAGGAGGAGAACATTGCTATATGCTCAATTTGTCGGCAAGGTGTTCGGCGTGGTAAGCTTGGTACAAATTATTGTACCGGAGGACAAGCAAGTCATCTCAGAATACACCACACTATCGTGTGGGAGGATCACCTACTTAAGTTAAAAGAAAGTAGAAAAAGTCAACCCATTGAAGTTGGTCAGGATGAATCAGAGAGCGATATTATTGCGGTGGCAGGTGAAGAAGAGGGAGGCATTTCTAGCCCTGTCCCCAGTAGTGCAGTGGTGGTAACGCCCACATCCTCCTCAGTAACATCAGAGCGGCACCGCAGTAAGAGCCATACTCAGAGTCTGTGTGAGACACCAAGGCGACCGGCGAGTACCTCAATGAGACAATCTGTGTCGTTGAGCCGTAGTGGGTTAATGAAAACAGCACCACTAAGGAAAGTAAGCCAGCCTACCATTGAGAGCATGTTTAGGTTGGAGGGGCAGTTCCAACCCAACCACCCAACTGTACAATGCGAAGCTGGCTAAAATGTTAGCGCTTGACCTTCTTCCTTTTTCATTTGTGGAAGGGGTGGGTTTCCTTGAATTTGTCTCTGCCATCTGCCCGAAATGGAAAGTTCCCAGCCGGTCCTATTTCGCAAGAATTGCTGTTCCGGCACTACATCAAGATGTGCTGGATTTGGTTGGACAAGCTTTGCAGAAGAGTGCTGTGCACAATATCCACCTGACAACAGACATGTGGAGCAGTTGCCAAGCCACAGATTACATGTGCATCACTGCACACTGGATCTCTTTTGTGGGGGTTAAAGATAAACTATCTGCACGAGGTGTTGTTGACACAGCTGCGATTTTTGAAGGTACTCGAAAACATGCAACTGTAGCCATGTTCGCCATGGAGAAATCTCATACGGCTGAAAATTTTTTACACGAGTTTCGCACCAAGGTTTTGGAATGGCTGCGGCCCAGAGGGCTTCGTATTGGTTTTGTTGCCACAGACAATGGCAGTAATGTACTTAAGGCCATGGATCTTGGTTCCTATTTCAGGGTTCCGTGTTTGGCGCACTGCATAAACATTATAGTTCAAGACTTTCTGAAAAAAGAACCCATAGTCAGCAATTTACTGGCCATCTGCCGAAGAATATGCACTCATTTCAGCCATTCTTTTAAAGCTCGGAACCAGCTGAGGAACTTCCAACGTGAATTTAGGATGCCAGTCAAGGCATTCATCCAGGAGGTGGCAACACGTTGGAACTCAACGTATTACATGCTTGATCGTCTGTACGAACAGCACATGTCACTCCATGAATATGTCTGGAAAAGAAGAGGGGATGCTAGTGCTACTGTTAAAGGCATGATCCTTGACATGGAGCAATGGAGCCTAATTAAATGCCTGACTGAGATGCTTTCTCCTTTTGAGGTCTTCACACGTGAAGTCAGCAAGGAGGACTGTACAATGGGCCAAGCTATCCCATTATTGCAAATGCTAGAGTATGAGCTGAATAATGTGTCTGAATCATACAAAGGTGTAGAGGACAGAAGGCAAGCCCATGACTTGGTGGTGAGGTTCTGTAGCGATCCGAACCCGTGTATTCGGTATCGTAGTACTGACACGATTTTGGTACCAATGAACCGTAAATGATCCATTATATGTATGACAGTGTTTTCGCTGCGCAACTAGCATGAATTCACTGAGAAATAGGGCATTCTGTTGTTAAGTCATGGCATCCATTTAAGTTACGGCATCCATTTTGTTTCTTGCCCTCACATAGTCAATGGACGGGTGATGACCCCGGCAGAATCACCTTGTTAAGGACACGTAAGCTCGAGCCCCGAGAAAGGCTGACGCTGCATGACTAGGCAGAATCAAGCTGCCTCCCTTGCCTGAGGCCAGTCCTGCTATACTGGTTCTCGTGTCCATTGTCCTGACTGAGAGGCCGAAGACGGTAGCCATGCCCGTTTATGATCCATAAACACCTCTTATCCTACTTTTCAATCCTTTGCACCTGGCTCTGCTCCTCTCCTTCTGGGCTTTTACAATGGGGAGGTTACGATTTTTATGATGGGGAGGATCGGGCAAAGAATGGAAAACTGACAAGGGGACCTGATCGAATACCGAAAACCTACGACTAATTATTGTTTGATGTCTATTTATTGTTTGTTTGGGATACCGGGTTGGGCATGAGAAATATTTCGTGTATTTAAGGAACAACCCACTTAATGCAATTTGAACAGTCTCGTAGATTCTGCCTCTGTGTGGTTCCTATGACTTCTGTGTCCCTGCAGTGAATAAATCCTGGTCTCTGACGCCACCATCGAGAAACCCGCGTTTCTGTTTATTTGTGCACCGAGACAGGAAGGAACTCAGGGGTCTTCGGGTGTTGTTTCCCTGACACCTCTGGACTCTTAAAAGTCCAGAACCTCAAATTGGCGCCCATTGTGGGGCGACGTCATCCGGTACCGGTCCAAAGCCTGAAAAGTTCGAGGAGTTTCGTGTGAAGATTCCGGAGGGAGGTACCCCGCTTCATCGATCCCTGCATGTCGTAAAAGTGGCCCGACGATCTCTTCCACGAGGGTTCCCGTTCCTAGACGGCTAAAGAGGACCGCTGCCCTGACTGTCGCCCTGTCTTGGACCCGAGGTGCAGACCTTAGTACGGCGAGACGTAGACGGGTTCTCCTTGGTGACGTCTTCCACATTTCAGTTAAGTATTAAGTGGGTTACGCTCAGTTTGGTTGTTCTTTGTTGCTCTGCTTTAATTCATAGATTATCATTGGTTGCTCTTGTTTAGATAATCTTTGTTTTGGTATTGGTTCATTTTGGTAGGCCTAAGTTCTCTGCGCATTTTGGTTGGAATTTGTCTTTGTTTGTCATGACTAACAGTAGTAATTGTTTCCTGTCCTGGTTACGTTGCAATGGGGATTCCCGGTTGGAGGATTCGTGTTCGGTTCCTCCGATTGGAACTCCTACATATGAGCTCTATTGTAAACATGGTGTAGGTCCTATTGCGTATAATGAAGTATGGGTCCGTTATACCAGAAAAGATGGTGTCCTTAGTTGGCCACCGCATGGTAGCTTCGAAAGCAAAATTCTAGACAATCTAGAAATGAAGTTGTTTAAAAGAAAAGCCCGGCCGGCAATGTTTGATTCTTTTCGCGTATGGCGTAAAGAAGCCAAACAGAGAGAAATTAGGAAGACGAAGAAAGAACAGAAAGAGAAAGGGTTGACTTTAATGGAGTCTGCTAGGCAGCTGCATGTCAACGAGACTGAGAAAGCAATGGAGATGGCGAATAGAAAATATAATTTGGCAATTGATAAATGTTACCCTGTATTGCCATCTTGTCCTACTAAGCCGATAGAGGACCATGAAAAGGATCCTCTGTTGTCTTACCTGTTGAGATCACCTCCACCGTATGCACAGGGTATTACAGCACCACAGTTACTACCTGTTGTACAGCCAGCTGCTGGTCAGCCTGGAATAGTTGCTCCACTTCCTTTGATTCCAGCTCCTGTCCTCCCCGTGGTTAATGCTCCCTCGGCACCCCCTCTTCCTGGGTCGCCTGTTCCGCCTTTGCCTGTCGTTTCGCAAACTGCTTTACCTGCTACTCCCACCCTTACTATTTCATCTGCACCAGCTGCCCTGTTCCCGAACTCTGTAAACATTCTGACTCCGCTTTCCGTTTGTCGGAAAATAACCGACTCTGTAACTAATATCTTACCTCCTCTCTACAGGTCTTTAATTGGGACCCCCGTTTCTGACTCTATACAGAGACGTAGCCAGCTTCCTGGTCCCCAGGAACGAGAAATGTTAGATTCGACAGCTCTTAGGTGGATGTCGAAAGCTGCGAAGTATGATGCACGAAGAGTGTTAGATACCTTTATGCAATGGAATGAACCAACTCAACGTTATGTTTTTGACGTGATGTGTTCTTTTGTGCGTGAGGAATGGGATGATGATGACTTAGATTCTGTCCCCTCTGATCTGATAAATGTTCAGCAGAAATTTGCCGCAGGAATGGTGATAGGTTCAGAAGTAAAGGAAGCGATAGAACTGATTTTAGCTTATAGGGATGATTCCCCTCTTCGAGCGCCAAGGGACCCTGATGGTTCACCGATTACTAGGAAAAGACGAGGTCAATATCCGATGAGGGAAGTTCCACCCATATGGCGCGAAGCAGTTCAAGCTGATGGGGTCAATGGTATTGCAGCTGCTCCGGCACAATTCCAGAGAGTGTGGATACACATCCCTTGGAAGCGGGCCGAAGTATTAGCAGTAAAACAAGCGCTGCCGGACCCGCGTAAAAACCCTGCTGGTTATTATAAAGAGTTAAGACAGACAGTTCAAGCGTGTGTCATGAATTTGGCAGACATTGAAATGTTTTTTGGCAATGTAGTGCCACAGCCTATATGGGCCAAGATTCGGCAAGAGAACCACCCAGTCGCCCTAGGAGGTGATTGGCCAGCTATTGTAGCGGCAGATGCGCAACAAGTTGGCGGTGCTAAACCTGAACCTCTGATTGCTGCCTTACCTGGCAGAATAATTAATCTGATGAAAACACTGATGCCAGCGTTACGAGTTAATTGGGATAAACTATCGGCATGCAAGCAAAAGAAGGACGAAAGCGTCTCTGACTTTTTCACTAGATTTGAAGAGACCTTCGTAGACCACAGTGGGCAAGATATGAGTACTGAGGGAGGCCAGAGGTTGTTTGTCGACAAGTTCGTGTTTAATTTACTACCTGAGCTTAGTAAAAAGTTAAAGGATTCTGAAAGTGCATGGGCAGTGTCGACGACAGCACAGATACTTGCAACTGCTCAGTATTACGAGAATAGAGAGAAAGAAGAGAAGGAAAAGTCAGAAAAGAAGACAAAAGACTTGAAAACTAAAGTTCTTTTGCAACAGGCGTATCCGCCTCGCTCGAATCAGTCAGATTCACAGCAGCGACCCCAGTTTCAGCAACAGCCACAATTCCAGCAAGGGACGTCCCAAAGATTTAATTATGGTTTTTCCCGACGACAGTTAGCATGGAATCAGTGTGCCTATTGTAAAAAGGAGGGTCACTATAAGAATGAGTGTCCAGTACTGCACGCACAGACTAGTGGTGTCCCAGCTCAGAGAGGTAATGTTGGGTATATGCAAGCTCCTAGAGGTAGAGGACGTGGTACAATGACACCACAGGCCGATCGTCCATCAAAATATTTCGATCAGCGAAATGTACAACCTGCGCAACCGGGTAGATCTCCACAGTATCATGTTGAAGATTACTATGATCATAATGAAGAGATTCAGAGAAGCGAGTACTAGGACAGCCACAGGCAAAGAGAGGGAGTAGTATCAGTCCCAGTTGATCAGAGTGGACCTTATGTCGCAGTAGTTACATCAGGCGTGGTCGAACCGTTTCTGTTGGATACTGGTGCGGCAAAAAGTTCAATTATGCATGCGAAACTCCCTGGCGCAGCTTTGTCTAGCTTAACGAACACTTCAGTAGGTTTCTCAGGCGCCCCTGTTCACAATCCTGTTTCTAGTCCTTTATCAATTTCTGTTGGGCCATGCGAACTAGAAGCACCCCTTATCCTAACAACCGGTTGTAATGAGAATCTGCTTGGTTTAGATCTGTTGAAACGCCTGCATGCGACACTGTACTGTTCTCCTTCGGGAGTACAGCTCACATTAGGCAAAAGAGTCATCTCTCCAATGTATATGTCGATGGATAAGCTCCCACCGGAGCTGCGTTCTCTCCCTGATACTCTTTGGGCGACTGGTCCTAACGATGTAGGCCTCTTGGAAATTCCCCCTTATGTGGTAAGTCTGAAAGCGAATGTTAGATTCCCACGAATCCCACAGTATCGGATTTCGAATGAAGGTGAACGTGCACTTTTGCTGATTGTGAAAGACTTAATACAGAAAGATGTGATAGAGGAAACTAGAGGAAATGTCTGCAATAGTCCTGTTCTGCCGATTTTAAAATGCACTGACCCGTCCAAACCTCCAATCTACAGATTTGTGATTGACCTCAGAGAAGTTAACAAAATATGGATTCCGCAGTTTCCTGTGGTACCAGATATTACTGCATTATTGACGTTGATTCCTGCCTCAGCCTCATGGTTTACAGTGATCGATTTGAAGAATGCATTTTTCAGCATACCGATAGCCGAGGAAAGTAGAGACATTTTTGGTTTCTCCTTAGGAGGTCGCAGTTTCAGATTCAAACGCGCTCCACAAGGTTATTGTGAGAGCCCTTCAATTTACAGCCAAGCATTGAAGAGTCAATTAGATGCTCTTGTACTTCCTCCTGGTGTTGCTCTGATCCAATATGTAGATGATCTTTTACTGGCTGCTGATGACAAGGAAACTTGCAAAATAGCTACAATTTCTTTATTACGTCATTTGTCAGACTTACATCACAAGGTTTCACCTTCTAAACTGCAATATTGTTGCCAAGAAGTGACCTACTTAGGTCATCTTTTGTCAAAGGAGGGAAGAAGGTTGACCCCAGAGAGAATCAAAGCAATTTCGCAGATGACTGTATCAAGCACACAGAGAGAAGTACGTGCGTTTTTGGGTATTACGTCATACTGCAGGCAATGGATCCCAAATTTTTCTCTCATGGCAAAACCATTGGTGGCCCTGACTGGAAAAGGTGTTCCGAGCCCTTTGCCATGGTCTGATGAATGTCAACAGAGCTTCTCCAACTTACGTGATGCGCTGTGTTCAGCTCCTGTGTTGGGTACTCCTGATTACAGTAAGCCATTTACTTTATATGTCCATGAAAGAGAAGGTTGTGCGTTGAGTGTTTTAACGCAACAATTTGGTGACAAACAGCGACCTTGTGCATATTTCTCATCCACATTAGATCCGGTAGCCCGAGCATTGCCAAGTTGTTTGAGAGCTACAGCAGCAGCTGCAGTGTCTATTCGACAGTCTGCTGGACTAGTCATAAACAACATGTTAGTAGTCATGGTTCCACATGCTGTGGATACACTCATGAATCGAACAAAAACTCAGCACCTCACCAGTGCTAGACTATCAGGCTATGAGCTGACGCTTTTGGCAAGTCACATTCAGATCAAGCGATGCAACATATTGAATCCAGCAACGCTGTTGCCGACTACTCTGGAGTCGAGTGATTCAGAGCCCCATGACTGTTGTTTTAGAACTGAGGAAGAGACAAAAGGTAGGATTGATTTAAAAGACACTCCGTTACTAGATCCAGATGGCACTTTGTACGTCGATGGGTCATGTTTTAAACTACAGAATGGTGATGTGACGGCCGCGTATGCAGTTACGACTTTGAGTACGATTGTTGAGACCGCAAGAGTAAGTCAGAATTCTGCCCAAGCTGCAGAATTAATTGCACTAACAAGAGCATGTGTTTTAGCTGAGGGAAAGAGAGTGAATGTGTTTACTGATAGCCAATACGCCTTCGGCGTAGCACATAGCTTTGGACGTCTGTGGAAAGAAAGAGGTTTTCTCACGTCCCATGGGACTAAGATCCAACATAGACAGCTAGTCAACGATCTATTGGAATCTCTGACCCTACCGAATGAAGTTGCGATTGTGAAGTGCAGTGCACATCGAAAGATTACGGATGATGTTGGCCGTGGGAATGCGTTCACTGATGAGGTCGCCAAAGAAACGGCCAAGAACATGACGAGCCGAATGTACGTTGCAACGTCTGCAAGATGGATTGCTGAATCAGGGATGTGTGAGAATATGATTGAAAGTGTGAAGGCAATCCAGAATGAAGCAACTGAAAATGAGAAGAATGAATGGAAGGAGAAAACGGGTAAAATGGACTCAAGTGGATGTTGGGTTGATTTGTCTGAACAGCAGCGTTGGATGTTACCTGATGTGTATGTGCTCGCAGTAGTCACGATGGTGCATGGAGCGGCGCACATCAGTTCAAAAGGGATTTGTAAACTGTTAGCTCCAGTATGGAAGAATGATGGAATTACTAAGTGTGCGGAAAGAGTGGTGAAAAACTGCATGATATGCCTGATGCATAATCCTGGCAAGGGAACCCCAACCCAAACTGGTCATTTTGCTCCCCCTTCTTGTCCCTTTGAAGTGATTCAGTTGGATTTTATCCACATGGACAGGTGTAACAATCTTAAGTATGTCCTAGTAGTAGTTTGTGCCTTTTCAAGATGGATTGAGGCAGGAACTGAATGACCTCTGAGGCGGAAGCCGGAGGTGTCCTGACGCTCGTTTTTTTTTAAAATTGGAAATTGTGACTAATTTGTATGTTTTAATCTTCTGCACTCACCCCCAGTCACTCCAACTATTTACCCTGCCAAGCAGACACCCACTTTCAGCGGATTTTAGCGCTGTTGGGAAGGGAATCGGCACACGGACGCCATCGCTAGGAAACGCGAGGCCACGCCCACTCGATAGGCCACGCCCACCGCCCACTCTATGTAAGCGCTGAGTAAAAGCGCCGGCCATTGAACTGAATGACCTCTGAGGCGGAAGCCGGAGGTGTCCTGACGCTCGTTTTTTTTTAAAATTGGAAATTGTGACTAATTTGTATGTTTTAATCTTCTGCACTCACCCCCAGTCACTCCAACTATTTACCCTGCCAAGCAGACACCCACTTTCAGCGGATTTTAGCGCTGTTGGGAAGGGAATCGGCACACGGACGCCATCGCTAGGAAACGCGAGGCCACGCCCACACGATAGGCAACACCCTCCCTCTATCTCCATAAATGTGTGTCCCACGCAAGCGCAGCGGACGAGCGCAGCGGGAGCGCCGTTTGCGCGCCGAAGGCGCGCCTAAGGCAAGCCCGTCTGCGCCCGTCCGCGATCGTACGCGGTCTAGGGCTATACCCCATGTCCCTCGTGTGAACCATACACGGTGGAGTAAGTCAGAACTGCTAACGCTTTGCCCTAGCACTACAGAGCTGTGCAAGCACAAACTAAAAGTAGAGGACAACATAGGCTGCGAACATTGTCACTTCTCCTATGATCCTGGTAGGAGTATGGTCACCACGGACAATACTTTACAATGCGGGCTGATTAATGTCCGCTCCTTACGCAAACACAAGGTAGATCTATACGATCTACTCACTGAAACACATTGGGACCTGGCATTTCTCACCGAAACATGGCTGGATGAGGAATCCACGCCTGACGCCCTAGAGGCACTCCCAGAGGGATATACAATATACAGACAGGACAGACCCATAGGCAGAGGAGGGGGCATTGCAATAGTCGCACAGGAAAGTCTACGCTGCCAGCTTAAGCATGTGCCTATCTTGGACAGCGAGGCAGGGAGCTTCACGATAAAAGTGAATAACAACTATAAACTGGAAGGAATGTTAATCTACAGACCCCCCGGCCCCTCAGCTAGGTTCGAGGAGAGCCTGGTTGAATGCATTATAGAGACCTCGATATGCAAAAATAATTACATGGTACTTGGTGACCTTAATCTTCATTTCAATAACCCATCCGACAACGCCAGTAAAAACCTCTGCCAAGCATTAGAAGCTTTACAATTAAATCAAATTGTAAGCGGGCCTACCCACCAGTTAGGGAACTTACTAGATCCCATATTTGTTAACTGGGGGGAAGTAGAAGCGAAGACTCCCATCCCTATCCCCTGGTCGGATCATCACCTGGTACCGTTTACCATTCAAATTCCTGAAGGCAGAGCCCGTCATCCGACTGCACTGTACCATCTAAGGCGAAAATGGGCCTCCTTCTCCCAGTCTAAGTTCTGTGAGGAACTAACAAAAGGAGGCGATCCAGGGGGGGATGATGCAGACACGGCTAACTCCAATCTCTGCAAACGCATTAACAATGCACTAGATCTTACTGCCCCGCTATCCAAAACTAAACCCAGTGATCGTGCTCAAAAAACCGCACCCTGGTTCAGTACTGAACTGCGAAATGCTAAAACCTTATTGAAGAGAGCAGAAAGGCAATGGCGTCGGGCTATCTCTAAAGATACTAGAGAGGTCTACTTGTCAGAGAGGCGAGTCTACCACGGACTGATTAGAAAGGCGAAAACCACACACTATGAGACTAAGATCAACGAAGCTGGTAACTCCACGAAGGAGTTATTTCTGCTTTACAAAACTCTCTCTAGTGGAAAATCCGTCACTGTCCCTGATGACTGTTCACCTGAGTCTTGTGACAGAATCGCAGATTTCTTTGCCGAGAAAATATCTAGAATTTACTCGGCTTTCCCAACTCAACCCACGAATGGGATAGAGTTTGTGGAAAAACCCAGGGACAGGGGAAACTCACCCACCCTTACCAACTTTGTTACCCCACCCACAGAAACTCTCCTAAAAATCTGCCGTTCTGTAAAATCAGGTTCCCCACGGGATCCCACCACTCCCAAACGCCTAAAAGACAGCTTGGGGGCCTTGGAGCCCTACATTAGGCATCCACTGGACGTGTCTTTTATGACAAAGACTGTGCCTAAAGAATGGAAAAAAGCGGTGGTCCTTCCTCTTAGAAAAAAACCTACCATCAGCTTTGATAAATTAGACAACTTGCGGCCCATCTCTCTTTTACCATATCTGGCCAAGGTAGCAGAAAAAACGGTCAATCTCCAACTAATGGATTTCATAGACAAAACTGCCTTACTCCACGACACACAATTTGGCTTCCGCCCCCGCCATTCTACGGAATCGGCATTATTGACGGCTGTGGAATCCCTACGGCAGGGGGTGGATGAAGGTCACACTATGGCCCTTATCCTATTGGACCTGAGTGCGGCATTCGACACTGTAGCTCACTCCATCTTGCTACAGTGTCTGAATGATGGAGGTATCACTGGAGCCGCACTCCAATGGATCCAATCCTTCCTAACGGGGAGAAGTTTCCAGGTCCGCCAAGGGGACCACTATTCCCGAGACATAGAATTGGGTCAGGGCGTTCCTCAGGGTTCGTCCCTGAGCCCAACTCTTTTCAATCTCTATGTCTCCTCAGTGGCTCCAATTGTAGTGGGACACGGACTACAAATTGTTACCTATGCCGACGACACTCAGCTGGTTGTCTCCCTCTCGCGTGCACCCGGTCTTGCTATGGACAGTTTCAGGGCTTGCATGCAAGATCTTGCAACCTGGATGTCCACTAATTGCCTGAAATTAAATGGCAACAAGACTGAGGTGCTCGTGGTGGGAGGCAGTCCATCTGTCTGGACGTCGGCATGGTGGCCACCATGCCTAGGCGAGGCCCCTACACCTCGGAAAGAAGTCAGAAATCTCGGGGTCTGGCTAGATACTGATCTGTCTTTCGGACCACAGATCAACAGGGTGACGGGCATGTGCTTCAGCATTTTAAAAACTCTGCGGAAAGTCCTAATTCTCCTCCCCACGGCCGCCCGCAGAACGCTGGTGCATGCTCTAGTCACCTCACGCTTGGACTTTGGCAACCTACTCTACTTGGGAGCTACCTATAAAGCGATTAATCGACTTCAGGTGCTACAGAATGCTGCAGCTCGCCTCATTTTAAACCTCCCAAAAAGATCGAACTCCAAGGCCGCCCTCCAGTCACTCCATTGGCTGCCAGTGAGGAGCAGAGCTGAATTTAAGTCCCTCTGTACCTGCCACCGTATCCTCGCTAAAAAGGCGCCAGCACCACTCCAGAACCTTATTACAAGGTATGCACCAACTCGTGCACTGCGCTCCTCGCATGGAGGCTTACTTAAGGTCCCTAGGGTGAAAAAGGCCCGTATGGGAGGAAGTTCCTTCCGATACCTGGCGGCAAAAAGCTGGAATAATTTGCCTCTTAATCTCCGTCTGGACCCCTCCGAATCTAGTTTCCGGAGGAAATTAAAAACTTACCTCTTTTCAAAATAAGTGGGCTCCTCCCCCACTTCTCTCTCTGAGTGCTTCAGTTCAGCGCGGGGACACGCATTTTGCGTAACCAGGCGCTCTATAAATGCCCCTTAATAATAATAATAATATCCATTAAAGGATAACACTGCTATGTCCACTGCCAAAATCCTCCTCAAAGAATACTTCCCCAGGTATGGTATGCCACGGATTGTTTGGTCGGACAATGGAAGTGAGTTTGTAGGGAAAGTTATGAAGAGTGTGTGTACGGGTGTGGGTATCACCCAGAAATTCCACAGTGCGAATCACCCACAGTCAGCAGGTTTGGTTGAAGGGTACAATGGTACCCTGAAGCTGAAACTTGCTAAAATTCAAGCTTCCACTGGTCTATCTTGGCCAGATGCACTGCCTTTAGCTCTACTGTCCACCAGAGCGACTGTACACTCTCGAGTAGGGCTTAGCCCATATGAGATTGTGTTCGGTCGTCCTGCTAATGTTTGGGGAGTCCCTAGGCCAAAAGAATTCAAACAGATCGAATTTCCAATGTTGATTGATTATCTTTATGACCTGACTGCTAAACTAAGCCTTATTCATCAACAGGTATTCGAATCCTTGCCTAAACTGCCAGAGAGTCCAGGCCACACGTTGAAACCCGGTGATCAAGTGGTGGTGCGGAATTTTGAGCGAACCCGGAACATCCAGCCAAGATTCGTGGGCCCGTTCCAAGTGCTCCTAACAACGAGAACTGCTGTACGCCTAGCTGGAAGGAAGAATTGGGTGCACGCTAGCCATACGAAGCGTGTCCCTCTCCCACTCCCCTATGACAACTGGGTTAGACAGGGATTTGGTGTATCCGAGACAGAACCTGTTCCTAGGCTCATCCCTTTCAGTGATGCAGAGTACATAACGGACCCACGAACTGAAACGCAGAACTCTGACACCTCAGCAGGAACCGCTCCTTTGAACCCTGGACAGAGTGTTGTACAAAGTGAACATTTGTCACCTGTGGAGTCGAACATTTCTGCACCTGTAGACCAGCTATTTCAAGATCAGACAAGACCCGGGAAGTACAGATATAATCTACGTTCTCATGCTATGAACTAATGACATTGCATAATTACCTTTCTGTTTGAAAACTGTTTTGATCTTATCGCATTCCATTCAGTCAGGAAGTTTGCTCTAAATTTTTATCTTTTTGTTTTTGTTGTTCTCTCACCTTGCCGTCTGGGTTACCGTAGGGTCGTAACGTGTGCCTTGTTTTAATTTGCAGGGAACCAGACACAAGGTCGGTTTCTTCTGTTTACTTTGGGAACTCCCAGGGTAGACAGAGGCAATTTTTTAACAGGTACAAACCATCCGTTGCGAACGGTTGTAGAAGATGGAGCTTCCTGAACTGCGACGGGTTAACGTCATAAATGTGCACAAGACAAAACTATATGACATATTGTATAGCAAATGTTTTCTAATGCAATGTGCTCTGACACTTCTGATTGTTTTAATAACTTTGGTAGGCGGAATTATTTTTGGTATTCAGTTGATCTTTACACCTGTTACATCTACAGTATCTCCCCATGTTCCCGTTTCTCCGACTGTTGTTTCTCTTCATTCTTTCCATCCTTTTCCTGCCCACGAGCTAGCTCGACGCTCCGAGTTTATAAATAACACTTTCATTCAGCTCTTGCACCAACATCAACTAGTGGTTAACACACCGAACTGCTGGGTGTGTGGCTTGATACCACATACCATGGACAAGGGCATCCCTTATCTGGTTCTGCCCTTTAGTTATAATGGATCATTCTGGGCATTTCAGACCATGTTCGCTTATGCCCTAGAGACCTATCCTCCACGACCTCCGCGTTCCACTAGGTATAACCCCGCTAATAGAGCCTTGGTAAAAGGAATCACTGACATGGTTAGAGACGTCAATAACACTCCATTCATTCCCAAGGATGAATTGCGAGTTTACATGGGTTGGAATGTTACGGAATATGGCATTACTTTGGGTGAGAACAAACGTAAAAGCTCGACTCCGATCTGGGTCGTACCCCACCAAGGTCAGGTCTGTTTGCAAGGAAATGGGAGGAATCCAAAAGCTCGACTAGGGAAGAGTGACTGTATCGAAACATACGTTTTCCCGTCACAGTCTTCCCCTGCATTTTTAGCTGCTAAGGGCACCTATTTTGTTTGCAAAGACAGAGCATACACATGGCTGCCTGCTGACTTCTCAGGCTCATGTTATATCGCTCAACTGTTACCTCCGACATACACTGCTGCACCGGACTATCACAAAACTAGAGTTGTGAGAGGTGTTTTCAGTAAAGAAGATACTGCTGGCCAAGAAGCAGGAGACTTCTTCAAAGGTTTCCTTCCGTTCTGGGGGCCTATGGCCAACAGTAGAAACTTATGTCAACTAACACGGGTAGTTGAATTCACTATTACCGAAACTGCGGGTGCCCTTAGTAACCTGACAGCTGAGCTTCAAGCGGATCGCCTCATGACGTTACAGAACCGTATGGTCCTTGATGTGTTACTTGCAGATCGAGGTGGGGTATGTAAGATGATCCAATCGAGTTGCTGTGTTTTTATCCCAGATAATGCGCCAACGGTATACAAGGCCATCTCTAAGTTACACAAAATCTCTGACTCTATTCATGTAGAGGAAGGTGACTGGTCATTAATGGGATGGTTCTGGAGTCTGTTATCTGCGTGGGGATGGAAGGTTCTGATAGTCACTGGTGTTGCGTTGGTATTTTTATTTTCGTGCTGTCTCATTGTTCAGTGTGGTCCTGCCTTATGTAGCCTTTGTGTTTCGACATGCGTAAGAAGACCACCTGTTTTTAGAGATACGCCACGGGATAGAGTAATGCTTCAGCAACATATCAGTGACCTGATGAACATAGAAATGGACTCTGACATAGAGTAAGTTATTGCCTATGTAAGGGCAAAAGGACGGTCTGAGGTTCTGTAGCGATCCGAACCCGTGTATTCGGTATCGTAGTACTGACACGATTTTGGTACCAATGAACCGTAAATGATCCATTATATGTATGACAGTGTTTTCGCTGCGCAACTAGCATGAATTCACTGAGAAATAGGGCATTCTGTTCTTAAGTCATGGCATCCATTTTAGTTACGGCATCCATTTTGTTTCTTGCCCTCACATAGTCAATGGACGGGCGATGACCCCGGCAGAATCACCTTGTTAAGGACACGTGAGCTCGAGCCCCAAGGAAGGCTGACGCTGCATGACTAGGCAGAATCAAGCTGCCTCCCTTGCCTGAGGCCAGTCCTGCTATACTGGTTCTCGTGTCCATTGTCCTGACTGAGAGGCCGAAGACGGTAGCCATGCCCGTTTATGATCCATAAACACCTCTTATCCTACTTTTCAATCCTTTGCACCTGGCTCTGCTCCTCTCCTTCTGGGCTTTTACAATGGGGAGGTTACGATTTTTATGATGGGGAGGATCGGGCAAAGAATGGAAAACTGACAAGGGGACCTGATCGAATACCGAAAACCTACGACTAATTATTGTTTGATGTCTATTTATTGTTTGTTTGGGATACCGGGTTGGGCATGAGAAATATTCGTGTAATGTTGCCTAAAGACATATTTCGTGTATTTAAGGAACAACCCACTTAATGCAATTTGAACAGTCTCGTAGATTCTGCCTCTGTGTGGTTCCTATGACTTCTGTGTCCCTGCAGTGAATAAATCCTGGTCTCTGACGCCACCATCGAGAAACCCGCGTCTCTGTTTATTTGTGCACCGAGACAGGAAGGAACTCAGGGGTCTTCGGGTGTTGTTTCCCTGACACCTCTGGACTCTTAAAAGTCCAGAACCTCAGTGGATAGCTTATCCCGGCGCTTAACTGAAAATGTAAGGTTACAAAATAAAATGTTGTCACAAGAACATTACATTTGTGCCACAATTCTGGATCCACGTGCAAAATTGGGACTACTGAAGACATTCCTTGCTTTTTCCGACAATGATGTTTCCCGCTACAAAAGTTGTACAGCTGAAGAAGCCAGTAAGTTGGAAAACGAATGGCTGCTAATTAAAAGCCGGCAAGATCAACCCACAACAAGTACTGATACTGAAGCAGGCCATGCAGAATCAAGTGCAACTTCGTCGGCTGAGGGCAGTGCGGTTGGCTCACAATCACAACACTCACCATCACTATCGACTACAGAAACAATAACTGGATCATTAGGCCGAGTACAATCATTATCATTACTGGATTGGTATGTAAAGATGGGTTATTGTAAGCACAGTGCTGATGCACAGAAAAAACAGCACAAAAGCTTACCAGCAGCAACCCTGAACATTGAGCGGATGGTCCAGGCCTATCTGGACGACCCAACAGAGGTGTACGTTGATCAAAACCCATTGCAGTATTGGTATAGGAAAAGGTCTGAATGGCCACAGCTCAGCAGGCTGGCGATAAGCTATCTGGCTTGCCCTGTCGCAAGTGTCTCTTCCGAACGTGTTTTCAGTGCTGCTGGTTCCATTGTAACATTGAGAAGGACCAGTCTATCTCCAAAAAACGTGGAGAGGTTAACAATGGTCAAAATGAATCAGCACTTCATACCACCGAATTACACAATACATGAATCAACGGAGGAAGATGAGGACAGCGGCTCTGGTGACGGAAGTATTGTGTCAGATGATTACCTACTACTGGCTGAACCCCCAGAGTTTGAGGACGAGCTATTCTTCCCTGACAATTAGGCTCGCACTTACTGTCTTCCTCCCTTTTTTCCCCCTTTGTTTATGTGTCTGTCGTTCCGGTTATAAACTTGTGAATCACAAAAAATCCATTACCACCGTCTTCTACTCTTCTAATTTAATATACAAGTTTCAGGTGTCTGCTATTTGACAGTACAGTCCTCCGAATCCAGCTCCTCCGCTCCATCATACTGAATCTCCTGCTCAATTCCATTTCCCTCATGAATGATGATTGGATGATGGTAACAACAAATTCAAACTTTCCTAGTCCTTCTAAAAGAAGTGGACCATGAATCAGATGACTACTATAGCTATCCTCATTTCAGAGCCGAGAGAGACTGGCCATTAACTGAAAATAGGATGGAACAGGTAATGATTGATGCCATGCATTGGACGCAGAGTCGCAGACTGAATGATTTAGATTTTATTGTGTTTGTTGTTCCTGAATTTATGTAATTGTGTACTGCCACTAATCAACTTTCTACAGAACACACTAATTTCCCCCTTCTTGCAAATAAGAAATTGGTACTTCTCCTGCAGCTTGGTGACCCATTGCTTTTAATTCAATACAGGAAGGGGACTCACTCAATCTGCGCAATGAGTATGATTGACACAACAGCACCGTCCATCATGATGATGGCGAAATAGACGGCCCGTTAACTTAAGATGAAAAGGAACAGGTAATGATTGATGCCATGCATTGGACGCAGAGTCGCAGACTGAATGATTTAGATTTTGTTGTGTTTGTTGTTCCTGAATTTATGTAATTGTGCACTGCCACTAATCAACTTTCTACAGAACACACGAATTTCCCCCTTCTTGCAAATAAGAAATTGGTAATTCTCCTGCAGCTTGGTGACCCATTGCTTTCAATTCAATACAGGAAGGGGACTCACTCAATCTGCGCAATGAGTATGATTGACACAACAGCACCGTCCATCATGATGATGGCGAAATAGATGGCCCGTTAACTTAAGATGAGAAGGAACAGGTAATGATGACAATTAATGGCATGCATTGGACACCTGACTCTAAGCTATTGGTGTTTGTGTTTGCGTTGTTTGTTTGTTGTGCACAAAGTGATATCAAAGTGTACTAGTAATCTATCTTTCTGTACACAATAAAGAATGACTCAAGTCAGTAATATTTATATTTCTACTCTTGTTGTGTCATAAAAATGTTACTTATATTGCAGACCGATCTTCACAGTCAGTCAGTAAAAGTATCAGAGATGATGATGATTAAGTCAGGACTCAGGAGGACGTTTCATCATCAGTGTCATGAAACGGAAAAGCCAAAAGGTAAACACTTCAACAACAACAACCATAGCAGACCCAAATGTCTGTGTAGAAGTTGAATAGAGTCTAGCGGTGGGATGACTGCAGTGCATTGATTTTACTAACTTAAACTGTAAAATGCTATGTTTGGAATGGATATTGTGCTTTGTGTTTGTCCAACTCTTTGAGAGAAAAAAAGAAGAATTTTAAGTGTTAACGTAGGATGTGCTAATGCTAAGCACTGTGGGCCAGCTCTCTCCTGTTACTGTTGAAGGTCAATGCTGGAAACAGACTAGAGTAGAGATGATGCATAGATGCCACCTCGGAAAGTGTTCTTGTTGCACTACACCATCACTTGTGCATTTGTTTTAACTTTCTTTCTCAATATCCCCTTTGGTTTTCAATCTACAATTACAGGCCGGGCCTTGCCGGAAACTTTGTAAAACATTACAATGCATATTAATTACCTTACCAATCAATCACCTTTTTTTTTCCAGCCGGGCAGTGGCGAGTGGCGAGTGGCGAGGCGACACACCCAAGATTGATGGACTAGAGGAGCAAGAGGAATGCCGATATGCAAAAATCCAGTCCACATTTTTGACCAGGATAAGACAGTAACAGTATCCACTTTTATCTTCTTTTAAATAATTTGATTAATATCTTGTATACAATCTTTACAACAGTGTGTTCTTGGAGTTGTTATTATCAATCATCATTAGGTTTGCTCTGTGTTTACGATTCTTCCCTGCCAATATTTAAAATTTCTATTTGCTATCTGTTAAAGTATTAAGGCCGGAACAACAGAACAAGAACTAGAAGTGTATGTAATACGGCTTAAGCCTGGGCAAAGCACTACGCTACGCTCGCGTAGTTTGCGAAGTTCGCGCTACTTCGCACTACGTGAACTGCATGTAGCACAGTGCGAACACGCGTAGCGTAGTGTTGCGTAGTGCTGCGGTCATTTTTTGCTTGCTCGCGGTCCTCAACGTCAAGTTGGCGACCGCGAGCAAGCAAAATGACATCCCGGCGAGAATTTTTCCTTGTTCGCGATCAGCAACTTCAAGTTGGCGATCGCGAGCATGGAAAATAAACCTCCCGGCGAGATTCCCAACGCGAGGAGGTCAGGTTTCTCATTGTGAGTGGTCGCGTATGCTCGCGACCGCTCGCCTTGAGAAACTACCAGTTCGCGTTGAGAAAGCTGAAGCTCGAGTAAAAATCTACTCGAGCAGCAGAAAACTACAGCTCGCCCTGTGCAAGATGCCATTTTCAATGATTGCACAGTGCCGGTTGCTTGTCCGCACTGTGCAATCATTGAAAACGACATCTGGCACAGTGCGAACAAGGTACTACGCAGTTCGCGAAGTGTTACGTGTAGCTCGCGTAGTGCGAACTTCACTTTGCGTAGCTTCGCGAAGTGCTACTTCGCGAACTACGCCCAGGCCTAATACGGGTCTCTCATCATCATGCATGCATTGCCTTTTTCTCCCTTAACATATGGATATGGTAGTCTTCAATGATTGTCGTTTGTTTGTCTATGTATGCATACTGTTTTTCTATGTCAAACCTTTCCCAAAAACCCTCTTCCCATCCATTCAACAAACCCTAACCCTCTTCCCCCGGGCTGTGTGACTTATTGTCGAGGTGTAACTAAATTAAATGTACACCAATACTTAATCACACACTAGCTGGGGCGGATGTGGTGAAAGCAACACTACTTCAATTTCAAGGCAGAGCGATGACCTTCTTCTGCTTGGCCACCCATGAGTAGGATATTTCAGAGGTTATTTTTTTTAACAAAGGAACATATACCTCAGCATGAATTGCCGGCATTGATTGGATTTGTTTCTTGTCATTCCTCATATACAGCACTAACTGTTAGGCTGTAGGCCTAGTCAAGTGACTCGACACAACTATAGTTTGTAACTCTGTCTAGTAGGCTATCCTCCTAACCACCATTCTGTTTTTTTGTCAAATATTTGAGCATATTATTGTTGCTCTGTAAGTTCTGTACTGTACTTCATTCAACTACTCCTAACTAGGGGTGGGCGGAATTTGCGGAATTAACCTTCGCAAATTATCGCGAAAATGTTTAAAATTATCGCAAACAAGCAGAAATATCGCGAAGATGCGGAAGTTTTTTTCCGGCATGTTCGCGAGATTTTCTGCATGGTTGCGGGTCGCCAACTTACCCATGTGGTTGCTTGCGGGCGCGGCCATCTTGTTTTGAGTTGTTCTCGCGGTGCATGATCGCGAGAAGAAAGACGTGATCGCGCGACGCATGACGTCACTGCGGGCGCGAACTGTCGCGAGACAGCGCAAATGGCTAAAAACAATACAACATCTCATGGAGAACGCGACCGGATCAAGAAAACTTGTCGGCGAACGCAGGGATTCAGGTAAGGCGATCGCGCGCGCGCGAGAATGTATTATTTTACAGCGCGAGCAAGAAACAAATTATCGCCAAGCTGCGGAATCCGGAATTTTTGACATTTTCGCGCTCTCCGCGGAACGCGAAAATGTCAAATTATCGCAATTTCCGCGAACGGAACGAAATTTTCGCCCAGGCCTACTCCTAACAGTCTCTCAAAGGCGATTGACTGTCTCCTTCTCTTTTTTTGCAAATGCTGCCGCCCTGCCAGTGTCTACTACTACTACGCTGCTACCACCACCACCACCCCAATCATGGCATGTATGAAAAAGGAAACCATCTTCACCATGCAGCCAGTGCTGTGCCACAGTTGGACATAAACATCAAGCACCGGTAAGAGACAAGTTTGGGGGAGGTAGAATTAATAATGGACATGTCAATGATTTCATTTTCACACACCAGTAGAAAGAATGCATAGACTAGAGGACAGACTGAAAGTACTAGAAGGACAGTCAATGAGTGAGGTGTGTTGCATCTATCTGTGTCTTATACAGTCAGCCAATTATTGAAATCAAACACAGGCTATGGGCGGCCATGAACCAGCAAGGAAACAGTGTGATGTAAAACAGTTACCCCACCTACAAAACACAACATTGCATGTAACATAGAAAAATATATTTAATTTACCCTAACAAATAAACTAAACCTACAAAAGCTGACCCACCCCCCTCCCTAACCCCAACCAATGTCCATAGAAGTCCGTAACGCCCAAACAAGTTCCCACCCACCCACCCAAACAAGAATTAAAAAAGAGGCAGAACAGGATGACAGGGACTAAGTGGTGGGCGGGACTCCAGGAGGACACGCATCTGGCGCATCTCGCCCTCTAAACGGGCGACGCGGCGTCAAAGGGTGCGGCAGTTGCAGCCACAGTGGGGGGGGCACCAGAGATGGAACGGTGGCGGTGGGCAGCCGCCAGACGGTGGCGCCGTACCGCTGGAGGGCGGAGGCTGGGGCCCAGGCCGCGGGAGGAGGGTTCAACAATTCAAGCCGCAGTGTCCTCCTCCTCCTCGGCTAAGACCACCAGCCGCCGGTATTCTCGCTGGATTGCCTCCAGCTTCCGGCGCCGTGTCTTGGCGGCCAACTCCTTGCGGTTTAATTGTAAAATATACTCTTAGAAAAACAGTAAGACAAGTTAATTATTTATACACATAGTGGCATGGTAGAGTAGCACTATAAAGCACAGTAGTACATAACATTTTAAATCTCGCCCGTCCTTCTTACTTCCACCCGTCTTTCACTTTTTAGTTGAACAGTGCACCAGGTGCTCTTCTCCATAAAACTTTCGAAACGGAGTTGAAATCAGATAGATGAGGCCATTGGTTGCTCAATACTCCCGCTCCTATGCAAATTAAAGGGATTCTAGTCTTCTAGTTCACTCTTCAAACGTCCCCAACAACTCATACTTACTTACGACATCGGATGGCGGGCGGACTTTATCTGCCCGCCATCCTCACGCTAAAAAGGGTGGTGGTCCCGTGGGGACAATTAATTAGGATGATGCGCCCGGCACAGTGGCGGGCGCATCCTGTTTTTTTTACATTCTGGTTGGCGTGCCGAAAGCAATGCTAAAAATACATGATGTGCTGCTTTTCCAAGCACAACATGATGGGCCCCGCACGGAGCCTGTCACGTTTTGCTTTGAAAGGCAGGGGGGTACCATAGCATAGGTAGGTACCCTCCTTGGGGGCCCCCAAGCATACTCTGCAATGTCTGCATGCCTTTCCGTGGCGGACGGCAATGCCGCCACGCAAAGGCATTCCAAAATGCAGATTATATGGCTGGCGGTGTGTTCAGAGAGACACCACCGCCATATTGAACCCATTTCCGCCTGGTCGACATATGGAGGGTCTGACTCTTTTCTACAGGGATGGCGGGAGGTTTGCCCCTGTGGTGTCGGTGGTGAATACCGCTGGCCCAGCGGGGGCAATACGCCCGCCATCCTAATGGGGCCCTAAGTCTCAACAGTACAGTATACATATACATACAGTACACCCTTGCAGTGAGTGTACTGTCAAGTTCAACAATAGTCAAGGATTATGAATCTAACTTACCACCGCCTGCCACTGGTGCTGCCACTCCCCCTACCGCTCTGTTGCTATCTGCAGCAACTGCCGCATCCTCGCCCTCCGCGTCGCCTTCGCTGGCCCCGGCAATGGTGGTCGGTAGTGCCCTAGAAAACATTACACATTTATTAGGCGTCATACACACCTCCCCCCTATTGATCAGTAGCAAGTTTGAAAAATGAGTTAATACTAACATACATCACTAGTACAAATCAGGTAGTAGTAGAGTAGACACTAATAGTTATATATGATCATTGTAGCCTTTGCTTAATTAGCCCTAGCCATGCTACCATTTTACCTTTGTGTCTTTTATTTTTGCACATGTGACGTTACCTTTACCTTGCAGCTTAAGACACCTTTGAGCCCACATGACCTGCCTCACACTGCTACTGTCTAGTCTACGCGCTGTGTACAAGCGGTCAACAAACATTACCAAGCCACTTGTTTAGGAAGTACTGGTGTACTACTGTTACTGTTAGTCCATATTTCTTATCCATAAATGCTACACTTTTTGGCACGGCTGAGAAATGCTTGCAAGTTGCAATATACTAACGCACACCATTTCATTTTTCGCATTACAGACGCGAGATTTCCTTCTACGAACCAGAGCTTCTGAATGATGCAACAACTACCAGTACTAGGTTCTTCTAAGGTGAGAGGTCCCTTCACTCACATCTTCATTTATGAATTTATATAAACTAAATTGCTATGGGATGGTGGTGCTGCCTTCCACCACTGTTCAGTTATCATGATTTAATTTCCAACTGTATAAGTGTAACAATGTATATTGTTTTAATGTTATTGATTTTCCGGTTGGTGCTGCATTTATAAGAAAACAGTGTACAGACCTTCTCAAATTGAAATAAACATTTTGAACTTACATAGACTTGGTGGTATTTGGTGTGGACTAACTTACACGAGTGAGCAAATTAAAGTAAGGGTGTGCATGTGAATTGCTTCCACGACTGAGAGGTTGGGTGTGTTATGTTCTGGGTTGTCTACTTGTTGGGTATCTTAGGGGGAGGGTTCCGAGACCTAATAGTTATGACAAGACAGTACTATAGTCAAGCAGTGGAATTGTGGTGGGTGCGGAATTTCTGATTGAGGTGTGCAAGGAAGGTCCAACATACCATCACCAACATCCTATTTTCTGGTACAAATGTCTGTGTATGTGCAAGATCCCTACAACAGTAGTATGTCCTATAGGGTATCATATCAAAATAGTAATAAATCTGGTAGGGCTGTTGCTGTGAATTTTCAAAGCCTCAAGATCTATAAGAGTAAAAGTAGTACAAGACAACGACCCAACGGATTGGACTCAATGGCTCGAGCTACTGGTGAATATGAGTTTTATATTACAACCTTTCACAAAGAGTGGCACTGGCCAACTGGGCAAGACTAGCTACTACAGTACAGACAGACTGATAGTATGTAGTAGTAGTAGTACTCAGAGTCATCATAGCGGAGGCAGGGATAAGATTTTTGAAACCGTACAGATCGAAGGATAATTGGTGGTAAAAAAATAGCATTTGGAAACAAACAATAGTTCGGGAAAAATATGGGGCAGTACAAGTTATGGAATAAGAAATATTATTAAAAACAAGAAGGCTTACTGGGGCCAGCAGAGGAGCCCTCTGCGCTGTCCTCCTGGTGGTGTTCTGTGTGTCCCGCTGACTGCCCAGTCCCTGTCGGTCTGCCCCTGGGTGCTGATGAACAGGAAAGATATAAGAAAGAGACAAACATTGATGGATGGTGTCAAACAAATACAATATTTTTCAACAGCGGTCAAAAAACACTTATGTAAACAACAATTGCAATAACGAAATTGACCGATCTCATCTGGTCAACAAGTAATATCGGGGGATTCGCAGTTCGACTACTTAAGTTACTATTTATCAACAGTAATCCAGACTTCCATTCTGATTCCAGAATACCAAGTTACAACTAAGCCTAAGTACAGTGTACCACCCAACCTAGCCCACCTATTCCAGGCATGCCAATTGTACATTAAGTATGCATTTCCACTGTATTCCTCAACAATGCATATGGTCAAATCATGGATGACACATGAACATGACTACATGTTTTGTATACACCAAATTTGGGTTTGATTGATTGATGCTGATCTGCTAGTGCTAAGTAATTGCTAAGCCTACCACCACTCATTGAACAAACTAGAAAAGGTTCTAATAAAGACAGCCGTACTACCAGCACGTCACGTAACTGAGTGAGGGGGCATCACGGATACCACTAACAAATTAGAAGCTCATACAAAGTACCTAAACCGAAGTATCAATCCGCCCCTATCTATTAGTGACAGGACAAAGTAAGGAGTGGACTAGAGTCACTGTAGCATTACGTAACTTAATTTCTCTAAAATAAACACGTAAAGAATCACGCTAAGCAAGCGCAAACGCAAAGCTGCAAACAAGTAAGATTAGTAGTAGCGCAGAAGAGCACCTGTGTCAAAAAAATCACAGACTTTTAAACGTAATTAACCTGGAATGTAAGCAGCAACATTCTAGCTGGTTTAAAGAAAAAAAAGCTATTCCCAATATATAACACAGAGCAGAAGAACAGACACAAAGTAGTAATAATTAAATAGGTACTCACCAAGCCCCGGGACCTCCACTCCCAGCAGGTCCAGCAGGTCCTGGGTGCGCCGAACACCAGAGAAGCGTGACACTGCCTGGCGCACCTTCCCCCACCGCTGCCGACGCTCCCAGACGCCGTACCCGGACCCAGGCCTGCCACCTGCTGCCAGGGTTGAGGGGAGGTGGCACTGCACAAAGAAAATTAGTGCAGCCAACTCCACCTCCCCAAATAAGGCCCGTGCCTGCACCCCTTGTGGGTGCCGCCTTCCGCAAGGTAGGCGGTCGCGGCTCTGGCTGCGCCGGCGAACAGCCCTACCCTTGGACATGGTTCTGGGGACGGGGCGGGAAAGAAAAGGTAAAATAAATAAAGGAGTAAAGGAAATAAATAGCAGGCAATAGAAAGAGAAAAAGTAGCTAAAAAACAAAAAAAAAGTAGACAAAAACCAAAAACATAGAGGCAGAAAAATAGTTAGAGAAATAATAAGTAATAAAGATCCAAAAAAGAAGTGGCTATAAACAAAGGATTGAAAAGATTTTGGGAGGATTCAAAATCAGGCCCCAGAACCATGCAATAAAGTGAAAAACAAGATGGCCGCACCCATTGCGACCACGTGCGCAAGTTCGCTCGATATTTTCTCCCGAGCAAGCAAAAAGCAACGCGATCAAGTAAAAGCGGTCGCGAACAGGAAATATCGACCGCGAACGGGCGCGAACATGCATTGCGCGACCCGGAACAGGAAGTAAGCATCGCGAGAGGGCGGGACAAGTGAAAACAAGATGGGCGCGCCCGTGAGCAACCGCATGGGTAAGTTGGCGACCCGCAATCATGCAAAAAATACCGCAAACAAGCGGGGAAAAAAACTTCCGCGTCTTCGCGATATTTCCGGCATGTTTGCGGAGATTTTTAGCATTTTCGTGATAGTTTGCGAAAGTTAATTTCGCAAATTCCGCCCACCCCTAATTACAACTGTGTGTTGTGGTTTGTTTGTTAATTGATCCCTACAACTATTTTTTAATTTCCTTAGCTAGCTTGAAAAATAAAAGTAAGCCCGGTACAGCATGTAATTGGGTTCGGTCTGAGCTCTGAGGGCGGCAGACAGGCAAGGCAAATTTCAATTTCTTCCCTGACTGTACTGTCTCATTGGGTAATAGTAGTTATAGTAAGTGCAACTCATTCTCATTAACCATCAAGTTATCTTCCTCAGCATGCATGCATTTGCTTTTTCTCACTTCATACTTTGATTTCTTTGATAATGGATCATGATCGTCTTACAAGATTGTGTTTTACTTTTGTTGTGTCCATGCATACTGTCTGTTTTTCTTTCTCAAACCTTTCCCAAAACCCCACTTCCCATCCATTCATCAATCCCTAACCCTCTTCCCCCGGGCTGTGTGATTTATATTGAGGTGTGATGTGATTACTACATTAAATGTACACCAATTGATCACACGCTTGCTGGGGCAGATGTGGTGAAATCAACACTAATTGAATTTCAAATAAGGCAGGGCAAGGATCTTCTTCTGATTGCCCACCCAAGCTGTAGTTTACTTTGTGTTCTGTTCTACTACTCCTCCCACAGTCTCTCAGTCAAGTGACTTTCTCTTTCTTTTTTCAAATGCTATTGCCAGTGTCTACTACTACCACCACAATAATGGCATCTTCTCCGTCAATTTGGGATCCAACCATGCATCCATCAGTGTGCCGAACTTCATCATCAATCACAGGTAAGATAAGTGTGGTGGGAGGTATGGACTAGGAGGAGAGACTGACAGTACTATTATGAGAATTAAAAATAACTCATTGAGGGGTACTGCATCTATCGGTTTGTGTGTTACAAAATCGGCAGATCTTTTAAATCAAACACTGGCTGTGGGCATGCAGCAGTATGGAAACAAAGTAACAAACCTAGTAACTTAGATTGAATTCTGAAAACTGTAACCCACCACAAAAGATTAACATCGTATAAGTAAATAGAATAACATTTAATATCCCCTAACAAAAATAAACTATCCCACTCTGACCTAACCCACCCCCCTCCCTAACCCCAACCAATGTCCAAAAAGAAATGAAAGTTGAAGAGTCCCAATGTCCGAAAGAATCCCCAACGCCCAAAAACCCACCCAACAACAAAAGGAATTAAAAAAGGGGCAAACGACGAGGTCCTCTATTGTCGGCGGGCCTTAAGGTCTTTGTCCAGCAGGATCTTTACCCGCTCCTCCATGTTGTCCTCTAAGCGGGCCATCCGGCGGAGTAGCTGGCGGCGAAATGCCCTACAGTTACATGCAGGGTGGGGGGCAGCAGTGCTGGAAATAGAGGCGCGGCGGCGGGCGTATGCCGGACCACGGCGCCGTGAAAGTAGAGGCAGGGCCTGACTGCGGCCCGGGGCATTGGAGGAGGCTGCAGCTGCAGCCGCCTCCTCCTCCTCCTCCACCTGAGCCACCAGCCGGCGATAACGTTCGCAGATGGCCTCCAGTTTCCGGCGCCGGGCCCTAGCGGCCAACTCCTTCCTTGATGATTTAGTGGGTGTGGAAGGAGTATCTATATCAAGAAAGAAAAAGAACATGTTGTAGCCAATACTCTTAGCAAAACAGAAACACTAAAATCATTCAACACAGTGTCACAGTATCACTAGCAAGCACAGTTCATAACATTTGTGATTTGGTGGTAAGTATCCTTAATCCTACTTCCTTGGACTCTAACATTTGTGAGAGTTTCCGACATCATAAATATAATCGTACTATGTACTCCGGTACACCAGTCGTGTTGTTCTTATCATTAGTTTAGCCCAATTACATAACCTTGTAGCAGGCATGCCAGCTCCGTCAGCTAAGCTTGCACCAAAGAGAAACAGATATGAGCCACATGATGCAGACTCACGTTAGTTTTATTTACTATCACTTTCTGCAGGTGGGGAAGCTCATATTTTTGTATGACGCCTTACGGCCGTTGGCACTGGTCATACTCTGTTACATGAGGGCAAATGGCATGCACAATTTCACTTACACCCTGCAATGGGTACTACAAAAAGGCTGATTATTTATTGGATCCAATGATCATTGCTTATATTCATATTATAGATGCTAATACGATACGACATCAGGTCGGTAGCGGTCGGTGGTGAGAGTGCTGCCGGGCGGTGAGTCGGTGACGTGGGAAGGTGCAGGGTGGGGATAGTAAACTATGTATTAAGGACAATCACAGGTAATTAAACAATACATTAAAAAAAAAATATTTGTTGCACGCACTGCATTGCATTCGGCGGTGCAGTGCGCACCTTGAAAATAATTTTATTTATTTTTATGTTGATTACCTGTATTTGGCCGTAATACACAGTTTACTCGCCAGTGCCACCCACCCGTCCCCTCCCCATGTCACCGCCCGCCAACACTCCCACCACCAACCGCTACTGCAGAGGGTACTTTGCTTTCATTGATTGTGTAACCAATAACTATAAACAACAGATAGGCCACCCTTTGAAGGCTGGCTGCCCCAATCCAAAATACATCAATAAGAATAGGTAGGGAGTGGTCCCCAGAGTGGGAGGAAGGGGTTTCCGCTTGATAATATAGATATATATAAATAAATATGACGTGCTTGCAAACTACTGCAAGTGTACTGTATTCTGATAATACTACCTATATTCCCCTAGGCTTTGCTACTGTCGCGCAGTTTCTTTTACATTTTCTTCAAAGTAAGAATCTCCAGTGACACTTTCCACCTATACTGTCTCTTGATGGTAGTACATCCAGGCATACATCCATTAAAGTAAACATTTATCCTTCTTTTTTATATCTCTCATACTTAGTTGGTTTCACCAACAACCACCCATGCTTCCGCTCCTTCCTTGCTTGCCTTGGCTTTGAATTTGAACCAAACAATGCTGATTTTTGCTATCTAGCACTATCCACCAATACCGTTTCGCACACCCAGGCAGGCATTCTTTCACCTTCCACCCATCCTTCAACAACCCATGCATCTGATCTGATTACTATCAGCCACCTATGCATGCTTCCAACAACATATCCTTCTCTGCCAGTCAGTCATATTATTTATCTCGCCCGTCCTTCCACCCTTAGTTCTTTCCCTCTTTGTTCAACACATCCATCAAGGTCATCTGATCTGAGTTTGTCTTCTCCATAAAACATTCACAGCTGATTTTGGAATCAAATAGAAGAGGCCATTGGTTACTCTACTCACGCTGCAGTGCTAATGCTAAGTAAAGGGTGTCTTCTTCAACCGTTGTATAATAATAAGTCGCACAGTACAGTGAAATAGTGAACACACTTCCATCTAGCTGTAATGTCAAGAAGTAATGAATATAACTTACCGCCGATGGCCACTGCTGTTGGATCCCCCCCTGTCTTTCCTACAGGTGCCGCCAGTTCACCTGCCCCCTCCGGAATGGCCGCATCGCCGGCCCCGACGGCACTGGTGGATGGTAGTGTGCCTAGAAAAAAACATCACAAATTTCTTAGATGCCTGGAAACCTCCCCCTGTTTTAAGTGTTCACTTGGAACATTGAAAAAAAAGTTAATGCAACATATATCAGCACTAGACAGTAGGTACAGTCAGTAGACAGACACTAGTAGTGATATGGTTCCACTTCCTATGGTCATCTAGTCCTACTCTACTCTTTTGAAAGTTAGCCTGAGCCATGTGTAACCCTTTTAGATTAATCATGTCGACTACTACTCTTTTGGTGCATATTTAATTATACCTGCCAGCTTATTGACATGTGCAGTAGATGCCTTTGAGGCCACTTGACTGTTGCGTACAAGTGAAGAGGTCGAAAAAAAACCAACTTATTGAGTTTGTTTAGTTTATATTGCTTAGCCATCACATACATGTTACACTTTTTGCCATGACTGCAAAATGCTAGCATTCACCAGTATACTATCTAACGGCTAACTCGCAGCATTTTTCTCATATATATAGGCGGAAGATTCCCTTCTACAAACCAGAGATTTACAGAGCATATTGGATGCAAGATGATGTAACCAGTATTTCTACGTTCTACGGTGAGGGGTCTTCCAGAATTCAAAAGATCTTGGCTCTTGTTCTTGTTGTCATGCACTTGTAAATGTTTACTGTTATAATGTTAGGCTTTTTGCTGGCTTATTGACTATGGCTGTAGTAAATTAAATTTCATATTAACGATGTACAGAGTTTGATACTTGTTTCAAATGAACCTTTTGAACCTACACATAGACTCTGTGGTATTTGGTGTGGTGGGGTGGACTTACACAAGTGAGTGAGCAAAATGGTGTTATTATGTTCTGGGTTGTCTGTCACATTCATCATCAACATTGTGTATCTTCTTTGTGGGGGGTGGGGTCGGGAGTGGGACCCTAATGTGAGACACTATAGCTAGTCGGTCAGGGGATCCTGGGTTCTTCGGACTGAGGTGTGATCAGTAAGGTCCAACCTCCCATCAGCAACATCCTATTTTGTTGTGCATAGTTCTGTATGTGGCTCTGCAGAATCACTAGACAATAGTAGTATCATGTACTATCCGATCAAAAATACTAGTCAAATATCTGGTTGGCCATTTTGTTTGTGGTAATTGTCAAAGCCTCAACATTGAGAAGACTTGAAGAGGACAACCCAAAGGACAGGACACAGTGGCTAGAGCTATTAGTCAATCAGAGTTTTATTATTCCAAAGAGAACCTTCTATAAAGAGTGGGCAACTGTGCAAGCTTCGCTATACACAGAGTAATAATAGTAATAGTAGTAGTAGTAGTAGTAGTAGTAGTACAGAGAGTCATAGCAGAGGCAGTTAGAAGCAACTTAGTTAGAGGCAGGGATAAACAGAATTTGGAAACAGATAGTCAAGGTCAAAGAAGTAAGCTTTTGTAAAAAATAGATTTAGAAAGTGGAACCATAATTTATAGTTCAGAAAAAAAAGATGCAGTAAAATTTAGGGAAATGTAAATGTCAATCTAACCACTGGAGGACTTACTGGGGCCAGCAGCAGGAGCCTTGGTAGAGGAG
Organism: Triturus cristatus; assembly: GCF_964204655.1. Taxonomy (NCBI): domain Eukaryota; kingdom Metazoa; phylum Chordata; class Amphibia; order Caudata; family Salamandridae; genus Triturus; species Triturus cristatus. Next base: position 408,925,680 of record NC_140589.1, on the reverse strand, counting down.
CGGTCCTGTGGTTCCCCCGCCGACTCCGAACCCATCTTCTTGCCCCTGGGTGGTGCTGATGATCATGTAAAATATAATAAAGAAAGAGACAAACATTAAGGAGTGCTGTGAAACAAATAATAATAAATCATTTGGAAAAATAAGTCAAACAACATTTTAGGAAACAACAATTGCAATAAAATTGACCTATCTAATCAGATGGATCGACTACTGGCTGCTTCCTGCATTTACGGATCGTCTACTTATTTATGAACACTCCAGTGTTCCATAATCATTCTGTTTACAAATACTAACAAAGCCTAGTAAGTACCACCTGACCTACACCACCTATTCCAGACGGGCCAATTGTTCACTAAGTCTGCATTTCCATTTTTTTCAGCCATCAAATGCATAGATGAGATGGAGGACACATGCATACATTAGTGCATAAATACATACAACAAATTGTGGGTTGGTTGCATGATTCTGATCTAGTTCTGCTACTGACTGACCATGCTAAGCCTATCACTCACTAAATAAAGTACAAAAGGTTCGACGGAGGACTGGGGTAAGCAGCACTCAGTGACAGAGGAGGCGTCACGCAGACCGCATAAAACAATTAGTAACTACTACTAACAATCTAAACCTAGTATCCAATATCCATCCACCACTATTTCACAGTAGGACAATGGAAGGACTAGAGTCTCTCTAGCAAATCGCATTACCTAACTTCAGTTCTGTGAAATAAACTCTTACATAGTCAGCATCAGCACAAGCTAGAGCAAACTAAGTTGCAAACAAGTAAGAGTACCACCGTGCACCTGGGTCCTTAAATCAAAGAACATTTTGCTTTTTGGAACGTAATTTACCTGCAACGCTTGGCACGCAGCAGTAATCTTGTTGTTCATCAAATTTATTATACACAATCAGTTACTCACCAAGCCCGACGACCTCGACACCTAGCAGCTCCAACAGGTCCTGCTCCCGGTCCAGGACGTCGGACCACCGATGGGCTAGCTGGTTGTGGGTGCGCCGTATCCCAGAGCACCGGAACACGGCCCGGCGCACCTTCGCCCACCGACGGTGCCGCTCCTGGGTAGCGTACCCGGAGCCGGGCCTGCCGCCTGCTGCCAAGGTCAAGGGGAGGAGGCGCTGGAGGAAGAAAACAAGGGCCGCCACCTCCTCCTCCCCAAACAGTTTCCGGGCCTGCACCCCTGCAGGACGCATTCTGCCGCAAGGCCTTCTCTGCTCCTGCAGGTCCCTTGCCCTTGGCACTCGGTGTGCCCTTGGCCATGGTTCTGGGGTGGGTGGGAAGCGGAAAAGAAAAGTTAGAAGGGGAAAAAAAAGTTAGGGGGAAGAAGATAGAAAGAACTTTATAAAAGTAACTAAAACACAGTAAAAGTAGAAATAAAATGCAAAATATAAACTTAGGCAAAGAGAGAGATAGATAATAACAAACAAAAAGTCAGAAAAAATGCTTTAAAGACAAAGGATTGCAAAGATAAAGGGAGGATACAAAAGTAGGCCCAGAACCATAGCATAGAGTGAAGTACAAGATGGCCGCGCCCATTCGCGACCGAGTGGGTAAGTTCGCGCGATATTTCTCCCGAACATGTACTATTCATCGCGAACAAGTAAAATGCGCTCCCGAACACGTCAATGCACATCGCAAACACGCTAACCGCGACCCGGAACAGGAAATAAGGCATCGCGAGCGGGCGGGACAATTGAAAAACAAGCTGGCCGCGCCCGTTGGCGACCACATGGGTAAGATCGCGAGATATATCCCCCGAGCATGCAAACAGCTCCCCGAACACGCTCACCGCGCTCCCGAACAAGAAACACCCATCGCGAACGGGCGCACCAAGCAACTACGCAAGTTCGCGAAGCTACGCGAAAGTCGCGTAGCGCAAGAACATCTTCGCGAAGCTTCACGAAGCGCGGTTACGCAAACTACGCCCAGGGTTAGTATGCACCCAGGTCCCACACCCAAAGTATAAGGGCACAAACTCCAATCACCAGGCCAATTAGTCTCCATTTCCTTGGGCCTCAAGTCCAAGCTTGACATTTCTTTCAAGGCTTGCAGTTCTAACAGCACCCCCAATTTTCTCCAGAAGCCTTTGTTTCAATGGCGGCCTTACTCTTAACTATGAACAAAGCCATCCTCGGAGTCAGGACCCAATTGTTTGTCTTCATCTAGGATGGCAAGGCCTTAAATCTCTGCAGCCCCCCCACACACAGGAAGAGGGGATTCCAGAGTCAGAGGCCTCCAAGTCTCTACCCCCAGCACTAGAGAGATAGCATGGCATCAGTTTCACCCTAGGCCAGACTCAACCCCATTCCAGGCATAGTTCACTCGTGTTTCTCCAACCCTGCAAGCACCAGTCCAGGAAACAGTTGACCCTAACTGCCGACGCCATGGGGCAGTGTAGGGGAGGGGAGGAGGACCACAGAGCAGTCTTTGAGGGGCAAGTGAAAACAATGAAAACAATGAAATGAAACATTTTGCTTCCGCATTACGGTGGCGTTGAGTGCTGATTGGCTGGTCAAGGGTCAATCAGACACGACGGGAGGTGCCTGTTCTTGCCCACCGTCTATTTGAATCACACCCGATGCGGACGCCGAAGGTGAGCCAAAGGCAAGCCTGTCTGCGCCTGTCTGCGCCTGTCTGCGCCGGGACGCTACCAGTTGCCAGTCACTCAGCTCAAAATCTTGGCGGCAGGTATGTTTACACTAGGCCTGGGCAAAAATGTTGTTCCGTTCGTGGAAATTGCGATAATTTGACATTTTCGCGTTCCGCGGAGAGCGCGAAAATGTCAAAATTTTCGCTTTCCGCAGCTTGGCGATAATTTGTTTCTTGGTCGCGCTGTAAAATAATACATTCTCGCGCGCACGCGATCGCCTTACCTGAATCCCTGCGTTCGCCGACAAGTTTTCTTGATCCGGTCGCGTTCTCCATGAGATGTTGGATTGTTTTTAGCCATTTGCGCTGTCTCGCGACAGTTCACGCCCGCAGTGACGTCATGCGTCGCGCGATCACGTCTTTCTTCTCGCGATCATGCACGACGAGACAACTCAAAACAAGATGGCCGCGCCCGCGAGCAACTACATGGGTAAGTTGGCGACCCGCAACCATGCAGAAAATCTCGCGAACATGTGGGAAAAAAATTCCGCATCTTCGCGATATTTCCGCTTGTTTGCGATAATTTTAAACATTTTTGCGATAATTTGCAAAAGTGGATTTCGCAAATTCCGCCCACCCCTAGTTTACACATGCTCTGAACTTTTGTCTTTTGACACTAACTGCTCTAGTTGTCTTAAGCATTCCTGGACTCTGTTGGCTGAATTCTTCCGATGTGATCAATGTTGTTCCTTTTTTAAGACAGATGAGAGTGGGATCTCACTCCTCGGTTCGACTGAGCTCAGGTTTTTCAGCCTAAAACATAATGCCGAGATATTTGACCTTCTAACAGATTAATTAATTGCCTGATGGCCTATTTCTGACAGAGAACTGGTTAACTCAGGACTTTGGGGCAGAAGCCTACTTGGCACTGCCACTAGGCTATATTATCTATCAACGTAATCGCCCTGTCAATCGGGGTGGCGGTATTGCACTAATACTCAAAGAGCATTTTTCATGCAGTTTTAGGAAGGAGGATATTCCTGAGTGTGAAAGTGCTCTTTTTAAAATCAGCCTCAATCACAACTTCACGGTTTCTGGGCTGCTTATTTATTGGCCTCCAGGGCCATCAAAAAAATTTAGGGAAGCCCTAGTGAATAGGGTTACCTTACTGGCGAGTATAGCTGCAAACTTTACTATTTTGGATGATTTAAACCTCCATCTAGAAGACAGTGACATAACAGACATTACCTGCTTTCTGGCCGATTTGGAGGCCTGCCAATTGATACAATGTGTGGCAGATAGCACACAAGTTGCCGAACATTAGTTGGACCCTATATTTTCTAATTTGGGTGCTTTAACTGTATCACCCTCGGTCCCTCTGGTCTGGACAGACCATTTTTTGGTCCCCTTTTCCCTCTGGTTGCCTGGGAAAGCTGTTTTAAACCGCGTACGGTCTGTGATGAAACGCCCTTGGCATAGATGGGATGTGAGTCAATTTTCTGACTCTTTGTTAAAGCTTAAGCCTCAGTTCCCCTCTAATATAGTGGCAGTGGATTCTCTCTTTCAGGACTGGCTGACTCAAGCCCTAGATACCTGCATTCCTGAAAAACGTAGTTTAAAGATAAACTTGGACCTTCTAATCCTTGGTTTAATGAAACCTTGGCTGAAGCAAAAAAGGCCTATAAGCAATTGGAACGAACATGGAGGCGTGCTTACGATATGGAAGCTAAAAATAAATATTGAGATTCTATTAAATAGTATCATAAGCTGATCTGGAAAGCTAGAGCTGAATATATTGCAGCAAAGAGCAATAACCCTCCTAAAATGATTTTTTCCCTTCTTAAAATGATGCAACATTCTAACAAAGAAGTTGATTCCCCAGTTTTCTCTAACACTCAATGTGAGGAACTTGCAGATTTGTTTGTGTGCAAGGTGGAGACTATCTATAACAACCTTCCAACTGCCTGCCTCTCCTCGGCTACTTCTGATATTAATCGAATTCCCGAGCCTGAGGATAGGTCAATTTTCTCCAAATCAACTCTGTGTTCATTCTCCCTACTCTCGCTCTCTGAGATTTAATCTCTCTGTCTCAAAATTAAATCAGGCTCTCCGGCTGACCCTCTGAGGCCAGACCAACTTCGTCAAGTTTTCAATTCAATCTCTCCAGCGATTAGGGAATCGGTTAATTTGTCACTGTCCTCTGCATCATTGCCTGCATCATGGAAGCATGCAAAAGTTATACCTCTTTTAAAGAAGCCTTCCTTGGAGCCGTCGGACCCGGGTAACTTTCACCCGATCTCCCAGCTCCCTTTCTTAGCTAAGGCTACAGAACTATATGTTAACTCAGTCTTGGCCGTATTTGTGGAGCACAACAAAATTCTCAACCCCTCACAAAACGGTTTTCGTCCACGCCACAGCACTTAGTCAGCATTTTTGGCAGTGAATGAGGATATCCGTAGCTGCCTAGATGTCGGGAACTCTGCGGCCTTAATTCTCTTAGATTTAAGTGCCGCTTTCAACACTGTTTCCCATGACATCCTTTTAGGCAGATTACACGATATCGGGGTCAGGGGGTCGGCCTTGGCCTGGTTCCAGTCCTTTTTGGAAGGCAGAACTTTTCAAGTTGTAGTGCCATCTTATCATTCACAGATGCATGCTATCAAGCATGGGGTCCCACAGGGCTCTATATTGAGCCCTGCACTTTTTAACATCTACGTTCAACCCCTAGCACTGATAGCAAGAAGTAGAGGGTTGTCATTGGTCTCCTACGCCGATGACACCCAGTTAGTCATCACCTTTTCAAAAAAGTGTAAAAACAATCTTTTAAAATTTAAAGAGGACCTTTTAGCAATTTCTGACTGGATGACAGCAAATTGCTTACAGCTTAATGCTGCCAAGTCAGAAATTCTCGTGATGGGGAGAGACAGTGCTCTTTGGTCTGAACAGTGGTGGCCGGATAAATTAAAACCAGCAGCTCTGCCAAAAAAGAGAGTAAAGAATGTAGGCTTTTGAATAGACAGTGATCTTTCATTCGACACACAATCCAAGGCCTTAGCGGGATCTTGTTATGGTCTCCTAAGGGGGCTGAAACCTTTACTTGGCTACTTTGCACCAAAAGTCCGTCAAACTATTCTTCAGGCTACAATCCTAGAGAAGTTGTACTATGGTAATTCCCTCAATTTAGGTGCCAATCAATCCTGTATTTCTTGCCTCCAAAGAACCCAGACTGCTACAGCTCGCGTCCTGCTAGCACTTCCCAAGTCGTCCTCGGTCTCGAATTTCCTGCCCAAGCTCCATTGGCTGCCGATAGCTAAAAGAATTCAATTTAAGTCTTTGTGTGTAGGCCACAAAATTTTGACACAACAAGGCCCGCTGATTTTAGCGGATGTGCTAGTCCAATACGTGCCAAATCGTCCCCTGCATTCTGCCAATTCTGGTTCGGTCTGTACTCCCCGATTTCAAAGAGCTACAGCAGGTGGCCGCTCTTTTAAGGTCCAGGCGGCCCACCTATGGAATTCCCTCTCGATGTCAATCAGAGGACTCCAGAACCATCTGGCTTTTCGAAAGGCTATAAAGACCTGGCTCTTTCCAGCGTAATGTGTTTCCATCTGCTTGAGTGGTCTATTGGCACCTGTTCTTAGGTAACGCTGGGGCAGCTATTGCTCTTTACAAATTCGAAAAATAAAATAAATAAATAAATACATAAAATAATGCATGGTGCAGCTCAAGGAAAACACCCATAAAAAGGGCAGATTCTAAATCTAAGTTGGGGTCAAGATCAGCAAAACCAGCTATATGAGGTCATGAGGGAGGGCCACGTTATGTACAATATGCCAGGAATAGAGAGCTACACAGGCATAAAAATGTGTTCACAGGGCATGTGGAAGACACCAGCAACACCTAACAGCAAAAAGCCCCTTCCTCTTACACTGCCACGCACCTACAGTGGTATTAAGCCTCACCCATAGCACTCATACTAGGAGCCAGAGTCCCATCACTTCCTGTCCTCATGATAACCACCTCAGAAACATACCTAACATCAGCCTGATCACCCAGACTAGAAATGTTGTGGGCCCAAAAAGACTACCCAAGTAGGAGCAGGAGTTGGGAGGCTCATTGAATATAACAAATACCCTCACTTCCCAAAGCATTAAAAGATGATTGAACTGTGCTTACCTTTCAATGCCTCACTAGATCGTGACTAGTAGGTTAACGGGACCACACCCCATGGGAAAATACAGGGTCCCTGATAACTATCAATAGCGGAGCTCATTTGACTAATTGAATACTAGCTAAAATAACAAACAACAAATTTCTTTCAAAACAGCTAAAAACCAAAACGGCAAGTGCACCTTTTTGTTCATCAGCCTTAATGACCCAAAAGGAAAAAATACATTTTCACACATGTGTCAATGAAAGCTTGGAAGTCTCAAGGGCACTCAGCGAGGGGTCTGCCTAACACCCGTGTGGGTGCACTGGCCCAACATACAATCGACATTCCCATGATGGCAATGCCTTTGAACTAAAAACTGCAAACTGTTTCCATTTGGGCAGCAGAAACAAAGCCACCAGAGGAGCACAGATGACTCCAAAGGACCTTGAACTAAGATATCATGACAAAAGTTATGTATACTTGTCTGGCTGACTATGAGCTGCCTACTACAGATAGTCCCAAACCTACTTACCATTGATGAACTATTGGGTCTAAAGAGAATCACAAATAGGGAACTACAGCGCCTGCGTAGGGACCTCTCATAGGTCCCCTACTATTACACTAAACCGAACACTAGCATTCCGCACGCACTAAATAACACCCTCGTACAGAACACAACTGGGACCATCATGTGTCCTGCAATTGGATTTTAAGCTTCAGCTAGGTCATGTTATATCTGTTCACTAATCACAGATGCCGTAGGCGCAGACAGGTTTTACATCTTCCAATAGATCCAGCCTAGCAAGATAGAACAACATAGGAAAGTTATAAACCTGACCCAATATGACACCAACCCAAAAGCGTTATAACTCTTCACTGAACCCAATGATATCCAAACCGAACTGGATAGTATTCGTAGGTAGGGCACCATAGTGGAAGATGCTGTTCGGCCCTGAGATTTACCAGAGAAAAGATTCTTGGAGGTAGCAAAACCCCCAACTCAGTGCACAAACACATCTGCTCCAGCATCAATCTGCAGACTGAGAGTGACCCTTATCATATCTGGGATGGTCTTCTTTAAACACAAGTGGTCTCCTGACATGAAATTCCTATGCAGGGCATGTCTCCTGCCCCCACCGTTCCCTCATTGTATTCTGTCTAGTGAACTCAGTCATGGCTTACCCAAGTTTGATGCTCTCCTCCATTAATCCCCCTACATTTGGGAAGTAAGTGAACAACTCCCTCCGGGCCTTCCAGATCAGGTGTCTGAGTATTTAAAAGCAGCCCTATCATGCTGAGTGTAGATGAGCGTGACTGCTTCGGCTTGCTCACCCATGAGGCTGCTGAGCAGGCTTTTGATATCACCTATAGCTAGGTTTATACCCGTGGTGTTCTTTTAAAAGCAGGAGATCCATTTCCCTGCACCGTTCATCACTGGGGCTGTTTATTCCTAGGCCCTTCTTTGTTTATCTATGCCCAAGGTACATTGATGGTTCCTGCTGCGCCTTTCTGTAGCTGCAGAAAAATCCTGGCTTGGGTCAATTTTGTTTGTTTTTCCTTGACGTAGCGTTCACATCGTCTTAAAAACACTCCTGCATCTAGGTATAGTTCCATTTAAGATCTCCCCCTGCATGCCCGATTTAGCTTTCCACAATGGCAATATCCTCGAGTACGAAGGATCCCTCCCTCATACTGGTGGCCCTTCTTTTAGGTACAGCAGGCCAGTAGATGACGAAAGGCTGTGTAAAAGTCCTGCCCTCTTCTCTGGATATTATCTGTCTAGGGGTTGGCATGTCTGACCAGCCCAACCAGGTGGAGCGGCAGACGTCCTAGTCATCGCTTTTCTCGTGCACGCGTAAAGGTGCCATGCTGCTCCTTCTACGTCTCATTTGTGTCTCAGGCAGGCCTTCCTAGAAACCTATTTCCTGGTCAGCCCCTCTCTTATATCAACAGCCCGGTGATGCATGGGCCGCTCTCAGGGTCCCTCCTCCTGATTTCTCCCTGGGCTCATCTCTACTTGGGGTACAAGGCCGAACTACTGTTCCCTCTGGGGGAAGGGATGTTGTCCCCACTCCTTGCTGGGCTTCCAAGGTAAGAGCTTTCTCTCCCTCAACCCATCCTTATTTCTTGCCTTTCCTCTAACTCTCAAGTGGGGGCTTTCTCTCAGTGCCACATGCTGTTCCTCTAGGCAATGACTCGGACTCAATCTCACTCCATGATGCTTCTTCCGTGCCATAGGCCTGAATGGTGGAGTGTAGCCAGCGGCTCCCCATTCAGAGTTGGATCTCATGGGGCTGGCACTCCTTTCTTCCCCTATACTGGTGGAATAACCTTCTAGGAGGGCCACAAACGTCCCTCTGATCGTATGGCTCCTGGCGGGGAGCTGAGGAGTATGCACTCCTTGTTTGGACACGACCGGCTGGGTCACAGCCAATGGGTGAGGTGTATCCCTGAAGGGTCCTAGTACCAGTCTGAGCCAGGGCCAATGGCAGGGGGGGTCCAGAAGACTCCTCAACAGGTGGATTGGTGTAACCCAGGGCAGCATCAACTGAGATGTCCGGCATTACTGAGAGCATACACGTGCCAGTGTTTGGTGGGAGAGGTACAGATGCCTTACTAATGGGTTCCGGGATAGCATTGTAGACTTGGGCCACCTCATAGATGGCCTTTAATTCTAGTAGGGCCTCCTGCTTAGACTTCTTATGTCCTGTATACCTGGTCAGTATGTGGGCCTTTGTGTGTTCTTTGGTGTTGGTTTTGACTTTGCCCCCTTCAGGCCAAGGAAATGCGTGTGTCTTGTTATGGGTATTTTACTCACTGCAGTGTTTCTCTAGTTTCCTAGTCTGGGTGGGGAACCCCACTTTTATTTCATCTCAAGTCCACATGATGGAGTGAGAAGCATCTTTGTTTTAAGGTCTTCACAAAATTTTATTGTGTCAAGAGGGTTTTCGAATAATCAGAATTCTACTCTAATTTTGGGGATCTGTGTACACGGGGCGGTACCGAGAACCAATCTACTTGGTCAGGAGCTCAAAAAATACTGATGCATCAAACAGATCACTTAACATAAAATACAGGCAAATATGCAATGAAATAACATATAACAAAAGTGCCATTGTTAGCTCGGAGCAGTACGATTTGGTTTGTAGCAATATACTAGCAATCATAAACCTTTGATTTGGAGAAAAACAGTTTTCTGTAAATAAAGCATAGACTAACTAACATTGCATAACATTTAAACATGCAGCATGATTTGAAATATTTATACAGCAATGTAATATCAAAGAATGATTAAAAATGGGGAAAAAAAATCTAATAGAGACTAAAAAGGTTGACAGCAAAAATATTTGTTTGAGCCTGATAGTATGTCACTATTGGCTCAGCAGACAAAAAATTGCAAAAATTTCAGCAAAGAAAAGGAATAACCTGATAACTATCAGCCTAACACAAGCTACACCTGATTCACCAACGTCCAAAGTTTCCAAAATTTCTGAAATACACCCTTTTTCACACCATGGCGTTGTGCGTATCACTGCCTAATGCCTAGCGATCCAAGCAGAGAGAAAAAGGGGAACACCTCTTTCTTCTTTTAGAGGCTACCAGTGTGGAATCAATAGCCCTAAGATAACCTTTGTGACTAGAAAAAGATAAGTTTCAGATGTTAGCTCTATATCACACCCAGAGCCTATGGTACCAACTTGTCACTATGCCCAGAGGTCCAAACTATCCCTTACTAACACCCAGGGATGAGGCAAACCCTGTTCCACGCCCAAGGTCAGGCTATCCCTTGCTAACTCCTGAGGACAAGGTGAACCCTGCGCTCTATGCCCAAGGTTACCTTTGACTTCTTCTAGCATGTGGACTAGGCATAATAAAGAAGTAGGATATGCGCTTGTCTTACATTGCCATACACCACATGTTGGGACTAAGGATCATAGACTAAGGATCATTTGTCATATTTTACACCATGACAGCTGGATTCAGGTGGACCTCTCCCCCATTGATTCAGCAGAACATTTAATCAATGATGGCATCAGCTCACAGATCTTTTTGTGCAGATGAATCCTTTCGGACTGGGGTCCTTCCTTCGACAGCAATCAGTGTCGATGAACCAATCTCTCCAGGTTGGCTCACCAAAATGCTGCTCGGATATGAGTTTACCTTAAGTAAAGGAAAAGACAAGAGGCATTTAGCAAAAGAGAAAATACTTGCTTTCCTTAAATGCTGCAGCTGGGAGAGCCTCAACAGACTGCGTATGCTCATAGTCTCTCGGTATACAAAGTTTTGGCCACAATTATATACAATTCATGAGGTACAATAAAACAACTTTCTACTTTCCAAAAAGCATCTCAGTGGTAAATCAACAAGCGTGGGCATCTGATAAAAACACAGATGGCTCTTGACCTCGGTGAGAGCTAGTGTGGGTCAGTGTGTGTGTTCCCAGATGTCCAGCATGAGGAGAGAGGGATTTCTACATTTGGTGTGCATGTTGTTTCTTTTTTGGTTGAGGGTTTCTATCTGCATGTGACATCTAGCTTTGTGGAATTTTGGGGAATACAAGCACTTGGCCAAACGTGTTTTATTAGGGCCAATACCCTCAAACCTGTTTGTGGTGCAATTATCTATCTGTGGCTTTGATCAGGATTTTCCCTGGGTGCGTGTTTGACTTTAGGTTAAGAGAGCCCCCACCTGTGACCTGGAATTCGATGGGGGGCATAGGACTTGTATAACCACATATCTCTGGCTTGGTGTTGATGGGGAGGTCACCTTGGGTGAATCCGACAGCAATGATATGAGTTCATTGGAACTCCTTAAAATAAAATGGCAGTCACTGGTATCATTTCTATTGACATCCTTACCACTGTGAATACAGTTGTCATAGAATACATTTATATTGTTCTTATTGACACGGTTAAGTATGCTTAAGTCATAACGTAAATCAACATTGTTTTTACTAGCAACAGAATTGTCATTTGTGCATGGATTATGACATATATTGGTCTCTTTATTGCTGGTGTCAGAGCCACTGTGCGGGTGCTGGTTATGACATACATTGATATTATATTGATAGGTATTAGCATGGTCCTACAGGCACAGTGTATGGCATACATTGATATTGCCTTTATTGGTATTGCCATTGTCGGGCCTGCACATATCATGGTATTCATTGACATTGTGTTCACCCATTCCAACAGCTTCATAGACTCAAGGGGCCGGGTTGTTAAGGGACCAGTTCTGACTGCCTGGCGGGGCACCCGTAGGTGCAGACTCCACAAATTCAAGGATCGGCCTGCCTATGTGCAGTATTTCCTGCTGGATGACCCACCACTGTGTATAGGCTCTATGCTCTCTAGGGGCCTGGACACTAAGGGGCCAGTTGTGCCCACCTGGTACACCACCATCCAGTGCAGGATCTACATCATCAAAGGGCCTAGCTACGGAGGGGCAACGGCCACCCAACTCAGTATACCATCACCAGGTTAATCTTTCATAGACATAAGGGATACAGATGCTGAGCTGCGAGTACCTGCTTCCTACCATACAACCACCAACTGCAAACTTGACTGACCGAAGCAGGGATGCCTATGGGCCAGTACTGCTCCCTGTACAACACCACCAGGTGCAGGAATTATGAACTCAAGGTGCCTGTCTGCTAAAGGCTAGTACCAACCATCCTGTACACCACCACCCAGTAATGGCTTTATAGACTCAAAAAGCCTGACTGATACAGGGCCAGCACGGCTCACCTGGTAGAGTACAACTAGGTGCCAAATTCATGGACTCAATGGGCTTGGCTGCCAAGGAGACAGTAACGCCCAGCCAATACACTACCCCTGGGTGCAAGTTTCATGGACTCAAGGGGATGGGCTTCACAGAGGCACTAACTCATCCCACCCACCCACCCATCGAACTCAATGGACCCTGCTATGTTATGGCTATTACCAACTGCATTTGATACTATGCAAGCTGTGCGCAGCACAGAGATGTGGTGTAAAGAAGTAACATCAAGCTATTGTCCAGCCAATATACCAACAGATTGCATAAAGTTCTCAGACTGACGGTAACTGGCTTCGCATTGGCCCAGCCACTTACACCTGCTGTGCTCAGTTGAAGCAGTGAATAAAGGATGATGAATGTAGGAGAGTAGGATCTGCTTCACATGGGTACCCCCACTTTTTGCTGGTGTTTCACTGTTTTTTGACCTTACTCTGGCTGTGGCCATGCTAATCAGGACCACAGCCTAGCTGCTTCCTCTCTAAAATGGTTTCCATGTACATTAGGTACATATATAATTGGATTCTGGAGTGCCTTATAAGCCCCTAGTATATATTATACTATGTACCTAGGGCATAGGTACCTCAGAGGCCTACCAGGGGTGCAGCATATATTATGCCACCCCTGGGAAGCACTCCAAAATGGCACCACAGGTCTGCTACTGCAGCCTGGGTAAGGGTGTGCTTGCCCCCCTTACTGTGGTATAGGCTACCTACATCACTACCCAATACAGACACATATAAACCTATAAGACACTCCTATGACAGGCCTTGACAATCCTGAAGGCAGAGTGCTTGGTTTTAAGTGAGAGGGTGCGCAAGCATGAGCTGAGCCCCTCTGCACCTTTCGGGAATATTTCATTATGGCTATTCTGTGATACAGTGCATTTATTAGGGAGCGTATTATCGCTCCCATGCCGGGAGCACTGCTGCGTCGCAAAAACATTGCCACAATTATTTCCGTTCAATCACTTTATTAATATTATTCCAATCTTTTGATTTTTTTCCTCAGTTCATTCTGTCACATGAAATCCAATATACGTATAAAAATCTCAAAAAACCTCCTTCCAACTCTCACACCTGATTCATGGTCACATGCAAACCCAACCCTCCTCAACAAAGGAGAGCTTGTTCTAACTGCTCCTGCGGCAATAAACGTGACGGACGTTTTGTTTAAGATTTCACAAGCATAACATGAACAAAGTCATAATATGAAGTTGCTCAGCACATGGTTTTAATTTCGAAATTTTATTTAACAACTGAAATTTCATTTAACATCTGTATTTTATGTTTAATGCCTTATAATACATCTGATAACGGGCGTAGTACTAAATATCGTAAGGGTGGGTGGAGTAATCTAGTAACAATTAGGTGCGGGTGTCGTTATTTGAAAATCATTGATGGCCTCAATGGAATGATGTTTTGGTACAACCTAGATGAGGATTATGGGTTCTGTAGTGCATGACTTTGGAGATGTCAAGGGGAGGGGTCTGACGAGTTGAAAAAGGAAAGCAGGTGTGAGAGTTGGAAGGAGGTTTTTGAAAAAGGAGGAATGAGATCGGTACATACACTACAGGTACGGGAGTGTGTCCATGAGATTTGGTTTAACGAGTATGGGGCAGTTTGAGCATTGAGGCAACGGGGTGACATTCTTACAAGGTTTATAATATGGTTCGCAATGTGGGATTGAGAGAGAGAAGAATGGGGTGGTATTCAATTTTGGTTTTACGTTGGTGGCCATTAGAGGGAGAACGCCGATTGAGGCATTTTATAATGCACACATTAAGAACAAATCATTAAGAGAGTATGTAACATGTTTTGAAAGTTTAAACATATCGTCTAAAGTCGTTGTTTGTATTTGTAGTTTCCCCTGACGAAGGGCGATGAAGCAGCCCGAAATGCATTGGGAATTACATACTACTGAGGGAATATGTATATGTCCTGCTTTAGTGAAAAGGCCTTGATGGGCATACCTACAGCATCAGATTTTTATACGTATATTGGATTTCATGTGACAGAATGAACTGAGGAAAAAAATCAAAAGATTGGAATAATATGAATAAAATGATAGAATGGAAATAATTGTTGCACAGTTTTTGCGACGCAGCAGTGCTCCCGGCATGGGAGCGATAATACGCTCCCTAATAAATGGACTGTATCTTTATTTACGTGGCTGTATGACGGACCGCGACACCGGGATGCACGCAACAATTGATCAAATTGATGAAACATTGATGAAAGGAGTGCACTTCAACTTATTGCTTTTGTTCTGTGACACAGCCATTACATATACTCTTAAGTGCATTATAATCTCGCGGTAAATGCTAACTTTGGGATGGCTGCATCAAAACATGTCGTGTTTGGTGTCAAACGCTTTGCTGTCCCTGTGCATAGCCCAGTTCAAACCGGTTGCAGGGGCTACCTGCCCCTGCTCTGGTGTGAAACTGGACAAAGGAAATGGGTGTAACCTCCCCTCTTTCCAGGCCCATCCATAGGTGGGACCTTAGAGTTAATCCACCCCCTAAACTTACTATAAGTATAGGAAAGCAGTCCCTAGGACTTTAGATTTCCCTAGACGAAACTCTCCTACAGATATCCTGGACCTTCGACTTTCTATCCTGACTAGAAGACTGAAGAAATCTCCCTTGGGGTCAAGGAGCGACTCCCCTGCTTGGCAGGCACCAAAGAAGCAAAGGATCGGTCTGCATTGCTGAAGCTCCCGCCGGACACCGAAGTCTTTGCATCACCAGAGGTGGATTTCCAGACTTTCCCGAGGCTACCCTGAGTCCACAGCAAAGCTGAGGTCCGTGGCTATTGTGGGTGACGTGGAACCGTGACCCCTGGACACCGTGAACTTTTGCAGCAACACTATCTTCGTGGTCCTCCTTGAAGTTGTGCTTTGGGCTCTGAGTAGCCAATGCCTTGAGCACCTCCTGCACTGAAGATTGTTGGCCTCCACTCCACGAGCGACCCGTGGGCCAGCTTCAAGTGCGACCGCTTGAGGCTCCTTCGTGATCACTAGCCCGTTGGCTAGCAGGTCCCCACGAAGGCAACTCCTTTTCTGATTGGGCGTTCCTGGTTGCTCCAAATGTACCCTGACTTACCCTTGCTGGGTGAGTCCCTCAGACCTTAGTCCTTTCTCTGAATTCCAGTGACTTACCGTTGCCAAAGCTTGTTGGGTCCATTCTGGTCGCCGATACCGTAACACTTGACAGACTTTGTGGGACAGCTCAAATCCGGCTCGTGGACTTCGTCAACACCTGCTGGACCTCGTGACTGAAGAGTCAAGACACCCATCAACTCACCTGAAGCACCCGACATCTGTGGGCATTGGTCCATCCTGCCCTAGGTCACTGGCAAGTGACCCAGACTCTGTCCCCTCTGCTTTCAGGTTCCTTCCATCCCAGATCCAGGCTTGAACATCTGAGGACACTTCTCCTCTTCACGGCAGCAGCAGTTCTTTGCAGGCTCCCATTGAAATCGATGATGCGACCCAACACCAAAAGACACCTATGCACCCGGTTTCCCTGGGTGAGGTAACTCGAGTACTCTGGTGCTCTCGTGGGTGCTAGCCTTAGAACTTCTTAAGTCCAAAAGGGTTTGGTCCTGACTCGATTAGAAGTGTTCCTAATCTTTAAATTTCCAACCGTGACATTGCCCATAGAAGATAACGGGAACCCGCGGTTGTGTTTACACACTGCATACAGTCCCCGTGGGTATCCTGTGTCACTACCTTGGTTCCTTGGGGACCCAGCAATTGTAGAGGCTATAGGCCTAGTGTCTATTCCAGTCGTGGTTCTTATACCACTTTTTTGGTATATAGTTTGGTACGCCCCTAGGGCCCAAACGTGTATTTGTGCTATTACTGATAATTGCTGACTTGTAAACTAAATTCTTTGAACTCCAATCTCATAAAGAGACTAGAGGGGTGTGTTTTATCTTAAATACATATATTTCGAATATATACCTGGTGTGGTTGTCTGTTCATTTGATCATTCAAGAGATTATAAACTGGTAAAACAGTCTGCTTTACATTCCTTCAAGACTTAGCCTGAAGGCTGCTCTCCATAGCTACCACTAAGATAGCTTTCAATAAAGGTTGTCTTTATCCTATCACCATAAGGGGTTGTTTGGGCTGATGCAAGGTGCCCACTAGAACTAGTGGACAGCATATATCAGGCCACCTTCTCACAATGTATACCTGTGGATGGTGGTGCGCAAGTCTAACAAGATGCCAGGCTGTGCAGCCCACTTCTTCTGCTCATAGCAGTAAGCCACCTGCAAAGGAATTCAAATAGCCATTGAGAGTGGGTCACTGGGCCTGGAGAGGCCATGTACTCCAATCTTGCAGTATACAACCGTGAGACGATTGTTCTCACCCCCCCGGCACACAATCAAAGCAGTCTATTGTGAACATTAGAGACCAATTAAAGATAAGTTGCTGGGACTTGCCAGAGGAGACAGCCTACACTCCACTCTCCACTATGCATAGTGAAAGGCCACTTCTTCACATTTGTCCCGGGGTCTGGCCTGCTTTCTACTTTTGCTGAGTGCAGTTGTAGAGGTACCCAGTGCAGATTACATGCTGGCATAGGTTTGAAGACAGTTTCTCCATAGACAATCCCTCGTATAGTTAGCATACACTTGACTACCAAATTAAAACCATGTGCAGCCAACCCCTGTCTAAAATGTCTATAAGCCATGTCCTCTCATGGTTCAGTTGTCTACAAATGTTCTCTACAGAGACTGCAGCTATTTTCTACTAGTTACGTCCAAAATATATGCACATTAATGGTTAGAACTGAACTTAGTTTGCAAATTGGTAATATCATCATTGATATAATTTAAAACATGTCATGTTCTGAAATTGTTAACAAAATATTGGGAGAACATTTCTACAGAGGCTACAGCTATTCCCTACTAATCACAGCCAAAATGTGTTCACATCAGTGAAGTTATGGTGGTGATTGTTCATAACACTGTTGCAACACATATTTAAAAAGCACTGATTTTCGGTGACAACATCAGTTACAATGTAGTTACTTTCAAAACCTAAAAATTACAGTAGTTCACCAGTTTTGGGTCAGTAAAAAAAACATAACTCACACCCTGTCATGCATTATTTATGACCTCAAATCTTGCATCACTCCTTAATTTTTAAATGAGATCACTGAGGACATTACTAATGACATCTCAAATAAAAATAGACCTTTTATTATTGAGTGAAAATATACAGTATATGCCAAGTTTAACCCATTCCTTTTCTTGCAGCAAACAATTCAAAAAGCGTATTTCTAGTTAGATACTACAACCTGACCTTGAAGATTCATGTGAGGGTAACATCCCATAAAGGAGTATGTAGCTCATAATTTGGATGAGGATATAGCTGTGATTAAATGTAGTTATCAAGGTTTTTAGTGAAATATTTGAAACAATTTCAATAAAGAATTAAAGATTCTGTAGCTTGAGTGCTACGTTTTTGTCCAAGTGATTAATGTTCTTACATTGATGTTATGTGTACTTGTAAGCCACACATCTCACCCAGGAGCAGATTCTGGCACTAATGAATGGAGGGATAATTCTAGGCTTTGTAAGTCAGGTACAAGAATGGGTGACCACTGATTGTGGCTCGATGGATACAGTGGTAAAGTGGCAAATAGGAGTTTAATAGACTGCAGGTGTCTGGTAAGTATGCAGCAGCTGAAGCAGCTGTTCAAGTATAGAGGAACGAAGCTCTGTAGTGCGTTGTATGTATATGCGAGTAGTTTTAACAAAGCATGCTTGTGTATGGTGAGCCAGTGGAGGTTTCTGATGTATTTGTGTGAATGGAGGTTGAGTGTGGGTCTGGTTTTTGTATGCTGGATGATCTGGGGCTCCTGGTGAGTTGGGGAGAGATTCTCATGAAGAGTGTGTTTCAGTAGTCTAGCTTGTGTGATTGTTCAGTGGGTGTTAAGGGGAAACCATCTGAAGATTTTCCTAGGGGTTGTGAAGGTGTGGAATCAGGAAGAGGTGACTAGGCTGACTTAGCTGGCCATCAATAGCTTTCTGTTGACGAAGACTCCCAAGTTCCTGACTTAGCTGATACGAGTGCTTGTGGGTCCAAGTTCAGTTGGCCACCAGTCCGAGGTCCACAGAGTAGTCTTTCCTGAAGATCACGACCTCCATCTTGTCTGAGTTGAGTTTGAGGCAGTTTGATTTCATCCAGAGGGCAACTTCTGACATGTACACAATGAACTGTGCTTGGGTGTGGGCAGTGTCCTCAGCGAGGAAGAGAATGTGGTGTGTGACATTAGCATGTGATATGGTGTTGATTCCAAAACTTCCGATATTGTGGGTGAGCGCAGCTATGTAAATATTGAGTGTGAAGCCCTGTTGACTTCACAGAACAGCTCAGTTAGTTTGGAGGTGTAAGGGTGTAGGCTGATTTTCTGTGTGTCCTGTGAAGAAGAGGCTGATCCAATAAAGGGCTGGACTACAAATTCCTGACTTGTAGAGGCATTGGATGAGGATTGGGTGAGAGACAGTGTCGAAAGGCATAGGTAGGATGAGCACTGCAGTGTTGCCTGTGGCCATGATGTTTCATATGCTGTCAGTAGTTGTGATGAGAGCAGTTTTGGTGCTATGATTAGTTCTGAAGTTTGATTGAGATATATCCAGGAGGTGATTTTCACGTAAGTAGTTGCCAGTGGTTTCCAAAACCTTCATCTGCAGGGTAGCAAAGAGATGAGCCTGTAGTTAACTAGTTAGGACAGGTCTGCTGTGGTTTTCTTTAGAAGTGGTGGAATGTGGTGTGTTTTTTAGGGGTCATAAAGCTGGCTATGGTTAGGGAATGATTTAGGAGCAATATAAGGGCTTTACAGTAATTTGGAGTCCTCTTGTCAAGGCCTAAGTGTGAGCAAGGGTTTGCAGGTGCCTCTGGATAGATCGTATGGCAGTGGTGGTTTCTTTGAGGGTGATGGTGGGCCATCAAGACAGGGTGGATCCAGGATTGCTGTTATAGTCTTCAAGTAGGGCTGTCCGAGCGGCAGGGTTTTGTTGGGGTGCAAAGTTGTCATAGGTATTTATTATCTTTTTGTGGAACAAAAGTGCAAACTGGGAGAAGAAATCCTGAGAGGGACCGATGGTGGTGGAGATGGCAGTACGTATGGTGATTTCTGTTTACAATGGAGAAGATTTCCTGTGAGTTGTTGGGCAGCATTCTATCTACTCTCTGAGGGCTGCACGCTTTTAGGATGTTAATACGTAGTGGTATTATCACAAGGCTGATTTAAGGATTTGCTTGTTGTGGTACTTGTGGGAGAGTCTCTTTCTTCGCTTGAGCTGCTTGCAGTGCTGCTTGGTGTATCAAAGGTTATACTTCTGCCAGCTGTCATGTGGTCTGGTCCTTGTGGTGGTTGTTCTCTTGAGTGGTACCAGGATGTCTGTGCAGGTAATGATGAGCCTGAGGCTCAAAGTGTTGATGGCACGAGCAAAGTTGCCTTGATTCGGTGAGTAGCAGTGTTAAAGTTCTGTGGACCTGGTGCCAGATTAAAAATTATTTCATGCAGCCAATGCAGCAAGCCACCTTGCTGCACCACAGGAAAGGGCAGGAATGTCCCGTATTTACCATCGTATGGTGCATTCCTGTCTTGACCTAGTGGTAGCACAATTTTAGCTACCCAATGCCAATGCAGGCACCCTGGTGTCATGGTTCAAGGGTACCTGCGCTGTAGGTAGGATTGTTTTGTGTAGGAAGGGGCTCATTTCCACCCAAAAACAATCCTGAGAGGCATTATCCTTTTTCTTTGAGTGCTGCAGAACTCAACACACCTAGAAAGGGGAAAAAAGGAGAAATATAGATACACCTAGGGAGATGTGGCATTTTGACACATTCCCAGGTCTACCACTAATGTTAAATCGGGGCATATGCCAAAATCTATGGGTAGATGCGTAGGAACACCCATGGTCCACCCATGGAACACTTTTCTGATGCATAATAACGCAAGGCAGTGATTTGAGCTGCCGTGAGTTACTCTAGATTTATCGAGCCATGTAATGCCATGTCAGGTGATCTTGTGTGTATTGATAAATCTCACTTTGGTTTTGCGTTGCCCTTGTGCCCATTTGCGTGGCACAAGGGTGAAGCAAAACCTTGAGAAATCTGGCCCCAGGTTTCTGTAGTAGTTTTCCAATTGCCTGTCTTTGGGGTGGTGGCTCTTTGTTGGTGGTTGAAGTCTAGGATGAAGAGCATGAACAGATGGTCAGTCCAGCTGAGAGGGGAGGGTTTGTCCACAAAGATATCATCAAGGTCAGTAGAGATGGGGGTCTAGTAGGTGGCCTGTGAGGTGGGTGGGGTCCTTTTCCCATTGTGAGAGTGCGAGTATGTTCAGACTGTCCGGGAGGTTGGTGGTGTTAGGATAATATGAGCCAGGTGCACAATTCATTGTGCCATTTGCGACCAGTAAAATCAATTTTTCTACGTACAAACCCATCTTTTGTGAATCGGTGTCCTAGTATCGACTCGCAAATTTGGGTTTGTGAGCCGCTAGTAGGGAGGGGCGTGACAAGGACGTTCCTGCCTAATAGCGAGTCGCAGGTGGATGTACAATTGTTTTATGAATGGACTATGGTTGCTAAACAATCGCAGTTTTTTCATCTACTTCAAGTAGGTGGTAAGCAATTCGCAAACTGTAAGGGGTCCCCAGGAGACCCCTTCCCCTTTGTGAATAGTTGCGAAAACGTTGTTCAAGAGCAGGCAGTGGTCAACGGATCACTGCCTACCCTTAAAAAATGAAATAGAAATATTTCATTTTTCTTTTTACAACGCATCCCGTATTCCTTTAAGGAAAACTGGCAGAATTTAAAAGAAAAACAGTTGCTTTATTAAAAAGGAAACACAGACATGATGGTCTGCTGCCCACCATTCCTGTGTTAGTGCCCTTTCCCACTGGGTCGCAAATTGGGACATGCCTCATGAATATTGATGAGTCAGGTCCCTTGAAACCCATTTGGGAATCACTTATGTGTCTGAGACACATTAGTACATTTAATTTTGCAAGTCTCTAATTGCGAGTCGCAATGAATCACAATTAGAGACACACAAAATGAAATGTTTGTACATTTGGCCCTCTATGTCTGTAAGGTGTATGAAGCAGGATGAGGAGGATGGATTCAAGTACATTGGGGGGTCATTCCATAGTAGTGTTTCTGAATTCGGCCCTTGGCCCTGGTGGTCGGTAGAGCAGAGCTCTTTCCAGGGTGACGTTGTTGGAGATGCTTAGTTTGAACACAAGATGTTCTCGTTTGTTGCATAAGCTCTGGCGAGGGAGCATCGCATGTGTTTGTAGACAACTGTGATTCCTCCTCTGGGTTTTTTGGTCCTGTCCTGACTGGTGATCCTGTATCCTGACGGGATAGCTGTTCCAATGTTGAGGGCTGATGTAGGTTTGAGTCCGGTCTAAATGTTGAGGAGTAGTCCCAGGAAGAGGTTGTGCAGGAGGTCCTAAATGCCATTGGTGTGTTTTGTGGGGGAGCGGGTGTTGCTCAGGGTGCAGGACAGCAGGGAGTGGCTGTGATGCATGTTGATGATGCTGGGAGTGCGAAGTTTGTAATGGGTTGGTGAGTGATAATAGTATGGCAGAAGAAGCAGTATCCAGTGCAGAAAATGCATCTCTGGTGTTTGTCAAGGCTGTTCGGCTGTACTGTGGGAAGATATGCCCGAGATACAAGGCGTGGAATGTGATGGCGGGGTAGTGCCTTGGGCTGTGCTGAATAACAGAGGACCAGGGGCCTTGGAGCTGGGTGTAGGCCAGGAGCAGAAGGGCTCAGACGGGCATGTCTTTGGGCCACCATTAAGGATTTTGAAGTGGGCATCACTGAGATGGCTGGACGTGCAGCAGGAAGGACACAGGGGGTGGGGATTGGAAAGGAGTAGGCAAGAAAATGGCATAGGGACACTAAGATGGGAAAAGCAGGGGCAAGCGGCAAAGGGGCACAGAAGAAGAAGGAGATGCATGGGCAAGTGTAGAAGGAGGTGTAAAAAGCAGCTGAAAGTGCACAAAAGGGAGAGAGGTGGGAAAAATGTGTGAGCGTTAGAGAATGGAAAAGGAAAACTAAAGATAAAAAGTGGCAAAATATGCTCAAAAGAGGAAAGTTATGTGCAAAAGTGTGAGAGAGAATAGAAGTGAAGAAAACGAAGCAATGAAAGCAGTAACAAGCTAAGAAAGAGTGAGTGAGAAAGAATTATCTGTGTGAGTCTGGGCCTCAGGAGCAGCAAAAGGGTCCAAAAGGGCCAAGCCTGGCCTGGCGGATAGATAAGGAGATCAGACAGAGCCAATAGATCTCCTCTCATATTCTGTTGGGGATATATGATGTACGCTGAAGATCTTTAGGTTACAAGGTCGAAGGCCATCAAATCAAAGTGGAATAAGAGGAAAATACCCAGACATTCATTGAAAAAAATGAAGGCTAATGTGATGTTATGGTTACCTTTGTTTATAACACCTTAAGGTATGTTGAAAAAACCTCTGATATGGAACAGTGATGTTACAATGATGGTATTGATGATGTCATTTTAGATTTTATCTGTGATGTTATCAATTATATCTTATAAGATATCATGAGTGATGTAATGTGTGAGGTTAAAAGCAGTGCATGTGGACACTGCAAATGTGCAAGCTATAGTTACTTCAGTTAAATAGAATTGGTACATTTTAGTGTTTTTTAAAATTTTAAATGGTACATTTTAACTGGCATTTTTACCCTTAATGTCACCTAATCTTAGTTTTTTTCACTGAATTAATTTTTTTTTACATAAAGTAAAATATTACTACCAGACCTTGCAATATAACGTCACTTTAACCTTTGTTTTTGCCAGTGCAAGTTTTTAGGCTTTTTTTAAATAATGTAAATTAGCAATATTAAACAAATGTCTTTTTAAGTAAGGCAGACATTCTGGATTTGTCGAAGGGTAAGAACACAAAAATATGAAACTATGGCCAATTGAATTTAGCAAGGGGTCAGCACACCAACCCACATTTGACAGCCTTAACACTACCTCATCTGAACAGATGCATGATTTCAGAGAGAACCAGCGATTCTCCAGGTAGAAGAGTTGCTACCATGTAACTATAGGCCAATATCTTTATTTTTATTTATTTATTTATCATCTTTATTTCGACTTAAAAATGTCATAAAAGAGATCACAATAAAATACCAGCACAAATCATTACAAATTGTGAGATAAAAGCCAAAAGTACATCTTCCCATAAAAGTTATTAGTCATAAAAACATTTTCTTCAATTATACAAAAGGTCAACTGGAAGTCCCACTCCTCGTTAATAGCCTTCATGCACCTTAAACTAAACATCGGTACACTGAATCTCATTTTACCACATCATTTCTTCTGATATTCCACATGGCAGCTAAAAATGTACTTACAGCAAAAACAATTGGTGGGGATAGGTCAGTTTTTAATATTCAATAAGAGTGCGAACAATGCCTAATCCCCAGGTTTCTGCATTTAGGAATGATCCACTTCTTCCTAGGCTTCCGATAGGAAGGACAGAAGAACATTACATGAATATCATTCTCCAGCTCCTGGACAATTTTTGAGAGTAGGTGGGTACCATCTGCTGGTAAGGGCTCTAATTGGTAGGGAGTCGTGTCTCCATTGGAGAAACAGCTTCCATAGGCCAGTGGGACTAATGTCGTCCAGCACCGTCTCCATCTTGTAGTAATCTTTCGTTATTATGAATGTGCTGGACAATGTCCCCATTTGGTCATTCAGTAAGCAAGCAGACAAGTTATAATCATAATACATATTGACCAAGTCTTTACGCGATATGTTTCTACAAGCCTCTTCCGGGTTAGTCCACAGTGAAGGGCAACCTAGCCTCTCAAATTCCTGCCTTATATATTTTAGCCAGTGAAGTTTCCACGCATTTGGGAGTTTTAACAATTCCAAGAGTTCTTGCCTGTAACTAAAAAGTTCAGGGGTTACCCAAAGGCGCCTCCAGAAAGTTAGAGGCTTTAGGCCCAATTCCTCCTTTAGTGATCTTAATCCCAAATCAAGCCTGAGTGGAAGAAGGGGTGTGCTAATAGGCAGGGAAGCCAACTGCCTAAGAAACTTGTTTTCCGTGGCTGTAATTGCAGGGGCACAATTGTGGCCCCACAATTCACCACCATAGATTATCGCCCCACGTGCCTGCATTTTATAAATTTCGAGAGGGGACCCGATGGGTTTTGTCGTGGATTTATTCCATAGTTTGAGGATCCCCCCCACCTTTTGAGTTAACTTTAACTGGGATTTGGTCTGGTGTTGAGCCCAGGTCATATTTTCGTTAAGAGTCAAACCCAGATACTCGAACGTCTGGACTCTTTCCAGGCGCACACCATCTATAGCAGGGTTTGGGCGGGATGTCTTCGGAGGATTGAAAATCATAAATTTCGTTTTGGCCGTATTTATTTCCAGCCCCCGGTCATGGCAAAAAGAGACAAAACCATCCAAGACTCGCTGAATACCCATTGGTGTCTTAGCGAGTAACAGGGTATCATCAGCGAACATAATCGCTGAGATCCCTGTACCAGCAAGCTTTGGGGCGTCTCTATTGGGGACCGCATTCAGATGGGAGATTACTCCGTTTACGTAGAGGCAGAACAGGGTTGGCGCCAAAACGCAACCCTGCCTAACCCCCCTGCCAACGGAGAAGCTAGATGAGAAATTGCCTTCTCTCCCACACCTGACCCTTGCGAAATTATGAGTATGGAGTTGTATTATGATATCCAAAAGGGGGGCTGGGATTCCTAGCTCCCGTTAAACACTCCAGAGTTTCCTATGTGGGACCAGATCGAAGGCCGCACGCAGGTCTACGAAGACAGTATATAATGAACCGCCCTCAACCTTGACCGTTTTCCAGAAGAGCATAGCCAGTGTGAAAATCTGGTCAGTGGTGGATACGCTCTTTCTGAAACCCGCCTGATACTGACTTAGGATCTCAGAGTCCTCCATCCAATCCAGGAGGCGGTCCAAATTCAGCCTTGCGAAGAGTTTCTGAGCTACATCTATTAGGCTGATTGGCCTGTAGTTGGCTGGTAGCAGAGGTGACCCCTTCTTAAAAATAGGGACTACCTCTGCTCCCAGCCAAGTACTTAGAACCGCCATACCTCCAGAGATTGCATTAAATATTGTTAAAAGATAGGGAGCCCAAACCCCGGGTTCGTGTTTATAAAGATCTCCCGGGACCTTGTCCAACCCTGGTGCTTTGCCCGCAGGGAGCTTGGATATAGCAGCCCGGACCTCGCCCAGAGTAAAACTAATCTCGGATGAGCCATCGACGTGGCTGGTCAATAAATCACCCGGCGGGACCTCCATACAGGAATTGTCCCCCTTATACAGAGTGCTAAAGTGTTCTTCCCATACCTCTGCAGGAATGTTCGGCATCACTGCTAGCTCTGGTTCAACCGAACCAGTGGTCACAATCTGCCAAAACCTCCGTGCATCCTTACTGGCTAGGGCTGATGTTGACCTAGCCCAATTTTCATTCCCCCACTCAAGCTGGGCATGAGAGATTAGCTGCCGGTATACTTGCCTCCTATATTGAATGAGATCCCTGCTTGTATTATCTTTCAATGCATCAAGGAGTTCTCTCTTCGCCAATCTACATGCCCTGTTATACCAGGATGGCTTCCTTCCTACCCTTTTCCCACTAGGGCCTGGGGGATTTAAGATATCTGAGAGACTATTAAATAGTGACTTATTAAGTTCTCCCAGTCTTTCATAAAAATCAAACGCAGGTTGTTGCGCAACTACATCAACCAATACTGGGATGACCCTGCCATACAGTTCACATAGTCCCTCGGGATTGTCGACCAGCTTGTCCCATCTTACCCTACGTCGGTTACTAGACAGGATAGCCCTGCTAGATGTATCAGACTGCGATAATGAACTACCCTTACACACGCCTGGTGCGGAGAAATCCAGGATCAAGGGGTTATGGTCGCTCTCTCCCCTAGATACCACCCTAAAGTCTAGAACTGTTCCAAGCCCTGCACTCAACAAAAATATAGTCAAGTCGTGCCTCCCTCCCTGCCTTATTAAAGGTGGGCATAGAGGGGTTATCGGATTTTGCGCGGCCATTACATGCCCTGATCGAGTGGGCCAACGTCAGGGATGTAATTTGGACGGCCAGAGGAGCCCATGTCCTTGCCGTGGGGCCTACCACATGTGGGATTTTCCATAAATTGTCTTCCTCCTGATTTACGCCATCCAACAATCCCTCAAGTGGTTCAAAGTGGGAATTAAAATCTCCTCCCACCACGAACGTGACACCCTCAGGGATTCTAGTTAGGACAGTGGATAGCTCTTCAATGGCCTTTGACTCGGCGGAGAGGCTCACGGGTCTGGAGTAGACATTGACCAGAGCAAGTCTGGAGCCAGTCCGCCACTCCAGAAACACACACTGTACATCCTCTGTCGCAGTGTCCAGGGCTCTGGCACTGCAACCCAAATGGGTTGCAACCCAGGTTGTTAAACCCCCTGACGGTCGACCTTTTCCACCCCACCTGGCAGGGACTGAGAATGAAGCAAATCCCACACGAAATTGCTCTTCCCTCGCCCATGTTTCCTGGAAAAGGCAAATATCATGCAGATCTATGAATGAGCCCCACTCGGGGCAGGCCAGCTTGTTACCAAGGCCTGCTACATTCCAGGAAAGGATTTTTAATACAGATGGGCCGTGAGCGGTGTCGGGGGGTTGCATAGAGAATTCTTCATTACTAACGTTCGCCGGGCCAGGGGGTGAATGTCCTCGGGGAGGATGCCCGCTACCAGGGATGGCTATCACTGACCCCAGCTGCACTGTTTGAGGAGCCCCCCCTTCACCTCCCCCAGTGCCATCCTCCCAGCGAAGTCAATCTACCTGCCAATATCTCTCTTGGACATTACCGTAAAAATCTCTGGGTGTGTCCTTCTGAACACACTGCAGGCATGGGTGGAAAATAATAATGTCATCATAGATGCTTAGACTAAAGAGAATTTGTACCTTCAACCAAGCCATAAAACTATTTATGATATATGTCAGATACACAAAGATGCTCAAGCACCCGCTCTATTTGTACTTTATCGACCTCAAATCAGCCTTCCACATGGTAAATAGAACAAAATTATGGGAAATGCTCAGAGAACAAGGAGATGAAACACATCTCTTGCAAGCCATTAAAATATTGCATAAAGACACACATGCTTGTGTTTTCTACGGAGGTAGAGGACAATGTACTCCCTAATTTGACATCTGTTTGGGGGTGCGTCTGGGATGTGTTCTCTCCACACTATTGTTCTCAGTTTTCGTGAATGACTCAGTGCAAATTTTACTCAAGGGGGACACGGACGTCCCAAAGCTGGGAAATAAAAAAAATAGTTATCCTCCTGTTTGGAGATGATGTAGTAACATAAATGAGTTGCACAGCTTCAAAAGCTACTGCAGCTTGGATTATCTCCACTGCTGATAAATCCACCAAGAACTGCTGGCATGATACCTGAAATTCTTATAGTCTATGACTACCTGGGGATCTCTTTTAGGAACAAACCGTCCTGGAGTGCCCATGTTGACAGGGCAGTTGTCAATTTACTGCAAGCTGCAAATTTAATCCTGAGGCTCAAGAACAAGATCAGCAGCCACTCTTTGAGCAACGTTCTCCAAGTAGACAAGCAAAAAGCAGTAGCAGCAGCAAAAGCAATTTATAGAGCTGAAATAAGGGGATATAGAAACAGCAAAGAGCTTCAAAAGATGGGAAACACTTTCTTGAGATCAAAGAAGAATTTCCGCATTCTAAACTCATATCAGCATAGCGTGCTCATCTGCATGAACTACCCGCACACAAAGACCACCATGGGCATGGAACAATATCTGAATGACATTAGCCCCAATGAACATCGCACTTTATTCCTTAAAATTCCACCTATTATAATATATACTGCCAAATTCCCTAACAGCTGCATCGACTCTTAACCCTGTGACTGTAAAGGGGTGTCAAGGAGTCAATAATGCATTTTATGCTATTTTGTACCAAGACTAAGCGTTTCTGTACTAAATGGTTTATACCACAGTTTAAGCAATTTTTCTTATGTTGCACAGAAGCCCTACCACTATATGCCAAATCAGAATTATGAATCATCTACAAGCCTGTGTCAAGTTATATTATGGGAGCCTGGTCAATCACAAGAAGGGCACAAAGAACCCTTACTATGGCTACTGATCAATAATAGTCTAATTAATTTGGGACCGTTTTATTGGGTTTTAATCAATACATCCTGTGTAACTGGAAAGTTTACTGGTATTTAAATGTTATTTTTAGTATATTATGGAATAAATATGCTAAGAAAGAGTGATGATAATGATGACTTCGAGGTACTCTCACAGGTTTGAGCCTGGCACCTTTTGCTGGGACGGAGAACTTGGTGTATGTGACCTCTGCTCCATTGCAGTCAGCTTGAAATCGCATCTTGCTCCCTATCAAGTGCAAACTGTTATTCTTATGTATTTTGTTTATTTATTTAGATATTGTAGAGCACACATTATCCTAGAAAGACATTCTGGTGCTAGAGAGTCTATAAGGAAGTAGACCAGCTAGAAGCAGCAGGTTTTGAGGTGCTTTGGAAGGTAGGACCTGACACACTACTGCAAAGATGGATTCAAGGGGCTGTGGCCAGATATAGGCTTATGTATTTTGTTTATTTATTTAGATATTGTAGAGCACACATTATCCTAGAAAGACATTCTGGTGCTAGAGAGTCTATAAGGAAGTAGACCAGCTAGAAGCGGCAGGTTTTGAGGTGCTTTGGAAGGTGGGGCCTGACACACTACTGCAATTATGGATTTAAGGAGTTGTGGACAGATATAGGCTTCCTGGGTATACGCCATATGACAGCTGGTGGAGTTTAGCTTATTTTTGACGTAGGCAGGACTACTTTTGTTTAAGACCTTGAGTGCAAATCTCAGGGTTTACACATTTTCAGCTTATGCTGATTGAGCTTCTGCATCAGTAAGCCAAGCAGGAGAATTCTGAGTTGCCTTTAGCAAGTTCAGAAGATAATTAGAAATACTAAATTAAAGGGCATTGACATAGTCCAAATGTAAGATATAAAGTGACAGGTTATGCTCTTCCGAATAAACGAGGGAAGTTAAGAGAAAACTTTATGGAGCAATCACACAATAGAAAAGCAGCTGGTGGTGACTTGGTTGACTTCATAGCCCATGGTAAAATTGTGATCAAGGAAGAATACTAATTACTGGTAGATTTGATAGGGGACAGCGAGGAGTCAACGAACCAGAGAGAGACCAATCGAGAAAGCCTTCCGAACATAAGAACCTCGGTCTAATGACTGTTTACATTTAGACAGTTGGCCTTCATCCATAAAATCATAGTTACCATGCAGGAATGTAATTTTCTTTTTTTGTCCAAAATTAACAAAGCTCCTGTGAGAGAGGACTTACATTATTACGTGCATTGCGGTGAAGAAAGTAGCTAATAATGAAATGTAACCTGAGAAGACGGAGTCTCATTATATATGGTCCGCAAAGCGGGAGCAATTAGCATATATTGTCATTCGTTGGTAATTTCAAATAGAAGCTTTGTAATCCAGGTTGTTGAAGTGCAGTCTTGTTGTGGGAATGCCTGGTTTCAAAGGTGGTCATTTAATCAAGTGCATAGAAAATCCATTTGTTTAAGTAGGCTGCTGGTCTTGCCATGCTGGAATCGAGTTCTCAACTGGTATCCTTAAGTGTGGGAAAGCATTTTCCTGGAGAAATAGTCCATCAGGAGCAAATTGTAATTGGGAAGGTATTACCATGAGCGCTGGGCCAGTTGTTGGTGGAGGAAAGTAGTCACCAGAATTGGACAGCAAAATTGCCTCTACATGATAATAAAACAGGAACAAATGAGGTGGTGGTGCTGAAGATCGGAGCATATAAATTCTCCCTACTTCCACGGACAGAGTAAATCCACAGTCACACGCACATACTTTCATCATACGCTAGGGCCCATCACACTAACATTCATTCTATTACTCTATCCACACTGAGGGGCAGATTTATGATGACTGGCGCATCCCTGCATATCAGCAGGGATGGTCCAGTTATTATGCGCCACAGCTGCGCCACCATGGATGCGCCGCATTTATAATGCGGCGCACCATGGGGCAAAAACGGCACAGATGCATGACGCATCTGTGCCGAAAAGTGGCGCATTGCTGGAGTTGCGTCGCAAGCGCGACGCAGCTCCAGCAATGATCTGGGGGGCCCTATCTCTACAATGCTGCGTCAATCCTTACGCCTGCTTCAAGCATGCGCAGGGTTTTGACCCAGCATGGGCCTAAAAGTGACTGAGTGAAATCTTGTAGATTTCACTCAGCCACTTTTAGGAGGCGTTCCTGCGCCGGAACGCCCCCACCTGCCCTGGAACACCTACATGTGGCGCAGGGCTTTACAACGTGACGCATCTGGGAGATGCGTCACGTTTGTAAATACCCCGCACCATGGTGCAGGATTTGCGCCGCTGCTGCGTCACAAAAGTGACGCAACGGCGGCGTAAATGAGGCGCAAGTGCAACATAAATCTGCCCCACTATATATAGGAGAAATCCTAATCAATCTGCGTCTAAAGCGAGGTCAATGCAACCTAAAGAAATTGTCCTGAGTCATGATTTAAAACATAGGTAATACATTTGAAACTCAATAAATGACAAAGAATTAACCACCCGACACTGAAATTGAAACAAAGGTTATCTTTTATCTAAATTAGTTCAAAAGAAAGTCAATCATTAGCAAAATCATTATTCTCATAGTTACCTATTCTAGCTAAGTGTCATTTGGGTCAGGACTCTCCCGAGTCGCTGTCCTCTCAATCAGCGTCGATCCTCACGAGCATAGGTTCAGGAAGAAGTGGCCTTAGACCCTCTCTAGTCTAAAATTATTTATAGAGAAAATAACGAATTGAAAG
Source organism: Triturus cristatus (assembly GCF_964204655.1). Lineage (NCBI taxonomy): Eukaryota > Metazoa > Chordata > Amphibia > Caudata > Salamandridae > Triturus > Triturus cristatus. The sequence continues at coordinate 408,894,177 of NC_140589.1, read as the reverse complement.
TAACAAACAAACTCTAAACGTCCGTTGAGCCGCTGAGCAGAGCGAGCAGGAAAGGATGTTGATTCGCAACATTTAGAAAACCTCCGCTCAGAAAAATCACAAAAATAAAAACACGGAAGAAGGAAGCTCAAGCTAAAAAAACGATACATCCATGAATGCCCTTCCTCGGAACCATAGTGAAGCCACCGCAAGTTTATCAGAGTTCATTGTGGCTTTATTCTTCTCCAAGGGCAACTGGCAGCATGCCTGGAGCTGCTGTCCTCACGGAAACTTTTAATACAATCAGAGGCCGAAGTCAGGTGGTTTCTAACCATGTTCAGCGAGGCCTCTCGTCACATTTCAATCACTCGAGTGCAGGCTGTAAATATCGGCCATTTTGGATTAGGCCAAAACGGACCATCTTAATTAAAAGAAATACAAAACAACGTTACCACATCGTAATGATTAAACAGTGTTAACTCCCACTAATACCCTTATGTGAATGTAATTGTCTAGCCGTCTGCGACACAAAGAAGCATTAAAGCACGTTATTTAAAAGCGCAAACACGAAACAAATAACACTTTGCGACACTTATTTAATTAATTTGCTCACCAATTTCGTTCACGTATTAATAAAGCAACATAAATGCACTCCCGCGTGTAATTCACTCATTAGTAATGTTGATTAGTCAGAGACTTTAACAAAATTAATAATTATCAATCAATTATCAGTAATTTTAATCATGACATATATCATAAACTGGAGTTTAAATCTCAATAAATTTTCAATAGAAAACTCTGCTCCAGCAATGGCACTCAGGCTGGTAAACGGGCGAAGAAGATGTCCAGGTGAGTCTGTTGCATTACAGATAATATGTCAAAGACCAAGTCATTCTATGCCCTTTAGTACAGCTTGGGAGTTCTGGTCTTTTGAGCTAATCAGATGAAAATTAGGATCTCATAATAGAAACGTGGGAGGCCTTTAGAATTTAAGTGACCAGAATGTTGGCCAGCCTGGGGCTAAAGCCAGCCGGAGTACTAGGCAGGCCATACATGACGGCTCCTGAAAAAGATGTACAAGTATTGGCATGAAAATAAAGGATTATGTATTCTATCCAGAGTAGGGAAAATAACTCTGATGCTACACATCGGCTAGAGGAGCAAAAGATGTTGGCCAGACATCTGCTTATCCCTTCCCAGACAATAAGGCACAACAGGGAGTAGCTGTGGGTGCAAATATATTCTCGATGTGTATCTGATGTTTTGGAAGAGTACACATACTGATATTTGCACAGTTGAAGGCTTTTGCAGGGTTTTTGCCAGGCTGACATGAAGAGTGTTGATGTGTTTGGAATGGGTGGTTGTGTCAGAAGTGAAGCAAATGGAGCATTCAGGGGATAAAAGCTGCATGCGCAGCAGCTTAAAAGGTCATCCAGAGAAGAAGGGAATGTGCTGCATGTAAAATGCTTCCCTCATATTGAACCTCTGAAAGAGGCTGGATGAGTAGACATGCCTGGGAACCAAATATGGGGAGTGTAAGGCAGAGTTTCTGCTACTTTAAACAGTCCGGGTACAGATGGGTTGAGACAGGTATACCATTGGCATGTTTTGGTTGCACCAGTGGTACACAATTAGTGCACTGCTGGTTCTTGTGCTGCACTAACGTTAAGGGCCAAATGTTTCAAAGTGTTGCGTCACCCTTGTGCCACGCAAAATCTACATGAGATTTAACAAGCCATGCAAGGCAATCTTGGATAGACCGGCATGGCTTGGTAAATCTGGAATACAATAAGGCAGCCCAAGTCACTACCTTGCATTGATCTGCCCCGGTGAAGCATTCCCTGGTGAAGAGTGGGTGTTCCCAAGCATCCACACATGGATTCTGAAGCATTCCCCGATTTACCAATACTGGTAGACCTTGGAATGCGTCAGAATGCTACGTCTCCCAAGGGTAGGCATTACAAGTAGGCCTGGACGGTAAATTCCGTTCCGCTCGCGGAATTTGCGGAATTTGTGTAATTTCGCGTTCCGCGGAGACCGCGAAATTGCCCAAAATTCTGCTTTCCGCGATTTCGCGAAATTTTTTGCTTGTTCGCGTTCTTAAAATGCGTGTTCGCGAGATATTTCTCCCCGAGCACGCAAACAGCAATTGTGAACAGGAAAAAGCATCGCGAACAAGCAACTACGCGTGTTCGCGGAATTTCTGCGTGTTCGCGGAGATTTTTTACCGTTTCGCGGAGATTTGCGTAACGCGATTACGCAAGTTCCGCCCACCCCTAATTACAAGGAGAAATATCTTAATTTCTACTTATTTTTTTCCCTTTCTACATGAGCTGCATTTTTTCCCCTTTCTACATGTGCTGCATGTAGAAAGAGGAAAATACCTTAGAGTAATGTTTTTGTGCAGGAACCTTCCTGCACAAAAACAATCTAGCATACAACCAGGCACCACTGCAGTTTGTGTGCCAGCCCAGGCACAGATCAGAAATGTGCCATATTCCCACCATTTTGCTCTCAACAAAATGGCTTCCTATATTGCTTTGCATGAATTGTTGATAAATATGGCCCTAAGTATTCCGCATGAAGAAGGAAGGGCATGGCCCAAGTGCTCTGAGTTGAGATGAGATGTGTAAACGGAAGTGGGCTAAAATAATACGTAAACTTGGAGTCCAGCAATTTCTGTAACACTTGCCTAGCTCCCTTGCCAGCAGTACTGCTGGGAACTAAACGCCCAAATAACATAAAGGTGAATATGACTTAAAGCTTTCAACGGGTTCCATTTAAATGGTGCTGTGATGTGAAACGTGCTAGTCAATGAAGGTGCAGTTAGTCACCTCTTCAGAATACAGAAAAAATAAGTGTTGGCCTCAGAGGCGCAACATGCTATCTTCCAGGTAGATTACTTTTGGGTGTAAAATCTCTGTTCGGATGAGCACCAGCGTCCAAAAAGTGTCCTCCCATGGTTCAGAGAGGGCAAGATCATGAAACCTCTGAGCACAGACCATGTGTAAACGTGTAAACGTAAGTGGACTATAATAAAATGTCAACTGGATCCTGGCAACTCCTGTGCTGCTTGGCTAGTGTCTAGCCTTCTCTACTACAGAGAACTAAAAAAACAACTAAAATAAAGATAAGAAAAACACCTTCAATCATAAACTAAATAAAAACGCAGCGTTACTTGTTCTAGATGATTTTTGCCTTAAATTATTAAAAATCCTATCTCCATTTCCTATTCGAGATTTTGCAAATGTTGGTGTTATTTTGCTCATTACATTTTTTCTCTATTTTTTTATCTGAAATGTTATTGTGTTCTTTACTTTAAAATTGCTCGTACTTACCACCCACTTCTCTGGGATTCCTGCTGTTTGTGCCATAGCTACTGAGGTCTTACCAGAGGTTCTCTAAGAATTACATTTTGGCCTTGTGTTTATTAAGTCACATGTTCCCAAATTAATAACCCAGTTTTTGATACTCACTCTTTAAGCAAGTGCAGAAATGTGGCCAGCCTGGCCATTGATTATATGGTACATGACTTTTTTGTTAGGACATACAAAAGAGCTTTCTAGAGCTATAACGACAGAAAAAGATTTTAAGCTTAAGAATATGAAAAACTTGTAAAAGAACAAGTTATGTACTGGGGGCCTGATTAAAAACAAATAACTTACATTTTGAAGTTAGTGTACACTTTTGAGTGAGTTTACTACTTTACGGTAGTCCCAAACTCCGAATGTATTTTACCACCAAAACAATAAACAATAATAGGTCGCACTACACATGGACAACAACTGTAACTGCAAAACACGTCCATAGAAAGTAATCAAGTTAGGGATTAAAATAAAGGACCACCTTCACAAGCTAGGAGGAGGAGTAGCAGTCAAATACAAAGACTCTGTCAAGGGCTCTATGTCCATAGAGAACACCACCTCATTCATGAAATGTGCAATTCAAGCTGCAAATCTCTGAAAACTTTACTCTGAACAGAACCCTCACCAACCGACCACCAGCACTGTGAGCTACCTACACCTGCCATACCACTGACTTCATCGCCCCTCTGACTATCACTCTCCAGAGCCTTCATAGTCCTCAGTGACGTCAACTTCAACTTAGTAGACAGGACTTACCTCTGCTCAACAGCACTCCTGAACCAACACTCATCTCAGGCCACAGACTGGACCCCATCTTCAACTCCAGCAACAGCATCAAGTACAGCTCTGCCCCACTACTCACATGAAACGTCCACTCAGCCTTTCACTTGCAAATCCGCGCACAGCAACTCAATGCACACACCAGCATCAGCCTACCCAGCCACAGCTGAGGCAACATGTATGAAGCAGACTGACTCAATGCCTCCAGCACGGATCAAAGTAAACCCACAGACAGCCTCCGCAAGGACATTACCAAATTCAATAACTGCATCAACAATGGTGCAGACACCCTGACAGCCATCAAACTCAACAAGTAAAGAAAAACCAACAAGCAGGCAAGCTAGTACTAAGTGACTCCATTTGAGACTCCAAATGACACTACATAAATCTAGAAAGTAAATGGTGAGCCAGCCACAAAACTGTTACAGAGCAACCTACAACAAATCCACCAGCAAATAAGTCACTGAGAAAAGAGCACTACCTGCATGCATTCTCAGGCGCTCCAACAGCTGCAAAGAGATTTTTTTGATCATCAAGGAGTTGATCACACCCTCGGCCTCTGTTAATAGCATCACCCCTCTTAAAAACTCAGAAAAAAATCTATCCAATTTCTACCTTAAAATTATCACCAGCATCTACAGCAAATTTGCACACCAACCAGATCCCAGTAATTTCATCGCAAACCTGCTCATCACTAACCAAGATGGCCACCTTACTGAATATAAAACTCACACCAAAGAAGATACAGAGAGGATCCTGTAGACCATCCACTCAGGAGTCCCAACAGATCCATGACCCCATCATGTCTAAAACCTAAGAGCATCACTCATCAGCACTGCCCTCACCCAAATCATCAACACCTCCATCACATCCACATCATGGCTGGAAGACTGGAAGCATGCAGTTGTCCGACCTGAGCTCACTGAGCAACTTCTGTACTATCTCCAAGTTCCCCTACCCCAAAAAAGTGATACAGGCCATCAACAAGCAACTCACAACCCAACTTGAACAACACCACCTCCTGGACAACACTCAATCGGGATTCTGAAAAAAACAGCACTCATCGCAGCCACTGCCAACATCTGGACCACTCCTGGACCAATGAGAAGCAGCGGCCATCATCCTGGTTGACCTCTCCATGATATTCAACATGGTTTCCCACAACACACTCATCAGAAGACTCCACAAGCTAAGGCACCCAAGTACCTGCCCTCAGCTGGAATGTCTCCTTCCTCATGGAAAGAAGGCCAAAATTCAGTCTGCCCTCCCTTCACATAGGACACTAAGAGCCTGATCTTCGCAGTCCCCCAGGGATCGTCTCTCAGCTTGACCCTGTTCAATGTCTACATGACTCCATGGGCCAACATCATCCGATCCCAAGGTATCACCCTCATCTCCTATAATGATGACTCCCAACTCATCCCATCCTTGACGGACAAGATAACCACCACCAGAGCCAATTTCACCGATTGCATGACCATGGTAGGAAGAGTGGATGAGAACTAACTGTGTGAAGCTCAGCTCCAACAAGATGGAAGTACTGATCTTCGAAATCATGACGCCACCTTTTGAGCGACAGAGCTAGAACCAACACACACTGAACACACCAGAAATCTGTGGATCATCTTGGATGACTGGATTACATCAACATGATGGCACAAGTCAACACAGTGAGCACCACCTGCTTGTACATCCTACATACAGAACAAAAAAAATCTTAAAATGGCTGTCATAGAAGTACCAGATGCACTGTCACGCAACCACTCATCACAAGCAGACTCAACTAAGCAATACACTCTACTCTGGAATCTCCAAGCAACTCCTACACATGCTTTAGACCATCCAGAACGCCACCGCAAGTCTTATACTCAACTAGGCCTGGGCAGTAAATTCTGTTCCGCTCGTGGAATTTGCGGAATTTGGGTAATTTCACGTTCCGCGGAGAACGGGAAATTGCCCAAAATTCTGCGTTCCGCGGCTTCACGGAAATGTTTGCTTGTTTGCATTCTCAAAATGTGTGTTCTTGAGATATGTCCCCCTGAGCACGCAAACAGCAATTGCGAACAGGAAAAAAGCATCGCAAACAAGCAATTCCGCGTGTCCGCGGAATTTCTGCATGTTCGCGGAGATTTTTTACTGTTTTGCTGAGCTTTGCGTAGCACAACTACGCAAAATCCACCCACCCCTATACTCAACCTCTCATGTGCACCCACATCTCACCCTAACTCAGAGAGCTCTACTGACTCATATGCATATGGCTGGGTCTGAACTGGGGTGGCGAAGTGAGCTAAAGAATGATGATGGATTCAACCCAAATCTTTGAGTAGGGTTGAGTGTCTGAAATGTTTCAGCGCTCCGTCCATCATCTTGTTGTGTTTGCTTTGTTTGTCCTAAGTTGGCAGGATATGCCCAGATGTGGGTCCCTTGCTCACTATGCAGCTAAATTCAAGCTTGCCTGGCTGATGAGGGGTGTTACCCCAAAACCAGTCTAAGGATGCTTATTGACGGTCCAGGGAAGACCTGGCTTTGCAGGTCTGGCTGGACTGTTCCCAAGAGGAACAGGATCAAGACTGATTTACATATGGCTGGGTCTGCAATGGGGTGGTGAAGTGAGCTAAAGAGCAATGATGGATTTAACCCAGATCTGTGACTGGGGGTGAGTGTCTGAAAAGTTTCAGCGCTCTGTCTATCATCTCCTTGTGTTTGCATCATACTTCAGAGTAGCCAGGCTTGCACTAAACCTCCCGATGCAAACCCACATCACCCCTCACCTAAGAACATTCTACAGGCTCCCCGTCCACAAGAGGTTCCAGTTCAAAATGCTGACCCACACCTACAACGCCCTTCACAAAGAAAGACCAGTCTACCTTAACCTCAGGCTGAACTTCTGCCAATCCATCAGGAATTTGCGCTCTGCATTCCTCCGTCGCTCCTTTCCCACCTGGCTGCCAAGACCTCCACCTCCGAACCTCCCCAAACCTACAGGAGATCAAAAGCGGGCTAAAATCCTGACTGTTCGACTGACCAGGACCCAGCAGCAACTAATGCCAGCACGTGGATACCTTCACAGGTGATAGGCAGCACTTTACAAATCTGAATTTATTTATTGATTGATTGATCTAACATTATTTGCTTTGGGGTTTTGCTATAAGTCCCTACCTCCATTATTTATTTCTTTTATGGGAGGATGTTGCAGTACCAGTGGTTCACCATGTGTAGTGCTTGACTTAATAAGAAAGTATATGTTTGTACAAAACACTAAGGTATTAAAAAAGTGAAAATGTATTCAAAAGTGCACTTTTTGAATTGGGCCTAAAGTGCTAAACGAACAGAAGGAAGAAAATGATTAACAATATCAATTTTTTCAGCAGGTATTGCATGAAGTGAAAATAATAGCTTAAGTGGAGAGAAAGAGGAAAGCGTTATTTCAAACATGATTAACAATCACATCAAAAAATACCACTGTGGCAGTTGTCAAGCACCAGCAGCTCCTTTTTTAAGTTTTCTTTTTTATCACTTTTTGAGCTCTTAGCTCCCACAGTTGATGCAAACTATATCCAAATTATCAAACTCTATTTAGGCTTCTGGAAATCACCCTCTCTATTTAAGAAACTGTCACTTTAGCGTCAGAGAAAGGTATGATAATAACCTGGAAAGTAAAATATTAAATATGTTACTTGCGAATGAAGATAGTCAAACTTCCTGAAAGAACACAATTGTCCAGATCAACTATCATTTCAAAAACATCTAATTAATGAAGCAGGCTCTAACAAAAAGTGCTTTTTTGAAACGTGAATACTGTCTCCATTAGCTCTAAATTCTTGAGGAGTATTTTGGACCAGTGCCTCTCACTAGATGTATATGTTTAATAATGTGCGTGGTTTCTTTGCCAATGGCATCCATAAAGTTGGTGCAAATTTGAATCAAGCCACATTTTGCTGCAGCTTTTACTGACTGCCTGTGACTTTTTGCAGTGCCAAGATACCCTTTGGGATGAGTCGCATGCTATATTAAATTTTATTAACATAAAACTGCTGCTGTGAGTTGCAATAGAGGAGGGAGAAGCATGGAGTGATCTCTGGTAAGATATTGTGCTGCTCCTCTCTTCACCTGCTCTTGTGCTTCTTAGGACACTGTGTAAAGGTGTTTGTGTGATGTCTAGCTTTGCATTTGTTTTGGTAGTGTCCCTCCAGCACAAAATACTATGTTTAGATGATCTTTAAAACACAACAATTCTTCGGATTCATGCTTACCTCAAGGAATCCTTCAGTTTTTTAAGGTGATGAGGTGAGCGGTGAAATGATGGTGCTTAACAGAGGCAAGAGAGAATGGTGGTAAAACTTTAGCATGACTTTCAACCAGAGATCTGAAGTCTGGTCAGAGTTAGTTCAGCGTAGTAGAGAAGGAAAGATCAACGGTATGGGTTTGGTTCGGTCCCCATTCCTTGCAGCCCCTGTGCTCCTCATTGCTGAAACTCACCACATAATTTGTTCAGGAGTTCCCCAACTTTGGACAAGTGCACGTGCACCGCCATTAATGCCCTGGTCACTTACTTGTAATCTTCTTTGGTCTGAATCCTGGTCTTCCCTGACACGGTCCTTACACATGGGATGTTGTCTCCAAACTGCTGAACATATTCCCTAGCCAACAAAATAATTCTCCTAAAACGGCCTCCATTTACCCAGCCATCCCATAAAGGGGAAACCGTGACATCACTCCCTGTCAAAATACAATGCATAGTAAAAATACAACAGAAAGCATAATATAATCAATCCCACCTCTTGGAGGGAGGGAGGGAACCAGGCTGTGGGCTCAGCGAAGACCAGGACAGTAATGACGATTGCCGGTAAGTAACTGGGGCATTACCTCCTCGGCCGTCTTCTCTGACCTAGTCCTCACATGCGAGATGATGCCCAAGCAACAAGATTAAATACACAAACCAATACTAGATGGAGCGCAGACTGCACGGATGCAAGAAATTTAACATTTAATACATGTCTGAGAAATGGGAACATGCAGAATTCAGATCTGCAAAACAGAAGACAACACATGTTCACCAAACGTAGAAGAAAAACATCCCCCCAGCTGGACCCAGTAATGATCAAGCAAAGTATGCAGAGAAGTCCAGATATCTGCAGCACACACATCCCTCAAAGATGCCCCGTAAAAGAGGCCCACGAAGAAGACACACCATGAGTAGACCAATACTGAACCAGGGGAGGAACCTGAAGCTGAGCAATGTCATAAACATTCACCGTCATAGACTTAATGCATCTAAAATAGAAGAGGAGCAAGGCTGGGAACCCTTAATTGGTAATCCAAATGTACCCAAGCATCTACCTTCCGAACGAGATGTGTCTAGTCAAAGTAAATTGAGAAAGTTCTATGCAGATCCAAATTCATAAGTCCACCTCCCCAGCTGAGGGGTGAAGGAAAAAACACAGGCAGGGCAATATCCGAATCAGTGTGAAAACCAGACATACCCTTAGGTAAAAATGAAGAACTGGGCCGGTGAATCACTTTATCCTCCAAAAAACTAAGAAATGACAACAATGCACCAATACCAATCTCAGAAACCCATCTGTCTGTGCAAATGGCCACCAGAAAAAACTTCAAGTTCACCAACTGCAAATGTTTAATAGGCGGGGATGTGAGAGCTTTAAGGACCAATTGTAAATCCCAAAGAGGGATAGGAGACCTAATAGGAGTGCACCGCAGAAATAAAATATTACGCAGGATAGAAGTAAAAGAAGCTAGCTCAGCCACCCCTGTCCCCCTAACCGCGTGAATAAAAGACCACTGGGCTCTGATTTTAGACACTGCAAGGCTCAAAAGAAGATCTTCACACAAGAAATCAAGAATCGACATTGGATCACCATGAAAATCATGTGCCACACATCTAAAATTGGGACTAGATTTTGTATGAGACCAGCATTGGAAAACAATGCAGTGAGCTGATCCATGCAGGGTCAATATTGTCCCTGAAGCAAATTAAGGGTGCATCAGAGGAGCATTGAAAGTGTCTCGAAAATGAGGTAAGGACGTTAAGCGGTGAGGAGATTGAACTGCAGCGATTAGACACTAATAGCTGTGGGTTAAGTGTTGTACTCATTACATAGTCATTCTGCACAGTTCAGTTGCTGCACCAGCTATGAGGAGCAGATAAAGTTACAAGTTGCAAGTCAGCTCACAGTAACAATTATAGTCCACAGATTGTCTGAGGCACTCTATTCATCAAGGACTACAAACTTTAGAAACTTTGCAATTTTTGTCAACTTTACCAGCTCTACAATCTACTTAGGTAATTCAGTATTTTTGAGACTCCATCTGGTTTTGTGCTGTGGCACCTAAGGATTTCTTAAGCAGCTTGTTGTATAGCATGTTGTGTAGCTCTAAGGGAGCAGCAAATTGTTTCTGACTACTGTCGGCATATTAGTTGGCACACGCCAAAGAGGTACAAATCTGCATACTCTTCTCTAATCATTGCCCCTGTGCCCAGGCTCTGGGTTCAGCACGTGGTTGAAGGAAATCTGCTTTTAGGAATAACCTATGGTAGAACTATTCAAACTCAGTATTTTGGGCCATTTTGGAGATGTTAGTCAGTTGTCAGACAAACTCAAGACAATCTCCAGACAAAACCTCTGTTGTGTAAACATGGGGCTGTGCCAACATCTTAAACCTTCCCAAGGGAAGCTTAACAAGGAGAAATGTCTCTCTTTCTCTTCATTTCTTCCTCTTTCTATGCCTTTTACATTCAGCAACAGACATAGAAAGAGGAATATGCCTCCCAGGATTGGTTTTATGCAGAAAGGTGCTCTTTCCTACACAAAACAATCCTGCATGCAACACAGGCACGCTGGCTCCATTGTGCAAGGGTGCCTGTGTTGACACTAGGCTGACACAAGGGTGTCAGTGCATGGAAAAGAACAGGAATGGACCATGTCTACTAAAATCTGGTGCAATCCTGCCCTTTCCCTGTCACGCAGAGCAGTGCAGCAAGTTGACTGCATCACAAGCTCATAAACAAGGCCCATAGTATGTGAAGGAAAACAGTTTGAGCTCATCTAGCTCTTTGAGAAACTTTGTAACAATGCATTTTAATACCCCCAAGAGTCCAAGACCATCAAACTATCAAATAATCATACTTTGCCACAGACATTGAACCATGCTTATATTGGTTGTATTTATAGTGCAGTTTCAGGCGTGGTCAACAAAGATTTTTCCTCACGATGTTGGAGCTAGCAAACGGTGATCTGCCATATTGCAATATGTTAAGTGACCTTATGCAGGCCAAGCTTTCTGTCCATACTTCTTGCTATCACATATCCAACAAGGGATGTGAGAATTAGCAGTACACTCTTCTCTATTATTATGCCATATGAATGTGATGAATGTCATCAAGGGAATGAAGGTAATGAAGATAATGGTTATAGTTTGATAAGCAAGGGATGTGAGCCTGTGGTGGATGGTGATGAAGGTTGGGGTCAGAACAAATAAAGGGTTATGAGTACTGGACAATAATCAAGCAATTCACTTGCTTTGTCTATCTTCCTCCCCCCGATTCAAGAGATGCCTTTCTTGGGGACTGAGGGGAAACCCCAAACTCTATTATTCATGATGTTCTCCTAGAGAGATCAGATTCCGAGGCACCATATGCCCAAGCCGACATTCTGGCTCCAAATTCCCTTGAAAATGCCCTAGAAATTTCTATGTTAAACTTACTTACGCTAATGCAAATATTTCAGGGAATGCTGAAAGCTTTAGCTTTGTTCAATACCCAGCAGGTCAAGCAAATAAACATTTTGGAAAGCATTAAAACAAAGCCCAATTGTAATAAAAATAACCTGATATTAAAAGTTCTGAATTTGAGTAAAGCAGTTCTAACATGATACATGTATCATGGAATTCTAGAAAAACTACCAGTGTGTGTTTCTCCCAGTGGCCTGATTTGACTTACCAGTGTGGTGGGCAGTATGGGAAAAATATAGTTCTATCACTATTTAGCTTGTGAGAGGAGAAATTCCAGAACGCTTAAAACAAAACCTCAGAGGAAGCCAAGAAAAGGCTGTGAGACCAAAGACCCTTCCGCAATCCCACTTTAGTCAGGGGTGGGGCAGGCAGTCCTGCCAGTAACAAAACTTCTAAGGCTAATAATATAGGGCCATCGACGGCAATCCCTTTGAGAATCAATAGGACTGTTGATCAGGAGAAGCTAATATTCACCCCGCCTACCAGAAGTAGTAAAAGATGTGGTGTCGTCTGAATGGGTGAGGTGGCAGTCCCCATCCAGAATGCCCCCAATTAATTCTTGTTCCCTCGTTTCTCTGAGCTGTCACGCTAAGTGAGTCTCCACCTTGTTCCCCTGAGCATGTGATGACTGTCACAATTTCAGCAATGTAAACTCAGCTCTGTTATTGTAAATGGATCGTAGTTTGCCCTTAGCGTGGTGAGCTGTCACTGAAGCACTCAAGTGGGAGTGCCTTTATGTGCTTTTTCCACTACCTCTAATTCCCCTTCAAGAGCTATGCGCTCCTTTGCCCTCTGCTTATTCAGGACCGCGTTAAGTTGGATGCATTTGCCCCTCAGCACCACTTCGAAAGAGTCCCAGTTATTCTGTGGTGTAGTTGCCTGTCGGGTATTGAGCACAAAGTACTCAGTAATTGAGGCCCTTAGATCATCACATAAGATCTTTTCTCGAGTGAGCGAGACCGGGAAGTACCATCGCGCTGTGCCGGACTTAGGCCCATCCCATGCTAGACTAATAGATATGAGGCTGTGATCTGATATCGAGAGGGGCAGGATCTGAGCTGCCTGTAGGGGGCCAACCAAGGTCGGACTAATAAAGATATAGTTTATCCTAGAGTATGACTGGTGGACATGAGAGAAGTAAGTGAAGTCCTTGGTGGTCGGATGTAATGTCCGCCAAGCATCACAGAGGCCCAGCGTAGTCATTTTCTGTTTAACCCCTTAGGAAGTGCTGTTGTGGGTAGTCCTGTGGGAACGGGAGCTGTCCAGTGCCTCGTGCCATGTCAGGTTGATGTCCCCCAGGAAAATCACCGGGCCCTCTGCATAAACCCATAGGGTGCATAGAGGGAGATAAATGTGCAAAGGATACCCCGTAGCCTCCCTTTTACCATCATGACTCTACCCTCCCGATCTGGCTTGATGGCCTCAGGCTGTAATTTGAATGTGTTACGAAAGAGCAGGGCCACTCCATTGTGCTTGGTGCCAATTGAGGACCTATAAATTAACGGGTATGTTTTGTGGTGCAGGCGAGCTTCCTCGGATTTCTTAAGACGCTTTTCTTGTAGCGCCACCACCTCAAACTGGCGATCGTTAAGATACTTCCAGATTCGTGGGCGTTTTTGGGGTGAATTCAAGCCTTTAACGTTCTATGATGCTATGGAGACCATTAAAAAGATCGAGCTCTCTCCCCCGCTCAATGAACCTCCCTATTGATTCATCCTCCATACTTTGCATCATACCCCTCCAATAAGGCTGTGCCTCGAATAGAACGCCCCCCACGAGCTGTGCATTCTCCAAAAAGATACAAGCTAATGTTACCCCAGCACCACCTCCAGGAAACCTCCCCCCAAAAAATAAGTCCCCAACATCCCCTGGAACAATTGTGCCGAGAGGCCAACGGGATCTCATCTTGATTCTCCTTGACTAAGAATAAAGTGATTCTGGGCGATACGGACAAGTCCCGCACCTCCCCGGCTGCCATGCAAAAAGAACGGAGAGAACATTTGACTAGATCAATAAGGTCAGAGACGAAAATGCACGGTAATGTCCTGAAGCAAAACCAGGAATATTCTGCTACACCCAGACCCCGGCAACCAGCGGTGCGGCGGTGCCTCACTGGAGTTGGCCCCCAAGGGCGCCAGGGTGACTTCATCCATCACCACTCGGGAAACTGTCATTTAGATGTTTGCCTGTTTTTTGTGTCTGTTTGCCAGGACCGAGTCTCCCTCCGGGGCTGACTCGGATCGCTCGAGGGACCTGCGCTGCTTTTGGTTCTGGCTCTGGTAAGCCTAGGATGCGTAAACCCTCATGCAGATCAGCTACATGGTGAGACTTGTTTTTATACTCAAAGGCAAGACCAAAGGGAAATGCCCAGTGGTAGCGTGTACCGTCTTCTTGTAGCTTGGGGTAACAGGACGGAATGATTGTCTGCGTGCCAGAGTGGAGGGCGCCAAGTCCTGCACTTGTAGCCTGTCTGTGGGGACCCCACCCGATGAATGCGGTCGATCTTCAGCTTCAATTGTCGAGGCACTAGGCTTTCCGAAAAAAGGCCTACCACATATGCCTCGAGATCTGGCCCCTCCGCACCTTCTTCCAGATCCCGAATGCATATGTTTTCCCTCCGGGCCCTATTCTCCAAGTCTTCTGCCTTCAGGAGCACTTTTTGCAGTTGGGACTGGAGGTTCTGTTGCTGGGACTGGAGGTTCTGCTGGGCATCTTGAAGTTTGCTAGAGGGAGCGTCGAGGTCCTGCATCTGTTCCTCCACCTCAAATACCCTGGAACCCACTGCGTCCACATCATGTCTAAGTGTCGCCATCTTCTCGGTGAGGCCGGCCTTAAGTTGGCCCATAGAAGCACGCAGGTCTTGCTTTATTTCCTGACACAGTTAGGATTTAATGTGCCGCAGGGAAGCTACTAGGTCGTCCCAGGTGAGAGCCATCGCCTTCGTCTGGTCTGATTCAGCAGAGGAAGCGTTCTTGTCTTTGGCTGCAAAGTAACAGGAAACCTTATTTGTCACCTTCTTTGGTGGCATAGGGGCAGAGCGGTGCATGGAGCCAAAGCAGGCAGTGTGAGGCCTCTCTGTGAAATATCACCAAGAGTTGAGCTCCGCACGCACAGATCTTCCAGACGTGAGGCAGGGCCTACTGCTGGAGGTTATACCCAGGTAGGCAACTTGAGGTCAGGCATCGTGTGTGGAAATACAAAAGCAAGACTGTGGCAGCTGCACGCCATTGATGACAGCAAGTGGGGTAGTGCGAGGGGAAGATGTCCGATAGGCCTCACCCCCCTTGCCGCCGTTGGTGCAGATTCAGGGCCTCGTCTGATAGTATGTCAACCTGCAGGTGCCATCTTAAGGTCAAGCAGGCCTCCTGCCCAGGTCCCCATGGGTTATCTGCTTGCTGCGTGTGGAAAAGGTATAAGAGACTGTCCCAATGTGTGAGCCTCCTCGCTATCTGTCCTCACGCTCCCATCTATAATGCCTGTGATTCCTGCTGTGCTCCTTCCTCAAGTGCAACTCTGTAGACTCAGGTCTCTGCATGAAGTGTTTCCCTCTGCTGGTTGCTATAGCAGGCCATTGGGATCGATGGCGTGCACTGAAGCCCTCCCCTATGGTGTTGCTAGGGCAGGGGGTGCATAACGCTGAGGGAGCATCGAGTCTGCAGGGCCCGGTAGCAGTGGGCACTCAGAGTCCTGCACCGGTCCCGACCGGTGCCGATCTCCGCGCCATTTTGGAGATGTTCTCAGCCTCCCGCTTCGTCGCACTTTGGAGCTGCTTGATGTAGAGAGCCACCCGGACTCTCTAAAACAATGTTGCGCTACAACAGGCATCCATACACCCCTCGGGGCGGGCTCGTCCCAAGGGGATAAATAAACGTGGGCGGGACCGCACGTGGTTTTCCAGCCCAGAGCGCACAACTGTGGTGTATGTGTCCTTTAACTGGTATCCTGCCTTTTAACTGCGACCTAGGCCTCACCGCGCTACACTGGCGACGAGGTCGGTCGCGCCCTCGCGTGTGTGTCGGAAGGCCCGGCTAGTTCGGAGCGTGCGGAGCCCACCCGCAATGCTGCCGATCCCGCTGCTCACCTGATGCAGTCTGAAGATCGCGGAGCCCACCCTCGTGCTGCCTGCTGCGATCTGCTGCCGATGCAAACTGCAGGTCGCGGAGCCCACCCGCGTGCTGCCTGCTGTCGATCGTCTGCCTTCAGCGCTGCGTGCTGTGAGAGGGGTGAGTGGCTTACCCGGCACCCCATCTGTGTCCTGCTCTGTTGCTGCCGCCGGCCCTGGGGTCCACGTGGGTGCTTCGACTCGCGCTGGCACCCGGCTGACTCGGCCGATCTCTTGGAGGGGGCCTTGGCAGGGCTGTCCTTCTCCTGCCTGCCTGGACGAATAAATCTCACCGTGTGTAGCAGGATTTGGGACACACAAAGAAGGCATCAGGTCCAAAAGAAAGGGGGGGGGTAGCTGGAAAAAACAAGCATTGGCAAGGCCACTAAACCAAGTGGGTAAAAGGCTACCCTGATTAAACAAGCACTGATAAAACCACAGTAGCACCCAGAACAGCCGCACGATGACCACGGTACCCGCGGCAGGTGCAGGCGCACCGCAAGCTGGTGGGTCCAATCTAGGCGCCGGCAACAATCCACCACCACCACCAGTGGTCACCCACAACGCGGTTGCACCGCTACCACCGTTTAGCGAGACCTCGGATCCGGCTACTGCTGCGTCAAGATGGAAAGCATGGGTAGGGCGATTGAACCACTATTTCAAAGGGACTCGGGAAACTGATGGGACAGTAAAGCGGTCACTACTCATTTATTATGGAGGGGCTGAAATCTATGACCTGTTCGACACGCTTCCCAACACAGGGAACGACGACGACTGCGACGCAGCGGTTGCTGCGCTGAATAGACATTTTGACCCACAGCTCAACCCTGATTTCGAGAAATTTAAGTTCCGGAGGGCGTGGCAGACCGACATGGAATCCGTTGACATGTTCTACGTGCGGCTGCGCCGGCTGGCCAGCACGTGCCTATTCATGGACCAAAGAGTGGAGATAAGGGATCAGATCATCTTAGGCTGTCGTTCCAAGCTTCTACGGCAGCCAGGGATCTCGCTGGATGAGATCCTAGTACTTGCACGCTCTCATGAGTTATCCGACGCCCGGGCGGAAGAAATGGAAGCGGCCATACACGCGCCCGAGGCCACGGGATCGGGGTTCAAGAGCACACCCATCAAGGAAGAAAAGGTGGAAGTGATTCAAAGGCGTCCCGCTACACCTCGCCAAACGTCCAAAACCGCACCAGGAGGGTCGTGTGGGTAGTACGGTGACGACCACCCGGCAACGGCCGTCTGCGGGGCGAAAGGGAAGGCGTGCTCCCACTGCGGAAGGATGAATCACTATGCCAGATTGTGCCGGGGTGGGCGATTCAGACAGCCGTCGTCAAGACCCAGGTTCGGGCCACAGCAAGTGTGCCAGGTCTCGCATGAGGACCCGCTGCCGAGCCAGGACCGCCAGCCACAGCCACAGCCACAGCCCCCAATATATGAAGACGAAGATGACGTGGTGTTTGTGGTATCTTACGTCAGCCGGACAGGCTCCCGGAGAAGGCCGCCACCCATGTGTTCAGTCTCGGTAGGAGACACGGAGATACAAGCCCTCATTGACACCGGGGCATCGGTCAATGTGATGGACTCTGATTAGTATGACCGCCTGTCACGCGACCCCCCCTGACGCCATCCAAGGTGCGAATATACACGTATGGAGGGACGGACCCGCTTCCCCTCCGTGGTGTCATCAGCGCTACCATCGCCAGCGGGGGATACTCGACTCAGACGCAGTTCCATGTTACGGAAGGCAAGAAAGGGACCTTAGTCAGTTGTCACATGACGGAGGACCTAGGTCTTGTGTTCTTTGCAAACCAGGTTCATGACTCCCACGCCGAGGACATACTCAAGGAGTTCCCTACACTCTTCACCGGTCTGGGGAAACTCAAGGGCAAGAAATTCAAGCTGCATATAGACCAGTCCGTACGACCAGTAGTCCTCAGAGGGTGCCGTTCAACCTACGCCCTCAAGTGGAAGAGGAGCTGCGGAAGCTCGAAGAGCTGGACGTCATTAAAAAAGTATCCGGCCCCACCCCCTGGGTGTCCCCGCTGGTCGTGGCACCCAAGCCCAAGCAACCGGGGGCCACCAGACTCTGTGTGGACATGCGGCTGCCCAACACAGCAGTGAAGAGGGAGCGGCACATCACCCCTACGATGGACGATATCGTGGCGGACCTCAACGGGGCAAAATGGTTCTCAAAGCTGGACCTGAATGCCGGCTACCACCAGCTGGAGCTAGACCTGGGTAGCCGATACATCACCACCTTTTCGACTCACGTCGGTCTCCGGAGGTATAAAAGGCTAAGCTTCGGAGTCTCTTCAGCTGCTGAGGTCTTCCAAAATTCGATCCGTGAGACCCTGTCCGGACTGCAAGGTGTGATTAACCTTAGCGACGACATCCTGGTGTTCTCCAACACGCTGGAGGAGCATCACTCTCACCTCAGGGCCACGCTCAAGAGACTGGCAGAATGTGGGCTGACGCTACACAAAGCCAAGTGCTCCTTCTACCAAGACAGCGTGGATTTCTTTGGGTACACGTTCACTCGTGAAGGACTCCGGGTAGACCCGAAGAAGGCTGAAGCCATCCGAGCCGCCCACACGCCTCGCAGTCCCACCGAAGTGAGAAGTTTTCTTGGGATGGCCACCTACTGCGGGCGTTTCATCCCCAATCTGGCCGCAATGTCAGAGCCTCTACGCGCTCTCACGCGCCACGATCACCCTTGGGAGTGGACACCGGAGGCCAACAAGGCGTTTCAAGATATCAAAGAGGGGCTCCTAGACAAGACGATCATGGCGTACTTTCACCCTCGGAGGAGAACGGAATTGGTTGTGGATCCCAGCCCGGTGGGCCTCGGTGCTGTCCTCCTGCAGGAGCATGGTTACGAAGTGTGGAAGCCCGTTGCCTCTGCCAGCAAGGCCCTCACCGACACCGAGACGAGGTATGCCCAAATTGAAAGAGAAGCGCTGGCCATCAAATGGGCATGCCAGCACTTCCATCTGTACAGGACTTCACCGTCGTAATGGATCACAAGCCACTGCTCCCGCTGTTCACCGGACTGTCGAGGCTAGCACCGCCGAGGATCGAACGGTGGGCCGTGCAGCTTCAGGCATACAATTTTAAGGTAATTTATCGACCAGGGGCTCACAACCCAGCGGACTATCTGTCCCGTCACCCGGACTCAACCCCACCATCCGCCGCACCGGAGGACACGTGCGGCACTGAAGCATTTGTTAGCATAGTCACGTAGGGGGCATGTCCCAAGGCCATGACGTTGGAGGAACTCGGTCAAGCCACTCAGGAGGACCCCACCCTCGCTTGCGTCCACCGGGCACTGGACAGCAATGGATGGGCCCGCTTCATGGATGGGGCCTGTGCGCTGCGATAAGAGGTCAGCCATGCTCGCCAACAACTGTGGCAGGTCCGGAGTGAACTTAGCGTGGGGGAAGAAGGAGTCATTCTGAGGGGACGCCTCATTGTGGTCCCCGAAAGCCTCCAGAAGATTGCCATGGAGAATGGAGAAGACCTGGAAGCGGCTCTACACCAGTTTCTTGGAGTGTATCGCCAAACCCCCCACAGCACTACCAAATGTGCTCCGGCTCACACCCTGTTCAAGCGAGCCCCGCGGGACATTATCCCGTCCGATCCAGGGTGGGCTCCAGCAGAGAGAGACGGAGCGGCTATTCAGGTGAGAATTGAAGCAATGAACCGGAAAGCTAGTGAGTCCTGAAGAGCCCGAGACCCACGGGTTCGAGTTTGAGACCAAGTGGTCATCAAGGATCGGCACCCTGGATGGAAGTTCCGAACTCCCTATGAGCCTGATGTATGGACGGTAACGGAGGTTCAAGGAACCATGGAACCATAGTTACGGCAAGACAAGGCCAACAGGTTATTACAAGGAACGTGTCAAGTTTCAAGTCGGTCTCGGAAGTGGGCACAGATTGTGAGGAGTCCCAGCCTCAAGGCCCTCATTCGGATGGTGGTGCCCCGGCGTCTCCCGGCATAGGGATGTCACCTCCGGTGTCCGGCCAGCAGGTACCTCAGGGTGGTGAGGACTGTCAAAGACCACCCGGTCTGGATCCGGTCGCTGAGACATCACGGACTACTCCGCCGGGCAGTTCCCAGGAATCATACACCCGGAGTCAGAGGTATGGCCTCCGCCCTAACCCGGTCCCAAGTCAGAGACTTCCAGACTTTATATATACTTCCCCATGATGGGGCGGACTTGGGGTCTTTGAACTAAAAGAAAGGAGGGATGTAGAGAGCCACCCGGACTCTCTAAAACAATGTTGCACTACAACACGCATCCATACACCCCTCGGGGCGGGCTCGTCCCGAGGGGATAAATAAATGTGGGCGGGACCGCACATGGTTTTCCAGCCCAGAGCGCACAACTGTGGTGTATGTGTCCTTTAATTGGTATCCTGCCTTTTAACTGCGACCTAGGCCCCACCGCGCTACACTTATAGGCCACAAAGCCGATTCCGGGACCCACTGTCACGCTCCCGGTCAGCATGGGTCAGTGCCAGGTATGCTCATGCGATGCACGGCTCTCCACGCCGGCAGAAAATAGCTCGGAGCAGCCACGGGTGTTCGGAGCTGAAACGGCTCAGGTCCGTTCAGCCATCTTGCTTGGCCACGCCCCCCCAAATATTTTTTTATATATATATAAGTATATATTTTCAGTTGTTTTTGGATTGCTTTTAATTCGTCAGAACACAGATAAGTTAATGTAAACATGCATATTCTTTTTCAAAGTGAAACCACATAAACAATAATGTATCACAACCATACCCCCATCCCTGGTGGATCAGAACACGAACATTAAAACCTACAAAAAGAATCATAATACACAACAGCATTCACTCATTTCATCAATCGTGCTTCAATCATACCGATACACCTACCAAACTATTGAGACAAACCAATAAAAAATAGCGGTTAAGAACAGGAACCACTAACCAAGATAGTAGTGGTGTCAAAAACAGAAAGATATGGAAAAGTACAATGTTATACAACGGTAAAAAAATGGCTTCTAGCAGACAGAATATAAAGGGAGTATATATCTGCTGTATTAATAACAAGACATTAATATGTACATTTTCTTCAATTAAATGCAATTTTCTCAAATGTTTAAGATAAACAGAGATAAGTTGAAAGTGTTGAAGTGGATCACGTTCTTCTTTATTATGTAAATGCACCACTACGTGGCTCCTATTATGAGGTGTGCCGAAGCACGTTTCAATGTTGGGCTTCGATGAAGACACCACCTTCTTTAGGGCACAGAACGAGTGGAAAGAGGGTACCGCATAGGTGATTGCGGGGGGGTGTCGAAAGAGCGAATATCAGGACACCGTTCCAAAAGTTAAGGAAGAACAAAAACTTCAGACAAAGGCAATCTTGTTCCCCAACCAGACACGGGTTAAAGGGAGAGATCGATAAAACAAGACTAATAGTAATCTCCAGTGCTTTAGCCTCACCCCACGCATGAAGTGGAAATGGTGGATGATGTAGAAGGCTCACTCAAAGAGGGGGCCATAGGTCAAACTACCCAAAATACTGCAAGAGCGTGTAAAAGGAAAGCCACCCAGCCAGATTCAGTCATTGACACCGCAACAGTGAAGTCTATGGGCAGGGTGAAATTGGAAGGGCAAAATGAAACACAATACAAATGATTTATAAAGAGGCAAGAACCTTGGTGCTGATGAAAGGTCCATGAAAGCAAAAGACTGCGGATCTAGACCTGGTGAGATAAGTCATTGATATGTCTTCAAAAAATAAAGTATAAAGAAAAGCAACTATAAGAGAAAATGGGAGTAGCATGGCAGAAGGTGGGAAGTAACAACCTTCCACTGGAATAGCACTCGGTCTGCTATGAGATAGGTAACAAGCTGCTCGAGGCGCGATGGAAACCCAGTCTGGAGGGGTAAAGACACCCGAGAAAGCTGGATCAGGGGTGGATGCACCTGAGGACAAAAAGGACGATCAGACAAAAGAGACAGGCTCAGTCTCACATATAAAGGTGGCCAAGTAGGGGGTCTGGAGAACATGTAGAAATGATAAAGCAGGATATCCTGAATGGGTGGCTAGAAGAGACAGACAGAAGGGGCAGTGCTCGACAGTGGGTGGATGCATTGAGTGGAATGGAAAAAAGGGGTAAAGGAGGCTTCCACAGAGTGCGGACAAGAAAGATATGATTAGCAAGGAAAAATGGCGATGAAATAGGGAGGCTGTCATTCTCCAAAGGCCCAATTCAATGTTGCATCAGCAATGCAGCCATGGAACCACCTAAGAATAGAGGCAAAGGAATAGAGGTAGAAACACAGTGCAGGCAAAACAAAATGGCCCAATGAGACACGGCACCCTAGTAGATGGCTCTGCGGGGGCCAATAAACATGGATGCAGCCAAGCAATCAAAGGAGGATAGTGGCAGGGATTTAGGTAGAGACGAAGTGCCAACCACGGATAAAAACCCGGAAAGATAATGGATCACCCTAAGGAGTAACTGGCTAAAAGCCAATAGGGCATAACCAGTAAGGCGTACTCACCCGCCAGGTTGAGAAGCCACCTGCAATGAGGCTGTCCTGGGGCCACCGCCCCTTATTGTTGGGCTGACACAAATGAGGCCCCAGTAAGTGCCAATGCCCCGGAATGCAAGAAAAGTCAGACTGTCTGATGGAAGATGTCCGTGGGGATGTGAGAAAGATCTTCCGAAGAAGCAGGTCCGCCGAGTCCATACCAGGAGAGCAGGAAAGGGCTCAGAAGCACCCAATAAAAAGCCACTCCCTTACGCAGCGTCTGCCGTGCAGTGAAAAAATCTAGAACATTGACGTGCGCCATGAACTAGGGGATCGATCTAGTTACCATATAGTGGAGTTTGTAGCCTCAATAACGAGGATGCAGGACAAACGGCCGGAAGGCTGAAAACAGAGAAGCGCGGCCTCGTCAAGGGAAAACCACAGCAATGAGAAAGAATGAGCCTTCAAAATTATAAACTTGTTTCTTGAATACCGGCAACTAGGAGAAAGTGAACAACCCAAAGGTCTAACAAAATAAAAAACAAAATAAACATTTTTAAAATGATAAGAATGTGATGAGAACAGAAAGGGATGAGAACAAAGGGTACAACAGTAGTATAAGATGGAAAAGTAGCAATAGGCTACCCTGAACGGAAAAAATGTCTTGAAGGGGGTTCATAGGGGTCTGATGTGCTAAGTAGAGTAGAGGTAGAGAAAAGGGTAATAATCCAAGGTCCATAAAAGGCAAGGTAGAGCCTGGGGTCCCACCTCAAAATGAATGGAGGGAACCACAAAAAAGGCCAAATTGACCTGATGAGGAAGAGGCGCAAGTAAGGTGTAAGGTGCAAGTAAGGTGCTCAAGCGACTTGCTACCCTTAGAATCACGGACTTCTACAATCCGCGGTGAGAGCGGCCAACGGCTTCCAAGATGGCGGCGCCCGGGAGTACGAAGACGCGATACTGCTGGCGACCGCTCTGCCCTCAAAGATGGATGCATGCGGGGGATGCGATCACGGCGCTGCCTTCAGGTCTCCTATACTGAACTGTCGCGGAAGACCTGGAGACACAGGCGAAGACTGCGAGGCACGACAGCGGCCACGTTCGGACACGACAGCACTGCGGTCGGACTGCTGCTGGCGCCTCACCGGGGGGAGCTGCGTGATGCCCGCCTACCTGCCCGACCGCTACGGGGGTGAGTGCTGACCCTTTGGCCGCGATGCAACAGCGTGGCTGGAGGCGCTTAGCGCTGTGCTGCGGCGGCGGATGTGGGACCAGTGAGGCGCTGCGACTGATGGGGACGCCGGCTCCGGCTCGTTGAACAGATCGGCTGCCACTGCAAGCGGACGTTTGCGGCGTCCTGGGTGCGAGGTGCTGGCTGCCCCCATCGGCGCACAATGGTCTGACGCTGGCCGGATTCCTGTGCCGCTAATACAGCGCTGGGACTGCGGACACTGCACGACGCGCTCCGTGTGTGGCGCAGGCCGCACGAGCCTGCCGACCGGGCGGTGAGAACTGAACAACATAAGGATCCTACTGGCGCTGGGTGACAGCAGTGGAGTGCGTGCGGGGCGAGAAGCAGGGGTGAAGAGGTGAAAGCCTGGGGAGCTACGGAGAGTTGTGCTCATACTGTCCTGCTAAGATACCCTAAGTCACACCTGCAAAGAGGTCGGTGCTGCCCGGTGACTCTGCGAGCGGGACTCCCGGAGCCCAGTGGAGTACTCAGACACGATGGGGAAGCCGGAAAAGACGCAAACCAAACTTCCATTTGAAACCAAGCGCCAGACCAAGGGCGCCGCAGCGCCACCAGACGAAGTAACGGATGCTGGAGAGTCACCACCCCAGGGCATGGCGGAGGCGCTAAGGGCCATCCAGCAAAGCCTACAGGACATCCATGGTAAACTTGATACCATCACGCTGCGAGTTGACAACATGACGGCAAAACTGGAGGGGCACGGTGAGCGGCTGACGGAGGCAGAGACCCGAATTGGGGCGATGGAAGATGTCTCGCAAACCACGACCCAAAAATGTGCTGAGGCCGAGAGAATGCTGGAGGCGTTGAAAAGCAAGACAGAGGATTTGGAGGCGCGGTCGAGGCCCAATAACGTGAGAATCACGGGGGTTCCGGAGTCCACCAACACTGGCCGGATGGAAACATATGTTGAGGAGCTGCTTAAGGACATTGTGGGCGCGGAGCACCTGTCCCCAATGTTCCTGATTGAACGAGCACATAGGTCGCTGGCCCCGAGACCGAAGCCTGGGGCGCCCCCGCGGCCTATAGTCGCCAGAGTCCTCAACTACAGAGACCGCGATGCTATCCTCCGCATAGCACGGGAAAAACAACAGATCACGCACCAAGGAAACGCTCTGGCATTCTACCCGGACTTCACCCTCACAGTCCAACAGGCGCGGAAGGAGTTCAACCCGGTCAAAAAGAAACTACGTGATCTGGGGGTTGATTACGCCATGCTCTATCCCGCCCGGCTTCGCATAACGCATGACGGACATGCGACGCTGTGTCATTCACCCCGGGAGGCACATGAACTCATCAAAAAAATCGGAGCTAAGCGCAAAGAGAGGCGGAGGGCTGATCAAACTGCGGACACTGACTAGTGGATTGTAAAAAGAGATACAGGAAGAACGGCGAAGGCACTACACACCGGGTGCCGTTCCTGCGGCCCTGACAAGGAGGACTGTGGAGGTCGGCATGGACGACAATGAGACTTCAGACATGTCAAAGACGGCGCGTGCAATCGCCGCGAACGAGGATACCCAGACCTCTGACGGGCTGGTGACTGGTAACTTTACTGCTATTTCAGTTCTGATGGTACAGCGATGGCTCCTGACTATGGGCTTATGGAGGGAAGATGCCATAACAGGACAGAGCCCACCTAATGATGGAAACAGTCGCTCTATGCTGGGATGGCGTGTAATTCACGGAACTGAGGGAGATCTAGATAGATGAATAGCAGGAACAATGGACCCTGACCGCCAGGGCTGGATCATGGGCATAAAGGGCAGTTACGGGAGGAATGGTGAGCGAGTGGCTGGTCGCTGCCCGTCAAATAGCAGGGAAATAGTGCTGTAATTTGGATGGAATGGACAATGCTGCGGCTGCGTTGGGCCCTGGGGAGGGTCGCTAAGATGCCTGCACTGATATGGGGCCTATTGGGTTCTGAATAGTAATCTGTCCCCGTCCACATCCATTGAGTTGGATGGAGTGGTGTGTTCTAGGCGGTCCCCCAAAGAGGGAGATCCCCGAATTCAGTTACTCTAATGTTTGACCTTAGTTATGGGGTATGTCTTTGGCATAGTTGGGGTGCTGAAGTGGGTGGGGGAAGTGGGTTACGGTTGGGAAGTTGAAATATTGGTCACTGCGCATGAGACGCATTGCTGAACTCCAAGTACCATTGCCGAGAAATAAGGGGGCCCTTACCCGCTGCGACAGCTATGGGGGCGCGCTCACTAAATGTGGGGGTGACTGGTGCATACATGCTGTTACTGGGAGATGGCTGAGAACAGGTTAGGGGCGGGGTATCTCCGATTGCTAACGTGGAATGTCCGGGGGCTTGGTAACCCCAAGAAAATTAGGCAAACACTGGCGTATCTAGACAGGCAGCGCATAGACATTGCACTCATACAGGAGACTCACTGTGCGCCGACACGCCGAATAAGCGTGGGACGGAGATGGGCCGAATCGGTACACTACTCCTCCTACTCCTCATATGCACGGGGGTGCTGGTGCTGATTAGAAAAGGGCTGAAGTATATGATAGATGAGGTTGAGACAGATGACATGGGGCGGTTTGTTATTCTAACTGGTCTCCTGCGAGGACAGAGGCTAGCTGTGGTGAATGTATATGGGCCTAATGTTGATGACCCGCAGTTCTACCACTCACTGTGGAGTAAATTGCGTGAATTACAGGCCCCTCAAGTGATATGGGGTGGAGACTTTAATCTTGCGCTCTGCGATGACGTAGATAAATCTGGAGTGACAACGGAACCACACAGGCGCGCACTACATGTCCTCCAGGACCTAATGGTGGACAGGGCACTCACTGATATCTGGAGGAGTAGGCACCCGGCTGAGCTGGAGGCCACCCATGTAACTACGTCGCGCGGCAGCTGGTCCCGCATTGATTACTGGTTGGTGACTGGGGACATTGCATTATGGACACCGGAGGTTAGACACTTACCCAGAACACTATCCGATCACAGCCCGGTGCTCCTCTCCCTGGAGCTCCCGAACTACACGCCGCCTCCATTCAGTTGGAGATTCAATGCTAAAGCACTCATAGACCCCATTTATGCTGATACTATTGGGCAGGCGATACGGGAATATTTTGACAATAATGCACCTTCTGCGACCGACCCGGGAGTGCTATGGGAGGCCTGCAAGGCCACCATACGAGGCGTCTGCATAAGCACTAACGCAGGTATCCTTAAAGACATCCAACAGCAGCTCCGAGCCAGGGAAGACAAGCTCCGAATTTTAGAACGGGACTATGAGAGCACACAAAATGTTCGGCTACTAGGGGACATTCGGAAAACACTGTCCGAGTTTCAGAGCCTCGCGGATGATGAAATTAAATATACCATGAAAAGGCAGGTGGCGAGGGCATATGGGGAGGGCGGCAGACCGGGCAGGCGCTTGGCGGCTAATATATGCGAGGGACGTGCCCCGCAGAACATACAGGTGATTCGCGGACACCAAGGGGAGCGGAAGTATGGTGAACAAGAAATACTGGGGGAATTTATGGCCGCGTACGGAGAGCTGTACGCTTCCAGGCCGACGGCCACTGAGGCTGAAATCGTAGATTACCTCGAGGACGTGGCGATAGCGTGGCTATCGGACACACACCGCAAATACTTATCCCAGCCCATCACGGTAGAGGAGGTCACAGAAGTAATTAAGTCGCTGCCGAATGGTAAGGCTCCGGGCCCCGATGGCTTTACGTGTGAATTTTATAAGACGTTTATTGACCAGCTGGCCCCATACCTGGTGGAGATGTATGGTAATGCTCATGAGCAGCAACACCTGCCGCCAACCTTACGGGAAGCAATACTACTAGCGCTTCCCAAACCACAGAAGGACCCGGAGCTCTGCGACTCCTATAGACCACTGTCCCTTATAAACGTGGACAACAAGATATTGGCCAAACTGCTTGCTGCCCGACTTAATCCGCTGATGCCCAGATTGATCTTGCCCGACCAATCTGGATTCATACCAGAGCGCTCCACTGCGCACAATACGCGAACATTGTTTGCGCTTTCACACTATCTAACTCCTGAGACGAAGGCGGCGGCGGTCTTTTTGGACGCAGCCAAGGCCTTTGATTCTCTGGAGTGGACCTATATGACTACGGTGCTGCGGAAGATGGGCTTCCCACCCATGTTCCTCCAATGGATCCACTTATTATATGATGCACCTGTGGCGCGGATTCGGGTGAATAAATATATCTCAGACACCATTGACATTCGGAGGGGGACGAGGCAGGGATGCCCACTGTCCCCTCTCTTGTTTGCAATAGCATTGGAACCCCTTGCGTGCAAAATAAAACAGGGGCATCACTATTCGGCCCTGCAGTTTCCGCAGCGGCCGTTGCACATATCACTGTACGCCGACGATATGCTGCTCTATGTGAGGGACCCACAGGCCAATTTGAATCCACTGTTGAGGGAATACATAAAGTTCACGCGTCAATCCGGTGTCACTATAAACTGGGCCAAGTCCCTGATTATTCCCTTGACTGACAACACGCACCCACACTCCATGGACTATCCTTTGGAGTGGAAGATGGACCCGATAAAATATCTGGGTGTGTGGTATCACAGGGACCCAGAAATTGTGATCAGGACTAACTATGGGACGGTGATTGACGCACTAGAGGAGAAGGTGGGGAGGTGGATCCAACTGCCACTATCGCTGGCGGATCGTATTGCTATCGTCAAAATGGTGATCTTGCCGAAGCTACTCTATCTGTTCACTAACATCCCTATCCACCCCCCAGCGGAGGTGTTCCGCAGGATTACCTCGATGGTCCTCCGGCTTATCTGGGCGGGAAAGACGGCCAGGGTGGAGATGCGGACACTCACACTACCGTACAGTCGAGGAGGGTTCGGGGTCCCGGACCTCTATCTATACTACCTTTGTGCGCAAGCACAGTACGCACATTTTTGGTACCACAAAGTCCCATTTCTCACCCACACTGCGATTGAGGAGGGGGATGCTATGCCAGTTCCACTTGAGGCGATTATCACCCATCGTAGGCCCCCCTTGCACATGCAAGACATTAACACCATAGATGCTACGAACAAAGCATGGCATACCATGGGCAGAATAGCTAATAAACTGCCGCTGTATGCCCCGGCGCTCCGACTCCAATGGCATCCGGATATATCGGTAGCGCAAGAAAAAGTGGGGTTGGACTTGCTGCGCCAAGTGGGCATTGACACCATCGGGGACTTGTACGAAGATGGGACTTTTAAAACGCTAGAGCAACTAACATTCATTAGTAACATGTCTGCATTATTTCGCTTCAATTATCATAGGTTGCAAAGGGCTGTGAAGCGACTGTACCCAACGTACCCGTTGGAGCCACCGGGGTTGACCGCGTTGCAATGGCTGATCACCACACCTGCGAGCAAACACCTGGTATCTACACTGTATACGAAAATGCAGGTGGACATAGCGGCAAACACAAACGCTTCCATGGAGAAGTGGAACAGTTGTCTGGACACTCCGCTAACGGAGGAGGAATGGGCTACTGCCTGTACTTTGACGGGCATGCTGACACCTAATGGTAACCTCCGCATTCTACACTTCAAATACCTACACCAGACGTACTACACACCGGCCAGGCTGCACCGTTATGGGCTGCGTGGGGATTCTAGATGCGAACGTTGTGGGGCTGACGGTGCGGATTTCATTCATCTGGCATGGTCGTGCGAGGCAATTGGGGAATACTGGGTGCAGGTGACGCAACTGCTGGGGGCTATGGTGGGTGGTGAGGTGCGCTGCGAGGCCAAAACCTGTTTGCTGGGGCTACTGCCTGAGTTTCGGGCCCTAAAGCGTAGATTCTGTGTGATTGCGTTGCTAATGGCCAAAGGGAGGGTTTCGCTCTGTTGGAGTGGCAGGCGGATCCCGAAGCCGAAGGACTGGCTTACGGACTTAACGTACTGTAGAGATACCCTGAGGACTTATGAAGAAGAACTCCCTGCCGGGTCAAGACCCAATATTTGCAAAATGCATCAACAGAATCAATAAGCGATTAGCACATAAGTGGAAGGGTGGTGGGTATAGGAGACCTCTGATTAGGAAACGAACAGACAAACTTGGATGAAGGATGCTGTTGTGCTGTGACCGCAATGTTATGGCTGTTTTTTGTTTGTACACAATTACAAATGCCAATAAAAAAAAAAAAAAAAAGGTGTAAGTTCCTCCCAAAGGACCACACGTATGGGGAAAGAGACGAAGGTGGAACAGTGGACCCCATGATGCCAGAGAGCAGGGTGGAATGTGAGCCAGAGGGGTACACAAGTTCAAATGCAATTTAAATGGCTTGTTCTCAAGGAGTAGTTTTGTTAAGTTCTCTCAGTTGGATGTTGAGAAGAAAAATCCAGAATACTTCTCTTTTTTTAAAGAATTTTAGCGTCATCATGTCCTCTGCCAGTTCCAGTATCGTCCATCTGAGTTCCCTGTCCGTGTGCCCCAGGTCAAGCCAGTGTTGGACAAGGGGAGCTCAGTTTTTTTTTGTTGGTGCGGATAATGGATTTGTTTTCTCCAGTGCGATTTCTTATTTCTCTTCCGGTTTCTCCCACATAACATAGATCCCACGGGCAGAGAACACAGTACACCACATTGGAGGTCCTGTAGTTGGTCATGGTCCTGAGTTCAATGCTCCTATGTCCAATGTTGATGCGGTCCGATGTGATTGCATTGTTGCATGCATGGCATGATCCACTTCTATGATTGCCCTTAATGGAATTAGAACCTGTAATGGATATTTGACAGAACAAGTCCTCCGTTTTTGGTTTGGCTCTGACTAAAAGGTTGCGCAGGTTCCTGTTCCTTCTAAAGGAAAAAATGGGTTTCGGTAGTTTGGGAACATCATCCCTAATGTTCAGGAGATGCCACTGGGAATATATGGCTTGTCTGATTTTTTGGTCTAGGTTGGAATGTCGGGTTACACAGACCAACTTCTCTTCAGTGATGTTTCTTCTGGGCTTGAACATGGCTTCCTTGTTGAAGTATTTAGCCCTTTTTAAAGAGTTGTGGATCAGTCTAGGGTAACCTCAGGCTAGAAACTTGTGTTTAAGAGTATCAGCAAGTCTAACAAAGTCATGGATGTTGGAACAATTCCTGCGAAGGCGAATAAATTGGCTAAAGGGAATGTCATCCTTTTGACAGCGCGGGTGGAAGCTACTGTAATGGAGTAATGTGTTCCTTGCAGTAGGTTTAGTATAGAGAGACACAAGGATATGTTGATTCTCGTGCTCGATCCAGATGTCTAGGAATTCAACCCTTTCTCTGCTTTTGTTGGGATTGAATTTGAGATTGTTATGACAAATATTGATCTACTCCAAGAATTGATTGAGATCATCTTCTTTGCCATGCCACACAAAGAAGATGTCGTCAATAAAACAATACCAGGATGGTATTTTCTCAAAGAAAGATGCGATTTCATTGTGAATGAACTGCATTTCAAAATTGCCCATGAGTAAGTTGGCTATACTGGGAACGCAGGCCACCCCCATGCTAACCCCCCTAATCTGTTTGTATAGCTCGCTTTTGAATTCGAAGATATTTTCATTGTGACAAATTTACAGACATTGTATTAGCAAATTGCGATTCTGCTCTACGCCCGCAGCAACCAGGGAGTCTTGGACCAATTCAAATGCCATTATTGAGGTACGTTGGTATATAGGGCCTCGATGTCCATTGTGACCAATATTTCTCTCTGGTAGTTAAACTGAATACCCTCTATGAGATGGGCAGTGTCTCTGATGTATGAAGGTAGTTGGTTTGCCAGGGGCTTGAGGAAGATGTCTATATATTGGGACAGCGGTTCAGTCGCCGCGCCTATAGTGGATACAATAGGATACAATAGGACGTAGGGGTGAGTCCAGAGTGTTCTTGTGGGTTTTTGGGACACCCTATATGACCGGAATGCAGGTGACCAATGGAGTAAGAAATTCAAAATCTTTTTTGCAGTTGATGCCTTCAAATTCTGCTGTTGCTGATGTCAAATATTTTTGTCTTCACTCGGATTTCAGGATCCCCTCTGACCCTACTGTAGTGACCCCACACATCTAGTATGGCCTTCATTTTGTTTTTGTATGTTGATGTATCTAACATTACTGGTAAAGAGTCAGAATATTGAGTAGGAAATGTTGACTTGCACTAATATTGATTGCAAAATATCGAGATACATAAATATCTACTGCAAGAATATCTCGGTCAAGAATATAGAGTTTCAGGTAAGAAAGATCTTTTCTAAAATATCGAAGTCATTAATATCGTTTGCAAAAATATAGCTGTAAAAATATTGTTTTTTTACTTTGTGTTATGTATTTTAGTACGTATTGTAAATGTATGTGCTCTATTTTTTTGTCTAAGTATTGCATTTTTTTTATATATGTGTTACATTTTTAGAAGTTATTAATTTTATTTTAATTACATTTTACATTTTAGTTCCGTAGTGGGTTGTGGGTTTATAGGGGAATAGGGTGGGAAGTAATTTAATTATAATTAATTTATTACTATTTGTTATTATTAATGATTAATTATTTTATATTTTATATTGTGAATTGTGGGAATTAATTTATTATTAATTATTTATTAATTATTTGGTTGTTAATTATTATTAATCAATTGGTAATTATGTTAATTGTGTCATTGTTTATAGATGAGTAGGGTGGAAAGTAATTTAATTGTAATTAATGTATTAATATTTTTTATTAATACATATTTCTTTATTTTATATTGTTAATTATGGGATTGGATGTATTATTAATAATTGTATTAATTGGTTGTTAATTATTATTAATTAATTGGTAATTATGTTAATTGTGTCATTGTTTTAGGAGTGGCTGTGGGTTGATAGGGGAGTAGGGTGGGAAGTAATTTAATTATAATTAATGTAATAATATTTTTTATTAATAAATATGTATTTATGTTATATAGTTAATTGTGGGAATTAATTTATTATTATTTACTAATTTGTTTTTAATTATTAATTAATTGGTAATTATGTTAATCGTGTTATTTTTTTAGAAGCAGGTTGTCGGTTGATAGGGAAGTAGGATGGGTAGTAATTTAATTTTAATACATTTATTCATATTTAATATCATATTTAATTATTTTTATTTTATAGTGTTAATTGTGTGAATGAATGTAGTAATAATCATTTATATGTTGCTTGTTGATTGTTATTAATTAATTAATTGTTAATAATGTTAATTGTGTAATGTTTTAAGAAATTGGTGCTGGCATCTATAGGTGAATATGGTGGGAGGTAATTTATGTATAATTAATTAAGTATTTGTTAAGTATTGTTAATTAATTAATTAACATTTAAATATGCCAATTGTGTAATAATTTTGATCTGTGAGTTGTGGGGTTTATAGCGGCAAATGGTGTGAAGTACGTTTTTTAAAATAAATCAATTAATGATTTGTTGTTAATTGGTATTAATTTATTCATGTAAAATTAGCTATGGAAATTGTGTACATATTTTTAGGTGTGGGTTTTGCACGTTTATTGGGGTAGAGGGTGGAAAGTAATTTAGTTCAAATTAAATAATCATTACTTGATCTTTGATATTCATTAATTAATTGATAAATATTTTTGGTAATTGTTTAATTTGTATTTTGTTTGTGGATTTAGTTTCAATAGCTGTAATGTTGCATGTTGAATGTAGCTGTAATTTTACAGTTTACATTAATTATTCATAATTGTTTAATTGATAATTAATTGTGTTAATTATGGAGGTACACTTTTTTGTGTAATTTAGATGTGTGTTGTAAATTGTGTGGTGTTATAGGGTAGGAAAATAATTATTACATTTATATAATTTAACATTTTTTTATTAAGATTAATTTCTCTTACAAAATATGTATTTGTTTGCAAATTCTTTGCTACATTTAAAAAAATAAAACGTTTATGTCAATTTTAGAGTTTTGCTACATTAAATTATTTTTACATGTTTTGTTAATTTTTATATTTTTATATTTGTTTTTTGTTTTTTTTTTAATTATATTTTGCATCTTAGTTGATATTTTGATCTGTTGAAATAGTGATTTTTACTCCTCCGCTATCCAACACTTTCCCTACTATTGCATTTGCAGGAGTGAAATAGTGATTTATATCCCTACGCTATCTAACACTTTCCCTACTGTTGTACTTGCTGGAGTGGGGATAGTTATTTTTACCCCTTCGCTTTCCAACACTTTCCCTACTGTTGCACTCATTGGAGTGGGAATAGTAAGTTAATACCCTCCGCTATCCAACACTTTCCCTACTGTTGCACTCATTGGGGTGGGAATAGTAATTTGTACCGATCCCCTATCCAACACTTTCCCTACTGTTGCACTCCTTGGAGCGAAAATAGTAATTTTATCCCCTTTACTATCCAACACTTTCCCTACTGTTGCACTCATTGGAGTGAGAATAGTAAATTAATACCCTCCGCTATCCAACACTTTCCATACTGTTGCACTCATTGGGATGGGGATAGTAATTTGTACCCCTCCCCTATCCAACACTTTCCCTACAGTTGCACTCCTTGGAGTGGAAATAGTAATGTTATCCCCTTTGCTATCCAACACTTTCCCTACTGTTGCACTCATTGGAGTGGGAATAGTAAATTATTTCCCTCCACTATCCAACACTTTTCCTACTGTTGCACTCACTGGAGTGGGAATAGTAGTTTTTATTACTCCGCTATCCAACACTTCCGTTACTGTTGAACTCACTGGAGTGGGAATAGTTATTTTTACTCCATGCTATCCAACACTTTCCCTACTGTTACACTTGCTGGAATGGGAATAGTAAATTATTCCCCTCAGCTATCCAATACTGTCCCTACTGTTGCATTCATTGGAGTGGGAATAGTAAATTATTCCCATCCGCTATCCAACACTTTCCCTGATGTTACACTCATTGGAGTCGGAATAGTAAATTATTCCCCTCCGCTATCCAACACTTTCCCTACTGTTGCATTCACTGGAGTGGGAATAGTCAATTATTCCCCTCCGCTATCCAACACTTTCCCTACTGTTGCACTCGCTGGAATGGCAATAGTAATTTTTTACCCTCCGCTATCCAACACCTTCCCCACAGTTGCACTCATTGGAGTGGGAATAGTAAATTATTCCCCACCACTATCCAACACTTTCCCTACTGTTGCAATTGCTTGAGTGGGAAAGTAAATTATTCCCCTCCTCTATCCAACACTTTCCCTATGGTTGTACTAAATGTAGTGTAAAATGTGGGTTTAAATGTAATTTAAATAAATTAAACATACATATATAAAATGTAATATATATAGATATACATTTACTTACAAATAATTATTAAATAATAATTTCAATTAATTATAACATTTTAGAAATATATTAAAAAACAAAGATATATATATATATATACACATACAGACGTAACATAAAAATAAAAAATAAAACTTTATAATTTATAAAGTTTTATTTTTTATTTTTATGTTACGTCTGTATGTGTATATATATATATATATCTTTGTTTTTTAATATATTTCTAAAATGTTATAATTAATTGAAATTATTATTTAATAATTATTTGTAAGTAAATGTATATCTATATATATTACATTTTATATATGTATGTTTAATTTATTTAAATTACATTTATTACTTATAATTCTTAAAATTTACAAATGATTCTAATTTTTTTTTAAAGTAAAACGTATTATTTAATTTATTTTACATTATATATAATACATACAAAAAAGCGATATTTTGTACTTCGATATTTTTAAAAATAATGGGGTCCTTTAGGATGGCAGGCAGACTTCAGTCTGCCCGCCACCCTAGCGCTGCTGGAACCGGCCACCAGTGGTGCGGCGGTCCTGCCATGACAATTAGGATGCCACTGCCACGGTGGCATCCCGCATATATTACATTGTGGCTGGCGGTGCTTTAAGCAGCACCTGCAACAATGCAATATATGCATGTTGTGCATTGGCATGCACAAAGTGACAGGCACCACATGGTGCCTGCCACCTTGTGCATGTCAATGTTGGAGGTACCATGGGTACCCCCAAGTTCAACCCCCCCACGGACTCACCTCCCTTGGGGCCATGGAAAGGCATTGAAAATGCCTCATACTAATATGGATGGCGGTGCCTGCAAGGCACCGCCACCATATTATGGGCCTTTTTCACCCGGTAGGCAATTGTAATGATTGCCTACCAGCGGAAAAGCGGCAGACGGTCTTTCCGTCCACCGCGGTACCCCCCACCATTCTAATGTGGTGAGGGGTATCAGGTCATCTGACGGGATGTTTGGCAGGCGGATCCTCACCGTCGGTCTGGCGGTGGCGAACCGCCCACCATGCTAATGACCCCCTTTATTTTTTTTCCATATTTTTGTACTTACCATTATAAAGATAGGAGGTCGATATTTTTGACAATGATATTTATGTCCTGATATTTCTGTAGGTCAATATTAGTGTTGTTGATATTCTGTCAGTGATCCAAATTACTATCCTCCCCCTTTATCACAGGGTTCGATGGTCACATTAGATTTATCCTTGAGTTTGAGGAGACCCATATTTTAACATTTGGTTAAATTGGGAGCCGGTGGTGGAATAAATCTGGTAACTCTATGAGTCTTAGGGGCTCATTATAATGGCGGGCGGACATCAGTCCGCCCGCCATCATCACGGTAATGGGACCAACCACCAGACGTGCGGCGGTCCCACCGGTCCAATTAGGATGGCACCTGCTACCCTGGCCTTTTACCATTGCGGACGGTCCTCCGCCACGTGGCAGGCACCAAATGGTGCCTGCCACTTGGTGCAGGGAACTGCAGTGCACCCCCCACCCTCACACTCTGGGGGCCCACAATAGATCCCCAAAGCTGAATCCTTCCAGCCTTTTCATAGCAGCATTGCTGCCATGGAAAGGCCCATCAATCACCCACATCCTAATATGGCGGGCGGTGCCTGCTAGGCATGGCCACCATATTAGTGGACCAGCTCCACCCGGCTGGCAATCGTAACGATTGCCGGCCGGCGGATGGACTTTGCGTCATATTATGGCGGGGGTATTTCTTATGACGATGGCGTTATG
Organism: Triturus cristatus; assembly: GCF_964204655.1. Taxonomy (NCBI): domain Eukaryota; kingdom Metazoa; phylum Chordata; class Amphibia; order Caudata; family Salamandridae; genus Triturus; species Triturus cristatus. The sequence goes on along the minus strand of NC_140589.1, from coordinate 408,857,364 downwards.
CCATCGTAATAAGCTCCCAAGTAAGGACAGCCTTTTCAAAGACTTTCAACTCCTGTTCCAACAGTTCTAAGCTGGGTATGAAGGAAGACACAGGTTTGAGGCCTGATGCGATAATCTCTTTGTTGGCCCTTCTGTTTAGAAATATTTGTTTTAGTCTAACTCTACAGAAGAATGCAAATAGGTCTCTGTGGAGTTCAAACTTTGAGAGGCTAGTGGAGGGAACAAAAGAGAGTCCTTTGATCACTAGTCTTTCAGTATTGGGATCAAGGAGAGATTGAAAATGGGTATGTTTTTCAATTTTACCAGTAATGCTGTCTCCTCGTTTGTTTGTACTGTTTAGGGTGTTCCGGATCCACAAAGCGATCCCTCTGTTGGTTCTGGTATCTGGGACGAAAGTTGCCCCTCTGGTTCCCTAAGAAAACGGTAGATGGCATTGGTTCTGTCGTATTGCCCTCTCCTATTATTCTAGGGATCAATGTGGTTGGAAAGACCCTCCCCGTCAGGGTCTGTGGTGTCTGAAAAAGTAAGTATGTTCCTCCTGGTCCATGTTGGCTGGACTGATTGGGAGGTGCCCTCTTTAATTCCTGAGTAGTAATTTTCTTTCATAAATCGATATGCACGCTCTTGGGAAAATAATCTAATGTCTTTTCTTAGTTTTTCCATTTTCCTCTTTGTTAAATAATCAAGTCTACTTCTAAGTTAACCTCTTCTATTTTACTCTTGGCCTCGTCCAGAGGGTTGCTTTGCTTGAGCCTATCTTCGAGTTCTTCTATTTCTTCTTCTATTTCTTTATTGTGTATGGTCATGATTTCCCTGGCTGTTTCGATGATCAAAATCATCCATTCGCGTGAGCAATGGTTAGAAACGAGGGCCCACTTTTCCAGGAATTTTCTGATGTCAATGAATAAGCCTGGCATGTTCCTGACTCTTAAACATATTGGGATAGTTCCTGCTTTAAGATATTCCAACATCAAGGTGCCGATTCCGATCCTGTAAAACCCGGGTACGAATGGTCGTACGGAGCGTTTTTTCCGTCCGACTCGTACCCGGGAAAAACACCTTACAAACTCGCAAGTACGATTCGCACAGAAATACCATTTCCGTACGAGTCGTAAAAAACACCGACCGGCAAAAAAATACATACAAATCTGATTCTGGACAGCGCATACGCGACCTCCGTACGAAGTCAGGCAGCGTTCTACGGACCAGCAAGTACGATTCGTGCCGACGTCACTCCGCATGCAGCATTTTTTACGGGAGCCAAAAACTGCTGAGAAATTGAGGACGTCGCGAAGAAGGAGCACCGGTACGCGACGGACAGCGATGGACCCCAACCTACGCGTCATCCCGGCCCTCATAGCCTACCACCTCGTGTACAGAAACCGACACAGATGCCGCAGAAGGTCAGAACAACCCCCAGGGGCAAAGGGGGGGGGTGTGTGTGCAAGGGGCAGGAAACATAACCCACACCCCACAAAATACTAATACATCCTGCACATTAATTACCTTCATGGTCTGGTCACTTCGGGGGCGTGTCCACCAATCCCACGTCCCGCCACAACAGAAGTGGACGTGGACGCGTACCCGTCAAAACCACAATGGTGGTACGGGACGTACCCACGCCCCCCCAGAGCGTGGGTACGGCCCGTACCACCATTGTAGTGGTGATGTAGGGGTACGCGTGTACGGACCGTACCCATGCCCCCAGAGCGTGGGTACGGGCCGTACCACGCGTACCCCTACGTCACCGCCACAATGGTGGTACGGCCCGTACCCACGCTCTGTAGAGTGTGGGTACAGGCCGTACCACGCGTACCCCTACGTCACTGCCACTATGGTGGTACGGCCCGTACCCACACCACCAGATCGTGGGTACGAGCCGTACCACGCGTACCCCTACATCACCGCCACAATGGTGGTACGGGCCGTACCACACATACCCCTACGTCACCGCCACTATGGTGGTACGGCCCGTACCCACACTCTACAGAGCGTGGGTACAGCCGTACCTCCATTGCAGTGGTGATAAAGGGGTATGTGTGTATGGAGCGTACCCACACCCCCAGAGCGTGGGTGTGGTCCGTACCACGCATACCCCTACAGCCCCATTACATGATGGATACAAGGCGTACACATGCCACGGATGTAGGTGTACGGCTTGGTGCAGCACATCAGCTGTAAATTGGGGGTGGTGTATGCCCAGGACAGCAGTGTACCACAGCAAGGGCGCAAGTGGGTGGGTGGGTGCAGAGGACCCCCAGCAGTGCCCAGACATGAGGGGTGGGTGCCTATCACTCCCAGTAGTGCCCAGACATATGAGGGGTGGGTGCCTAACACTCCCAGCAGTGCCCAGACATATGAGGGGTGGGTGCAGAGGACCCCCAGCAGTGCCCAGACATACGTGGGGTGGGTGCCTAACACTCCCAGCAGTGCCCAGACATATGAGGGGTGGGTGCAGAGGACCCCCAGCAGTGCCCAGACATATGAGGGGTGGGTGCCTAACACTCCCAGCAGTGCCCAGACATATGAGGGGTGGGTGCAGAGGACCCCCAGCAGTGCCCAGACAAATGAGGGGTGGGTGCCTAACACTCCCAGCAGTGCCCAGACATATGAGGAGTGGGTGCAGAGGACCCCCAGCAGTGCCCAGACATATGAGGGGTGGGTGCCTAACACTCCCAGCAGTGCCCAGACATATGAGGGGTGGGTGCAGAGGACTCCCAGCAGTGCCCATACATATGAGGGGTGGGTGCCTAACACTCCCAGCAGTGCCCAGACATATGAGGGGTGGGTGCAGAGGACCCCCAGCAGTGCCCAGACATATGAGGGGTGGGTGCCTAACACTTCCAGCAGTGCCCAGACATATGAGGGGTGGGTGCCTAACACTCCCAGCAGTGCCCAGACATATGAGGGGTGAGTGCAGAGGACCCCCAGCAGTGCCTAGACATATGAGAGGTGGGTGCAGAGGACCCCCAGCAGTGCCCAGACATATGAGGGGTGGGTGCCTAACACTCCCAGCAGTGCCCAGACATATGAGGGGTGGGTGCCTAACACTCCCAGCAGTGCCCAGACATATGAGGGGTGAGTGCCTATCACTCCCAGCAGTGCCCAGACATATGAGGGGTGGGTGCAGAGGACCCCCAGCAGTGCCCAGACATATGTGGGGTGGGTGCCTAACACTCCCAGCAGTGCCAAGACATATGAGGGGTGGGTGCAGAGGACTCCCAGTAGTGGACAGAGACATGAGGGGGTGTACATCATTATCAGATGACCACAGTTCCATGGGTGAATGTACGTATCCCTAACTTAGGACAATGATGATAGTGCCATAACAACACATCACTGACAGCAGTGTCCCACTCCCAGGAGGAAGGAGGTCTTGCCCTCACTGCATGACACACCACATGTGGGTGTGAGGACAAAGAACACATGCATACCTACCCCTGGCAGATGCAGCACAATACACACACTGAGATCATGCCACAAGACTGTATAGTCATGTCACTGCCTAACAAACTAAGAGAGCCAAAGAGAACACCCACTGTCACGCACATCCCAGGACTGATAGGAATGTTCAGGTGCTGGGCTAGCCACCAAGATGTTGTCTGTCATGGAAGGAATAGGGTGGAGTTCCCACAGATACAATGGCCGCAATTGTGAGTCAGGTGTTCAAATACCCAGCAGAACAAGTACCATATGTGTACTAGGCTGGGATTACACACATGCATTGTGCGGAAAAGGGACCATTTATCCATGAAGGCATGGCAAAATACTCTATACACAAGTACAGTGAGTACCAAGGATGGCACAGACGATGCAGCCGGACACATTGCTGAGCAGGCATGGCCAGAGTTGAAGGGATCCATCACCAACAAAGGACATGTAGACACAGGGCAACACAACAATTGTGCAACTCTCTGCAGGGGAGATGTCAGGTGCCACAAAGGAAGGAACACCCCTTGGGACAATGCCTCCAAACACAAAGAGCATACACGACAAAGAATCTTTGCAGAGATCTTGTGATGGCACGCAGATACCAGGTTCCACCCCATGAGCAGCAGACTACAACATTTCCCTGAAACATAACACATGCCCACAACCCCAACTCCTGTAGCATCAGCATCAACATCAATACCTGAAATGAAAGACTTTTCCAAAGAAAAAGAAAATGCTTTATTCAGCATGAAAATAATAATGTGTAAACGAGACTATTCACAAAGGCCAATGGCCAGACCATATCAGCAGTCCTTGGGGGGAGACACATGGCCATGCGTCTCCAATAGCTTGCCTGCACATCACAAGAGTGGTTCGTCGACTGGGGGGGGCATCCTGTGGGGAAGGACCAGGCACCGCAGGGACAGGAGGGGGAAGGGTAGGTGTTGTGGGTGAAGGGACAGACGACTCCACCACAGGGGGTGGGGCAGCGCCAAAGGTGGAGGCGAGCTCAGCGCTGCACTCTTCTGCCAGTTCTTCAAGCATCCCCCCTGCACCCGGACAAAACAACAGGCCCCAAGGAGGGGGGGGGTCAGAGGGAAGGGTTGCAGCGCCACTGGGGGAGGTGGTGGATGGGCTGGGGGACTTAACTCCCCTACCCGAGGAGTGCCGTGACCGTTTGCGTCCAGGTGAACTAGTGGGGCTGAGGCCCAGCCCAGCAAAGTAGGCCTCCTTCTCCGAATCTGGGGCAGGGGAGCCAAGGGGAGTGACATCAGAGGGACTGGGGAGTGAGTCATGTGGATAAGGACTGTGGCTGCGTGCCTGCCTGTGTGCCCCAGACCCAGTGGGTGTGCCTGCTACCCCCTGAGTGTGCGTGTCAGGAGGTGTGCGCTTCCCCTTACGTGGTGGTGTGCTGCTTGTGTCTGGTGGGGTGCGTGTGTGTGGATGTCTTGGTGTGCTTGGGACAGGCATGGGTGTTGGACTTGTGGATGGGCCAGGGGTGGGGGGGGAGGCAGCGCTGCAGGTGACTCGCTACTGCAATCAGTGACAAGTCCAGGGACCTCAGCAACATCCGTTGGTCAGACATCGCTGATGACATGCCCTCCATATACGACACCATCTGGGTCAGCAGTCTGGTGTGGCCATGGAGGACAGTCAGGATCGATGTCTGTTCAACTTGCAACTGCCGCTGAATGTCCACAGACTCAGCAGTGAGGGCAGCAGGGGGGACAGGGGCAGGGGGTGCGGTGCCTGGCACGAAGGAGACACGGTGTGGCCTAGCACGGACAGAAGGGACCCGAACAAGTGGGAGGGCGGTGATGGATATGGAGGGGGCGGCGAGAGATGTACTGCTGCTTTCAGCTCTGGGAGCAGCCTCCGCCCCCTCTGGGAGCTCAGCCTCGGACCCGTCTGCCTCGTAGTCTGTGTTGGTACTGGGCAGGTCCTCCGCCTCACTCTCCTCGCCCTCCGTGCCACTAGATTCCACCGACTCCACAGCAGTGATGGCACCACTGCTCGATCCCTCCTTCACGTCCGTGCCGGTGTCTCCCTCGGTGTCCTCCAATGATGCTGTGGGCAAGGTGAAGAGACAGGAAAAAATCAGTCACCTGTATACATCTGACACATTAGTCCAAACCAAATAGGCAACAGTGCATATCAGGAAAGGCATCAGGAGTAACATCTAGGATACTCCCCACATATGTAAACCCTGCACTCCCCAGTTGGTTGATGCACCATGCCACTTGCAGACAATGAAAATTAGGACACAACAGCAAATAACTTGAAATCACAAGATCATGAGAAGCTAGTGTCTGGGATCACTTGAGCACAGCAAGACTATGAAGGCATGCCACCTCTTGTTCACTGGGAAACAAACAGTATTGTCGCACCCAAGGCCAAATACCACATGCCAATGCAGAGGGTGTCCCCACACTCAGAGACCTGTGAGTACTTTTGACACCCCAAAGAACTCCCGGAGAATCACAACCCTTTACAATATGGACATGTCTAGCATGTGTGAATGTGGCACTCTGTGAACACAACACACATGTGTCTGTATAGCAGAAGTCACACAAGGATGTGCACACAAAACTACATGTACACAGTCATTGTCTGAGCTGCCAGACTCATTTAAATCAGCCACTGTTAGGCAGAAATGGCGTAGCAGTAAGTACATACACATGGCACCAGGGTGGCTGGAAGACTTGACACTCATAAGTTGGTATCAGCAACTACCAAGGACTAACCCAAATGCTAGCACACTGTGGGAACATGTATATGTATGAACTCCAAACAAGTGTTGTCCAAACTGTGCCTTACTTTCCAATGTGCCAGCGTGTCCCTGGAAAGTGTAAAGTTGGTGTCTTGTGCACTTCCTTGGGAGACATCTGTCATGCAGGCACATCATTGTCCTTCACAACCAAACAACAAGGTCAAGCATATGAAACATTGAAACATGTTGACAGGTGTAGTGAGTGCCAATGGACATTTTCCCAGAGTAACAACTTGAATAATGTCATTTGTCACATGGCTATCCGTCACCTGATCACACAGTTGGCTACACATATGACCTACTGACTGTCATCTGGAGTGGCACACATGTCCACACCCAGGACAATGCATAAGCTAATGGGCCTGCAATTGTTTAGCAAAAAAGCCTAGCTGTACTGTGGGTTCCCCCTCATGGCAAGCCAGAATGTACCCACAGATGTCAGCACAAAAAGTCACAACTGTGTAGCATCTGAACCACACACAGGTGCCAAAAATGTCCAAGCAGGATACATGATTGCCAAGAACTGACACAGGCAATGAAGCACCAACAGCAAGCACTGGCCAACATCACGGGGGCACTGCACGATGACTTTCTGTACTGCGAATCATCACACACAAGTCAGAACTGGCAATGAAACATCGGGGTTGAACATGTACGCCCCTGAGGTTCTGTAGCGATCCGAACCCGTGAATTCGGTATCGTAGTACTGACACGATTTTGGTACCAATGAACTGCAAATGATCCATTATATGCATGACAGTGTTTTCGCTACGCAACTAGCATGAATTCACTGAGAAATAGGGCATTCTGTTGTAAAGTCATGGCATCCATTTTAGTTACGGCATCCATTTTGTTTCTTGCCCTCACATAGTCAATGAACGGGCGATGACCCCGGCAGAGTCACCTTGTTAAGGACACGTAAGCTCGAGCCCCGAGAAAGGCTGACGCTGCATGACTAGGCAGAATCAAGCTGCCTCCCTTGCCTGAGGCAAGTCCTGCTATACTGGTTCTCGTGTCCGTTGTCCTGACTGAAAGGCCGAAGACGGTAGCCATGCCCGTTTATGATCCATAAACACCTCTTATCCTACTTTTCAATCCTTTGCACCTGGCTCTGCTCCTCTCCTTCTGGGCTTTTACAATGGGGAGGTTACGATTTTAATGATGGGGAGGATCGGGCAAAGAATGGAAAACTGACAAGGGGACCTGATCGAATACCGAAAACCTACGACTAATTATTGTTTGATGTCTATTTACTGTTTGTTTGGGATACCGGGTTGGGCATGAGAAATATTCGTGTAATGTTGCCTAAAGACATTTTTCGTGTATTTAAGGAACAACCCACTTAATGCAATTTGAACAGTCTCGTAGATTCTGCCTCTGTGTGGTTCCTATGACTTCTGTGTCCCTGCAGTGAATAAATCTTAGTCTCTGACGCCACCATCGAGAAACCCGCGTCTCTGTTTATTTGTGCACCGAGACAGGAAGGAACTCAGGGGTCTTCGGGTGTTGTTTCCCTGACACCTCTGGACTCTTAAAAGTCCAGAACCTCAAATTGGCGCCCAACGTGGGGCGACATCATCCGGTACCGGTCCAAAGCCTGAAAAGTTCGAGAAGTTTCGTGTGAAGATTCCGGAGGGAGGTACCCCGCTTCATCGATCCCTGCATGTCGTAAAAGTGACCCGACAATCTCTTCCACGAGGGTTCCCATTCCCAGACGGCTACAGAGGACCGCTGCCCTGACTGTCGCCCTGTCTTGGACCCGAGGTGCAGACCTTAGTACGGCGAGACGTTGACGGGTTCTCCTTGGTGACGTCTTCCACATTTCAGTTAAGTATTAAGTGGGTTACGCTCAGTTTGGTTGTTCTTTGTTGCTCTGGGTTAATTCGTAGATTATCATTGGTTGCTCTTGTTTAGATAATCTTTGTTTTGGTATTAGTTCATTTTGGTAGGCCTAAGTTCTCTGCGCATTTTGGTTGTAATTTGTCTTTGTTTGTCATGACTACCAGTAGTAATTGTTTCCTGTCCTGGTTACGTTGCAACGGGGATTCCCGGTTGGAGGATTCGTGTTCGGTTCCTCCGATTGGAACTCCTACATATGAGCTCTATTGTAAACATGGTGTGGGTCCTATTGCGTATAATGAAGTATGGGTCCGTTATACCAGGAAAGATGGTGTCCTTAGTTGGCCACCGCATGGTAGCTTCGAAACCGAAATACTAGACAATCTAGAAATGAAGTTGTTTAAGAGAAAAGCCCGGCCGGCAATGTTTGATTCTTTTCGCGTATGGCGTAAAGAAGCCAAACAGAGAGAAATTAGGAAGACGAAGAAAGAACAGAAAGAGAAAGGGTTGACTTTAATGGAGTCTGCTAGGCAGCTGCATGTCAACGAGACTGAGAAAGCAATGGAGATGGCGAATAGAAAATATAATTTGGCAATTGATAAATGTTACCCTGTATTGCCATCTTGTCCTACTAAGCCGATAGAGGATCATGAAAAGGATCCTCTGTTGTCTTACCTGTTGAATTCACCTCCACCGTATGCACAGGGTATTACAGCACCACAGTTACTACCTGTTGTACAGCCAGCTGCTGGTCAGCCTGGAATAGTTGCTCCACTTCCTTTGATTCCAGCTCCTGTCCTTCCCGTGGTTAATGTTCCTTCGGCACCCCCTCTTCCTGGGTCGCCTGTTCCGCCTTTGCCTGTCGTTTCGCAAACTGCTTTTCCTGCTACTCCCACCCTTACTATTTCATCTGCTTCAGCTGCCCTGCTCCCGAACCCTGTGAACATTCTGACTCCGCTTTCCGTTCGTCGGGAAATAACCGACTCTGTAACTAATATCTTAACTCCTCTCTACAGGTCTTTAATTGGGACCCCCGTTTCTGATTCTATACAGAGACGTAGCCAGCTTCCTGGTCCTCAGGAACGAGAAATGTTAGATTCGACAGCTCTTAGGTGGATGTCGAAAGCTGTGAAGTATGATGCACGAAGAGTGTTAGATACCTTTATGCAATGGAATGAACCAACTCAACGTTATGTTTTTGACGTGATGTGTTCTCTTGTGCGTGAAGAATGGGAAGATGATGACTTAGATTCCGTCCCCTCTGATCTGATAAATATTCAGCAGAAATTTGCCGCAGGAATGGTGATAGGTTCAGAAGTAAGGGGAGCGATAGAACTGATTTTAGCTTATAGGGATGAGTCCCCTCTTCGAGCTACAAGGGACCCTGATGGTTCACCGATTACTAGGAAAAAACGAGGTCAATATCCGATGAGGGAAGTTCCACCGATATGGCGTGATGCAGTTCAAGCTGATGGGGCTAATGGTATTGCAGCTGCCCCGGCACAATTCCAGAGAGTGTGGATACACATCCCTTGGAAGCGGGCCGAAGTATTAGCAGTAAAACAGGCGTTGCCGGACCCGCGTAAAAATCCTGCTGGTTATTACAAAGAGTTAACGCAGACAGTTCAAGCGTGCGTCATGAATTTGGCAGACATTGAAATGCTATTTGGTAATGTAGTGCCACAGCCTATATGGGCCAAGATTCGGCAAGAGAAAAACCAGTCGCCTTAGGAGGTGATTGGCCAGCTATTGTAGCAGCAGATGGGCAACAAGTTGGCGGTGCTAAACCTGAACCTCTGATTGCTGCCTTACCTGGCAGAATAATTAATCTGATGAAAACGCTGATGCCAGCGTTACGAGTTAATTGGGATAAACTATTGGCATGCAAGCAAAAGAAGGACGAAAGCGTCTCTGACTTTTTCACTAGATTTGAAGAGACCTTCGTAGACCACAGTGGGCAAGATATGAGTACTGAGGGAGGCCAGAGGTTGTTTGTCGACAAGTTCGTGTTTAATTTACTACCTGAGCTTAGTAACAAGTTAAAGGATTCTGAAAGTGCATGGGCAGTGTCGACGACAGCACAGATACTTGCAACTGCTCAGTATTACGAGAATAGAGAGAAAGAAGAGAAGGAAAAGTCAGAAAAGAAAACGAAAGATTTAAAGACTAAAGTACTATTGCAACAGGCATATCCGTCTCGTTCGAATCAGTCAGATTCACAGCAGCGACCCCAGTTTCAGCAACAGCCACAATTCCAGCAAGGGACGTCCCAAAGATTTAATTATGGTTTTTCCCGACAACAGCTAGCATGGAATCAGTGTGCCTATTGTAAAAAGGAGGGTCATTATAAGAATGAGTGTCCGGTACTGCACGCACAGACTAGTGGTGTCCCAGCTCAGAGAGGTAATGTTGGGTTTATGCAAGCTCCTAGAGGTAGAGGACGTGGTACAATGACACCACAGGCCGATCGCCCATAAAATTATTTCGATCAGCGAAATGTACAACCTGCGCAATCAGGTAGATCTCCACAGTATCATGTTGAAGATTATTATGATAATAATGAAGAGATTCAGAGAAGCGAGTACTAGGACAGCCACAGGCAAAGAGAGGGAGTAGTATCAGTTCCAGTTGATCAGAGTGGACCTTATGTCGCAGTAGTTACATCAGGCGTGGTCGAACCGTTTCTGTTGGATACTGGTGCGGCAAAAAGTTCAATTATGCATGCGAAACTCCCTGGCGCACCTTTGTCTGGCTTAACGAACACTTCAGTAGGTTTCTCAGGCGCCCCTGTTCACAATCCTGTTTCCAGTCCTTTATCAATATCTGTTGGGCCATGCGAACTAGAAGCACCCCTTATTCTAACAACCGGTTGTAATGAGAATCTGCTTGGTTTAGATCTGTTGAAACGCCTGCATGCGACACTGTACTGTTCTCCTTCGGGAGTACAGCTCACATTAGGCAAAAGAGTCATCTCTCCAATGTATATGTCGATGGATAAGCTCCCACCGGAGCTGCGTTCTCTCCCTGATACTCTCTGGGCGACTGGTCCTAACGATGTAGGCCTCTTGGAAATTCCCCCTTATGTGGTAAGTCTGAAAGCGAATGTTAAATTCCCACGAATCCCACAGTATCGGATTTCGAATGAAGGTGAACGTGCACTCTTGCTGATTGTGAAAGACTTAATACAGAAAGATGTGATAGAGGAAACTAGAGGAAATGTCTGCAATAGTCCTGTTCTGCCGATTTTGAAACGCACCGACCCGTCCAAACCTCCAATCTACAGATTTGTGATTGACCTCATAGAAGTTAACAAAATAGTGATTCCGCAGTTTCCTGTGGTACCAGATATCACTGCATTATTGACGTTGATTCCTGCCTCAGCTTCATGGTTTACAGTGATCGACTTGAAGAATGCCTTCTTCAGCATTCCGATAGCCGAGTGTTGGAAAGGCGTTCGCCGGAGGGGGGTTCGATGCCCGTCTTGCCCACCCCTTTGACCCACCTCTCCCACGTAGGCCGAACCAGGCGCGCACACCCTGAGCTAACACTACGAACAGAGTGACACCACACGTATTCTTTGTAGGACGATAGGTTCTTTTATCGATGAGTTCAAGGGATCTTTGTGATCCAAGATGCAAGCAGTACAGCAGTGGCACAAGGTACCACAAATCGGTCGTGGGGAATGGGGGTAGCGGGACAGTCTTTAAAGATAGTGTCTCTGCGAAATACCCTGCGGATAGCTCACAATCCTCGAGCTGGAGGGTGTCTCTTACCGAGTCGTCCTCAAGGGGAGCGCCGCGAGTCTCTCAGCAGGCACAGGTGGTCGGGGTTCGGGAGCCGCGATTCCATCAGCAAGACTCAGATGGTTCGATAGCTGGGGGCCGCGAGTCACTCAGCAGGCCCAGGTGGTTCAGTGTTCAGGAGCCGCGACCTCGTCAGCAGGGCTCAGATGGTTCAATAGCGAGAGGCCGCGAGTCACTCAGCAGGCCCAGGTGACTTCAGCGTTCAGGAGCCGCGACAGCGTCAGCAGGCTCGGATGGTTCCGGGTCTTCTCTGCATTTGTTCCTCCGCCACCCCTTGTTATACTCCGCTTGCTCTTTGAAGTCCGGAGTCCTCGCAGAGGGGGGACTGGGGTGACGGAGGGGGTTCGGCGGGATTTCCTGCCGCTCACTTCTTTGGTCTTTTCAGGTGGGTCTGGGAGGGACCCCAGACGCTCGGCAGGGGAGGCGCCTGCTCCCCAGGGGCCTGGTGGCTGATCGAGTCTTCCCGGGGAAGGCGACCCAAGGTGTGACTGGGCTGGCGCCTCTGGGTCTGGCTCGAGGGTTCCCGCTCCCTCGGTCGGACATGCGTGGTAGGGTGTCGAGTCTGTCAGGGCTCTGGCCGGCCCTCGGATCTGGGTGGCTGGGGCGGCCGGAGTCGGAGATGTCGTGTCTTGAGGGTGGTTGCAGGGTGGCTGGATGATTGGGAGGGCAACGCCGTGAGGCCGGTCTCACACCGAGGAAAGTAGAGACATTTTTGGTTTCTCCTTAGGAGGTCGCCGTTTCAGATTCAAACGCGCTCCACAAGGTTATTGTGAGAGCCCTTCAATTTACAGCCAAGCATTGAAGAGTCAATTAGATGCTCTTGTACTTCCTCCTGGTGTTGCTCTGATCCAATATGTAGATGATCTTTTACTGGCTGCTGATGACAAGGAAACTTGCAAAACAGCTACAATTTCTTTATTACGTCATTTGTCAGACTTGCATCACAAGGTTTCACCTTCTAAACTGCAATATTGTTGCCAAGAAGTGACCTACTTAGGTCATCTTTTGTCAAAGGAGGGAAGAAGGTTGACCCCAGAGAGAATCAAAGCAATTTCGCAGATGACTGTACCAAGCACACAGAGAGAAGTACGTGCGTTTTTGGGTATTACGTCATACTGCAGGCAATGGATCCCAAATGTTTCTCTCATGGCGAAACCATTGGTAGCCCTGACTGGAAAAGGTGTTCCGAGCCCTTTGCCATGGTCTGATGAATGTCAACAGAGCTTCTCCGACTTACGTGATGCGCTGTGTTCAGCTCCTGTGTTGGGTACTCCTGACTACAGTAAGCCTTTTACTTTATATGTCCATGAAAGAGAAGGTTGTGCGTTGAGTGTATTAACGCAACAATTTGGTGACAAACAGCGACCTTGTGCATATTTCTCATCCACATTAGATCCGGTAGCCAGAGCATTGCCAAGTTGTTTAAGAGCTACAGCAGCAGCTGCAGTGTCTATCCGACAGTCTGCTGGACTAGTCATGAACAACATGTTAGTAGTCATGGTTCCACATGCTGTGGATACACTCATGAATCGAACGAAAACTCAGCACCTCACCAGTGCTAGACTATCAGGCTATGAGCTGACGCTTTTGGCAAGTCACATTCAGATCAAGCGATGCAACATATTGAATCCAGCAACGCTGTTGCCGACTACTCAAGAGTTGAGTGATTCAGAGCCCCATGATTGTTGTTTCAAAACTGAGGAAGAGACAAAAGGTAGGATTGATTTAAAAGATACTCCGTTACTAGATCCAGACGGCACTTTATATGTCGATGGGTCGTGTTTCAAACTACAGAATGGTGATGTGACGGCCGCGTATGCAGTTACGACTTTGAGTACGATTGTTGAGACTGCAAGAGTAAGTCAGAATTCTGCCCAAGCTGCAGAATTAATTGCATTAACAAGAGCGTGTGTTTTAGCTGAGGGAAAGAGAGTGAATGTGTTTACTGATAGCCAATACGCCTTCGGCTTTGGACGTCTATGGAAAGAAAGAGGTTTTCTCACGTCCCATGGGACTAAGATCCAACATGGACAGTTAGTCAGCGATCTATTGGAATCTCTGACCCTACCGAATGAAGTTGCGATTGTGAAGTGCAGTGCACATCGAAAGATTACGGATGATGTTGGCCGTGGGAATGCGTTTGCTGATGAGGTCGCTAAAGAAACGGCCAAGAACATGACGAGCCGAATGTACGTTGCAACGTCTGCAAGATGGATTGCTGAGTCAGGGATGTGTGAAAATACGATTGAAAGTGTGAAAGCAATCCAGAATGAAGCAACTGAAAATGAGAAGAATGAATGGAAGGAGAAAACGGGTAAAAAGGATTCAAGTGGATGTTGGGTTGATTTGTCTGAGCAGCAGCGTTGGATGTTACCTGACGCGTATGTGCTCGCAGTAGTCACGATGGCGCATGGAGCGGCGCACATCAGTTCGAAAGGGATCTGTAAAATGTTAGCTCCAGTATGGAAGAATGATGGAATTAATAAGTGTGCGGAAAGAGTGGTGAAAAACTGCATGATATGCCTGATGCATAATCCTGGCAAGGGAACCCCAACCCCAACTGGTCATTTTGCTCCCCCTTCTTGTCCCTTTGAAGTGATTCAGTTGGATTTTATCCACATGGACAGGTGTAACAATCTTAAATATGTCCTAGTGGTAGTCTGTGCCTTTTCAAGATGGATTGAGGCATATCCATTAAAGGATAACACTGCTATGTCCACTGCCAAAATCCTCCTCAAAGAATACTTCCCCAGGTATGGTATGCCACGGATTGTTTGGTCGGACAATGGAAGTGAGTTTGTAGGGAAAGTCATGAAGAGTGTGTGTACGGGTCTGGATATTACCCAGAAATTCCACAGTGCTAATCACCCACAGTCAGCAGGTTTGGTTGAAGGGTACAATGGTACCCTGAAGCTGAAACTTGCTAAAATTCAAGCTTCCACTGGTCTATCTTGGCCAGATGCACTGCCTTTAGCTCTACTCTCCAGCAGAGCGACTGTACACTCTCGAGTAGGGCTTAGCCCATATGAGATTGTGTTCGGTCGTCCTGCTAATGTTTGGGGAGTCCCTAGGCCAAAGGAATTCAAACAGATCGAATACCCAATGTTGATTGATTATCTTTATGACCTGACTGCTAAACTAAGCCTTATTCATCAACAGGTATTCGAATCCTTGCCTAAACTGCCAGAGAGTCCAGGCCACACGTTGAAACCAGGCGACCAAGTAGTGGTGCGGAATTTTGAGCGAACTCGGAACCTCCAGCCAAGATTCGTGGGTCCGTTCCAGGTACTCCTAACAACGAGAACTGCTGTAAGCCTAGCTGGAAGGAAGAATTGGGTGCACGCTAGCCATACGAAGCGTGTCCCTCTCCCACTCCCCTATGACAACTGGGTTAGACAGGGATTTGGTGTATCCGAGACAGAACCTGTTCCTAGGCACATCCCTTTCAGTGATGCAGAGTACATAACGGACCCACGAACTGAAACACAAAACTTTGACACCTCAGCAGGAACCGCTCTTTTGAATCCTGGACCGAGTGTTGTACAAAGTGAACATTTGTCACCTGTGGAGTCGAACATTTCTGCACCTGTAGACCAGCTATTTCAAGATCAGACAAGATCCGGAAAGTACAGATATAATCTACGTTCTCATGTTATGAACTAATGACATTGCATACTTACCTTTCTGTTTGAAAACTGTTTTGATCTTATTGCATTCCATTCAGTCAGGAAGTTTGCTCTAAATTTTTATCTTTTTGTTTTTGTTGTTTCTCTCACCTTGCCGTCTGGGTTACCGTAGGGTCGTAACGTGTGCCTTGTTTTAATTTGCAGGGAACCAGACACAAGGTCGGTTTCTTCTGTTTACTTTGGGAACTCCCAGGGGAGACAGAGGCAATTTTTTAACAGGTACAAACCATCCGTTGCGAACGGTTGTAGAAGATGGAGCTTCCTGAACTGCGACGGGTTAACATCATAAATGTGCACAAGACAAAACTATATGACATATTGTATAGCAAATGTTTTCTAATGCAATGTGCTCTGACACTTCTGATTGTTTTAATAACTTTGGTAGGCGGAATTATTTTTGGTATTCAGTTGATCTTTACACCTGTTACATCTACGGTATCTCCCCATGTTCCTGTTTCTCCGACTGCTGTTTCTCTTCATTCTTTCCATCCTTTTCCTGCCCACGAGCAAGCTCGACGCTCTGAGTTTATAAATAACACTTTCATTCAGCTCTTGCACCAACATCAACTAGTGGTTAACACAACAAACTGCTGGGTGTGTGGCTTGATACCACATACCATGGACAAGGGCATCCCTTATCTGGTTCTGCCCTTTAGTTATAATGGATCACTCTGGGCATTTCAGACCATGTTCGCTTATGCCCTAGAGACCTATCCTCCACGACCTCCGCGTTCCAGTAGGTATAACTCCGCTAATAGAGCCTTGGTAAAAGGAATCACTGACATGGTTAGAGATGTCAATAACACTCCGTTCATTCCCAAGGATGAATTGCGAGTTTACATGGGTTGGAATGTTACGGAATATGGCATTACTCTGGGTGAGAACAAACGTAAAAGCTCGACTCCGATCTGGGTCGTACCCCACCAAGGTCAGGTCTGTTTGCAAGGAAATGGGAGGAATCCGAAAGCTCGACTAGGGAAGATTGACTGTATCGAAACATATGTTTTCCCGTCACAGTCTTCCCCTGCATTTTTAGCTGCTAAGGGTACCTATTTTGTTTGCCAAGACAGAGCATACACATGGCTGCCTGCTGACTTCTCAGGCTCATGTTATATCGCTCAACTGTTACCTCCGACATACACTGCTGCACCGGACTATCACAAAACTAGAGTTGTGAGAGGTGTTTTCAGTAAAGAAGATACTGCTGGCCAAGAAGCAGGAGACTTCTTCAAAGGTTTCCTTCCATTCTGGGGGCCTATGGCCAACAGTAGAAACTTACGTCAACTAACACGGGTAGTTGAATCCACTATCACCGAAACTGCGGGTGCCCTTAGTAACCTAACAGCTGAGCTTCAAGCGGATCGCCTCATGACGTTACAGAACCGTATGGTCCTTGATGTGTTACTTGCAGATCGAGGTGGAGTATGTAAGATGATCCAATCGAGTTGCTGTGTTTTTATCCCAGATAATGCGCCAACGGTATACAAGGCCATCTCTAAGTTACACAAAATCTCTGACTCTATTCATGTAGAGTAAGGTGACTGGTCATTAATGGGATGCTTCTGGAGCCTGTTATCTGCGTGGGGATGGAAGGTTCTGATAGTCACTGGTGTTGCATTGGTATTTTTATTTTCGTGCTGTCTCATTGTTCAGTGTGGTCCTGCCTTATGTAGTCTCTGCGTTTCAACATGCGTAAGAAGACCACCTGTTTTTAGAGATAAGCCACGGGATAGAGTAATGCTTCAACAACATATCAGTGACCTGATGAACATAGAAATGGACTCTGACATAGAGTAAGTTATTGCCTATGTAAGGGCAAAAGGACGGTCTGAGGTTCTGTAGCGATCCGAACCCGTGAATTCGGTATCGTAGTACTGACACGATTTTGGTACCAATGAACCGCAAATGATCCATTATATGCATGACAGTGTTTTCGCTACGCAACAAGCATGAATTCACTGAGAAATAGGGCATTCTGTTGTAAAGTCATGGCATCCATTTTAGTTACGGCATCCATTTTGTTTCTTGCCCTCACATAGTCAAGAACGGGCGATGACCCCGGCAGAGTCACCTTGTTAAGGACACGTAAGCTCGAGCCCCGAGAAAGGCTGACGCTGCATGACTAGGCAGAATCAAGCTGCCTCCCTTGCCTGAGGCCAGTCCTGCTATACTGGTTCTCGTGTCCGTTGTCCTGACTGAAAGGCCGAAGACGGTAGCCATGCCCGTTTATGATCCATAAACACCTCTTATCCTACTTTTCAATCCTTTGCACCTGGCTCTGCTCCTCTCCTTCTGGGCTTTTACAATGGGGAGGTTATGATTTTTATGATGGGGAGGATCGGGCAAAGAATGGAAAACTGACAAGGGGACCTGATCGAATACCGAAAACCTACAACTAATTATTGTTTGATGTCTATTTACTGTTTGTTTGGGATACCGGGTTGGGCATGAGAAATATTCGTGTAATGTTGCCTAAAGACATTTTTCGTGTATTTAAGGAACAACCCACTTAATGCAATTTGAACAGTCTCGTAGATTCTGCCTCTGTGTGGTTCCTATGACTTCTGTGTCCCTGCAGTGAATAAATCTTGGTCTCTGACGCCACCATCGAGAAACCCGCGTCTCTGTTTATTTGTGCACCGAGACAGGAAGGAACTCAGGGGTCTTCGGGTGTTGTTTCCCTGACACCTCTGGACTCTTAAAAGTCCAGAACCTCACCCCTCCCACGCACACCCACCCATACCTGAGTCAATTTGACTGATACCAATCAAGAAGTGAAAACTCTTATTCAGGGTTACAATAACTGTGCTTGAAAACTAGCTTCATTAACACAACATCACCTTGTAGGGCTGGCAAAACATATTGGTCACAAACAAACATCAACAGATTCTTGTGAATAGCCACACAGGCACTGCCCAGTGTGAGTATGCACAAGCAAACTGCTGTATCCCTGTCCAGTGGGCAATTGTATCACACATGTGAAAACAACTACCTAGGCCAGGGAACAATGCCACAGAGGCAGAGCCATTATAAACCCACAGTGAATGTGCACAGTGTTGGATGACACACATGAGTAGGAGGGCAGGATGTGACAGGGGACTGTAGTGTGCACACTGCTCCATGGTCCTGGAATGAGCTGACTATCACAGGAGCAACCGTCCCGCCACTATGCATATATCCCACTCATGCACATCATGTCTGAGGCCACAACATTGGTAATGCATGCAGCAAGTCTGTTCATTTGAAACCTCACACTCCTATGTTGGGACTCAGCATCAGTGACAACAAATATGCACCCCCTAATGACTGTACAGGACAGGGCACAGGCAGACCACCCCCACACATGATGCTGAAAGCAGTGTGCACCTTGATAAACTGGCAACCTAGATGACCATGTGCAATAGTGATCACACACAGACCAGGTAACACATGTCAAGGAGGGGAAGGGAGGAAGAACAGCACAGGTTGACTGTGGGGGAACAGGATATGCACTGCACATATATACCCTGGCAGTGTCTCCAGGCGACTGAGCAGCAACAAAAGCTGGCGACACACAACAAACACACATGTACCTACCCCCTTCCTGCTGCTGTAACTCCTGTATCCGCCTATCCAGGTCAGGGAAGACCACCGCCAGGACACGCCGCATCTGGTGGGTCAGGCACCAGTGCCCGCCATGCTTGCGAGGAGCCTCCTCCTTCAGCATGACCCGGGCGATCCTCTGGGTCCAGCACCGGATGTCCTGCCATCTCTTCCTCACTTGTGGCAGGCGCCGACTGCGACCCTCCGCCGACTGCACGGCCTTGACGGCATCCTTCCAGATCTTTCCCTTGTGGTAGGGGGATACCTGTGTGGATGACAAAGTGGGACAATATCACTACACCTGTACCATGTCACAGAGACACACAGTTGAACATCTTAGATTTGTAGAACAGGGCATAGTATGCTGGCAAGTAATAGCACCTTAGTCATAGGGACTTTTTCCACTGGGGAGGCAGCAATGCACTACATGGCATAGTAAGTACACAGGTGGCATGAGGGGTGCAAACCAATCCCTGATCATGGCACACACTGTGCATCCCAAGCAACACAAGGCTGATGGACAGCACCGCAAAGCAGTCACATGCCGCAGGCCACTGACGAAACCTCAGCACAGTACACAGACACACACAGGCACACATCAATCACCTGCCATTGGCAACAGAGGATGCAAACCTCACTCTGCACATGTGCCACTTGCCAGGGGGGGGTCACAGGTGTGGGGCTAGCTCAGCAAGTCAGACACACAGCACGGCTTACTTCACACATCAGATGGATTGAGC
This sequence comes from Triturus cristatus, assembly GCF_964204655.1. Lineage (NCBI taxonomy): Eukaryota > Metazoa > Chordata > Amphibia > Caudata > Salamandridae > Triturus > Triturus cristatus. Next base: position 408,837,512 of record NC_140589.1, on the reverse strand, counting down.
AGTTGCCTCCTCCATGCAGCTGTGGTGCAACACTCCACATAGACACTCATCCACATGACAAGAAACATTCACACACATCAATGTCCAGGGGGCGTACACATCATTTGGACACTCTCACCACTCTCACCACAGCTCCACTCAACTCTCACACACATCTGTGGGTGCAGTCACCTGTCACACCGGGGTGACCACTGAATCACCGCAGGACAATAGAACAAGAATGCCCAAGAGGATTTGACTGGCGGAATGTGCCATGCACTATGCAGTGAATGTCACAGTAAGCACAATGCAAGTGAGGAGTGCACACATGAACTACATCAAGCCCTGCATGAGAGACATAAGCCATCCCCCCCCCCCCGGGACCCACTCCACCCAACATTGCATGTCTGTCACACATGGCCAAAATGCCAGAAGTGACAGACACAATAAAGTTGCACAGGCAAAGGTACTGGAGTCTGCACTCACCTGTTCCCCAGGTCGACCATGCAGCATGGGGTACTGTGGGAGGATCACATCCAGCAGGGCCTCGTTCTCCTCCTGGGTGAAAGACTGGGCCCTCTCCACAGTCCTTGACATGGTGCCAGAGAGAGACAATACAGCAGCAGTGGTATCGACTGACATGTTGTGCAGGCAAGTGCCCTCTCATGGGTTCTGCCTGCCTTATATCTGCCTTGCTGGCCTATTTCATTTACAGGAGTACAGAGTGATTGGTCAGACTCATTTGCATCCTACGTTTCCTCCAATCCCTTTAAACATACACCAGTGACAGCCTTTGCATCTTTTGATTTTGCAGCATCATGTCAAGTCAACAACCACTTTGCAACAATGTTAAATGTGGTCAACTGATTTTTCCAGATCACATGATGTAAAAATTTGAACTTGAAACTCGGTTTTAGAAGGGCGACCTCCGGGGAGCCAGATGGTGTCGGACTGACCACCCCGAGAGGCACCGTTCCATTAGGAAGTAGCCGAGCGCCGCTGAGAAGCCTCCTGGGCGAAGTCCTTCTCCTAGGATCGTACAGCCAAGTAATTCCCCCCACCACAAAGGAACACAACAAGGGTATCAAATCTTACAGGTCTTTATCGGTTGCAAAAGGCAGGTTTCTGTGGCAATATTTACAGGTGGATCGAGGGATCCCAAAGAGTCTCGGGGTCGTTCAGTGATGGGGTAGCGGGACAGTCTCAGTACCAGCCTGGTACGGGAACACCCTGCGCTCAGCTCTCAATCCTCGAGCTGGGGGGGTTCCGGGAGCCGGGACGTCGTCCGCAGGGCTCGGAGGGTTGCCTCGTTGAGGTTGAGCCGTGACGAGGTCAGCAGGGCTCCGATGGTCACTCCTTCAAAGTTGAGCCGCGACGAGGTCAGCAGGGCTCCGATGGTCACTCCTTCGAGGTCGAGCCGCGACGAGGTCAGCAGGGCTCCGTTGGTTACTCCTTTGAGGTCGAGCCGCGACGAGGTCAGCAGGGCTCCGATGGTTAGTTCTTCGAGGTTGAGCCGCGACGAGGTCAGCATGGCTCGAGGTCCGCGTTTCAGGCAATGAGTCTCTCTCCGTAGGGTCAGCCGCGATTCGATCAGCAGGGCTCTCGACTCCAGGATACAACTGCTGTCCTGGTTGTGGGTTGCCCCAGATATATGGCTGGAGCCCTTTGATGTCCAGACCCTCATGCCGGGGGGGCCGGAGGGGCCGGGATGGAAGAGTCCAGACACCCAGCGGGGGGGTGGGGCCATCGCCCAGGGAGGCCGGAGGGCGATCGGGCCCAAGAGTCGGGGGCCGGCGGGAGGCCCCATCAAAACTCCCCTCCTCTGGGATCTGTGGAGTGGCCACTCAACCCCCTTGGGTCGGGTCTTGGCGCCTCGATGTTGGGGCTTCGCGGGGACCGAGGCCCGGGAGGGTCGCGTCGCGAAGGCTGATGCGGGTAGCGGGGTACAATCTCGGGGGTCTTCGAAGGGTTGGGGTTGCCCCCGTTTGGACTGGTAGGAGGGTTCGGGACCACGCCACGAGGCCGGGTCCAACACTCGGTATCCATGACAACCAGCATGCATTTAAGCCCTAATACTTTTCCCTCATGTGTCCCCATTGTAATTCTTAAATCCCCACACTGGTACGGTGCTTTTCACACGTACCCCTAGGGCACCATCACTACAGTGATACGGGCCGTACTCATGCGTGTACGGCCCGTATCACTAGGCCCTACAGTACCCCCAACGATAGTGATAGGCACGTACTCACGCGTGTACAGCCCGTACACGCATGAGTACGGGCCTATCACTATCGTTGGGGGCACCGTAGGGCCTAGTGATACGGGCCGTACTCACGCGTGTACGGGCCGTACACGTTTGTGTACGTGCCTATCACTATCGTTGGGGGCACCGTAGGGCCTAGTGATACGGGCCGTACTCACGCGTGTACGGGCCGTACACGTGTGTGTACATGCCTATCACTATCGTTGGGGGTACTGTAGGGCCTTGTGATACGGGCCGTACTCACGCGTGTACGGGCCATACACGTGTGAGTACGTGCCTATCACTATCGTTGGGGGTACCGTAGGGCCTAGTGATAGGCACGTACTCACGCGTGTACAGCCCGTATCACTAGGCCCTACGGTACCCCCAACGATAGTGATAGGCACATACTCACACATGTACGGCCCGTACACGCATGAGTACGGGCCCTACACACACCCTCAGAGCGTGTGTACTGCGTTTCACAGCTTACACTGGTGATAGGAGGCGCACACGAAAGGAATGGAGGTGTCAGACTCGCACAAGGCTGTACATCAAGTCATTGTCAGTGCAGTCCTTAATGTGCAGGGCCTAGATGTGTCAGGCAGTGATGTGGCACATGTCTCCTCATGTTGTGGCACAATAGATGTGTGATGAGCTGTTTACACATGTCATGTGTGATGGGGCACTACGTGGCACACTTCCCCTTCACACTTTGCACATGTGTGCATGTGCGACACACGTGTCAAGCACTGCATCACTGTTATGGCACAGTCAGCAACACCCGCAACTGTCCCCTGATGGCAGGTACACGGATAATTACACCTCACATGTGACTCCCAGTGTGCCACGATGTGACTATGTCAAGTGTGTGTCATGTGTTACCATGAGCTTTCCGTTGGTGTTCCGTCAACTCCATCTGCTGTTGCAGCTTCCAACATGTGTATGTGTGCATTTGTGCATGACACACATATACGCACACCATGCCACATGTGGACTCACAAGTTACATGTGTCATGGTGGTTCGAAGATGACTTCCTGACATGACGCAATATCGGCGTTGTATCAATGTCTGTGACATCAGTTTTTGACATGGACCCCTTAATGGAAATGTGTGTCATCTGTCCATTTCAAGATAACATGTGACCTGTGCGTCAAGACTACCGCCAGCTGTCTGTATGAGATGACTTCCTTCTAATGCTGATATGTGGATGTCTGTCACTCATGTAATGTGTCTGGCTTGTCACTTACACTGGCCAACAGCTATTTCATGGCATGTCATGTCAACATTGCCATGCAACTATTGTGGCTGGCTCTTCGTAGGAGTATCACCTGGCTGGCCCATGTGTCCTGGATGGATTGCACAACACAGACTCTGTATTAAGCAGATGTGTATTAGCTGTTGAACATGTGCTCACCTCAGTGACATTGGTGTGGTAATGTACTCACTCTTCGTTATTCCTTCCAAATCTCTGCAGGGCACCGCCTCTCCCCAGACGCATGCCAGACCTGGATGCCATGCGTGAACGTAACTGCATACGCAGATACCGATTCTCGCAAGAGTTGATAGAGGACTTGACCCGCCGGCTTGCACCACACCTCCAACCACAACACAGGTATCCTACAGCTCTGGCCCCCAAGGTGAAGGTGATGGCAGCCCTACATTTTTTTGCCACCGGCATGTTTCAATTGACCATAGCTGATGTCGGTGGCATGTCCCAGACTATGTTCAGCCGTGTCCTGCATGATGTTATAGAAGCCATGTTGTTGCACCTGGATGAATTCATCCATTTTCCCACTGGTGAGCAGTTGACAGGTGTCAAGGGTGAGTTCTATGCCCTGGGAGGGATGCCTCATGTAATTGGGGTCATTGATGGGACACATGTGGCTTTGGTACCACCACAGGCACAGGAGGTAGCATATAGAAACAGAAAACATTACCACTCCATTAATGCCCTTGTGGTGTGTCTTGCTAACATGCTGATTTCCCATGTCTGTTCCCGTTTTCCAGGGTCCACACACGATGCATACATCATGAGGTGTAGCAGGGTGCCAGAAATGATGCTGCAGCTGCACGCGGAACGAGCATGTCTTGTTGGTGGGTATACTCTGTTAGTCCTGTGTTCAGCGCTATCTTTGTATCTTACGGCATCTCCTGACCCACTTCTTCACATGATATTTCCATGTAGGGGACTCTGGCTATCCCAACATGCCATGGCTGATGACGCCTCTCCGCAACCCCAGAACAGCTGCAGAACACCGGTACAACGACACCCATGGGCAGACAAGGCGCATGATTGAGAGGACGTTTGGACTCCTGAAGAGCAGATTCCGGTGCCTCCACAAGACCGGCGGCGCCCTCCCATATGCCCCGGTGAAGGTCTGCAAAATCTTCATTGTGTGCTGCATGCTGCACAACATGGCAGTGGAGAAGGCCGTGCCACTCATCCTTGATCCGGATGAGCAGGATAATCCACCCGTGGAGGATGAAGGGCTCGGGCACGGGGCAAGTGAGGATGAGGATGAGGATGAGGACATCCTGAGTCAGCTTATCCGCAACTTCTTCTCATGATGGTGAGGCGCTGTGTCTGAGTGTGCACGCTTTGAGCCTTGTGTGGCATGTGTTGCAATGTGTGTGTCGAGCTGACTGTGTGCTAAGTGACTTGGAGGTGTGTTCTGATGTGTCATTCAAGTGATGATGTAATTCCACACATATTAGCTGGGACACTAAATGTGTTAAGGGCATGGTGACAACATCATTCCTGTAGAGTACATGTACATGTCTGGGGATTACAAGCTCTTCGCTGAATTGTTGTGTGTCTGTCCTCCCCAGGTTCTTGCGGCTGTCGTCTGCTCATGTCATCATTGCCCGCCTGCTATTCCTCATGAGTATTGCAACGTGTGCTGGATCAGAGTTACATGCACAGACATGGTGAAAAGTCATTTGGGGTAAGGAGTGCAGCAAGGCATTTTGTGGGTGGTACGTGTTTGTGATATGTGGGGACTGCTCCTGTGCATGTTGTGTTACCATGTATACATGTCGACTCACCATGGGTGACATGACGTGTTGCATGGCTCCCATGAATTGATGGTCACCCTTCCTAACAGTCATCTGTAATGGTGTGTGGATTCTGATGAAGGCATCAATGTGTGTATAACGTCTCCAAGGAACATACGGGATGCTAATGGTGGACATAGTGTGGGACATCCCCATATGAGGCTCAATGGGGAATTGGAGACTCTCTGTGTGCAGCAAGGGGTGTTAGGCTCAACCCCTTCACTTGTGTGCCAGCTCAGTAGGATTTACACATCTGTGTGTTGAAGGGGGTGTCCAGTGTAGGTCACACATGGTCAGCCAAATGACCTGTGAGTCTGTTCCAATTGATGGATTTCCCTTAGTGTGAGGCTGAGTATTAAAGGTGTTCGTCACACTCCAAGGTGCCTCATCTCTGTCAATGCAGGTCTCTTGTCACTTTGCATGCGGCATATCTGGCATAGTTGTGGAAGATTATGCATGTCCATGTGTAGTTTAGCAACATGCATGCAGTTGCTCTTGGATTAGGCTCCCTATTGGGAATGAAGTACATGGTCATGTATGTTTTTTGGCATGTTGTCCACACAATGGGCCATCAACACCTGCTGAGGGTGTGTCTCCTGTGCGCAGGTCAGCCTTCAGTTTCCTGATCCGGTGTCATGCTTCTTTGGTGATTGTGCATGCATTGTCTCTGGGTGTGCCATGTGACACTGGACACTCCTTACTTTACACATGCGCCTGTTGCAGTTGTCCTTCTGACAACCTAGTCTTTGTGTGCAAATTCTGGCGTTTTGCAAGGAGATGCCGCCTGCTGCTGCGGCCCCTGCAGCAAGGGCCCACAGAGTATCCAGATTTGGCAACACACACGCCTCCAAGATGCTCCTCACTTTTGCTAACCAATTCGTAGTGTAAAGTGTAAAGTGAGATTAGCGCTTTGCGTAATCAGCGTGTTTGATGTTGGGCACTGCTGGCTATAGGCTTTTTTAAAATCTCCTCGTTCTGTATTTCATTAAATAATTTCGTTTAGTATTACACCCGGTTTTTAACTACTTAGGTCCCCTGCCTGCACTATAATCTGGTTACTCACGGCTTTTGGGCGGGCCCCTCTCCCGGTCTTACTTAGGACGCTTGGCGGCCATCTTGGGAGTACTCCGTGAAGCCTGCCGGCGTCAGTGTGTTGCTCGGACGCTGTAGCTAACTGAAGGAAGATAGACGTCCTTAAAAGGGAGGTAAACTGTCCGCTCCTCATTGCTAACCAATTCGTAGTGTAAAGTGTAAAGTGAGCTTAGCGCTTTGCGTAAACAGCGTGTTTGATGTTGGGAACTGCTGGCTATAGGCTTTTTAAAATCTCCTCGTTCTGTATTTCATTAAATAATTTTGTTTAGTATTACACCCGGTTATTAACTACTTAGGTCCCCTGCCTGCACTATAATCTGGTTACTCACCGCTGTTGGGCGGGCCCCTCTCCCGGTCTTACTTAGGACGCTTGGCGGCCATCTTGGGAGTACTTTGTGAAGCCTGCCGGCGTCAGTGTGTTGCTCGGACGCTCTAGCTAACTGAAGGACGATAGACGTCCTTAAAAGGGAGGTAAACTGTCCGCTCCTCATTGCTAACCAATTCGTAGTGTAAAGTGTAAAGTGAGCTTAGCGCTTTGTGTAATCAGCGTGTTTGATGTTGGGAACTGCTGGCTATAGGCTTTTTAAAATCTCCTCGTTCTGTATTTCATTAAATAATTTCGTTTAGTATTACACCCGGTTTTTAACTACTTAGGTCCCCTGCCTGCACTATAATCTGGTTACTCACCGCTGTTGGGCGGGCCCCTCTCCCGGTCTTACTTAGGACGCTTGGCGGCCATCTTGGGAGTACTCCGTGAAGCCTGCCGGCGTCAGTGTGTTGCTCGGACGCTCTAGCTAACTGAAAGACGATAGACGTCCTTCAAAAGGGAGTCATGCAGACGCGCAGCGGACTCGCGCAGCGGGATCGCCGGATATCCGCCGGAGTTACGCCTGAGTTCAGCCCGTCTGCGCCCGTCCGCGCTGAGGATGGGATGCTGGACGAGGTGGACTCAGGGTTCCCCTACACGTTCATCATCAGGTAGTGAGAGAATACTCCTTACGTGATATGTTAGCTTTGCGACCACTACCTCTAGCGTGTCACCTCCGTTTTACTACGGAGGTCTTGAGACGCTCATCTTTCTGTCGCACGTGTGGGGCGGTGTTTCATCCTTCCTCTACACATAGGACGAATCCTCAAACCGCACCAGCTTTACGGACCATTACTCAACCTAGAAAGGGCTTCCTGATCAATGCTAGGTCGCTCATTAAGAATAATATAGCGTTCCATGAGTTTGTGAACAATAGGCAGCCTGACTGGGTATTTGTTACGGAAACTTGGGCGTCCGATTCGTCTGGACATGACCTCATATTAGCGGTACCTAAGGGTTTTACGATTTACAGACAGGATAGAGTGGGACGCAGAGGGGGAGGGCTGGCAATTCTTTGTAGAGCCTCACTTTCATGTACTATAAAAACCTTGTCGGAGACATCGGACTCCTTTGAGGCTCTGTATTTTTGCATCTCGTGTTCCCCTACAGTCTCTTTTACTGGCATGCTTGTTTACAGACCGCCAGGCTCTAGATCCAGCTTCTGTTCCGAGCTATTTCGAATTCTGGAGCCCTACTTTGGGAAATCACATTTCACCATTCTTGGGGACTTAAATTTCCACTTGGACGATCGGGGAGCCAAGGACACCTCTCAGCTGATGGACTCTCTGGAAGCCTGTGATTTCATTCAGCTGGTAAATAGATAAACTCATCAGGCTGGCCATATATTGGATGGGGTGTTCACCAACGATCCTAGACTCTCAGCTGGTTCCCCCATGCCTTTGGCCTGGTCGGACCACCTGGCAGTACCTCTTGAATTTCTATCTTCGGTTGATGAGCCCCGTAATTTTGCCACTAGTAATAGCGGTCTGAAAAGAAGTTATCGGAACATTACTAATCAAACCCTTGCTCCGTTTTTAAGAGGCTCTGAGACCTCAACTCTGCGAGACGTGTATGAGGCGGCCCAAGAGCTTGCCAAGTCCATTATTATAGCGGTTGATGTGCTTGCTCCGGCCTCCCTGCGATATGTGGCTCGGCGAAAACCTTCAGCGCCCTGGTTCACCGAGTCTTTAAGACTCCTAAGACAAACCTGTAGATCTAAAGAGAGAAAATGGCGTAAGTCTTGGGATCCCTCTGATAGAGAGGATCACAAACGGATGTTACGTAATTATAAAATCAGAGTGATCAAAGAGAAGCAGGAGTTCTTTTCGAATCTGACGACCTCTCTTGCTTCGCCCAAAGAGTTATTAAAGATTGTTGATTCCTTATGTTCCCTTCAGACACCCGATCCAGTTGTGAGCTCACAGGAGCTCTGTAATAACATCTCTGAGTTCTTTTTCAAGAAAATCTCGGATATCCATCTTGCTTTAGAAAGTCAGAGGAATTTGTTGGATGATCACTCCCTCTTTGACATTAAGGTCTCAGAATCTTGGATTAGAGATCCAAATAAGACTCTCACCCTTTTTCCGACGCTCTCCCTTGAGGAGCTCAATCTCCTGTTAGACAGGACTAAGTCTGCCTCTCCCATGGACCCCTGTCCCTTGAAAGTTTTAAAGGACTGTAGGGACACCCTTCTGCCTCCTCTGTTGGAAGTAATGAATGAGGCTCTGGCCCAGGGTATCTTCCCCTCGGCCTGGAAAAAAGCTATAGTGAAGCCTCTTCTTAAAAAATCTTCCCTTGACCCTGGAGTGCTGAAGAATTTCAGACCGATTTCCCTGTTACCTGCTGCTGCAAAGATGCTTGAAGCCCACCTAAATCTTCACCGTTCCACCTTTCTTGATTCCTCTGAGTTCCTTGATAGTTCTCAGCACGGATTCAGGAAATCCCATAGTACAGAATCTGCGCTGACTATGGTGGTTAATAATATTCGTCGGAAGGTGGATTTTGGTCAGACGACTATCTTGGTCCTATTGGATCTTACTGCAGCGTTTGATAACCTGTCTCCCTCTACCTTAATATCTCGGTTACGGGAGGCAGGGGTAGCAGGGTCGGCTTTAAATCTTCTTGACTCTTTTTTACATCTTATAGAGAAAAGAGTCATGCTTGGAGAGTTCCTCTCCCCTGCTAAATCTTTACAATGTGGGGTGCCCCAGGGGTCGGCCTTAAGTCCGACTCTATTCAACATCTATGTGGCCCCCCTTGCTAGATTAGTAAGATCTCAGGGGATGGAGGTGGTGTCTTACGCCGACGACACGCCAATTATGGTGTCCCTAGCCCACTCTGTTAGTGTTTCGGCGTCGGGCTTTAGGTCATGCATGCAGATGGTGGCGGATTGTATGATTCTAAATTCCTTAAAATTGAAAGCCGATAAAACAGAGGTCCTGATCTTTGGAAAAGACCAGGACATTTGGTCTAGTGAGTGGTGGCCTATATCCTTAGGAACTTGCCCCACCCCTTCACAATCGGCTAGGAATCTCGGCGTTATCTTTGATACTTCACTGTCCATGAATCTCCAGGTCAATAGGACGGTAGCCACCTGCTGGGGTGTCATCAAGATTCTGAAGAGAATTCTTCATTATCTGTCCCCTCAGGCACGTAAGCAAACTGTGATTGCCCTTGTAGGTTCTAGACTGGATTATTGTAACGCATTATATGTGGGGATCAATAAATCCCTTATCCAGCGCCTTCAGGTGGTGCAGAACGCGGCTGCCAAATTTGTCTTGGCACTCCCAAAGGACTCTTCTGCAACAACGGCCAGGAAGAACCTGCATTGGCTTCCTATTTACCATAGGATCTCATTCAAATTGCTATGCCTTACGTACAGAGCCCTTTCGGCTGGCCCGGAAGATGCTTTGGGGTCTTTGTTGACCCGCTACATTCCCAGCAGACCTCTTCGTTCCTCAGACTCTAATCAGCTGGTAGTCCTCCGCTCTAAGCAGGTTAGATGGGGCAGCAGAGCGTTTTCCATCGTTGCTCCGCTTTTATGGAATACTCTTCCTTTGGAGATTAAGTCCCAACCTTCTATGGATCTTTTTAGGAAGGCACTTAAGACTTGGTGCTTTACAAAGGCCTACCAATAAGTTCCCTTATCTTTCATCTAGTTAGCGTGGTTTGGTTAGGCGCCTTGACGCCCATTGAGCTTAGTCGCGCAATACAAGTCGAAATTCATTCATTCATTCATTCACTTCCTCTCTCCACCCATTCATTTGGCTGTCCTCAGCTTGTCTATGCCACTGTTGCCGCCACGCGGTGCCAAAGGCTGGACCATCAGCACATGCAAGGTGCACATTGCACCACCATCCTGTCCTTGCATAACCCACATCACACTACAGTCTGATGTAGCAGCCACACTCCGAGCTATGCCCATCCGCACATCTAACGCCTGCTGTCAGACATACCCAGGGCACACACACGACACCTTTGCATGCTGAGTGTGCAACTCCAACTGCATACACTGCAGTGCCCTGCCTTCCAGGCCCTGTCACACCAACCAGGTCATGTCCCTAATACTCCCCACCGGCTCTGTAGCCCAGCAAGGGCATGGGAGTGGGACTCAAGGCTTCAGCATGTAGTATGGTGTCATCGTCTGGGACATGGCACAGGTATCATCTCTCAGCATGTCAATCTACAGAGTGTCCAGGACCCCCCTCTCCACCATCACATGCGCACAGCACCTCATCATCAGCTCGTAAGCCATTGACAGCCAGGTGCTCCTCACCCTCAACAAAAACACAGACATTGGCAGTTCCATCATTCTAGTATGCATGAGATCCATTGATGAATGGCTGAACACGAGCCACCTGAGGCTGGACTTGTACAGGACTGAGGTGATCATCTGAGGATTGTCCCCTTCCAGCTGGGTCAAGTGCTTGTGTCCCACCCGCAAGACCCCTGCACAAGCACCCAGTGGCCACACACACAAGATGGTGTGCATCATGTTTGGCTCGCTCACATTTTCCATGCTAGTCCACAGCATCTGCACCTCATGCTGCAACGCCCTCTGCATTATGCACATGATCCACAGATAGATCCACTCCAAGAAAAGACAGACCATCCCCCAGGTCCATGACAACATCCATGTCAAATACTGCCCTGCCCTCTACGGAGCAAGTACATCCAAACTCCCAGGAAACTTTTCCACATCCAGGGTGCATCTGCACACCTCAGCTTCAACACCCTGCGCCCCAGCCACCTCACCGTCCACCATAGATAGCTGCAATGGATCACTGTCTGCTGCAGGATGACCTCCACACTCCCCACCCACACTCAGGCGGCAGTCCACAACCCCGACCCCAAACCAACCTTGTACGTCTGTCATCCTAGATCCCGTTGGGCCATCTCCATGCATCCAACCTTGCCCTGGCCACCGTTCTTCACATCCACCGTACTCCAGCATACAGGACATTGTTCTCCCACCTGGCCACACATACCTGGGACTCCCTCCCCGGGAACCTCCACATGAGCCATGACCTCTACGCCTTGGTGATAATCTCCCAAATAGGTCTGTCCGCACAGTTTAGCAAGCCCCCCCTCAGCAGCCAGAGGCCATCACAGGTGAATGTTGTGCTCCATGCCTACATTGAATGATACCTTGTGACCCATGTGTGTCCTGTACCAGACTCTGATCCCAGGGTATGGATGGCTGGAGTTAGTTCAACACTCAGGCATAGATTGACATTTCCACACACATATGTTGTTGAATAATGCAAAATGACAGGAACGTCTCATGACCAAAGTAATATATTTATTTGCGGTGGGGTACGTGTTTTGGTAAATGAAATTAGGTGCTCTACCGGGGGAATAGAATCCAAAGTTCACAGGGGGAGATGGTATCCTTGGCATTGGAAGTCATCAGAGTCCAGGGCACAGTGTTGGTCATCATTGGTCAGACTGTGACCAGAAAGTCCATGTGGCAGAGAATGTCATTGGATGGGGTGCTGCTGTTGCGCCAGAGGGCCAGGTGCCAGGCCAGGTGACCTGGGAGATGTGGATGGTCCGCTGACTCTCACGGTATTTTCCGTGGACGACCCACCTTCCTCCGGGGACCCTCAGATGCAGGCCTTGACGATGTTTGGGACGCTCCATCAGATGAATCCTCCTCCTCCTCCTCCCTCCCTGTGTCTGGTGCTGATCTACGCCTGGTGGCACAGGGAGGGTTGCCCATGCTTTGGGCGATCTGAATGAGTGATTGGCTCATGTCCCTGTGCACCGCCAGGAGCTCAGCCAGTCTTGCCTCCATCCGTCCTTGGTGTTGTTGATGACTGGCATGATGCTCGAACTGCAGGTTCTTTATCTCATCGAGGGTCCCCTGCATCTCTGAGAGTCTCGACACAACCTGGTTGATGCCTCTGGTGTCACGCCGGTATGTGTCCAGGATGTTGCGTATGTGTGACATACCGGTGTCCTGAGCTGGCTGGTCAGGTTCGCGCCTCCGCCTGCCTCCACTCACACCACCCCTGCTCACTTGAGTCTGGCCTGCCCTTGTGGGCACATCGGGTCTACGGGACCCCTGAGGGATGGCATTTGTAGGGTTGCCTGCCTCCTCCTGGGTGCCCGGAGAACCTTGTCCCTCCTGGTCAGACTGGCTTTGTTGTTCAGTGCGAGCAGGGCTCCTGGGTGTGTCCTGGGATGTGGCAGGAATGGGGGGGTGGTTGGCACAGATGTACCTGACGCAGGTGCTGCAGGGGCTTGGGCACCAGAGGGTCCAAGTTGGTCGGGGTAATCCACGGAGTGGTGAGAGTCGTCGCTGCCGGTGGGATCATCTTCACGCGGAGCCTGGGACTGTGATTCTTCCCCCCAGTGTTGGGGGGAGATCGACGACGTTGCCCTGTGTGTAAGAGAGAGACAATGTTAATGGTGTTTCATGCAACATCTATGTTTCATACATATTCAAGTTGACACAGTTCCTCCAGGTAGTTGGATGTGCCTAGCATTCCTCTCAATGTCCACTTGGGGATGGGTATGTTGCGGGGGACAGATTGGGATGTTCTCCTGAGTGTTTGACCTGTTGGCAATGATGCTTATTTGGCTACGGATTGGTCTTGTTGTGTCACATGTCCATTGTGGGAGTGTGTAAATCCGTTGCCTGCCCCGGGGGTGTGTGCTTGTGTTAGGGGTGCGGGGTGTGACCGGGCCTGCTGTTGTGTGTAGTGTGAGTTGTCATTGGGTATCCCAGGTGATGTGTCTGTCCCCTCATGGTGCATGCTGGCATGACAGTGAGTGTGAGTTCCTGTGCTAGGTACCTGTGCTTTTGGAGTTGGTGTTTGAGTGTACAGTGGGCCCAGGAGGGCCTTGTGCTGCACACAGCAGGGCCAAGTGTCAGCTACCTTGTCAGTACTTTGCCAGTCCCAGTGCATTGTGCATGGGTATGTACCTATGCCATATGGGCTGAGGGCATTGGTGTCTGCGTCTCATTTTCACAATGTGTTGTGTGGGGCCCACCCTCCCGGACATCCAGTCTTGTGTTTGTGGTTGTTGTCGCCTTGGACATGGCCTTGCCTTGATTTGTGAAGGGTGCATGGAGACGTTAGTGGCATGAGCGTGGTTTTTGAGTGTGGTTGTGTGCGGTGAGTGCTTGGGGGAAGTTGCGTGAATTTGGTGTATATGTGGTGTTGACCCCATTGCCCCCATGTTACGTAAGTTGTTTGTGTACTCACCAGGCTCTGCGACTCCTTCGACTCTGTGTACTCCCACCGGCGGTAGCAAGGCCATCACCTTCTTCTCCCAGGGATGGTAGTGTATGGGTCTGCGGGGCGGCCCACCTCCAGTGATGTTACTCTGGGCATATTCTTCGTTCATTTTCCTCTTGACCGCCCTGCGCAGATCGTACCACCTGGCTTGGCATTCATGCCTGGTCCTTCGGATGAGCGCAACACCATTCACCTTATCGACAATCCTCTGCCACATGGCAGATTTTTGGGCTATGTTGGTCTGTCTGACCAATATTCCAAACAGCTGTGGCTCGACTCTGATGACTTCGTTGACAAGGAGGTCCAGCTCCGCCGTTGTGAACTTTGGATTCTTGTCTGTGGGCATGGTGTGGGGTGTGGGTGTGGGTGTGGATGGTTGCGGGTGTGTGGGTGTGAATGTGACGGTGTGTGTGAATGCGAAGAGGGGGATGTTTGTGAAGGAGGTTGTGTGAAGGTGTGTGAGTGAAGGTGTAGTGAAGGTATCAGTAATGTAGAGTTGTTTCTCTGTGGGGTCTGGCAACAGTGGGTCTGTTGCAAAGGCTCATGGGTTGTGTGTGTGGGCCATTTTTATTGGTCCATTTTTGGGTGTGGTTGTGCTTGAATATTGGTGGGTGTGTTATAAGAGGTGGTTGTGATTTAGGGCCTCTGTTTGCCTGTTTGGATGTGCCAGGTCAGACACTGAGATGTATTTTGTCATGTAGACATGTTTTGTGGTGTTGTGCGAGTCGAATTGACCCTCCTTGTGCTGTTTTACAGTGTCCTGGTTCTGTAAGAGTCTTTTTCGCGTAGGTACGGTCCGTACATATGCGATGCTGGGTGAGGGTGCTGGGGTACGGTGTTGGAGTGCGGCACGTACATGCGGTGGGGTATGGTGCATACACGTGCGGGCCTGGGGTACGGCGCGTACATGCGGAGGTACGGCACGTACATGCGGGGGTAACGTGCATACATGGGGGGTACGGCGCGTACAGGTGCGGGCCTGGGGTACGGTGCATACATGCGGAGGTACGGCGCGTACATGCGGGGGTAAGGCACGTACATGGGGGGGTATGGCGCGTACATGCGGCGGTACGGCGTGTACATGGGGGGAAGGCGTGTACATGGGGGGTACGGCGTGTACAGGTTGGGGCCTGGGGTACGGCGCATACATGAGGGGGTACGGCGCGTACATGCGGGGGTAAGGCACGTACATGGGGGTACGGCGCAAACATGCGGGGGTACGGCGCGTACATGGGGGGTATGGCGCATACATGGGGGTACAGCACGTACAGGTGCAGGGCTAGGGTACAGTGCAGACAGGGGGGGTAAGGCGCGTACATGGGGGTACGGCATGTACATGGGGGGGTACGGCGTGTACAGTTGCGGGGCTGGGGTACAGTGCGGACATGGTGGTGTACGGTGCTGACATATTGGGGGGTGGGGGGGCTGTACGGCTCATACACGGGCATAAGTTTACACGTGTACATGTGTACTACTGCGTTGGCTCCGTACGGGCCATTTTACGTGCAATTGTGTATTCGGACGGACGGTCGGATCGTACTTGTGCGCTCGGACTTGTGTTTTACGATTTGCACGTAAAAATGTCCGGCTCACTCTCGTACACTTTTCCCGACGATATTCGGACGTAAAAACTCTCCGACGCCCTCTCGTACACTTTTCCCGATGCTATTCGTAGTTATTTTTCACGTACGAATTGTACTTGGCCGTTTGTACGGTACTTGTACGACTCGTACTTAAAAAAATACGGATACGGGTCGTACGCAAATTATTTTTAACGGATCGGAATCGGCACCTATATGTTATAATTTTTCTATTATTTTCTTTCACAGATCCAAATTTTAAAATGAGCAATTTTTAAGAATTTATATTTTAATGAAAAATAATGAAAAATAGGCAAAAATGAATAACATGTTTTATTCCTATTACTGTGAAGGTAAGTTTAACTAAGTCTCAATATGCAGAATGAAGTGGCCTGCAAGAATCTACAAAGTTGAAACACGTTTCTTAAAACACTTTGTTTATGCAGTTTTGAAATCTGACCATAATCAGCTATCAAGTGACCTGCAAAAAAAGAGATTTGAGGGGTTCATAATATTTCATCTTTTTAGCTGTTGAAGGAGCGCAATCATTTCAATCATTCGCAAGGAAATTTAAAAACGGAAATATGTCACTTTTTGTAACATAGTTATTGTGTAAGATACTCTTTCATATTTTCAAAGAGAGGAAAAGGCACTCTGTGCACTTTTTATACTCCATGAAAATATAACCTCATCATGCAGACCACTTTCGGTTGAAAGGGTGTTCTATAAGTGTTATTGTGCATGATTGCACTTAATACTCATAGAACAAGACACATGTCTAGATTTATTAGAAATTGTAAATCTCGATGTGTGTGTGAATGGTGCACCATTCTACAATTGGTGTAGGAAAGCACAACAAAGAGAGTTGTTTTAATTTCTCCACATTTTTATATCTTCAATGCATGCTGAAATGTTCAGCATACATTGAAGGAGAAAAATGCATTTTCTCATTGTTTTTGTACAGGAAGGTGTGTCTTCCTGTAGAAAAACAAACAGCACATGACACAGATATCCTTGCACTATTGTGCAAGGGTGCCTGTGTCACCACATGGCTGCAGTTTAAGCAGCCGTGCAGAGAGAAGCATAGATTTGCTAAATATTTATGTATATATGTTGCATCCCTGTGCTTCGGAAGTACTACAGCACACTACAATTAAAGAGGTTACTGTGTGATGCTGCAGCACTTCCTTATAGTTCTGCTCTTATACAGTCACCATACGGTACTAATGCATTCATTCAGTCATTTACGTACTACACATACATTCATCTAAACTTTCAGTGATGTCATCAGTGATGTCATTTGAGATGTCATCAGTGATGTTACTGACCATGTCATGAGTGATGTAATATGTGACGTCATCAGCAGTGCATTGCGGGGGCGCGAGTTATAGTTAGCTGAACTAACTATAACAGGGGAATTTCTAGGGTTTTGTACGAGGGAAATGTCCAGCTAACTATAACGCCCCTGAAACCTATGGTTTTTCCAGTGAATTTCTAAGGTATTTAAATGCCAATTCCTAACTATAACATGCATGAAACCTATGTTGTTTTCAGTGAATATATATATATACATACATATATATACATATATATTATCTACTGGCGGCTGCCAGTAGATAGTTATAGTTAGGACCGAGTTCCCATAGGAAATCTGAAAATTCTATTTTGAATAACTTTGGCACCGGTTGACTTATCTTTCTGAAATTTTCAAGTCTCGGGGTGGTTCGTCAAGCGGGGGCTGAGAAAAAAGGGGGGTCCCAAAACGTGTTTTCCCCATGCATTTTCCCATAGGACCTTTAGTCGAAGGTACAGCCCGAACGGCTGAACAGAATTACTTGAAATTTGGCAAAGAGGTAGTCCTCAGGCCAGGCATGTGCCTTTTGCATATATGGTGTAAATCCATTCAGTAGTTCCTGAGAAAATCAAAAGTAAAATCATAGATATATCTGGGCGGAGCCTAACCACACATCTCATCGTGAGATCTGATTGGCTGTCAGCACTTCATCCAAGAAGTGTTGGCAGCCATCTTGGGACCAATATACATGATAGCACCTCATTAAAAAGCCATGCAGTTAATAGAAGGTTTTAAGACTTTAGTTACATTATAAATCATTTGTTGATGGTACCATACTCATTTTAGGAATTGTGGTGTGTTCTAAGGTGATTTTACCATGTGAAAAAGCCTTCTGCTGTGATATCATGAATCATGTTTGAGAGAAAACTATTTTCTCATGCTTTTCCCACAGAGGTTTGGAAGGTGATCTATAAGCTAAACTGAGAGCATATTTTCTGTAAATTCACATTATCTTTCTCAGTCATGGGAGAATGAAGTCTGACATTCTCAGTAAAACATGTACATCCAACAAGGGCAGAGACTGTCAGTTGATTCCTTTGTGTTCTACTGCAGCTTCCCAGAGTGTTCTAAAGAACAAATAGAGCGCTAACAGTCCTACTTATGACAAAAGTATGGCACACCTGAAGCCATCTTGGTTGGAATAAAGTGGTAACTCTTAAAACATTTATTTTAAAAAGGAACAAAATGAGGGGGTTCATTTTGCCATAGAAAGTATGATTAGTGCTGCAGAAAGAAAAATTAGGGCAGATTTTGAGAGACTTCTCAGATCCTCTTCTATTTCATTAAAATTCTGACATGCAGACTGAAACATGCACTTTCAATACCAGCAGCAGACTTCCCTGGTGAGCAGTAGCTTTACTACAGTGATCTAATAAGCAACTAGAGTGCTAACATTCAGAATGTATGGCAAATGTGTGACACATCTGAATGCCTTCTTGATGGAACCAAACTAAAAAACTGAAAGTATTTCCTACTGTGGAGACTGTAGTAAATGAGGAAATTAGGAAACATCATAACAAATAAGTCTCCCAAAATGGCCACCAGAGACAAAAGAGCCCAAATGTAGCCCAAATATCACCGAGATGTAGCCCAAGTATAGCCCAATGACAGAATGTCCCAGAGTGTTCTAACGAACAACTAGAGCGCTAACAGTCTTACTTATGACAAAAGTATGGCACACCTGAAGCCATCTTGATTGGAATAAAGTGGTAACACTTAAAACATTTGCTTTACAAAGGAACAAACTGAGGGGGTTCATTTTGCCACAGCAATTATGCTGCAGAAAGAAAAATTAGGGCACATTTTGACTTCTCAAATTCTCTTCTATTTCATAAAAATATTCTGACATGCAGACTGAAACATACACTTTTAATACCAGCAGCAGACTTCCGTGGTGAGCAGTAGCTTTACTACAGTGATCTAATGAGCAACTGGAGTGCTAACATTCAGAATTTATGGCAAATGTGTGACATATCTGAATACCTTCTTGATGGAATCAAAGAAAAAAAAGCTAAAAGCATTTCCTACTGAGGAGACTGCAGTAAATGAGGAAATTAGGAAACTTCATAACAAATAAATCTCCCAAGATGGCTACCAGAGACAAAAGAGCCCAAATGCAGCACAAATATCCCCCAGATGTAGCCCACATGTAGCCCAATGACAGAAGTGTGCAAAACACTTATTTTTTGTGTATTTGCAGTTTTTTATAGTGCAGACTTGTCAGGTATTGGAGTGCTTTACATAAGCATTGGTTACATCACACAAGATCAAATTCATTTTGGTTGTAGACATGGGGAGATTAAGTGATTTGACCGGAATCACAGAATGTTAAGCTGAAGCAGAAACTCCAACCTGGTTCCCCAGTTGCAACGTTTGCAGCTCTGAAAGTAACACCACATCCTCTCCCCTAGGTGCAACATTTAATCAAGTGGTCAACTGGATAAAAAAACATAAAGATTACAAATAATTTAAAAGTACTTTGTCGCTATTTTAAAACTCAGTAAATATGTCCTCATTTTAGTTTTTTAGAGTGAGGTTCCGTGTGAGACGGAACGACACTTTTTGAGTGGTGACGAATATGGATGAGTTTGGTGTCTACGAACCGCAAATGACGAGTATAGTGGGTGTATGCAGTTTCGCTATGCAACCACGTATGGTTCGTCTCATTTTTGGGTTTGTTCATCCGAACCCTCGGGTTCCATTTTAGATACGGCATCCATTTTGTTTCTTGCCCTCAAGTAGCCAGCGAACGGACTTTGTCCGCTCCGTGACCCTGGGACTCCCAAGCTTACACGAGGGACACGTGTTTCTTTGAGGGTGACTTTTACGATAAGGGAAATGACACGGCGAAGGCAGATGGCCCCGCTCGAGTCTCATCTTGCCGTGCTAGTCTATTGTTTCAGTCATGCATGCATTGGACACGAGGTCTTTGATCCTGTTATCAAGTTTCCGTTATTACTCCCAACACTCTTTTCTAACCTGTTGTGCATCCTTGTCCTTTCTTTGCATCTGTTTTTGTCCCCTCTCCTAATGTGTTTACGGTCAGAATGGAATGTGTTTTATTGCAGAGAAGAGATGTTTTTACAGTTGGGAACCGGCAATGCTGCTGTAATTATGTTCCGGCCTCCTGAAACATGAACACGACTCTTTTGAAGTTTATTATGGGAACTGAGTTGTAACCTTTGTTCGCCATACTGTGCAATGGCAAAAACGTGTATAAAAGGAGCGATCCACTTTTGCAATTTGAAGCAGTCTCCGAGAACCTACACGTTGTGTACTTCTTGTGATTTCTGTATCCCTGCAGTAAATAAACGCTGATCTCTGACGTCGCTGGAAGTGTCCTGTGTCTCTGTGTTTTGTACGCCAGAACAGGTAACCCACGAAGGTTTCAGGTGTTGTCCCCTGGCACCGCTGGGTCTTAGAATAACCCAGTCCTTCAGTTGGCGCCCAACATGGGGCGACATCAGCGGTACCGGTCCAAAGCCCGACGATCGTGAGGAACTTCGTGTGAAATTTCCGAGGGAAGGTGCACCTCGCTTCATCGATCCAGTTGTCGAAATAAGTGGCCCGACGTCTTTTCCCGTGAAGATCCCCGCCTCCTGACGGCTGCGACGGACTGATGCCCTGACTGTCGACCTGTTTTGGCGCCTGGCGTAGTCCTTTGTACGGCGAGACGATAGACGGGCCTTCCTGGTGACGCCATTGCTCTTTCAGTTAAGTATTTGTGGGTCGCTCCCAGTGTTCCTTTGTTGTTTGCATGGTTCCATAGCATTTGTGGTTCTTAGTTGTTGAGCTTTATTTGACGATTGCAATTGCCAAAACTGAGGGTCTTGCATTTTTTTGCGAGGACATCATAATTCGATAGCCCTTGAAGTTTGTAAACTCGGTTAGTGTGCACGATGCCTGGCCGTAGTACTTTGTTTGGGTTTCTTAAATGTTGCAGAACGGATTCCCGGCTGGAGGATTCATGTCCCATACCTCCGGTTGGAACTCCAATTTACGAGCTCTATAGTCGCCATGGCGTGGGTCCTATCGTATATAACGAATATTGGGTTTGTTACACTAAAAATGATGGTGTTCTTAGTTGGCCATCACATGGTAGTTTCGAAACTACCGTTTTAGATAATTTGGAAGCTAAACTGTTTAAAAAGAAGGCTAGGCCAGCCATGTTTGATTCCTTCCGGTTATGGCGTAAAGAGGCCAAGCAGAAAGAAATCAAACAGAGTAAGAAAAATAAAAGAGAAGGTGTCATTATGGTGATGCGAAATGCTGAACACTATCAGCGAGACAAAGATGAGAAAGAGCAGGAAGTTAGTGCTCGACTTCATCATATGGCGGTGGATAAGTGTTATCCGGTGTTACCGTCTAATGCCGATAAGATGGGAGAAGAAGTGATAGAAGATTCGCTACTATCTTATCTGTTGAAATCACCACCTCCCTATGCTCCAGATACTGTGGGTCCTGTGATTCTTCCTATTCCTCAACCTGCTGTTTTGGCGGCTGCTGGTCAGCCTGTCGCTCCTCCCGCTCTCCCGAATCCTCTTGTGCTGCAAATCGTGCATCCTCCTTTACCGGCTTTTCTTCCTACTGCGCCTTTCCCAGCCCCTCCTCAGCCTATCGTTCCCACTACTCCTGGTGCCGCGTCCACTTCTACTGTCTCCACTCCTACTGTCGCTGCTCCTGTGCCTTCTTCTTCTTCTCCTTCTGTTCGTAGCCGTCTCCTGAATGCTGTTGCTACTCTTTATTCTCCGCTTTTTGGGCCAATACTTGGATCGACTCTTTCTGATGTTGCCCAGAGGCGCAGCCAGCTTCCTGATGGTAGGGAACGTGAATCGTTGGTACAAATGGCACGTAAATGGATTCGTAATCCTGTTAAGTACACTTCGCGTATAGTGTTTGAAACATTTTCCCAGTTTAATGCGCCCACGCAACGATTCGTGTTTGAGGAAATGTGTAAATCGTTGAAGGAAGAGTGGGATCATGATGTGGTCGATAATGTACCGTCTGAGGTTTCTGAGCTCCAGCATCAATTTACAACTGGTGTGATTGTAGGTGATAAGGTTTGAGATGCTCTAGAACGCCTGTTATCCTTTCGATGTACAGTGCAACCTCGAGCATTGTTTAAAGACGAGACTGAAGAGTGGATGGCAAAACCTGGTCAATATCCTATGCGGGAAGTTCCCCCAGTGTGGATGCCAGGTGATCCTAATGCTAATCCTGCTGTCCCAGGACGTTTTCAGAGAGTGTGGATACACCTCCCTTGGAAGCGATCGGAAGTTTTGCAGGTGAAGCAAACTTTGCCCGATCCCCGTAAAAATCCTGCAGGTTATTATAAGGAGTTGTCCCAACTAGTGGATGCTACTGTTATGAATCTTGCTGATATCGACATGTTGTTTGGCAATGTAGTGCCTCAGCCAATCTGGGCAAAAATTCGTCACGAGAATCACGCGGCTGAGTTAGGCGGTGACTGGGCTGCCCTTACGGCGGCAGACGCCCAGCAAGTTGGTGGGGCTAAACCTGAACAGCTTATTGTGGATTTGGCCCAGAGGATAATTACTCTTATGAAAACGCTTATGCCAGCAATGCGCGTCAATTGGGACAAATTGTCAGCGTACAAGCAAAAGAGGGATGAGAGTGTCTCCAATTTCTTTACAAGATTTGAGGAAGCATTTGTTGATCATAGTGGTCAGGACATGAGTTCGGAGGGTGGTCAGCGGTTGTTCGTTGATAAATTTGTATCGAACCTGTTGCCCGAACTCAGCAACAAGTTGAAGAATTCTGAGAGTTCGTGGGCTGTTTCTACCACTGCTCAAATATTGGCCACGGCCCAATATTACGAAAACAGAGAAAAGGAAGATAGTGAACGTGCAGATAAGAAAACGAAGGATCTTAAAACTAAGGTCTTATTGCAGCAAGCGTATCCTCCGTGCTCAAATTTCAATGACTCGCAACAGCCAAATCGATCACAATCGCAGTTTTCCAGATCGCAGGTGCGCACTGACTCTCCCGCACCTCGCTTTGTGTTGGGATATAATCAATGTGCATATTGTCGAGGGGAGGGCCATTTGAAGTTTAATTGTCCAGTTCTACGTGATAGGAACAATGGTGTGGCGGCCCGAGGAGGTCGTGGTGGTCCTCAACAAGCTTCACGTGGTAGAGGTCGCGGAGTCACTCAGAATCAGGCCGAGCGTCTTGCCACTTCCTCAGACTCGCAGAATTGTTTCGATCGACGCGACCTCTCGTCTGGTAGATCTGCACAGTATCATGTGGACGACTATTATGTCGAGCGTGATGTTGATACGGACGGTATCTACTAGGACAGCCATAGACAAAGGAAGGGAGAAGTATCAGTTCCGGTTGATCAGAGAGGGCCTTATGTCGCAGTTGCCACATTGGGCGTCGTTGAGCCTTTTCTGTTGGACACTGGTGCAGCAAAAAGTTCCATCATGCATTCGAAACTCCCTGGCGCGCCTTTGTCTGGCTTAACGAATGTTTCCATTGGATTCTCTGGCGCCCCCGTTAGCAATCCAGTTTCTAGCCCCTTGCCCCTTACGATTGGGTCTCATGAGTTAGAAGCTCCTTTGATTTTGACTACTGGTTGTGGTGAGAATCTTTTGGGCTTGGATTTGTTGAAAAGGTTACATGCGACTTTGTACTGCTCTCCTACGGGAGTGGAGCTTACATTGGGTCAGAGTGTGATTTCCCCTATGTATCTGTCGATCGATAAGCTCCCACCGGAATTGAGTTCTCTTCCGGCTTCTTTGTGGGCGACAGGTCCCAATGATGTGGGCCTGCTGGATATACCACCTTATGTTGTTCAATTGAAAGTTGATGCGCGATTACCGCGCATACCCCAGTATCGTATCTCCCTTGATGGTGAACGGGCACTATTAGCGATCATCTATGATTTGATCGATAAAGATGTTATTGAGGAGACACGAGGTAACGTGTGTAATAGTCCTGTGTTGCCTATTCTGAAGCGAACTGATCCCTCCAAGCCTCCCGTGTACCGTCTAGTTATTGACTTACGGGAGGTAAATAAAATTGTTGTCCTGCAGTTTCCTGTGGTGCCCGACATCACAGCTTTACTGACTCTGATTCCAGCCTCTGCATCATGGTTCTCGGTAATCGATCTGAAGAATGCGTTCTTTAGCATTCCGATTGCTGAGGAAAGTCGTGATTTGTTTGGTTTTTCATTAGGTGGTTTTAGCTTCCGGTTCAAACGTGCACCTCAAGGCTACTGTGAGAGCCCATCGATCTACAGCCAAGCTCTCAAGAGCCAACTTAATGCATTCGTGCTGCCAACTGGTGCGGCCTTGATTCAGTACGTTGACGATCTGTTGGTAGCTGCAGACACTGAACAAGTTTGCAAGACTGCTACTGTGTCACTGTTACAGCATCTATGTGACTCACATCACAAAGTGTCACCTTCTAAATTGCAATATTGTTGTCAAGAAGTAACCTACCTAGGTCACTTATTGTCAAAGGCGGGAAGAAGGTTGACCCCTGAAAGAATCGCAGCAATTGCTCGAATGACTGTGCCGACGACTCAGAGAGACGTGCGTGCCTTTCTAGGTATCACGTCATACTGCAGACAGTGGATTCCAAATTTTTCACTGTTAGCGAAGCCATTGATAGCTCTCACGTGCAAGGATGTTTCGACTCCTTTGCCATGGACGGAGGAATGTCAGAAAAGTTTTTCTGAACTTCGTGATGCGTTGTGTTCGGCTCCTGAGTTAGGTACTCCTGATTACAGCAAGCCATTTACACTATACGTCCACGAGAGGGAAGGTTGTGCGTTGAGTGTTTTAACGCAACAATTTGGTGGCAAGCAGCGCCCGTGTGCATATTTTTCCTCGACCTTAGACCCGGTACCTAGAGCGTTGCCGAGTTGCTTGAGGGCGAGGGCGGCAGCTGCGGCGTCCATTCGACAATCCGCAGGTCTTGTCATGGATAATATGCTCATAGTGATGGTTCCCCATGCAGTTGACACTCTCTTGAATCGTACAAAAACTCAACATCTGACGAGTGCAAGGTTGTCTGGGTACGAGCTGACTCTTTTGGCAAGTCATATACAGATCAAGCGTTGTAATGTACTGAATCCGGCGACATTGTTGCCGATTAATATGGAATCAGATGATGTACCACCACATGATTGTTATTTACGAACTGAGGAAGAAACAAAGGGTCGTGTGGACCTGAAAAACACTCCATTGGCAGATCCCGATGGTACGTTGTATGTTGATGGTTCTTGTTTCAAGTTGCCGAATGGCGATGTGACGACTGCGTATGCTGTAGTGACGTTGAGTACAGTCGTGGAAACTGCGAGATTGAATCAGAATTCAGCACAAGCGGCAGAGTTGATTGCATTGACAAGGGCATGTGTCTTGTCTAAGGGAAAGCGAGTGAATGTGTTTACCGACAGTCAGTACGCATTTGGCATTGCGCACAGTTTTGGAAGACTGTGGAGAGAAAGAGGATTTATGACATCGCATGGTACGAAGATCCAACACGGGCAGCTCGTGAATGATCTTTTGGATGCACTTACATTGCCTAAACAAGTGGCGATTGTTAAATGTAGTGCACATCGGAAAGTGACGGATGATGTTGGTCGTGGTAATGCATTTGCGGATGAGATTGCTAAGGAAACGGCTAAGAATCTTACAACCCGAATGTACGTGACAAGTTCAGTGAGATGGCCGACGGAAACTGGTATGTGTGAAGATACTGTCGGGAGTGTGAAAGCAATTCAGAACGAAGCCACTGAAGCTGAAAAGATCAAGTGGAAAGAAAGTACGGGAAGGTTGGATATGCATGGATGTTGGGTTGACTTGACGGAACGTCAGAGGTGGATGTTACCAGATGCGTACGTATTAGCTGTCGGGACGATGGCTCATGGGTTGTCACATATTAGTGCAAAAGGGATATGTAAGTTCTTGTCCCCTGTATGGAAGAATGAGGGTATTACTAAGTGTGCTGAGAGAGTGGTTAAGAATTGCATGGTGTGTTTGATGCACAATCCTGGCAAGGGCACCCCCACTCCACCTGGTCATTTTGCTCCCCCTGTTTGTCCCTTCGAGGTTATCCAACTGGACTTTATCCATATGGAGAGATGCAATAACCTGAAGTATGTTTTGGTTGTGGTTTGTGCGTTCTCTAGATGGATTGAGGCCTATCCTCTTAAGGATAATACTGCCCTGTCCACAGCGAAAATCCTGCTGAAGGAATACTTTCCTAGGTATGGAATGCCACGGATCGTGTGGTCGGATAATGGAAGTGAGTTTGTGGGAAGTGTGATGCAGAGTGTGTGTAAGGGCCTTGGAATTCGTCAAAAATTCCATAGCGCTAATCATCCTCAGGCAGCGGGTTTGGTTGAAGGGTACAATGGTACCCTGAAACTGAAACTTGCAAAGATACAAGCTACAACTGGTCTATCATGGCCTGATGCCTTGCCTCTGGCTCTCCTATCAACCAGGGCGACTGTACACTCTCGAGTAGGGCTTAGCCCATATGAAATTGTGTTCGGCCGCCCTGCGAACATTTGGGGAGTCCCGAGACCTAAGACCTTTGATAGTCTTGAGTATCCAATGCTAATAGATTACCTTCATGATTTGACCACTAAACTATGGTTAATCCATCAACAGGTCTTTGAAGCTCTACCGGCGCAGACAGAGGGTCCTGGACATCAGCTCCGGCCAGGCGATTGGGTCGTTACCCGAAATTTTGGTCGGAAACGTAACTTGGAGCCAAGATTCGTAGGACCCTTTCAAGTCTTGTTGACAACGAGGACTGCGGTTCGATTGGAGGGCAGGAGGAACTGGGTTCACGCCGGCCACACGAAAAAGGTACCGATCCCCTCACCAACAGACGGTTGGGTGAGAACTGGGATTGCGGCAACGGAAACTGAGACTCCTTTAAACTTTGTTCCGTTTAGTGACGCTCAACCTGTAGGGGATGATTTGTCGCTGCCAAACCCACTTGTGGAGTCATCAGTAGCAGAGAACCCAAGGTCTGACTCGTCGTTCACTTCATCGAACACTGTTGCGCCAGCTGAACAATTGTTTGTAGAGCAAACTCGACCTGGAAGAAGTCGATACTTTCTTCGTTCAAGGACTAATAAAAATTAGTCGTATATTTGTTTTCCCTTTTTCTGGTGCTATGAACATTATGGACAATTATATCCTTTCTTTTTGAGTTTTTATGTGCTTTTCACTGCTAAGAGATTTGTATTAAAACTGAACGTTTTGAGGAAACCCTACCATCCGGGTTACCGTAGGGCCGTGCGG
The DNA here is from genome assembly GCF_964204655.1 of Triturus cristatus. Taxonomy (NCBI): domain Eukaryota; kingdom Metazoa; phylum Chordata; class Amphibia; order Caudata; family Salamandridae; genus Triturus; species Triturus cristatus. The sequence goes on along the minus strand of NC_140589.1, from coordinate 408,810,307 downwards.
GTACTCCTTTCTGTTTAGCAGGTTTCTGACGCTAGGTCGGTTACTTTTGTCGATTCCTGGGAACTCCTGGGAATTGATAATCGCTACTCAGAACGAAGTGCGTCAAGTACGTCACGGACGGTTTGTAGAGGATGGCATTCTCTAAGCTGTTGGAAGTAGAAAGGATGTCGGCGCAGAAATCAGAATTGCATAAGGTTGTACGAACAAAATGTTTTTTGTTTCAGGTGTTCCTACTGTTTCTGACTGTGTCTATGCTATTGGTGGGCGGAGTGTATTTTGGAATACAGTTGTTATTGCCTTCTGTTTCACCTACTCTTTCTCCTAAACTAAGCTCCATCACCACTGTTTCCCCACATTCTTTTCATCCCTTGCCTCAACACGAACAGGTTAGACGTGCGGAATTTATGAATAACTCCTTTGTTCAACTCCTACATCAGCATCAGTTGGTGATGAATACTACCAACTGTTGGGTGTGTGGGTTAATGCCACATACCATGGATAGGGGTATTCCGTATTTGGTCCTTCCTTACAGCTCCCAGGGTTCAGCTCGAGCATTCCAAACTATGTTTCGTAGTGCACTAGATTCCTACCCCAGTCGAGAGCCACGCTCTGTCAATTTTGGTCCCGGTCCGTACCACAAGCCTTTGGCGATAGCGATAGCGGATTTAGATAGAGATGTTTTTGATGCATCGCTTATCCCAGATGAAGAGGTGCAAGCCTATAAGGATCTGAGTGAGGCTGAGTACAGTGTTTCAGTGGGTGATAGACAGCTTAAGAGCTCGTCCCCAATATGGATTGTACCACACCTCGGTAATTTCTGCTTGAAAGGTTTGGGTTGAAATCCGAAAGCACAACTTGGGAACAGTGCTTGTACTGACACGTATGTCCTACCGATGCTCTCTTCCCCTGGTTTCCTGACTGCTAAGGGCACTTATTTCGTATGTTATGAACGCGCATATACATGGTTACCCCGTGATTTTTCGGGTACCTGTTATATTGCGAATCTTTTACCACCGACTTTCACAGTTACCTCAGACTATCACAAGACTAGAGTTGTGAGAGGCGTTATTAGCAAAGAGGATACTGCCGGTCAAGAAGCAGGAGATTTCTTTAAGGGTGTTTTGCCGTTTTGGGGACCTATGGTTAATAGTAGGAACCTAAGACAGTTGACCCGTGTAGTTGAGTCGACTGCTAATATTACCGCGAGTGCCCTTGGTAATTTAACAGCTGAACTTCAGGCGGATAGACTCATGACGTTGCAGAACCGGATGGTTCTAGATGTTGTTCTTGCAGATAGAGGTGGTGTGTGTAAAGTTATCCATTCGAGTTGTTGCATTTTCATTCCTGACAATGCTCCAACTGTCTACCAAGCCATCTCAAAGTTGCACAAGATTTCCAAGTCCATACACGTGGACGAAGGTAATTGGACACTTCTAGGATGGTTTTGGGGTCTGATGTCAACTTGGGGTTGGAAGATTCTGATGATCGTAGGGGTTGTTGTAACGTTTCTATTCACGTGTTGTCTTTGTGTACAGTGTGGTCCTGCCTTATGTGGCCTCTGTGCTACAACGTGTATAAGACGGCCATCTGTTACCAAGGAGACGTTGATGAATAGAATGATGTTCCAGCAGCAGGTGAACGATCTGATAAATATTGAAATCGATTCCGATCTTGATTAGTGCTTGCCTACATGAGGGCAAAAGGAGCGTCTGAGGTTCCGTGTGAGACGGAACGACACTTTTTGAGTGGTGACGAATATGGATGTGTTTGGTGTCTACGAACCGCAAATGACGAGTATAGTGGGTGTACGCAGTTTCGCTATGCAACCACATATGGTTCGTCTCATTTTTGGGTTTGTTCATCCGAACCCTCGGGTTCCATTTTAGATACGGCATCCATTTTGTTTCTTGCCCTCAAGTAGCCAGCGAACAGACTTTGTCCGCTCCGTGACCCTGGGACTCCCAAGCTTACACGAGGGACACGTGTTTCTTTGAGGGTGACTTTTACGATAAGGGAAATGACACGGCGAAGGCAGATGGCCCCGCTCGAGGCTCATCTTGCCGTGCTAGTCTATTGTTTCAGTCATGCATGCATTGGACACGAGGTCTTTGATCCTGTTATCAAGTTTCCGTTATTACTCCTAACACTCTTTTCTAACCTGTTGTGCCTCCTTGTCCTTTCTTTGCATCTGTTTTTGTCCCCTCTCCTAATGTGTTTACGGTCAGAATGGAATGTGTTTTATTGCAGAGAAGAGATGTTTTTACAGTTGGGAACCGGCAATGCTGCTGTATTTATGTTCCGGCCACCTGAAACATGAACACGACTCTTTTGAAGTTTATTGTGGGAACTGAGTTGTAACCTTTGTTCGCCATACTGTGCAATGGCAAAAACGTGTATAAAAAGAGCGATCCACTTTTGCAATTTGAAGCAGTCTCCGAGAACCTACACGTTGTGTACTTCTTGTGATTTCTGTATCCCTGCAGTAAATAAACGCTGATCTCTGATGTCGCTGGAAGTGTCCCGTGTCTCTGTGTTTTGTACGCCAGAACAGGTAACCCACGAAGGTTTCAGGTGTTGTCCCCTGGCACCGCTGGGTCTTAGAATAACCCAGTCCTTCAAGAGCACTAACCATAATTTTGATGCAAATAAGACCCTCTCATATATGTAATTTCTAAAGGAAATACTCTAGGTACTCTAGGATTACATCAAGATGACGTCAGGCGTTCCACACTTTTGTAATAAATATAGAATGTTAGCAATCTAGTTGTTTATTGGGATACTGTTGAGAGGCAGAGGCCAGGGGCACGGACTCTGAAAATTGAAGGCAGGTAGGAGAGTGCAGAGGCAACAATTTGACCACACTGGGCAGGCAGGAAGGGCAGTGGCAGCACAACAGACTATGGAGGGCAGTGGAAAGGGAGCAGGGGCAACAAACCAACAATACAGGACTGGCAAGAAAGGGTGTGGCAATATAATAGACCATTGTGGGCAGAAGGAAGAGGCAGTGGTAGTACAACCATACATGCCAACAGACCCGTTTCAGCCAGGAAACGTCCAATATTTTTAAGCTCAAATGGGCTTTACTTGATCTGTCTCCTGTCTACAATCTCCTCTTTTTTAATGTAACTCAAAGGGGAAAATCAATACCCCAGTTTTTTTTCAAAATCTCCCTCTTACCAAGTTCAAAATGTTTGCAAGTATGGTACATTGGATCATGGTAGGCAGGAGGAATTGGGGTAGGGACATGGACTCGGATAACAGAGGACAGGAGGGACATGGAGAGGTGCAACAAACTGACCCTACAGGGCAGGCATCAGGGAGTGCAGCACAACAATCCATAGAAAGCAATAGGGAGGGGACAGGACCATGCACATGGACAACAGAGAACAGAGGGGAAAGAGGCAATGGTAGCTAGCTGACCATAATGGACAGCCAGGAGAGAAAGCTGCAGCATAACAGACCATAAAGGGCAGGAGGGACGGATCAGGGGCATTGCAATGGAACAGGCAAGCCAGGAGGGAGGGAATAGGGGTCTGCACATGGAAACAGAGGGCTAGGAGCAAGGGGGCAGGGCAGGAGCAGCAAGATGACCATGGAGGTCAGGCAGGATGGGCACTAGAAACAAGACACACCATGGAGAACAACAATGAGACTATGATGTCATACACACAGACCATGGAAGGAAGGTGGGAGGGGGTCAGGGGCAGCTAGCTGACCACACAGGGAAGGTGGGAGGGGCCATGGCAGCACAGAAGACCATGCATGGCAAGCAGGAGGGTTAGTGGCAGCACAATGGCTATGAGGGGCAAGAAGGAGGGTGCAGGGGCATGCACAAAGGACCATGGAGGATAGAAGGGAGGGTCAGGACCTGGGCACAGACAAAAGAGTTCAGGGGAAGGGGCCTCACAACAGACTGCATGGGGCAGGCAGGAGGAGCAGTTGCAGCACAACAGACCAGGGAGGGCAGAAGGGTGTGGCAGTAAAATGGACCATGGAGGACAGGAGGAAGGGGATAGGGGCATGGTATGTGGACAGGCAGGGACAGGTTACAGTCATCTGACAATGCTAGGCAGTTGGGAGGGAAGTGGCAGCTCAACAGAACACTCAGAGTAGATAGGAGTGGCAGGTCCATGGAACATGGTGGGCAAAAAGGATGGAGCAGGGGCATGCACAAAGACATCGGAGGGCAGGGGGAAGGAGAATATGGGCAGCAAGCTAAGCACAGAGGCTAAGCAGGAGGTCAATGATGGGCCATAGAATTTGGCAATGGAGGGCAGGAGGAGTGGACTGGTACATCATGCTAAATGAAGGGCAGTGGCAGCACATCAGACCATGCATGGCAGGAGGGAGGAGGCTAGTCCATGGATTCAGACAACAGAGGATAGGGAGGAGGTGGATGGGGCAGCAAGCTAACTGTTCAGAGAAGGTGGGTATTAGGAACTTTATTGTTTTTAAAATGTGTGTTATATAGAACATAGTCCTGAGAGCACCATTGAAAATGAAAACTAGATATAGTATATGGTATAAACTATGCACCAAAAAGTGTGATATAAGATGAACCGGGGCGTGAAATATAATAAGCAATTCATTGTGCGCAATGACAGATTCATTAGAGAGCGCAAGATAGCACAGGCACTAGCTCGTGCTATGCGACATGCGCCTTGAAGTGTAATATGCACAGGGCAGTGTTCTGTAACCTAACTAGTCTCTAAAGTTGTAATATAAAATATGCGCTGGGGAGTGTAACGTTGCATATGCACTGTGACAAAGATATGGATCCCAGATTGTAATATGTATGGCATAGCGCTGTGCGTTATAACATAGGCATCGAGGAAGGCACGTTAGATGGGGCAATATAACCCGTGCGAAGGCAAGTGTGGCACGACATATTCACGGGGTGGTGTTACAGTGCACATGGGCTAGAGAGTGTCATAGCATACGCACTAGCTGGTGGAATACAACACAGAGGTGTGAGGCACTCGGCGGGCACTGGTGGGTGTAACACAGCATTGGGCTCAGCCAGGAGCATGCTGTGACTCTCAAGTGAGGTTCGTCTCCTTTCCAGAGAGTAAAATAAAAAGTATTACACATCCGGCGGTGGATGTGTGTTTTATTAACCGTGAAGGGGGTTTCTTGCATAGTTTGGTCGAATTTTTGTTGAATCCCCTTTGAATGGCTTGGTGTGCGTGTATATTAAATGTGCCCGTCAATAGCTACCCATGTTTGTATAAATAAACGACAAAGGTGTCTACTTGGAGAGTACCCACCGGCGGGGGCGCCGGGATTAGGCACGGTAGGGCATCAGACACGTCAGAGCTTCACTAGCGGTGTAAATACATTCCATGTGGATTCATTCTATGCATAGTTGCCTTTTAATGATTATCACGCAAATCGTCATGGTGATAGGTACATACGGTTTGTCCAGCATGTCCTAAGTGTTTCTATAAATATGTATATATTTTTTAAATAATAAAAAACAAAGGCTGGCCCCGGGGGATGGGGTCCCTGGGGCCATAAGTGGCCTGAGGAGGGGGGCAACGCAGCCCCCTCCTAAGGAATTAAAAAAAAAAAGGCCATGACCTGGGGGTTGGGGTCCCTGGGGCAGATTAAGGCCTTGGGAGGGCCACATTTTTTTTTTAAACAAAAAAATTAGGGTGCAGGCCCTGGGGGATGGGGTTTCCAGGGCCAGTACATTAGAAAAAGAAAGGGGGCCACACAGCCCTCCTTCTTAAAAAACAATAAAATAAATAAAAGACCGGCATCGTGCCGGAGGCCACGCCCCCTCCAAGCAGCACTCTGCAAACGCACCCCCTGGCCAGTTGTAAGTTGGGGAATTAATGCCCCTTCAATACTGAGGGTCCCTGAGGACCAACTAGCCCAACTGGTATCTCCAGTATGCGCCAGGGAGCTGCGATGCAGACAGGTGTTCTGAGGCCACGCCCCTTTTTACACCTCTATGCAACGCAGCTCTTTGGCGCTTACTGGAGGTACCTAGTGGGCTAGTTTGACCCTAGGGACCCTTAGGATTCAAGGGGACTTAATCTCTCAACTTAGAATGGCCACAGGGCGCATTTACACAGTGGTGAAGGGAGGGGACGAGGCCTGAGGTGACATGTGCAAACACGCCCTGTGGCACGTTTTAAGTTTTCAATCCTGAGGGACCCTGGGGGCCAACTAGCCCACCAGGGGCTTCCAGTAAGCGCCACTGCTCTGCGTTGCAGATAGGTGGTCCAGGCCGTGCCTCTTTTTACACCTCTCTGCAATGCAGCTCTGTGGCGCTTACTGGAGGTACCTAGTGGGCTAGTTGGACCCTACGGACACGCAGGATTCAAATGAACTTAATCTCCCAACTAAAAACGGCCACAGGGCGTGTTTACACAGTGGTGAAGGGAGGGGACGGGGCCTGAGTTAACGTGTGCACACAAGCCCTGTGGCACGTTTTAAGTTGGGGAAATAATTCCCCTTCAATCCTGAGGGACCCTGGGGGCCAACTAGCCCACCAGGTGCTTCCAGTAAGCGCCACTGCGCTGAGTTACAGAGAGGTGGTCTAGGCCGTGCCCCTTTTTACATCTCTCTGCAACGCAGCTCTAGTGGTCTAGTTGGACCCTAGGGACCCTCAGGATTCAAGGGGACTTAATCTCCTAACTTAAAACGGCCACAGGGCGTGTTTACACAGTGGGGAAGTGAGTGGACGAGGCCTGAGGTGACGTGTGCAAACACGCCCTGTGGTGCGTTTTAAGAGGTAGTTTTAATCACCTGCCCTATTATATACTAGGGGCTTACAGAGGAGGTCATGCTGATCACAGGGGGACCCCAACGCATAGTGTTCCCTAGAGTATGTAGGTGTTTTCACTGTATTCTGAGTGTCTTTTAACATAGCACTGGCTCTAGGACTGGTTAGTTAGACTCAGTTAACACCAGTATCCTTCTGAAAAAGTTGAGGGTACAGGATGATTTTGCAACAAGGCTTCTTTCTGTTCTTCTTTTTGTTCTTTCTGCAGGTTATCCTTCTTCCTGCACTTTTCTTCGTCTTTGAGGACTTCTGTTGCTTCTTTCTGCATTTCTTTTTTTTCTTTCTGTGCGTTTTTTCTTCTTTCTTCACATGTCCTATCTCTGTAGCCATTGTTAGAAATTAGCATTTAAAAAACCTTTGAAATTCTCTGAAAAAACCATAGGTTTCAGGGGCGTTATAGAGAGCTGGACTTTTCACTCGTACAAAACCATTGAAATTCCCCCGTTATAGTTAGTTCAGCTAACTATAACTCGCGCGCCCGCAATGCACTGCTGATGACATCACATATTACATCACTCATGACATGGTCAATGACATCACTCATGACATCACTGATGACATCTCAAATGACATCACTGATGAAATCACTGATGACATCATCCAGTGAATGTGTGTTTTTCTGAAAATTACATATGTTTTATATATGTATATCTCAAGGTCGATGGAAGAATAAATGGGTATATAAGTGTCTAAATGGATGATTTGTTTTTGAAAAATAGATTGTATAACTGACTGATTAAGTGTATCTTAGTGAATACTTGGCTTAGTGAGTAATGTTTAAATATGTAAATATCTGTATGAGTCTCTCACTTTGTGTATAAGTGGCTGCATGGGTTGGTGAGTAGCTACATGAGTGTCTATATAGGTTATTAGTTGGTTTTTTGAGTATCAGTATGAGTGTCTGAGTGTCTGTATGGTTCGGTGGGGGGTATTACGTAGTGCATAAGTGCATGAATGAGTGACTCACTGTTTGTATGTGTTGAAGACAGCATGTGTGCAGGACTGTATGGGTGGATGAGTGTGTGCATGGGTGTGTTAGTGAGTGAATGACTGTCTCAATAGTGTCTTTATGAGTAACTACATATGTTTTAAACTAGTATATGTGACTATTGGTGTATATAAGTGAGTATATGTGAGAGTGAGAGATTGAAAGAGTTCCTGTATGAATAAGTATGTGTTTCTATAAGTGATTGTTTAAAAGACTAAGTATGTGTAAGTTTCTGTAGAAGTAAGTGTGGTGGTGTGTGTATAACTGTATATGCAAGTAAATGGATGTTTGATTCTTTATTAGCATGAGTGACTATGTGTGTGAGTAACTCTATGGATGAGTGGCGTTGTGTAACAGGATGTATAGGCGTATGAGTACATATGATGAGTGAGTATATGTATGAGTGACTGTGTAGGACTGTTGGTGAATGAGTAGATGTGTATGTGGATCTTAGAATTACTGAATAGGTTGTTGTAACTGATATTGGTATTTCCATTGTTTTGAAAATTTTAGTTTCTATTTTTGAATGTGTGTATCAAAGGTTATATTGGGGGAGAGGAGGTCTGCCACTCTATCACAAAGATGATGTCATCAGTGATGTCATCAGTGATGTCATGAGTGATGTCACTGACCATGTCATGAGTGATGTAATGTGTGACGTCGTCAGCAGTGCATTGCGGGCGCGCGAGTTATAGTTAGCTGAACTAACTATAACGGGGGAATTTCAATGGTTTTGTACGAGTGAAAAGTCCAGCTAACTATAACGCCCCTGAAACCTATGGTTTTTTCAGTGAATTTCTAAGGTTCTTTAAATGCTAATTCCTAACTATAACGTGCCTGAAACCTATGGTTTTTTCAGTGAATATATATATATGTAAAATAACATGAAATCTAATAAAAAAAACATTCTATTACAAATTAAAACATTAAACTATTTAAAAATCTTCAAACATAAATTTCCCATTCCAGTCAGTGCAACAGTAGGGAAAGTGTTGGATAGTGGAGGGGTAAAAAGTACTATTCTCACTCCAGTGAGTGCAACAGTAGAGAAAGTGTTAGAGAGCAGGGGGGGTAAAAATTACTATTCCCACTACAGTGAGTGCAACAGTAGAGAAAGTGATGGATAGCGGAGGGGTAAAAATTACTATTCCTACTTCAGTGAGTGTAAGAGTATGGAAAGTGTTGGATAGCGGAGAGGTAAACATTGATATGCCCACTTCAGTGAGTGTAATAGTAGGGGAAGTGTTGGATAGCGGAGCAGTAAAAATTACTATTCCCACTCCAGTGAGTGTAACAGTAGGGAAAGTGTTGGATAGCGGAGGGGTAAAAATTACCATTCTCACTCCAGTGAGTGCAACATTAAAAACAAAATATTGACAACAACACAAATACTTAAAAACAAAAAATAAATTAAAAAAATATTTAAATAAGTTATTTGATATTTACGAATAAAAAAACATATTATAATGTTAAATACATATGACAAATACCTACAAATAATATATTAAATAAAAGAAAAAATAATTTTCAAACAAACAAATATTTTAACCTGAAATTATTTAGAAATCAAAACATTAATTATTACATAAACTGACTCTGTTTATTTCCTACCCTAGAACACTACACAATTCACAACCCACATCTAAGTTTTTTTTAAATGTACTTCCTTAATTAACATAATTAATTACCAATTAAAGAAATATATTTAATCCAAAAAAATTAAAACTCATAAAAATTAAGTAACTTCTAACACTTTACCTCTATAATCCCAACAACCCACAGCTAAAATTAAACTGTAAATAAATTAATGACAACATTAAAACTCATTTTCAATTAAAACACCGAGTAGTATTTAACAACTAATTATAAAGTAAGTAAAAACAAATTTACTCCCCACACTGTACCCCTATAAAAGTAAAACTTCCCCACAAACAAATATAAACAAAATCCCCTAATTAAGTATCAATTAATTAATTAATATTAATGATCAACTAATTATTAAATAATTAAACATAAATTACTTCCAACCCTTTATCCCTATAAACCCTACAATCCACACCTAAAGTTAATTACACAATTTCCATATTTCATTTTCAATTAATATTATTGATGAACTAATTATTAATCAAACAAAACTTACTTCCCACCCTTTACCCCTATAAACCCCACAACCTGCACCTAAAATTAATGACGCAATTTCCATAATTAATTTGCAATCAATTAATTAAAATAAATTAACAACTAATTATTAATTAATCAACAATTACTTCCCACCCTTTACCCCTAGAAACCCCACAACCTGCACCTAATTTATTTTACACAATTTCCTTAATTAATTACCAATTAATTAATAATAATTAACAAACAATTAATAATTAATTACAAATAAATTACTTCCCACAGTTAACACTGTAAAAACTAAATTAAATAAATATTGATAAATTACCTCCCACCCTATTCCCCTCTAAACCGACAACCCGCTACGGAACTCAAAAATGCAAAATTCACTTAAAATAAAATTGATAACTTCTAAAAATGTAACACATATATTTAAAAACATAAACAATACTTATACAAAAAAATATACATCACATACATTTAAAATGAAAACTAAAATATATAACACTAAATAAAAAAATCAATATTTGAAACAACTATATTTTTGCAAACAATATTAATGATGTCTATATTTTTTAAAACAATATTTCTTATCTTAGATTCGATATTCTTGACCATGATATTCTTCCTGTCTACATTTCTGTGCGACTATATTTCCAAATCGATTTTGTGTAAGTTGACATTTCCAACTCGATATTCTGTCTGAATTCCACCTGCATCGACGTATGAAAAAATATTCCCCACTGTCATAAACACCGCTGCTGGCCCATCGGTGACATTGTAATACAGCTGGTGGGAAACCGCCACTGCTGTGGTCTTCTTGGGGCCACGGCGGTATGGTGGTAAGACCTCAAAAATGTAATGGGGCCCTATGGTTCTATAAGGAAAAATTATATGCAGTTCTTCATTGCTGAAATGGAACATTATTTCTAAGGATGCAGACATTGATTTGTGATGATTGATAAGTTAACATGCAAATCTGCAGTCACAGCATCAAATAAGCTCTGAAGTTCTACAGAAAATAACATGGTATATACACACGGATTTAGTTAATTCGTGTATGTGAAGTTTATTTACAAAACTCAAATGTAACACACATATTTTAAGTTGCACATTCAAAAAGGAAAACGTCTGCAGTATAGCAGGAGAGCAGTACATAAATATAATTGTGAAATGAAGGTATACATCTCACAAAAATCAAAAACAAGGTGCGCTATATTGTGAGTCCTCTCCATCACATTACCATTTTGCCAAGAAGGATGCCAATTACAGCTAGCCAAGAACAACTGCATGTCACTAATTGAATATTTAGTGGCTTGATCCTCTGCTGACTGCTCACCCTCCTTTATTGGTGGTGATGGTTGTACAGGTGGAGTAGGAGGCTGAGGAGTAAAGACTGTTGTTCCAGACCACAGACATCAAATGATGAAGAGATACAGCCCATTTGCCCTATCACATCAATGAATGCCAGTAATGCTGCATGATAAACCCTGGCCAGAACACAGCAAGGACGTTACTGTTGATGGCACTAGTTACTGAAATGTAGGAGTCCATGTTGGCTTCAAATATTTTCCCCAAGGACTGGATTGAAGAATTGCTGGTTTCTAGCTGCTGTAATACAAGAGATATGAGGAATGTGGTCATTGCACCCAATATTCATCACACCAGTAATGTCTGCTAAAGAGACATCCATTACCTGTAGCCAAGAATGGGTGTCTCTAACAGCCCCTTCCAACAACTTGATGGGGCTGAGACACCTCTAGACTCCTTCAAGTATACCAACTATTTTCTCCGTCCCCAACTTAACAGTTTCCATCATACGTTTCTGGACCCTTATGTTAGACCTGTTATCCTTAGGGTGGTTTTCCCTCAAATTTTTGCCACTTACTTCTACTTTTTGCCGTATCTTTTTTATGCCTGAGGACAGTGAGCACTTCACCACTGCTAACTAGTGCTAAAGTGCATGTGCTTCTCTCCTAAACATGGTGATATTGCTGTATACCTGACTGGCATATTTAGTTTACCCGTAAGTCCCTTGTAAAGTGATATAGATATCACATATATCCAGGGCCTGAAATCTAAAAGCTACTATTGGGCCTGCAGCACTGAGTGTGTTTCCCACTCAAGTAGCCTTTCAAACCTGTCTCAGGCCTGCCCTTGAAAGGCCTGGATTTGCAGTTTACTGCCACTTCAACTTGGTCGCAAGCCACCCCTAAGGTGTTACTTAAGGGCATGGCGCTGTGTAAGTAAAAGGTAGGACATGTATTTTTAATTTTTAGATGTCCTAGTATTGACATACAGCTAGATTAGTTTATCACTACTGCAAGGCCTACTCCTTTCACAGGCTAGTATTGGGAATTCCTTAAAACAACCTTAAGCTGTAATTCCTTTTAGAAAGGAGTAGCTAAACCATGTTTTGTTATCATTGGAAGGATAATGATAAATCCTCTTTAGTGGTAAGGTTGGATTTGACATTACTATTTTAGAAATGCCACTTTTATAAAGTGGACATTTCTCTGCTGTCAACTTTGCTCTTTATGCCTGCAGCCTGTCTCCAATACAAGTCTGCTCTGGGTGACAGCTACACTTTGTGCATTCCCTAGCCAGCCACAAATGCAGGAAGGGTGGGTGTGACAGAGGCCTCATCTGCATTCATATGCATTCTGAAAGCTTTTACTTCGCAGTAAGGGGGAGAAGGAGCTCTCAGTTATTCCTGAATATGCTGTGTACTATCCCCTCATAAAGGACTGATCACCCCCCAGAGATATCTAAGCAGACAGGGCTGGGATGAAAGGAGACCTGTGCACTTCAAGGAGCTGCTTTAAAAGTCAACCCTCACTTTAAAGGCACATTTGGGCATAAGTACTGAGGCTCTGATCCTACCAAATCAGCACACTACTGGACCTGGGAAGAACTGTGCTGGATTAAAGATTTCTGTGCTGTAAGGATTGTCACTTTGCCTTGACCAACTACTCTGAGGAACTGCTTCTCTACTGAGCTGCCTAGCGGCCTGCTTTTCTCTGCTCTGCTGAGGACAAGGACAGGACCCATCTCGCTTTAACACAGAGTGACTCCAAGGGCTTGCTAGTTTGCCTCTTGTTTTCCGAAGTCTGAGGGACACAAAATACTTATTAAAGTCCCTCTTGCAAAGGATGAATATCCCATTGCATATACCTGCCCCCTCTAATGCCTTATTAGTTTGGGAGTCTCCCCATCAAAGAGGGATATGTCTACTCACCTGTGTATTAAGGAGACCAGTAGCCTGTGCTATTTGTTATAAGACTGTAATCCTTGCACATTCCATGTGAGGAAGGTGTACTCAGTATCCCTCGTTACTATGCCCTCTGCACCCTCCTACATTGGTCTGGAAGGAAGCTTCCCCATCCTCCCTCATCTCTCATTTCATTAATGAGTCCTAGTCATGGGGTGTGTGATCATGTGGCAGACAGGTTGGTTGAAATTCCAAATGACAACTTCCCTCAACTCCTCTGCCCCAGGTGGAAGCAGCAACTGCCGTCTATTCAGCAAACTTATGTTCAGTAACAGTCTTAAACCAGTCTCTTACTGTAGGTCAGTTAGGGGGTTGGTCTTGTAGGTGATAGCCAAACACAAACTCTCAAAGCCAAGCCACCTTCAGGTCTGTCCACACAACTGCATGGAAAAAGAAAAGGTACCCCATTGCTGTCCTTGGGATTCAGCCTGAAGCCTAGGTGTTAAAAACTCATGTGCCGCTGCTCTTTCATGAGTTTCCCTGGGGCTGCAAACCCCATGGTTCATTGGAGCCTCAGCAGTCTAGATAATTTACTGTGGTTCTCTTTCCCCCCCACCCTGGTAGTCTCTCTCCTAATAAATTGTCTACCATCCTGGGCATGATATGCGATCCCTGGCGCTGGGGCAGGTGCAGACCCTCTATGTGATCACTTTCTGAGGATGAGTGACCTGTGTTGCCACTAGAAGAGGAGCGTGTGAGTGCAACAGAAGTGTTTGCTTTCTTGTGTGCTGAGACTTGTTCATGATATGACTGAGCTTTGTAGGGTCTCCTGCTCCTAGCTCTCCCACAGCCCCTCTTTCTCTTCTGTCTCTGCTTGCTGTGGGGTTGGTTAATCCAGGGCTTTAAATCTAAGCCATTCTTATAAGTGTCCAGCCATTCTTACTGTCCTGCATGGTCCTCTAAGACTGAGCCTGGTCGCTTACCATGACCTTCAGGTGGTAGGGAAGAGCAGCATTTACTTCAGACACTTCCCTGCGACAAAGGAGGCCTGTTTTTCTTTTAAACAGAATTTTATCGACATTTATATTAAGTTAAACAAACATTACAGTGATTTACCCTTAGCCCCCTCTACTCAAAAGTTCCATCCGCATCACATGTATCACTGTGTTACCACCGTAGCCTCCACTCCCAGTTTCTGGTTCAGAAAGAACTTTTCATATCTGCAACTATGTATTCTCTATTCTTGTCCTACTATTGCAGAAGTTACTTTACAAAGGAGGGCTTTTGTTGCTGGACTGCCAGGATGTTATCCTGTAAAAATGCCACTGCAACATTGTCCACCTGATAATGACTAGGGGTGGGCGGAATTTGCAAAATTCACTTTCGCAAATTATCGCGAAAATGTTAAAAAGCTCCGCAAACACGCGGAAATATCGTGAAGATGCGGAAGTTTTTTTCCCGCCCGTTCGCGGTATTTTCTGCGTGGTCGCAGCTCACCAACTTACCCATGCGGTTGTTCGCGGGCGCGGACATCTTGTTTACGCTTGTCTCGCGGTGCATGATCGTGAGAAGAAAGACGTGATCGCGCGACCCATGACGTTACTGCGGGCGCGAACTGTCACGAGACATCGCAAATGGCTACCAACAATCCAACATCTCGTGGAGAACGCGACCGGATCGGGAAAACTTGTTGGCGAACTCGGGGATTCAGGTAAGGTGATCGCTCGCACGCAAGAATGTATTATTTTACAGCGTGAGCAAGAAACAAATTATCGCTAATCTTCGGAATGCGGAAATGTTGACATTGTCGCGCTTTCCGCGGAACGCGAAAATGCCAAATTATCGCAATTTCTGCGAACGTAACGGAATTTTGGCCCAGGCCTAATAATGACCAGGTGTCGGTATTCTCTGTAGTATCAGGTCCCTGTCATGGTGGTGCAACAGTCTCACCACCACAGGTCAAGTGAATGCCACTGGCTGGGTGAGGGTCATGCCGGAACTCTATGTGTCCATTCCAGAGCAAAGAGCTGTGACAGGCCTGGGGGGGGCACCTCCTTCATTAGCCACTCCTTTAGGGAAGCTACAATGTCTTCCCCCTTCTCTTGTTATGGCGCACCCACCATGCAAATGTTGCCGCTCCAGGTCTGTACCTGTTGCTTACTCTGCCCTGCAGGAGAGGGTCTCCACATATTTGGTGAGCTTAGTTAACCACACTTCCAATGTTGTCATGTCTGAGGTCATCTCCTTCAAGTACTCATCATTACACCTGACTTTGTCTCCCAGTTAGCAATGATCATTTCACCAGATTCCTAGGTCCATGGAGACTGATTTTGTGCTCCAGGACTTCTCCTGAGTAGTTTATAGGGCTGGGCAGAGTTTGTGGAGTTGCTCTATGTGGAACTGTGTGGAGTGGCTAAAAAACCCTGCTACCCTTTTGCAGTCTGTTTTTTCTACTCTCTTTTTATGGTGCTGGGTTGAATTTCAATCCCTCTTTAATCTCTTTAATCCTCCCCCTATCAAACTTATCTGCCCCTCATTTTCATTTATTATATTAGTGTGTCTTTGTGTATTTTCATTTTTTTTGTAATTTGGTTGATGTTTTTCATGACTTTTTGTATTTTGTTTATTTTTCCACTTACTTCCTAATTTCTTCTTTCCTTTCCTTCCTCTTCCTGCTTTTCTCATCTTTATTAACCCACCCAGCACCATGGCAGAGGGTTGTCTACCTTGTGGTCAACACCACCATCTAGGTGTGCAGCTCTGGGTGATGTTCAGCGAGGAGGAGGTGGCAGCACTGATTTTTGTGTGCAGCGCCACCTCCCCTCCATGCTGGGAACAGGCGGGAGGCCCAGGAGTGGATACGCCTTGCAGGTGTGTCAGCTGCACTTGGGGAGGGTTGTGTCAGTGATTGCAGTGCACCATCCAGCAGCTGACACACTGTTGGGATATCTTAAACTGGGAACAGGACTTGCTTGAACTGTTAGGCGTTGAGATTCCAGGGCAGTGTGAGTATTAATTATTTATTGTGTTTGTGTTCTACAATGCGATGATTTCTTTTCTAAATAGTATGCGGCTCACACTTAGAGGCAAGTTATGTTTAGTTTACGTTGGAATGCTATTATGTGATCCAGTTTCTAGTTTCTGCTAGGCAGGTGCTCATTGCTACCAAATTGGTGCTTGCTTTGGCTGATTATTAAGAAGCCATTGCAGCCTGTCATCTGGGTCTGAGTCATGTCACAATAGTGAATTAGTGATAGTAGTGAGTTAGTGTTCTCTCTGTGACTTTGTATATGTAGTTCATACAGTTCCAAGCTATTTCACAGCGATGTTTAGTATGCACCTATGCATTGAAAAATAGGGAGACTGAGTTAGTTGATCAAGGTGGTTGAGAAATGCGAATAGAATCAAAGATAAGTCACAACAATTTTTGTTAAGGAAATTTGAAATAGGCTTTTTTGGACTAGTATGGGCAACTCAACAATAGTCAATGGATTCAAAACAATCAGTACAATTATGTGACTGCATTTGTCTTTCATAATAATTTTGTAGAGATGAACTGAATCACTGATCTATTTTTTTTATCTTTTTATTTCTTACATCAGCACACAAGGGTAAGAAGAGGAATGATGGAGAGGGTTCGGGAGTAGCTGGTCACAAGGAGGCGCAAACCACCAGCCCCGTTGCCTAGGGTTAACTCCAGTAAGTCCTAATATTTATTAATATTTCCCTAATGTTGGGTTTTATGATTGTTGTGGGCTTAGGGTTGAATCTTGAGGTATTGGAATGTTGGTGCTGGGTTCCAGGATGAAAGTTGATTCCGGGAGGCTGGTGTTGCTGGTGAGAAATAAAGTTGCTCTGACACCCATACCTGCCACCTTCCTTCCACATGGCAACTAGGATAGGATACACAGCCCACCGGTGCGAAGCACAATGGATTCACTGTTTGTTTCATGCCTGTTATCCTTGCATTACCTTTTTTCCTTATATAACATGGTTTTCTTTTTTGGTAGCTGACTCTTTCCAGTCTCTAGTCTCTATTAATTCACTTATCTTCTGCTTTCTGGGAAGTCTTACCTTCTCTGCATGTATATATATTTTGTGGAACTTAAAGAGTAAGAAGAAGAAGAACACATTGTGGGTACTCTTCTGTCTACTGTGAATATTGCAGGCCCAAGTGAGCCAGTATTATAAAAAATATACACCATGTATATTGGTTGGGAAGGCTTTCTTTTACTTGCTCGTTCTCTAACAGTTAAACTCATGAGAGAGTGGCCAAGGTCATGGAACACCCCAAATATTGTGTGCTATGTCATTCATTTATACAGTATACCAGCAGTTTTCCATGACAGTGCATCATGGCTGGAAATGAAGTACGAGGTTCCACTCCCATTGCATTTGACAACTAATCATGTGTCTTTCATTGACCACCCCTGGCTTGCCTAACATTGTCAACCAACCAAATGCACAGAGTAATATTTTTGTTAGAAGATACAGCAGTGCTAACTGAACTGTAGTGATGTTTTGCAGTTGTATATTTTTGATTGAAACAAATTAAGAGAAGGCATATCTGGCATCTAAAATACTATGTATAATGTTTTTTTCTAGCCACACAGACCACCAGTGATGCGGGCTCAAGTAGTGCTGCAGCTGTAGGAGACTCAGTTGGAGGAGGAGCAGCGGCAGCAGGGGCAGGGACCGTCACTGGTAAGGAACATAATTGCTTGCTTATTGACAATTACTATTATACTCCCTACCTAGTACAAAGGTATGTGCAATTCATGACCATGAAACCCTCAGCTTTACCAGCTGCAAATGTGGTTGAGTTATCATGGCCTCTTCTATCAGCAACTCACCAAAAGCTCACATAATGAGCATTGATGGCTTGTGGGAAACGTGATAAAATGGAGGGTTAAAAAAAAGGAATATCATATATTTGTGTAAGGAGTGAAAGGGTGCATGGGTGGGTGTAAGGGTGCATGGGTGGGTAAAGGGATGTATGGGCAAAAGGATGGTTGGAAAAATGGTGGATATTGAATGGATGGATAATGGATTGGAAATTTTGCTGAAAGACTGGATGTGATAAAGTAAAGCTTAATCATGGTGGCTATGGGTGAATTAGAATGAAAGGATAAATGAATATATGGATTTCTTGGATGAATAAGCAAGGCTGTTCTTCTCATAAAGAGGGGCATACTGCTCACCTACTTGGCCTACTTTGTTTATGAAGGTTTATCAAAGCTATGGTTCAAAGTGGGGAGTATTTTTACATTTTTATTCTGCTCCCCTGACTCACTGTATTTGTTAAGCAAGCCATATGTATCCCAACCAACATTCATCACACCCACCCATGGCATTTTGCCACTTATGACCGAAGTGTAGTATGGTTCAATTTGTGACTGAATTGTTGGCTGTGCAATGTGTGTCTGCTTCAGTTAATGTGTCATTTACAAAGTTTTCAAAGCATTGCAAACCATACACACATGGTGTGTTTCCCTTCGCCCACTCAGTCACTTCCTATTACTTTTCCTAAACGGAGCCGAAAACTTACCTGGTGCCCTGCTGTTTCTGCTGCCGCCACCACCAAGAGAGTCATTTTGGGTGTCACAAGGTCCTGGCCGCGAGAGAGGACGCCGGCCGTGGACCACAAGCCCCAGCAGCCCCAGAGGCCCAAACGCCGCCCATGCCGAATTGGAGCGCCAGGAGGTGCTTAAGTAGAGCACAGGGCTCCCGCATCGCTGGAGCAGAAAACTTACCTGGTGCCCTGCTGTTTCTGCTGCCACCACTGCCTAGAGAGAGTCATTTGGGTGTTACAAGGTCCCGGTCACGAGAGAGGACACCAGCCGGGGACCACAAGCCCCAGCAGCCCCAGCAGCGCAAATGCCGCCCACGTTGAATCGGAGCGCCGGGAGGCGCTTAAGTAGAGCACAGGGATCCCGCGGCACGGGACATGTGCGGGTGTGCCTGGGCCATGCCCGGGCAAAGCCGGGCCAAGTGCTGGCCCATCCGAGCCCGTCAGAGGCTGGAGGAGGCTGGGATGGGCCACCCCCCTGTGATCCCGTGAAGCAAGTTGGACATCAGTCGTTAAAAAAGGTACTCATTTTTATTTTACGCATCCTGAGGATCAGATAGCAATCAAACACCAGACACCTAACAGACTGAGTAAACGCAAGGTTACAGGTTTATCGGCAGGGGGCGGTCGTGGGGACACTGGACACATTCCTTACTAGGGCAGAGTCAGTCCTGACTCATCAATTTCAGCTTACCGAAAAAAGATTTTCTCTGGATACCTTTGCAGCCCAAAAAAGGTCATCGATGGGAGGCCTAATCATGGTTAAATCTCCTAGGGGGGGCGCAGAAAATTGCGGATCATTCATGTTCTGACACCCCTGTTCCAAGTAATATGGGGAAAATAGCTGACTTCCCAGGTATATTACCAGCGGCAGTTGAGGTGACCACAGTTACACAGATACATACCACCAACTCTGTCCAAGATCCTTTGGTGGACCAGGATCCGGATCTCTCAGACACTCCAAACTATACTGACTATAGAGTCTTCCGCACCATTCGTCCCCACCATGGCTCACACTACAACTACGCCTGGCTCGTACCGAGGTGAGGTTATCACCAGATCCAAAAGAGTCACTAGGGAACGTGTGGTAAGCCTATCAAAATCTCTGGCATCAGGGAGTGGAGAGCCACCTGCAAAACGCACAAGGAGAAGTGTCTTACAAAGGCAGAAGCAAAAACCCAGATCTTAGCCGCAAGCAAATAGGCATCATGAGAAACTGGTTTCGGAATCTGACAGAGGACCGACCACTAGCCAAGCCTCCAACAGTGATGATCACATCCCGGTGGACTGTGGGGACGACCCTGATTAATGGAAAAGACTGAAGATTCTGGTGACTGTTCTCTTGGGGCCTCTTCTATGAATATTAGGGTCAATTGAAGAAAAACTGTTGCAACTCCAGAATTCTAGTAGCGCATCAGCCAATCAAGGGGCATGTAGGTGCACATGCGTAGCACACGGGGCAGTTGATGCTTCCCAGGCTACAGCCCCACCTGCAGTGAATGGGAGTGCGGGGAGGAGAATTGGGGAAGGGGACCACATAATAGAAAACGATGTTACGGGCCCTAGGGTCCCTCATGTACTTCTTGAGGCAACTGGGCCCGATTGGAGTCTTACAAACACGGGGATGAGGGAATCTAGGACAGGGACTGTAGGTAATTCGATAATACAGCAGGGGGGCCACGCAGAGGATAGAAAGGGGTGATAATGCGCAGCAGCAATCAAAAGAGAGATCCCTGCTCGTTGCACAGAGCATCCCAGATGTACCAGTCATAGACTTGCCCCCAGCTAGCTGCCTGTATACAGTTGTTCTGACCGGTGTTCCAGCACTCATAAGTCAAAAAGAGGAATCCTCGACACAACTGATTAATAAGGTGGCGCATTGGGTGCGTAGGAACGAAGGGTTTAATATCAGAGAGCACTGACACATTTTGATGGCAAGGAGGGTGTCCTGGATTGGTAGAACAAGGAAAGCCTTTCCAGGGGACAGCGTGATTGTTACGCTTAAACACCCTGATCTTGGGCACAAGATTCTTTCCCAGAGCAGCTGGTTTTATCCAGCTCAATTAGAATCAGACCACTGGCCAACACCAGCCAACGATATTGTCATGTGGGTCAACAGGAGGGTGTAACTTGGTGGGTTAATCGAATGCCGACAAATAACGCCTTTGCCCCACTAAGAGACCTAAATGACATTGATTGACTACATCTGACGGAGGAAGTGGACAGAGTCTTTGATACTCCCCTGACCAAATTAGATATAAGGGGGAGGGGAGATGAGATTAATCCGGGGCTAACTGTAGCTCAAACCACCTGTGAGCACAAGGATTCAAATAATCACATGGAAGGTTATACAGGCAATACAGTCATTAGGACCTGTAGCTCTCAGTTAATAGCCAATACAGAAGGGCTTAATGGGAGAGAAAAAAAACAGTCTCCTGGAACATAGCAGGCCTATCCACCAAATTTAAGAATGAGCAATGGCTCCTATATATAAGGGAATTTCACATAATATGTTTGCAGGAAACATGGGAACCAGTAAACAATAATTTCTACCTAGAGGGATACAAAACCTTCTTTTGCCCGGCGCACAAGGCAGCTGCAGGGAGAGTGAGGGGATGGCTGATTATATTTATAGACCTAGCATTTCAGGGAAGATGGTCAGACTTGACTTGGGACTCAGACGTTGCTCAAGGGCTCACATTTTTTAACAAAGGTAATAGGTTATTTCCTATAAATTTTTATAATGCCGTGGCACATGCGTAGGGTTCCGCCAGCCAGTATGAACTGAACATTAGACTTACCCATACACAGGAGCGAGGGCTAACGGTGCTACAATTGGTTTTAGTAGGCAACATTAATTGTCATTTGTACCCAAATTTGAGGGTGTCTCAGGAGGACTGGTCATCCTGTACGCTCCGTGATGGTCCACACGTGGAGCACACAAAGGAGGGAAGGGAACTCAGTGGTCTATTAGATATGCATGCGTTAATACATATGATGGATCTGATTGTTGTCAAACAGGGTAAAACGGTTCACCCCACCTTTAAGAGAAGAGGATGTTCTTCATTTATTGACTACATCTTTGTTTCTGCCTCACTTAAAAACTGTGTATCTAGTTCAATATCAGGTACAGCGCCTTTAGTGATCACAATCCTCTGGCCTTACTCCTTGTTGACGGATGCAGCCACCCAGCACGCCACAGAGTAGGGGGGGTGGTCGGGGCAACTGGCCATGGCAGGAGGCTGTGCTGGCCACAGGTCAAAGACGAGGACTTTTATAGTTCTCTTTGTAAGAAAGGTGAGCAGGTTATTTTGAAGTGTTTAGATCTTGCAGTGGAAGGGGTGGAAATAGTTGAGGCTTTCAGAAGTGTTGCGCAAATAGTTGATAGCTTATTAAAAGCCCCAGCTCATGTGGCCAAAATGGACACTCCAAGATGGTTTGACCCACAATGTTCATGGGCCTTAAGAGAGCTGAAAGCCGCCCTAAAGATTTCACCTAGAGACAGGGACTGGTTGACTTCTTGCCTTAAAAAATATAAGCAAGCTGTCAAGGGACGCAAGGGTCAATTGCAACAGCAAGCCTGGGAAGACTTGACAGAGGCAATGGTATCAAAGGATTTTACTGCCTTTTGGAGAGTCATAAATAATCCCTGTTTTAATGATGCAAATAAACCGGGGTTAAGCAATAACATCTTGCCGACGCAATGGAAGGAGCACTTCCAAGGGCTTTATAATTATCATCCAAGCTCGGACCAGATACAGGAGCAGAATTTGGAGCAGAGCACACCCCCACTAATATTTTCTCTGGGCGAGGTGAAAATAGGAATTGAGGGCTTAACTAGGAATAAGGCCCCAGGCCCAGATGGGATCCCACCGAACCTTTTCCGCAGTAATTGGATTTATGGGCGCCCCTCCTAACAAGGGTCCTAAATGCAGCAGTGGACACAGTAATGCCGGCATCATGGTCCACTGCCACGATTGTCCATATTTTTTAGAAAGGTAATAAGGACATCCCACAATGATCCTGCAGATCTCTCTTATTGACATGTCGGCGAAGGTTTTGGGGCGGGTGGTTTTAAGTCGGCTGACAGATTGGGCACAGGAGTATCAAGTTATAACAGATGTCAAATTTGGATTCAGACCAGGGAAATCTACCACTGATCAATGTCTCAATTTATATCTTATTACAGCCAAATACACAGTGGTCAATCCAGGGACAATGTATCAGGCATTTATGGATCTGACTGCGGCCTTTGACCGAGTAAACCGTGGGAAACTATGGGCAATTATGGGCGGGCTCGGGGTGGATCCGGAGCTTATTATTATCTTAAAGTCCTTACATCTTAACACCACAGCTGCGGTTAAATACATCCAGGAGGGGAAGATAACAGAATCCTTTAAGTGCACCAGTGGGGTAAGACAGGGTTGCATATTAGCACCCTTTCTGTTCACCCTATATATAAATGGCCTTGACCATGTCCTAAGTGCCATACAGCTAGATACCCCCAGGATAGGTACCCGTGGGGTTCCCGTTCTGCTTTAAGCAGATGATGTGGTACTTCTCGCTCGTACCCCTAAGGGTCTGCAGCTCTTAATAGATAACTTTGCGACATGCATGGAGAATTTGGACTTGTCACCCAATCACGCAAAATCTTATGTCATGGAAGTGGGGAAGGAGCCAGTTAAATCCTATAACTACACAATCAGTTCTCATCGCCTAGGCAAAGTACAGTCCTTTTCATATCTGGGGATTTTATTTGAAGGCCGATTACATTTTTTATATTTATTAGAGGAGAAGTGCCGAGTTATGACTAGGTGTACTGGATCGATATCGAACTTTGCACACAGGCTAGGACGTTGGACTCCAGAGCAGATTTTAAACTTATATATCTCCATGTGCTGTGCTAAAGTGCTAAATGGAAGTGAGGTACGGGGATTTATTGATGCTAACAAACTGCAAGTCGAAGAGAACATGTATCTTAGGCGCCTGTTGAAAGTTTCCCAGAGCACACCAGCGCATATTATCCATGAAGAGCTGGGTGTCAGATATATCACTGACATGATTTCAGTCAAACCTCTAACCCGTTGGGTAAAGATATGGGCATATGAGGAGGCGGCATTGAGAAGGCTGGTTATACAAGACTGTCTTTCCCTCGACCACGGGCTTAAAATCCCTTAGCTAAGATATGTGAAGGAGTCCTTTGAGAAAATGGGGTGTGCAGATTTATTTTCCAATCCTTCCAATATGAGTCTAAAGGATAAGGCCCTGGTCAAGGATCGTTTTTGTAAGTATTCTTTGACACTCCGTGAGGACAGAGAGTTTGCTAAGCCGTCGGTGAGAGAACATGTAGTAGTTAAGTCTACCGAGGGAATTGAACCATATCTGTCCTGGATAAGCAGTGCTCACAATAGATTTTTAATGACCTGGTTTAGGTTAAACCTTTTGCACCATGCACTAGCGGAACCGGCAGGGTTTACAGCGTCCATAGAAATGAAGGGGTCCTGTGACTGCGACAATAGGTCTCCACAGGATACCCTTCATTAAGTTTTACTGTGCCCACTTTATTCACATCCCAAAAGCCTTTTTTTAAATGGCCCCAGAAAGAAAGCCAGATTTAGACAGGCACGTGTGGCATTGTTATGTTTAAAATTGGCATCTGATGCTTTTGCACTTTTTTGAATTACTAACTTTTTAAGGGCTGCATTTAGATTAAGGATCACAAGGGGCGGTGGAAGTCCACAGTACTCCCGCTTGACACATGTTTTTATTGTTTTAAATTGTAGTAACTTTTACCCATGGCGTGCCATATGTCCGAATCAGGTTTGAAGATGAATTAGATGACTGAGGGACATGAAATATGAGATTAGCAAACTTCTTATTTATCTGCTGAAGCCGTGCTTTGTAGAATTCAACATGCTGAACCTTTTATAACGCTTGTTTCTGTAACCTTTTCCTTTTTAAATACATTGTATCTTGTATGGTATTTGTACATGCCGAATAAAGATTTTATTATTAATATTAATATTTTTCCTAAGTTTTTCTGTTACCGTCTACAAAAATTGAAAATACATTCTTGGCATGTGCAACAATTTATTTTATAACCATGTGAAGTGAAGTGATTCCAGAATATATTTCATGATTTACTATACCAGATTTATTTTACACCTGTTCTGATTTTCCCCTTTTGACTTTACATTGACTGAATAAGCCAAAGATGATGTATGAATGATCATTGTAGTGAGCCCTCTATTCTATATCAAAAGCTCTACCCTACTCACCTAATCCCTCTATCCTACACTGCAGTAGAGTAAGTCAAGTTTCCTTTCCTTACTTAGTGCCCAGCAAATGAATTTGTTTGAAATATTAAGTGGTGGTGTGCAAGTTCAGTGAGTAAAGTGGGAGTAAGTGCATGATTTGACGCCAAGTTTAACATATAGGATACACTGTGAAGAATCTGCCAAATACAATCTATTTAGCAAATTCTTTTTTCTGTAGCTCAGTGCATCATTTTCCCCAATGTCCACTTGCGGCAGATAGAAAAATATCTGCATTTCATATGTGAGATGTGTGACGTAGTATCCTATTTATTATTCATCTGCATCTTTGGAGTCAGGGTGGAAAGAAAAAAACATTTGGAGATGAGCAGGGCCATTGGAATTACAAAGAGACAATTGTCAACTACAGCTGCCCCAGCTGCAGACAGTAGCAAAATACTGAATGCACTGGCTAGGAATGAGCATGGCTCCATTATTTTAGCACAACACACACATTGTACTCAATAGTGCATAATGCCGTACTCATCAATGAGAGGTAATTTAGTTTTCCACTCAAAAATGTCTATTTATACTTAGATGAAAGGCCTTCAGAAGAAAACAATCAAATTACTGTTTTCTTTTTTATCTGGTCTTATTCTGCACAATACTTTTCTATAAGACAGTTAGTGCTTTTTATGAAAGGCATGTGTGGGTAAAACAAAATTGGCCTTGTGACCCACCTAATCATAATCAAATCAAATTCTAATGATCCTGGGTGACCAACAATATACTGCTACTGTGCCACCTACTAAATTAAAACAATTGCTTGCACAAGCACTATTTACAATTTGTCTTTTTTGTTTTTCTCAATATAGCTATTCCTGCTAGTTCAGCAGTACCGCCTACCAGGCAGGAGATAGCAGCATATCTGTGGTGGCAGAGGCTGGCCCACATACAACAGGAATGCCATCGGCTGGTGGTCATGGACGAGAAAGAAGATGAACTAAATGCCTCTCAGCTGGGCCCCAGCTGGCATCAACTGATGCTGTCCCCTCCCACACTGACAACAGCAGGCCATTGCTTCAGTGCATCCTGCAATGGCTGGAAACTATAAAGAGCTGGCTCACCATCATGGAGCAGAGCCTGGACCAGATCTGGACCCAAATCTCAAATGCCCTCTTATAGCTCTTTTTTAATCCTTTGGTTTTGGTGGGAGGGACTTATTGTATGTGGAGAGGGTGGAAAGGGAATTGAGACTGGGATTTATTCTTTGGACTTTTCAGAATTTTAGACATTGGGGGTTGGGTTAGTTTGTTTGGGGAGGGCGTGGGCCTGTTGTGTGGGTGGAGAGGGTAGGTTAGCTTGTAAAAAATAAATAAAGGGGAAAATTATTATATTTTATCAATATTTATGCCTGAAGTTTGTTTCACTTTGCACTGCTGACAAATTTTGTACAGCCTGTTTATGTGCTTGCAAGAGTGTATCCCTTAGTTATGGAGTTATACCTCTTTATCTAGAACATTAGGGGGGATGCTGCCATGACAAATATTGTATACAACAACCTAGATAAACATTTACTTATAGTAGCAGTTAGTTACTTACTTACTAACTTAACTAGTTCACTTCATTCAATAGTTGCCTTACCTGAATATAGATGAAGCAATAACAGGGAGGGCATCACAACTTCACAAGCGAGGTCCGACTTCCTCCCAGGTGATCTCCAACTCTAGGATTAATTGGAAAGATTATTCATTGTAGTCAAACAAATGGAAATAATAAACACTGAATTAGTGGGTTATATCAAAGATTTACAAAGAATTGACACCAGTCTACTACATGATAACACAACAAGAGTTACTACTAGTGATAAAATAACACAAATTAGCAATAGTATTAACTTGAGCAATGGGGACCTACTAGTAACTTACAAAATCCTCGAGGTATAGGAAATGGAATCAAAGTCTGGAGTGCACAATCTTAGATTAGGCATTTATGGTTACGCAACTCAAGGTCTGAATGATGATGCTGACGACTGATGTTCTTCATTGTCTATCTGAAATATGGATCACTTTTTATGTGCAGGTGTGTAAATAGGGCCAGTGTGGGCTATTGCTTAAAAGATCCTGCAGTGAGTTGTATTTCCTTCACCAAATCTGCCCACCAAGTGTTTGATGCTTTGATGGTGTATATTAAGCCACAACTCAAAAAATCACTCATCCCGAGGAAAGAGGATTAGGGGTTTGATGAATGGATGGGAAAGGGGATTTGGGGAAAGGTTTGATAAAGACAAACACTACCCATGCCAAAATTCATTTGGGCAATGAGCATCAAATACTTTGTCATCAAACTTGTTGTGGAAGGAAACAAAGGAAAAAGTATGACACAGTACAGTTAATTGCATTGCAAACAGTATTTCAGCCCGAGACCCAAATTATCAGATATCTAAACGTTCTGTCTTCTAGGTTGGCCTCCTGAGTCAGAGTAACTCCATTCCAGACCAGTCATGACCCGAGCAAAATAGATTGCAGTACACTTCTTTTGTAGATCATGTAGAGAAACAAAATTACAGAATTTTGCACAGGTTTTTGTTTGTTAACTAAAACAACAGTTCTGATCTCCGGAGAACCAGAAAAATCGAGAGGACTCTGCAAGTAAATCTGTCTAAGTGTGAATGTTCCAATCACCTCCAGGTAAAAAATGATAGCCCATCACCCAGGCCCCAAACATTGCAAATCAATCATCTCAAGCAAGTTCCCAAATTACAGTTAAAAACTCTCCTTCAGTGTCTGCCACCACAAGAATCATTAATCATCACTCCCAATCACCTGATACTCACATCACTCATTAGTGCAATGGTTACCTGTTTCAGTCCAAGCACAGGGGTAGGTACACTATCTCCCCTTTTATTCAAGCAAAGGATTGGTATTTGGTAGTCTTGGATCATAGGAGTTGACCGTACAGGTTGATTCATTTTTGCTGAGTACATTCGTAAAGGTTAATCACCTCCAGGGAAAAAATGATCGCCCATAACTCAAAATATTTCCAAAAAATCAAGTTCCCAAATTATAGCTCAACACCCTCAATCACTATACATTACAACATGAATCATCAAGTATCATCACTTGCAAAATCACTCACTCACCATTACAAATCTGTAGTTACCTCTTCCAATCCAAACACGGGTAGTTTAGATATTAGGTATGCAGGCAACACATTGGAACTTGGCGCTGTCACTCTTGTAAATCAATAATCCACTGGGGCAGCGCTGCTGTTGCTAAGTGATATAAAAAAGGATAGACATGTGAGGGGGCAGGCGCTGTCTCTAATGTCATGGAGGAATTGTGGAGGCCTCTTCAATGTACACTGGTCCAACTGCAATTGGCAATATATGTGACTAGAAAATTGTGGGGCAGCATATATATTACACACAAATAATAATGTTCCACTAGCAACATTTTTTCTTTCAAAGATAGATGTTCAATAAGAAATAATTATAAACTACTGTGGGGCATTGGCATGCTTAGTCCAGGAAGTAGAGTGTGTCCTCAAACTCAGGTGGTTAAACAAGAAGTTGGTGATCATAGTCAATCTATCTAAATTTTGGGGTGAGAAACTAGTCCTTCTCACTGTAACAACTGCATGAGATGCACTGATCACATGCTCAGCAGACACTGGCTATAGGACAAGCCTGTTGAGCTCTGGCCATTGTCGAATCTTCCCATAGCAATACATCAACAGGTTTTGATCCTCATAGACCACATAGACCACTCCTGTTTCATTCAGATACTCCTGAAACATTCTGTGGATGGGAATTGGTGCTGCCATTTGCTTAACCTCTTTAAACATCCCCTCTCCATTGGACTTAAGCCCTGCCAATTGAAACCAATACAATGTAGAGGTTGGGTCCAGTCCTTCGGTTGTTGTTGTTGCCAGTGTTCTGGTTGATGGTGTTGTTGGCTGCTATGAGACAAAACTACCCTCTCTGGAAGTTGAAGGAGGCACCCTAGAACTGTTGGGTGGGACTCTAAGTTCCAGCTGTTCTGATTCCAGGTTTCTGTTTGCTCAACAATCTCATACGTCCATACAATTTTTTTATCCATGTTTGTTGCTATGTACCTCTGAGGTCACTTCTATACCTAGTGGGTTATATGTTCTTTTAATATTCCTTAGATCATTGGAACCCATCTAATTTTGGTTCTTTGTGTGGAAGCGCAAGTTAAATTTATGCTTACAGCGCTGGCAACCCAAGAGCACCTTACTATATGTTATATGTCATCTACTTTGGAGGGTAAGTTTGCATTCTCATTATTACCATCCAATGTTTTTCAAGAGGAACATGCCCTTGCACATCTATTATATTTAGAAGATTACTAGTTTGAATATTTTTATATTTTCACATTTACCATGTGGGTTTATTGACACAGGATTTACATAGGACATGGTCAGATATCTGTTCGGAGCACTTTTTCCTTTGAGTTCTGATATATAGCAATTTTCAGGGTTGTTTTTTAAATTTAAATATATTTATATATTTATATTTATCTTTTTACCAGATCATCTGCTTTGCTTTGAATTCTATTGATGAATGTGGAACTAAGACACATTTCATTGCCTTGTTCGTTTGGTCCCAAGACTTACATTTGGTGAGTTTTGGATTACCTTTCTCTTCTTTTTTTGTCTCTTTCTGTACTCTCACCCGATTTTCCTTGTTGTTTCTATCAACTTGTATCTTGTATTAACACCACAAGACACAATGGACCTTTCTTGCCGTAGGTCCGTATATTTCTAATGCGCTTGCTAAACAGATTCTTTAGGACTAGATAATTAATGAAATCTATACACACCTTTTATTCACAGTGATATTGTTACACTGTTTTTTATAAATCTGCTCGGATGTATTATCTAAATATCCATGTTCTGTCATCCATGTTCCATTTGCTCATTGTCTCAGATTGTACATGTTTATTATTCTTTATGATTGGTTTTTATGTCTTTTTTGATTTCTGTGTCTGTGAAAGCTTTTAAATATTGGTAAAACTGTTTGTATTATATGACAGTGTTGTCTAAAGTCATATATGTTTGTTGTCCATAGATTATAAATGTTTTTCTATGTTGTCATGTCAATCATTTGCAGCCTTGAAGAAGTTCCAGTGTGGAACGAAACGCGTTGGCTGAGTATCTGTAAGAAAATAAAGGATATAACTAAAGATACCGATTTGTTTTGGACTTCTCCTGACTGGTGCACCTTCCATCTTTGTTTATTTTTTCTGTTTGCTCAACAATCTACCTCTTTCATTTTAATAAATCCCTTTCAGAAAAAATAAAGAAAGTGACCAGAATGTGTTTGTACCGTGGATCAAGTAGTGTGGTACAGATGAAAGATGTCCTGTTGCAGCCTTGTATTACAAGCCAAACGAAGAATTAAGCTCTCAACCAAGGCATGCACTTCTGTTTTTTTGTTCACACCTGGGCATGGTGAACCTTTCAGACACTTTCTTTAGCTGGTCCTGTAGGAGATAGAAGAACTGGATAGACTGGCCCATCGTACTGTCCTCCTTGCTAGCTTCTCACATGAAAACCTCAAAAGGGAGTAGCGTCTATGTCAGGTATTTGACTAGGCCCCATTTGTACATATCCATAGTCATAGCTTTACTAACTGCATCCCCTTCTCTTTGAATGACATAGTCATTGATCTGTTTGTACTGCTCAAACAGATATTGCAACATATTATAGGTTGAGTTCCAACGTGTTGGCACCTCCTGTATCAGGGCTTTACCTGATGCTCTATTAGCACAGTGAATAATCCAGAACTGCTTTGGGCTTTAACCTCTTCAATGCCTATGACGAGCTGGTCTCGTCATGGGCCGCGGTTGCGCTGTGCCCATGACGAGACCAGCTCGTCATAAACCCCGCCCGCTAATGAAAGCGCCGGCACAGGGCGGGGAAAGGGGCGGGCACTGAAGGGGTTAAAAGAATGGCTGGAGTGGGTGCAGATTCTTCTGCAAGTGGTCAGTATGTTTGTGACTGCCTTTTTTTAGAAAGTCTTGCACCACCAGGTGATGCAATGAGCCAAACACAGGGCCCTGCAATATTCACCATCTGACAAGACCTTGATTATGTTACTGCCATTGTCTGTGGCAACAAATTCAATTCTAAGACCTCTGGATCTCAGCCATTCATATACCTTACTGTTAAATTAATCTGAGATGTTTACAGCTATATGTGGTTTCTCCATGGGAAACATGGCCTATGTTACATGCCGCCGAACACTCTTAAATCTTTCTTTAGGGCAAAGACCTGTAGATATATTTTGCTTTACCCCAGGAAAAGAGATCCACTGTGCAGTGATGCACATGTAAACATTCGACTAACAACTGGTCCACATTTCTGTCAGCAGGTGGATAGTGTGGACAACACTTTGCTGCAAAGCTTGTCCAACCTAATGCAGTACATTGCGATAGTAGTATTGGAACTTGGAACATTCCATTTTGGGCCGCTGGCTTCCCCAAATTCTATAAATCCCACTCCTTCCACAAAAGAAAAATGGAGGAGGGCCAGCGCTAACATTTTTGCCAGCTTCCCATTGTACAAACGCGCGGTTGGGTGATTGCGCTGGTAGGGCAACTCCTGCCTAAACAGGCCTTTAATAGGAGCTGGGATTTTCTTCTTTTCTGGGGCCTCTGACACAGATGGCTTTCGAGAAGTAGGTGACTGTGGCTGCTGTGCACTTTGCTCTGTTTCCTGAAACAATTGTGTGCTACTTTGCGAAAGAGACAAATCCAATTTAATGTCACTACTCATCGGCGTCGCATGACTGGAGTGACTGCCTCACTGACAGACACGGTCCTTAGCTTAGGTTGGGGTGGTGCTGTTGATGTAGGAGTGCTGATCTCAGCTTGCTCCCCGGAGGCCGTTGCAGCATGAACACGACATGGTGGTCTAAAAAAGGTTTTGGGGGACATGCCACGGGTGAGAAGCTACTTCTTTTCACTGACGACTTTCTTGAAAGCATCTTTCTTTGTGGCCATCCTAAAACTCTCAGTTGTCAATGGCACTAAACTGCAGAAGCAGAAGAGAATGGAGGACAAACTTGTGACTGTACAGGCCTTCTGTTTGGCAGTACTGCAGGTGATGTCTCTTCTTAGTGCACCTAAAAGCACACAAGCAAGAAAAACATTTTTGTCTATGTGGGGATACTTATAGAGCGCACTGCTACTCCAAGGAGTGTCCTGGCGCTAAAGCTGAATGGTAGCAACATGGAAAAAGTTTTAAGGAAAAGAGAAAAGCCAGGTTTTCATTTTTTTACAGAACAAGGGTGTGGCTTCAATGCTTCTCAGATGGAGGGGGATTTTGCTCCAGTGGAAGGGTCCAAGGAAGGAAAGAGCCTTACATCCCGACCTAGGGGCCGATTATGATGGCGGACAGACTGGAGTCTGTTCGCCATTGTGGTGGTGACCGTAACTACCCGCAATATATGTGGCGGTCCCGTACACCCAATTAGTATGAGACACCACCATGTTGGTTAAATTTTGCACTTAGCACCCATCTCAATGTTCAAAATGCATGTTGTGCATTTCAGCATTTCACTGTACTACGTGGCAGGCATCATATGGAGCCTGCCGCTTGGTGCAGTGACATGTAGGGGATACCATGGGTACCACCCCAACCCAAAGGGGGCCCGCAACGGGCCCCCGAAATCAATCCCCACCAGACTTTCCATGTCGGTTTCTCCACCATGGAAAGGTTGGCTGTAGACATCATCGACACCATTTTAGCCTATCTGGACCATCCACCAGGCAATCGTAACGATTGCCTGTGGCAGTTCCGTGGCAGACGATCTTTGTGTCCACCACAGTTGCAGTCTGGATCCAGCCGCTATCGTAATGTGGCGGGGGGAAAATCGTTGTCCAATGGCAGAAGGCCCGCCACCGCACGGCTGGCGGTGGCGGTCCTTCCGCCATCATAATGACCCCCCTAGTCTTTTTAAAATGGGGGACATTGGCCAGCAGCAGATTGGAGGAGCAAAGATTTCTATGTGGGGTATAGGAAGAAATCCTGCGTTTGAGATAACCTGACCCTGCCACGTATAGGACTTTCTGTGTGACGAGCAGAGTTTTTAAAAATATTATTTTCCTTACAGGGAGACAATGAAGGTTCCTCAGAAGGTGGGACACGTGCAGATTTCGGGGGAGCTCAAAGATGAAACGAGCTGCTGCATTCTGGACAAGCTGAAGCCTGTCCGGCAAAAAGCTAGGCATGCCGAGATAGAGCCTGTTCCCATAGTCCAGCCTGGATATGATCAGAGCTTGAATCACCGGTTGTCTGGCAGCTCTGAACAGAACTTTGTTTTTTTTGCAGAGGATGCAACAGAGCAAAACAGGTGCCTACTACTGCATTGACTTGGGTGTGGAATAGCAGCTGGTTATCCAATTTAAACCCCAGATTTTTACCGAAGGGGCGGGAGTATCCACTGGGCAGAAGACCTGCAGAGGAGTTTCAGAATCCTTGCTGAAAAAGTGTAGCTCTGTCTTACCAGCATTGCATTTCAACTTGTTCGTGGTCAGCCAACCAAAGACAGATGAGAGGCAAGAGTTGATTAACGTACCAAAACAGGGCTTGTTTTCCTTCCATGTAAACAACAGGTGAGCGTGGGCTGCATAGGCCACAGTTTTGGCCCCCAATGATTCGACCATCACGGCTAATGGTGTGAGGTAGATTTTAAACAGGGTCATACTCAAAGCCAAACCTTGTGGGACCCCAACTTTCAGTGAGCGAGAAGAAGCTGAATAGGGATGACACCAGACCTCCTGCTCCCTCCCCTCTTAAAAAGATGCCAGCCATTTCCATGCCAGACCCCTGATGCCAATCACGTGGAGCCGGGTCAGAAGCATCTGGTGCAACACCGTATCGAAGGCGGATGATAGATCTAACAAGATCAGCAACTCCCTCTCGCCTGACTCAGCCGGATGGAATCTACCACTTCTAACAGAGCAGTTTCCATGCTGTGATTAGGGCGAAAGCCGGAATGGTTGGGGTTAAGTAAGTTGTTCCTTTCCAGAAAAGATGATAACTGCTGGTTCACATGTTTCTCCAGAAGCTTTGAGAAGGCCGGGAGCAGGGAGATCAGCCTGTAATTGGCCAGATCAGAGGGATTAGCCTGGGCCTTTTTTAACAGTGGAATGACCTTAGCCTGTTTCCATCTAGTGGGGACCGTGGCATATGTAAGGGAATCATTTATTAGCTGATTCATTTGTGGATTAATTACCTCCGCTCCTAGTACCAAAATAGAAGCGGGGGCAGGGTCCAATGGAGAGCCAGATTTGAGGCATTTTAAAGTCCTTAAAGTGTCCTCCAAAGAGATGGGGTCAAAAGAGTTCAAGGACCATACTTCCATAGTAGAGGGTGTGAGAAGTTGTCCTGGTATATGCTGTCCACTAGTTATAGTGGGCACCTTGCACCAGTCCAAACAACCCCTTATTGATGATAGGTTAAAGACAACCTTTATTGAAAGATATCCTAGTGGTAGCTATGGAGAGCAGCCTTGAGGCTAAATCTTGAAGGAATGTAAAGCTTCTTGTTTTACCAGTCTATAATCTCTTGAGTGGCTAAATGAAAGGAGACCACACCAGGTATATATATAAAATATATGTATTTATTACTAAACACACCCTACTAGTCTCTTTATGAGGCTAGATGTAAAAGCACATATGTTACACTTCAAATATTACAGTAAATTAGCACAATACATGATAGGCCCTAGGGGCAGATCAAACCATATACTAAGAAAGTGGTATAAGAACTATGACTTGACTAGACGCAAGGCCTAGAGCCTGTAGAATCACTGAGGAACCCAAGGAACCACCCAACATAGTGACATAGGGGACCCACGGGTGACGTGTGCAGCGTGAGAACACAGACGCAAGCTCCCATTAGCTTCTAAGTCGCCGTTAGAATTTTAAAGTTTAAGGACACTTAGAGGAGGACTAGGAACAAACCCTTTTGGACTGAGAGGGTTCTTGGGCCAACACTCACGGGAGCACCGGAGTACTCGTGTTACCTCACCCAGGGAAGCCGGGTGCATAGGTGTCAAATGGTGTCGGGTCGCGTCATCATTTTCAATGGCAGGAGACTGAAAAGTGCTGATGCCATGAAGAAGAGAAGTGTCTGAAGAGGTCCAAGACGAGATCGAAGATCTGAAGAACCTGAAAGCAGAGGGGAAAGAGTCTGGGTTACTTGCCAGTGACCAGGGGCATGATAGACGAATGCCCACCGATGTCGGGTGCTTTATGTGCGGAGAGGGGAAGCTTGACTCTTCAGCCATGAGGACCAGGAGATGTCCTCAAAGGATGTCGAGTGCTGCAGCATCGTTGCCCGGATTGGACACAACAAGCCTCGGCAACAGCAACCCACACAGGAAGAAAAGAAATGCTCTGGTGCGGACCAGCAAGGTCCTGGGGACTCCCCAAGCAATGGAGCACCGGGGCACATCTGGAGCAACCAGGGAAGCCCAATTAAAGTAAGATTTGCCTTTGCAGGGACCCACCAGTCAACGGACCAGGGATCACGAAGGAGCCTCGAGCGAACACACAAAGGGTGGGCTCACGGAACACTTGTGGAGTATAAGCCAGCAATCTTCAGTGGAAAAGGTGCTCGGGGTCTGCGCTACAAGGAACCCAATCCACAGCTTTAAGGGACGTTGAGAAGCTGATGCACTTGAAAATGTGCACAGTGTCCAGGGGTTCCGGTTCCACTTCACCCACGAGGGCTACGGTTCGGCACCCACGAGGGCTACAGGTCTCAGCTTTGCTGGGGACTCGGGTCAGACTCTGGGGAGTCTGGAAACCCACCTCCTGTGTTGCAAATTCTTTGGCGTCCGGTGGGACCTTCAGAGATGCAGACCGTACAGATGCGTCTTTGGTGCCTGCCAAGCAGGGGAGTAACTCCTTTACCCCAAGGGAGATTCTTCAGTCATCTAGTCATGTAGATCGTCGAAGTTCAGGGATTTCTGTATCAGAGTTTCATCCAGGTGTAACCTAAAATCCTGTAGTCAGGGGTTCCTTCGTTATACCCAAGGAAGGGGTTGGACTCTGAGGACCCACCTATGGGAGGGTTTGGAAAGAGGGGTGGCTACACCCATTTCCTTTGTCCAGTTTCATGCCAGAGCAGGGGCTTGTAGCCCCTGCAACCGGTTTGAGCTGGACTATGCACAGGGACACCAAATGTGCCCCTAGTGCAGACTTCAGAGCACTCCTGGAGTGCTCCCACCCAGCCCTAATCCACTAAGGCCTGTCTGGGAGGTGGTAACACCTCCCTGTGACAGGAAACCTATTGTCCAGGCCTCCCCTGCCAGAGTTTCGGTCATCAGCAGGAGGCCAGACCTGTGTCTGTGGCTGGCAGCATCCATTTTGCGATGCCAGGGCTCTGTTAGCTGGTACCGTGTATACCGGTGCTGTCATGTCTTTCCCTCTAGAAGCGTGGGATCATACTCCCACACCAGTTACTGGTGTGGGGGTATGATTCCAAGGTGTTTGACACAAAACATGACATGTTTCCGTGCAGCCAGTCCAGAGTTAGCATTTACCGTTTGGTTATAATGAACTTAAGAGTATATGGTCAGGCTGCATCACAGACACCCTGGAGAAGAGATTCCGAAGGCTGCAGAGGGGCTCGGCTCATGCATGGGCACCCTCTCACACAAAACCATGCACCCTGCCTTCAGGACTGATAAGGCCTGCCATAGGGGTGACTGATAGGTTTATATGTGCAGTTATAGGGTGAGATATAGTGAACCTATATCTCAGTAAGGGGTGAATGCACCACCTTACTCAGGCTGCAGTAGCAGACCTGTGGTGTCATTTTGGAGGGCCTCCCAGGGGTGGCATACATACTGCAGCCCCTGTTAGTCCTCTGGGGTACCTATGCCCTGGGTACATGGTATACCATATACTAGGGACTTATAAGGGCTCCCCAGAATCCAATCTGTGGTGTACCTAAGGTACATGGAATCAATTTAGAGAGAAAGCAGCTAGACTGGGGTCCTGAATAGCAGGGCCCCAGCCAGGGTAACGTTGAAAAACTGTGAAATAGCAGCAAAAAACTGGGGGTAACCATAAGAAGCAGATCCTACTCTCCTGCAGAGGGTAGAATGTCATTGACATTTTTTTGAGTATTTGGCGCCTCTAAGGCCGGCCCTGATATACCATATTCCACCACGGGTGGAGGGAGGCTGGCCTGGAAAGACACAATATTTTCTTGGAAGAATGAGGCGAGTGTCTCACAACATTCCTCAGAGGGTGGATTCACAATGGAACCGACTTCCGGCATGGAAAAGGACCTCACAATTTTTAAGATCTCTCTAGAGTGGCTGCCTGCCTTTAGAATTCTGGCCTTGAAATAATACTTTTTTGCTATTTTAATTTCTTTATAGTAGTTACCTACCACTGCTTTATTGTCAGCTTTGGCTGCTGGACATTAGTTTGTCCTCCATCGCCTCTCTTTATGTTTACTGGCCAGTTTTAATTTTTTAAGGACCGGTTGAACCAAGGACTAGGCACTTTTGACCGAGACTGTTTGGTGCCGCTTTCTGGAGCCAGAGAGTGACACGCAGGCTCAATCCAGTCCTCAACCATGCCTACATCAATGCTAATCTTGCCAGTCAAGGAAGGACTAGTGGCTTCAAGCTTTATTGATCAGTAGGTCCGATTTAATTTTGCCAAGAGCACTGACCGTACGGGGATAGTTGCCCTCTTTGAGAAGGATATTACTGCATTTTGGCCATCTGAACCTAAGGAGAAAATGATCAGACTAGACCAGAGGCACGGGAGAGTTGACATCAAGAGGAATTGATGTAAATATTTGGTCCAGCGTATGTCCGGCCAAATGAGTCGGGCCCTAGTGGAAGACATAAGGCCCATGGCCATGCAGCTCTCCATCAGTGTATGGCTATCCATTAGCTGATCAAAGTCCATATGTAAATTGAAGTCCCCCAGCAGGACACAGTGTCCGTACGTCAGGGCCAAAGGGGATGCCATTTCACAGAGAGCCAAAACGAAACCTGCCGCTGTGCCCTCGGTCTATATCTGCAGCCCCCGGATATTGATTGTTTGGGAGAGAAGACTAGGGTAAATCCCAGGATCTCTGCCATCTCCAGGTTCACCTGGGGCAGCTGGGTCAGTGTATAGCAGTCTTAAAAATAATAGCTATCCCACCACCTCTGCCCCCATTTCCATCTTTCCGCACAATTTTGTAGCCCTCCGGGATAGCTGTCCAAATGTCATGACCCAAAGAATCCATAAGCCAGGTCTCTGTTACATGCAGAGCATCCAGGCCTTCCTCCCGAAGGAGGTCGTATATATCAATGGCATGCTTCGGTAGGGATCGTGCATTTATTAGTGCCGCCTTTAATGATGGGACCTGCTCCAAGTTTTATCGGGGGCGGATTTATTATTCCTCAAGAAAAAATTGCAGGAGGGGCATCGGTATTCTGGGAGATCTAGAGTATCCAAACTCAATGGTGTACAGCTTGGGAAGGTATTGAGGGAATGAAGTTGTAAGGAGTTATAGGTATGGCGGTGCTTACCAGTTTTGCTCGTTTGGGCATAATGGCTGGCGCTGGTCACTTCCGGGGCACAGACGGGCGCAGATGAACTTGCCAGCGGCCCGGTTTAAATGCATCAGCCTGTTTGAAAAGCTAGAGCGTGCACTAGCAAAGATGGCTGCTCTAGCTGTCCCTGGAGGAGAAATGGCAGCCGCCCACCAAGCACTCAAGACGGCTGGCAAGAGAACCCCCACCTGTCTCCCAAAACCACCTCAGAGGAGGCGAACTGCAGAAGTAAGTGGTAACCTAGGCGCGAGTGGTGCAGTTTCACAATTCAAAATCAATTTCTTGTTTTAACATTTACTATTCCTAAAAAAATGTACTCCCTTCCCCCAAGTGCGGTCTATAGCAGTACAAAGTTCAGAACAAGAGGCAAACACAAAGCAAATACAATTTTAGAAGTGTGAAACATGGCATTGTTAGTACAGACAAATACAATATTAGTGTAGTTGTTTTGTTTACTTAGATAACCACTTCAAAGTCAAACCACACCACTATACCATAATTCCCCAACAGAATAACACACAATATACTCTTAAGGAGACACCTGTGGCACTTGGGGAACTGAATGGGTAAACAGGATATTAATACTTTATTTGCATTTGCCTATGGCAGTCAATGTGGTCCAGGGGGAAATGCAATAATCATGATCATTACACAAATAAATGATGCTAATATGTCTACTCTAAAGTGAACCACAAACAGGGTGTTCAGGGGGAAATGGAATTATGTACAGAAAAAACTGAATGATGTTGTGCCGCTGTGCGCATATGGTGAATGGATGATGGATCGACCGAAGCAAAAAAAAAAATTACAATAAAAAATAATTGAATAAAAAATTGAAATTGAATTTAAAAAATAATAATAATAATTAAAAAATGTAAATAAAAAATAGGAAAACAGTAAGTAAAATTACAAATACGTGAAATTATCCCGAAGCATATTATTAAAATGATATCTCATCCATCCATGCAAGCCTATAGGCACACTGGCAGGGTGCACAAAATGTTTGCCAGCCGGTGCAACATTGTCAACAACAACACTGACAAAGAAGGCATGGGAGCAAAGAGCACATGCAGTCCTATGGTCCATCCGTCCTGCACTCAGCATCAGTGAGCTCTTCACCCACACTCAGTGTGCAGTGAACAGCCAGCGTTTCACCACGCCACCCCGGGAAGGTTCTGGACTTTTTTCCTGGGTAGTCGAACATGACCCCCAGGGCAAGGCACCTTCTTCCAGTTAGTTTGATTTGTGACGGGAAGCAAGATCACTGAAAGTGTGGAGATGGCCAGTATAGTGCTCAGCAGTAAGTAGTCATTTTCCAGAAATCTAGCCATGGTTTACTGTACATTATAAGGATATTGTAAATTACTGAGGAGTTACATGACCATGTCGAGGAACGAGGCAGAAGGTCGAATTTCTTAATGAGGTCATGGAATACCAAGGTGCCTTGAAATATACTTATAGTATATGGAAGGGGCTACTTTATTTTTTTTATAATACACAGCCATACCATTACCCTTCACACTAACTGCTTAATCATTAGTGGGTTCTGCTTTCATGTACTTTGAAGACAAGATGAATACAAGCAGAATCTGTAATGCTAAATTAAACACCGAAGAGCAGTCATTTTTGCAGAAAAGATATTCTATTCAAACTGATGTTAGTCATGATAAAAAGGATTTTGATAAATGTGTGTTGAATCATGAAGTAGCTATCTTTCTTGCGATAATGTGGAACAAAATGCACATGTTGCCATGAATATCTCCTTTGTGCCAATAACATTTTCTTTATAGAACAATATATTAGAAGTTTAAACTGCGGCCGTAATTATACTCCTTAACTTGCCTTTTATATTGGCTGCTGGAAGCAAGTATTGTGAAATCAGAACTCAACTGTACTAATTTATTGCATTTGAGCAGCTATATCTTTTAATACTGGATACTGGAGACGTCAAAATTCGATTTTAAGAATAAAATTAGAGATGTCTTTTATAAAGGGATTTCAGGCTCCCACGAGTTATTATAAGAATGTACTCATGCCTTACCCGTGCCCTTCTCTGTGCAATGAGATGATTCTTTTCTGAGTGGATCAGGGTGGTGGACAGGCTAGTTTTGTAAGCATTTCCTTGTCACTTTACATTCTATTGAATGACCGATAAGAGGTCCAATACAGTCAAACGTGAGATTCTCTTCTGGCTGAATTTTAAAAGGAAACACATTAGCTAATTATTTTCTTGGGATTTATGCAGTTGGTTTCAATTTGAACTGCAATCTTTGAACTTCTTGTATAGAAATCCAGATTGAAAGGGTCAGTCGGCACAATTATTCTATTAAGTGAGCACAGTAGAATTATTACTTATAAAACTCTAATCTTATCTTACCATTACATTTAATGACTTCCATTCAGTTGTCAATTACTGACAACTCCTTGGTGTATTAAACACTACCTGAAATAATGTATCTTTTGTTCTTGAAAGACGGCAATTTCAGTCTGGTCCAACCATTTTGTGGCGTTTGAAGCAACCCTTCTACAGCAACCCTCCTATGAATTGAAACGCAGTTAATTAGAGTAAGTCTAAAAATTATTCTTATGACCTTTCACTTTGTTCTTCATTTCAGCTTTAAATTGTATCCTCCTTTGAAATCATGGGCTTCTTCAAGCTTTGTAAAACATACTCTGATCAAATGATCTTACTCGGTGCGGTATTGTGAAAACCTCCTGTGTTTGGGGTTTATGCACCTGTAAAACTACACATTCTTGGGCTATTTGAAATACTTCACCACAAACTGAACTAGGCAATCACTCGTTCAAAACAGAGATGTGGCTGATTTTGTATTTTGTTTTCTTTATCCTCTCACATTCATTAGTGCTGAGTTAACACACCTTTTCTTTTCGTTCAATTGTAGTAGTGAAGTAGATAAAATGAATCCTATCCCCTTCTAAAGTCTACCTATTGGTGAAGTGTCCTATTTTTGGTGTCATTCTCACTGTACAGAATAATGTATATTGTTATTGCCCAGCGTCGGGCTTGGTGACTTTGTAGTTAAAGTTAGGTCTGCCATCCCATCAAAAAATCGATATTTCCTTTAGTTATAGCTTTGCGGCTACCTGAAAAGTCGGTCATGGCCTAAACATTGGTCCCGCTCCATCTGGATCCCTCGGTGGTGGTGTGGCAGTCTGGCCCAGCAATATGGTGACGGTGCCACTGCGGCACTGCCAAGCAAATTATGAGTTTCCTCACAGCCACAGTTTTCAAGGTGGTGAGCCCACCATGAAAACTGTGGTGGTGAGGAAACTAAGGGGTCCCTACAGGACCAGGGGATGCATGCTGTGAGGCACATGGTGTGTCCCCTTGTCTGCATTCACCCCCAGTTCCTGCACGGCATAGACTTCACAGTTCATGCTGTGCAGGAACATGCTTTGGTGCTTCCATTGTACTGCCATAGGACCACCAAAGCACCGCCCACCAGACCACAAATTAACTTGCAATCTGGCAGGCGGTGTATGGATGAGTTTGGCATTGAGGAAGCAGGGTGGCGGCATGGCAGCCTGCTCCCACACACCCAATCTTGTGATCAGGCCATTAGTATTACAAAAAGGTATCTGCAGGGCTTTGAAGGGTTGGCTGTTAATTTATGTATCCTACATGAACTTGCAAATTTTGAAATTATTGTTAAATTTTTTTTTTAAACAAACAAAGGATTGCATTGGACGAGGGAGCTTTTGCTTCAAGTAATTTGTTTCAAATTTGCAAATTCACAGCCATATTTACAAATGCATGCTCTTTGATTGGCTGGCAAACACAGAAAGATTTCTGTGTCTGACACTGTTTCCCAAAGTGGTGCACTAAGCACCACACTGGGGAAAATAAGTCTGACAGAAGGGGGCAGTATGAGCATACTCTAAACCCCCTGGACCATGTGCAGTGGTCTTGGGATCAGGGTATGCTCACTACGTCCCCTTCCTCTCTATTATTTAATTTTACCAGCATTGTGCGTAATGCACAGCATTGAGTATTGGTTTCAGCCAATGAAATTGGTTGAAGCCATCTGCAGCACAACTATTTGGAGCAGCTACATCCACACTGCAGCACTAGGGCCATGCATAGAGGGGGTGAGGTGCAAAAGGGGTTAGACATAGGA
Organism: Triturus cristatus; assembly: GCF_964204655.1. Lineage (NCBI taxonomy): Eukaryota > Metazoa > Chordata > Amphibia > Caudata > Salamandridae > Triturus > Triturus cristatus. The sequence goes on along the minus strand of NC_140589.1, from coordinate 408,767,632 downwards.
CCTGACCAAAGTCCCAGTTTTGTAGCAGTCTGTGCTATGTGCAGCCAAAGGCGGTCACAGGGGGTTTGAGAATGTGCGGAGGATTTCCCACATGTGGGTTGGGTGCAGCTCCTCTGCAGTGTCAGTTTGCAGAGCCGATGGCCATGTATTGTGGTGTTTGGGGGAAAGTGTGGGTTTGGGCTTATGCAAGGGATGAGTTTAGCATGGGGGATGTGTACAGGGCCTGTTGGAAGACCAGCCCAGGTGGCTTTCCCCTACTCCACACGACTGAAGGGTATGCACAGCAAGCATTAGGCTCAACAAAGAGGTGTGAAATATATCATCAAAAAACCCAAACACCATTGAGAAAACAGTTAAAGTAAAGTTATGGATTATTTTGCTCTTAACTTTACAATCACAGTTAAATTATAGTGTGTCTATAAATAAGATCTGAAAAACTCATGAAATTCCACAAAACATATACAAACCATTACTTGCATACACTCATATATGGTTGCATTGGAAATGGCCACCTTTTGCAAGGTATTCCCAAATAATTTTGCCATCCTTTGCGAAACACCTATTTGATTGCACTTTACTCCTGCTACACTTTAGTAAAATGTCTGTCTTCTACCTTCAAACATGGTAACATTGACATCTTCGTAATTGAAACATTTAGGTGCCGATTCCAATCCGGGAAAAAAAAATACCGTACGACTCGTATCCGTATTTTTTTATGTACGAGTCGTACAAGTACCGTACAAACGGCCAAGTACGATCCGTACGCGAAAAATATCAACGATTAGCGTCGGGAAAAGTCTACGAGAGTGCGCCGGAAATTTTACGTCCGAATATCGTCGGGAAAAGTGTACGAGAGTGAGCCCGACATTTGTATGTGCAAATCGTAAAACACAAGTCTGAACGCGCAAGTACGATCCCGACCGTCCGTCCGAATACACAATCGCACGGAAAAAGGCCCATACGGAGCTAATGCAGTAGCACACATGTACACGGGTAAACCTATGCCCGTGTACGAGCCGTACAGCCCCCCCACCCCCAATTCTGTCAGCACCGTACACCACCCTGTCCTCACTGTACCCCAGCACCACAACTGTACGCGCCGTCCCCCCTGTACGTGCATCACCCCCGCATGTACGTGCCGTACCTCCGCATGTACGCACCGTACCCCCTGCCCCCCACTGCATGTACGCACAAGACCCGAGCACTGCCTGTACGCACCTTACCCTCTGCCTCCCCCACCGCATGTATGCACTGTACCCCCTACCCCCCACCGCATGTACGCACCATACCCCCTGCCCCTCACTGCATGTACGCACTGTACCCCAGCACCGCATGTACGCACCGTACCCCAGCACCGCATGTACGCACCGAACCCCCTGCCCCCCCACCGCATGTACGCACCATACCCCCTGCCCCTCAGCGCATGTACGCACCGTACCCCAGCACCACATGTACGCACCGTACTCCAGCACCGCATGTACAGACCGTACACCAGCACCGCAAGTACGCACCGAACCCCCGCCCCCCCCACCGCATGTATGCACCGTACCTCCTGCCCCCACCACATGTACGCACCTATCCCAGCACCGCATGTACGCACCGAACACCCTGCCCCCACACCGCATGTACGCACCGTACCCCCTGCGCACCGTACCCCAGCACTGCATGTACGCACTGTACCCCAGCACTGCATGTGCGGACCGTACACCAGCACCGCATGTACGCACCGTACCCCCTGCCCCTCACCGCATGTACGCACCGTTCCCCAGCACCGCATGTACGCACCGTACCCCAGCACCGCATGTACGGACCGTACACCAGCACCGCATGTATGCACCGAACCCCCGCCCCCCCACTGCATGTATGCACAATACCCCCTGCCCCCACCGCATGTACGCACCGTACCCCAGCACCGCATGTACGCACCGTACCCCAGCACCGCATGTACGGACCGTACACCAGCACCGCATGTATGCACCGAACCCCCGCCCCCCCACTGCATGTATGCACAATACCCCCTGCCCCCCACCGCATGTACGCACCTACCCCAGCACCGCATGTACGCACCGTACCCCCTGCCCCCCACCGCATGTACGCACCACACCCCCATGTACGCGCCATACCCCCCTGTATGTGCAGTACCTCCGCATGCACGCGCCGTACCCCAGGTCTGCCCGTATACGCACCGTACCCCCACCGCATGTACGCGCCGCACTCCAACACCGTACCCCAGCACCCAGACCCAGCATCGCGTATGTACGGTTCGCACCTACGCGAAAAAGACTCATACAAAACCAGGACACTGTAAAACAGCACAAGGAGGGTCAATTCGACTCGCACAACACCACCAAACACATCCACACAACAAAATACATCTTAATGACTGACCTGGCACATCCAAACAGCCAGAGGCCCCAAATCACAACCACCTCTTATAACACACCCACCAAAATTCAAAAACAGCCACACCCAAAAATGGACCAATAAAAAGGGCCCACACACACAACCCATGAGCCTTTGCAACAGACCCACTGCTGCCAGACCCCACACACAAACAACTCCACATTACTCACATCTTCACTACACCTTCACTCACACACCTTCACACAACCTCCACCACAAACATTCCCCTCTTCACATTCACACACACACACTCACATACACACCCACACACCCACAACCATCCACACCCACACCCACACCCCACACCATGCCCACAGACAAGAATCCAAAGTTCACTATGGCAGAGCTGGAGCTCCTTGTCAACAAAGTCATCAGAGTCGAGCCAGAGCTGTTTGGAACATTGGTCAGACAGACCAGCATATCTGCAAAATCTGCCATGTGGCAGAGGATTGTCGACAAGGTGAATGCCGTTGCGCCCGTCCGAAGGACCAGGCATGAATGCCAAGCCAGGTGGTACGATCTGCTCCGGGCGGTCAAGAGGAAAATGAATGAAGAATATACCCAGACTAACATCACTGGAGGTGGGCCGCCCCGGAGATCCGTACACTACCATCCGTGGGAGGAGAAGGTGATGGCCCTGCTACTGCCGATGGGAGTACATGGAGTGGAAGGAGTCGCAGAGCCTGGTGAGTACACAAACAACTTACGTAACATGGGGCAATGGGGTCCACACAACATATACACCAAATGCATGCAACTTCCCCCAAGCAGTCACCGCACACAACCACACTCACAAACCACGCTCATGCCACTAACGTCTCCATGCACCCTTCACAAATCAAGGCAAGGCCATGTCCAAAGCTACAACAACCACAAACACAAGAGTGGATGTCCGGGAGGCTGTGAGGGTGGGCCCCACACAACACATTGTGGAAATGAGACGCAGACAACAATGCCCTCAGCCCATATGACATATGTACATACCCATGCACAATGCACAGGGACTGGCAAACTACTGACAAGGTAGCTGACACTGGGCCCTGCTGTATGCAGCACAAGGCCCTCCTGGGACCACTGTAGACTCAAAATCCAACTCCACAAGCACAGGTATCTAGCACAGGAACTCACACTCACTGTCATGCCAGCATGCACCATGAGGGGACAGACACATCACCTGGGAGACCCAATAACAACTCACACTACACACGACAGCACACCCGGTCACACCCCCCCAACACAAGCACACACCCCCGGGGCAGGCAACGGATTTACACACTCCCACAATGGACATGTGACACAACTAAACCAATCCAGAGCCAAATAAGCATCAGAGCCACCAATCTACAAGTCAAACACTCAGGAGAACATCCCAATATGTCCCCCGCAACATACCCATACCCAAGTGAACATTGAGAGGAATGCTAGGGACAACCAACTACCTGGAGGAACTGTGTCAACTTGAATATGTATGAAACATAGATGTGGCAGGAAACACCATTGACATTGTCTGTCTCTCACACACAGGGCAACGTCATCGATCTCCCCCCAACACTGGGGGGGAAGAATCACTGTCCCAGGCTCCGCGTGAAGACGATCCCACCGGCAGCGACGACTCTCACCACTCCATGGATGACCCCGACCAACCTGGCCCCTCTGGTGCCCAAGCACCTGCAGCACCTGCGTCAGGTACATCTGTGCCAACCACCACCCCCATTCCTGCCTCATCCCAGGACACACCCAGGAGCCCTGCTCGCACTGAACAACAGAGCTAGTCTGACCAGGAGGGACAAGGTTCTCCGGGCACCCAGGAGGAGGCAGGCAACCCTGCAAATGCCATCCCTCAGGGTTCCCGTAGACCCGATGTGCCCACAAGGGCAGGCCAGGCTCAAGTGTGCAGGGGTGGTGGAAGTGGAGGCAGGAGGAGGCGCGAACCTGACCAGCCAGCTCAGGACGCCGGTATGTCACACATACGCAACATCCTGGACTCATACCGGCGTGACACCAGAGGCATCGACCAGGTCGTGTCCAGACTTTCCGGGATGCAGGGGACCCTCGATGAGATTAAGAACCTGCAGGTCGAGCATCATGCCAGTCATCAACAACACCAAGGACGGATGGAGGCAAGACTGGCTGAGCTCCTGGCGGTGCACAGGGACGTGAGTCAATCACTCCGTCAGATCGCCCAAAGCCTTGCAAACCCTCTCTGTACCACCAGGCGTAGACCAGCACCAGACACAGGGAGGGACGAGGAGGAGGAGGATTCGTCTGACGGAGCGTCCCTAACATCATCAAGGCCTGCATCTCAGGGTCCCCGGAGGAAGGTGGGTCGTCCACGTAAAAGACCCTGAGAGTCAGCGGACCATCCCCATCTCCCAGGTCACCTGGCCTGGCACCTGGCCCTCTGGCGCAACAGCAGCACCTCACCCAATGACATTCTCTGCCACATGGACTTGCTGGTCACAGTCTGACCAATGATGACCAACACTGTGGTCTGGACTCTGATGACTCCAACTGACAAGGATGCCATCTCCCCCTGTGAACTTTGGATTCTATTACCCCGGTAGTGCACCTTAGCACATCTACCAAAAGACTCACCCCAACAAAAATAAAATCTTATTTTTCTGCACATGGGATGTTGCTGTCATTTGGCATTATTCAATGACATATGTGTGTGGAAATGTCTAACTATGCCTGAGTGTTGAATTAACTCCAGCCATCCATACCCTGAGATCAGAGTCTGGTACAGGACACACATGGGTCACAAGGTATCATACAATGTAGGCATGGAGCACAACATTCACCTGTGATGGCCTCTGGCTGCTGAGGTGGTGCTTGCTAAACTGTGCGGAGAGACCTATTTGGGAGATTATCATCAAGGCGTAGGGGTCATGGCTCATGTGGAGGTACCCGGGGAGGGAGTCCCAGGTATGTGTGGCCAGGTGGGAGAACAATGTCCTGTATGCTGGAGTACGGTGGATGTGAAGAACGGTGGCCAGGGCAAGGTTGGATGCACGGAGATGGCCCAACGGGATCTAGGATAACAGACGTACAAGGTTGGTGTGGGGTCGGGTTTGTGGACTGCCTCCTGAGTGTGGGTGGAGAGTGTAGAGGTCATCCTGCAGCAGACAGTGATCCATTGCAGCTATCTATGCTGGACGGTGAGGTGGCTGGGGTGCAGGGTGTTGAAGCTGAGGTGTGCAGTGCCCCCTGGAAGTGGACCAGTTTCCTGGGAGTTTGGATGTACTTGCTCCGTAGAGGGCAGGGCAGTATTTGACACGGATGTTGCCATGGACCTGGGGGATGGTCTGTCTTTACTTGGAGTGGATCCATCTGTGGATCAAGTGCATAATGCAGAGGGTGTTGCAGCAAGAGGTACAGATGCTGTGGACTAGCATGGCATATGTGAGCCAGCCAAACATGATGCACACCATCTTGTGTGTGTGGCCACTGGGTGCTTGTGCAGGGCCCGCAGCAGCAGGCGCCATCTCCCTTCAATATGCCACATTTGGCACACAAAGACTAGGATGTCAGAAGGACAACTGCAACAGGCGCGGGTGTAAAGTAAGAAGTGTCCAGTGTCACATGGCACACCCAGCGACAATGCATGCACAATCACCAAAGAGCCATTACACCGGATCAGGAAACTGAAGGCCGACCTGCGCACAGGAGACACACCCTCAGCAGCTGTTGATGGCCCATTGTGTGGTCGACCTAGCAAAAAAACATACACGACCATGTACTACATGCCCAATCGGGAGCCTAATCCATGAGCAACTGCATGCATGTCGCTAAACTACACATGGACTCCTATGCATTATCTACAACAAGTATGCCAGATATGCCGCATGCTAAGTGGCAAGAGACCTGCATTGACAGAGATGAGGCACCCTGGAGTGTTACGAACACCTTTATTACTCAGCCTCACACTAATGGAAATGCAACCATTGGAACAGACTCACAGGTCATTTGGCTGAACATGTGTGACCTACACTGGACACCCCCTTCAACACACAGATGTGGTAAATCCTACAGAGCTGGCACACAAGTGAAGGGGTTGAGCCTAACACCCCTTGCTGCACACGGAGAGTGTGCAATTCCCCATTGAGGCTGTCATGGGGATGTCCCACACCATGTCCACCATTAGCATCCCATATGTTCCTGAGGGACGTTATACACACATTGATGCCTTCATCAGAATCCACAATCCATGACAGATGACTGTCAGGAAGGGTGACTATCAATTCATGGGTGCCATGCAACACGTCATGTGGCCCATGGTGAGTCGACATGTATGCATGGTAACACAACATGCACAAGAGCAGTCCCCATAAATCACAAACATGTACCACCCACAAAACGCCTTGCTGCACTCCTTACCCCAAATGAATGTTCACCATGTCTGTGCATGTCACTCTGATCCAGCACACGTTCCGATACTCATGAGGAATAGCAGGATGGCAATGATGACATGAGCAGACGACAGCCACAGGAACCTGGGGAGGACAGACACACAACAAGTCAGCTAAGAGCTAGTAATCCGCAGACATGTACATGTACTCTACAGGAATGATGCCGTCACCATGCTATTAATGATTTTTGTGTTCCCGCAAAAATGTGTGGATTGACATCATCACTTGAATGACACATCAGAACACACCTCCAAGTCACTCAGCACACATTCAGCTCGACACACACATTGCAACACATGCCACACAAGGCTCTAAGCGTGCACACTCAGACACAGGGACTCACCATCATGAGAAGAAGTTGCAAATAAGCTGACTCCGGATGTCCTCATCCTCATCCTCCTCCTCATCCTCACTTGCCCCGTGCCCAAGCCCTTCATCCTCCACGGGTGGATGATCCTGCTCATCGGGATCCAGGATGAGTGGCACGGCCTTCTCCACTGCCATGTTGTGCAGCATGCAGCACACAAGGAAGATTTTGCAGACCTTCACCGGGGCATATGGGAGGGCACCGCCGGTCTTGTGAAGGCACCGGAATCTGCTCTTCAGGAGGCCAAACGTCGTCTCAATAACTTTCCTCGTCTGCCCATGGGTGTCATTGTACCGGTGTTCTGCGGCAGTTCTGGGGTTGCGGAGAGGCGTCATCAGCCATGGCATGTTGGGATAGCCAGAGTCCCCTACATGGAAACATCATGAGCAGAAGTGGGTCAGGAGAAGCAGTAAGATATTGAGAAACCGCAAAACACTGGACTAACAGAGTATACCCACCAACAAGACATGCACGTTCGTTGCGCAGCTGCAGCATCATTTCAGGTACCCTGCTACGCCTCATGATGTAGGCATCGTGTGCTGATCTTGGAAAACGGGCACAGACATGGGATATCAGCATGTTAGCAAGACATACCACAAGGGCATTGATGGAGTGGTAATGCTTGCGGTTACGAAAGGCTACCTCCTGTGCCTGTGGTGGTACCAAAGCCACATGTGTCCCATCAATGGCCCCAATGACATGGGGCATCCCTCCCAGGGCATAGAACTCACCCTTGACACCTGTCAACTGCTCACGAGTTGGAAAATGTATAAATTCATCCAGGTGTAACAACATGGCCTCTAACACATCATGCAGGACATGGCTGAACATGGTCTGGGACATGCCACCTACATCAGCTATGGTCAATTGAAACATACCCGTGGCAAAGAAATGTAGGGCTGCCATCACCTTCATCTTGGGTGTCAGTGCAGTAGGATACCTGTGTAGCGGTTGGAGGTGTGGTGCCAGCCTTGCGGTCAAGTTGTTAATCAACGGTTGTGAGAAGCGGTAGCGGCGTATACAGTCACATTCCCTCATGGCAGCCAAGTCTGAAATTGGTCGGGGGAGAGGCGGTGCCCTGCAGAAATTTGGAAGGAATAACGAAGATTGAGTACATCACTACACAAATGTCAATGAACAGAGCACATGTCCAACAGCTTATACACATATGCTACATACAGAGTCTGTTCTGTGCAATGCATCCAGGCCACGTATGGCAGCCAGGTGATACTCCTACCAAGAGTCAGCTACACACGTGGGTGCTCAAGGTCAACACGACATGCCATGAAACTAGCTGTGGGCCAGTGTAAGTGAAAAGCCAGACGCATTACAGGAGTCACAGACATCCACATATCAGCATTTGAAGGATGTCATCTCATACAGACAGCTGGTGGGAGTCTAGACGCACAGGTCACATGTAATCTTGAAAAGGACAGACAACACACATTACCATGAAGGGGTACATGTCAAAAACTGATGACACAGACATTAAGAGAATGCAGATATTGCCTCATGTCAGGGAGTCATCTTCGAACCATCATGACACATGTAACGTGTGAGTCCACATGTGGCATGGTGTGCGTATATGTGTGTCATGCACATATGCACACAGACATATGTTGGATGCTGCAACAGCAAATGGATTTGACAGAACACCAACTGAAAGCTCATGGGAACACATGACACACACTTGACATAGTCAAATCGTGGCACGCTGGGAGTTACATGTGAGGTGTAATTATCCGTGTACCTGGCATCAGGGGACTGTTGCGGGTGTTGCTGACTGTGCCATACCAGTGATGCAGTGCTTGACATTTGTGTCCTACATGCACACATGTGCAAAGTGTGAATGGGAAGTGTGCCACGTAGTGCCCCATCACACATGACATGTGTAAACAGCTCATCACACATCTATTGTGCCACAACATGAGGAGACATGTGCCACATCACTGCCTGACACACCTAGGCCCTGCACATGAAGGACTGCACTGACAATGACTTGATGTACAGCCTTGTGCGAGTCTGACGCCTCCATTCCTTTCGTGTGCGCCTCCTATCACCAGTGTAAGCTGTGAAAGGCAGTACACATGCTCTGAGGGCGTGTGTAGGGCCCATACTCACACGTGTACGGGCCGTACACGCGTGAGTACGTGCCTATCACTAGGACCTACGGTACCCCCAACTATAGTGATACAGGCCGTACTCACGCATGTACGGGCCGTACATGCGTGAGTACGTGCCTATAACTAGGACCTACGGTACCCCCAACTATAGTGATACGGGCCGTACTCACACGTGTACGGGCCGTACACGCGTGAGTACGTGCCTATCACTAGGACCTACGGTACCCCCAACTATAGGTATACGGGCCGTACTCACGCGTGTACGGGCCGTACACGCATAAGTGCGTGCCTAGCACTAGGACCTACGGTACCCCCAACTATAGTGATACGGCCCGTACTCACGCGTGTACACGCGTGAGTACGGCCCGTATCACTATAGTTGGGGGTACCATAGGTCCTAGTGATAGGCACGTACTCACGTATGTACGGTCCATACACGCGTGAGTACGGCCCATATCACTGTAGTGATGGTGCCCTAGGGGTACGTGTGAAACGCGCCGTACCTGTGTGGGGAGTTCAGAATTACAATGGGGACACATGAGGGACAAGTATTAGGCCCTAAATGCATGCAGGTCGTCATGGATACCGAGTTTCACGTTCAAAATTGAACATCATGTGGTCTGGAAAAATCAGTTGGCCACATTTAACAATGTTGCAAAGTGGTTGTTGACTTGACATCATGCTGCAAAGTTGAAAGATGCAAAGGCTGTCACTGGTGTCTGTTTAAAGGGATTGGAGGAAACGTAGGATGCAAATGAGTCTGACCAATCACTCTGTCCTCCTGTAAATGAAATAGGCCAGCAAGGCAGATATGAGGCAGCCAGAACCCATGAGAGGGCACTTGCCTGCACAACATGTCAGTCGATACCACTCCTGCTGTATTGTCTCCCTCTGGCACCATGTCAAGGACTGTGGAGAGGGCCCAGCCTTTCACCCAGGAGGAGAACGAGGCCCTGCTGGATATGATCCTCCCACAGTACCCCATGCTGTATGGTCGACCAGAGGAGCAGGTGAGTGCTGACTCCACTACCTTTGCCTGTGCACCTTTCTTGTGTCTGTCACTTCTGGCATTGTGGCCAGGTGTGACAGACATGCAATGTTGGTTGGAGTGGGTTCCAGGGAGGGGGGGCTTATGTCTCTCATGCAGGGCTTGATGTAGTTCATGTGTGCACTCCTCACTTGTATTGTGCTTACTGTGACATTCACTGCATAGTGCATGGCACATTCCGCCAGCCTAATCCTCTTGGGCATTCTTGTTCTATTGTCCTGCGGTGATTCAGTGGTCACCCCGGTGTGACAGGTGACTGCACCCACAGATGTGTGTGAGAGTTGAGTGGAGCTGTAGTGAGAGTGGTGAGAGTGTCCAAATGATGTGTACGCCCCGTGGACATTGATGTGTGTGAATGTTCCTTGTCATGTGGGTGAGTGTCCATGTGGAGTGTTGCACCACAGCTGCATGGAGGAGGCAACTGCTCAATCCATATGATGTGTGAAGTAAGCCATGCTGTGTGTTTGACTTGCTGAGGTAGCCCCACACCTGTGACCCCCCTGGCAAGTGGCAAATGTACAGAGTGAGGTGTGCATCCGCAGTTGGCAATGGCAGGTGATTGATGTGTGCCTGTGTGTGTCTGTGTACTCTGCTGACGTTTTGTCAGTGGCCTGGGGCATGTGACTGATTTTTGGTGCTGTCCATCAGCCTTCAGTTGCTTGGGATGCACAGTGTGTGCCATGATCAGGGATTGTTTCGCACCCCTCATGCCACCTGTGCACTTACTATGCCATGTTGTGCATTGGTGCGCCCAAAGTGGAAAAAGTCCCTATGACTAAGGTGCTATTACTTGCCAGCATACTATGCCCTGTTCAACAGATCAAAGATGTTCAAATGTGTGTCTCTGTGACATGGTGCAGGGGCAGTGATGTTGTCCCACTTTGTCATCCACACAGGTATCCACCTACCACAAGGGGAAGATCTGGAAGTCTGCCCTCAAGGCTGTGCAATCGGTGGAGGGTCGCAGGTGGCGCCTGCCACAAGTGAGGAAGAGATGGCAGGACATCCGGTGCTGGACCCGGAGGATCGCCCGGGTCATGCTGAAGGAGGAGGAGCCTCGCAAGCATGGCGGGCGCCGGCGCCTGACCTACCAGATGCGGCGTGTCCTGGTGGTGGTCTTCCCTGACCTGGATAGGCGGATACGGGATTTACAGCAGCAGGAAGGGGGTAGGTACATGTGTGTTTGTTGTGTGTCGCCAGCTTTTTGATCTGCTCAGTCGCCTGGATACACTGCCAGGCTATATATGTGCAGTGCATATCCAGTTCCCCAAAGTCAACCTGTGCTGTTCTTCCTCCCTTCCCCTCCTTGACATGTGTTACCTGGTCTGTGTGCCATCACTATTGCACATGGTCATCTAGGCTGCCAATTTATCAAGGTGCACACTGCTTTCAGCATCATGTGTGGGGGTGGTCTGCCTGTGCCCTGTCCTGTTTGGTCATTTTGGGGTGCTTAATTGTTGGCACTGATGCTGAGTCTCAACATAGGAGTGTGAGGGTTCAAATGAACAGACTTGCAGCATGCATTACCAATGTTGTGGCCTCAGACATGATGTGCATGAGTGGGACATATGCTTAGTGCCGGGACGGTTGCTCCTGCGACAGTCAGCTCATTCCAGGACCATGGAGCAGTGTGCACACTACAGTCCCCTGACCCAGCCTGCCCTCCTACTCATTTGTGTCATCCAACACTGTGCACATTCACTGTGGGTACATCATGGCTCTGCCTCTGTGGCATTGTTCCCTGGCCTAGGTTGTATTTTTCACATGTGTGATACATTTGTCCACTGGACAGGGATACACCAGTTTGCCTGTACATACTCACACTGGGCAGTGCCTGTGTGGCTATTCACAACAATCTGTTGATGTTTGTTTCAGACCAATATGTTTTGCCAGCCCTACAAGGTGATGTTGTGTTAATGACGCTAGTTTTCAAGCACAGTTATTGTAACCCTGAATAAGAGGTGTCACTTCTTGATCGGTATCAGTCACATTGACTCAGGTATGGGTGGGTGTGTGCGGGAGGGGCGTACATGTTCAACCCTGATGTTTCATTGCCAGTTCTGACTTGTGTGTGATGAGTCGTAGTACAGACAGTCATCGTGCAGTGCCCCCATGATGTTGGCCAGTGCTTAATGTTCGTGCGTCATTGCCAGTGTCAGTTTTTGACAATCATGTATCCTGTTTGTACATTTTTGCCACCTGTGTGTGGTTCAGATGCTACACAGTTGTGACTTTGTGTGCTGACATCTGTGGGTACATTCTGGCTTGCCATGAGGGGGAACCCACAGTACAGCTATGCTTTTTTGCTACACAATTGCAGGCCCATTAGCTTATGCATTGTCCTGGGTGTGGACATGTGTGCCACTCCCGATGACAGTCAGTAGGTCATATGTGTAGCCAACTGTGTGATCAGGTGACGGATAGCCATGTGACAAATTACATGATTCTAGTTGTTACACAGAGAAAATGTCCATTGGCACTCACTACACCTGTCAACATGTCTCAATGTTTCATATGCATGACCTTGTTGTTTTGTTTTGAAGGACAATGATGTGCCTGCATGCCAGATGTCTCCCAAGGAAGTGCACAAGACACCATCTTCACACATGCTAGAATTGTCCATTATGTAAAGGGTTGTGAATCTCCAGGAGTCACAATGTATTGCTTTGGGGTGTCAAAAGTACTCACAGGTCTCTGAGTGTGGGGACACCTTCTGCATTGGCATGTGGTCTTTGGCCTTCATTGCAACAATACTGTTTATTTCACAGTGAACAAGAGGTGGCATGCTTTCATAGTCTTGCTGTGCTCAACTGATCCCAGACACTAGCTTCTCATGATGTTGTGATTTCAAGTTATTTGCTGTTGTGTCCTAATTTTATTTTTATCCAAGTGGCATGGTGGGTCAACCAACTGGGGAGTGCAGGGCTTACATATGTGGGGAGTATCCTAGATGTTACTCATGATGCCTTTCCTGATATGCACTGTTGCCTATTTTGTTTGGACTCACGTGTCAGATGTATACAGGTGACTGATTTTTTCCTGTCTCTTCACCTTGCCCACAGCATCATCTGAGGACACCGAGGGAGACACTGGCACGGACGTCGAGGAGGGATAGAGCAGAGGTGCCACCACTGCTAAGGAGTCGGTGGAATCCAGTGGCACGGAGGGCGAGGAGAGTGAGGCGAAGGACTTGCCCAGTACCAACACAGACTACGAGGCAGACGGGTCCGAGGCTGAGCTCCCAGAGGAGCGGAGGCTGCTCCCACAGCAGAAAGCAGCAGTACATCTCTCGCCGCCCCCTCCATTCCCATCACCGCCCTCCCACTTGCTCGGGTCCCTTCTGTCTGTGCTAAGCACCCACATGTCTCCTTCGTGCCAGGAACCGCACCCCCTACCCCTGTCCCCCCTACTGCCCTCGCTGCCGAGTCTGTGGACATTCAGCGGCAGTTGCAAGTTGGGCAGACATCGATTCTGACTGTCCTCCATGGCCACACCAGACTGCTGACACAGATGGTGTCGTACATGGAGGGCATGTCATCAGCGATGTCTGACCAACGGAGGTTGCTGAGGTCCATGGACTCAACACTGACGGCAGTAGCAAATCACCTGCAGCCCTGTGTCCCCCCCTACCCCTGCCCCATCCACAAGTCCCACAACCATACCTGTCCCAGTCACACCAAGACATCCACACACACGCACCCCACAGACAGTAGCAGCACACCACCACATAAGGGCAAGCGCACACCTCCTGACACGCACACTCAGGGGGAAGCAGGCACACCCACTGGGTCTGGGGCACACAGGCAGGCACGCAGCCACAGTCCTCGTCCAAATGACTCACTCCCCAGTCCCTCCGATTTCACTCCCCTTGGCTCCCCTGCCCCAGATTCGGAGAAGGAGGCCTACTTTGCTGGGCTGGGCCTCAGCCCCACTAGTTCACCTGGGCGGAAACGGTCAAGGCACTCCACGGGTAGGAGAGGTAAGTCCCCCAGCCTGTCCACCACCTCCCCCAGTAGCGCTGCAACCCATCCCTCCGACCCCCCCCTCCTTGGGGCCTGTTGTTTCTCCGGGTGCAGGGGAGATGCTTGAAGATCTGGCAGAAGTGTGCAGCGCCGAGCTCGCCTCCACCTTTGGCGCTGCCCCACCCCCAGTGGTGGAGTCGTCCATCCCTGCACCCGCCACAACTACCCTTCCCCCTCCTGTCATTGCGGTGCCTGGTCCTTCCCCACATGATGCCCCCCCCCCGCCAGTCGACGGCACGGTCTTGTGATGTGCAGGCAAGCTAGGGGAGACGCATGGCCATGTGGCCCCCCCAAGGACTGGTGTAATGGACTGGCCATTGGCCTTTGTGAATAGTCTCGTTTACACATTATTATTTTGCTGCTGAATAAAGCCTTTTCTTTTTCGTTTGGAAAGTCTTGCATTTCAGGTATTGATATTGATGCTGATGCTACAGGAGTTGGGGTTGTGGGCATGTGTTATGTTTCAGGGACATGTTGTACTCTGCTGCTCATGGGGTGGAACCTGGTATCTGCGTGCCATCACAAGGTCTCTGCAAAGATTATTTGTCGTGTCTGCTCTTTGTGTTTGGAGACATTGTCCCAGGGAGTGTTCTTTCCTCTGTGTCACCTGGCAACTCCCCTGCAGAGAGTTGCACAATTGGTGTGTTGCCCTGTGTCTACATATCCTTGGCTGGTGATGGATCCCTTCAACTCTGGCCATGCCTGCTCAGCAATGTGTCCGGCTGCATAGTCTGTGCCATCCTTGGTACTCACTGTACTTATGTATAGAGTGTTTTGCCATGCCTTCACGGAGACATTGTCCCTTTTCCGCACAATGCATGTGTGTAATCCCAGCCTAGTACACATATGGTACTTGTCCTGCTGGGTATTTGAACACCTGACTCACAATTGTGGCCTTTGTATCTGTGGGATCTCCACCCGATTCCTTCCGTGACAGACAACATCTTGGTGGCTAGGCCAGCACCTGAACATTCATATCTGTCCTGGGATGTGCGTGTCAGTGTGTGTTCTCTTTGGCTCTCTTAGTTTATTAGGCAGTGGCATGACTATACAGTCTTGTGGCATGATCTCAGTGTGTGTATTGTGCTGCATCTGCCTGGGGTGGTTATGCATGTGTTATTTGTCCTCACACCCACATGTGGTGTGTCATGCAGTGGGGGAATGACATACATCCTCCTGGGAGTGGGACACTGCTGTCAGTGATGTGTTGCTATGGCACTATCATCATTGTCCTAGGTTATGGATATGTACATTGACCCATGGAGCTGTGGTCATCTGATAATGATGTACACCCCCCATATCTCTGTCCACTGCTGGGAGTCCTCTGCACCCACCCCCATGGCTCTGTCCACTGCTGGGAGTCCTCTGCACCCACCCCTCATATGTCTGGGCACTGCTGGGAGTGATAGGCACCCACCCCTCATATGGCTGGGCACTGCTGGGAGTCAAAGCCACCCACCCCTCATATGTCTGGGCACTGCTGGGAGTGATATGCACCCACCCCTCATATGTCTGGGCACTTCTGGGAGTGATAGGCACCCACCCACCCATTTGCGCACTTGCTGTGGTACACTGCTGTCCTGGCCATACACCACCCCCAATTTACAGCTGATGTGCTGCATCCGTGGCGTGTGTACGCCTTGTGTCCATCATGTAATGGGGCTGTAGGGGTGAAACTGAGCCACATACTGAGGTGCTCGTATGACAAAGTGACAGGCAGGCCGGGCAGAAGTCAGGCAGAAGCCAGGCAGTACCCAGAAGTCAGGCGAATCCCAAAAGCAATGACAGGATCGAAGTGTTTGCGGTAATGGTGATGCAGTGGTACTGAAGCAATACCGTTGTACACCCCACGATGACCAGGGGATTATTCCATGAAAACATACTAACGTGGAAGGCACCCCCTCTGATGCAACAATCCGGTTACTGAGAATGTAGGAACTGCAGCTCTACCATCGCAGAGTGATCGGCAGTGGTAAACTGACCAGTGCTGACACATGGACACAGGACATTGAAGTTGGTGGCCAAGTGCTTTAGAAGGCTTGGCTTGGCTATATCAGAACCACAAGGAATGGGATGAAGCAGAACAAGATATAAGGTAAGCACGTACTGCTTTCGACAGATAACCGGGGGCCCCTTATTTATTGGACTTCTAGGACCGACACTGTGCTTCAGACCCTTCGTAGACTTAGGTCTGCATTAACCTTTGCGGTGTGGGCTTCTTAGTGATCACAGTGGGTGCATGGCCATTTGCACCACAGTTTGTATACCCACAGTCTCCATTGGTTCTGGACAGTCCTGTTTCTTTGGAATCATCATTCAATTTGGCCCTAAATAGAGCATTTAGTAATAACTTCAAGTTTACATCTCTAACAGTGATTATTCTCAGTTGGATACTGTTACTTGCATCAGCGCACAGTACTTAGGCTTGGCAACTCACACGTATACAGCAGTGGCATATTACGTGGCGCTAGTTGCTCTTATCTATGGTGTGTCCAATATTGCCATTATCGATACAATTGTCACTGATAACTTATACTCACGGCAGGAGGAACTTGACATTGTGTACAGGGGAAGCAGCATCATTTTTTCACACACCTGCAAGAGGGAAGCTATATTTGCAGTATGGAGGAGGAGGCAGAGAGGAGAACAGCTGCGCTTACACTCTTTGCACAAACACCAGGGATCAGGGATGCGGGTGTCGCGAACAATTAAAAGTAACCAGGTTCAAACCCTGGAGGACAAACTAATAAAACTACAGAAAATGACCGAGATCTCAAAATGGTGGGAGGCTATCTCACTACAAAATTACATAGATACTAATATGGTCCCTAGAGGATTGTGGATATTTACCACCCCATCCTTTGACTCACTCAATGCAGAAATGCTACAGGTATGGTCTGAAAATTCAGCTACAAGTTTGAGATGCATGTTAGAAATATGCATGAACTGACCGCATTGAGATAAAATCAATACAGGAAAATCTCAAGACCAATATGGAACAAGGCAACTTGAAAAGACTCATGGATAGCATAAAAGATCACCTCAAGAATTACGAAGACGACATCAAAGCCCGCAAACAGCACACGTTGCAGAGAGATCATTGAGACTATGAGAGTGGGAGGCTCTCACTTTCTAAAGGAAGTATGACCACCTATATGCAGACAAGCCTCCCATTCAGGACATACAACAGGTAACTGTGGAGAGCTCACTGTCAAGGCAATCAACTATCAGTGAGATTAGGCAATAGTGCTTGAGGCAACGAAAGAGTCACTCGACCGGTGACTTTTTTAGACGATCATCGTCTGCTGCGGCGGGGAAGGCAGACGACACAAGACACCCCGATACCGAAACAAATAGGACAGAGAGGATGGGGCACAGGAAGAGGCAGAGGAGAAGCTGCCAAAGAAGATTACATATCCAACAAACATGTCGGAAGAGGCAGAGGACGGGGCACATGGGAAACGACAACGCGAGCTCCAAGAAGACACTGTAATGGATCCCGAGATGGTTAATAGGTTAATCCTAAATTTACTACTCCTAAATGCCTTTTGTAAATACTGAAAGTCTAAAGTTTGGATTTTTCTCAGTTTAGGAGTAGTTAAGTTAGGAATCCTGACTTTACTACTCCTAAATGCCGTTGTGAATCCGAAAGTCATAAAGGTAGGATTTTGCCTCAGATTACCTTTGTGAATCTGGCCCTCAGCGCCCACTACCTATCATTGAAAAAATATTTAAAATAAAAGTAATGCACTTTTTCTAAACCAACAGAATAGAAAGCACCTACACTACATTACCAAACTCTCAACGGAAAACCTGCAAAGAAAGTGTGCAGTATCTAGCAAGAATATACATGTAAGTATAAAGCAGAAAAAGTGGTGAATAATTTTGTATGTGAATGAAATTTTGTTTATATATTTTAAAATTGTAATGATTTATACATTTACACTAATTGTACACATAATGACAGAAAAAGCAAAACACAACACAACACAGAAAGAAAACAAATATTATCTCACATGGGCTACAATTATAACCAAGAAAGTATAATCATAGAAACTGTTAATCCGAAATGTACTAAATATTACACTAATTCTTGCTATGGGAGGGCCACTATAAAAGATTGATGTCATGGAACACAACCACAACCCAAATGTAACAGACATCGAAGTAAGATGCGTATCTCAAGATATAAGAGAGTCAAGCACTAGCTCTTCAGAATCCACAGCTAAAATCCTTAAAGATATACTCCCTAAAGTCCCAAAACACATCACAGGCCAACTACCAGCTATGCCCATCTTAGAATACTTAATTGCATGAACTAAAAAAGCCACCTGCAATAATCCTCCCACCCCTACAAGATACCAAGATACTCAAATACCTGAAAACTTCACAACCACACATAATGTGAAACACTTCCTCTTACATGATAACCTAAACAATGATAAACAAGTCCTAATCTTTTAAAAAACAGATATCTTACTAAAACAAAGCCATTGTCTAGCATGGATAGTGGATAGGACTTTCAAAATGTGCCCCAAACCATTCACTCAGATATACATCATAAATGGTGAATATTTAAACATACCATTCATATATGCCCTACTACCTAATAAAGTAGCACTTATTACTAACTATTAAACCACATTAAAATGTAAACAAACAACTACTGCAGTCAGGATTCAAACTGTTTAAAATATTTCCCACACACAGACATACACAGCATTTACTGCCACTTTAATCAAAGCATTTGAAGACATCTCCAACAATCTACACTAAGGGGGCGAATACAATCTCGTCCGGTAAGCATTCTGACTGAATCGGAACCGGAATACTTTCCGAATGACTCGGATTGGGGGAGTCCAACTGAGCGATTTTGATGCATCCGAATGCTTTCGGATACGATTCGATCAGACTCCCATTGACTTCAATAAGAGAATGTGTTCTGAACGAGAACACAGGTTCCCATTGAAGAAAGGAGTGGTTCGGGAAAATCGTTCACCCTGTGGAGGCACCCCATGGTGCCTGCCACACTGTGCATGATCGGGAAGTGGGGACCCAGGTGTACCCCCATGGGCCCGATTCAGAGGGCCCCAAGTGGAGGAGGGCCTGCTAGAGGTCCCCAAAGACAGATTCCAACTGCTGTTTGGTTCCGGGAAAACTGAATCAGAATGGCTGTCTGAATCAGTCATCATAATCACTTGCTTGGGACTGGGTACGATATAGTTGGAAACAAGGGTTCCGAATCTGATTCGGCAAGCCTGATTCTGATTCAGAGCCCTTCCGAATGGGATCGTTATTGGCCCCTAACTGTAGAATATGCTACAAACATTCAATTTGCCTTTGTAATTCAAACAATGATTGCACTAGCCTATTTCCCTGTCACAGAGGTAGCTAATCACTTGGGTTTACATATAGAAAGTCCTTTCTATCAATAAGCCAAATACAAACTAAGCGCACTAATGGATTATTTTGAAGACACTTGATTTGGCAGACTGCATCTCTCTGAACACAGACACCAACCCAAATTCCACATGGTGCAATGTTTATGAGAGCATGATGGTATCAGAGGTCAAAACAAACAACGCAGTGGAAGGATGGCACAATACCTTCCAATCCACACAAGGCAGCAACCAACCTTCTTAAACTTCTGTTTACCTATGAAAAAAGTGCCTCTACTTGAGTGGTCACCTTCATTTATTTGGACTGATGCCGCTGTTTTTCGACTCTGTGCACTGGTATATTGATGACCAGACCCCACTGCATGTAGTCTATTCCCTAAAACACATTGAAAGTGGCTAACTTCTCATTGTCAATCCAAACTCTCCCATAAGACCATGGTATATGGTACCAAAGACAGCCTCATGTCATGGAAAGCTAAATGTGACCTATGGACTACATTACTACTATGTCCTCAACTAGTGCAAACAGATAAACATGATTCCAAGTATATCACTGTAGCCTGTTGCAGTTTAAAACCTTGAGCAAGACATGTCAAAATAAGCCCTTTTTGACAGGATAAAACTTTCCATTTGAATAATAATAAGACACCCTTATCTAAATGCTTATAGCACACAAGGCAGACAAATAGTATTTAAACATAGTACATACAGACATTTAGGCTTAACATGTCCTTAGAGGGACTAGCACTGAAAAGCTATTTTCAATGTAACAAGACTGGCTGGCCCAAGGAAGGTATGTTGAATATTAATTTCCAATGTCTTGATTGAGAGCACCGAGAAATATTATTCAACTACTATCTCTAATGTTTTTTTGAAAGCCCAAGTCAATGGTATGGTCAGATCTTTAATAAATATTATTTTTAAGTAACTTTTTGAAAGTTACCTTTCTCATGACTGAAGCTCTTGGAAGGCTAATTTGCTGGAGCCCTGCCAGGGAAAGGTTCCTCAGAAAATGCAGAAATTACTCCCAGAGCAGAGGAGAAGAACTGTTGAGGTGGATCCAAGAAAATATTTACTTCAAAGGGGTCTTCCATGCCACAGGCAAACATTAGGGGACAGCTGGAAAAGTCCCCGCTTTTTTCATCCCAGTCAGGCAGGTGCCAAAACCCAGGCGGGCAAAACTGCCCCCTGAACTGGTTCAGGTGACTACAGTGTAGGGGATGGTTGATTACCCAGGTGACACCTTCTTGGGCACAAAGGCTCTGCACAAGGGTAGAAGGGTATACCCAATCTTGATATTTAGGCATGAGGGGAATTGTGGGATTGTTTACAGTACAGCAAACAGAAACCACTGCAAAAGTGGGTAGGATTACCCGTGGTACCTTCTAGCCCATTGATTAGGTAGAAGTCAGGAGTCACCTCTACCCCCTAGCTGGTACACTGATATAGCACCAACAAGCTGTAAAAGACCTAACCCCCTAAAGGGCCTGGCTGACCAGTACCAGCTGGACCTAACCTGTACCCTGTTGTTGACCTTAGTGAGTCCTGACCCTTACATTGCAGGTCCTGGGTAACAGGAACCCTTAGTCGTGTCTACATTGACGTCTATCACTTCTGAAAAATTGAGACTAGAAAAGTGTTTGAGATTCAAGATCTCTTAAGGACCTGGACTAACCATCCCAGATTATCCACAAAATGCAAAACCTTACCTGGCAAAGAGAACAGGTTATTCTGGCTCTGAGCTTCTCTATCAGCAGGAACTCCAACTTATCAGGCCCTCAGAAAGAAAAATATCCGGCATGATGCATATCAACATCATATACAGCCATACCCTTGGCCACTGAAGGATTCCATGCTCCAAATAAGACACTAAAGGCCTGATTTTTTTTTGGGCAGAGGAAACTCTGTCGCAACTGTGATGGAGTTCTGTTCCAATCAAGACTATGGTCCACTCACAATATTTAAATATGGGCAACTGTAGTTCGACAACGCAGAGACTACTTGGTCTCCACAATGGTAAAACTCCTCTGATGGTCCTACTGAGTAAGGACCATTGGAGGTTTGGCTATATGTCTGTCCAGTCTACCAAATTCAGATGGGGGACATGCAACAGTTTTCAATGCCCATCTCCGCCAAAAAAACCTGGTGGTAAGTGGCACTGAAACGTGCTCGATGTCCCCATTGCCATGGAAAGAAACTCTGATAGGAAACAAGCATTTTTTTGATTTCCATAAAGAAAATCATGCTTTTGTATTTTCTTTTTGGAAAAAATCTTTGTAAGTTTGCCATATGGCTGCATCGTGTTAACGGAGTGGTACAGCAAAATCACAATGCATTGACAGGAATCACTGTGATGTTGGTTCCTTTCAATGCATGTAATGTCAACTGGGCCGGCGAAATTTCATAATTTGGCTGGCGAGGACTCCATCAGGGCAATGGAGTAATTAACTCAATTGCCCTGACAGAGTCTACTCTCTCTGCTAAATTATAAATCAGGCCCTATATACGAATGTGAAAATTTTGACTGGGCCAAGATCCCAAAAGAATCCGAACGATGAGAGAAATTCCTTGGATGTGAAATTTTTATTTCATCCACACTTTAATTTTCCCACCAAATCTAACAACTGTAGCAAGACTCATCCAACACCTATCCAACTTTGTGAGGATTTCTCTGATACAACCTGCTGCCTTTTCTTATGAAGGATTTTGACTAACTGAAAATATAGAAATGGCTAGAAGTACCCTTGTTTCAGTTGCAAAACATCTGTTTCACGGAATCAGGCCATTTGCAACAGCAAAGAGGTTTTTCTGTATGTACTGACCCTAAATTGCGATTTGGTAACGTCATCAAATCACAACTTGGGTGTGAGATCAAATAATAATTAGGTATTTGTAAGGGCTGTGTTATGTGTGTTCCTTCCAAATACCAAAACTGAACGGTATGTATTAATGTTTTTCAACTGTATTCTGGTTGATAAACATTATTCTTTTACTTTCTTCTCAAAGGAGGTCGTAGCCATTCACAAATGTATGAACCATTTTTATGCCGCCTCTCCCAAATTCTGATTCTCAATGCTACTTATCAATGGTTTACAGCAACTAATTTGTTGTAACTAACTCCACAAGGGAGGATGTGACCCATTTGCACAGGAAAAGGGGCTCCTGTGGGACCCCTTCTCTTTTGTGAATGAAAAAAAAGGTTGGTACTGGAGTGGAAGGTAAATCGTTCATGGGACCATTGCCAACTCTTAAACAAACTTTTTTTCTTAACTGCAGCCTATTTCTACTAAAGAAGATGGTCTGAATAAAAAAATATATACTTTATTTAAATGTGATCATAGACATGGTTATCTGCTGACCCGAGGCAGCCCACAGTCCCAGTGATGAAAACCGATAAGTGTAAATCGTAATTTGTGACCTACCTCAATAATATTCATGATTTGAGTTGGATTACAACCTGCTCGAATGATGATTTTGCAAACCGGCCTTTTAGTGTATAGATCAGTCTACAAAATTTGATTTAATTCACAAAAAAATGATATACAGTGTTAAACCGCCTCGTACAAATGAAATGATACTTAGCAATTACTCTCATACTGTGCTAGTTTCTGCTGAACTTTGTCTTCAATTTAATTTTTATGTTCATGTTCAGGGGAAGACTCCTTTCCTGGTTCAGTTGCCTTGTTTTACCTGTGACGTCTTCTCTGTTTGGGCCTGGACAACTGGACCAAACTTTGAACTATACAAAATATAAACACATTTCCTGTTTTACAAGGGTTGTAAGTAGTATTACTCCATAGCAGTGAGAGATAATGATAAGGTACAGTGGAAAGCACACTACACCAATATTGCTACTACTGCCAACTGATTGGAGAGTGGGTTCTCTCTGGTTACATCAAATGATGAGAGGCCAAATTTATATAGGAATGTAGAAAGGAGTCGGGCATTGGTGCTAGCTTGAAAAGTTAGCTCAAGTACAGTTGAACGTAGAGTATGAAAGGATGATGAAGTTGGACAATTGGACAATTTCATGTGGTGGGCCAGGTTCGGGACCCAGCATCTGCTCTGACATTAGGCAGGTAGAGCATCTTGGGTTGCTCAACTAATAACCATAAAGTATAATAATAACCACAATAATAAAAATCTATAAGAAGGAAAAAATATATTTGTTTGCAAAAATGAAACCCACCTTCTCTACCCGTATAGAACCTATCTGTCTCCCCAAACCCTCAAAATCAATAAAACTATTTCAAATCTACTCCTTCCCAAATTGTAGCTAACCACACTACTCACAATAGACCTACCCCTCTCCCTGAACCCTAAAATTATCCTAAAAAATGTATCTATCCTAAAACATATTTATTTCACTACAGGCTAATGCCACGGTACACTAGAATAATGCTCGTATCCACCCACAGCCTAAAGCTTGCAGCTCTCAGCTGATCCCATTTGAACCTATGAATATTTATTCACATGGTGTGTGCCTGCTGTGTTGCTGCTTGCTTGCAGTGACATGACGCTGAAAAATCAGGATTTTATTTCAGACTTTGGTGACCTCAGATTTTGGCTTTCTTTGAGGGTCCTTGGTTTTTAGCTTGCTGCCCTCCAAGTGTCCAGCCTTTGTGCGGGAGGAACTGTCAGGGATCTTGCTGTGAATGGGCATAGAGAAAACCTTGATTGGCCCTGATTAGTGGGCATATCTCATAGTGAAGTGGCAGCCGGTGGATTTTGGACAGTCATGGTCAAGGTTGTGCCCCTATGTCTCAATGCTCTGGATTTCATTTCCGGGGTGCTTTCTATTCTACTGGTCCATTGGTGGAGCCTCACCCTGCGCCACTGTGTCTATCCACACCAGGATACCCAAGTGGGCTTGCCATGCAACAGGGCATTTGTGCAAACTGCTTTCAGCTGAACTGGCAGGAGGAATCTTGGGGGCAGAGGCAAGAACTGCCTTTAGCTTTATTTAATTGTGTCTAAATATAGAGATTCCTAGTCAACCTTATGGTAATGAAAAGTAAAAGAAAGATGAAAGTAAGAAGCAAGAACACTTAAAACAATTACTGAGAATTGATGGCTGTGGGTGGAGGCAACAAGTTACCAATCCAGCTCAGCTCGAGAGAGTGAGATACGCTTCTTGCTTTCTTACTGACTATGTGTGCATCACGGCCTCTTCAGCAAACAGCATTTATTTAGCAAACAGGAAGTGAGGAGGTGATAGTGAGGATAAAACAGCATCCTTTGGATCTGTGGTCTTCCCTTATGACATTATGTATTAACCTTAAGGGAAACAAAAATAACAGTTATAAGTAAGAGTAATGCCTGTTGGGGGCTATTTTGATTAACATCAACTCCAACAATCATACACATTAGTAACTGTTCTATTTAAGTCCCCTAAAAAAGAAAATACGCACATGTAGTTTACTATTATAGCAAATACAGCAGTGGCAGTGCAGGTAAAAGGATCATATTTCCACTAGCTCCAACATTTATTATAACAAACCAGGAGACAAATATCGAAAGGGCACAAGAGTACCCTGGGTTATCAGTGTATCAAACCAAGTATACCCAATACTTTTAATATTTCTCTCAGTAGCAAATCAAAATGTAACTTCAGTGGACAGTTATCATCAATTTCAGTAACTCCAGAAAAAAAGAGAAATAGCATAATATTCTTTCATTGAAGTCAAAGAAAAAGATAATGGCATCACCCTTTCACAGGCGTGGGATCCAAACTTCTACCATTAAGAACTACCTAAAAATGTTGCTAAGACTTCCCCCAGTGGATTGCCATGAATGATTCTCTAGATGCAATTGTCAGGGCAGTTCATCTACATGCTGATATGCTCGAGATTCACATGCAATTGCTGCCATTTTTAGCATTTTATACAATGATGATCAACACTAAACTAGGATTACTAAATGACTAAGAACCTGATTGTGAGTTTGGTAGTCCGAAGGGTCATCAATCCCATGGTGGCGGTGCTACAACCACCACACTGGTGCTCCAAATGCCATATTATGTCTTTGGCAGTTGGACCGCCATAGGACTGCTGCCACTGCCAGGGATCCATAATCTCTGGCAGTCTTGCAGCGGTCTCAGACCACAATATGCTGGCAGTGCAGCTTCTGGACCGCCAAGCATGTTACGAGTTTCTTCACTGCCCTCCTTTTCATGGTTGTGAGCCCGCCATTAAAATGGCAGTGGGGAGAAAACTGAGGGGGCCCTACAGGCCCCTTGGTGCCTTTGTGCATGGGGGTACATTAAGGGGTTACATGGTGTGCCTCCTGTTCTTCTGCACCCCAATTCATACCAGGCATGGACCTTACTGTCCATGCTGTGCTGGAATGTACTGTGGTGGTCCCACGGCACTGCCTTTCTAAGGCTCTCCTAACAGCCTTTGAAAGGCAGCACCATGGGCCAACCGCTGCAGGACCACCTGCCCAGATTACAACTTGTAATCCAGCGAGGTCGGCGTGGAGTTTTGCGTTGTGGCAGCAGGGCAGTGGCATGCAGCCCCACTGCCACACAGCCAAACTCATCATTGGGCCCTTAATATGTTGGACTTAGAAGGAAGCTGAGAAGGCAGAACAAAACTTCACATGTGCCCATCTATTAGGTAAACTGGCAACTATTCCTGAAGCATGAAATCACTCATAGTTGACATTGAGAGTGAAATATGACAAAGCCTCACACATAAAGGAAATTACAGAAGATTGTGTGGTGTTTTATACTTCTTTCATTTCTATCAGGCTTGGTTTCTAAGTGATGATGTAGGGCATCAGAATGTTGGTCGTTGATGGGTTGTAATTTTGAGTTTTGCGAAAGGCAGCTGGACCTGGCTTTCTGGTGGATGAGCTCTCTGTATCTATTGTTCATAAAAAAAATAAGTTTTCCATCAACCTGGATGAAGAGTCTTTCATTTGTACTAGACGGCGAACCTCCCCAGTTTGGTGATGAGAGAAGAAGGAGAACACCCCATTGTCAGAAGAGTGAAGCAGAGACCTCAATACTGTGTCTCTATCAGTGAACTGAAGCACCCCAGGAAGACTTTAAACTTTCAACTTTCCAAAAGAATACTTTCAACTTTAAAGTGCCCTCCTATTTTTAAGGTACCTGACACCTTCGCACAGTTTTGGTAAATTGTGGGCCTGGTGTGCATGAGCCTGCATAAGTTCAAGTTACCAGTGGCAGCATGAGAGAGAGAGCGCTTGTCATTCTGAATTTCCAGGTATCTCTGTCATTCAGGCAAGAAGTGTACTGCCTGACTGTTCCATCTCTGAAGATGCCAGTGCGTGACATGCTCATGCAAATAACGTACACTTGTACACTGGCCATCTTGGATTGGGCCGTCTGGAGTTTGGTGTAGGCATTGAAGACTTGCTACAATCTTCCTTTGCGCTGATGCGCACACCTCATCCATGAATGAAAGTTTTTGGGGGAACGGCCACAGCATAGCGAGACTTCACGCTGATGTGCCCCCAGTGAGGCCTTCACATGCCCAAAGGCCATTACAGTCTTCTTATGCTCGGTGGAGGTAGTTGATGTCTGCGCTCATGCTGAAGCACACAGCTGATTTCAATCCCTACAAGAGCTTCAAGTTGATTTTTCTATGAACGACATATCTGATTTCTTCAGAGACATTTAATACATTATATACACTACTAGGAAGTGAACATGTGTATTTTTCCATGATTCCTGATGATACATTTACAGATATGCACAGCCTTTATTTGTGTGCAACTATTGTATCTCACATCGGATTGTTAGTCCATGAACTATTACTGGGTGGTTTGATTGTAGGGAGGAGCTGGGAGTTATGCATAATGTTACAACTCCTCTGTTTTTTCTTTCTTCCCCTGGTGACCCTCCTATACCTTGGCAGAGGTGAATGAAAGTCTACGTGCATTATGCCAGAGTAAGTGGCACTTCACTTAGTGCAGAGAGGAAAACATATTTATTTATGTATTGTTTGGGTTAAGAAGGACAGGAGGTCTTTGAGATCTTCCTGATCTTCACAACAGTGATTCTGCTAGCCTAAATGAATGCGAGATTTGTATCAAGAAAATGGATTTGTATTATCTTCCTAAAATTAGTACAGTTCTTGAAAGATATCATTTTGGGAGGAGAATGCAGTGACAGGAAGTGTCAGTAGGGCAGAATATCACTATGTTAAGGAAGTTGGCTGCCACATGCGATTTTGGGGTAACCTTGGAGGAACGCTTAGGTGATCAATTGTGGTTGGGTTGCACCCTTGACAAAGCTAGGGATAGTTTATGGTAGAAAGACAACCCTTTGCTACAAGAAGTTCGTTTGTATGCGAAAATGCATGAACACTCAAAAGCCTGTGTTGATACAAAACGCAAAGCAGTATTAGTGGTAAGAAATGATGCGACTGTGATCAAAGTAGTGGACAATGAACCCACTAAGAGTAATGCTAATGCAAACACAATAGTCAAAACTTACAGTACCAAGAATTTTCAAGGAAAAGGTTTTAGACGTTGCAATTTGGGACACATGGTACATTTTAAAGCGTGTCAGGGGTGGAAGGCCACTTGCAGTGTCTGTGGAAAGAAGGGTCATTTTTCTAGGTGCTGCAAATCTGGTAAGGAAGTGAAGAAAGTCAGAGAGGTGGAGGTGTATTAGGAAGTAGTTGAGAACGTTATTATCCTGCAGATCAAGGAATGTGCTGGTAAAGGGCCTTTTGAGGAAGTGTTGGCCAATGATGCATCTGTGCACATGCTTTTCGATTCTGGAGCTAAAATTACTCTCACCCCAAAAACGTTTTATGAGCAGAACTTGTTGGGGAAGGTGTTTTTTATTGAAATCAGATATCAAGCCAAAAGGGTAGGGTAATGAGACCAACCTGGATGAATAATCTTTTATTTGTATTAGAGGGCTAACCTGTAAAACTACCAGCAGGAGTCTCAGTACTAGTAGTGGAGGCCCTGATGAATAACTGAACACAACTCTACAGCAATATAGAAAGGAAACAGACAGTCTTATGACCGTAAAATAATTCCAATTTTTGATACATGTAAAATGGCATCAGAATCTGTGAGGAAGGTCAACGAATGTATGATAAAGGAACACTGAGAACCACAAGTAAGAGAGATGCAGCCAATCCAAGTTAGTGAAGAGTGACCTGCGCCCCACCATGCCTCCTGAAACTGTTCTGGAACAACTAAAAAAAATCAATAAAGGCACATCACATGACAAATTTGTAAACAGAAAATAGAAAAGGGTAGCATTTTATTCTCCATGAATTTGACATACTCGAGGCAGCAGTAAATAATAATTTTAAACTATTATAGCAGGAGCTACTTGTTTGTTATCCTCAAAGTAATAAATCGGTGATACATTAAGAACATCCTTTGCTGCAAATGTCCGCACATGCATCTGAAAGAAGACCAAGCGTCATAATAAAAGAAAACTTAAATGTACTCTTTCAAGCAGAATAAAGACCAAGGGGGGTATATGATTTGTTGAACCTAGGTAATATAATTATGCTATTCGTAGCACTCTCAGCATTCGCACTCTTTAAATCCAAATTCATTTTGGTAATAGTCTTTAAAGCTCAAAACAGAGAAAGCTAAATAAATCTGCTAAGATGACCTTAGGCATTAAAGAGATCCTAAATCTTATCTGGCATATTAATCAACACTCCTTGAGCCGGGAAATCAACCTACTGGTACAAGATGAGTGCACTACTTACTTAAAACATGGTTAGTTCAACAAAACACTATTAATAAAGCGTGGGGCGGAATTTTATATAATGCATGGTCAATAATTAAATCCAAAGTATCTGAAATGCATTTATTTTGCATTTATTGTTCTATTCCTAAAACATGAGCTTTTCATATACAGAATACATTCAGTCAATATACACTCAAAGATTAGCAACAAAAAAATACTAAAATTACAAATCCATACTGGACTTATTAGAACACATAATTAATGAGGTTCATAGTTCATAAAGAAGAAAACAACTAGGCAGCCAACATGTGTTTTGTGGTCGGTAAGAACACTGCTCCTTCAGGGCTACAAAAATAGCAAATTGAAAACTTAGTAACTTCACATTATTTTTCAAATTGTACACCAACAAATATCATTCACAGGTTCCATTGTGTTCTGTTTCTGGATACCACGCTATTTGCCAATAATATATATAAATAAACGTAAACCTTTTCCAGAAACAAATAACCATACCATATATGTAATTGCCAACAATGAATATAAACTAGAAGAGAATGCATTCTTGCCTTCAGAAAAGGTAAATCAAAAGAAAAAAACATTCAAAGGGAGAAAGTAAGAGAAGTTGAAAAGCTAAAATACATGATGTGAAACAGCTTACCTAAATGAATGTTTCAGACGTTTAAAGATGACGTAGTCTTTTGAAACACCAACGGCAGATCAGCACCAGAGCTGCAAGTGTAAAATATAAAGAGACCAAACTGAACATAAGTAAGAGAAAAGGAAAATCAAAATTATCCAAGTATAAAATAAAGTCAAAAACATAAGTCATGAGACCTCTGACTTCAAAAACCCTCAAATTCCTTCTTACATAGGTCCTAATGACATCTGACTTCCTAGCACTTTGCTGTAATTTTCCTCGAAAGACCACTCCAAATTCAATGTTCCACACTAAAATCCATTCCACACAAGGATTATTCAAGATGAGTCATCCTCAATTACTACAACATTAACAAAACATGTAAACAATTATAGGAGTCATGAAGACCTCTTAAACTGCATATCAACAGAAGCAGAACCCTTTAACATCCCCATAATGGTACTAGGGTGTCTGCATTGGTGCTAGGTTGCCTGAAGTGTGCCAACATACAAGAGAACAGAAGTGATCTACTTCTTAGTTGCCTTTGCTGTCATTCCTTATGTGAAAGGTTAGTAAATCTGGGCGTTAGCCAATGTGTTCACAAACAATGGCTAGACTGACATGTTATATGCATTGCCATCGAAATTGTTAGCACTTTTATTGGCTCCATTATCTACTATACTATATCACAAGTCATTAGTTGAGCTAACCTGATGGGATAGCATGATTTGAAAGGTGTACATCTACATTTAAAAAATCCAATCTGTCAAAAATTGACTGTTATGAAAGTTTCAGTAATGGGGAGAGATTTAGGCATTCATTATAACGTTCCCAAAACACTTTTAGACATTCATCCAAATGTTTTTTTCAGACCAACCTTCTTCCCAAAAATGTATAACGCACTGTAACACATTTTTCCCTTTTTCCCACTCATTTAATATAATGGCACCTAACTCTCTTTGATTCATACGTGAAATTTAGAACTCTACCACACATTAACAGAATGCTCATGAATAGGTATCAGTAGTAAACTCAAGCAATCAGCTATGCGATTGTTAACACCAAGTAAGTATTGTACATTCAATTTGTAATCTTGTAGAAGTAATAAAAATGGTACAATAAGAGGCGAAACCTTCATTAATCTTTCTTTGGTCAAAATGTTCATCAAGGTCTTATGTTCAATCCTGATTAAAAATCCAGTGCCCCACACAAAAGACTGGAAATGTTCTGTAGCCCGCACACAACTCAAATGCTCTAATGCAATCCCCAAATATCTTGCTTCAGCAGGATATAAGAAGTGCTCTTATTGCTTGCATCAGTTCTAATAATGCTTTTCTAACTGGGAGCAATACCATGCAGTGATAAAGCATCACAGATGTTCTTTTTGATGCTACCAGATCATTATTCAACCACTCAATTTTGCTCTTGTTTTTCACCTGTGCTCTCAAGTGAAATGCTTTCTTAGCAAATTATTTTACAAATGTTGAATACAATTCTACCAATCCAAAGAATGATCTCAATTAATCCTTGTTTTTAGGTAAAGGGGCAGCCTTGATCACTTCTAAAATCACTTTCCTTGGATGTATTTCCTCCTACCCTATTTCATTCTGCGAATACATAACTTCAAATTTACTGTGCTATGCAGTCAAACCTTTGTCTTCCAGCACTCTCATCACTGTTCTCAATGTTACTAAATGTGACCCTTTTTTACCATATTTAGGATATCATCCTGAAAAATAACAATGTTGTTAACATTCTGTAGAATTTTATGCATCAATCTTTGGAAAACAGTTATCGCAGAAATTAGGCAAAATTAAACTTTCTTCAAGCTGAGGCAACCCATGTGGTTAAAGAAAGTGATGAGGTTCCTATATCTGTGTTCTTATGGAAATCTGATAAGATGCTGAAGAATGATCAAATGCCTATACCCCTATATCATCATAAGTAATTTGTTGATCTTAGGGAAACAACGTTGATCCACAGACTATTCCTATTCAGAATTTCTAAATCAATGCATAAACACATTTTTCCATTGGCCTGTCTGGCACCGGACAAAGGAGAAATCAGCTCTGCTGACCTAATGGGTTCTACACTACCAGTATCTAAGAGCCTCTCAAGCTCCTTTTCAAACTAATCCCTAATCAAACATTTCATATTCTGGCTTTGTTTACCGCTGGCTATGCATTGGCAATATGAAAATTCCTTTAATTTTCCAACTCTATCAGTGAACACCTTGGGAATCTCCTGCAGGAGATTGTTCTCCATTTCTACACCACTACTCACAACAAGAACTTACTAAATGCTATTAGGCTTTAAAATAATGTCAAGGGATCGTTGATTAATCCGCAATAAAACAGAAGGTCCACTTTCAGACCCATAAAGTTTTCCCATAACCTTTCTCCAACTGAATTCAGATGCAGCCAAACTGAACTCTAACACAGGAATAGGTTCACCTGGAAACAATTTGGCTTGATATCTGGTTTAGAGAAAAACCTTACAAGAAGTCCCTCAAATGTATATTTCCTGCAAACTTATTAACAAATGAACAAATGTACACGGGTAACCTGAGTGCACAGCTTGTAGTTGGCCGGCAACAGTGTCACCATTGTTGCTTTTGTACTCAAAATACCATTTAGCACTTATTGCAAAGTGCAGGGAGGCACTGCGGGAATGTGGATTATTATTGGAGTGGATGGTAGTAGATCAAATGTATTAGTGTGAATATTCTTTTTTTGATCAAATAAGCTGTGACACAGAGCAGACGGCCTATACTTAAGAAAATGTGTAAAGCATTCAAAAGTACCAAAACAGTTAACAACTCAAAGGCACAACACAACACAAATCTCATTCCAATGTCTAAAAGTTGGGAATAATTTAATTAACAAAATGACACCAAAACAATAAATAATCCAATAAAAGGAAAAGGAAATATGCATTTTTAAGTTTTTAAATTAAAAAAGGGCCAACTGTGGTCATCTGGTCATGCTCGACTGGAAACTAGGTGTGATTTATAGCTGACTGTTGATGGAGAACAGGTTGGATAAAGTTTGATTTAGTATGAAGTTTTACCTTCTGATTCTAAAATGGGTTTAGAAAATGCTCAGAGGAACAATGTAGCAGGCTGTATTGAGAAGAGCTCCATGGGGGCCAATAGGCATTGGATGAGGTTCCTGTGAAGCTGTTACCTTAAAGAGGGAAACCCCAGATTGGGTGAAATTTATAAAAGAAAGGCCCCTTGCTGGCTGGATGAATTTGGTGCCTTCATCCAGCGAAGAGTTCTACACTCAATATTAGTCTTTTTTTTTTGTAGCTCGGATTCCTCCAGCAGGGAAAGGCTGCAAGCTCTAACCAAACAGGGCTGTACAAGGTCAGATACCTTATTCAGAATGTAATGCTGAAATAGTTTTGCTGCTGCAGAAAAACTCCAAGTGGTTACAACCAGAATCTTTGGCCCAGCAGCAATGCACCTTCAGTGAATTGACTTCGCAGGTTTGTCCTGGTCCTCCAAAGATCTTTAGAGCAAAAAAGGTTCTATGGCTGAATTTTTTCAGGATGAATGGAGGAGTACACTTTGACATAGTCAAGGGTCCTAGGACCTCTGCAATAGCACCTGTGTGTCAAGACTCATTCCAGCAGAAGCCACCAGAAGGGTCAAGGGCAGTTCCAGTTTGCAGGTACAAACCTGTGATTGACACCAGTCAAGTCGTGAGGGACCTGTCGATCCCGACAGCTAATATCCGTAATTTAGGAGTTATATTTGATGCCAAACACATATCAGTCAAGTCATGACAACCTGCTTCATGTCTATTACTGATAGAACCATTGGTCATTAGTAAAGTGGACTACTGCAATGGGTTCACTAACAAAATGTCGAAACCCTAAATATCTCTCCAACACCAAACACCTCCACTTCCAGATCCAGGCCAGCTCCAGATCACACTTCGCGGAACCCATCCCGTAGAGGCCCCCTGGGCCTCGTGCCAAATTAGCCACCATGATATCTGACCTCATCACACCCCAAACCATTGCCTCCATGCACTACATACTCATCGAAGACCTGAACTTCCACTTCAACAACTGTGGTAAATATTTCATTACCGGTACTATTTTTTATGCGGTAAAGTCAAGTAAGAATAACTCAGTAAATATAAGAGGCAGAATCCGTGGTATTAGAGGTTTTAAAAGGCTTTATTCCTATACAAAGGAATACAATTCGAATTGTAGGCTTTCTATTCCATCACCACGAAAGTTCAGGAAGGAAGGGCATACATTATTGACAGATAAGCAGTTTTATAGAAAATGTATTACAGTGAAACAGATGCAAGAGGCGTAACAGCTGATAGTACAGATAAAAGGTGCATACGTAACTAATAGAGGCGGTCATATGGGGGTAATTTAATAAACGTCATCATACATGATGTCACAAGTGGGTGGATCCATAAAAGAATCCTGTAATGTCAGCAGAAATATTTGGCAGAGATGCGCGCGCAGCCGCATGACGTGTGATTGACGTGCAACTAGAGGGTGAAGGGGACTTGACATTTAGCTCTACATGTGGAGACAGAAGTCTGGGGGTCATGTCAACCTAATCCCAAATCATATCTAATATCCTATGTTTAAAGAACTGTGTTATCCAAAAGGAAAGGTTTCTAGAGTAGAATCTATTTTATACTGACTGTTAGTGCGTGTACAAGCGTCTAAGTGTCTACATGAGATGCGAGGGGGCAGGAATCTTCCATGGTAACGGGGCTATGAATTACTTGCACGAGGACAGTGAGGCCTGGCCCTTTGCACGGTAGCTAGAGGAATGTTTACCTAAACTACTAGACAGGAATGCATCGGATGAGGAGCGGAGTAGATAATCTTGAAGGTGAAATACAGTTTTTTTTTGGCAGGGAACAGGCTGGATCAGGCACCGTTAGCCGCGCAGGGAGTAGGACAAAGTTCATGGATACAGATGCAGGCTCAGACTGGAGCTTTCAGAGGCAGAAGACAGGAAAAGGCTTGATGACAGAATTCAGGGCCTACTCGCCTGAATCTGTAAAATGTGGAAAGTGAACCACATAAAGTCGGTGGCCTTTCATACTTAGGAGTGGAGTATCTGACCCATTCATGGCGGATCTGAAAGAGGACATGTTGACGGTGGACGCACATGTATTTGCGTCTTCAAAACTGGAACTGGAGGGAACATACATGTACTTATAGCATGCACATGGAGCCGTTGGGGTCTACGATAGGGGACATAACTGGTCACAAAATTCATATTTCCTCATTCCCTCCTTGTCCCCTACGGACCCTCAGGAGATATCGATCTTCATCAATCCATCGATCTGTTCATATAGCATCATTTGTTCTTCTTTCTTCTTCCGGGATCTTGAACGAAAACGTGGATGTGGGATACACGATGTGGCACACAGACCACAAATCGCTGGCCCACATTGTAGACATAAGCAGCAACTGAATAGTATGAGAAAGCCAATACCTAGGAAGGATAGGATTCTCCATCCCCAGGCTGACAACACGCCCCAGAACCAACCGGACCAAGTCCAGGTGCCTGGACTCTGGTGTATCTGGCTTATAATCTTATGAAGGCGGGTTATGGCTTTATATACTGATGGCGAATTTTCTGGTATGAAAATGCAGCAACTTGATCCGATGACCCTACAAGCTCCGCCCCTATCGGCCAGGATGACGTCAAGGACAAGACGATTTTGAAGCACAACAATCCGCATAGCAGACTGCTCTTCTGTTAAATTGCCTAAGGCGGAAATAGTTTCGTTTACTACTGCTTCAAGGGTTCTGGTTAATCTACGTATCAGCTTACTATTAGTGACTGTACCTATATAGGGAAAGAATCCTTTATTGAAATCTGTGTATTTTTCCCATGCTGTTTCAGTGTAATCGACAATTGGGAGATCTCTCTGTTGTCTATTGTGTACTAAGTGAGTATTTCTATGGTAATCAGGCGGGGCTAGGAAAACAGGTGGCAGAAGGAATGCTATGTAACAGGTACCATCCCAATCTAGAGGTAGACATATATATGCGGTCTGGCCACATATGAAGTAGGAATGATGGGAAGCTCTAAATGTAGACTTGCCTTGATCACTGAATTTTATTACAGTGGTGCATTTACTATGGCCCATATGTATGGAACCATTCTTTCTTATACATAATTCCCCTTTTACTGGGAATACTGACATGGCGGGCAAGATTGGTGTAGCTTCAGATTCAACGTTCAGGATCATGAGGTTAAGTGTAAAATTACCTAATCCATATACTTCATTTTCTAGATCAGTTCCTGTTCCTTTGGGGAGTCCCTCCTTGTTAGGGTAGCAGACTTTAAGCAAAACTAGGTTCAGGTTTCCCCACACCCAGTTGTCTTGATAAACTGCGGAATTTGAATCTAGGAAATTAATCAAACTAAACCATGCTCCACAGGAGCCATTGTGTGTGAACGGATATGGAAAGAGGGGCAAAACTCCCTTATAGTTTTGATAGGGAGGGAGTCGGCCACATATCCAACAATTTGTGGCATTGCTGGTCTGATGGGAATGATGTAACATACTAATGAATGTGTTGTTGCGCAGCGCAAATCTATAGGACAACTCATGCGGAGGTAATTCGCTAAAAGAATGTTCTGCAGTTACATTGTAGGCACGTTTAAGAATAGGGTAATACATATGCAATAGTATGCTGAAAATAATGATCAGAAGACTTAGAAAAAACAAAATTAATAATGTTACTGTGCAGTGACTACGAAGTGATTTACAATACGCATGCTTTTTAAGCTGTATCTGCTGATTTCTTTCTCTATTCCGGTCTAGAGGATACATGTCAGAGACAAATTCAACCGATTCACCTTGGAGAGGACTTAAACAATCAAATTGTCTGACTTGCTAGACCTCAATTTTAGTTTGTAAAGTTCTTGTTTTGACTTCTCAACCAAGGGGAGCTTTGAGTCTGTCTGTGAGGGAATACAAGGTTGAGTATTCACACTGGATGGTAGTCCATAAAATTTCTTGATATGACTCGAGTGCAACCACCCTTTGCGACCCTCAATCTTCACGGCAGTCCTTGTAGTGAGTAGAACCAACTTAGGCGACTTCCACCTAGGCTCCAGTTGGGTCTTCCGGTCGAAATTCCTGACCAAAACCAGGTCACCAGGAACCACGTCATGGGGCTTCCCCTCAGTATTATCGGGAAAAGCTGCGGCTACCTGTGAACGACAAGATTGTAGTGCAGACATCAAGGAAGCCAGGTAATCTGTCACCATATTACAGTCAACATCAGTTATTTTGCGAGGTATAGGCGTCCCCCACATATTTGGTGGTCTACCGAAGATCACCTCGTACGGGGATAGCCCTGTTCGAGAATGTGCTACCATTCTCATGTAAAAGAGTGCAACTGGTAAGGCTACTATCCAATCGACACCTTTTTCTCTACATATTTTGGACAATCTAATTTTCAGGGTTTGATTATGACGTTCCACGAGACCTGCTGCCTCGGGATGTCGGACACAGTGGAATTTCCATTGGTAGCCTAACAAAAGGGAAACGTGTTTCATTAGTTCGGATGAGAACGGCTGGCCGTTATCTGAGTAGACAACACGTGGTAAACCGTATCGTGGGAAGAATTCTCGAACTAACTGTTTGGCAGTAGTCGGGGCGGTGTAATCTGAAACCGGGTAAGCTTCTGTCCAACGGAAAAGAGCACAGACAACTACGAGAACATATTTGAATCCTCGACATCGTTCCATCTGGATATAATCCATCTGGAGGACTTCAAAAGCATGATCGGGAGGTTGAAATCCACCCTGCTCTACGGGGATGCTTTTACCTGGATTAAACTGACAACATATCATACAGGTACGAACTTTCTGTTTAGCTGCTGCTCGCAAGTGTTTGTTGAACCAAATGTGTTGAATGCTGTCTAGCATAGCTTTTTCTCCTAGGTGCGCTGGACTATGTATTGTGTTAATGATGACTTGAACCATAGAGTCGGGAAGAAACCATATAGATTTTTCCTTCGTCATCCATCCTTGATCCGTTTGGATCCCTCCTAATTCAGTCCATTTCTTTATTTCTTCTGGTGTAGCATGTGTCTGTATGTCAATCACATCAAGGGCGGGATCCTTAACTGTCATGCAATGTGTTGGTGTCGGAACTATTGTCTTTGTCATGTCAGTTGTGTGAGTCTGATTCTGAGCAGTCTGTTTAGCTGTTCTGTCAGCTAGGTCATTACCCTGAGAAATGATATCGGTGACTTTTTTATGGGCTTTGCATTTCATAATCGATATTGCAGTAGGTAGATGAATCGCGTCTAATAGGGCTTGAATGAGGGGTCCGTGTTGGATGTGGGCACCGTGAGAAGTTAAATAACCTCTCTCTCGCCACAGTACGCCGAAGTCATGGACGACTCCGAATGCATAACGTGAATCTGTGTATATGTTGACTTTCTTATTCTTGGCTTGAGTACAGGCTTGTGTCAGAGCGATGAGCTCTGCTGCTTGAGCTGACAAAATGTTAATACAGTTTGTTTCAATGACTTCAGTGTCTGTTGTGACTGCGTAAGCGGCCACTAACTCTCCTGTACTTGTTCTCATACATGACCCATCTACATACAATGTCAAGTCTGGATCTGACAAAGGGATATCTGTCAAGTCTTGTCTGGGTTTCGTCGTGATAGTAATGACTTCGACACAATCATGTGCCAATGGATCTGTTCCGCCCACTGGTAACAGTGTGGCAGGGTTTAATGTATTACAACGTCTGATTTCTATATGTGGCTGAAATAATGTCAATTCGTAACCGGTAAGTCTCGCTATAGTCAAGTGTTGTGTTTGTGTGCGGTTCAAGAGAACCTCTACTGCGTGTGGTACTTGTACTGTCAATTGGTGTCCTAACACTATGGCATCGCTTTGTCTGATAGCTAAAGCTGTTGCTGCCACCGATTTCAGGCACGCAGGAAGAGCCTGAGCTACTGGATCTAATGTACTAGAGAAATAAGCACATGGTTTGTGTGATCCTGCTTGTTCCTGAGTGAGTACTGACAAGGCAGTACCTTCGCGTTCTGTAACAAAGAGTGTAAACTGTTTACTGTAACATGGTGTTGCTAAAACAGGTGCTTGGCATAAAGCTTTCTTTAAGCTTTCAAAGGCGTGTGTATGTTCTGGAGTCCAAGGGAGGACAGTCGATGTGGCTGCCTCCTGTGTTGTCAACTGGATGAGTGGTTTTGCTAGAAATGCATATTGAGGGATCCACTGCCTACAGTATGAAGTGAGACCTATAAAAGCCCGCACCTCCTTTTGTGTCTTGGGTGGTGGCATGTTAGCGATTAACTGGATGCGGTCGGGTGTAAGCTGCCTTCCCTCCTTGGACAGCGAGTGCCCAAGGTAAACAACTCGCTGGACACAGAATTGCAGCTTAGAAGGGGACACCTTGTGCCCCTTGTCGGCCAGAAATTTTAAAACCGTCAGTGACGCATTTTCACATTCAGGTTCGCTTCGGGCGGTGATCAGCAGATCATCGACATATTGAAGCAAGGCAGTGTTAACTGGCATGTGGATACTGTCAAGTTCTCGTTTCAGTGCTTGGCTATAGATGCTGGGGCTTTCTGTAAATCCTTGAGGTGCGCGTGTGAATTTAAAACTTCGTCCATTTAAACTGAATCCGAACAGATATTGACTTTCCGGATCTATTGGGACGCTAAAGAAAGCATTCTTGAGATCAATTACAGTGAAGAACGTTGCTTCTGAGTCAATAGCTGTTAGTAATGAAGAGATATCTGGGACCACAGGGTATTGTGGTACAATACATTTATTTAATTCGCGCAGATCAATAACTAATCGATATACTGGTGGTGCTTTTGGATCCGTTCTTTTAAGAATCGGAATTATCGGGGAATTACATACATTGGAGTCAGTTTCGACAACCACTCCTTGTGCAATGAGCTCGTCAATGATTTGCAGCAAAGCCACAACAGTATCGGGTGGTAGTTTGTATTGTCGTATTCGTGGTAGTATTACTCCTGTTTTTAGTGTGACACGATATGGTGTAATATTCATGCAGCCAACATCGGTGGGGCCTTGTGCCCATAAATGTGTAGGTAAATTCTACAGTCGGTGATCCATGTCTCTGGACACGTAGTGACCTTTGAAGTCACGTAGAAATAGCCGTACTCCTTCCGGAGAACAACATATTATAGCTCCTAGAGCTTTCAATGTTTTTATACCTAACAAGTTTTCTGGACATGATTTAGTAAGCAATAAATCTGTAGTACGTGTCAATGGACCAATCGTAAGTGGAAGAGGCTGTGTAACTTCATTAATTATAGGTTTTCCTGAGAATCCAAGGGAAATATTCTGTAAGCCTGAGAGTGGTGCCCCTGGAACTTCACTGCGTCTTATAGTTGTTCTGCTTGCCCCTGCGTCAAGTAAGAACTTTCTGTCTTCCCCTAATAGTTCACTATGTACATAAGGTCCCTCTTGGTCTACAGGAACCTCAATAAGGGGTAAGCCAACTTCCCTCTCTAGGCTATTTCATGTGTATCGCTGATACTCGGGATAATCTGCTTGTGCATACTGATACATTTGTTGTGTTGTTGCTTGTGTTGCAGCAATGGGCTGCGCTTGTGGTGGTGCTACGTTCTGTGGTGGAGCTCCTTGTTGCGGAGCTAGTTGTTGCGGAGCTAACCTAGGTTGTGCATGCTGAGGGATTGGTTGTTGATTCTGATCCTGTCTAGGTGGACGTGGTCTCTCCTGGGTTCTACCTGTAGCAATATTATGTTTCAGGACTGGACAATCGTGTATATAATGACCTTGTTGTTTACAATAGTTGCATGTCCCTTTCGTAGGACCTGCGGGATCACCCTTTTGATGACCATTAGCTGGGACTGACTGAGCAACAAGCATTTTCATTTTTGTATCTTTCATACGTCTTTGTTCGTGTTCTTGTTCTTCTTTAATTCTATTGTGGTGATATTGTAACATCTGTAACATCTGTGATGGGGTATTTCCTTGCCAGGTACTTTCAAATTTCAATACTCTATTCTTAACTTGCAGCAGGGAATTTTCAACTAATTTTGTCACAAACAGATGTGGATATGACTCACTACTGGCTTTTATACCACTATTTATACCAAAACATTTTTCAAATCGGGAATAGAAATCACTAGTGTCTTCATCTGGTTTTTGTTTACAGGCTGAGATTGCACCCCAGTCTTCCTTTTTCGTAGTTAATAAACGTGGCAGTACCTGCACTAGTAGTCCTGCTAGTGCTGTAGTCTTTTCCCCAAGTCCTGCTCCTGCAGCTCGGGCCCTTTCTTCGTTTTCTAATGCTGTCCAATCTATCTTTTGGTCTCCCACCTCACATTCCTTTTCTTTAAGTTTCTCATAAACACCAGCGGGTAATAGGACTTTTAATATCTTCATAATGTCGGGATAGGTATACTCTCCCATGAGTAACATGTCTTTTATTTCACGGTGGAAACCTGCTGGATCCTTGTCATGGCTGGGTACTACTTTCTTCATTTCTAATAATTCTAGTTTAGTTATAGGCGTGTACACAAACACGCGTGTAAAGTTATTACCGTCACCTCTGATTGGGTGTACTTCGCGTAACGGGTTCTGTCTATCTATGTGATACATTTTTCTTCCCATAATGGGAACTGGAACGTGTTCTGGGCATACGAAATTTAAATATTGGTTTCGGAATTCTAAAATTTCCCTAATCAAATCAGTACCTGACCCTCTCCATATATTCGTGAGTAGTTCTGTCAATATGTCAGGTAAGGGTCCTGGATCGGAGTGTTGGCTTTTATATAATATAAGGAGGTGTTGAATCATGTATATACTAGCTAAACGCTGTTCATATGGGTCAAGATTCAGAAACGTGTGTGCGAGTACATCATCATTGTAGTCGCTGGGACTGTCAGCCCATAGTACTGCTGACCTGGCTAATTCTTGTTCGTCCATGGAATCGAGCATATGGTACCCCCTTCGATCTCGGAGTAATTTATCAACGGCTTGGAATAGGTGTTCAGGGGATTTGGTATTTAACATAGGATTTGGAAAATGTCTATTATATTCTGGACGTATTGGACGTATCTGATCATTAAAGCCTCTAGTATTATTATGGGGTCTTCCTTTACCTACGTAAGCTATCGTTTCTATTTGTTCTGATTCTTGCTCCTCCTCCTCTTCTGATTCTACTCTGTCTGTTTCTCGTCTTTCTTTATGTATTCGGTCTACTTCCTTGCGGATCTTTCGACACATGGCTATTATACACGCCTGTCTATCATGTTTCTCTTCTGATATGTTCTGACCCCATTTGACAAGTTTTTGCATGGTATCTTGATCTGCCCCGGGCCTGTCTTGATTCCTAATTACACAATTTATGAAAAAACGTAGTAGTTGTCTTTGTACATCCACTTTCTGGTATTCCATAGCTTCGTTAATACTTTCTGAACCTCGCCCTGTTTGGACAAAGCGATATATATTGTCTAGGTGTTCAACCATTCCTGGTATCGTCATTAAATATAATGTAGCTCGTCGTATACGTAGTGATGATATGAGCAATTTGTCCTGTCTACCTGGTACTGGATCGTATCTACAATCCACAAGCTGTTCTTTAAACATGTCGGATGTCGCTAATTGGGGTGTACGTTGGAGTGCTAAATCTCTAAGGGTCTGTTTATTTCGCGGCGGGGTGGCAAACATGTCTGTCGTACCTCCTGTAGCACCATCTGAGGCGCTAGGCACGAAAGGATTCGTTGTACGTAGGATAGAGATTGTAGATGCGGGAAAAACTGTAGAAACGGACGGACCTGTGGGAACTTGTGTAGGAGTTTGTAGTTGCGGAGATACAGACGGATGCTCTTGGTGTTGAACACCATCGGCAAGCGGTGTGAGTGGCATAGCATTAGCATACTCGGGAGCTACGTCATCTAAATAGGAGGAAAGGAAAACGTCTTTTGCTGTTTTGGGATGTGTTTTGGGATGTGCTTTTATCGGGAGTAATGGAGAAGTTAAGTCTTTTGGTATTTCCCGGATTGCCTTAGGTAACCCTTCGGCCAGAAGAGGATACATACCATTCATAAGAGTGTTTCTTTGTCTATCTACTTGTTCTGAGTTTACTCGGATACCTTCCTCAAGTAATAGATTTTCTCGGGTTTTATTTGAATTCTCTCTACCTTTCTCTTCCTGTCTGAGCGCTTTTTCTGTACGTCTATATGATTCTTTACGCCATAATTCAATGGCATCTTTCTGCGACTGTCTGGCTTTCTTTTTCCATAATTCTTCTTCTACTCTCATGATGCAATCTGCATCCCAGGTCCCTGCTGCGGGCCATCTCTGATTTTCTGGCAAATCCTTGGTGTAGTCCACCCATAAATC
The DNA here is from genome assembly GCF_964204655.1 of Triturus cristatus. Classification (NCBI taxonomy): domain Eukaryota; kingdom Metazoa; phylum Chordata; class Amphibia; order Caudata; family Salamandridae; genus Triturus; species Triturus cristatus. The sequence goes on along the minus strand of NC_140589.1, from coordinate 408,724,140 downwards.
AAGAAATAATACGGCATCTAGGCCATGCTTATGATACATAAAATACCCTGGAGTGTCCCTAGGTGGGATGGGAACAGCTTCTTCGAGTACACCTTTTCTAGTTTTGATCTGTCTTAGTTTCGAAAAGAGCGGCATTTTTAGATCTTATTATTAGAACACACTTAATACAGTAAACACAATAATGAACAGTCATTCACACCACAATGTATAGAACGTATTAAAACATTTTAACATTTAACAGTTTTTAACGAACAATGATAACTAATAGAAAACTAGTTACTGACATAATACTGACACTAGGTAATACTTATTTATATGCAAGACATACTATATATACTGCTAAACAGTACAGATACACTGCTGAAACAGTGCAGACCGGATTTGTGTACCCAAACCCGTCTTGACCGGCACAGACTATGTGCACGTAAAATGCCTCCCCGGTAATGGTACTCACCGGGTAGCTCGGAACGGAAGGCCTCGGAACGGAGCTGAAACTGGACCGGACTGGACTCGACTCGACTGGACTCGGAACTTCGGAACCTGGTGGGTCTCTGTATACCTCGGATCTTGCTCTCTCAGCTAGGCTCTGGTCGGGATACTTCGCACTTCTCACCGCCTCGTCTGGGTGTTGATCGCAGCCTCAGTTGCCCCCGCTTGGCCGGAGGGAGATACAGGAAATCCTGCAGGTACGCGTTTTTGTCCGTTCAGCTGTGGCAGGAGACCGGGCCTGCAACGCACCGCCGGCGCGTGAGATGAGAAAGTGTCCCTGTTCGGGCGCCAATTTATGTGGTAAATATTTCATTACCGGTACTATTTTTTATGCGGTAAAGTCAAGTAAGAATAACTCAGTAAATATAAGAGGCAGAATCCGTGGTATTAGAGGTTTTAAAAGGCTTTATTCCTATACAAAGGAATACAATTCGAATTGTAGGCTTTCTATTCCATCACCACGAAAGTTCAGGAAGGAAGGGCATACATTATTGACAGATAAGCAGTTTTATAGAAAATGTATTACAGTGAAACAGATGCAAGAGGCGTAACAGCTGATAGTACAGATAAAAGGTGCATACGTAACTAATAGAGGCGGTCATATGGGGGTAATTTAATAAACGTCATCATACATGATGTCACAAGTGGGTGGATCCATAAAAGAATCCTGTAATGTCAGCAGAAATATTTGGCAGAGATGCGCGCGCAGCCGCATGACGTGTGATTGACGTGCAACTAGAGGGTGAAGGGGACTTGACATTTAGCTCTACATGTGGAGACAGAAGTCTGGGGGTCATGTCAACCTAATCCCAAATCATATCTAATATCCTATGTTTAAAGAACTGTGTTATCCAAAAGGAAAGGTTTCTAGAGTAGAATCTATTTTATACTGACTGTTAGTGCGTGTACAAGCGTCTAAGTGTCTACATGAGATGCGAGGGGGCAGGAATCTTCCATGGTAACGGGGCTATGAATTACTTGCACGAGGACAGTGAGGCCTGGCCCTTTGCACGGTAGCTAGAGGAATGTTTACCTAAACTACTAGACAGGAATGAATCGGATGAGGAGCGGAGTAGATAATCTTGAAGGTGAAATACAGTTTTTTTTTGGCAGGGAACAGGCTGGATCAGGCACCGTTAGCCGCGCAGGGAGTAGGACAAAGTTCATGGATACAGATGCAGGCTCAGACTGGAGCTTTCAGAGGCAGAAGACAGGAAAAGGCTTGATGACAGAATTCAGGGCCTTCTCGCCTGAATCTGTAAAATGTGGAAAGTGAACCACATAAAGTCGGTGGCCTTTCATACTTAGGAGTGGAGTATCTGACCCATTCATGGCGGATCTGAAAGAGGACATGTTGACGGTGGACGCACATGTATTTGCGTCTTCAAAACTGGAACTGGAGGGAACATACATGTACTTATAGCATGCACATGGAGCCGTTGGGGTCTACGATAGGGGACATAACTGGTCACAAAATTCATATTTCCTCACAACAGCAGAGATCACGAATCCACAGCCCTTCTGGACAACCTGGACAAACTCGGCAACCTCGGATTGAAGCAGCTGATCACCACTCCCACCCACAAAGCCGGACACATCCTCAACCCCATCTTCGCAGGAGGGACCAACGTCCACATCAGCCGCACCTCGAAGCCTCTCTGGACAGATTGCCACTGCATACACTTCTCCTTCAATATCACCACTGCACACAAGCCTGCGCCTTGCTCGCCACGAAGGAACTGGAGCAAGGTCACAGAGGAGCACCTCAACTCCACCCTCATCCATGACCTCCCTCCGCCATGACCGACACCAACTCCCAAGCCAAGGAACTACACTGCTTGATCACCAGCTGCGCTGACAAGCTTGCATGCCTACGCCACCCCAAAAGACAATCCCGGAAGGCTGCCTTGTTCACCACCGACCTCTAAGAAGCCAGACGCTGCAGCAGATGTCTAGAAACACACTGGAGAAACAGAAATAACACCAAAGACCAGAACACCTACAAGAACACCATGACAGAATACCATTAACGTATAGGAGCCACCAAGAGGACCTTCATCCAGAACAAAATCACCACCAATGCCAGCAACTCAAAGGAACTCTTCAATATCATCTAGCAGTTCACCAAACCCCCCAGCGTACCAATGGACTTCACGCTGTCCCAGGACCTCTGCAACAAGCTTGGCTTCTATTTTCACTTGAAAATCAAGGACCTCTATGACAACTTCCACAAACAGACTCCAGAAATGGCCCTCCCCTTCAGCAATGACACCCAGCCCACCTTCTCCACCTGGACACCTGTCACCACGAAGATACCACCATGACCATGAAGAGTACCAACTCAGGAGCCCCCACGGATCCCTGCATGCCGCACATCTTCCACAGAGCCGCTGCTGCCATAGCACCCCAACAAAGTCGCACCACCAACGCATCCTTCGAATCTGACTTTTTCCCCGAAGACTGGTCAATAAACCCTCGGCTGACCCTCCTTCCTTTTGCAGCCAAAGTCACCGAAAAATGTGTTGACGCCCAGCTGACCACCTTCATTGAAGAGAACACCATTCTCGACTCCTCGTAGTCCAGGTTCTGCAGCAACCACAATACCAAGACTCCCCTCCTTGCTGCCACCGATGACATCCATGTGCCACTCAACCAGGGCCACACCAAAGCCCTCATCCTGCTAGACCTCTGCAGCCTTCGACACCATCTCCTACTGCACCCTTGCATCGAGACTCCATGACGCTGGCATACGGGGAACCACCCTTGACTGGATCCCCACCTTTCTCACCGGCAGAACCCAAAGGCTCAGACTACCACCCTTTCTCTCTGAACCCACAGAGATCAAATGCAGAGTACCTCAAGGATCATCATCTACATGACTCCCTTACCGCCATCGTCAGACTGCATGGATTCAGTATAGTATCCGACGCCGACGTAACCCAGCTCATCCTCTCCCTCACGAAGAACCCCAAAGACATCAGACTCAGCTTCCAGGAAGGAATAAAAGATGTTGCAGCTTGGATGAGAAACAGCTGCCTAAAGCTTAACTTGTAGAAGACAGAGGTCCTCATCCTTGGACCCTCCCCCACAGCCTGGGACAAAACCTGGTGGCCCTCCCTCCTTGGAGACCCTCCCAGCCCGACAGACATCACCCGGAACCTCTGCATCATCCTAGACTACTCCCCCACCATGACTCACCATATCAATGTTGTTGCCACCACGTGCTTCAACTCCCTCCGCATCCTACACAAGAACTTCGAGTGGACCCCTCCGAAGTCAGAAAGATTGTCACCCGTGCACTCATAACTCATAACCAGCAGACTGGACTATGGGAATGCCCTCTACACTGGAATCAACAAATCCCTGCAACACAAACTCCAGACCATCCAGAACACCACAGCAAGACTCGTCCTCGGAACCCCAAGACATGAGCACATGACCAAGCACCTGTGAGACCTCCACTAGCTACCCGTCGAGAAGAGAGTGACCTTCAAAATACTCACCCACGCCTGCAAATCACTCCACAACATCAGACCCAAATACCTCAACAAAAGAGTTTAATTCCACGTACCCAGAAGAAACCTCCACTCTGCCTACCTCACCTTAGAAGACAGCCCGCGCATCTGCAGGACAAGAGCTTTCTCCTATGTCATGACCAAGGCCTCGAACGAGCTCCCAGTCAACATGACACGATCCCCTACCCTGCACACCTTAAGAAGGAGCCTCAAGACCTGGGTTTTCAGCTGATCCGGAGCTGCACCCCTCCCCTCAGCACCTTGAGACCCTCACGGGTGAGTAGTGCGCTTTAAAAGCCTTCTGATTGATTGATTGATTGATCTTGGTATATACATATCAAAACAAAAATATCAAACACAAAAAAATTGTTTTTGTATTAATATATTTGTAAATGACACAAATATTTCAATACAATCATTGTACACTAATATTGATTATACAAATATTGTTTTTAACATATCTATATTTAAAAATAGCAACAATAAATATAATAACATGTAACAGTATTATACTGTAATGTTAAATTATTGTAAAAATATGTAATTGTTATAATTATTTAAAAAATACACAAACCCATATAGATGTACGTGTGTATATATATTTAGATACCCATATTATATACCTATATTATAAAACTATTATTTAAATAATAATTTTAATTTATATTAACATTTAAATTCTAAACTTTAATAAATCAATATATATGTTTATATGTATGTGAATATATATATATATATATATATTTGCTACCAAATCCGACTTTCTCCAAAATCAGACACCGACACTCAGGATACTTTCAGCCGTCCGGCTTGGGTTTTATTTTCTTACGTAACGCGTTTCGGGACGTATCCCTTGCTCACACAATCTAATGTGGACCAAACGTTTCCATTTTAAGCAAAAAATACAGGGTCACATGATTCGCTCCTCAATAGATATGAACAACAGACTATTATTGCCATAACAATTGACTTTTTCAATACAACGTTATCATGACATAGTGCCAGAAATATATATATATATATATATATATATATATATATATATATATATACATAAATATGTTTCCATGTTGTTTGCCCTGCATTGAGGACGCACTCCGCTGCAGATGATACGAAAATCCTTTATTGAAGAGCTGTCATTTCATACTGATCTTTAACTCTGCCTGACGCGTTTCGGGGTTCCAAACCCCTTACTCATAGGCTCGCATTGAAATTCACAGTCAAACAGCTTCCCTGAATGCTCACTAATTTATGCACGTAGATATGCCTCTCAAGTGAGTTCCATTTTACATTGCATGCCTGAATTTGTAGTGCACTTACGTGCCGATTCAACCCTTCAGTGGGTCCTGTGTAATTAAAATGCCATCTCATGATTCATTTTTGAAAAACCCTCCAGTGGGCCTCAGGAATTAAAACAACCAGTTTACATTTTCTTCTCTGCTGCGCCGCTTGTGATTATAAATTTTCAAAACCCAGCAGCCTTGCATAACATTTTCAATTGGTGCAGTCCTCTACGGCTGGACCTGCCGTAAGTTATGTTTCCATGTTGTTTGCTCTGCATTGAGGACGCACTCCGCTGCAGATGATACGAAAATCCTTTATTGCAGAACTGGCATTTCATCCTGATTTTTAACTCTGCCTGACGCGTTTCGGGGTTCCAAACCCCTTACTCATAGGCTCGCATTGAAATTCACAGTCAAACAGCTTCCATGCAAGCTCACTAATTTATGCACGTAGATATGCCTCTCAGGTGAGTTCCATTTTACATTGCATGCCGGAATTTGTAGTGCACTTGCGTGCCGATATGTAATATGTAATTGTTATAATGATTTAAAAAATACATAAACCCATATAGATGTACGTGTGTATATATATTATATACCTATACTATAAAACTATTATTTAAATAATAATTGTAATTTATATTAACTTTTAAATTCTAAACTTTAATAAATCAATATGTATGTTTATATGTATGCGAATATATATCTATATATATATTCACTTAAAAAACCATAGGTTTCACACATGTTATAGTTAGCTGGACATTTAACTCGTGAAAAACCATTGAAATTCCCCCGTTATAGTTGGTGCAGGCAACTATAACTCACGCGACCGCAATCCTCTGCTGATGACGTCAGATATGACATCACTGTATTTAGACACCTATTTACCCATGTCTTCTTCCATTAATCTTTAGCTATACATATATTACAAATATTTTTTTTTCAGAAAGACACATATGTCATCAGTGATGTAATATCTGACGTTATCAGCAGAGGATTGCGGTCGCGTGAGTTATAGTTGCCTGCACTAACTATAACGGGGGAATTTCAATGGTTTTTCACGAGTGAAATGTCCAGCTAACTATAACATGTGTGAAACCCATGGTTTTTTAAGTGAATTTGCAAGGTTTTTTAAATGCTAATTCCTAACTATAACGTGTGTGAAACCTATGGTTTTTCAGTGAATTTGTACGGTTTTTTAAATGCTAAGTTCTGTATTTAATATTTATTTTTTTTAAGGTTTTTCACCGTGCGCGCACCGTGCACACTCTGTGGGCGCGCGGTGCACTTCGCGCACCACGCGCCCACGTTACGCAGTTCGCGGAATTTTTCCGTTTCTACCGTACGCGCACGCTACGCGCACTCCGCCATTTTTCAAAAAAAAATTAAAAGAAATTTTGGCCCTTGGGGGTCCTTCTGGGACCCCCTGACAAAGGCTAGGGGGTCAGGAACTGTCCACCCTGCCCCCTTTTCACGTTCTCAACCTTTGTTTTTCACCCCCTCAGACTGCGAGCGACAAAAGGGCGGCCGACACTTCCTGGTTCCGACCGATTCGAATGTTTACTAAGATCTAACAACCAATCAGAATCGCGCTCGCGCACGGCAGCGTGCGCGTACGGTACATTTTACCGTACGCGCACGGAGCGCGCCTATAGATATATATATTGATTTAAATGCTATTTTCTCAGGAAATACTGAACAGATTTACACCAGACCTGCAAAAGACACATCCCTGACCTGAGGACTACCTCTCTGCCAAATTTCAAGTAATTCTGTTCAGCCGTTCGGGCTGTTGCTTGGACTAAAGGTCCTATGGAAAAATGCATGGGGAAAACGCGTTTTGGGACCTGCCCTTTTTCTCAGCCCCCGCTTGACGAATCCCCCCGAGACTTTCAGGGAAGGAGCGGAGCGGAGCGCCCCACCTATTTTGAAAATTTCGCGAGGATTCGTCAATCGGCGCCAAAGTTATTCCAAATAGAATGTTGCGGATTTCCTATGGAAACACGATCCTAACTATAACTATCTACTGGCGACCGGCAGTAGATAATATATATATACATATATATACTATATATATACATATATGTGTGTGTGCATTAAAACTTACTAATGTAATTACAGATAAAAAAGTAAACAATGTAAAACATTTTGTTTTACTAACAATATATTACATATTACAAACATTGCTAATTAACAATAATATAATTTTAAATAAACATAAACATCATATTAATCTACATTAAAACAATATAAACAAAGTCATAAAAATTTAGGTATAATGCATATAATATTCCCACTCCAATCTGTGCAACAATAGGGAAAGCGTTGGACTCAGGAAGGGTACAATTTACTATGCCCACTCCAGTCTGTGCAACAGTAGGGAAAGTTTGGATTGTGGAGGGATCAAATTTACTATCACCTCTACACTCTGTGCAACGGTTGGACTCAGGAGGGATAAAACTTACTATTCCCATTTCAGACTGTGTGGACTCAGGAAATGTAAAAATAATAATTCCCACCCCAGTCAGTGCAATAGTAAGGAAAGGGTTGAGCTCAGGAGAGTTACAAATACTAATTCCCACTCCGGTCGATGCAACAGTAAGGAAAGCATTCAAAATAGAAAGGATAAAAACTACTATTACCACTCCAGTTAGTGCAACAGTAGGCAAAGCGTTGGACTCATGAGGGTTTAAATGTACTATTTCCACGCATGTCAGTGCAACAGTAGCATTGGTCTTATGATGGGTAAACATTACTATTCCCACTGTAGTCAGTGCAACAGTAGGGAAAGCATTCAATGTAGGAAGGGTAAGAATTACTATCTCCACTTGGAGCAACAGTAGGGAAAACTTTGGACTCTGAAGGGTTTAAATAGACTATTCCCACTCCAGTCTGTGCAACAGTACTGAAAGCGTTGCACTCAGGAGGGGTCAAAATTACTATTCCCACTCCAGTCACTGCAACAGTAGGGAAACAGGTTGGATTGTAGAGGGGTTAACACTACTATTCCCACTGCAGTTGGTGCAACAGTAGGAAAAGCATTCGATGTATGAAGGGTGAAAACTACTGTTCCCACTCCAGTTGGTACAACAGTACGGAAAGCTTTGAACTCAGGACGGGTCCAAATTACTATTCCCACTCCATTCGGTGCAACAGCAGGGAAAGTGTGGGATTGTAGAGGGGTAAAATGTACTATTCCCACTCCAGTCTGTGCAACAGTAGGGAATGTGCTGCACTCAGAATGGATATAATTTACAATTTCTTACTCCAGTCTCCGCAACAGTAGGGATAGCATTGGACTCAGGAGGGGTAACATTTACTATTCACACTCTAGTCAGTAAAACAGTAGGGAAAGTGGTGGATTGTGGAGGGGTTACATTTTCTTTTCCCACTCCAATCGGTGCAACAGAAGGAAAGTAGTTAACTTCAAACAAATCAAATATTTTAACAAATACATTAAATATCAAGAAATATAAATATTTAAATACAAAAATTATTTGTTTAAGTTAAAAAAATAAACAAATTACTTATGTATTAATAAATACTATAAATTAAAATAAATATTACAAATATAATTAAGATACCACACATTGGTCCTCATTACAATGTCGGGTGTTGGTGGCAGTCCGACCGCCAACATCCCTTCAGTCCAATCGCCTCATTGCGATGTTTCTGGCCGTACTCACAGCTGTTAGATGAAAGACCGCTGCCTCTGCCAGGATCAGAGAACCCAACAGAGTGGTGGTGGGAGCATCATCCCAGCATGGAGGCAGTGTAGAAGCAGGCATTTCTGTCAGTATTACTATAAACCCTTCCGACAGCCTTTTCATGGAAGGAACACAGCCATGAAAAGCATGTAGGAGAGGGATATTGGGGGTGCCATACGGGGCCCCGTCCATTGTGGGCCACAGCAAAATGGCAATGAGGGAACATGTAGTCGCCCCACACACCTCCATGCACCGTGTGCCATGCACCAGATGGTACATGGCACACAGTCCATAAATGTGCAGGAGGTTTTGCACGGTGGAGGCATGTGCTCCGGACTAACACAATTGAGGCTGGAGGTCCGATTGACTGCCATTGTACTGAGGGCCTATATTCTCCCAATAATAACAACCAACAAATATAATGTTCTTTATAATTTAAAAGCATAACACAATTAACACATAACATAATAAATAATATATTTTTTAATGAATGAACTATTTGTAAATGTTTTATTATTTAAATACCTTTCCACCCTATACCTCCGAAAAGTAAACAACACACACCTAAAATATGTCTTACAAATTATAATAAATACATATTTTATAGATATAATTTTCAATTCATAATAATTAACTAATAATACATTAATTATATTTAATTAACTTCCCAACCTTTATCCCTATGAACCCAACAACTCTCCCCTAAAATATAGCTGAAAAATGTCTTAAATAACATAATTTACATAATTACTTATCAATGAAACAATGAATAGTAATTAACTATTAACACATTCATTATAGTTACTTAACTTCCCACCTTTTACCTCTAGAAACCCAAAAACCAAACACCTGATATATGACATAAAAATATCTTAAATGCACAATTTACATAATAAATAATCAATTAAATAAGGATTACAATTAACAATAATTATTAAGTACTATAATTAATCTCCTTCCCACCCTTTACCCCCACAATAAGCACACGCCACACCAAAAATGATAAAAGATTAACAATATACAACTGTATAACATATACAATTGAAATATATACTAGAATACATAAAATTAATTGAAAACGTTATCATAAACAACAATGTTTTTGTAAATGAAATTAACAACATAGATGCTTTTAACATTGATTATAACAACATAGATATTTTTGTAACATCAATATTATCAACAGACATGTTTGTAACTTCAATATTAACAAAAAATATATTTTTAACATCAATGTTGCTTACCTTCGAAAATCGATATTCTTGTCAACAATATTTTTGCACACTATATTTGTACATCACAATATTTACAGCTCAATATTTCTGCATCTCTATATTCTATTTCAGTATTTTGTCTGAACAACACTGCAATGCTCAGTCAGACAAGTGACAGTGATGGGCAAAAATGGTTGAAAACAGGGCTCTATTGATGAAGAGAAGTGGAGGGGCAATCTCAGCCTTCGCTAGAAGACTGGAACTAAAACCTATGGAAACTATCAAAACAATCTACCAAGCTAAAATAGTCTCCGCCACCTCTTATGGGGCAGGCGTTTGGGTTATGGCAAGTCCACCCCAAACTATACATGTCACCTAGAGTTTGACATGCCCTACTTGACTGACATTATGATCCTACTTCAACTGATCATAAAAAAGTGTATTAGTTTAGATAATTGGTACAAAATAGTGTGGTTACCTTATGTGGAAAAAACCCTAACTGACATAGGGCAAAAGAAATAGTTTGAGGATCCTAGTGCTTGCCAGAAAATTTCTACGTTTGAACTTAAGATCTCCTATCTGAAAAAGGCCACCTTTGATCGTTCCAAATCTAACAATCTAAAGAAACCGGTTATCCTGTACCAATAAACACCCGCACTTTTAGAGGGAGGTTACTCATATCTAAGAATCACTAACAATTCTGAGCACAGACACATTTTAATCAGATTTTGAATGAATTTAATCCCCTTGATGCTGGGCTGGCCCGCTAATAAGTATACTCATTCTGACTTATCAGCCTGCCCTTGTGACATGGTATCAAAGCAGTCTGATCTCCCCATTGTCCTATTTTGCACTTTCTATAAATCTGCTCGAGCAAGGTATATTACCCCAATTTTAAAACGTTGTAATTTTAAATAATCTCGAGTAGCACTCTACTTTTTAAAATCCCTCCCTGATCCTTTTATATGTTGTTCAGTTGCTGTGTTTTTATGGGCTTGTATCAGCACTAGGAAGACTCCACACTATAGCACTGTTTGAAAGCGTCATGGTCCTCAAGACCAAGAGTATTCACATGGTCAAACTTTTTTGGCACTTTATTCATTTGTCTAAAACATCTTGGCCTTTATCTGTTACATTTGTGCCATTCTTCTCCCACTATTTAGATCCAAGTAATTTATTTAAACAACAGAGTAGTGGCGAAAATAGACATAAGAGGACTTTCGGCTTTTACTGAATAAGCTATTTTGCTTGTTTGTATTTTGCACTCTTGTATAAAAACGAATTTGGTTCTTATGTTTTAATTGTTTTTATCTGGAGCTGTATTTATATAACTTTTATTAACCTCATGTTGTACTGTAATGGTTTCACTCAAATTTACGTCTGAGGTTTTGTAAAGTGAGTAATTGTTGTTTTTCTTTTGATCTGCTTTTATGGATTTATGTGTAAATCTGAATAAAGTTTTATGACTGACTGGCAAAGCTCAGTCTTCCAAGCTACTGCACGGATAGTCTACAACCAATTCAGAAAGCTGCAGCAAGATTGTTACTGGCCATTTGCAAATTTCACAATATTGACATACATCTCAGGAAATTCCATTGGCTCCCAACAAAGGAAATAAGCAATTTAAAAGCTCCCTACTTCTGTTACAAGCCCTTCTACCCTGTATATCCTCCAAACTACATCTCCTCTATGTTCAAAAAATATAACCCTCCCCAAGACTGTTGCATTCTGTCTCTTTCATCCTCACTGTTGTACCCAAATACCAAATGGCGAGGCATAGTGGACATGCTTTTTTAGTAATCTCAGCTCAAACTTGGAACAACCTCCCCTTTGAGATACAGTCTGAATCCAATCTTTTAAGATTTTGCAAGTGCCTCAACACCTATTTATTCCAATATCACTCCGTTTAGAGATAGCGAAACCCTTCTGTACTTCGGCAGACCCGTAGTGCCCACCCTAGAGGTCTGACCATGGAAATTAGTGACATTTGCTTTGTGGTCACCTAAAACCACTTCTGGGGGCAGCTCCAATCCCACTGGGTAGGATGCTTGCGTGACTGGAGAACAAAAGCAGGGCCCTGCCCATGTGTTTGCAGGGAAAAGGTAACTTTCTAAAAGTGCATGTTCCTTAAAAACACTAATTTGAATTTACCATCCAATGGGTTTGAAATATCTATCTTAAAAGTAATCGAATTATATGTTAATCTGTTTCCAACCCAAATTTAGCATAATTAAATGCAATAATGTAATCCAGTCCTTTTCTATGAACAGCCAACTTTACTACAATGAAACAGCTTTTGGGGCTTTTTCTCTGTAAGGACATGTGTAACATTACATTTCTACATGTCCTACTTTTAAATTCAATGCACCCCGTCTTTAACCCCTTGCATGCCCGCCCCTTTCCCCGCCCAGTGCCGCGCTTTGTATTAGCGGGCGGAGTTCATGACGAGCTGGACTCGTCATGGGCACAGCGCCACCGCAGCCCATGACGAGTCCAGCTCGTCATGGGCACTGAAGGGGTTAATGGAAAGTTTAGGTCTGTCAAAAGGAATTATTTTGACAGGTCGAATTTTCAACAGCCAGGCTATGATGGTAGGCCTGCAGTCATGTTTGCACTATCACTATATTGGGTCGCACAATAGGTACTGCAGTCTGCTAGTGACATTTATCTTACAGGCCTTGGGTACACTTTATACCCTATACTAGTGAATTATATGCAAATTGATTATGCCAATTAAGAGTATCACCAATTTCAACATGGTTTGGAGATTAAAGGGCATGCACTGGGGTCTGGTCACCAGACTTTCAGTGCATAGATTTAAAAAAACCAAAAACAAAACAGCAGCATCAGTCCACAATGAGGAGAGTATGCAAAAAAGTCAATTTCCTACAGACACAAATGAAATATTTCCTATCGGAAAATCAAGCACAGCCTTTAGAGTGGTGGGTCTTTAGTACTAACTTATTTACATGGTAGACATGTTTCAGTATCAAAATAAAAACAAGGATCTAAAATATGCAGATTTGCTGTAAAAAGAACATGCATTAATTGATACTGTTTCATTGCTTATTATAAAACTGATCTATAATATGATAGTGTGTAGTCATATCTTAAACACACATGAATCAGAACAATATTCTGGAATGAAAAGTGTTAATATATATGGAATATTATTATTGCAGTACACATTTCTTCAATTTTCAAGAGTCTGCTGGCATTTTGTGCTCTAGGTGAATAAAGCATCTTCTGCGTAATTGTATTCTGATGATGTATTACATGAATTTATCAAAGGACCAATGGATTTCTGATGATATATTAAAGAAACGGCAAGAGGTTGATGCATTACACTCTAATAATGTTCAGCAGAAAGAAATGTGTCCAAGACATTGAATCTATAAAAAGGAATGGTTCATAAAGTAGATCTTGAGGCTTACTTTTTTGTCGAATGCGTTTTTATAAAACGTGGTTTACCGGTATTAAGAGCAGACGAATTAGCGAGCATAGGTATTTATATTCAATGTATTAATATGATCTTTAGAATAATGGAATGAACGCATATATTCTACATTTAGATTGAGTTACAAAATGTCTTAGTTGTATGCTGTTTCAGGCAAGAAACTCTAGTTCCCCGCACTCACACTGCCTACGTAGATTGACTCGGTGTTTTCACTGTTGTTGTGGCATTCACGTCAAAGTAAAAAACAGAAAGCCTCTATTTACAAAAAAAAATAAAGAAAGATTAATCTGTCACAAGATTTCCATATGTTTGCATAAAAGGGAAAATTATTTGCCAAATTGGGATTGAAATGTGGGACAGTTGTACAGCGAAGCTCATCCGATTGCAGACTTGTTTAAAAGTAGTATCTTGTGAAACTACAGTACTGTGTTTATGAGTATACTCAAGAATGTGATATTTCTGATTTGTTTAAATTAAAATAGTTTCATCCCCGAGGAGCACAAAAAAGTCTTCTATGGGCACGTCTGAACGGTTAATTATTTATGACTTCCATTGAAGTCATAGGTGGTCTGGGTCAGCAGCCACAACATGGAGAAATTTTTGAGAAACATACAATTGCCAAAACGTAGGCATTAGTGGCATCACTTATGAAAAGTGACGCGTCACTGCGTGAAAACAGCGATGCGTCACTTTTCATTGTGCCCTCCTTGCGACATGTTGGATGCATCATATTTACAGTATGACGCATCATGTCGCAAGGAGTTACAGATATGTCAGTATTTCTGACGTAGCTGTAGGCGCAAAAATGGCGTATTGCTGGAGTGTGTCACAAAAGTGACACAACTCCATCAATGGGTCATTTCGCATGGACAAGTCTAATTTCAAATGTGCCTGCAACAGTCTTACGCCTGCTGTGAGGCAGGCGTAAGATATTGACTCATTTGTATCCTAGAAGTGATGAAGTGAAATCTCATAGATTTCACTGCGTCACTTCTACAAGGCTTACTTGAGTCAGAACACCCACCCTGCACACATTATACCTGGCGCAGGTATAATGTTGCGCAGGGGTTTACAAAGTGACGCATCAACCTAGATGCATCACTTTGTAAATATGGCGCAACATGGCACATTTTTTACACTGCTGGTGCGTCACAAAAAGTGACGCACAGGCGGCGCAAAAGTGATGCCAGGGTTCATAAATAAGCCTCTAGGTATTTGTCCATGGTCATATTTTTAAATGTTGTTTCAGATGCTGATGATAGACTTGATGGCACTAACAGAGTGGACTGGTGTTGAAATATCATTGCTTGTGTGGTACATTGCCATGCCATGGTTTGAAAATCCAGTGGCAAGTCCGACAAATGAATGTGTTGAGGCTGCATTTTCATTGGTAATATCACAAGCCAAATTTTGCTTGCTGCTCCTCTGTGTCTGTTGCATAATTTGAAGATCTTTTTTTCAGCATAAATAAGAAAGGAGCTCCTGCCTTTTCGGAGAGTCTTTGGCAGGTTCTTGGCTCCGATGGAAAGTCTTACAGCACAGAGTGAATGTGGCACATAACACACTGTTGGACTTGTCTCTCCCATGCAGTCTCCCCCAAATATTTTACCTTCACCCTTTATATTTTTCTGAATTTGTTATTGTTGACCCTAGGGTGCTGTACACTTTATCACTGCTAGCCAGTGCTAACGTGTTTGTGCTCACTCCCTAAAATATGGTAAAATTGTCTTACACTTGATTGCCATATGTAAATTCCAGTTAACTCCTCAGTAAGGTGGAACTTCATGTACACAGGGCCTGTAAATTAAATACTAATAGTGGGCCTGCTGCACTTTGGGCCTTTTAACAATGTCAGTCAGACCACTGACATGCCGTTGGTGTCAGTCTGACCAATTGACAGCCCTGCGGGCCGACTGCAGAATTTCAGTCCAGGCAGGGATCCTATCATGGCAGCAGCTGGAACGACAATCCCGAATGGAGGCAGTGTAGAGGCAGGAACCACCATCAGAATTATGACATACTTTCTGACAGCCTTTTCATGTCAGAAAGATTGCTATTAAAAGGCTGTTGGAAATGGATTATCGAGGGCCCCATACAGGGTCTCCTTCAATTGTGGACCACTGTAAAGTGACCCAGGGGGCACACTTAGTGCCAACACGCACCTCCATGCACCGTCTGCCATGTACCACATGGTGCATGGCAGATGGTGCATGGAGGTGCAGTAAGTGCTCCTTTACACGGCGGATTGTGCTGTGGCCGTTTTCCTGGGTTGCAGCACAAGACACCGTGTTAAGGAAGACTTTGTGAGTGCCAGCCAAGCAATTGCATCATAATTCAGTGGTCGGACCACCAACTGCTTCTTAGGCGATCTACTGACCAGGGCGATAGCGGTCGGCGTTCCGACCGACTCACCAAGTCCAAAAATATCAGAAAAATATTGTTTCACAATAATATTGAAAAGATATATACAAAATATAGTTTTTATAGATATATATAGTTAAAAATGGTAAATATTAAATGTTTTAACTTTTAAAATTAATATAATGTTAATTATTTTAAAGAATATTTAACGATTTATATAAAGATATACTTATTTAAACAGACACACAAAATATATATGTATATGTGTATGTG